>NC_135289.1:3214628-4482365 GCF_051311805.1 Agelaius phoeniceus | reverse complement strand
CTGGACTTCCAACCAAACCCTGACACAATCCCCTCTCAGTGTGACAGAAATCAAACCTGCAGTGATCAGACCACTTGAGGTAGTTCAAGACTTCTTTAATTCAGGGTTTTCTAAAACTGAGCATCAACACAGACCATAAACTGGTTCCAAAAAGTCTTTCCCTCGTTTATCTTCCTGGCTCCAAAATCCAATTTCCTGTCCCCATGGGGTCCATAACAACGTGCCAATAAAAGTTCAGATTCTGCTCCTGTTGACTTGCTAGGAATCAAAATCCTAACTGGCATTCAAGCACAAAAGACAGACAAAAAACAACCAGAAAGTAAAACCAGTTCTTTGATTTTTTTTTTTTTCTGGGCCTTGGTTGACGTATTATTGACAAAATCACAGAATCATGGAGTCATTAAGGTTGGGAAAGACCTCCAGGGTCAGCAGGTCCAACCTTTGACAAACACCACCATGCCCACTAAACCATAATGACCATTTATGTTATGCAAACATGAAGCTCCTCCAAGAATAAAATCAAAGGAATGAATTAAATGAATGACTAATGGATAAAATGAATCTGGTTTGGAACTCAGGGCTGGTAATTTCTTTTGATCTGCCATATTTGTGAGAAATGTTGCTGCTTTAAAGAGGATGCAGTGAAAACTGCCTCCATTAACTTCTTAACTGCCCAGGAAATTTATAAAGATTACACTGATTCTGACAGTTCTGGCCTCCAATGAGTAAATTAGCCCAGTGTAAATACAGCTGGGAAGCAGATTATGTGTTTGATAACTTTCTATTTGCCAACTATGGCTTTGCAAGGTGAAAAACTACTATTTTGATTTTTCCAGTTCTTAATCACTATGTATTTCCCCTTGTTGTATAAGTAGAAAGGTGACACAGATTTTTTTTTTACTGGTCTGGTTCACTGCTTCACTTTCACTATTTTATTTTGTTCCTGACACAACCATATGTGATCCAGGCTCTTAAAAAAAAAAAAAAAGAGTTCTTCAGGAATTTTTGTGATGGGGATTTGCCAGGCACCTCATTACTACGTAATATTTTGATTATGATACATTTAAGAGCTTTGGCTCACAGAATATATGTTTTTCTATTTTGAAATATAGCTTTTATTCTTTTTCTTTGACGACTTTATGTGCTGGATGAGTCAGGTATGAGAGAAGACCTGTGCTTGTTCACAAAGAGCTTTGCCCTGTGGTGGATGACACAGCCTGCATTTTCCCAGTGCATCATTTCCTGCCCATTATTCCATGATCCTTTTGGGACGTTCTACGTCCCAGCACCAGACCAGCAAGGGGTTTGAGGTGGGTGCATTCCCACAGCCATACAATCTGTTTATGTGAATTATTGAGATTTTGCTCACCTTGCTCTTAGAATCTTCTGTTTGCCCCTGACAGAGACATCAAGCCCTTCACCTGGTCATTGTCCTTTGCTGAGAGGACATTGAAGGGTTCTCTCTAAAAAGGAATAAGTTGATTATTTTTGTTTCTGCTCAGTGTAAGCAATTTGATCCATATCCCTCAGCAAAACTGATCACAGTAACTGCACTTCTTACCTGGGAGGAGAAAGTACATGAAGTGTATCAAGAGAAACAAATCAGCACAGAACAAGCCACTGAAGTGAGGTGTGGGTTTATTTTCCATGTCAAAAATCTTTTCCATCCCTTCTCTCATTACTGGGGATCAACCTGGTCCAGGGGAAGGTGTTCCTGCCTGTGGAAGGGGTGGAATGGGATGAGCTTTGAGGTCCCTTCCAGCCCAAACCATCCTGGAATTCCATGATTGGTGTTATCAGTGCTCTGAACATTCAACATCCACGTTTTTGTCCTGCTTGGATCCAAACACTCCCTGCCCAGTCCCTCCTGCCAAACCTTCCTCTCATCATTTTCTCAGGCACAAGCTGTAAAGAGGAGAGTGCAAAGGGTCACTGCTCAGCTTCACATTCCAGGACACTTTATCTATGCCAAAAGTGTGAGTTTCTGGTTTTGGCAAAGCATCCAGAATCCAAAGCATCAGAGGGAGTTTGATCCATGAGCTCTGCCTGGGTGCACGTTCCTGGTGCTGGGCAGGGCTGTTCTAGAGACCATTTCTTTTTTCTGTGTGTTCTGAGAGAGAAAAGTGTGTGGCCCTTTCCTTCTCATTTCTTCCCTCCTCTTTGAAAGCAAAGAAATTAGAAAACAATTTAATGACCTGCAGAATGTCTCCCCTTTGTTCAGGATTTCAAATTTTAAAAAAGAATTCGAGTAATTTGAATTCAGTCTTCAGCACTTGCTTGTGCCATCACTTGAAAGCCAAAGGAAATGCTTTCTGTGAAAATAACACATCTCCAGTGCCACAGGAAAACTGATGTGAGGTTTAAAGTTTAGATTTGAAGCTCATCTCTCCCCCTTTGAATTTGCAAAAGCTCATTTCCAAGTGACATGTATTTAAACTCTGGCATTGTGCACAGAAATGAAATACACACCTAATCAGCAAAACTCCCCTCTGGTTTTCATTTTAAGCAGGCAAAAATGATCTTGTGAGGATTAGACCTTGATTATTGCTTTGAACCTAATACTAATGCAAAGAAACCCCAGAGAAAAGTTGAAAGATGCAAAATTCAGTCACAATAGGCTTCTTTAAAAGATGGTTCAGTTAGAAATCTGCTAGACATATGTTATTTTAAAAAACAGAATAAAAAGCCAATTTTTTTGTGTTAGACAATGTAAAATTTTCATGTATTCATCATCTGAGGAAAATTGTAGCAAAAATAGGCAAATACCAAAGAAAATTTATTCCTATTGCCACAATTATGTCAATAATCTGTGGAGTCCCACTTTTCAACAGCATTTAATATTTTCATACTACAAATCACATCTGGCTACAAATGTCATCTTCTGTCTCCTCCCACTCCATCTTCATCCATATTTTCTTCCTTATAGTTCACAATAAAACTGCTTTTTTGTAACCACAATGATTCTTCCTGACAACTGATTCACCACACAAAAGCATTAACAAATAACACTGTAATAAATACAAGGTGCACAGCAAGTATCCAGACAAGGAAAATACTTGGTTACATATGGGGTGAAGTGTTATAATGACAGCTAATTTCAAATATATCAGGTTATTTGTACTAATTAATATTGGCACAACCCCCATGGAAATTCAGATTTGGGAGTTTTCTGGATGTGTTTTGTGGAGGTACAGAAGAGGTGAAGCCTGTGGCACCTGTGTTCATGTCCTGCTGCAGAAGAGTGATGGATTTTTAAGTGAAATCCAAACCAGAATTATGATTATGTGGGGAAAAAGAGCATGGAATTTATTACAGAATCATTAAGGTTGGAAAAGACCTCCAAGATCATCAAGCCCAACCTTTGCTTGAACACCACCACACCCATGAAATCATTCTGCAGCCCCTGTTGTGACCAATGCCCCACAACAAAGGTCAAACCCACATCCCAGGGCTGGGAGGTCCCAGCAGGACCTTCCCAGAGGATCCCAGAAACTGAAGGAGTGTTGGGGAAGATGAAACAGGAAAGCCTTATAAATATGATTGTCTGGCAAAAGAGTTTGAGAATACGGAAACTATAAGTGAGATTGAAATGAAAGCAAGCTTTGAGATCCCTCAGTTACTGAACAACTGGAAAACAATGGTGTGGCCAGCTGAAGGTGATCCCCTTTTGATGGAACAACACCCTCTGCTTGCAGACAGGCCCCAGGGTCAGAGCAGACCCTACAGCTTGGCAGAAGGGGCCCAAAGAGGAGTTTTTAGGGTTTCCAAAGAGTAGTTTTTAGGGTTCGCAGAAGGGGCCCAAAGAGGAGCTTTTAGGGTTTAAAATGTAACACAGTATGGTAATGTAATGATTCTTATAGGCTGTATGGAAATGCTATAGGATTTGTATCTTGGACTAGATTGGTTAGTGAGAATCAGAATATTCAACACAGAAGAAGATTTATTGTATTGGAACGGGAACCTCTCTCCCTCTCTCATCCTCTCTCCCCCTCTCTTCTCTCAGTCCTGCTCCAGCTGTGGCTGGCAGCTCCCAGCAGGGCCCTGCACCCAGGCCCTTTGCAATAACCCCAAGTTCCAAGCCCTGGCTGCAGAGATCTCTCATCTCCATCTGTCCCCACTGTCCTACCCCCGGTGCTCCTACAAAGGAGAACTTCAGAAGTTCTGGATTGAGCATTCCCAGATTCCTTGTGAAACCCAAACACTGGCTTGGACAGAAAGGCTGAAAGGTTTAGGTGGGATATTGGGAAGGAATTCTGCCCTGTGAGGGTGGGGAGGGGCTGGAATGGTTTCCCAGAGCAGCTCTGGCTGCCCCTGGATGCCTGGCAGTGCCCAAGGCCAGGCTGGATGGATCTTGGAGCAAGCTGGGACAGTGGGAGGTGTTGGAGTTGGAGCTGGATGAGCTTTAAAGTCCCTTCCAACCACAGCATTCCAGGATTCCATATTGATTCTTTCAAATGCTGGGCCTCACCTGAGGTCCTGTGCCACCTGCTCTGCACACCCAGCCAGGTGAGGAAATGTCCAATCCAGCTGCAGGGTTGGCAGCCAGATGTTGGTGCTGTTACTGCAGCCCTGCTATCCCTGCTGACTCAAGGCTGGCTCACCCTGTGTGCTGCTGCCCTGGGTCACAGGAGGACTGTGGCTCGTTAACTGTGACATCAAATTCAGCTGTTAATCGTGCTTGGAATTTCTGATATTACAATGGGATGGGATAGCTACACATGACAAATATCAAATATTCATCAAAGCAAGCAGCTGATAAAATTGTGCAAGCATGTGCGTGCAGGGAAAATGATGATTCATTTACAGATGTGCTGCTGATTTTTCATCACTGCACACAACCTGGGGCACATCAGACAAATGTTTAAACTCCACCGTTATTTTCCACCAGACAAACTCTTGTAACAAGTCTGACATTTCAGCTCCTCTTTGAAACAGTTTCTGCTGGATGTAAGAAACAAAACCCATCGAAATATCCTTCTGGGATTAATTCTCTAAACATAATGACTAAAGAGCCTACTGGCTTTGCTCTAAAATACTGCAATTTTTAGTGCTAGTACTAATAGCTGCAAGAAGTTGATATTATTTATCTTTCTTAAACCTTCTAAAAAGTTGTTTTAACTCCTGGAGGCTGCAAATTTTCTGTCTCAGAGACAAGGCAGCACTGCAGCATCATTCAGAAGAAGAAAGGTGAGAGGGCAAGTTCCAGTCAGTTAATCTGTACATTGCACTGTAAGCCTAGGGAATGGAAATAAAAGGGAGCACTGGTGAAAATCTCCAAATTATTGCAAAGAACAGGTTTCCAGGAAGCAATTAACTGTCTGCCTGGGAATATCCCTGCTTTTTATTTGATGTCAAACTCACGGGTGGTATTTTGAAACATTTGATTGAGCTCAGTCAATTAGCCTTGATTATGGTTTGGCTTTTCCCTCAGAATAGGCTGATCCATAGGGAATGCCACTCATACCAGCACTGAGGCAGAGCAGGATGACTCAGCTGATTAATCAGCTTTCTTTTCTCCTGTTAAGAAGCAAGACTTTGGCTTCCCCAGCTGCTGGAGTGATCACTATCGAACTCGTGTTGAAACTCCCACAGCTTTGCTCACCCCTGACTCACATTCTGGGAGAAGGAAAGTCACCTGCACCCCTGACTGTTGGAGTCCTGGATGAAAAAAAAACAAAAACCAGCACCTGACCTGTCAGAGAATCATGGAATTACAGATCCCACCCTGGTCTGAGCTGGAAGGGACCTTCAAGCTCATCTCATCCCACCCCTGCCATGGGCAGGGACATTTTTCACTGGACCAGGCTGCTCCAAGCCCTCCCACACCTCTGGGACTGAGGGACACACTCAGAAAAGCTGCACCCAGGGATTTCTGTTCACCACAAAGTCCTTGTTTGCAGGAGAAATGTTCCCATTCCTGTTGCTTTCTGATTGAGATGTGTCCCTAATTTGGAATCAACCATAATTCCCATGTTTATGGGTTCTGACAATTCCTTACAGACAAACAGATATGGAATCCTCACCTGTATTTTGCCAAATAAATCTAGTAATTTCCTTAGAAACACAGCACAGAATCTGCACATGAGCAATTTTTTCCAATCCAAAAATTAGATTAATTTATTAAATAAGTAAATGGAAGAAAAAAACAAAGGCTACTTGTAAAAATCTTAAGTAAACACAGAGCTTTTTTCTCTTTCTTTAATAGGTAAATGGCACAAAACACAGCCAGGGTACAGTCACAGTGTGTAATCACGGTCATGAAATGCCTACAATGTAAATGGACTTAATGACAAAATTAAACAAATCTCAATTAAAGGCACAATGATTCCAGACAGGCAAAACCCATCACTCTCCCAGCTTCCCACTAAGTAGATCTCCAAGCATGGAAAGATTGCCAGCTATGGGGAACAGTTTAGAAAGTTAATGACAGTACAAATGGGATTGACTGGAGACTGTAATCCTGGCTCTGTAAGCATTGCCAGAGGCCTGACATGAAGGAACAAGTACTATTTCAAGCAGACTGCAAAGCCAAGGCAAAGATTAACATCTGTCAGAATCAGCTACAGATGAGATTCTTATTGATCCTTGAATGTCACAAGAATTTAGAAGGGCTCAAAGAAACTTTAAAGAGAATAATCAAGTATCTGTGGATTTGGTTTGTAAACCTGAAGTACCTTTCCCACATTTCAGCTATTTTTTTTCACACAGCTGTGTGTGGTGTAGCTACAGTGCTACAAGGCAGAGGAGCAATTTCTTCCAACTTAGTCAGTGTCAAGCTTAGTCTTGCAGGAAAAGCAGTGGCAGGGAGCAGTTCTGGTGCTGTTACCAACATCCAAGACAGCTTTTTGTGTTTGGACTGTGTTGCTGTGGATTTTGTTTCTGCCTCATCCGTATCTCTCCCTACTAACAAGATTAAGGCTTTGCTCACATTCTTCTAATTAAAATGCTGTAATTCTGAGAAGAGATTCCACATCTTCTTTTAGCAGGGTAATCAGTACATCTGTGAGTTCAAGTTACTATTTTTTAACATCAAAGCTTGCACAAAGATAGCTCTCCTCCATGTAGGCCATGACTTTTTATCCACACTGGTTTGAATAACAGGCTCCATTTTGTACTGGGATCAACATCATCTCCTACAAGGGAAGGCTGGGAGAGCTGGGAATGCTCAGCCTGGAATAGAGAAGCTTCCAGGGAGACCTGAGAGCCCCTTCCAGTGCCTAAAGGGGCTCTGGGAGAGACTTTGGACAGCCTGGAGTGCCAGGAAAATGGGAATGGCTGCCCACTGCCAGAGGGCAGGGATGGATGGGATATTGGGAATCAGGAATTGTTCCCTGGGAGGGTGGTGAGGCCCTGGCACAGGTGCCCAGAGTAGCTGTGGCTGCCCCTGGATTCCCCCTGGCAGTGCCCAAGGCCAGGTTGGACAGGGCTGGGAGCAGCCTGGGATGGTGGAAGGTGTCCCTGCTAACCAAAGGCTCCCAACATCTTGTCCTGTCAGGAGCACTCATGCATTTTTCTGCCGCATTTTTCCCTTATTAAACTGAAAGAAGCATAATCTGAGTGGAGCATGGCCAGGGAAGGGAACAGAGCTGGGGAAGGGGCTGCAGCACCAGGAGGGGCTGAGAGAGCTGGGAAGGGGCTCAGCCTGAAGCAAAGGAGGCTCAGGGGGAACTTCTGGCTCTGCACAGCTCCTGCCAGGAGGGGACAGCCAGGGAGGTTGGGCTGTGCTCCAGGGAACAGGGACAGGAGGAGAGGGAGCAGCCTCAGGCTGGGCCAGGGGAAGATTGAATACTGGTGAAGATTTCTTCACTGAAGGCATTGCCACAGGCTGCCCTGGGCACTAGTGGAGTGGAATACCTGGAAATGTTCAAAACACATGAGGATGTGGTGCTTGGAGACGTGCTTTAGTGGTGGACATGACAGTGCTGTGTTCATGATCTTAAAGGTTTTTCCCAGCCTTAATGATCCTGTGAACTTCAAGCTATATTTCACTTACCAGGTGCAGCCTTGACATTTTATTCACAAAGTTTTTAGTTCTGTAGTTTCTCCTTGCTATATGAAGGTACCACTCCACAGCTTTCAGAAGCCCCTCCTGCCCTCACTCCTTCCCCCTATTTTCTCTAAGGTTGTGACACAGCACTAAATTTTGTTTAATCAGCTTCTGCAAGATTGTTTTGGTGAATGTAGATTGAGGAAACTCACTACAGCACTTTAATCCTCCCAGTCCAAGAGCACCCACATTCAATCCACTGATTGTACTCACTGTGGAAATGGGGGAAAAAAGGTTCATATCTAATATAATAAAAGCTAGCAAGGAAAATAATATGCTGGTAAACACAGGAACAGTAATCTTCCAATCTTAGCTTACTTTTTTAAGAATTCCCTAATTTCCACGTCCATATAACAGGGAAGTCAGTGAGCCCCACAGAAAGATGAAGGATGAGTTGTTCAAAGATGTCCAATGCTATCAGTGATAGCACTGTGTTGCAATTCAGGGTTTCAGAGCAGGGCCAAAGAGAGTTCTAGAAAATGTGACAGAAACACTCAAGGGCACGGTTTAAAGGAAAAAGAGGCATCTTTCCCATTATCATTTGTACTGAAGCAAAAATGCTTTCAACCACCAGATGATGCCAGAAAATGTAAAGACCCTTCAAATCCTCCTCACACAAGTGAGCTGCCAAACACAGATTTATAAGAGCTGCTGAGAGTGCCAGGTCAGTCCAACTCCCTGTTTCCTGTTCTTAAGCAAAGGTTGCTGAACTTCATTTAAACTTCTTTGCTGTCTGCTCTGTGCTTGAAGGATTCCCACAGCACAGACAGGATCTGATCTTTCCTTTGCAGACACTCTTCTGTTGAGCTGTCCTTTTGCACAGAGGGTCTGTGTGGCCAGGAGAGCTGAATCAATGTTCAAAGACATTTATTCCAGCCACAGCTGCAGGCTCCCAGCAAGGGAGCATCATTCATTTCTCTGTGTGTTACACCCTTCAAGCTTTGTGTGAGGTGAGGATATTCCAGAGCTGTCAGGCTCCAGAGGTTCAAGATCCAGACAAACAAACCCCTTCCCACACTGAAATGTCACCTTAAATTTCATTTCACCTTAAATGGGTGAGCAGGGAATAAAAACCTCCTATCTTAAAACATCCACAGCAGCTGCCTCCCCTCAGACTCTGACATAATACAAAGATGGAAAACTCCTACTCCCCACTGCTGGCTGGGTCTGTGCCCAGCAGCCCACAAGGTCCAGCTGAAATATGAAATATGGCCCCAGTTCAAACTGTCTCTGCTCTCTGGGAGCATGAGCAGATTTGTTGTGCAGCAGCTGCCTGACACACTCAGGATGCTGAGAGTGCTGAAGTTTGGGCTGTGCTTCTCTGGCCTCAGGTTTGGTGTTGGGGTGGCAGCTGAAGCAGAGCTGAGATTCTCAGAGCATAGGAATGAAGTAACACCTAAATCAATCTCTGTGCTAGCTCAGTGCAAGGAAACACTACTTGGATTAGTGTCTCTGAATATATATTTTGGTGCTAATGTACAGAATCCATCACATTTTGTTACCACCCCTCTTTAGAGGTGTCTGGCATTGTGAGTTAAGGCAGCAATGAGTTCAAACAATCCCACAGCAAGGAGTAAATACCTTCCACAGCAGATGAAAGCCAAGATGCTGAAGAGGTCCCAGGTGTGCTGCAGACAAGACTGTGTGGGGCAGCAGCTCTGAGGCAGCTGGACTCAATGTGTGACAGGAGAAGGCAAGAGCCTTGCACATAAAGAGTCAGAGAGCACGTGGAGCAGCACTTGGAGCTGGAGAGGAAACAAACCAGAGGATGTCAACACACAGGCATGACCAGGGGCAGGAGTGAGAGAGCCAGAGAATAGGTTTTGAGGGATGGCTGTCTCACTCTCCTGCTGCTTTTTAATCCATCTACTCCATAAGGAAAGGTGCAGAAAAGGGTTTTGATAAAGAGAGAAGGAGCTGGTACTCGCATGGATTACAAACACTGGCAAAACCACTCTTGTTTTTCTACCACTTGAGGCATGCAGACACTAAAATACAATGAACAAATAAGGACAATAAGGCAAATAAATGCATGGGAAGAAATAGGATCAGTTTCCCAAACATCCTGAACACTTGTGCTTTGCAGTGGTTTACTCTGCTGCCAAGTAATCAAGATGATCTCCCAGGCTGAGCT
This sequence comes from Agelaius phoeniceus, assembly GCF_051311805.1. Taxonomy (NCBI): domain Eukaryota; kingdom Metazoa; phylum Chordata; class Aves; order Passeriformes; family Icteridae; genus Agelaius; species Agelaius phoeniceus. The sequence goes on along the minus strand of NC_135289.1, from coordinate 4,472,184 downwards.
CAGAAAAACATACAGGGGAAAATATAGGTATGGAGCATTTTGCATGGTGTCAACACACTTCCACAGAAAGCAGGCTTTAATCCTCAGTAAGTGCTGAGTACAGACATACAAAGTAAGAAAGCCCAGGGGTAAAAATTCCAGCAGCAGCACAGTTTCCAAAGCAGCTCTGTCCCTTCATGGAAAATGAAGCAGCACTGTTGTCTGGAGTGCAGGAGCTGCAAGGTGAAACCCCCTTTGTTGTTTCCTTCTGATGGTGCTCAGATGAGCCACAACATCAGGAGGAATATCTGAAAGGTCTAAGCAATTGTAAAATCCTCATGTTTTTCTTGGTAAACGACCCTAGATGACAGGAGACTCCTATTTCTCCTGCAAGAACTACTTGTGCTTGCAGAGAACATTACAAGATGACACTGCAATCTGATAACTCAGTGTTTCTGTGGTTGCCTTTGTTTTATTTGGTGGTGTTTCCAGATTTTTTGTGGAAATCTCTACCCTGTTTCTTAGGAGGTTTTTACCCTCTCATTTCAAAACTACACCACATCTAAGAGGTTCCTGCTGTGCAGGGAAAGAAAACCCTTTTTTCCACCTCTTTGGTAACTAAATTTTTAAGCCACCAGCAAGTAGCAAAAAACCTTCAAAGCTGAAAGTTTTTCTTGCACCCAACTAAAGTATTTGCTTAGTTTACATTTAACACTAAGACTGTTACTTAATATATTTTAAAATGTTGTAATATATTAGTATATCACTATTTATTTACATCGGCTCAGTTTAAAACCCACTGTATTTCACACCTCTGTAGTGGAGTGCTTAGGAATTAAAAAAAAAAATTGTTTTGAACTCAATTTCAAATGGGAAAGGCAGGTGGAGTACAAGGGTTTGGGCATTACCACATCTTTACAATCTGCAGAAAAAAAAACTCAGGCTTTAAAATGAGCAGACAGACAAATATCTGCCCAAATCCTGGAGGTCGCCTCATGAACAGCAGGACACAAAACTTATGTTCAGTTGTCCAGAAAATATGGAAATATACTTCTCAAATGTACAGGATATGACAAAGAATACAGAAATCAAACAGCTAATGAGCAACAGCCCAATGATTGAGGTTTTTTGTACACACAATTCACCTTGGGGTATGCTAGTTGAAGGAAAAATATTAACATTTTTCTATAGTTCAAAGTATTATGCCTATGCCTTGAGAGTTATAATAAGAAGGGCACAGAATGACTGTGACTTCTCTGGGGTCAATACCCATTTCTAGCTGCAATAAAAATAAGGAATTTGTATTTCTAAAGGTGTCATTTTAGGGGTTTTTGTCATGATTTTCCTATTGTAATGTAAAGTAAATCATAAGAGAGGGAATTCAATCCCTAAAGAAGGCAATTGAATTCTGTAGGTCTCATGAAAGTAAAATAGATTTAAAAATGGGAAAGAACATCCTAGAAATTAAAAAAAAAAACAACAAAAGGAAGGTGAGCAGTGGAGAAGAGGAACATTGCTACTGCTTGGCAGGAATCCTGTGTTATTCTTTGGGTTCTTCACATGCTACACAAGTAAATTCTACTGACCATAAGTGAGTGGGGAGGATCATTTTATTAAGTGTTTGTAAAACCACTCGACATTTCTGGATGGAAAAATCCTACACAAGCAAAGCAAGATTCCATTCCAGTATTGATGTTTCTTCCCTATCTCAGCACTCTGAGGGAACACAAGAGCACCTCCATGTCATAAGATTTAATTTTGGAGATTTTTGTCTATATCCTTAAGGGTTTTTTTAATGGAAAAAAAAAATCCAGCACATCAGTTTGAATTGCTACAGCTACAGAAGTTTTTATCAGGTGCAGCCAGGCCCTCAGTTCAGCAGAACAGAGATTTTAAAGTTCTCTCAACTCCATCCTTTGCTGCATCCTTCTGTACTCTGACTTGCCAAGCACAGACACCCTTCAGCTTCCCTTTGGAACTTCTCAGAATTCCTGCCCCATTAAAATATTATTGAGTCATTGAAAATAGTTGTAAACACACTGGAAGATTTGTAGAAGATAAAATTCCTTTTGGATGTAAATAATTAATAGAATGGGAAAGTCTGAAAAGTCATGGCCATAATTTATGGCAGCTCCTTCTCCTTACATAATGTTCTTTTCCAAATTCATGATCCAGAGAAACTCTGAAGATGATGGAGTCTGCCTTTGGGAATGTGATCATGACATCCCAGCTCATTTTTGTTTTCTACCTCATTTTTGGAGGCACTACACTGATGCCTTACACTACAACACATGCAATTGCTAAAATCCCTGTGTTCAAGTTTGTTAATGCAGTTGTAGAAAAGTGAAAAAGGAGAATATAAATGAAAATTATGGGCCTGAATAAAAATGAAATGCTAGCATTGCTGCTGGGATTCAGCTGGTTTTTATTAATCAGGGCTTGGAAAAGAATCAGGATTTATATTCCCTTCTGAATAGCTGGAATAAGATCACTAGTTGGAAAGGTTTACTGGCCCTAAAGATATTGTATTTTTCTGCCTTAACTACTCTTGGCTGTAAGAGGGGATGTAACATCACAGTCTGACTGCCCTCATACTTTCTGTTCCCAGCTGAATTCCAGTTTGGTTTTGGTAGTGTTGTGGAGTCTGAAATTCCAGTTCTTTCATTCCTGGTAATTTTGTATTGGAAACCTCGGGGCCAAATATAGCAAGCCAACTATTCCCAAATTTAAACCCATTTGGGAAGGGTGTAGAGGGGAGAAGGGCAAGCCATGCTCCAGTCCCAGGAAGGTCTCTGGACTCACTGTTTTAAGCAGCAGTAGGGAACGAGTCCTGCTGTGTTTGGACAGGGATTGTAGGGAGCAGCAATCCCATCCTGGCTGCAGCTGGGTAGGATGGAGGCAGCAACTTTATATGGATGGGTTTATCCCATTTATCCTGCAGCAGTTTTCCTGTCAGTTAGTGCCTGAGATCTTTAGTCACTCCTTGGTGCCTATGAATTAGGATATATGAAACCCTGGAGTCCTATAAAATATATACATCCAGCTCCAAGGCGATATGGAAAGTTCCAAAGCAATCATCACATGCCAATCATTGATTCTAGGATTTGCTTTCTGGATAATAATATAGGGATGATATACAACCTTGGTATGCTCCTATAACTTACTCCTGGCCAGGATTTTTATTTCTAGCTCATTTAATTTACCAGCTTTATGTCATTGAGGTTATTGACTTCAGGAGAATCAGATTCACATGCTCCTCCAAAAGCTGTTTTCTGCCATTTATTTTCAGTTTGTCACTAGTTTTGTAAGTGATGTGTTTCCCTTCACTTTACTTAAAGAGATTTTTATCTTGACAGAGACAATTTCTTTATCTTTTATTTAACAGCTGTCAGTTTGGTTTTGTTATCTGCAGCAGGATAAAGCTTTCTGCTCTGTCAGGGTGGCTCTGTGCATGTTTAACACTCACTAACAGCCACTCTGTCACAGCAAGGGCTGCATCCTGTCACAAGCCTTTGCTGGTATGGCCACCCTGACCTAAGAGCATGGGGTTTTTCCCAAAGGAATCACATTTTACATGACTGTTGATGCCTCTGAATTCCCATGAGCAAGTTCTACAGGCCAGAGTATCATGATGCCAAACACTGTAAAACAAACTTGAGAAGCAAAAGAAATTATTATATTCTTAGAAGTTTTGATTTTGTTTTACCACTCAGGAGTTTTAAAGTGAAGCTTCTAAAGGTGAGCTGTGCCTGTCCCATGTCACCAGACCTGTCAGGAACCTCCAGCTGTGGCTCCAGGCTGGATCTCTCCCAGCAGATGGCCTCACTCAGCACCAAATGCTCTGAGGGAATGGGGTGTCAATGAAGGTGATGGGAAAGACACTTTTCATGTATTTGGACTTCTCTACCAGCAGGTGAAATATTGAGGGACTGGTTCAGGATGAAAGAAGGGATGAAATTAGGCCCTTGCAAATAAGCCACTTCCATTACTTAGACCCCAATAAATATAGAATAAACATTAAGAAGTGTTAAGAAGTGTTGGATTTGGTGCATCCCCACCCTACAAAATCCCAGCACGGTTTGGGTTGGAAGAGACCTCAAGGATCCAAGGGCAGGAACATTCCACAATCCCAGGCTGCTCCAAGCCTGTCCAGCCTGGCCTTGAGCACCTCCAGGGATGGGTTGAGACTCATGGAGCAATTCCCCCTTGAGCACCCCAAATTCCCAGAGGCTCAGTGGGCTGTGAACCATCCCTGTGATTATCTTTGCCTGGGCCCAGGCTGAGTCAGAGCTCTGGAGGCAGATGCAGGGTGCACATCCTGATGACGAGGAGGATCACGGTGACATGATGATGCTCCCTCCTGCAGGGCAGAATTTTTCTCAGTCTACTGCTCTCCCTAGAAATCCTCAAAGGAACATTTCAGTGCTGGAGGCATTTGAAAAAAAAAAGAAAAAAAAAAAAAAAAGGAAGTGTATGAGACACAGGTAGCTTCCAGCTGGCTCTCCAGCATTCATAAACCTCTTATTTACAGGCTGAGTCACTGCAGATATAATGGAGGAATGAAATGTTGGGTCCATTAGAGATTCCCATTTTCTTGCTCATCAGCTAAGATCAAGGCAAAGCTGTGCCTCTGACACTGCTCTTAGTCATAATGGCTTCAGGATTCCCTTCAAGGCCTCCCAAGGCTCAGAAATCTTTTCCCTGAGTTGCTACTGCTAAATTTTAATTCCTGTAACTTATATACTGGTGAAAATGTTTCCATTAGAGATGTGCCAGAGGCACTTTCTCTTTACCAGCAGCTTCAGCAGCAGCTGCCTCCCTCATTTCTCTCTCACTACCAGAAGCAATGAGAGAAAATTAATTCACTACTTGTTGCTTATTTTGGTGACCTCCACGATCCCACTTGCTGCACTGACAGCCAAGCAGCTCTGTTTATTTTTTACACATCCCTAAAATATGCCAACAACTTCAAGAACGACAGAAAACAACATTCCAAATTGTACAATGCCTTAGATTACAACATTCTATGCTTATGTTTATTGACTATGTTTATTTTTATTTAGAAAATAATTTACTTGCTGTGCTTGACTGAGATAAATAAGCATTAATTTATCTTTTCTCAGTGTAGGAGCTGCTTTAATGGCATCTGGTCAAGTGCAGTGAGAAGGCTGCACTGACTGCTGTTCTCATTGGAAGCAATTAATTTAGTAAATTTATTAAACTCTCATTCCTAATAACTCTCCAGGCAACATTTCCTGTTTGTCCATTTCTCCTTACATTCTGTGGGTAACTTTAACAAAAGGGGAATCCCTAAACATATTTTGTTTGGCACTTTTTGCACTTAGAGATCCTGCAAGCAAAGAGCTTTTCAAGACACAGAACCATTTGCTTTTTGATGTGATCCATTTCCCCACTCTCCAGAATTATGGAATCCTGGAATCCCAGAATGGTTTGGGCTGGAAGGGACCTTAAAGCTCATCTCATTCCACCCCTGCCATGGCAGGGACACCTTCCACTGTCCCAGGTTGCTCCAAGCCCTGTTCAGGCTGGCCTGGGACACTTCCAGGGATCCAGGGACAGCCACAGCTGCTCTGGGCACCCTGTGCCCAAACAGGTCTGGGAGTCTTTAATTTTACTCTACATGTGCTGAGACTAAGAAACAAGACTGAAGTGAGGTTTTTTTACCCACCAGGTCTGCCATCCTGTATACAGGTACATCCTGAAAAAAGACTCACTTCAGTAGGATATTTTATGAATGTCTGGGAGTGGTAGAACAGAGGAATAGTCTATGGATGCTGAATAACACTGCATCATTTACTGGATTCCACCACAGCCAGGAATCCGGGAAAAAGACAGTAAAAGAACTTTTAAAAAAAGTCCTGCTGAAAATAAATGCTTTTGTGGTTAAAAAGCAGCCAGTTGGAACTGAAACAGTGTTTTCTTAGGGTGGCAGAACAGTTGGAAAAGTTGTTGGATTATTTTTGGCAGTGGCCAGCACATTATAGCTCTATCATTACTGGTACTCAACTCTCCAGAGTTCACTGAAAGGGTTATTACTTCACTTGTACATTCCTGCAAAAACACAGCATACTCCATCTGTAGCATGAACCTCTGGATTCTGGAACTCTGTGTGACCTTTCTGACACACTGATATGAGTGGAAGCAGCTCAGCTCCCAAACCCTGCAACAGCCAGGGGCAGCCTGAGCCACAGCCCCAAGCAAGGCAGGGTGCCCAAACCACTGCGCACGTACCAGGGTGACTCCTGTGCCCTGCTCTGATGGAAACAGCCTGGGAAGGTTTCAGCTGGAGCTTTAAACATCAAGGAACTTGTACCTGGGTGTTGTAAGAGCCAAACCCAGTGGCTGCCTTTGCTGGCAGCCAGTGCTCCCACTGACAGACTGTGCAGGTGGAAAGTGAGTCCAATTCATATTTTTGCATTAGCAGCTTGTTCCCCTTAGCAAATGCACTTCAGTCTGATGCAGCAGGATTTTTGCAGTGCAGGAGTACCTTATACAACCTCTATTTACCTTATCCAACCCCTGCCTCCCTCATGAAATGGAGTAGATGAGCTATTGAATAATAAGATTAATAAAATACTATTTCTATCCCTTTCAGTGGCATGAATTTACAACCAGAAAATGTGTTTTGCTGAGAAGGTGTCAGTGTGCTGGATTTAATTGGTGAAGAAAAGAATGGTTTTCCTTTAGCTGGGGTCTGTATGACCATTCCCAATGTAGTGATTAAGACTGGAGTCATTGCTGCCCTTACAGCAGCAACACAACAAACACCTAAGGATTTGCTTTTATGTGCCTGTGAGTTTTGTATCTTCAATTCCTCTCAAACATCAGCCACAATCAGATAATTGTCTGCCAATAAATGGCAATCTGTGATTCTGCTCCTGAATTTAATTGTAACCAGATTTGCTTCCCAGTGTAGATGTTGGGGCTGTGAGCTCTGGTTGGTGCCTGGCTGCTGTGCAGAGCCATCAGCTATTGCTGCCCACTCCTGGTTTGCTGAGCCTGGAAGGTGTCTGAGAGGAGTGGGAAGCAGTGGATCAATAATGACAGTCTAGTAAAGGTGCTGAGTAAAGGCAGCCCTGTCTTACAAATGTGCTGCTCTGCAAAGTCTGGAACTGCTTTGGACAAGTGGAACAAGTTTCCCTTGATGCTGTGACAGGGAAAAGGCACAGCTCAGAAAGCCAGGGGGGGATGGCACTGAGAACTCTGATTTGTGGCTGATTACTGACACAAACCCTTCTGCCCTAGTGACCCACAGCACACACAGCTGGCAGGAGCAGCAGGGCCCCATGGCAAGGTGCAGCCCAGCCCTTCTCAGCTCTGGATGAAATAAGGACCTTGCTGGGGGAGCAGTTCTTCGTGCAGTCCACTCACAGGTAAGCCACGCTCACTGCCCCAGCAGCCTGGGGTCACCCAGGGCCAGGGTAACAGAGGAAGGGCTCATGACACTGGCCAAGCACAGAAGTGGGGTCAGTACAAGTGGTGTAATTTTGACATTACAATGCCTGTGACAACCTTTGTGTTGTCATCTTACTGCAAAGCTCCCATACCTTCTCAGTGATTTCTCACAGGCAGCTCCGTGTAGCACTGACTCCTTCTCCACAGCACAACCAACAAACTCCAACTCTTTTGTAGCACTCATCTTCTTACTGGACACAGCTGTGGCCTGTCAAGGGCAGGCCTGTTCCTAATCTTTGCTGATTAGTACAGCTGCAACTCCTCAGGTGTGAGATTACCTTCTGCACTATCTTTATCTTCTTACACTCCATCCCTCCACACCTTTGTGCCCAGGGTTCCCATCACACACCCATGGACCCCCAGCACTGGAACTGGCAGCTGCACATCCCCTGCAAGTCCAGGTGGCTGCATGAGGCATCCACTGGGAGCATCTCCAGAAAGCACCATCAGAGACTCTAATAATTAATCATGGGACAAAGTTTGGAGAGACAATCATAGAATCCCAAAATGGTTTGGGTTGGAAGGGACCTTAAAGTTCATCCTGTTCCAACCCCCTGCCATGGGCAGGACACCCCAAACTCCCAAAAATAGCCTGTGAAATACCTCTGTGTGCCAGCAAAAGAGTTCACAACCCTCACAGCCCAAGGCACACCTATTCTTTCATGTTAACTTCTCTTGCCTGGGTTGTCATCAAGTTGAGTTCACTTTTTTAATGTGTCACTTTCTATTCTCCACTGACTCATTAATTGATAAAGAAATTCTATTTTGAATTTTCAGAAAAGTTACCACGTATCCCAGATACATTCTGTCTGTTTGGGCCACACTCCACAGAATGATTTAGCACAAGGAGAGGAAATACAAGGCAATTAAAGAAAAAAGGCAAGCAAGGTCTTTCTGCTTTTGTGTTAATGGCCTTAAATCAAAAATCTCAGGCCACACAAGAAACCCAGGGAAGGGAGGTAAATGTAGCTGCATTTTAGAGCAGCAAATCTTGTATAGCACAAAACCAGAACCAGCTCTTTGCTGACATTGCAGCATCTCTTTCCTATAGAAGGAAATAATAAAAAAGGGCTTTATGCATAAACACAATACATTGAGGCTGCTATTGGCATGGCTAAATTGTGCCTGGATTTTATTCTGCAAACCTTTTCCATTAACATTTCTGTCGGGAAAGCTTGACTCTTGAGAGATGTAATGAACCATCTGACTTTAGTTTGGTTGTGGAACAAGGGGTTACTCTCTGGAGGGTGCACAGCCAAGCTCTGAGCTACACCCAGCTCTGTTTCCTTATACAGAGGATGACGAGTGCTCCAGCACGAGCAGCACGTGGGAAAGCAGCAACCCTCAGCCTTGCTTTAAACAAATTTAAAGTGCCTTTGGAACTGTGAGGATTTGCTCTGTGACAAACATTTGACTCTCCTCGTCATCATTTTGTCCCCAGTGCCTCCAGCCCAGCAGTTGCACAGACAAGTGCTCACACAAAGGCTTTTGGCCTTTCTCTTCCTTCCTCCCCTCCAGGGCTCTGCTTCTCCTCCCTCCTCAGTCACTGCTTCACTTGGTGTCTCCTGCTGGATCCCTGAATGTTTGCTCAGCCCTGCACAAACCTTGCTGTTTATGTCATTTCTGCTCCTGTCTGAGATAAGACACACCAGATCCTGTGGGACATCTTAGGGTTGTTCTGCATTTTCCACAGGATTATGCTCTGGCATAGCACCCTGGTGGAGTCCTTTAGTGCTGCTTGGGATTCTAATCTGACAAAGCTCCACAGAGAGGGGGAACTGCAACCATAATTGACCCACACCCAGCAAAAACACAGAGAAATTCTGGGAAATCACAGTGGAACTGCAGAGCCTGATTCCTCTGGTACAAAACCCTGTTTGTCCAGTGGCTTTGGGGCTCCCTGCCTGCTGGCCAGCCACGGCAGAGCTCGGGGCCAGCTGAGACATGTCAGGAAAACAAGGCAAAGAGACGGGGAGGAGCCTCACTTGGGCTTTTCTGTTTATACCCTGTCTCTGCTTATTAAGTCTTTACAGAGGAAATACAATGTCTGCCCTTCACTGCAATTCCAGAGCATTTTTGAATGTCTCTCATTCCCAACATGTGGCTGAATTAGTCAGCACATGGTAGTTGCCCAACGAGGTATTGCTGCTGCTGCTCTTCCTGCGTGAAATGGGTCTTAGCAAAGGTTTAGACATTTGGCTTGCATTTTTCCACACTCAAACAGATGTGCCTGTCCTCTGGATTGAAGAAGGACCAGCACTGGCACTGTATCTGCTCTGCAGGGACTTTTGGGGAGTTCTTGCTCGTGGCATTCTGAAAAAAAAACCAGGTGTTTCCCTGTCCAGAATTTCCAGTACTTTGGCCACAATTGCTGTAGCTGTGCTATATCTAAGCAGAGGTAGTTTGGTATCCACAGTGCTCACATATTTGCCCTTGAATGTGGAAAAATCCCACCTGCCCTTGTGACACAGATACCTGAGCTCTTCAAGGAAGGAGCCTGGGCTTTATCTGCCCTAACTCAGTGATGTGGTGTGTCCTGGAAGGGCAGCTGGGAGAGCTGGCCGCTGCTGGAGGCTGCTGAGCCAGCCTGCAGTGAGGCCTGGCCATGTGGCAGGTGAGGGTGGCTGCTGAGGGTGTGATAATGGCACGAGGTACGGGCTTGGTGGCCCCCACCATAGCCCCAAGGACACCTCTCAGACAAATCTAGGGAATGGACAGCTGTTCTAGCCAAGGGACTGCTTCTGCTTTCACTCCTGTGCAGCCAAGAGACCGGCCCTGGCCAAAAAGGTTGCTGCAAAACTCACTAGAGATCTGACTCCTGGGAACATGCTGTCACCATATGGTCTCCACATTAATAACACCAAACAAGTGCTTCATAAACAGTGCTCTAACGACAAATACCAGAGGAATTAATAATAATCTAGCTATTATTTTCTAATGTTCTCGCTTTATTAAGAACACTGATGCTGTCTGAATGAGCTCTTCCGGAAGAACAACATCTGGCACTCACATGAGTACCTGATGAAATCCGTATGATCCCGGGTATCTGATAAATTTATGGCCAGAACAGCAGCAGTTTGTGCCCTCCTGCCTCACAGTAACAGTGCCCTTTTCTCTCATTCTAGTCAGAAGGTAATGCCCATGCTGTTCTACACTCTGACTGCAGTAACAGTGTCTTTCTGTCTCATTCTAGATCAGAATGTAATGCCCATGCTGTTCTACACTCTGCAGTAACTGTGCTCTTCTCTCTTGTTCTAGGTCACAATGTAATGCCCATGGTGTTCTACACTCTGACTGCAGTAACAGTGCCTTTCTCTCTTGTTCTAGGTTAGAATGTAACACCCATGATGTTCTAGACTCTGACTGCAGTAACAGTGCCTTCCTCTCCTGTTCTAGGTTGGAATGTAACACCCATGCTGTTCTACACTCTGACTGCAGTAACAGTGCCTTTCTGTCTCGTTCTAGGTCATAACGTAATGCCCATGCTGTTCTACACTCTGACTGTAGCTTTTTTGATCGGCACACAGGCAGCTCCCAAGTCAGAGGACAATGCCCCACTGGAGTTTCCTGCAGAACATTCCCTGCTCAGCACCCGGAGCGACCGACACCGCATTGCCCAGGAGGCTCCGCACACGTCCCACGGCCACGCCACGTGGAGCCCCGGCAGGAGAGAAGCTCTAAACATCACCGTGGACCCCAAAATCTTTCGGAAGCGGCGTTTCCGCTCTCCCCGGGTGCTGTTCAGCACGGAGCCCCCGCCGGTGGCCGGGCAGGGCCGGAATTTGGGATTTCTCAGCGGCGTGGGGGCTCTCAACAGGACTGCCAGGAGCAGGAGGAGCACGCACCCCGTGCTGCACCGCGGGGAGTTCTCGGTGTGCGACAGCGTCAGCATGTGGGTCGGGGACAAAACCACGGCCACCGACATCAAGGGCAAGGAGGTGACGGTGCTGGGCGAGGTCAACATCAACAACAACGTCTTTAAGCAGTATTTTTTCGAGACCAAGTGCAGGGACCCCAAGCCGGTGTCGGGCGGGTGCCGCGGCATCGACGCCAAGCACTGGAACTCGTACTGCACCACCACCCACACCTTCGTCAAGGCCCTGACCATGGAGGGCAAGCAGGCGGCCTGGAGGTTCATCCGCATCGACACCGCCTGCGTCTGCGTGCTCAGCAGGAAGGCGGCCAGGCCCTGAGCCCGCGCCCTCCGACCCCCCTACCTCAGCCTGTAAATTATTTTAAGTTATAAAGGACTGCATGGTATATTTATAGTTTATACAGTACAGAAAGAACCTCATTATTTATTAAACTCTTTTGGAAACCTCTGGTGTTTTGTAAGTTATTTACTGGCAGAGCTCTTTAAAATGAGTGTTTGTTTTAGTGTCATTCACCTCTACAACTCTGGGGTGTTGAATGAGCTTTCAGCAAAAAGAAAACATTTTCCACACAGCTTTCACAGGTATTGCTCTCCTCTACAAGAAAATTTCCCTGCCAGTTTATTGTAGGTTTATTTTCAATTGAAATTTTTTGTCCAAATACCAAGAGACCAAAACAGAACTTTCAAAACTTGCTTCCAGTGTTACTAATTATTCATAAAGGTATTAATCATATATAATTAATCATCTTAGTAAAGTCCTGGTAGAAACGCTAATTCTTCATTGTTGCCAGATCAATTTATAAGTAAGAATTTATAAGTTCTTTATAAGTAAGAACATTAGTGCATATTTTAAAATTGCCCACTGTTACTTTCATTGCAAAAATAATCCATTCTGAATTATTTTGGAACATTTGTCTGCACAAGAATAGAATCTCAAAGTATGTACTTTTGTGTTAAAATGGTATTTTACAGCTCATTACTTCAGAACTATATCAGAATGATGGGATTTCAAATGTCAATATACTTACATAAATTAAAAAAGTTCAAGTGCCTTATAATTCAAATTTGATAATTTTCTCAAGCCAGCATTCTGGTAATGGGACCTGCCATAAGAGCAAGTCTTTTCATGCATGACAGACTAAAATCCAAAAATAAATAACAAAAAAATCACTGAGGCTGTGTTTTAGCAAGGACCCAAAATAACCCTGTGCTCAAGATTTCTGCATGTCGGGGACATCGACCTCCAGAAATACCCAGCGGAGCCCCAGGCCTGTGCTGGGCGTTTCACTGCGCTCTCCAAAAGCTGCAGATCCTCTCCTTGTTTCCCTTGGAAGAGCAGCTGTTCTCCATTGCAGAAACTGTTTCAAAACAAATACCATCAAGGTTTTTCAACGTGGTCCCTTCCAAATCCTAGAGGGCACAGCCACGCTCGGCTCCCCTCCTGCACGGTTCTTGCTTTAATGCAAAAAGCAGAGCTGACCTTTGCTTCCTCCACGTAAGCAGCACAGCAGGGCAGCAAAATCTCCAGAGAAAACGTGCTGGGGTAAAACAGTGCCAGTGCAATTAACCCAGGCCAAGCAAGAGGTGCTTCCTGGTGGGACAGTGCCACTCTGTGTGACGTGGAGGGCACAGACACCACCCCTGACCATCTCTGCTCTGCCATTTTTCACTCCTCTCCAATAAGTTTTTATGGTGTGGGGCAGCAATGTCCCAGTGAGAAAGTATGGCTCTCTCCAGAACAACATATTTGCAATATTTTTGTGAATAATCACATAATCATATCTGAAATGCTGAGGAGGAGGCAGGCTCCTGGCTGTCCTGATCCTCCAAATAACAACTTGTTCTGGAGCAGGGGAAGGCAAGGAAATCACAGAGGTCTCAGGTGCCCTGACACAGCAGCAGAACCCTGTCACCACCACAGGAGGGATGGAGGGACATCAGTGACACACAGTGTTCTGAGGCAGAGGAAAGCATGGAACTGGAGCAGGCTGTGCTCCTCAGTGCCCTTAAAGCCAAGGTAACAAATTGCTGTAGAACTGTTTTCTAGAACTGACACAATGGAACTAGAGAAGAATGGAGCTGCTGCTCATTCAGAACTCCTAGGTTTATGGAGACTGAGATTATTTTACCACTGACATAAGAGAACTGCAATTGAAAGTGTCTTCTGAATGCCTTTGGTAATTCCAAACATGTGTAAGACCTGGCATTTCTTCAAAAGCCCTGAAAGTGATGCCTTTCTTCCTCAGGACAGCTGGAAAGGGACTTTTGACAAGGACATTGGTGATAGTGAGGGTGGCTTTAAACTGAAGGAGGGTAGATTTAGATGGGATTTTGGGGAGCACTTCCTCCCTGTGAGGGTACTGAGGCCCTGGCACAGAGAAGCTGTGGCTACCCCTGGATTCCTGGAAACGTCCAAGGCCAGGTTGGACAGGGCTTGGAGCAACCTGGGACAGTGGTAGGTGTCCCTGCCATGGCAGGGGTTGGAAGAAAATGATCCTAAAGATTCCTTTCACTCCAAACCATTCTAGGATTCCATGATAATGAAATAAATCTTGGGAGCCACCATCCCTAATTAGAGTTCACACCAAGAGGCTACACAGCAGAGCAGAGAGGGAAATCTGTTGATGTCACTTTAGGGAGAGAAGAAAACAACTGCAGGATTTAACTGCTCAGCAAGAAATTGCTGGGTTCTGAGTGAGATCTCAGGTGATCAAACCTAACCCACAACTGCAGGAGAAGGGGTGAGGGACAGAAGGGCCAGGTGACACCACAGCTCAACTCACGCTGCTGAAATAAAAGCTGCCAAGCACCCAAATCAGCTCATCTGCTTTGTTTCTGCTGTATCCAAGGGCTGACAGGACCATCCAGACTCAGATAATTTACTTTCACTTGTAAAAGCTGCATTAGAATCTGTATGATGAGTCAAGACTGCAGCTCAGCATGGAGAATGGAGCTGATGCCCTGCTCAGCTTTTTGTGTAAGGTGACAATAACTGAAAAACCTGTGAGGAAGGATCTCCACAGACCACGTTTGTTCAACACTAAGTGCTCACTCACAGCTCTCTGCATTTCCCAGGAGTTCCTCTGGTGCCCTCAGCTTTTGGAACAAGTGCTACTCACTGAGTGCTGAATTCTCTTCCCACTGTTTAAGAAAAGAAGTCTACCAGTTTTAATTTTATATATATATATATAAGCATGATAACCAACTGCTTCCCTAAAGATGGAGCATCTTCATTTCTTCTTAAAGCCCTACTTCTAAATATAAGGACTGAAAACATTTATGGCTAAGAAAAAAATAAAGCTACTTCATCCAAAAGGAGATCAACTAGAGGGACTGCTATGAAGCAGTTTGATTGGGAAAATTACATCATTGCTAATTCAAGAATCTGAATTCTATTTAGAATCTGAGGACAGAAAAGCAAGATCCTTACATTTAAAAAGCAAATCAGATCAATCTGGTTTCACCTTTAGCCAAATGCCACATGGCTGACACCCACAATTTCACTCCTGCTCAGTGGGTCTGACTAAGGAGTGAAGGTTAAATTTTGCCTGGAGGGAAACAGATCAATCTCTAGAGAGATGGATCATAATCAGTTTCCATCAGCCAGCATGGGACTCATCCTCTAATCACTGCTGTAATTAGCTTGGTGGGGCTTTTTTTGAGAGGGGTGTGGGAGGTGGCACCAACCCATCTAAAACCCCACAGGTTACTCAGTCACTCCTGCTGCTGAGGGGATGCCAAGAAATGCCAGAAAGCCTGGAATGCCAAAAAGCCCATTCCAACTCCTACACCTGCACCCAGGCTGCCCTTCATCGGGCCTGGGTGATTATTTTGACTTCAGTGCAATACAGACAGGAAATGTTGCCACTGACAGAGAAGAGATGGTTTACATAACAGTCCTGCCTTCTCCTGGTTTGCTTTCACCCCTTACATGACACTGCTGCTCCACTCTCTAATCCCTTGTTCAAACATGTAATTAAGCAGCAGCCACACCCTTGCCAGCTCTTCCTTAGCAAGCTACACCTCAGGAGAGCAATTACAACCACTGGGGAATTTCCTTGCAGGGGTTGGAATCACTGTGTGTGTGTTTTCACTTTTCTCAGTGTTTTCCTGAGGAATTCTGTGCTCTGG
This sequence comes from Agelaius phoeniceus, assembly GCF_051311805.1. Taxonomy (NCBI): domain Eukaryota; kingdom Metazoa; phylum Chordata; class Aves; order Passeriformes; family Icteridae; genus Agelaius; species Agelaius phoeniceus. Next base: position 4,456,724 of record NC_135289.1, on the reverse strand, counting down.
AGAAGTCAGTGTCTCTGTGCCTACGAATGTTCTGATGTGGCATCTCCAGCCTGATATAAATCATTGGGCCTGACATTCAATCCTGAACCCCTTGGTCAGTAAAACCATCAAGGATTGTACATTGACACTTCAGTATCACCCTGCTTTTGGAAGTGAAAAGGAATCAACAAAACCTAAGGAACCCTGAATGTAGCCCAAAGCAGAACAAAATATGGAATTACCACTGAGCAGCAGTTTAATACATAGAGAAAACACTCCAGCAGAACACCTGGCACAGGGCTGAAACTAAGAAAATACAAGACAGAATTATCCAGTTTCTAATGGATGGAGACATCATCCATTGGTTTTAGACAGCAGAAGGGAATCTTGGCTGGACCAATATCTTGTTAGAAAAATGGATGTTCTTTGGTTTGGTTGGTGGTAAAGAAGATCAGATGATCAAATCTTTCCTGTATGCCCAATTTTACAGCAGAACCCAGGCCTTGGCCTCAAATTACCAGATAAAATATTTAGTCCTTATCCTCACAGTGATAACTGTTCTACAATAATTGTCTTTACTTCAACAATCTATTCAGCACTTCCTCAGTGCTCTTTGAGTTCTCCTTCTTGTCCTTCCAGATTTCAAATACTCCCCAGGGAAGCAGAAATTCATAGCTTTTGGAGGTTTTCCCTAAACTCTCTGAGACATGAAGAGGAACACTGAAGCTGCCAAGTTTTGCTGTGCACCTTTGCTGTCTGAATGATGAGGACACTGCAGTCTGACAATTAAAGTGGGTGGGATGGAGTAGGAGGTTATTCTGTTGTGTTTCTGACAAACTGTTCTGGAGGAAAAAATTTTCCTTTACACCAAAAGAAAAAAATTTCCGTTACACCAAAAGAAAAATAAAACCAATCCACATCTGCTCATGTCTAAATCAGTTGTTGGGAAGGATGAAAGTTTGACAAGGAAGTCTCACAGATATGTGTGCTTAGTAGAAAGATTTTTAAATGTAGAATCTGATGAAGGAATAGAGATGGAAGCAAGTTTTGATATAGAAGAAAAGAATTGCTGAGCCAGTCTCACTGGATAACCAAGGAGGCAGAGGGTGTGTTAGTTAGAAGGGGTTTTTATGGCTTAGAGCCAAGGATAAACCCACCCCAAACAAGAAGATGTTTTTACCAAGCAGAAAGAGAGCACAGGCAAACAAGGCAGCAAAGTTGCAAGAAGAAAAAAGGTCTCAGAATTTTCCACTGCAAGAAAACTGAAAAACAACTTCTAGCCTAAACTGTAATGTACTAACTTTGAGTGACTGGGGAACAGTAACATGAATATGGTAATTACAGCAGTTATGATGGGCTATAGATAAAAGTTAAGGTATAGATTGGTTCTGCTGTATTAGGATGCTCAGCAAAGAAAAGTCTATAATGCATTGTGACCAAAAGAAAAGTATATAATGCAGTGTAACCAAAAGAAAAGTATAAAATGCCTTGTAACCAAAAGAAAAGTCTATAGTGCATTGTGACCAAAACCAAAGGGTCTCCAGGCCTGCCTGCAGCTGGAGCTGACAGCTGTAGGCACAACCCTGCACTGCTGTGACCTCTTGGATGGAATAAACTGCATTTTGCAGAGCTGCCTGGAGTCCCACATTCCTCATTCAGGCTCTTACAGTCAGTGAAATGGATTTCTGCTTCCAATGTGAATGGCTTTTTCTTTTGAAGCATTGCTTAGGCACACATGGCTTTTAAATAGAATATTGCCAGCAGTTCCTGCACAAACCCCACCAGACCCACTGTGCAGAGTGGTGCCTGTGTGAAGGCTCCTTCTGCCTGGAAAAGGCAAGCCTGTACTGAGCACACTGACTCACGGATTGCCTCTTTTTTTATCATCTCTGTTTCCATAATCCAGCACACACGGGGGGCCCTGACAGGCATTTAGCAAGATCTTGCCCCCAGGGCTGTGATCCAGGCTGATGGGTGCAGGAGTGACTCACAGGGGCTGGAAAGCTCTGGGTAACCTCAGCCCAGGTGATGCTTTCAGCCCAGGATGAACACAGATGCTCGTGGCACCTCTGTGCAAAACACATCTGCTGTTGTTACTGATCAGATGTGTCCTCTGGGGATTTTGTTCCGTTTCCCTTTTTCCTCTTGAATCATTGGATTTGGGTACATTCCAGTTCTACTGCATGGAGTCCAAGTCTGAGAACAAGTTAAGCTGTGGCAGGAAGGAAGGAGTGTGCACAACCCCAATTCCCTGGTGACAGGTCTATTAAGCAATAAATAATGAGCCTTTTATTACAGGTTCTAATTAGAACAGGGCTTGTCTGATTTAGGAGCTCAACTGAGCACTCATTCCAAAATTCAGTTTGATCTGTTGCACTGACATTCAAGCTCTATTTGTTTTCTTTTTGGATTGATGATGCACAGGAGGAAAAGGGAAAGGAAAAGTATTAGTGTCACCAGCTAGAAAGGATTGCTTTGGTTCTAGGCTCCTTACAGAGACTGGAACCCAAATTTCTAAAATCCTGTGCATTCCAAGCCTTTAGATGCCGTGAGTTGACATTTTAAGTGGGGTGGAACATGCTGGACACAGGCAGGAGCTGCTCAAAAGGGAAATAACAAGAGAGTGTGCTTAATTTGCTTGACAATGTGCACTATATCAAACCTATAAATGTAAAACCCAAGTTTTTATTTTGTTTTCTCACACAAGGTCCAGAATACTTTTCAGAAAGTCATGGAAAACATTTTCTTATTAAGGTAGTAAAAAGCCAAGCAGACGGATTTTGCACAAATTTTTTAAAAGCCTTTACGTCACTGACAACAATTATAAGAAATTTTTAGCCACAAATATTGTTTAGCAAACAGTAAAACTGGAGGCTTTGTTAAAAATATTCTGAATCAGAACAGCTGTAATGAGCTAAAATGAAGAAGTGAAGGTGACCAGAATGCAAAATATTGTGGAAAGTCCCTTATCCTCCATTAACTTCTCAAGACTATAAATCAGAATAGACAAGGAGAGCAGAAAAGAGGTTTTGGAATCATATCCATAAATTTAGATGATAAGTAGCACAGGAAAAGCAGTATCTAATGGGAAAGTGCTGTTCTAAACTGGGACTGTTTACTGGGGAATGATAGAAGCCCAATCCTCTTGTTCTAGGAAGTCAAGAGTTCTTGAAGTTCCCTTTCAAAGTGCGCTCCCAAAGCAGATCCCTGAAGCCAAAGACAACAAACTTGGCCAGGGTTATTGTCAGGCTGAAGCAAACAACTCCTCAGCTGTGTGCCTGCAGGAGCTGGGAGCCCAGAGAGCCCAGTCAGGCACCAGCAGCATCCCCAGAGCCCAGCAGCAGCTCCTGCAGCATTGTTTGCAATGGGGCAGGGGCAGCCACACTCAGCTCTGCCACTGAACTGCAAAAACCCTTCTTGCCACCAGGCCAGGAGCTGATGCAGAAAAGCCATTTCGAACTCTTCTTGCTCCACCCTGGCCACATCAGCACAGTGACCTGCACAGAATGCAGCTCATTATGCATTGAAGGGATTGATACAATTAGTGACTAATCGCTGACGTGGGAAAGAGAAAAAAAACAAACATTTGGGTTACTTGCTCTTGACATTCTTCTCTTGGAGCTTTCATGCTTCATCCATGCTGCTGCAGTAAGAGAGAGCTCAGAGCCAGGAGAATGGTGGCAATAAAGCTTCTCAGAGAAGTCAAAGGTTTTCTGCTGTGCCCTGAGTGCAATCAGTTACTCTGATTGCAAATTCTACAGCCAGCACAGGGAGAAGAGTGGAACTGAAAATTAAGGCTACACATTCCAGAAGTAGCAGATCCTTTATAAGCTCAGCACTGCTGACAAATCCCCATTTCCATACAATCATGGAATGGTTTGAGTTGAAGGGACCTTAAGGCCCATCCCACCCCTGCCATGAGCAGGGACACCTTCACTATTCCAGGTTGTTCCAAGCCCTGTCCAGCCTGGCCTTGGACACTTCCAGGGATCCAGGGATAGCCACAGCTGCTCTGGGAGTTCCATTCCAGCCCCTCACCACCCTCACAGGGAAGAACAATTTCCTAACATCTGATCTAACCTACTCTCTGTCACTTTAGGATCATCCAATTAAGTTACATCAAGAGATTTTTCTTTCTGAAAATGCAAGATGGAGTCCCCAGCACCTCAAGTATAACCAACCCAAAAACTTTCTTGAAAACTGCACTTGAAGTACAAATTGCTTCTATTTCACCAATGTAGTAAAGACATTATAGGTCCTAATTGTCTGATTTGCTTAAAAGAAGCCAGACATTTATTTGGAGAATTTAAGATACAGATTGTCTTATCTACAAAGGATTTGGGACAAATTAAAAAAAAATATTATTTATCTAATCTTCCCTAAATTCAGATCACCTTCAGGTTTATCAAACTGCTTAGATACTGTCTGATGTGAGTGAAGAGATGATTCATTTGGTGATTAATAACTCCCAATACAGCTGTCATCAGCAAGGCTTAAACACCAACTTCGGAACATCAAAGCCATGCGAGGGCAAACAGGGAGAATCAAATTAATAAATGGGATTTTTGTTAACTGGATCTGCTCTGGCTCCTTCAGCACTGGGCTGAATAATGGTGTTGATTGTAATAGTTTATTCTTGATGTTCATAACAACCCATCATTCTTCAGACAAGTATACAGCACTTATCTCCCCATCCATCAACCAGCCCTGCGTTTGTGTTAACCAGTTGTAACAGGATCTTGTGTTTGAGCATCAAAGGTGATTCAACAAACACTTCACGCTGTCACTTTCTCAGCATGGCCCAGTTTCTGTTTTGGTTTAGCCAATTTTCTCCATCCCATTCTTATTTCTCTTTTATTTTCACAGACTTTTTTTTTGTGTTCAGGGTCTTGCTTATTAATATTATTTCTAAAATGCTCCTCAACAGCAGCAGCTCTCATTCTTTTTTCTTATATTTCAGTTACCTGCTTTGCACCTCATGCCATAAACCTTCATTTATTTCTCAAATTGTCACCCAGGAGATGCTGTGACTCTTCTCCAGGAGGTGACCATGCACAGGGTGGGTGTTCCATCAATCTGAGCCTTCAAACCAGGTTTTATTCCTTCCCAAAGGATCTTTCCTGTCAATACCCTAAAGTGAAATGGCAGCTGGAGGCAGGAGCACCCCAGCCAGTTTTAGTGTTTCTGATGAAGTGGTGGCAGGGGGAACAAAGATATTTTACCCTGCAGAGCTCCTGCAGAAAGGCTGCAACAGCACCAGTGCTCTTCCCTGACACAGCCTCTGTCACTCAGAGCTTCCCCTCAGGTACATGTTAAATTCTCTGTTTTCAGCCCAAGCATCACTTAGAACTGGAGGTAAGCCCATCTCTCCAGAGGATGCAGAGCAACCCATGGAAATAATCCATTTCTTGGCCATTTGCCCTGGATGTGTGAGAGCTCTGCAGTCCCCTCCACTGGGAAACTGCTAAAGAGAGCCCTCTGCAAGGCTGGCCCTTTGCAGACACCTGGGGAATGTGAGGGAGCTCCTAGAGAGGAACTGAACAATGGTTTATTTACTCAATTATTTATTTGAGGCAGGACTGGAAAATGAGCAAAACCACATGCACTTAGAGCATTTATTTTGTGTTTCACATTTCCCTGGCAGTCTCTGTGTAGGTACCACATCTCAAGCCTCATTGTAAAGCCCTAAAACACCCTTTGAAAGAAAAAGTACATTTTTGAGAAGGCTTTTTTGTTGGTTTATTGAGGGGCTTTGTTTGTTTGTTTATTGATTAAATAAAGCAGCCACAAGGATAAAAAATGTTTCTGGGCTGACTCCAGTTGCTTTCCTGGCTTTTTGCCAGTGATGTTCAAATCAGGGGTTGTTCAAACTAGGAAACAGTAGTTTTGCCATTTACTCATACAAAAACTTGGGAGCTCTGGTATTTTTTTAGTACACATTGCTAACAGGGTTCAAGAGTACCCTCTCCTCTGTCATGTGGCTCTGGCTGTGCATAAACATTTCTTTGACCAATAGGGGCAAAATTAGAGACTTCCCAGAATGATTTGTTGCATTCTCACGACAGTTGCAATCCCAGACTGGATTAGATCCAGTGGGAAAATGTTTAGACAAAGTCCTGCAGCAAAGAACACTCCTGAGAGATGTGCCTGTGGTCTGCCTAGGACAGAAGGCAAGGTTACAGCCAGGCCTGGAGAAATGTGTCACAGGAAGGTGTCTTGGAATGCTCTGTCTGGTTTTAGGGAGCAAAAAACAAATGGGAGCATCCAGCAAATGTGCAGCCACATTCATATTCTTCCCTGGGAGGGTGGGGAGGGCCTGGCAGAGAAGCTGTAGCTGCTCCTGTGTAGTGGTTTTGGTTTGTTAATTTGAGATTTTGTCAATTTTGAGATTTTTTTGGCTAATATTTTAAAGAGTGTGGCAGGTTTGGTGTTGGTTAATTATTAATGTATTAATATTATTTTTATAACAATAATATTTTATCAAGATGATAATATTTATAATCTATATAATTAATTATATATTAATAATAAAATATCTTATATTATATCGATATAAAATAATATTTTCTTAATATTATTAATGTATTAATTTTTTTTGTTGTGAGATAGGATTAGGAGAAAGGTAGAGTGGGTTTAAAACTTTAAAAAGGTATAAAGAAAATTTTATTAATAGTAATTAAAAGAAAGAGTAATAAGAATTGGAATAAAAAAGAAGATCTCACTTCTAGAGATCCCTGGAAGCATCCAAGGCCAGGTTGGAGCAACCTGGGATAGTGGAAGGTGTTGAGGTTAGAACTGGATGAGCTTTAAGGTCCCTCCCAACCCAAAGCACTTTGGAATTCTAAGATCTGCAGTACCAATCATTTGGTGCAGCTCACATTACTCAAACATCATGAAATGGAAACCAGAAAGAAGAAGGAGAAACATGGGGAGATCAGAAAAGGAAGGTATCACTCAACCCTCTCTGCAACCACTAGATTTTAGGTTTCAAGAGCTTTAGGAAATCTTTAGCCCAAGACTACTCCTAATTCAGTGATCCAGCAGGACAGATAAGCACATCAGGACTGAGAGCTGGAAAGTGCAAATGCAGCATGAAATTGGAAGCAGGAACTTGGTCTTAGCACCTCCACTGTGCTGCACCAGCCAGAGCTTAACCAGCTCTGAGGCCTTAAAAACTGAAGCCCCTACTCATTTCTCCTCATCAACATTTAGAGCAACATTTCCTAACAGTGTCTTGGGGTTTTTGTCTCCTTCCTTCTGGTTTTCCCTTTCTTCTGTGAGAGTTGTTTGGACTTGTTCAGTTTGCAGATTCCACTCAAGGCTGTGCTTCTCATTCAAAACATTTCTACTCTCAAAGACATTTTTGCCTTTCCTTCACTTTGAATGAAGACTCTGCAACCTGCACAGCCTTGCCTTTTTAGCCCCTTCAAATGAGTTTTATTAATTTTTGTTCCTCACTGCTCCAGCAGATTGCTCTGCAGATTTCTGCACACATCCACACAACACTAAAATAGTGAATTCTGCCTGGAAATCTGACACACATTTTGTTAGCAGTTCATTAAACCTGCATTCCTGCAGTCATATTGTGACAGCATGCTTAGCAATACATTTCCTGACTCAGGTGACACCATTACTCAGCTTTTCCTACCCTCTTTGATTGCTGGAATCTCACCTAAAGCTGTTTAGAAGATAGAAGATGTGTGAAATTGAAATCATCTGGAGACAGCTTCTTGTCTGCCACTGCTGACAGGTAACATTACAGGAACTAATTCAGTGTTGTTGTTAAATTCCTGTTACTTTCATTCACATCTTTGCTGTGAAGGCACAGAAGATCCTTTGTCAAGCAGAGTTTAATCCACAGCAAAAGATAAACAGAATACGTAGGAATGACTTGGTGATGCTTCAATTGTCTTCCATTTTATGTTTATTCTTAGTGTTTAAGTTGCCTTCCTCTCTAAGCCAGAGGTCAAAGTGAAATTTCTTTTATTTATTATATATAGAGTCAGAATAAAGGTGTAGGACAAACGAGGTGACTCCTCCCAAGCTGCTTCTGAAGGAGCCCTGCAGTCAGTTGAGAACATTTTCATTTTCTTTCTTCCATTTGATCTCCTCAGAAACATATTTTTCATGTTATTCCTCACATTTTACTCCTGTTTTGATACATATTATATATATAAAAATATATACTTAATAAACAGTGTGATGGAAGCAGCAGAAGGTGGTGTTGCTCCTCCATGACAACCCTGACACTGCAGACAGGGGCTCAGGCTGCAGCTGAGGGATGGTTTGGAGCAGTAACAGAAGAAAGCTGAGCCCACTGCTCTCAACCTGGGGATTGTGGTGCCTCTGGGACAGTCTGGTCCTCAAAAGACAGGGAAACTTCAAGGCTCTTGGTTCATTTTACCAGCATAGGAAAACAAAATAGGAGAGAAACAGAGATAAGAAATACAGGACCCCTGAGCCAACAGCAGCAAACCCAAAAACCTTCTTAACTTTGTCAAAGCCAGCTGCTTTTAGCACCTAAACAGGATTTTGGTATCACTGTAAAAGTACCTGTGCTCCTGTTTAGCCTCTTCCTTTATAAATGTAAGACACAGAGGGAGCTGGGAATGAGCAAGGACTCAAAAACACATTTCAGCCTCCTGTATTGGAGCTCACCACCAAAACTGCCAGCCCTGCAAGGAGCCTGAGGACACACCAGTGTCACCAGGACTCTGGGAAACCACATCTGGGAAAGACAAATGCATCTCAGTGGTGGGAGGTTCAGCAGCTCACTCCCATCCTCATTTTGCAATGCAAGAATGTACATTGCAAGAAGCCCTTGCAATGTACATTCCCACAGGGCTACAGAAAGGAATCAACTCAGAGCCATGGGCAGACCTCCCCTCTCCATCCTCCCTGGCAAGGCTGGAATAAACAGAATTTATTGTTGTAATCATCCTTCTTCATGGCCTGCACACATCCTGTACCGTCACCAGCATATTCCATAGGCCTTGTGCCCCTCTTTCCCTTCCCTAAACTTTTAACCATCTTTTAATTTATAAATAACATTTAAGTTCACATTTCAAAAGCATGCAGGCTCTTGGACTCTATAAAATCACCAAGAAATCACCTTTACTTCCCACAATGTAGATCCAGAGCATCCAAAGTCTGTTTGCTTGTTATATTAATAGAATTCAGAAAATTGCTGTACAACATTCCTAAAAAAGAGAATCAGCCAAAGTTAGACTTGGCATCTGCACAAGTCTCAGTTATTTTTTGGAATACTTTGACAACACTCTTATGTTATTGTCTCCGGGTTCATTTTTCTGTTCATGTATTCCCCAAAGAAGGAAAGAATGGTATTCCTGTTCTCTGAATAAGGACACATCTTGCTTGTCAGAGAGATTTAATTATTTATTTTCCCTTCTCCTTCTTGAATTGTTGGATCTTCAGATCGGGAGGTTTCAGGTCCTTCAAAATCTTGCTCTTCAGAGAAAGTCATCCTAAGTGCCTCAAATAAAGAAACAAGAACAGAGTTTCACCTGCAGAGCTGGCACCTTCAATTATTGTCCTTTCAGCTGCTGACTGCAGGGAGAGCCTTTGGAGAGCACACAAAACCTGGTAGGTTCCTAGATCTGATTTAGTGGCACAGAAAACCTGAGCTAGTCAGTGCTGGCAGGAGCACTGTGGCAAAGCCCCAGCTCCACAGGTTCCACTTGGCCTCACCTGGGTGCACCTGGGGACAAAATAAAGGTGTAGGAGGAACGAGGTGACTCCTCCAAAGCTGCTTCTGAAGGAATTCTACAGTCAGTTGAGAACATTTTCATTTTCTTTCTTCCATTTGATCTCCTCAGAAACATATTTTTCATATTATTCCTCACATTTTACTTCCATCTGGTTTCAGCTTTTGATTAGAAACTTGGAAGCTCAGCCTTAGCAGCTCAGTGCAGAGATCTGAGCTGCTTCCAGCCATATTCCTCCTTGGAGGATCTTAACTCAGCCGTATGGTTCCTTTTACTGAGGCTGCAGCCTCAGTCAATGGTTTGCAACTCTTGGAAAGAGCAAAAACTCTTGCAAACAGAGGAAGGGTTTGTTATCCTGGAAGAAACAAAACCTGCAAGACAGATGATACTGATTGAAAAATATTTGCTATGCAAAGTGGTGTTTATGGGGAAGCTGCAAATTGCCAGGTTTATCAGGCAGGACTCAATGCACATTTAAATGTTGGTTGACATCTCACCAGGAATACAGAACCCTGATACCTGAGCTCAGCCCAGAATTCACTGCAGCCACCAAAAAAGGATGCTGAAGTTACTGCTCAGAAAAAGAAAAAAAATTAAATGTTCAATGATAAGCACTGTATCAATGGGGTTGTAAAATTGTAGAACCACAGAATGGTTTGGGTTGGGAACTTAAAGCTCATCCAGTGCCACCCCTGGCATGGCAGGGACACCTTCCACTGTCCCAGGCTGCTCCAAGCCCCAGTGTCCAACCTGACCTTGGACATTCCAGAGATGGGGCAGCCCCAGCTGCTCTGGGCACCCTGTACCAGGGCCTGACACCCTCACAGGGGACAATTCCTTCCTAACACCTGATCCAAACCCACCCTGTCCATGTCCTTCCCTCTGCAGGATCAGGAGAAGCTGGCAGTCATCAGGGCAGGAAAGGTTGGTGGATGGTCTCATTTTTACACAGAAAAAAAGCATTTTTGCATTTAAAGCATTAAAACATCCTGAGCCAGAACAAATCTTGTGTCTCCCCAGGTGTTTGCAACAGGGCACAACTGAAACACAACCAGCAGGCACAGAAACACTCAGGAGATGTGGGTGGGAAGAAAAAAGATTTGGGAATGGTGACCCTCCCACACCACAATTCCAGCAGAAGTGCTTAATTCTCAAGGACCTGTGAAAGTCACAGAAGAAATCCAGATATAAGCCAACATCAGTCACCAGAAATCCTGATTTCCAACAGCTTTTGAACAGCACCAGCAGTTTTGCAAGGCAGCCTTAATCACCACAAGCATCCATGAGAAGTTTCCTACCTGGCCTGCAAGTGCAGGGGAGGGCTGGAAAAAAGACATTCAGCCACTGACTGTAAGAATCAAAAAATGGGTTCAGACTTCTCCCATTTCTGAGCAATCAAACAGCACAGCCAAAGACAGACAGAAAGCAGGATTCCAATCACAAGGCTATGAAGGAAAAAGTTTCCAGACTCATCCAGCTTTGTCACTTGGATTTTTTTCCCTACATTCTAAGCTTTTTTCCTGCATTCTGATACCATCTCATCTGGGCTGTGCTTTTATATTATTATTTGTGCTTTTATTTATTTATGCTATATTATTCTTTGTGCTTTTGTATTATTCTTTCAGCTTCTTACTGTAAAAATCAAAGAAATGGGTTCAGACTTCTCCCATTTCTGAGCAATCAAACAGCACAGCCAAAGACAGACAGAAAGCAGGATTCCAATCACAAGGCTATGAAGGACCAAGTTTCCAGACTCATCCAGCTTTTGCCACTTGGATTTTCTTCCCTACATTCTAAGCTTTTTTCCTGCATTCAGATACCATCTCATCTGGGCTGTGATTTTATATTACTCTTTGTGTATTTATTTATTTATTTATTTATTTATTTATTGTGCTTTTATTTATTTATGCTATATTATTCTTTGTGATTTTATACTATTCTTTTATATTATTCTTTCAGCTTCTGAATGTAAAAATCAAGGAAATGGGTTTAGACTTCCCCCATTTCTGAGCAATCAAACAGCACAGCCAAAGTCAGACAGAAAGCAGGATTCCAATCACAAGGCTATGAAGGAGAAACTTTCCAGATTCATCCAGCTTTTGTCACTTGGATTTTTTTCCCTACATTCTAAGCTTTTTTCCTGCATTCTGATACCATCTCATCTGGGCTGTGCTTTCATATTATTCTTTGCAGTATTTGCAGAGTTCACAGTGAAGACTTGAGACATATGTAGGACATATGCAGGAGATATCATGGAATGATCTCATGTTTACAGCTCCAGGAGGGATCAGAGAGCTCAGAGTTGGTCTGGGTTGTCCCCTAGTGGTCCCCACCTTTCCTGGGGAGCAGAACCCCACAGGGGCTGTGGGTGCTGATTGTCATGGTCACCCCCAAACTGGGACCTGTCCACATTAACCAGGGGTTGCCTCCTTCCCTGTAGCATTTTCTGCTCAGCTCACAGCATCTCCCCAATTCCTCACTGCAGACTTTACCTGGCTATTTGCTCCCAGTGCTGCCCCTGTGATGATGTTTATTTCTACACTAATCCCTGATTTTCTATGCTGTGATTAAGTTATAGCTACTTTTTTAGAGGTTTTCCCCAGTCTGTTATTTGTAATTAGAGTTCTGTCCTCCCCCATTCTGGCAGCACTTTACAGCTATGCTGTCATTCATAAATTCCTGACAGAGCTCCCATTACATTATCCAGGTTATGTAAAAGAAAATATTGGCCAACACAACATCACCCAACTTCACCTGATAGGCACTAAGTACAGGGAACTGGTGAAGGTTACCAAAAACACCCAAGGAAAAGGACTGACTTCCAGAAAATTCTCACAGCTCTTGACTCGCATCCATCTTGTTTTCTTCAGCCACACAGCTCAGAGAAAGAATTCCATATCTAAAATCTCAAGTGCTGCTTTTTCAGTAACAGGCCAAAATTCTGATTCCAGATCTGTTGCCAATTCTGCCCATGCAATATTTTTAAAATTTACCTCTTGTCCAAATCAAGTCAAATGGCATGACAATATTTCTTCCTGCATGTTTCTCCACGTTCAGAGCACTGTTTTGTAATTTAATTGGAAAGCTGACAGTTCCAGACATCCTAAATCTCTACACACTCATCTCCTCCATGTTTGACCTCAGCAACTGGAGGGTCTCTCCTGTGCTTTTACCAAGAGCTTTGAACCCAGGGGAGAAGTTTTTGCTCTCATTCCTTCCTTTGTGCCTAAATCATCCTCTAGCTCCATGTGCATCCCAGCAGTTTGGGTCAGACTCACACTTATTGTCCATTGTTCTCTTATTCTTCCTCTCTTCTCTTTTCCTTTCCATATTCTGAGTCCTCCCTGATGCAATTTCAGTTGTTTTGCTAAGAAAGCTCTTGTCAGGCCACACATGCATCAGCACAGGAAGCCCAGGAGAAATTGTGGTATCAAGTGGCGTAAGTGCAATTAACTGAAGGATTGTCATGGAAACAATCTAATTTAAGCTAAAGAACAAAGTCATTAACCTCAGAATTTCAATAAACTTTCATTTCTGTCCTCTATTCCACCCAAAAACATTTGGGAAGGAGGAAGTTGACCAAAAACTTCAAGTCATGGTATTTGCGTAAAAAAACCAACAGAAAACAAATTAAAAACCCACCACCAACAAAATATATTTGCAAAACTTCCACTCAGCAGAAGGAAGGTAATTTCTTCTTATTCCAGGCATAGAAAGCTCCTCCTAGGGAGGTAAAATTTATTCAATTTTAAAGGATATGCTCCTTTTAGACAGAAAAGTTCCCCAAAGTACACAGCACTGTTACCATTCAGGAGGTTACTACAGAATAACTCCTTTTATTACCCATGTGCTCTAAATTCTGATTATAGCTAAACTGCAAAAAATCCCCTTCAAGATACTTCAAAGAGGAGCTTTACAAAAGTGATAAAAATTGGAGGATTTGGGTGCTCAGTGTTTCTAGTGGTGTGTTCTAATGCCATAAATATCCAGGATATCCATGGAAAGATTAGATCAATATGTCAGTAGTAAAAACCAGATCTGTGTCTCCATCCACTCCATCCCACTCAGCTTTTGCATTAATCTCATTAACAGGTTCCAAGCATAACCCAGTAGTGCTCCAAAAAAGCAAAGGCAGCATCTGCCAGGAGACATCCTCCCCCTCTCCTCATGGAAACAGGGATGGAGGTGCCTCCTTGCTCCTGGAGCCACATCAGAAGAGCACACCTGGCATTTGAATGGAATGCAGAGAGGTCTGAGGTGGCTCCTGGATCCTGTGAGGGCTTGTCCAGCTCTCCCAAGGCTTTTTCCTCTGCACACAGCTTGTCCTTGCTGCAAGGACGTGCTGCACGTGTCAGCCTGTCAACAAACAAGTGCTACCTCACTGCTGGGAGCAGGAAAACCCCCACTGTTCCTGGATACTCCTGAGGAAACATCTACTGAAAGGCAGAAGGGGTAGCATAGCAATTTACCCGTAGTTTTTTGAAGAGTTGCTGCAGGTGGGGTCTCACAAGGGCACAGGAAGAGGAAAGACAAAAGGCTGAGGAACAGGAAACACGGACAGAAAGGTCACAAAACTGGCCAGCAATTCCCTGGGACTGGGGGGAGAGTGATCCACAAACAAATGGGTGTTCCACAGTACACACAAAGAGTCTGTGTCCTTCATAAGAAACCTGACTTACCAGAAAGTCTGTAAATCGCCCAGAAATTTAATTGCAGCTCGTAGCTTTGTTTCAGTGATGACAGAGTGAAGCTGCTGAGAGCTGGAGTTTGGTTGTACCTGTCAGGGCAAAAGGAGAATTGTTTGAAACTCAGCCACTCCTGTGCCTCCTGCTTCAGAGGCAGCCAGTTCTTGAGCTGAGTTTGTTTTACAGACACATCATCATCAACAGGAAAATCTGCAGGAAATCAGCTGTCAGTGGGGCTGTGCAGCAGCCCCTGAGCCCACCGGGCCCTGCACAGGCAGGGAGGGTGCCCAGGAGCTGTTCTGGGCTCCAGGACCTTGAAATGTGGGCCCAGCACCAAAGGTAGGGAGGTCTTGATCCCTGAGAGCTCAGAGAATCATGGAATCATTCAGCTGGAAAAGCTTTTTAGATTATCAAGTCCAGCTATTCCCCCAGCACCGCTGTGTTCACCACTAACCCCTGTCCCCAGGTGCCACATCCACCTGGATGACTTTGGAACACTTCCAGGGATGGTGATTCCACCACAGCCCTGGGTGGATCACTCTTTCAGTGAAAAAAAATAAATAAATCAGTGTCTGATCACTCTGTCAGTGAAAAAAATGTCCCCAATATCCAACCTAAACCTCCCTGGCCCAACCTGAGGCCGTTCCCTCTGCTGTCCCTGTTCCCTGGGAGCAGAGCCCGACCCCCCTGGCTGTCCCCTCCTGTCAGGGACTTGTGCAGAGCCAAAAATTCCCCCTGAGCCTCTTCTGCTCCAGCTAAACACACTCAGACTTCTGTGGGTGTTTTCCACATTGGGAACCAGATCAACACACTAATATTTTTTTAACCAAACCTCTGAAAGTGGGTTATAAGCAGTGGGGTCTTCACTACCTTTCCAGCCTTCAGTATTTATTATGGAATCCTTACAGAAAGGCTGACAAGTGCTGTTGGTTCCATTCCCACAAAATCAATCATTTTAGGGCATCACCCTCCAAATGGGGACAGGACAGGAGCAAGACTTTTACAGTGGGAGCCAAGAGCAGCTCAGCTCTCCAGACATTTGCCCTGATTTTCTTTGAAACTCCCAAAGTATCCCACATTTCTGTGGCTGATCCATGTACAAAGACAAAACACTATTGCAATCAACCAGCAATTTTTACATGATTTCCTCCTAATTGCTTATAGTGCCTACAAGCAAAATTTAGACCTGGAAATTCACACCTAATCTCTCCATTAGGCAGTTGGGGAAAATCCCAGATTGTTCTACCAACCTAATATTGATAAATCCTGGTAATTCCCATGTTCAATTCAGTCCACTGCTGCTCCTCGATAAGCATCCTACTACTCTGACCTTTATCTACTCAAGAAGAAGCAGCTCAAGTGCCCTCTAGTGTGGTTTCAGAACATTCAGTCCATGCTTTTTGCAAGTTTTCTGTATTAAATGAGAGGGTTTGTCTTTGGTGTGAAGCATCTCTATGGATCCATAGAATTTAATGACTGAAGCCACTGTGAAAAACAGGTTGACTGCAAAATTAATGGTGACTATGATATTTTTAAATAAAATTCCTGAATTATAGTTATGGCTACTTTCACTTTATCCCCAAAATAGCAAAATTGCTCAACATGTCTGATATTTTCATGACCATTATATCTGCTTGTGGAGTGTTGCTGTTATTGGATAGTTTTTCTTGATATAAAAGGGTTTAGAACATCATTGTTCTACAAAAAAAATATGGTACTTCTATTTACTTGTTATAAGAAACCCCAAACTTTGAACACATATTTATCAAAGTTGATTTTATTTTTCTACCTCCTGCATTTTTAGTGGCTCCAACAAACATTTCCTGAACTGCCCAAGCGATCCTTACTGCTCCATTTGAATTACTTTCCTAGCTGATTCAACCCGAAGAAATTTGGCCCTTTTAAAGCTATTCACAGTGTGAATAATGAACGTGCTGAGATCATCTCAGAGCACATGTTTCTGGAAGCTTTCCTGGCTGGGCTGCACAGGCTTTGAAATAAGCTTCCTGTTTTAGCTAATTCTGATTTAGCTCCAGTCGTGTGCGCACCATGTGAGCGAACAGACTCAGGCACCAAATGGGTTTGTTTTTCCCAGAGTGAAGGTGGAAATGGGAAGAGCACAGCCTGGGGACTGATATTGTGTCAGACATCTTGCATAGTAGTGAAATTCTCAGAGCTGACTTGAAAGAAATGCCAGAGTCATTAATGTATGTTCTGGTAGCACCAATGGCCACTTCATGGGCAGCTAAAGGAAACAGCTTGGGAATGTAAGGGTAGGAATAGGAGGAGCACATTCCCAGTTTGGCCTGCTGGAATTCAGTGATGTTTGTTTTAAGAAGATCAGAAGAAGAAAATTGAGAGTGAGAATAATGGAAATAAGGGCAGGCTGAGCTGTGGGATGATTTCAAGGGAAGAGTCCTGTCCCTTGGCTCATGGTTACACAGATTGGAGCACTGGAAATGGGTTTCTCCAGTTCTCCTCTGCGCTTCACAGCCAGGCACGAAAACTCCAATACCTTTCCCCTAATTTTCCCTAAACACTTCATCCTACTCCACTCTTAACAGCCTTTTCTATTACTTCTGAGACCTGGGAAAATGTAGAAGTCTATTTAAAACACTGGCAAGTTTCCAAGCAGCAGCAGCTGTGCTCAGATCGGCTCTCCCTGATGGAAATTTTCTCTTCTTGTACCCAAACAGCATCACACCACAATCACATCAATAAATTTCCTTCAAGTGTTCCAGCCAGAAGCAGAAAAGCAGCACTCATGTGAATGGGATAGAAAATGAGATTCTATCATGATTGAAATAGGGATCCATGTGAAATCGGAGTCGTGTCCTGGTACTGCCATGGTTTTCCTTTCCACACCTGCAAATATTTGAACAGTCCTGATGAGTGTTTCTTACAGGGGTTAATAGGAACTGAGGAAGGGGAGGAGGTTTATAAAACTCAATGAGGTTTTCTGTATTTAACATGTAATAAAAAATGATTTTAGACATGAATTGATTTGACTTAGCATAAAAATTGGTCTTAGTGGCAAGTTCTTGAGATTAACATCAGTCACTATTAGCATCTGATTTCAGTCTAAAAGTCAAAAGTCCTTGACTTTTCTACCCAGATCCACCAACAGTTAAACACCTTTATGAGTTGCCAAATATGTCTGAATTAGTCTGAGTACATTTGCTCTGGAAGGACATTTTGTACCTCTCTAACATGCAGTTACAGATGCAAAGGCTTTGTATAAATAGCACAAGAATAGCTTTGGATACATCATTTTTTAAAGTTCCTCCTCTCCTCAGTTCCCCTGCTTTCTAGCAAATTTCCATGGAAAATGGAAAACTCAGCAGCATTTCTGTTTATTTGAGAAGAAACCATTCACACAACAAAGCTCATTTTGGATCTTTCCCTTCTGGTTTGTCCTTGCAAAGGAGTGACTTGGGGTAGAATTCAGAAAAGCTCTTTGGACTCCTTAATCATTGACTGGGATTCTGTCCTCAGCAACTCATCCTGCAGGGATAATTTTACATTTAATCAGTGCTGAGGCCCAAAGTTCCCCCAACACTGATGTGCATGTGAAGGAGCTGAATTAAAACCATTGAATTCAAGGTGCAGCCCAACAAAGAAATTGACTCCAGGAGTGAGGAGGAGGAGCAGGAGAAAGGCACTGCTGCTGCCAGTTTAAGAGTGGAGCCTTTGCCATCCTGTAGCCTGCAGGACAGATTAAATAGCAGAGAAATCTTCCCAAAAAATTAACAAAATCATTTTTTGTAAACACATTGGAGTGATGATTTCTTTGAACAGAAACCAAAACTTCCTCAGATAATTGAATGCTATGTCCAAATATTCTTCTGATACAATACAGGCAGAGTTTTTCTGTGCCAAGAGAAAATCACATTTCATAGTAAGGGTAGAGCAGGCAGCGTGGTGGTGCCCCAGATATAACAATAACCAAATGTTAATAATGACCAAGCTTTTAGACTCCATAGTGTTATTTGTCTGTTTGTTTGAAAAGCTGCCTTTCTTGATGGAAATCCATCAATATTCCAAGAAATAGGAAAATAAATGGGCTTTCTAGGCTTTTTCAGTTCTCTTGTTTTCTTCTGGTATACCAACAAACAAATTTACCTCCTTAAAGGCCATAAACATGTTCAGATTTCCCTTTGCCTTGGGTTTCAGGGAGTGAAACCGAGCACCTGCTACAGCTCATACATCATCTGCTGTCCTTCTACTGCAACTTGAAAAAATGCCTGAGCCTGCACCAATTCCCAGCTCAAAGCAGTTTTGTGGAAGCAGACTCTTCTCTTTGAGGGTTGCTGCTGTCTGCCGGGTACCCCCTCCACCACCACAAGGAGATGCAAACCCTGCGAGTGCCACTCAGCCCCCGCTGTCGGTGAAATCTTCCCCTCCTGCCAGCTGGAGGCAGCTCTGAACTGCAGCCAGGCTCTGCTGGAGGGAGCACACCCAGCAATGCCTCCCTCCCTCCCCGGAGCTGACCCGGCTCCCAGACCTCACTGGTGGAACTGGTATTTCTCATGGTGCTGCAAATCAGGCCAGTCCCCGATGGCAGTGAAAGCACTCGCTTCTCTGATTTCACATTCCAGCCGTGATGCATTTTTGAAGTACCACAGAAATGTGCAGTTTAAAACCTGTCTAGTAAACTTCCTTGATCCTGAGGCATAAGCTTTGAATTTGAGTAACTTTCTTTTTTTCCATTGCCCTTTGGAGCAGTTTCCTTTTCCTACTTGGCTCAAACAATTTTCAAGTCAAGACAGCAGCAACAGCTTGTTCCCTCCTGTGATGCAGATTGTGAGTCAGGGCCTTTGGGACCTCCTGCTGACTGCATGAAATTCCACATGCCCCCAGGGGATTGCCCCAGGGGTATTCCTGGAATGGCTGGCAGTGTTTGGAGCTCTGTACAGCACCCTGGGCTTCTGCTGTTGCTACTTTCCAGGCTAAGGGCAGAGCTGCACACCCTCCTCTAGCTCCTAGAATCATTAAGGTTGGAAAAGATGATGGAATACAGCTCAGAGATTAGCAGAGCTTTTTAATAGGCTTTCTGTAATAAACAGACCCAGAGCACTATGAAATAAGTCACTCTTAGACCCTTTTATATGTATTAGATTTTAATTCCCTAAAGAGAACAACAGATTATATGGGAGTAAACCTAGGGCTGAGCTAGGACCAGACTCAAGAACTCACAGTTCTGGGATCACTCCAGTGGCCCAATCTCTGCAGAAATTCTCCACTCCACACTGGTTGTGTTACATGTCCCCTGGACCAGTGGAAACCTCCTGGGTCCAGAGACAATGAACACACAAAAGCTCTGGGAAAAAGCCTTTTCTCTGCCACTGGGCATTGAGAACAGGCAGTGTCTCAGGTATCTGGTCTGTAAGAATGAGGATAAAAGTGTCTGTCCTTCTCCCTGGGAAGGCTGTAAATACAGGAGAAACATCCACATGCAACCAAGGACCTCCTTCTCCTGGGAACTGCTCCCACTGTAATCCACAGCAGAGACTCTTTGGCCTGAGCAAAATGAATTAATCCCTGTCCAGCTGTCCCAGACCCCCTGTGACTCACCATGGAATCAGTTCCATACCTCATTTTCCATGCTGACCCAAACAGCCAGATTAACTCAAAAAAACCTCAGCCATCACACGTAACAGAATTCCTTCTAATTAAACTTGAGCAACACTTCTGATAACCTGTTTTTCCTTCATGTTTTTCACAGTTTGACAGATCATGTTATTATCTTCCAGGCCAGGTTTCCTGGGAAACAAAGCATCTTCTTACTTTTCTAATCCTTCCAGGGAAATGATGCCAAATTAAAACATTTCATGAGCATTCATTACATTTTGTCAGAGATGGTTCATGGATAAATCAACGTCAACTGCCCAGAATGTGCTACTGATTAATGGGGAGCAGAAACAACTAAGCTTGCTTTTTCAAAGTCTACTTCATGTCCAGAAACAACATTAACCAGGGACAAAAGTTCCTCCCTGTGTATTGGTCATGGAAACTCCACTGCTGAGAATGGGATATTGCTATGGCAGTCAAGTGAAAGGGCTCTTCCCATGCACACCAACTCCAGCTCTTGCTACATCACAGAATCCCAGAATGGTTTGGGCAGGAAGGGACCTTAATGCCCCTCTCATTCAACCCCTGCCACAGGCAGGGACCCCTTCCACTGTCCCAGGCTGCTCCCAGCCCTGTCCAGCCTGGCCTTGGACACTGCCAGGGACCCTGGGGCAGCCCCAGCTGCTCTGGGCACCTGTGCCAGGGCCTGCCCACCCTCCCAGGGAACAATTCCTAATTCCCAACATCCCATCCATCCCTGCCCTCTGGCAGTGGGCAGCCATTCTCCCTTGTACTGTCCCTCCAGGACCTTGTCCAGCCCTTCAGCTCCTGGAAGGCCACAAAATGGTCTCCCCAAAGCTTCTCTTCCCCAGTCTGAACAATCCCAAATCTCAGCCTTTCCTCCCAGCAGAGCTGCTCCAGCCCTCAGATCATCCTGGGCCCTCCTCTGGACTGGCTCCAGCAGCTTCAGGTCCCTCCTGTGCTGGGCCCCAGGGCTGGAGGCAGCTCTGCAGTGGGGTCTCAGCTGAGCAGGGCAGAGATGCTGAACTGTGATATGGAAGCTCCTTTCCCTTGGCAAGGGAAGATTTAGTGGGAATGTTCCTTTGGAACACCCACACCTTAGAGGCTGTGCAGGCTGTGCCTGTTACAAGAGCCTGCAAACCAGGTCATGCTGTGCTCCTGCCCACCAAAATCACACACAAGTGATCATCTGGGTAAGTGTCAGGCACCTCTGCACCTTGCAGAGGGACTCAGCAGCAAGAGTTGCTGAATCCAAGTGGGATTGTGCAGCTCACATCTACCTGAGAGAGAGAAACCAGGCCCAAGATGAGATGGAATCTGCAGAGAGAGAAGATAACTGGTAATTGGATGAACACCTCTCATTTGTTTAGTGGAGAGCTGGGAGGGGACTCAAAACACCAAGCTGGGATTGGGAAAGGCTTGTTGGAACACAGCAGAAAAGTAAACTTTGTGTTCTACCCTCCTACCCGCTTTGGCCTTTAAGGGTGATGCTAGAAATAATATCTAGATCATGCTTGCTGTAGAAATGACAGGATTCTGGGATTTTACACCTTTCCAATGCATTTTCTGAGAAGCAGCTTTCAGAGACAGGCCAGGATTTGAAGCACAGCATATTCTGAACACTCCTGAAAAAAGAAAACAAGGCCAGTGCATTTGCCAGGGCATCCAAGCAGTTCCCAGCAGCCCCTTGTGATCTTTGCAGACTGACCCAGCATGCAAGTGCTTGATGCAAAGCAAGTAAATATATTGAAAAAAAAATTAAAAGCATGGAAGGAAACAAAGGAGCAGACGATTTGCCCAGACACTTGGAGAAATACTCTCCCTTCTGACCTCCTTTGTATTCCAGGGAGCAATTCCTGAGCTGCATTCAGAGACAGAGACAGAATTGCCAGGCCCAGAATTCCGGCAATTACTCAGTGGAAATGGAAAGAGCACCACGGATGCCAAAGGTATGATGCAAGTTTCATTGTCCCTGGAAGAATGGGAGTCCAGTATGGGTTTGGGGCTGTTTGCTTGGAATTTAAAATCAGTTGTAGTTCCACGTAAATGAAAGTCGGGGAATAAGATTATTTAAGTCAGGGAATAAGATTCTTTTTATTAAGGAAGCTCCTCCTCACTCCCTGGCTGATGTTTCTCTGAAGGGCTATTTTGGACCCTGAAAAAGGAATTTGCATCCTTATCATGCATAGAAGCACATAGGACAAGGGGGAATGGCTTTAAACTGCCAGAGGGCAAGGTTAGGTGGGATATTGGGGATAAATCCTTGCCAGGAAGGGTGGTGGGGCTATGGCACAGGTGCCCAGAGAAGCTGTGGCTGTGCCTGGATCCCTGGAAGTGTCCAAGGCCAGGCTGGACAGGGCTTGGGGCAACCTGGGATAGTGGAAGGTGTCCCTGCCCATGGCAGAGGGTGGGACTGAATGAGTTTAAGGTCCTTCCAACCCAAACCATTCTATAATTTTATTCTTTAATTCTGTGAATCTGAACAATCCTCTGCAGAGCTAAGAAACACTCATAGGAGTTTTGCTGTTCATAGTGGATTTGTAAGCCACTTAGGAAACAGTCAAATACTGGAAAGGAAAAAGAATATTGTGTTCTCCTGATATCTGAAAGGTTAATCGTTACCAGAGAACCATTTGGAAGACTGAAAAACAGAGGAAGGGTAGGGCAGATCTGGAAGGAAAATGGTAACATTCACCCCCTCCCTTTACACAAATACATTTTAAAATATTTTAATTCTCAAGTCAGGATGATATTTATGGGAATAATAACTCAAGCTTTCTTTTAGTAATTGAAATTAAACAGCACTTGTTCTAGCAAGAACAGTTTCTTATCCATCTGTCACTACGAGTACAAGTAATTCCATGTGTTTAGCAGTATCTGAACACCTAGTGCTACAGTTGGATAACACTTGGCTGAAAAGTTTCCTAGCATAGTCTGCAATCAGAAAATAACCAAAACCAAATAGTCTTTGCCCCAGGATCTGCATAATTTAAATCTAACTGCAAAGAAATTGCCAGACTTGAGGCCTGTTACAAATATCCATCCACATGCTTGTTTCATCTACCTCAGGGGGAAAGGACACTTTGATAACAGAAGGGTCTTTAATATAAAAAGCAATAAAATCCATGGATTTTGAAGCTGGACATGTTCCAGATGGAAATGTTAGTCGTGTCCAGCAAACAGGACTAACTACAGCAGCTCATGGAATAACACTGAATTGTCTAACAAGCAACTGCCTCCTTCACAACCTGATAATCCTACTGATAAAAAAGTCAATGCCTCTCTACTTCCCTTAACGATATTGATTTGTCCTAAACAGGCTGTGAAATGAGAACACCGACCACCTTTGTGCTTCTCCGCAGAGATGCCCTGCTGAGCCGGGAGCCCCGCAATTAGCGCCGCTGCTCTAATGAGGCGCTGCCCGCGGCCGTGAGGGACGCGCCGGGCACGGCCGAACCGCCAGGGGGCGCTGCCGCCCGCGGCACGGCCCGGCCGTGAGGGCCCGAGCGGGACCCGCGGAGCCGTCACGGAGCTGAGGAGCGGCCTGGGACCCGCCGCGATCATCAACCCCTGCCCGGCACTGACAGCCCCAAACCCCACCCTGTGCATGCCTGGGAGCGTTGTCCGAACGCTCCTGGAGCTCTGGCAGCCTCGGGGCTGTGCCCATTCCCTGGGGAGCCTGGACAGTGCCAGCACCCTCTGGGGGAAGAACCTTGCCCTGATATCCAGCCTGACCTGCCCCGATACAGCTCCAGCCCTTCCTTGGGTCCTGTGCAGTGCCAGCATCCTCTGGGGGAAAGATCCTTGCCCTGAGATGCAGCCTCAGCCTGCCCTTGCACAGCCCCAGCCCTTCCTTGGGTCCTGTCCCTGTCAGAGGTCGGAGCTGTCCCTCCGCTGTCCCTCGGGAGGAGCTGCAGCCCCCGACGAGCTCTGACCTCGGGCTCGTTCATGCTGAACAAACCAAGTGCCCTCAGCCGCTCCTCCTGTGGCCCCTCAAGACCCTTCGCCACCCTCATGTCCCTCCTTTGGACAGCTCCAACAACTTTATATCCTTCTCATGTTGTGACACCCAAAACTGACCCCAGCACTGGAGGCGAGGCTGCCTCATCCCAGAGCAGAGCGGGCCAATCCTTCCCCCATCCAGCCTGGATGCTGTGCCTGGTGCCCCCAGGACAGGGATGTCCCTCCTGGTCAGGGCACACGGACTCAGATTCACCTGAGGCCATCACCTGGACCTCAGGTGCCTTTCCATGGCACTGCCTTCCACAGCCTCATCCCCACTCTGCCCATACATCCAGGGTTACCCCATCCTACAACTCTTCAGGTGCAGCATTCAGCACTTGCCCTTTTTCAACTCCATATGGTTGGTGATTGCCCAGCCCTCATGTTTATCAACATCTCTCTGCCTCCGAGGGAGTCAACAGCTCTTCCCAGTTTCGTGTTGTCAGCAGAATTTCTCAGTATCCCTTTGAGTCCTGATCTGAGTCATTTATGAAGACACCGGCCCTAAAACCGAGCCCAGCAGAGCCCCATCAGTGACTTTTTGCCAACCCTGTGCCCCTGGGCACCCAAACCTGCCTGAACGTCTCCAGGCACCCAAACCTGTGTGACCCCTGGGCACCCAAACCTGTGTGACCCCTGGGCAGTGCCAGAGGAAGCTGTGAGCTGCCTCCAGGAGATGCGAAGAATCACGTGCTGAAAAGCAGCACCTTGGGATTAATTCATTGCAAGAATTATGTGGGAAGGAGACCTACTACTTATGAAGGCTGAATGCTTCATTCCTACACTTTTAGAGAAAATCAGCATGAAAATTACTAGAGAAATAAAGAAGCCTAATAAAAGGCTTCTAAAAAAGCTATTTATTTTTGTTGCCATCACAATCCAAGGCAAAACCACTCTCTTGTTTTTCCTCTGCTTCAAATGTATCAGAGGATAATGAAGACTTTTGCTACTGTTTGATGCATCTCATTGTCTTGAAGTTATTTTGATTATTCAAATGCATTCATGCTTTTGTTATTTTAGAAGGAATACATTGGACCTGGTAGGTCAACACCATCTAGCAGAGCATCACAGAAGCAAAAAAAGGGAAATTGTGGGGTTTTACTCTGAGTTACAAGGTAGGTTCAATGTTTCTTTAAAAAAAAAAACAAGCAACTAAACCAATAAACTGTATTGCATTGCAATTCATTGCAAATGGAATAAGATATTCTTAATTAAACTCTGTCATTGCAATTCAAATAAACTGTTTGGGATTATTTTTCCAAAATATGGCCAGGCTTTAACACAACTGAAAACGAAGAGGAAAATGAGTGAAAAAGGAAACCGCCTCCAACGTCCTTTGGTATTATTGTGTCATTAGTGGAGTGTAATTTGAAATAACAACACCAAACATCTTTTCCCACACATTTTTGCACAGTTTCCATACACACCTCAGGGAAAATTTATTCAAAACCTGAAAATAATCTGAATAGATAGAACTCTACAGTTATGACTAGAGCACAAACTAAATATATAAATATATATATATATATATATATATATATATAGGAAATAAGTGTTTTATTTGTTAAATAAGGAGAGGAAATGTTTAACGTAGAAGACATCCCTTTTCCAGAGACACAACCTTACCTCTTGCTCCCCTGTCTCAAAGCCCCACAGGTAACTTTGGACTCAGAGTTCCTGGAGACCTCGAAGGAGCAGCTGAAAAAAGTAAAATGAGAAAGCTTTAAGATTTTGATAGCAGAGTCAGCATTTTGGGTCAAATTAGAGAACAAATACATGATTGGAAAATGAACTTGAGGGGCTCTTAGCTATGGCTATGAACAAAGACAAGTTTAACGACATCACATTCTTGATCCTGCGTGTAATTTTGCGGGCAGCATCTGCAAGATCTGAGCGTCTTTGGGAGACACACACAGAGGGATTTCAGCGAGCGCAGGGGCCAGGGGGTGCCCGGGGGCCCCGCCTGTGCCCCGCCCCGGCAGCTGCGGCCGCGGGAACCCCCGGGCACGGCGCCGGGCACAAAGTCCGCCCCGGGGCGGGCCCAGGTCGGCGGATCCGCCCGGGCAGCGCCGGCCCCGCCCGGCCCCGCACCTGCCCCCGGGGCCGCCCCGCCGGAGTCGGGCCGAGCCGCCGCGGAGCTGCTGCCGGAGCGCCCGCCATGGGCGTGGGCTATGGAGGGATGCGCTGCGTCAAGATCCTGCTCTTCATCTTCAACCTGACCTTCTGGGTGAGCGCCGGGCGGAGCGGGGCCGGGCGGGGCCGGGCACCTGCTGCAGGTGCCGGGGGTGCCGGGGGGTGGAACGGGCGCGGCTCCCTCCGGGCAGCCCTGCGGGATCGGCTCCCCGAGCTGACACTGCGCTCCCGGCTTCTGCTGGCTCCTAGGGAAATAAAGCACCGGCTCGGTGTAAGATGACATTGCTGAGCAGAGACGGCATCTGTCTAAACTGATCATTTAAAGTAGCGATCATTTCCCCGGCAACCACGCGGCTGCAGAAGGAAGCTGAGAGAGGTTCCCCCAGTAGAGTGCAGTGAGCAGAACATTTCACAGCATCACGGTGCTTTTTACTAATGTCGTTTCAAATAGGGAGCCAACAGCTGCTACAAGATCATCCTAAGACAAAGAATCACATCACCCCAAGAGATTTAGGGAATGCTGTGTCCATTCTTCCCCCATTGCACCTTTTCAATAGTCTCACAGTTCCACGCAGCTGAATTCACGCTTTCTCTTCTCTCACTTTCCCTCCCTCATGCACTGTTCTCCCTTCAGCTTTCCAGAAAACAATCAGCAATGTTATCTTCTTAAATGTCTTTTTCTTTCCTTCTGATTCACTGGGGTCTTTTTAAAAGAAACCACAAAGTCATCCTGTTCAGCCTCTCTGGACCAAGCAGTTTTGGGCTTTTGTCTCCTTTATGCTTGAAGCACAGTTAAACCAAAGGCTGTTCCCTCGTGGTGACAGCGCTGCGTGCTCCGGGGACACAGTGCTGCTGTGCTCGAGCTGGAGGGGCACTGTGATTGCTGCCCAGCTGCAGCTGCAAGGCAGCAGAAGGACAAAGCTTTGTGTTATTTGTTTCTCAAAAGTGACAAGTACTGTGTTTTGTTATCTGCCTTTTCGCTGAGATGGAAGGAATCATCTCCTCAGCTGGCTGGGACATTCATCCCGAACTGCCAGGGGCACTCCACAGCCTGGAGAGGCCCTGGCAGCCCAAGGCTGGCAGCAGGGAGGTCCCCATGCTGTGACAGGGTGGCAGGGGACCCTCACCCTCTGCTAGGACACATCTGTGAGGAAAGCTGTGATCCCAAGCTCTCCAGCTGTACAACTGCCTGCTCTCTTGGCTTGTGGAGCTGTGCCAATGGATCAAGTGCCAGGGAATGCAGGACAGGTTAGGGGAGCCCTGTGCCAGGCTGGCACCCAGTGGGA
Organism: Agelaius phoeniceus; assembly: GCF_051311805.1. NCBI lineage: Eukaryota > Metazoa > Chordata > Aves > Passeriformes > Icteridae > Agelaius > Agelaius phoeniceus. The sequence continues at coordinate 4,429,322 of NC_135289.1, read as the reverse complement.
AGCAGCAGGTGTTTGTGAGCTTGTCCAGTTTGTGCAGGTGCCACAGGCTGGGGCTCTGGGCCTGGACAGCAGCAGGACACTGTGCCTGGTCCTGAGGGGAGCTGGAGGTGCCTGCAGGACACACAGCTCTGCCCTGAGGGGTGCTGGAGGTGCCTGCAGGACACACAGCTCTGCCCTGAGGAGAGCTGGAAGTGCCTGCAGGACACACACACAGCTCTGCCCTGAGGGGTGCTGGAGTTCTCTGCCAGGACACACACACAGCTCTGCCCTGAGGGGAGCTGGAGCTGCCTGCAGGACACACAGCTCTGCCCTGAGGGGTGCTGGAAGTGCCTGCAGGACACACAGCTCTGCCCTGAGGGGTGCTGGAGCTGCCTGCAGGACACACAGCTCTGCCCTGAGGGATGCTGGAAGTGCCTGCAGGACACACAGCTCTGCCCTGAGGGGTGCTGGGGTTCTCTGCCAGGACACACAGCTCTGCCCTGAGGGGTGCTGAAGGTGCCTGCAGGACACACAGCTCTGCCCTGAGGGGTGCTGGAGTTCTCTGCCTGCAGGACACACAGCTCTGCCCTGAGGGGTGCTGGAGCTGCCTGCAGGACACACAGCTCTGCCCTGAGGGGTGCTGGAGTTCTCTGCCTGCAGGACACACAGCTCTGCCCTGAGGGGTGCTGGAGTTCTCTGCCAGGACACACAGCTCTGCCCTGAGGGGTGCTGGAGTTCTCTGCCTGCAGGACACACAGCTCTGCCTGGCAGGCTGATGATCTGTCTGGCACGTGGTGAGGCTGAAACCTCTGTAGATCTTTTCCCTCAAACAACATGCTGTGACACTCCTTTGTGACCTGGTCTTGTTCACATTAAAGGGAATTTTCCCTTGCACTTGACAGCATCTATCACTGGTTTGTAATTTCTGTGATCCAAGATATCTACCCAGTAACAATCCTTGCACCTCCTAGTTTTGTTGGGGGTCCCCTGCCCCACTCCATTTCTCATGACAATTCAGGCCCAGTTTTGATAATTAAATAACTGACAAGGTTTGAGAGTCTCTAGTAAGTTCAGAAGCACCACTTCACTGAGGAGCTGAAAGAAGAAAGTACATTGCACTGTAATAGGAATTTGTTGTTATCAGAGCCTGGCAAGTGCTGCATGAATTTTCTGACAGTGCAGTTCTGAGCTGTGGGATTTTAAGAAAGCACAAGGTGCCAAGACACGGCTGTGATGCTCTGCAGCCTCTTGTCACTGCAGGCCTGACTGCTGTGTTTGTGTTGCAGCTGGCAGGACTGGCTGTCATTGCCTTCGGGCTGTGGCTGCGCTTTGGTGGGCCCATGGCAGAGTTTGCTACAGACAAAAAGTCCCCGGAACTTTTCTTCATGGGTAAGTGACAGTGCTGGGGGGCAGCAGCCTCCAGCCTTGGCTGCATCCTGGGGCAGGTGACACACCTTGGTCAACAATTTCTGGGCTGACCTACACAAAACTGGATATTCTGGTGCTGTGTGCCATGTGTGTGATGGCTTTTGACCTTTCTCTGATTGACAACCACTTCCTTAGACCTAGCTAATCTCTTCTCCTGGATTTGATCCATCCCCTCATATCCTAAGTGAATTGTGCTAATACTCTCAGAATAGAAGGTAAGACAGGTCAGAGACTCGTGGGGCTCACCAGTATATCCCTCCAGAATTTTGTGTGCAGCTTCCAGCCAACAAAACAAGTGTCCTTTCAGAATGTTCCCAGAACCAGGGCAGCAGCAAAATTCTGCTCAGCAATTCTCCCTGTGGAGGCCTCAGTGGGACCAAAGTGCCAAAGCAAATCCTTCCACAGCTGAAAAGTGATATTACCTGGTGTTCAGTCATCTCAGGAGCTGTTTATCCAACCTGGGCAGGAATCAGCTTGTTCCTGTGCCCACAGAACTGGGATTAGTCACATCTAATTTTAGCATTTAAGATAACTTCTTTCTCCCTGGGATTTCCAGGTGGGTTTTTGGGACCTGTGCTTCATATTTATAGATATCCTTAAATAGCAGCTGTCTGGGACTGCCAGCAACTGCAGCTCTCTGTCATTGGCAGCTGTAACATACCTTTACACCAGAAAAGTTGGATTTTTTTCTGTTTAATACATCACCCTTAGAGATGGACCTAATAAAATCCCATTGGTGCAAACATTTTTGCCATCTACAAATGCTAAGTGTGAGTGAATACCCGGTCCTGCCCTGGCCATCAGGCGACTCTGCCAGGGTGGAAGGACTGGGAGGTGACAGAGGTGTCCTCCAGCAGTTACCTGTCACTCCAGGATTGTGCAGTTGCCTTAAATACCCCAATGCTCTCCGTGGAGGCTTTGACTCAGATCCACCACAGCCCCAGGCCCAGGTTTCTTTAACATCTGCAGCCAGGCTAGAGGCACAGAACTGGCTGTGCAGCCATGGGAATAGATGGGGAGAATGTGATGTCCAGCAGTGTTTCCCTGGGATTTTGTGAGGCTGAATAAAACCATTCAGATGAAAACGTTGTTTGGAACCTGAGGGTTACTGTAAAATACACTGCAGCAGCTCCACAGACACAGAGAGCCAGGAAGTATGATTTACTTTTTCTCTTACATCTGAGCTGCTATGACAGCAGCATATTAGATCACCAACTTCATTTCCAGCTCCACTTTATACCTGCTGAATTCCCTGTGCTGTAGATTGGAATCCTTCCCTGCCTGATCCACTTATGTTTGTCCCAGGAGAGCAAACAAGACAAAAGGATGTTCTGGCCTTCAAAATCAAGTGCTGCTGGGAGGCAGAAACTGCTACATCCTGTGCTGTGAATAAGCACCACAACTCCAGTACAGCCTGGAACACACAGTGTAAACAAGATATTCTTTGGTGCATGTGTATTTAAATCTCCAAAAATGTAGTCTGCTTCTGCCCTGAATAGAAATTACAAAAGTTGTTCAAAGTTGTTAATTTTGGGAAGTCCTGAGGAATGTTCTTGTAAAAATTTCATCAGACACCATGACATTCAGCTTTTAGGCTGCCACGCGTATTTATAGAGCTGCCTGTTGAAATATGTAACTGTGAGAGGAAGTGCTGAGGAACAGGGCACAGAGATTTCAGAATTCTTTTAAACTTGCACTTTGGTCTGAATTCTAAAGCAAAGTTTTGCCCTTTTCTGTAATAGGCACTGAACAGAGCATTCCTGTGAAAGAAAACCAAAGAGTTTTCTGCTGCCTCCCTCCCTCATTACAAACCCTGCTAAATGCTGGGACTCCTGAGCATCTGATGGCACAGCTCAGGCTGTGCTGAGGCTGTCAGCAGCCTGGGGCCAAGGCTGTGGTAAAAGGACAGGGAGAAGTTCAGTTACAGTGGCTTTGCAGCAGACAAAGCTGCATTTGAAGATGATGCTGAAGAGCTTTCTCTCTCAAGGAGATTTCAGCTCGGAGTCCCCCCTGGCAGTTGTGTATTGGGCCTTTCTCAGAGTCTCTGGGACTGTTGTTTATTTGGCTCTGTGTGTTTGCTCTCTAACATGCTTTCTGGGTGGCAGCCAGGGTTTTGCATAGGAATTCTTAATATGGAACACTGTGCAGCACACCAGGAGCAGCTGCCCTGAGGGCTGAAAGAGAAAGAAGATCAGCAGTATGACTTAAAATATCAGCATATAGCTATACATCCAAAAATGATTTCTTTATCTCAGTTCCACTGATGGCTTTTGTGGCTCCTTATGATAACCCAAGGCCCTGGGATCACATCAGCTTTGTGTCAGCTTTGTGCATTGAAACACTCCAGAATCACCATCTCCTGCAAAACAGTTCATTTTCTTTCTTCTAAAGGGCAGCACATTCTGCTCTTTCTGTACCTGGATTGAGCTGCCAGCCGACTCTAACCAGCTTCTCTCTTCTGCTTCCTTGTGATTGTTTTTTTCCTGGATCTGAAATGTTGGGTTAGTGTAAAATAATTGATAATTCTATCCTTGCATTTTCCATTAGGCCAGAGTGAGTCTCCTTAAATAGCCCTGTTCTTTACCAGCAGCCCAGCTGTCTTTTCTGCCCCTGGAATAGTTTGGGCCATGACTTGGCAACCAGGCCTGTTCATCTTTTCCAGCCACTGAGATGTTTTTGTTGGTTGGAGAACAGCTTACAGGCAGCAGTGCTGTGGGCAAGCACATATGTGTTCCTAGCTTTCTGTTGCTTGTGGTTTTGTGTTTGGTGATCCATATTCCCCACTGCAGTTTGCAGTAAAAAACCTACAACAGAAAAGGTTGGAATTGGAACACTTTGACCCACGGGGCCTCCAGACATTTTACCAGACACATCCTACACTGGAGCAGGCTCCTAAAACTGAACATCCTCTCCCTGCAGCTCCCCAGCTCCTGGAGTTCCCTCTACAGTGGGATGTATTTTTATGTTACTCCATTTCACAGTACAGTTTTTGTGCCTGTGCTTCAAGTGATGAAGCAAAACTGTGGCTTCCCTGTTCAGCTGCAGTTCAGCTCTGGTAGAGTTCATAGATCCCTCTCTCAGCTGCACTTGAGAGAGAAAAAATGAAAGAAAACCAGATAATTTCATCAAAGGACAATAGCTGGCAGATACCTTTTTATCTGAGTTGTCTGTGACACTGCACAGATCAAATGGATCTGTGGAATTAAGGGAATTCCCTTGGATTGCTCATCCTTATGGAGACTCCTGTACCAAGACTGGAGAAATTTTTTACTGGGCAGGAAGGTCTGCAAGAGTCAGAAGGAAGTAAGATACTTGTGGGAACCCAGGGTGTCAGCATTGCTGTCTCACAATTAGTTGGTCCTTAATTAATTCCTTGTAGTACTGCTGGTCTTAATTTTAAGAAAAACTGAAGCACAGTAGTACAGACCAAGTGCTGCTGAGTGCAAGTAGAGCACTTGTAAAGCAAAAATTGACATGGGGACTTTTTAAGGATCAGTTTCAGTTCCCCATTCTTCCATCTCTGCTTTCGGTGGACAAAGGGCAACAAGCAGGACAAACTCTGTACTCCTCAGAAATGAAGTGCAGAGGGTCTCATCCCTGCCAACACCAATAAAAGTCAAGTGTGTGTACTCAACAAACCCCCTCAGGAATGGTAACAAAACCTGATGAATGCAAACAAATCAGTCTGGGTGGCTCTTTCAGGGTTGCTCTGGGTTCCTTCTCTCTTTCAGGAGAAGCAACAATTCAGCCCTGAATTGTTGCCTCTCCTGCAGAGCCAGAGCTCACAACCCTCCTATGCTCTGATCTGTTCTCTTTGTTTCAGTCCCCTGATCCAGTCTGTGGTCCAGGCATCCATCAGGGCCAAAACAGCTGTGGACAAAAGTTTTAGGGTGATAGTGGCTTTTTCTTGGGGTCAGTGAGAGCAGGAGTGATGCTGCTGGCTTTGCAAGGTATGTGGATGGAGCGTGCCTCAGGGTATGAAGTCATGTCTGGAGCTGAAGGATATTAGTAGCTTTTCTCCATAGCAGTGGATGCCCATACAAACAGGAGCTGGCTGGAGTTCCATCCATGTGAACTTCACTTCTCTGCTCCTGTGCCTCACTTTGTTCAAGTTCTATTCATGTATTTTGGAGTCAAGCACTATACCCTTAGTCAACAGGATTTTCTCTGCTAAATCCACCACCTCTCAAACTCTACCAGCCTTTAAAATGAGAGCTGTTGGCAAAGCAGCCCCTGTGAAGAGATGTGCAACCACAAGAATAGCATTAAATGATCCTGCCATCATGTATTGGAGAGGCTTTTAGTCTGTACTTAAGACTTTAGCAATGAAATTGTCTTTTTTCCTATCATCTGTGTGCAGCTCTCTTTTTCTGTTGCTCAGGAAGAGTGGTTTAGAGAGAAAAGGCTGATAGTGGCCCTGAGTGGAAAACGGAAGCTGCTCACTGGAAATTCACTTTAAAAATATGACACCACCACTACCACCCCCTGAGAAAACCTTACTAAAAATGAAAGTTGTTCCAAAGTCTTCAGTCTCTGTTGTGGATCACAAAACCTTGCAGCAGTTCCTAAGAGTTAGCATTCCCCCAGACAGAATAAAGGCAAGAATAAAGGCAATTCTAGCCAAACAAGCTAATTTAGCCTAATGTGACAATCTCTCCATCTGCATTGGGGTGATTGCTGTATATTTGCAAGATGCTGAGGTTCAGGAGGGGTTTTGTTCTTTAATCACTTAAGCATGATAATGTACTTAATGCTTTTTGCCCATTAAATTGTCCTCCTGGGTGGCTTCTCCCAGCCAGTCCCACCCCATAGCAGCAGCCAAGCCCACAGTTACCCCATTTCCTTCTCCTCCCTCGAGGCAGCTGGAAGCCCCCCTTGTTCCTGCTCACTGGTGGCAGTGATGTGAGTGCTGAGCCCTGAGCCCCCTCGGGGAGCACCCAGGCTCCAGGAGTCCCTGTTCTGCTCAGGCTGCCCAGGCCCAGCCCAGAGCTCACACAGCAACGCTGGGAGCTCTCTGGAAAGAGCCACCTGCAGGAGGTGCCTGGGGATAAACCTGCCACTGGTGCTGTGGGAGGGAAAAGGGCATCAAGGTGCTTCCCATCCCTGGATGCCCCCAGAACGTGGCTGGTTACATTAATGTGTGACCCCAGAGGGTGCTGAGGCCCTGGCACAGGTGCCCAGAGCAGCTGGGGCTGCCCCTGGATCCCTGGCAGTGCCCAAGGCCAGGCTGGACAGGGCTGGGAGCAGCCTGGGACAGTGGGAGGTGTCCCATGGCAGGGGGCTTGTAGCTGTGATATTTTCTGAAAAATCCTTTCCTTAGGTCGTTTTCTCCTGAGAAGCTGAGAGGTCTCAGGAACAAAATGTACCCAATGGTTATCTGCTGCTGTGGAATGCAACAGGTGCATCTGGGATTGGGCTCATGGGGTTGTTTCTAATTAATGACCAATCACAGCCCAGCTGGCTCAGACTCTCTGTCCAAGACACAAGCCTTTGTTATCATTCCTTCTTGTTCTATTCTTAGCCAGCCTTCTGATGAAATCCTTTCTTCTATTCTTTGAGTATAGTTTTAATGTAATATATATCATAAAATAATAAATCAGCCTTCTGAAACATGGAGTCAGATCCTCGTCTCTTCCCTCATCCTGGGACCCCTGTGAACGGTCACAGGGGCTGGAACTCCCTCATTTTTAGGGACCCTTCCAACCCAAACCATTCCATGATTCCTCTTGGAGCAGCACCTCACACTCCAGGGTTGCTCAGGTTCCTTTTTCACACAGAGTCTCTTTAAGGGAGCTCTACATGCTCTGAAGCAGTTCCTACATAACAAGCAAACCAGTATAGCCCATTACAACTCCTGTAAGGGAAATGTCCTGTGCAGTGTTTTGCTCTGACAGAGCTGTAAATACATTTGGATTGTCCACTTTGAAGCCATTGAGAGGAAAGTGTTTTGTCTGCTGGAAAAAAACAAAACAAAACAAACCAGCAACCAAAAAGCCCTCAGGCTCCTTTTTGGGGCTTGTAAGATCAAAAACATCTTCAGGAGGGTTTGGATTGAGCTGGCTCATGCACACACAGGATTATCCAGAGTGTCCTAATCTAGAGAGGATTGCAGAGAATGACAAGAGGATTTCAGAATACCAAATGACTGAGTGTTACAAAGGCAGAGGAAATACAGTGACAACAAAGTGATGCAAGTGGTAACAGATAATGTAAGCAGTACAAACACTGCCAGACTTTAAATTAGCTACAACCACACAGGAACATGATCTTAGACTCACTATCAGTTGCTCTTGACTTCAAAGTGATTTGCTTACTGCAGCCAAGCAGGCATATAAATGTCAGGAAATTTGAAGAAAGAAAATAGGAATCCAGTTGAAAAATCTTAATATCATTGTGTACATTTGCAGTGCACTCCTGAACACTCTGTGGTTCTAGTCAAAAAGGTTCTAGTCAAAAGTGAAAGTAGAAAAAGCACCAAGACATTTGACCATGTGCTTCTGACCACAGTGTGCACTCTGAACAGCTCCCATGTGAGGAAGGTTTCCCACACTATTCACATCAGTAAATGGCAGAATCCATTGCCATGGGGGCCTGTGAAGAGCAGCCAGGGCAGGACAGCTCCAGCTGGCACAGGTGTGCAGTGACACTGAGTTCAGAGCAGTCTGTGGGGGTGGCAGAGCCTTTGGGAACAGCTTTGGGAACAGCTTTGGGAACACACTGCCTCCAGTGAATCTGGGCCATAATTATTTAGGGTTCATGTGAGCAAGATATGTAACAAGGGCTGGTGTTCTGTGGGAAAGGGAGGAACTGGACTGGGATGTTACATTACAGTGAGGCTGCTTTTAAATTGAAATTCAGGATTTGTGCATCAGCAGTAGCCTCCACACTGGCTGGTGCCTCTAATGGTTCCAGGAAGATTAACCACAGAATCTCTGCTGAATTCACACCAGACACTTAATCAGATAAATCCATTATGCGCAAATTAAGGGTATGTTCCACTTCTCCAGAAATTCATGTCACTTTAGAGGCCTCAGCAGCTTTTCTCCAGTTCTGTAAATGTCTTTTATAAATAAATATACAATGGAAATTTCTAGTAACAAGCCTGTTTCAGGAGCTGGGTTTGGTGCCACACACACAACCGTCCCTGTCTGGGTGGTTTTTTTTTCCAACTCCTACGTGTGTTTCTCATATTTTCCAGGAGTGTGTCTGTGCTAGAAGTTCCTTGGTGCTCTCCTAAGGGCTGGAGAGCCTCAGTCCTTCTGTGGAGGGGGACATCTGCCTCTGGGGCTGCAAGGAACACACAACCCCAGGAAAATCCCTTCAAGCCCTGTCTGGGTCCCAGGCTCTGCTGTTGCTGCTGCTGGGTCCCTCACCCCCAGAACAGAGCTGCTTGTTCTCTCTGTGGAGTTGGAACAGTTGGGGGTTTGTTCAGTGTTATTTACTCAGCCCAAAAGAGAGGGAAAAAAAAAAGGAGAATTATTTCAAATGGAAAGTGCCCATAGCAGCCAGGTAAACAAGAAAGCCATGTGAAATAAAGCCAGACAGAGACAGGGTGTGTTTGTCTGCTCCTGCTCTTTGGCAGGGATTTGTGCCTCAAACCTTCAGTAAGACTTGGGGAAAAACAAACAAACAAACAAAAGTATGTCTGGGAGTGGGTTCTCTTCCAGAGTCTGAAATTACATCTCTTCCAGCCCAGGCTGATCCTTCCCTCACTCTTGATATGCATAAAAATATATTGCAGCCAGTAGCTATAAAATTCCATCCTTCTCTTCCATCTGGTCTAAAGAGATGGAATTCTCTAGCATTGCCAATCACAGAGGGTTTGTACACTCAGAAACAACACACAGGATCCCTTGCTCCTTTTGAAGGTGCTTTTTCAGACTTGCAGCTCTCCTGTCCCCAAGTGCAGCCCACCAAGGGCTGTGTCCTTATCTCCAGAGGAGACAATGTCTTAGGGAAGAGCTGAGTGCCACGAGCACTGAGGCTGATCCAGAGATCTGCTGACCTGTGCATTTGCCATTCTTCACTACTGGGAGCCACAGGGTGCTCTGACACTGCCAGATAACATTTGAATTCCCCTTGTAATTGCAAAGCAGAGTCTGCTAGAAAATGGGAATCCCTCCTGTTGGAATTTTCACAGGGAATACCCCCATTTGACAATTTCCTTTCAGGAAAGAATGATTTTCCCCATGGGATGAATCAAAAAAATCAAATATACAGAAAAGCTGCTGCTTTATGACTTTCCAAATTTGTCTTTGCAAAATACAACAATTGCAGAGGAAGGGGGTTCTCCTCTAGCACACACTACATTACAGCCAGAAGGGAAATCAGTTCATCAGGTGTTCTCTCACTTGACTCACTGCTAAAAGAAGAAGTCTTCATTTCTCTCCACAGCTATAAAAAACTGGAAGGGGAAGGGGGGGGGGGGGGTCAGCACAGCAAAAAAACCCAAACCAACCACACCCCAAAACCTCAATATTTCCTCATTAAAAAAAATATTAAGAGAATAGGCTCTGTTCAAAAATCCCCAGTTCTGTGACACGTTGTTTTTCATCCTCTTGTGGTTATAAAGAAGCCCCTATTTCCTCCAGAACCCCCTTGCTGCCTAAATCAACCAATTTTCTGTCAGATTTGCACATGGATTTTTAATCTTTGGAATGTGCCTCTTCACCCCTTTGCATTCAGGGGTTGCCAGTGACCTGTTTGTGGGTCCTAAAAGCAGGTGGAGTAAATATTCCAATATTCTGCAATCACAGATGGCAGAGCTCTGTCTCTGGGGCCAGTGTGGCTGCCACAGCAGCGTTCCTGCTCTCTGCATTCCCTGCTCTCAGTTTAGGTGCCAGCCCTCTCTCCTCTCCATGAGCACACACAGACCAAAGAGCAGAATTGCAGGAAATCAACAGAGGCAACAAGAGGTGAGAGGAAAAAAATTCACAAAGGCCACAAACCTTTGCTTCCTTTCCACCTTGTACATTTTTCCTTCTGCTGCACAAAAAGCTGCAGCTGGAGAGTCTTCTCATCATTTTCCACTCACCTAAACAAGCTCTCTATCCTGACCTGACTCACACACTTCTTTTTGCCATGTTGAGCTGCATGGTGAATTTTTTCTGTCAGTTTGTAGCTCTCAAACCTGTTCCATTTTGTGGCTATAAAGTGACTTTTTTTGTTTCCCTGCTGTGCTGTAGATGCCAAGCTGGAGGCCATGCCAAGGCTTTGTACTTTACAATGGAAGTGCTGATGAATAGAAGCTGATTAAGGCTTTCCATCCTGCTTTTTAGGAAGGGATGGGTTTTAGTGAAGCTGAGCTACTTCTGACACTGGATACTATTGCAAGGCAAGGTGTGATATTAACCACTAAAAGGCTGGATTTGCACTGCTGGCCCTGACAGCTCTAAAGCTTGATGGCTTTAGGTAAGGCTGGGATTCCAAGGGCTGTGTGCCAGACATTGCCACTCTTTGCTTTTTTTTGTTTGTTTGTTTTCTCTCTGGAGAGTCTCACTTTAAATTTAGGTCTGTTCTTATCAAGAATTTGAGGTGAACATGCCTACATGGCTGTTTACAGCCCTCTAGGAAAAGAATTACCAGATCCTTTTTACATACTCACACTATCCAGGATATTTGTGCATCTACAGATTTGATACTTTTACAAACTGGTTTAAACACAGAAGAGCAAAGAAAATTAAGTCTGTGAACAAAACTGATCAAACTAAGAAATGTTCAAAATCTACCCAAAAATATTGTTAAAACCAAATGAGGTTAGATGTTGGTGCCAAGAAATTGATATATTTTATTTAATAGTAAAAGAGGCAAAGAGAAAGAAAGAGAAAAGAAAGAAATAAAAGAAAAAGAAAAAGAAAAAGAAAAAGAAAAAGAAAAAGAAAAAAAAAGAAAAAGGGAGAACACAGAGGGAGAGAGTGACAGGGGTTAGGTGGGGCCTCAGTCAGGATGTGGTGGTCTTCTCTGCAGCTTTTGTAATACAGTTTTGCTACAAGAGGCAAAAGTCCTTCCTGAAGATGTTTAAGCCATAAATTAAAACTTTTCAATCTCTGGCAGACATCTTTCCTGGAAGTCATCTTCCACTGAGCATCCCTGGATGTGGGTGCTGGGAAAACTCTCAGTGCAAGCTGAGAAGTAACTTGGCCCCTTTAACTTTTTTCAAGCTTCTCTTCATGTGTCTCATGGAATATTCAGAATTGGAAGGGATCCACAAGGATCAACCAAGGCCAAGTCCTGGCCTCAGGACAACCCCAAAATCACAAGTTTATTCCTGTGTGAAAGATTACATGTGTGTATATATAGTAGAAAAGTAAAAATATCATTATTTTTGTGGAAATTTTAAGTGTCAACATTATTTTCCATCTAGAAATAGCTGGGTATCACCAAGTGGCAGTCCCAGGCTGAGAAAGGACCAAGTGGGATGAAGTCTCCTGAGCAGAAGATGGAAGAAGGTGGATTTTAACTCCTGGCTGGCTCAGCCTGGGGCTCAGCTTTGTTTAGTGAGTGTTGTGAGTTCTTCCTGTAACACGCCTTAAAAGGGAAGTTCTCACCGAGGTAGTGGTTTAGCTCTGAGTCATTCGAGTGAAATGCTCAGGCTGTTTCTCTGACAAATGCAAATCCAAATTCCTGAAAGTGGTCTCACCCCCAGACTCACTGAGCTTTGTCTTTCCTAGCTGCAAATAACAAAAAGAAATGGGAAGACTTCTTTCCTGTGTCCTTACTCAAATTTATCTTTGCTAAGTGGCCTGATAAGTACAGGGAGGGAGTAGGGAGGGACACACTGAGTATGTCCAGGAAACATCTTTGTAATGACACTGTGTTTGTTACCATGGAGATCCCAGGAAATGGCAGTGTTGGTGTTTGGCTGGTGAGCACCAGGTTCTGCACCTGAGCGAGGGTTTTTTGTCTTTTCCAATTCATCTTCCACCAGGGCTGGCTGACCTTTCTCCCCTGAGCCATAAATATCTTTGTACTCCAGTAAAAACCAGTGCTGTGCATCTGTGTACAGGTACCAGACTGAGGAATGCTCAGCCCCAGGAAGTCCCAGGTGGCTGAGTATTAAAAATCCAGAAAACATGGAATAAGAACTGCCAACACAGGCAGCAAGCAGCATCTCCCCAGCACCGTGTATATTACAATTAGTAGGGCAAAGCCAAATTCCTTCTTTTATTGCTGCTTATCAGAATGTAGCTCTCAGCAGGAACTGGGGCAGGAGGAGGGAGGGGAGGACAAGGATCACAGTAACTGGGATAGACACAGAGACTGAAGGCTGATGTGGCAGTGAATGGGCAGCAGGCAGGTGTTGGCTTTCCCAAGCAGGCTGCACCAGTGAGGCAGAGGAGCTGCATGGAAGCTCTGCACTCAAACACTGACTGCTTTTACATTTTCCTAGCAATTGCAGACTGTCATCTGTAGGATTTTCTATTCCAGGTCACACAAGGCCTGCTAACAGCAAATGCCAGCAGCTGTGCTAACCCTGGGTCAGATTTTGTATTAATGTTTACAGTGGTAACTGAGCAGACTAAAGGCTCTCAGTGGAAGCTTGGGCAGTCCCGGCTGGGAGCAAGGCTCACTGTGCCCTCTAGTGCACTCTGCCTGCAGCTCCCCTGTCCCTCACCAGAAGGACATGAGGAGAATGAAGATAAAGCTCTTTTCCCCAGCAGTGGCTCAGCATGGCAGATTTCTGCACATCCTGCACAGGACAAGGACTGGAATTACACCAATGGTGCCAGAGCCAAGGCACAGCCCCGTGGTTGTGCTCCGGTGGGAGCTGACCCCCACAGGAACCCGAGTGTTGCCTAAACACAGATCAAAAACTTTACATTCACAAGTGAGGAAAGAAAAACTCTGAACTCTGATTTCCTTTTATCCTAGATAAAGCCCATACAAAAAAAAAAAAAACAAAAAAAAAAACAAAAAAAAAAAAAAAAAAACAAAAAAAAAAACCAAAACCAAAACACCTGTTGAATAAGAGTATTTCTAGGTGCATGGGGCTATGCTGCCATCTCCCATGTTCCTTTCAGTTCCCCCACTACATCACATGTCCAGCCCCAGCTTTCCCAGGAATAAGCTCTCTGGCAAAGCTGGGCTTTTTTTGCCTTACATTGCTTATTGCAGAGGTGTAAGGGGGTCCTGGGTGGTGTGGGGTTTGTTCTTTCTGCACTGAACTGTCCCTGGGACAGCAAACTGGGAAGGTGAAAATCACAGATTCTTATCACAGAATATTCTCAGTTGGAAGGGATGGACCAACAAGGATCATCAGGTCCAACTCCTAAGTGAATGGCCCATCCAGGAATGAAACCTGCAAAGTTGGTGTTTTTAGCACCATGCTCTAACCAACTGAGCTAATCTCAAATTGTCTTATTTAATTCTCCAAGAATTCTGAAGAAAGTATTGCTCTCCTCCTGTGGTCAGAGAACCTTTTCTGTGTAACCAGTTTTGTGAGAGTCAGAGACTTTGCTATACCTGTAAATGTGTGGGGCTGATGAGATAGGTAGCAGACTTTGGGGACAGAAACCCTCTGAAATGGTTGCTGGCTCTGCTTTCCACAGGACTCTATGTACTGGTGGGAGCAGGGGCCATCATGTCAGCAGTTGGATTTTTCGGGTGCTGTGGAGCAGCGCGGGAGTCCCAGTGCTTAATTGGAACTGTGAGTAAAAGGTTTCCAGGGCCTGGGCTCTGCATCCATTTGAAACCATCCAAAGCATTCAGTGCTTGGTGTCATTAATGCAAAGATCTTTACAGTCCAACACCTGAAAGGTCTTATGGCCTTTTATTGGCTATTCCAGTGTCTCTGGAGTCAGCAGCCACCATGCTACTGCAGAGGTGCCCTTGCTTGTCCCTTGTGATGTATTCCCTGGAATTATTCTCTGATTTTCATGAAGCTCCCTCTGAGCCACATCTTTGTCATTTCCCCTTGGTTTGAATGTGACAAGGAATCTGCCTTGGCAGCCCTGTGCAGAGCCCCCTCAGAGCTCTGGTTCAGGATGGGCAGTTGGGGCCTGGGGAGGACGAGGGCTGGCTGGCAGCCCCCATGAACAAGCCACACTCATGTGAGATTTTCTCCTTCCTCTGCAGTTCTTTGCTTGCCTGTTGGTGATATTTGCAGGTGAGGTCACTGCTGGAGTATTTGCCTTCATAGGCAAGAAAGTGGTAAGTAGCAAACAGCCTCTGATGTAATGATGGGGTAGTTATGGATTCCAGTGCCCACTGACCTGGCTCTTCCATAGGAAAACTTTCCAGGAGACTTTTCCCTGCAAGACTCTCTGGCATTCTTACCTGGAGCCAATGACATCTTGTGTTATCAGGATGAAGTTTTTGCCTCCTCTCTTCAAGAAAAAGTGGAGGTGTGGTTCAGCCTTGAAGGAACATCAAGGGGGGCTGTATGAAAAGAGGGCATTGCCTGGGAGAAGGGCAAACAAACTTAGGCACTGAACTTCCCCAACTCAGAGTGCTTAACCAAAACACAGAACAGAGCCTGTGAACACTCTGAGCCTCTGAATCCCACCAGGCCACAAACCCTCCTGGCTTTTGAGTCACCATTCCTGTTTACCAGGCACAACTTTTTGCCCTGGAGGTTGAGGACACAAGGTGAAAGTCTTGGATGGGGGATAAGACTGATTTGTAACTCACTGAAAGTCTGATTTCTGCAGGCAATACAGGAAGCCCAGAAAATCTATGAAGATGCTTATGAGGACTACATGAAAAACCCAGTGGGGAAGGTCAACAGTACCATCTATCGCTACCACGTGGCTGTGAGTACTGCTCCCCTCAACACCTCCCTCCACTGCTCCACTCTCACACTGCCCTTTAGAATCCAGAATTTCTCCCTCTCAGGTGTGGCAAAATAGAACTGAATTTGCTTCAAATCCAATCAGAGGCTCACAACCTGAGAGTTTCCTGAGGGCTCTGTCAGAATTCTGGTTTCTGGATCTCTACATTTGAAAGTGCAATTAGCCAGACTTTGAAATTGCTGATGCTTCTGGTCTTTGTGTGCAGAAGAAATGACTGTTATGGCCCTTTTGGATATTGAAATCCACAAGTAAATACTTGCAAATGCAGAGAGAGGGAGAGAGAAATGTCTGCATTCCTCTGCATCTGTCAGAGAAAACGTGACCTGTGTCCCAGGACCTACAGTGTGGCTGAACTAAGTCAGTGAAAGACCACACATGTGTGACACAGTTCAGGCCACCCAAAAAGTGAATGTCTGAATCAGAGTTACAACCTGTGACTTCTTTAATCCTGTTTGTGTCCATCCTGGATCTACACTGTCTCCCATGGAGAGCAAGCCCAAGCTTTGCTGCTCCTTACAGCAATTCCCACGTTCTTTAGAACAAACATTTCACAACCTCAGACCCTTTTGTCCTTCTCCCATAGCTCTTATTTCTGACCCAAAGAGGAATTCCAAGCATTTTGTGGGAGATAGGCAAACAGGAAAAACAAACCCTCTGAAACTCTGATTTATTACTGTCTCCAAACCCAGCACGATGTTGTGTCAAAAATAAAATTCCAGCATTCTCTGCTGTACTTTTTGTGCATTGCCCATAATTCTGCATGTGATATTTGAACTTTCTGCATTCTCCCTTTAACTCCTGTTTTCTTGTAAGCCAGAGATCTGCTTTTCCCAAATCCACTTGTTTGCTTTGTTATGAAATACTGCAATAAAAATCTCCTCTGGTCATTGTTGTTAATACAAATGTGGCTGTTTGCTGTGGCCTCACACAATTGAAATTAATTTTTGAGAATTTTGTCCCACGCAGTTGGAACTCTACCAGAAGCAGCAGTTTAAATATAGAGAATAAGGTGATTATTTGATCTGTACAGATTCTTTTTTTAAATTTATTTATTGTCTCACTTTCAGTATGAAAATGTGTCTCTAAACCAGGACAAAGTAACAACTGATTTTCATTATGGATCAGTCTGTGGTTTCCCCTCTTTGATCCTCCATCTCTCTCTCATTCAGCTCCAGTGCTGTGGTAAAGGTGGTGTGGAACAACCAACAGGATTACCCTGTCCAGAGAACATCCAGCTGCCAAAGGCAAGTATCCTCTGTCCTGCTTGTTCTAATCACTTCTTCAAGTCAGGTCTTTAGTAAAATTGGAGACATTCTATAAGTAAAAGAAAGGAAGAAGTTCTTTTTACCTTGCAAATTCCAGCATGAAATTCCTTATGGAAGGGAGCAGAGTGGTGGCAGAATTAAGCTGGAGGTCATATTGCCCTCAGTCATGACACCTCTTTGTGGCATCCCATGGTAGCCAAGACAATATTGCACCATCTGAAAGGAAAAGGGAAAAGGAGGGAACAGAACAGGATCCCAAATTCCCCATGGAGGCTGGACTTTAGCAAGTGCCCACCTGAGTCATGCATGGAGCCTCCTGACTAGAAACTTCATTGGTGTCAAGAAAGATATTTCTGTAATTTCTGTCTTTTCTGGAATCTGCTTGTGAGTTCAATGTCAAAATGAAGCACCAAACCTCCTGATTTAGCATGGCCTGTTATATAAAGGAGTTTAAATTTAGGGAGAAAACTGAGTGTAAGAAAATGACTTGCATGTGTCAGCCTCTCCAGGCAAGAGGTACAGATGCCTCACCAGGAAAGGGAAGATGCTGGGAAAATTATCCAGCAAAACCCAAGGTTTAGATGCAGGAATTAGGATGGTGACTGCACTAATATTTTTGGGTTTATCCATTGCTTAGTGAGAACAGTTGATAGAATTGATTGAAATATAGATTTCCAGACATAAAAAAAGATTTTGTTTTTAACAGAACTGCCTGGCTGAAATTCAGAATGTAATTGATACTCAGCTGCGCTTAGTTGGAATTGTTGGAATTGCAATTGCTAGCATCACAGTGAGTAAATCCATTGCTCCAATCTTCCTTGAGCCCAGTACCCTGCCCCTTACTCAAAGATTTGTGGAAGGTGTTTTGCAGCAGCTGGTGAGATTCCTCAATTCTTCTTGCTTCCAGTGTGTCTTCTCCCTGGGAATTGCCCCCATCAGTGCAAGCAGAGCTGTGTGACTGTGCTTTTCAAGTTCATTTGGTGTCTTTAGACAGGGTCCAAAGTGATGGTAATCTTCTTTTGTTCTAAGAGCAGGAGAGCAGAGTGCACATGAACCAAATGGAAAAGCAAAACCAATCGAAAAGCTGTAGCAGCATTTACTGTATTCCAAAAGAACTGCAGTCTGATGCTTTCAATCCTTTAGGATACATTCCTTAGTTTTCATGAGGAATAGAGAGTACCCACAGAGCTGTGACCAATAGATGTCACCCTGTCCCAAGAACACAGCAGGGCTGGCAGGCTGGGGCCCTCCAGGCTTTAGTCTGGGCCATGACTTCGTTCAGACTCAGACACAGCAGCATGAGGAGCCACAGTATTAGTAAAGAAACACTCCCTTAGCTGCTGGGAAGAGCAGGACATTCACAGTGGACACTGAAAAGCAGCTGAAGGGTTTCTGCAGGTAACAGAAATCATGCTGTGCATATGGAACAGTCCTGGGGTTTGTATGAGACAGGAAGGGACTCAAAAATACAGTGGGGGTGGGACAGAGATCAGGAACATCAAGGACACACCAGAACTGAGATCATCTCCCCTTGGATCCCCACCTCAGACACAGCAAAGGTCCTGAAGTGACCACAACCTCTTCAGCAGCAGAAATGCACCTGCACCTTTGTCTGTGCTTGTTTCTGCCACTTGCTGGGCTGTGAGAGCTCAGCTGTGCCCATCCTTAGGGCCATGAACCCAGTGCTTTAAGTGCCCATCTCACACCCCAAGCAGTGCAGGCTCAGGAGGCAGCTGCTTTGGGGAACTGAGCTGTGGCCAGAAAGCAGAGCTCTGCCAACACCCACTGTTCTCTGCTTTTGTCATTCCCTCTGCTGACCAAGTTCCCTGACACGAGCTGGGGTTTAGATTTAAGGCACAGTCTTGCTCTTGAGCACAGGAACTACTCAGAGCTCAGCACCAGCTCTGGGGGCTCTGCAATCACCCTCTGCTCTTACTCTTATGTCCTACTCCATGTAAAAGCATTCTGAAACTCAGAACACTCCAGTGAAATACCAGGATACCACCAATATTATTCTCACCAGTTATTATGTGACTTACATTGATGATAGTAACATTAATATTTGGGGCAGTTGTGCTTGGCTGGACATTTAGAACAAAGTACAGTGAAACCAGTGTGAGCTGATAAAATCAGTGCAACCTCCTCCATGTTCACTGTCTGATGTGTTGGGGTTTGTAGATGGAAGCAGTCACTACTCTGCCATAGGGACCTTCAGATTGTCTGAGATGCAAATTGTTTTATAACTGTTTTGTAAGTGGATCCCTAAATCACATCCCTTCTCTTCTAGATCTTTGGCATGATATTCAGCATGGTTCTGTGCTGTACCATCCGTAACATGAGAGAAATGATCTAAAACTGTCACTGCACAACTGTGCCCCAGGAGTTCCAGACTAAGCTTACAAGAAGTGCTCTTCTACCCAATTTAATAATTGTAATGCATTTTAATCAGTGTTTTAACATACTGAGAGGAAAATATCCCGTTAGGTGATCAGGTGAATTGTATTAGTTACAGTAAAACTGAAGTGAACAAAACAAGGGGTTTAAAATGTCCTTTTTAATGAAAAAAGAGCAAAGGTGCATCTAAGACTAATTTGATTTTTAATGTTTGTATATGTGCAATTAAGAGTTTACACATGTATAGACTTTGTGTAAGCATTTGCATGTGTCTCCTTACAAACAGCTCTGGATGTGAGCAGGTCCCTGGATGTGCAGTGCCTGTCCAGGTGAATATCTGCAGGTGGAACACGTTGTGTGTGCACATCCTTCAGGGACCAGTGCTCAGAGCCCTCTCACACTGAGCCTCTGCTTGCCAAGAATTAGCAGAGGCACAAATGCCATTGTAAAAAGACCTATGATCCATTTTGTGACTTTATTTTCCAAAGCCCAAACAGAGCAGAACTAATAAAATTGTACTTTATTTAAAAAAAAAAAAAACCCAATTAATGCCTAAGGGTCTGCTCCAGCAAACTTAAAGAGTGGACCCACTGACTTCACTGTCATGCAGAGACTGGGTATTTATTTTTTGTAGGACTGGACCCTTCATGCAAATGCAGAAAGCTCTGGGGGAGAAAACACATCCAAGGAAATCCAGGCTATAGGAAGAGGGGGAAAGGGGTGGGAAGCTGGCAAGACCAGGCAGTCATTTGGGACCAACTGCAGTGCAGAGTGTGCTTAAGCTTCCCAAGCTAGGCTGAGATAGACCAAAAATCCCAGCTGTGAGTTCAAGGGGCCACTAAAATCAACATTCAGCAGCCTCTTTATCCCAAAAGCCTCACTGTGGCTACAAACTGGTGCAGGAGTGGAGCCTAGGTCCAGAAAAGCAGCCCCTTTGTCAGATCTCTCAGAATCTAACTGGCCTGTGGAAGCCAAACCAAGAGTGAAAGTGGTCAGAGAATGACCCACAGCACTTTAATATCCTCAGTTTCTGCTTCTGTGACTATCACAGCTTCCACGGGGCTCTTACCTCAACCTCTCGCCCCCTCCTGGGGGCAGAAGGCAGGAAAGAAAGATGGGACATTTTTACAGAGCCATGCAGGAAGTTTTCTTACTGGCACCTTTAGATTGCATAGTTATAAATTAGATTGTCAGGAATAAAAATTACACTGTGTGCTTGAAATACCTCAGGGCTTGCGTTTACATTGGTTTTTTCTATATTTTAATTTTTCTATTTGTCATATTTATTCATAAGAGAATGTTCCTTTTGAACCAGCCTAGAAGGGAGAAAGGTTGTCCCCAGAAAAAAAGGCTCAGGATCTCTTAATTTTTGGCTTACTCAAGGTAATTCACAGTTTCAGAGAACAGCTTTTTGCTAACTCTACCCCCATGGCAGCAGGTCTGGTGATCACCAGTTCAGATTCCTGATGCACTTGTTCCATACATTGGGGAGAAGTTCAGTTAAACTACACATTCCAATAGACCTTTGTCCAAGAGGCCTTGGAATTTCCAAGTCATGGGCTCCTTGTTCTACTGAAACACAGTGGAACAAAATGGGATTTCAGGAAATATGTTCTGTGTTGTGTGGGATATACCACCCTTTTATCTATTTTTAATCTCTTATTCCCCAAAGAAACTCAAACTCAAACTCCCATCGGTTTTCTGTCACTCCAGGACTTGGGGTAGTGCTGCTGCTGCAAGTCTCTGGTTTAGTTGTCACATCTTGCTGTCTCTTACATGGATTTCTCTTTTCCAATCATCCAACCACGAGCTGTGGCACTGCACTAAGAGCTGGGCATGGCAGGCACTGCTGACTGAGCTGTGTCTAGGCTGAGCTTTAGGCTGAGCTTTAGGCTGGCAGGGACACATGAAATCACACACCAGAAAAAAGTGAGGCTTAGGTCACTCTGTCACAGCTGATTAGCAATGGATGTTAATTAGAAACAGGGCCTGGGACCTCATTCTGCAAGAAGCAGCACAGGAAACAGGGCCCTGATCTGCTGCCTGTTCCCAAGAGAGCAGTGGCAGCAAATCCATGAGGGTCTCAAGCTGAACCTTAGCAATCAGCTTAACACAGCAGCCAGCAAAGCAATCTCCTGGCTCCAGGTGTACCTGAGACTGTCCCTACAGTGGTTGTGCTCTGAAGAGATGATGGGGTAGTGCCCAGCTGGGGTGTGTTGTCCCAAGGTAGTACTGGAATTGTGGAGTGTCATTTTTGCCACTCAGGACAAGCCAGCTTTCCAGGAAAATCAGTAAAAATAGCACCAGAGCCAGTGGTTCAGGTTCCAAGACTGTTGTCCTACAGGGATAGAAACTGACTGCAAATAAAGCCATTTCCTTGTGTTACATTCCCCCTCATAATACAATGTTCTGTTCATTTTAAACACATCTATACATTCCTCAAAGTTGTAGCACCAGAATGTAATGACAGGACCAGAGTTTATCTTTTTATTTATTATTTCTTGAGTAAGATTTCTTGGAAGATGCCCACTCCTGCTTGGAGATGCACTGAATGCCAAGGCAGCTTGCAGAACCTGCTGTTGCTTCCCCAGCCCTCCACTCCCCCAGAAGTACAAAACCACCCGAGTGCCTTAGGAAAACAAGAAAAAGTGGCAGAAAAAAACCTTCTATAAATTCAGACTCGAGCCACCAAACTTTCTGCTGAAGTGTTTTGGGTTTGTGATTTGTTTTTTTCTTCCTCTAAAGAAAGCATTAATTTTCTGAGCATTCCTGCATAAGCTCTAGGGTTGCAGTTATTTAGGTTTAGGGGATACTTGCACTGCATACCAGGAACAGGACAATACCTGTTAGTGGTTTAGTTCTCTAAGTTATTGATATAAATTAAGCTGGAAATCAACATGTTATTCATATACTAGTGCCTTTAACAGAATCCAGGGATAAAGGTCTTTTGTAGTTTCCTGCTGTTGTGAGGTGCTTAATATAATTGCAGTTTTCTCTGCATCTTAGTAACTGAAGGTATTTTTTCAGTTACTGCCACAAAAGGCAGCAAAAATACCCATTTATCCTGTCCCTTGCACCTGTGTCAGAGGAAAGTGACAAAAGATCAGATCTCTCCAGGTGATAGAATTTTGAAAGCACATCACACACATTTTCTTGTTCTCCTGTCCGTTTGTTCTAGAGCATAAAGATGTAAGTTGTTGATGCCCTTACAGTGTCTCTAAACATCCTGATTCACATCTCCCTTGTCTAATTTTTCTAAGTTACTGATTTCAGTGGGAGCTTCCTTTGTCACAGGGAAACCTCAGCCAGTTTTGGTACCTCTCAGAAATCACAGAGCAGCTGATGAAGCTCAGCCCTGTGACTTCCCTACAATGAAGAGTAGTGTTTCACTTGTCTTGATACTGATAGTTTTATAACAAAACACGTGTCATGTGTCTTGAAAAAGAAATTGAGTTGTCTTAAGCCCTCAAATGCTGTATTGCACAGCCTTTGCAGGCTATGGATTAACAGCATCAGATGCTGTTCATAGAAAAATGTACATAAATAAAGCTTTTCAATCTTTTTCCTCTCTATTGGTGCTCCAGCCACGAGGTTCTCCAAAACACTAACCACTTCCTGCATAATGTGTATGGCACAGCATAAATTCTGATTTTGGACAGAACTGGCATTTTGGTTCATGCTGCCAAGTCTGTGGCAGAATTACCTCTTGCTTTGAAAGAAAACAAACTTAACTCTGTGGCTGAAATTAGCTTTCACTTCCCTATGATGTGTTCCGAAGTGGCGTTTTATCGGCTATGTGTCTTGAATTTGAAACAACTTCCTAATAAAAATAACCTGGAATAAACGACTCCCGGAGAGAACTCGATCCGCGCGGCCAGAGCCCCCCCCGGCCCTGAGGGCACCGCGGGGCTGCCCCCGCCTCACCTGCAGCATCCAGGACACCGGCTGGGCTCCAGGAGACGGAGCAGCCCTCGGCCAGCGAGGCAGGCAGGGCCCCGGACTGGGGACCGGGACTGGGATTAGGATTGGGACTGGGATTAGGATAGGGACTGGGATTAGGATCGGGATCAGGACCGGGACTCGCCGCGATCCAAACCCGGCACCGCCGGAATTCCCCTCAGGGACCCGCATGCCGGGGAGGCCCCGCCCACTGTGGGCGGTGCACGGTCCCCATTGGCTGCTCGCGCTGCGGGCGGGGCGGGGCCACAATCCCAGAATGGTTTGGGCGGGAAGGGACCTTAAAGCTCCTTCCCACTGTCCCAGGCTGCTCCAAGCCCTGTCCAGCCTGGCCTTGGACACTTCCAGGGATCCCGGGGCAGCTGCAGCTGCTCTGGGCACCCTGTGCCAGGGCCTCACCACCCTCACAGGGAACAGTTTTTTCCTACTATCCAATCTAAACCTGTTGTGTGTGTGAAGCCATCCCCCTTGTAGTCTCCCTTCTGGTACTGGAAGGCCTCAATAAGGTCACCCCGAAGTTTCTCTCCTCCAGGCTGGACAATTCAAATTTCCCAGCCTTTCGTCCCAGCAGAGCTGCTCCATCCTGGTACGTCCTGATCATCCTGGTACGTCCTCTGGAATGGTTCCTGCTCCTTCCTGTGCTGGGCGCCCAGGGCTGGAGGCGGCTCTGCAGGTGGGGTCTCACCTGAGCAGGGCAGAGGGGCAGAATCCCCACCTCCAATGCCGCCCACGGCGCTTTACATGCGGGGGAACAGCGGCGGCCCCGGCGGGCACGGGCCGGTACGGGCGGGGCCGCCCCTCAGAGCCCTTGCCACAGCGCCCCCTGGGGGCCGGGGGTGTCGCCGCAGCCCCCGGGGGTACGGAGCTCAGGCCGCTCCCTCCGCCAGGGGTAGGGCGGGTTTCTTCTCCTGCTTCTCCTGCTTCTCCTTCTCCTGCTTTTCCTTCTCCTTCTCCGTGCTCCACATGCGAATGCGCCCGAGTTTGTTCCTCTCCGAGCACCTGCCGCGGGCCGGAGCGCCGGGAGCAGCCGCGGCCCCCCCAGCCCGTTCTGTGCTCTCCCCACCCGGGCTGAGGGACGGACCCTGCGTGAGGATGTTTGGATTGCCTGCAAATCCATGGCTGAGTTATGTGGAAACCGTCTTGGGATAAACGGAAGGTAACAAACACGTCCGGAAGGAATCATCACCTGAACAGGGATTTATCACTGGGCCTGGGGGTCTTAAACTTGAGCATGCCTAACACTGACCTCGGAGGGCATGGAAGCATCTGGTTAAATAGATATGTTAGCACAACGCAAACGTCTCAGTTTGGGTTTTTCTGAAGTGTAAAAAAAGGCACATTAGTTATTTTCTCTCAATGATTTTCCATAGGCATTAACCGTAGAAGCAGACTTGGTTTTTTTGTTTGTACTGAAGACATATCTGTCAGGCCATAAAGGACATTACAATAACTTAGCAGTGCTGCTGATAAATAGGCCAAGTACTCTCTTTTTGTTTTCCTAAGTACAAGTGCTGCTTAATAGTAAACAGAATTATATTTTCCTGTGCTAAATAGTATTTTTAACAATCCAGACATCTTGAGAAAGCTCTGGCTTATCTTAAAGCTGAACACTTTGTTTCTTTGGCATTTGCCAGATACCATAAGGGCAGCTTTGTTCAATAAATACCTATTTCCCAAGTTTTTTTACCACTCCTGTGCTCTTCACCAACTGGAGAGCGGCAGTTCATGTTGCAGCTCTTCCTTGGAGAGCTTGGGAGATCACAGCTCATCTGTGTGATACACAGAAGGGGCTGGGAATACCAGATTCTCACCACCAGAAAGTGTTTGTAATTTAATTGTAACTAACCTCTCCTGCTCCGAAGAGTTTAGAAATAGCCTTGTACAAAATTAGCTATGACTGGGTTGTTTAAACCACGTGTAAGGGATCTGTTTTACAGAAGTAGGGCTGCTCCTGCAGATGCTATGGATTTTCTGTAAATTTCAAACTTGTTTTTGGAATATTTAAATCTTTAAACTTTGCCTGTTAAGGTATTTCTTTATCACCAAATAATGCACATATAATTGGAGTTCATACCTTGTGTAGAATCCGTGACACATACTCAAATTGCCATGGGTTGGTTGAGGTTGGAAGGGACCTCTGGAGCTCATCCAGTCCAAACCCCTTTGCTCCAGGGGGGCACCAGCAGTTTCCCTCGGGCTTTCTCACAGGTTATGCTGCAGATTAAATAAAATGAAGGTGTTTGGAACAGAGAATCAGATTCTAGGAACCGTCATGAAAACTGCAATCCTGAAAGCAGGACTTTTCTAAGAATGTTTAATTTCATATTCGTATCCAGTGAATTCTGGTTCCTTTATTTACTGTTTCAAGCAATGTGTGAATTTAATGTCTGTGATTTCTTGGGAGCTGCAATCTCAGTGGAAAGGAAGCAGCTGTTAGCTTACATTGATTACATGCATTACTTTTCTTTATTCCTGTCTCTGCACCTCTCACCTGTGCATGTGCAGCACACAGGGTGGGCTCAGCTCTCCTTCCACTCCCGGGGGATGGGGGGTGTTCACCTGTGGGGAAAAATGGGATTTTTTGAGATTTTTTGAGCTTTCCATTTGATGGTAGCATGCTCCCCTTGCAGAGAACAGAGCAGCCAGCTTTGAAGCTGCAGTGATTCCTCAGTGCTCACAGAGACAGGTGTAGTTCAAACTCTGTTTCTGCAGGGAAGGGGGGGTTATACCATTCATGTAGAGAAGCATTCCCAATAAACACAGATCTGGACAACAGCACTAATAATACATAGATGGAAAAATACTGCTGCTAATTTGAAGGCTCTAAGTATGTGTCAAAGTATATTTTAAAATAAGTTCAATACCAAGAGTGTGTATGGCCTTTTTTTTAAACTCTGAAATATATAAAGTGAAATAGGTGAACTCTGAAATAAATCAATATCAAATTCTGAAATATGTCAATATAACGAATCTCTGAGCATCTCTTCAGAAAATATCTGGGATTTGTGAGCAAAGGCTGATACATTCACACAGTTCTGTCTCCTCCTTCTCCAAAGTAAATTCATCTGGGTTCTCAATACAACCATACAGCCTTTATCATTCTTTTCTGCCTGTCTCAAAACACCCAATTCATTAAATCAACTAACAATACACCTTCAGAATAAATGTTTGTGCACAGCAGTTTGCAAACCGAATACGAAACAGTTTTATTTCTGTCGAGGTGTGAGCAGAGCAGTACATTTCACCCCCATCCCACTGAAAGCTTTACAGGTTACAGAGCTTCTGTGGCTTGGTGCAGTAGTTTGTCCTGACCCTCTCACGGACACAGTCACTGTAGTCAGTGTTGCACTTGCCACACTTGCAGCTCACAGCCACGGGGTAGGAGTAGTAGGGGATGGTGTGGAGAGGGCAGCCCGGGATCAGCGCTGTCCGGTACAGCATCTCCTTGTATGTGCACACATTCTGGGACAGAGCACTCTTGAGGAGCAGCTTCTTGCCATTGCTGTCCTACAAAGAGAAGAGAAATGTGTTGTTTCACTGAGGCATATGTGTGTCAGAAACGTCCTGTGAGGTGCAGAGGCCAAAACTCACACCTGAGCCCAGCTCTGGTACTACTGAGTTCAGAGCTCTAATAGTGACTGGGGCTCCCTCCCCACGCAGGCACATTCCCCTTGTTTTTCTGGTTTAATTAATCCACATGGCTCAGAGTGTTCCCTGTGCTTTGTGATCTCTTCTGGCTCCCTGCTGCCCAAGCTGGAACTCAAAATGCTGTGTTGAGCAGTGAAGTTGTGAGGAGTGGTGTGGCTGCTGCAGAGCTGTCCCCACAGCCAGCTGGGATAGCAGCAGTGGGAGCAGAAGTTACCTAAGCTATTTACATTAATTAGGAGTGACCCAATATAATCTGCCCCTCACAAACTGCCCCCAGAGGCTCTGCAGTGGCAGCAGCACTCAGATCTCTGTTGTGCCACTGGTGTTATCAGCTCCATAGTTCCACAGGCTTGGCATTTTTCATCCCCACCTTTGCAAAAAGCTAACTTGAAAACATGGTGACAGTGCAGTTTTTCTGCCTGTGATAAACTCTTTTACAATTAAATAATTTGCACACTATTTTGTGGGAGAACAGAGCCTTGGTTTGCAGTGGTGGCTGTTTCAGAAACATCTCATACCCGAGTCATGCAGAATCCAGCACAGATGGTGGTGTTGATGGCCAGGCAATAGGCACATTCCTGCTTCTCCACATGGATTGTGTACTCAGAAGGAGCACACAGTGATGCTGCTTGTCCAAAAATCAGGCCAAAGAGGAGAGACATCACAAAGAAGGGACTCATGCTGGATGGGGAAGAACAAACAAACAGAGCAAAGCACAGGTAAAGTGGGATGTGCCTTCCAGCCGTGTCCTCTGCATGGGACAGGAGCAGCCAGGACAGTCACAGACCTGGGGTAATCTTTACAGTTCTAGCTACAGCCTGACAATTTCTTTCCAATCTCAGTCCCTACTGAAATAATTAAACAGAGAATAAGGGCAAAGAGGCCATTAACAGCATAGAACAAATTCACTTTCCCCCCACTAAAGCACATTACATGGAATTTCTCACTAGTGAGTGATAAAGTCCTGACACAGAACAAATAAGAGGAGCTGAAAGATTTGAAAGTGTGACATGTAAGAGAACATAAGCTCTAGAATTAAGCAGAGATAATAAAATAATCTCACTGCTTTAAAACAATTTTCTAAAGAAAGCATCTTATAAAATGTTAAAGAGACAAAAAGACAAGGCTGTGCGTATCAGGCATAAAACTGGATTTTTCAATTTCCAGTGGCTTAGAGGCATGATGAGATGGGAACACAGCCAAGAACTAAATAATAAATTCAAGCAAATTACAATCAAGAACATCAGCAAAGAGTTCAACTCAATGCATCCTGCTGTATCTGTCTGTTGTGCTGACCTCATTTCTCAGACCTGCAGGTGGATCCTGAGAACAAAGCCTTGATTAGCTCTTAAGACAATTTCAGGAACTACTCTAGAGCCTCTAAATGATAAACTTTAAATGCCAGTGTCTACCAATATCTGGACATCACCCTCTAGTCTCTTCCAGCTGCCAATTTCCCATAGCAAAGCCATCCATTACACAGGCTGGTTTACCCTGGAGCTGCAACACCAATCTGGACAGACCAACCTCTTGTCAGCAGAATTCTTCCCTATTACAGGAACCTGATTCTGCCTTGAGCTGGGAGAGGCAGTGACCCAGCACAAGCTCTGTGTGTGCTTTATACTCTCCAGGCTAATTCCAGGCTGATCTTACTGTTTATATAATTGCATGTGAACTGCTGCTTTCTTATCACAAAGTCATCTATTGAAAATTCATACTGAACCACAAAGCAAATGTGATAGGAACAAATGTGTCCATAATATCCTAACCTGGAAACTGGAGCTGGAAATCTAATTATATTAACAGTCATTCTCTCCTCAGGCTTTTAAACTAACCAGTGCTTTTAAAAAGTTGTTATTATTGATTCATTTAATTGCTCCATAAGACAGCAACACCATGGCAGGAAGGCTGGAATGGATATGGAGCCCTCCAGAATCACAGCTGATGAGTTTTACACCTGTGTTTTGCTAAGGTTTAACAAGGTCTGGTTCACTCTGCTTGCTCCTTGCCAGGCACAGCTGGGACAGGCAGGCTCAGGGTGCCCAGGGGACCTGTGGCTGTCCCAGCCCTGGAAGTGCTCCAGGTTGGAGCAGCTGGGACAGTGAAGGTGTCCCTGCCCATGGCAGGGCGTGGGATGGGATGAGCTTTAAGGCTCCTTCCAACCCAAATCATTCTGGGGTTCTCTAAGTCTGTGCAGTGCCCAGGAAGCAACAAATCTGAAATCAAAGTCACTGCTCTGCAGCCTGCTCAGGCACAGCCTCACTCACCTGCTCAAACAAAGACAGAAATTGGCTGGCCTGGAACTTGCTCAGCAAATATTGAAGTAACAAACAATTCACTGGATATTGATTGATAGGGGAAAAACTTATAAAACCACTCCTCACAGCAGAGTAAGAAACAAAATATTGCATCAATACCAATGAAACAATGTCCCCAGATGGGGGAAAATACATTTGGGGGAGCAAGAGGGAGAAGAGGTCAACAAAGGCACAATTCTGTGTCAGCCCCTCCCTGAGCTCCCTGCCTGCAGCTCTGGGAGCACGTGCCCTTCCAGCCCATCACCTAACTCCCATCTGGAATCTGATCTGATGGATGTCTTATGCAGGTCAGCCACAGTCCTGATTTACATAGCCATAAAAAACATGGAAAACGTGAGTTTGAGGGGGTAAATATGGTTACTTTGGGTCCCAATTGGTGTTCAGCTAATTCCTGCACAATAGTGTCTCCTTTTCCTGGTTTCAGACTGCTGCACACAGGTCTGTGTCCTGAACTAATTTTTCAAGCATTTTTGGATAACATAATAGAGGTTTTGTTCAATTAAGACTAGCCAAATGCTTTCTGTTTTCATGGAGTCTTTAATTCTGGGTTAATTTCTACCATATAATTTTTCTGGAATTAAATATAATTTAATTCTGTTTAAACCTCTTTCTGGCTTAGGGACATCAGCAGAGTATTAATTGTACTCTTTGTAACATCTGTCCACCTCACTTAGCAACAGGAGAGTAACACTCACTTTGCTACTACTCTAGTTTGTTATTAACTCTGTATTTTTCTGATATATCTGGAATACAAAGACTCAGATTCTCTCAGTGTACACCACACAACCCCACACAGATAATGTAAATGTGTACATATTACAATGTATATACACTGTTCACACACACACACACACACTACATACACATATATGGGCTTGGTCTTTTGAAGCTTTAACCACAGAAAAGAATGCTTGTTCTTGGCAAATACAGAGAGTATTTCAAAGGACACAAGCTGAAAAAATTCATAAAACTAAAACCTGGAGAGGACAAAAAATGCTCAAAGTAAGATTTAAATACCAGCATTCTTAAAGCAAAAATATCACATGTGACCCTTGCATGCACAGCTGATTCTTTCCTCTAAAGATTGACAGCTTTAGGCAGTTGGAGCTGCATTTGTGCACCCTGGAGACCACCACAGCCAGGTTCAAAGTGTCTCAACACCCCCTATAAGAACACAGGCAGAGAACAGGTCAGAGTGTGCCTCAGAGTGCCAATTTCTCTGAGCTCAGAAAACTCAATGTAAGGGGGAGGGTGGCAGAGGGAGATTAGGGTTAAAAAAAAAAGGTTTAAGAATTTGCCTTAACAAGATTTAGGGACATCAGTAGCAAATTGTAACAAGGCATGAAAGTCATAATAAAGATGAAAAAGAGTGTGCAACATTAAAAACTATAGCAACAAAATTAGAGGAAAACCAGCAACAATATCTGTTAGAGGTGAGAAAATGCAGAAAACTTGCACGGGAAGCTGAAGAGTAGGAAATAAACTTTGGGAGGCCAGAGGCCAATAATAAAGTCAGGGAACATTACAAGATGAAGACAAGCTGCTGATGCAGAGTAAGTGCAAAGTACTTATGCTTTTGAAAACACAGTGACTGAACAACCACACACAGATCTGCAACAAAAATTATTAAATAAATCATATAAGGAATAAATACTTTAAAATCTACATGATTAGCTAGCTAATGCTCATTACAAGAAGTCTGTAATACTGAGGGAATTTCAAAACATTAAAGAAAGTCCTAATTTAATGGCAATATTTTAAGGAAAAAGTGTTGACCCAGGTAATTCTCCACCAGCCAGGTAAAATAACAGAAAATTGATACAGGATTTGAGCGATAAAGAATTAACGGATGAAAACATAATTACTGATGTTACATAAAATAGGTCATGCCACACAAACCCAATTTCATTGTTTGCAGTGATTACAAATGTAGTTGTTAAGGCAATTGCACAGATGCAATGTCTCTGGTTCCATGGGTGCAGAGCCCCCCTGTCAGGAAGGTTCAGAGCTGTCATCCCAGTGAGGGGACACTGAATGCTGGCACTTGTCAGCCACTGGAGCAGTTGGTTTGGTCTCAGTGGTGCCTTTATTCACTGCCATGTTTTTACCCAGCCTCTCAACACTGGTTAGTGTTCAGATTGTTAGTGTTCCCCAGTGCACTGGGGAAATACCTGACCAGGTATTAAGAATGAAAATTAATTTATCTGCAAGGGCAATAAATGACTCTGAGTGGAGCTTGGGACCAGTGTGAATGCTGCTTATCAGCTCAGCCCCATGCTGATATGGTCACAGCCACTCCTGGCTGCTGCCTTTCCCTTGCTGGCACCATTATCCTGCCCATCAAAAAGCTGATATTCACATGTCTTCAGTCATTTACAGAAACTGTCAAGCTGGTAAAAACCTCCTGGATTGTCCTCATGGCTGTGACCATGGAGCTCCTTCACTACTGACCTCTCTGATGGGAGTGAGATCCCATGAGCTACGGGGAGCAGCCAGACAAAAGACAGGCAGGACAAGGAAGTCCAGTGTCACAATGTGTGAGTGCCTGAGGCTTCTTCCATACAGTTTCCTAAAATCCATCATCCCCACTCTGGTGCTCATGGATCTGTTGCTTTGGTTGCCCTCCTGCTGACCTGCAGAGCCTCAGTGATAGAAATTTTTAATGTGCTTTTATAGCCCAGCTTTGCAGCCCTGTTCTGGAACAGCCAGTTACACTGTTAATTATTTATCTTTAACCTTTCTGTTAACCAAACCAATCCATTCCCTGACATCAGTGATTTTACTCTTTCATTAAGTGAATGATGGTGTGCTGATGTTCTACAGGAAGTGCTTCAACTGATATCTGTAAATAGAATTTAGTAATTATAAAATCCTTGGGTTCATTCCCCAAGAGTCTCTGTAATGGGCTACAGAAATTCAGTGCATACCAGAAGCTCATATGTAATTTAATAGGATTCTCTGTCACTGTCCAGTGCCAAAAACAAAAGGAGGAATAATGAGAAGTCATCAGACATTATTCCTACTCACTCTGCCCCTGGTAGTGGTGCAACACAAAGAAAATGTTGTGATCTCATGAGCAGGTTACTTACAGAGCAGAACCACTCTTATTTCCATGAAATATGCAGCTGTAGATAATAAAAGTAAAAACATGTCCACACTTGCAAACAAACAAACCAGCAGCTCTGCTGCTGAAAAACAGACAAAACCAATCAGATTCTGAAAGATGAGTATTCTGGTAGAGGAATTATTTCCAAGTCCATCCAGTTGCAGCCCTCCACTGATAAAAGGAAATAAGATCCTGATATGCTACCATAGAAACAAGTGGTTTTGCCAGGTTTTGAATTTAAACAGACTGTGGCTGCTGAATTTTCAAAGCTAGTCTGCCTATTGCCAGTCTCTGTAACAGCCCAAAACACAGCTCTCATCTCTCAAATTTATAGATTCACAGTCTGCTCTTCTTTTTCTTTCCTAGGATTAACTGCAGCATTTCCTATCAACCCCAGAGTAAAACAGCAAATCTCTTTGTTGCATATCATATGCCAGCAATCTCCATTTATGGTCTGAAAATACTTCATAATCCTATTTGCTGTTTGGCTCAGACCATAGAGCCCTTTGGATTTGGTTTCATTTCTTTGGAAAGTGCGAGATGTTTCTGTTAGTCTGACATACACAATCACTGTGCTGAGGGCAAAGCTAAACAAAAGAACAAACAACAAATTAGTACCAAAGACAATCCAGAGCAGTCCTGTAGTATTGTCAAGGACGAACAGTACCAACCCAGCATCAAAATAATGCTAAAGGTAAAACTCTGCCCCAGGTGGGACAGAATAGAAGAGGTAAATGCTCAGTATTTGTCTTTTCTGAACTGGATTTTCAATTCAACTTTATATTTAAGAAAAATAAGATGGTTACTAAAAATGCTACTAAAATGTAATATTGCATATACTTATAAAAACAAAGATCAAACGCACTTGCATTATATTCTATAAATACTTTTAGTATAAATTGCTTAAAATATTGAAAATCAGGTTCTGAAAAGTAAATTTCCTCGGTGGAACCTGACTGTAAGTGTGCAAAACTTAAGTGATGTTTTTTCCTCTTGTAATCTTCAAAAGTTCTCCTCTAAGTGATTCAGCTGCAAACAGGAAACAGAGAATTATTATTCCCCTTTGCCTTCTTATTTAGCCTTGAAATAGTCACTAAATAATACTTGAGGTACTGATTGTGAACAAATTAAGAAGCCCTAAGAATTCAGATAAGCAGAGTTGATGCATAGCTGACTTCTTCATCGGCTTCAGAGCAAAGTTTTACTTCCTGTGAAATCATATCTGAACTATGAAGAGATTTTGATCAACATATTTAAAAAAAACTAACAGTGAAACTGTATTTAACATTTACAGCTACTAAACTGTTAGATTGCTCATGAATATTAAAACTCGACAATAGTAAAAAATGTCAAAGAATGTGCAAGGTAAATTTTATTTTAGTTTTACCTGAGTCAGTGATTTTGCCACAGTACAGGGACTGAATGGCAAATTAAAATCATCACCTGGGCATTTGTTAAAACTCTGCACAAACTTAAGAGTTAGTTTCCTAGGGGTAGATTTGTAAAGGGTTATAAAATCCAGAAGAAAAAAAACAATTACAGCTAATGTGAAAATACGATTTTTAATTAATAAATCAACTACCTGCAATTTTTGAAATTACCAATATTGGTAATGACTTTGGAACTCTCTTGCTTCATACTTCACAGTGGCTTTTCAAACCACTGGTGTTTTGTAGTTTGCTTTATAGGCTAAGGCCAGAGTGGAAGGTTTTGATGGGGAGAATTCATCAGCTGCTGCCTATCTGAGCACAGGTGCATGATAAAGGATTCACGAAGCAAAATGATTTCTTTAAAGTCCAGTAGTTGATATTTATTTTTTTCTTTACTCCCATGGGTAGTTTTAAACACCACATCTGTCTATGTTTTAGTATGAAAATGCCATTTTACAAGGTTTTCAAGTCATAAAAAAATAGGATAAATAGTGTAACTCATCTCCTGTCAGAATATCACGTTTGAATCTAAACATATTCTGTAAGGACCCTCGACATGAAACAATAATTTGTTTAATTCATATAACTCAGTGTGGTGACAGAACATTTCCACTGCACATTTGGTCTGGTGTAAGCAGGACTTCAAAGCCAGTGCAAGCATCCAAGTGGGGCACTGCTCACTGCTGGATCACCCACATCAAACGTGGATTTATCATCGGTGATGTGCAGCTACTACACAGAGCAGATGATTGGGAAGATGATTTCCCTCAGTCTTCATAGAGAATAACAGCAGAAGTCTTTGAAATTGAAGTCAAAGATGTTCCTTCCAGCACCAGTCTTGGCAGTCTGCAGAGAAATGACTTCAGCAAATTTCACACACAGACAGAACCATGGAATGGGTTGGTTTGGAAGGGACCTTGAAGCTCATCCAGTGCCACCCCTGCCATGGGCAGGGACACTTTCCATCATCCCAGCTCGCTCCAAGTCTGGTCCAACCTGGCCTTGAACACTTCCCAGGACAGGTCGGGATGTGTGTGCTCGGGCCAGGACTCTGCCCAAGGGCTCCCAGCAGTGTCCCCATGTCCCTGTTGGTGTCCCCCACCCACTGCAGCCAGGCCGGGGGCAGCTGGTGACACCAGTGACCTGACAGAGCCCCACAGCCCGAGGGCTCAATGGGCTTTGGATCCAGGCCCTGCCCAGTGCTCAGGGACAGCCACATGAGCCGTTTGAACGGGTTTTTCTTGGTGGGCTTGGAGAAAAGCGGTGACACCAACACTTGATATTGGCACTGACATTGCCACCAGTACCAATACCAACACTAGCACCAACACTGGTACTGACACCAACACTGACACCAGTGTGACAGCTAGCACTGGCACTGGCACCAACATCAACACCAGCACTGACACTGGCACTGAGCACTGCATCCAAACTGATACCGGCACCAGCACCAGCACCGGTACCGACATCAACACTTGTACCGACAGCGACATCGCTGCCACCACCTACACCAGCAGTGACATTGCACCGACACCGACACCAGCACTGACACCGGCACTGAGCGTGGCACCCAAACCGATGCCAGCACCGGCACTGGTACCAACACTTCTACCAACAGCGACATCGCCGCCCACATCGACACCGGCAGCGACACCGGCGCCTCACGGCGGCCGCTGAGGGAGGGCGAAAAGGGCGGGAAACGCCGGCGCGCAGCCCAGGCGGGAAGGGGCGCGCGGGCCGGCGGCGTTGGCGCCGCCTAGTGGAGGTCCCAGAGGTCGCGCAGCGGCGCGGCCAGGCGCGGGTCCCGCGCGCGCAGCGCCCCCGCGTGGGCGTGGCGAAGCGAGCGCAGCTCCGTGAGGCGCCCCAGTAGCCGCGCGAAGCGCTGCGGGTCCCGCGGGTGCTGCAGCTTCGAGTGCTTGTACAGGATCCCCAGCAGCGGCTCCTGCAGCTCCTCCACATGGCGCTTGTCCCTCAGCAGCGGGCGGTCTGCGGGAGAGCGGCGGCACGGAGAGAGCGATGAGCGGGATGCTCCGGGCGCCGCCGCCCCTCAGGGTCCGGTCGGCGCCGCCGCCCCTGACGGGACGAATGGGAGCTCCCCAGGGGCGAGTGACAGCTCGTTGTTGTCACCTTCCCAGCTTACCTGAAAAGAACACTGTTGTTGCTACGAGCAGAGCGTACTCGGTCTCGGTCACTTTGAGTTCCCCCATGGTTCTGTAGAAGTAGAATAGGGCGGTGATGAACTCCTCAGTTATGCCTTGAAAATGGATAAAAAACATTTTTTGCTTAAAAAAACCAAGCCAAACCAAAACCAAAACCAAACAAACAAAAAAACCCCAACAAAAACAAGCAAACAAAAAAACCCAGCAAAGGTGCAGAATAATGAGGATGTTATTTCAGTGCAGAAACAGTTACAAATCATTGCCTGAAGGGTGTGAGGATCCATCTGGATCGCTGTGTCCGGCTCTGGGCTCCCCAGGACAAGGGACATGGAGCTCCTGGAGCAGACCCTGCTGAGGCTGTGGAGCTCATGAAGGGACTGGGGCATCTTACGAGGAAATGGTGAATGTTGGACTCTGTGATCTTAGAGGTCTTTTCCAAGCTAAGTGATTCCATGATTCTGTGAAAGGCTGAGGGAGCTGGGGCTGCTCAGCCTCGAGAGGAGCCCCAGCTGAGAGGGGCCCTCATTCCTGGGTGTCCCTGTCTGCAGGGAGAGCAGGGACCAGCAATGGCACCAGAGGAACGGGCAGGAACTGATGCTGAGGAAGCTCCACCTGAACATGAGGAAAAACTTCTTTCCTGTGAGGGAGCAGATTGCCCAGAGAGAGTGTGGAGTCTCCCTGAGGGAGCAGATTGCCCAGAGAGAGTGTGGAGTCTCCCTGACTGGAGATATCCCAGACCCATCTGGAGATGAGCTGGTGCCATGTGCTCTGGGATGACCCTGCTGGAGCAGGGAGCTGGCACCAGGTGACTGTGATCCCTTCTAACCTCATCTGTTCCATGATTCTGTGAACAGCTTGGGGCTGTTTGCATGAAATAGTTAACTAACTTTGTGAAAACAATGTTAATTGCTAAAATAATAACAAAAGTTTTATGGTAGTGTATATTTTCTTGAATGTGTATATTACCCAAGGAGTATAAGCAAGCATAGACACCTCTCCCTGCCATGAGGATGTAATGCCAGTGTGTAATACCTGAGGAGGTAATGCCAGAGCAGCTCAAGGGAGGGGGAGAGGAGAAGGAAAGAGAGAAGAGAGGAAGAAGAGAGGCAAGGAGATGGAACAGTGGCCATAGGGACAGTGACGCTCAGTGTAAGAAAAGTAGGGCCAGTAAAGCAAAAAATTCACAATGTTTATATTCTGAGACCTCCATTACCTGTGGTAGTAGTAGAAGTTGGCCTCTCTTTATTATGACACATTTCCATGGAATAAATATTGTTTTTATCAAGGTTTTGAACATGACAACACGTCCCGTGATCAGAAAGTCTGACATGACCTGGAACAAGGCAGATGACAGTTCCCAGTCAAGCTTAAAGTGATCTTAAATATTTGTCTGTATCATTGCTGAAAATGTGTGAATTTTTCCCAGACCCACAGAGGTATAAAATCCTTTTTGGCATCTGGATCCAAGTTCTTTGGTTGCTTTTTTATTGGTCAAGGTCTCTTGTGTTAAATTTGACACAATGTATAATAGGTAATTAATATAGCTGGTATCATCCACTCACCCACAATGATGCAAGTCAAGTATTTCAGACCTACTTTCACTGGTTGATGGCTGGCACTCACTCATTCTTTGGTTGTAAATTTGAGCTGATCTCAAGAACATTGCCTCCACTGTGGACCCTTTCAGCAGAGCAATCTGGTCCTCACTGGCTAAACTCTCAAACCCTGCAGAGAAAGGTGCATGTTCAGGAGCAGGGAAGGCTGGGGCTGCCTTTAAGCCCTCAACATGATGTGAAAAAAATGATTTTTTAAAAGTAAATATCTTTATTAGAAAGGAGGAACCATAGTTAAATGATGCATGTGCCAAAGACTTGGGATCTTTCTTGCTAGTCTGCAGGTTAGACAATTAAAAAGGGGAAAAAAAAAAAAGAGTGGAAGTTTTCAGTGTTAAAAGATTGACAGGAAGATACAAGTAAAAAATCTGGGACTAAGCAAGGGTTATCAAAACATTCTTCTAATGTCTGATATAGGCCTAACACCTGGTAAATTTGCTGCATTGTTTAGTGACTGTGGATACTCCATCAATTGTTACATTATTTTCTTTTTAGAAATTGTGTTCATCTTTTGACAAGCTCATTGTCTGTACTTGTAATTCAAGAGCAAAGGAACTTCGGTGATTTTTTTTTTCTTAAACCTGATCAAAGCAGGATATGTAACACAAGCAAACAGACAGCTCACCCCTTCCTTCAGTTCTGCCCCACAGATGCTGAATGACATCAAATTCCTGCTTTAGATATGGTGATTGACCTTTGTCAGTGAGTTTTACAAAGAAAAGTTATCACCCTCCCTGTCAAATGTTACTTTGTCAACTTTACACTGAAATGGAGTGAATTTAATTGCATGTTTCCTTGTTCTTTATGAAAGGAAAATATGAATAAGAACACCTGGTTAGTCCCTTCTGTGCTGCCTTTTCCTTTGAAGGAACATCTGTTTTTTTCCTTTGGTGATTATGATAAATTGTAGACTCAACTGGATTTCAGAGAATGTGGTGAGATAGTAATTCCCTCGAGGTGGTATTTTGAGGTCCACATGCTTCCAGAAAACGTCTCTACTCCATGTCAGAAATGGAGAAGAAATCTAATCATAGCAAAGTTTTGAACTGAAAGCTTCTAGGTTGTCCTAATGACACATTAGAAGTACAAATAATCAGTTTAAAGCCTTTTCTTGATGCCTTATTTTTCTCTGGTTCATGCCATCAGTTTGATTTGGTTCCTCTAATGTTCCCCAAAGGAAGGAACTCACCTGGGAGTCTTTTTGTGAAATCCACCAACACCTGCACATGCACAACAGCTGTCTCAGACAGGTGGAGGAAACTTTCCTCAGGGCTTGCAGTTTCCTGGAGCTGCAAAAAGAGCATTTGCACATTGGATATAGCCAAAATACACAGCAGCAGTGACTCAGCAATGCAGGCTGGGGATGCTGGATACCTACAAACTTCTTGGCTTCCTCAAGAGGAATTGTGTATTTTTGGTGTGCTGCTACAATGTGGTCAAGAAGCTGATGTTCTCCTGGAGTAAGTTCCATCTTTTCTGAAATCTGCTAAAAAAATAAACCAATCGAGTCACAACACCTTGGAGGAAGAATAAGTGATAAAAAGAGATATTTTAAATAGAAAAATATCCCACTTTTCCAGATCTTGTTGTAGATGATACTTGCTTACTATTCAGTCCCTCATCTTCCAGCTTTATGTTGCAAAGGAAACTGCTCTTCTGCTTGAAATTCTTCCTGAGTCGCTTTGACTTGCACTGGACTTCAGTCAGCAAACCTGTGAGGTGTGAAGTGGCCATCAGGGCTTGCATTTTCAATTCATGACAGTCTGAGGTCATCACTTTTATTAGAGGTAACTCCAGTTTGCAGCACAGAAGCTGTCACCTATAATGAACTGTGTTTCCCAGAGAATGTGGCTGTGTCACTTATCAGGTGAGCTGATGTTCAGTGGCCACCAAAGGCCTGAGGGTCTGCAGGCATCTTTGTCCTTGTGGCTCTGTGACACACAAGCACCAGAATTTTTTACCAAAGCCCATCATGCCATTTTTATTTAATTTTTTCCCTCAAACCCTAAAGCTCCTCTGATCTGCTCATTGCTGTCCAGATAAGACTGGGGATATTGAGCTTATCTTGCTCGTAGTTCCTTTTTTTTCTTGTACTCTCTTTGAACAACAGTTCTCTTAAGGTGAGGCTTCTGCACACCAAGCTGCTACAGGTTCCACCATCCACAAAATTAATTTTCACAGAATCACCAGGTTGGAAGAGACCTTCCAGATCATTGAGTCCAATCCGTTCCCTAACACCCAACTAAACCCTGGCACCCAGTGCCACATCCAGTCTGTTTTAAACACCCCAGGGATGGTGACTCCACCTCCTCCCTGGGCAGCCATTCCAGAACTTTATCACTCTTTGCATGAAAAACTTTTTCCTAATATCCAACCTGTCACAGACACATTTTATGAAAAATCCTTTTGTTAGAATTTTTTCTCCTGAGAAGCTGAGAGGCCTCAGGAACAAAATGTAACCAATGGTTATCTGCTGCTGTGGAATGCAACAGGTGGATCTTTGATTGGTCTCATGTGGTTGTTTTTAATTAATGACCAATCACAGTCCAGCTGTCTCAGACTCTCTGGACAGTCACAAGATTTTATTATCATTCCATTCCTTTCCTTTCAAGCCTTCTGATGAAATCCTTTATTCTTTTAGTATGGTTTTAATATATCATTTTCATATAGTATAGTATAGTATAATAGAATATAGTATAGTATAATAGAATATAGTATAGTATAACAGAATATAGTATAGTATAATAGAATATAGTATAGTATAATAGAATATAGTATATATCATAATATAATATATATCATAATATAATGAATCAGTCTTCTGAAACATGGAGTCAAGATTCTCATCTCTTCCCTTGTCCTGGGACCCCTGCAAACACCAGAACACCAACCTATATTTCCCTTGGTGCAGCTTGAGGCTGTGTGCTCTGGTTCTGTCAGTTCCTGGAGAAAGAGCCCAGCCCCACCTGAGCACAGCCACCTTTCAGAGCTGTAGAGAGTGATAAAGTCACCCCTGAGTCTCCTTTTCTTCAGTCTAAACAACCCCAGCTTTTTCTACATTTCCCTACAGCCAAACAAAGCTCAGACCAATATCATCAGGAAGAGACTGACTTTGGAGAAGGTTTTATCTGCGGTGATGAGTACAAAATCCAGCAGGAAGGAGCACTCACACTCTGCCAGCATTCCCACAGCTCTGCACTTCTTGAGGCGGCACTCCTGGCACTTCCTCCTCATGTACATGTCCATCTCGCAGTGCCCGCCGCTCTTGCAGCGGTACACCGCCTTCTTGGTGATGCTGCGCCGGAAGAAGCCTGGCAACGGGCACCAGATGTGAGAAACACGTTTACTTTCTTGGGAAAATGTAAAAAAGATTAACAAAGGACATTAGGAGACAAGGCCAGTGCATAGGCCAGGTGCATCTTGGCACTCAGTTAAGACAACACTGTTACTTCTGGGGATACCCCTTAAACACCTTTTCCATTGCATCAGCCTGTTGCATATTTATAGACTCTTATGTATATCTATAAACTAGTTTCCATTTTTCAGGGACTAGTTTACATGGTTTCTCTTTGGGTCTGCTTTTTTAGAGTATGTGTGGTTTTTGGCTGTGGTTTTGGCTCTTTATCACGTCCAGTTTGGGCCTTGGTCCACGCTGTCTTCAGGTGGTGAGTGCTGATAGTTGGCAGATCTGTACAGGTGTCTTTATGTTCATTGGATGGTATCTTATTCAAGTAGGCATTTTTACACAAATATATAGCTATTATAATATATATAGTATAAGCTGTGTAATATATATAGCATAAGCTATTATGATATAGCTTATTTTAGCTATATAATATATATAGCATAAACTATTATAATATAGTTTATTATAGCTTATATGTATGTAATATTATAGCTTATATGTATGTAATATATATAGCATAAGCTATTATGATATAGCTTATTTTAGCTATATAATATATATAGTATAAACTATTATAATATAGTTTATTATAGCTTATATGTATGTAATATTGTAGCTTATATGTATGTAATATATATAGCATAAGCTATTATAATATAGCTTATTAGCTAATAATATATATAGTATAAGCTCATATTATATTAGCTATATATACTATATAGCTATATATATTATATATAGCTATATATACTATATATATTATATCGCTTATATTAGCTATATATACTATATAGCTATATATACTATATATATTATATAGCTTATATTAGCTATATAATATATATAGTATAAGCTTATATTATATTATAGCTTATATTAGCTAT
This sequence comes from Agelaius phoeniceus, assembly GCF_051311805.1. Taxonomy (NCBI): domain Eukaryota; kingdom Metazoa; phylum Chordata; class Aves; order Passeriformes; family Icteridae; genus Agelaius; species Agelaius phoeniceus. The sequence continues at coordinate 4,387,945 of NC_135289.1, read as the reverse complement.
TTCACTACTATGTCTAAGCTTAATTAACAGCAGAAATAAAAACTTCATAGCAAAGTTACTTTAACATCACACATATAAAATCCATTGTAATATTTGTGAAAAGCCAATTTTATAATATGTATCTATAACAAGGTGATGGCTGGAGCAATCAAAGGAGCTTTATCTCATAAGGATTTAAAAGTGTCCTCCGGGTTGGAATGGTTGGGTTTTTTAAATGGAAAAGTTAGCTTGATTTTAATTCTGCTTTTTAAAAACATAGTTATGTCTGGTTCTTTCTGACTGATATTAATTGACATTTTCCATACACGGAATCATAGAATATGCTGATTTGGAAGGGACCCACAAAGATCACCAAGTCCATCCCCTGGCCCTGCACAGACACCCCAAACCCCACCCTGTGCATCACTGAGAGCAGAGTTCAAACTCTCTGCAGCTCTGGCAGCCTCGGGGCTGTGCCCATTCCCTGGGCAGTGCCAGCACCCTCTGGGGGAAGAAACTTCCCTGAGATCCAACCTAAACTCCCCTGACACAGCTCCAGCCCTTCTCTCAAGTCCTGTGCCTTGGGAGGAGCAGAGATCAGAGCTGCCCCTCATGACACAGCTCCCATACCTGCAAGCTAAAATATGATTAGCAAGTAATTACTACTTGCTTTTATTCAGTTATAATAATAAGTGAAATTAATAACAGTGAAACAAATCTCTAAGAAATGTTCATAAGAAAACCAGCACCTGCTTACGCTAACACTACTCTAACGAGTCATCAATGCAAACGTGAGATGCCTAAAGTGGTCGTATTAAACACAGACTGTAAAAATATTTCCTCAAAGAATGTTATAAAAACGTGAATTTGGAGTGAGTTTGTTAGATAGGGGGTTCATAAGATAAATGAAAAGCCGCTGTGGTAGCACCAGCTCAAATCTCCGTGGAAGGTGGCAGCGAGGCCCCGTGTCCCCGCTCACCTTTGCAGCCCTCGCAGGTCAGCGCGTTGTAGTGATAGCCCGAGGCTTTGTCCCCGCACACCACGCACAGCTCCTCCTGCCCCTTCAGCCTCACCGCCTGGTTCAGCCGGGGCCTCTTGAGCCCCTGGAACCCCCCGTCCTCCCCGTGGGGAGCCGGGAAGGGGCCCTTGCTGAGCTCGCAGCTGCTGCCCACGCAGGGCCCGTCGCCGTACGGGGGCTCCAGGCTGTAGGAGCCGTACGGGGCCGGGCCGGGCTGGGGCTGCAGCGCTGGCACCGGCACTGCCGAGTACTGGCAGTACGGGGCAGCCTGGAAATCCGCCTCCTGCAGCTGGTAGTTGATGTGCTCCGGTAGAACATCTGTTCCGAGGGAAACGGAAAGTGCAGTGAAAACCTGGAGAATATCTCAACATCAGCTGCTCCAAAGTTTGAAAATGTGTAGCTATGATATTTTCTGAAAAATCCTTTCCTTAGGATTTTTCCTCCTGAGAAGCTGAGAGGCCTCAGGAACAAAATGCAAACAATGATTATCTGCTGCTGTGGAATGCAACAGGTGCATCTGGGATTGGTCTCATGTGGTTGTTTCTAATTAATGACCAATCACAGTCAGCTGGCTCTGACTCTGAGCCACAAGCCTTTGTTATTCATTCTTTCTTTTTCTATTCTTAGCCAGCCTTCTGATGAAATCCTTTCTTCTATTCTTTTAGTATAGTTTTAATATAATATATATCATAAAATAATAAATCAAGCCTTCTGAAACATGGAGTCAGATCCTCATCTCTTCCCTCATCCTAAGACCCCTGCGAACACCGTCAAAAAATGTTTTATAGATTTAGTAGCATAAATATTAGAGGAACACGTTTTTAGAGGGGCAATCTGACACATTCTATTTAAACTTAAACCTGTAATGCTCTTAAGTGAAATCTGAAATGTAGCAAAAATGGCTCAGTAACAGTTTGGGCAATATCATGTGGATTAGTGTTAGTAGATAATTGAATATCACTTGCCAACTGATGGCACAGTTGCCTTCAGATCTTACACTTAAGGTTTGTTCTTATTAGTTGTCCACACTATAGTCAAATACGTTCCACAAATGAATTTCTTAATGAATAAAGTGTTTGTTACTGATACATATCTCAGGCATCATTTTGAAAATGTTGCACAAGGGTCTGAGAAAAATTGTGTAGAAATCAGAGAGTACTAAAAATAACTGTGACAGGGGTCTTAAAGTTCAACTTCAGAGGAGTCAGAGACTTTTACATGTGTCTTTACAGTTATGGGATTTAGTTTGGTAAAATGTAGGTACAGAAGTACAAAGATAGTTTCTTCCTGCCTTTTTGTCTGTTGAGTTTTAATTTTATCCAGGCTCCCTTAAATACACACAGCTATACCAAAGAAAGCCTGTGCAACATGCATCATGTTTCATTCTTCCTTTGGGATTATTAAAATCTCTATAAAAACAAATTGGGAAGATTTTTTAAAACAGATTTTTTTTTTCCTTTTAGTGGGCTTTGAGTCCTGCCTTTAGTCTTCCAAAATCAAATTAGTTATTGCAATTATAGTTCCATAAGATATAGAAGAGGCATTATCTATTGATAATGTATCTGGAATACTGTAATAAAACCTGTGTCTTCTCCATGCAGGTCCAAGGGAGACAGAACTGGGGATGTTTCTATGGAAAGCTCAGTCAGAATAATCCCATTGTGCTCAAAAATCTGTATGAGCACACAGTAATAGATTTCCATACACTTTCAGTAGGAGATTGGTAAGGGCTTTGAAGTGTATTAAAGATAAATTAAAATGAATTAAACAAAAAATAATTCCCCCAGGAGTTCATTTTTCTGCATTTCCAGAGTACAAAACTTGCTTCACTCACCGTAGTACTGGATGGGCTCGGGCAGGCCGTACCCGTCAGGGACAGTGACAAAGGTGTTGGCCATGCTCTGCTCCCAGCTGCACTGCTTCATCCACTCTGCTGGGAGAGCAGCCTTGAAACAGCAACCTGGGGAAAGGGGAAAGGAAGAGAAACATCCCATGGGAAAGAATTGCTGGGTGGTTAGACACAGAGTCAGAAAACTCCAGAATATGGCAGAGTTTTCAGATCATAAGAAAATCAGATGTCTCTGTGAAGTCACATAACACCCTCAACGAGACTACAAAATGTTTGAGTGTTCTGATATTACAAACTCAGGGTAAAATTCTTTCCTAAGTTTCCAAGTTATAGTTAGAAATGTTTTGCTCTGAGTTTTACACAAAACCATGTGGGGGAATTGGACTGGTAAATTCTCTAATTCAGAGAAGGTTAAAAGGAGCTTCACTGGATAGAATAAACTTGCTTTGGGCATGAATTGGAGCATTTGCTCTGGTGTATATGTGGGGCTGTCCTGTTTGTGCACAAAGATGGGCTTTTAATGAGTTTAATTAATTCATGTTTTATCAGAGGTGAAGTAAGGGAAATAGCATGGAAAGACCAGCATGGAATGTCTGTTCTTCATCATGTATGTACTCAGTTATGCAGTAAAACTCAACTTTGCCTTGCTTAAGCACTGCCTTAACTACACTTCCTGTGTTCCTTTAACAGTGTAAAGCTTTCAGTGAAGACCAAAATATTGATTTCTATAGGATGTGCTGCCTCTAAAGAGCTTTCCACTGTCCCTTGGTAGTTGAAGGAGCCTGGGCTCCTGGATGGATTCACTGACATTCCCCATAACAAAGTGCACTGAGAGCTCACAGTGACATGGTGAGAAGAGCTGCTGTGCTTGGAGTTCAACACTTACCTCATTTTTCAGTAATTTGACTTATAAATTCAAATTTAGAAGAGTTCTGAAAATGCGTGCTCTAAAAACTCTTAGAAGAGTTTTAGGGGAAAAAGAAAAGCCTCTGTATGGACAGTGGCATGAGCTGAGTTTGAGTTTATACATCTACAGCAAACCTCTGGTGTTGGTTAGAATTGAGAGCTGACAGAGCAGCCATTAGAGGAGGAAGTAGGAATGTTTTCCTTGCCCCCTTGTCCCTCTGCATGAGTGGGAAGTGGGAACAGTTAAACCTTTCCTGAGCCTGATGCCCACTGAGCAAGGGCTGTAAGACAAAATTCGCCCAGGAACCACTCACAAGCTTTCCCTGAGCAGACAGGAAGGATAAAAAAGCTGAAAAAGGCATGGAAGGATTTGGAAAATACAGAAAATCCAACTCCTTCAACGGGATTCTCTGCAGAATTTACAGCAAGCTGGGTTTAGAGACCCTCCCTGAGGGAAGGGGTTTGTGCTACACCTGTACCTTGCTGGGCTGAGACAATGAATGAAGCACCCCAGGGAATCTGAAGTCCTGACTGGTAAAACACACACATCCCTTCCCCCAGACTGCTTGGGGCTGACCACTTTCACTTTGTGTTGTCAGCAGAAGGTGAAAGGATGCAGTGAGGCTGGAATGCTGGGGGTTTGTTATCTCTGCTAGTAAATATTTGTTTGAGAGCAAAATAAGTCACTGAATCATGAGGTCTTATCAGTTAGATCAATTTGGCCTGGGCAAAGTCTACATTTTTTCCCAAAAATGTGTGTTTGCTGAAGAAATGTGTTTCTGAATTCCAGTGGTTTCTTTAAATAAAAGTCATAATTGAATAGTAGATAAAAGAATTACACTGATCCAGTTAATAAAAGCAGTATATTGGGAGTATGAAGTACCAAATGGAAGTAGATTTTCCTTAGGCAAAGTTTCCTCAGCTTAGGTATTTTATGAGAAAAATTCAGCCCTTCTTACTGATTTTTATGGCTAATAACAGTAACCAGTTGCACCTCCAAAATTTCCAGCTTAGGCTGAGGCTTTGTAAGCTGAAATTTTAAATTAAAATAATTAAGAGGATGTTAGAACAGTGGGAATAGTAAATCCAGTCGTTGTCTGAAGAATGCTCTACTGTCTTAGAATGAGACGTGCATAAACATAAAGAGTTTCATTTTCTGACATTTGAGAATTTAGCATTGACAACCTTGTTCTGATCAAACAAAGCATTGGGATTTTAAAGCAAAAAAAGGAGAAAAAAAGAGAAGAGAATAAGATATATAAGGAAGGAACTTCATTTCCTAGGTCAGGCAAGTTTTGATTATTTATGAGTGACTGTGAGAGTTGTTTTTTCCAACCTTTGCCTCCTCCCTGGTGAGTGAGGCAGCAGCAGGGAGGCCTCCTCCAAACTGCAGCAGTTCCTGGCATGCCATGATCCATATGCTGCTCTCCCCAAGGCCCTGTGGCCATCCCAAACCCCTCACACCTCATGGGACACTTCCCCAAACCACACAGACACTCATTAACCTCATCCAGGCAAGGGAATTCTGCACGTGCCCAGCACGGTGAAGCTCCTGACAGAAGGTACCAGACATGCCCAGGTGTAATGTCCAAAACAGTAACTGGAACAAAGCTGAAGTAAAAATGGAGCAATGGGTTTGGATGCTTGGGGCAGTTGAAGCCATGCCATTCCCAAAACAAAATGTTTTGTGCCCCTTTTTTCTGTGTATTCCCAATATAACCACATGTTTGTGCATGAGCGCTTTAAAAGGAAGCAAAAATCTTAATATGTTCCCAGAGAGGATGCATAAAGGTCTTTAGACTAAAAAGTGGGAACAAAAGATGAATTTTTTAATCATTTATTTGGTAGCATCCCAAGCAGTAACACACTGGGAGCCTTGAGCCCTGAGTCACACAGACTGAGCTAACAGAAAATGTCACCTGTGTAAAGCACACGCTGTTCCTGCTTCTCCTTCTGCTACTGGCCCAAATCCTTTCTCATTTTCACATGTGAAGTCCTGAGCAGGTGAGGGGAATGGTGTTTTTTGGAAAAGGTGACCTACACTCAAGGTGGCCTAAGCACGTTTGAAAATGTTGTGTTTTTACAGGCTTCATTTTGCCAGTGCTCATCTTCTGAACTACGAATGTTCACTATAAACCAGAATGTGCTGATTCAAGAGCTTGGTTACCCATCTCATGCAGAAATTTAGTTCTTAGTCCCAGCTGAAAGACTTGACAATTTATCAAAAATGGGATCCACTAAAGAAAAAAAAAAAAAGCCATTGATTGATAAAAGTAAAGTAGAACCATAAATAGAATGTACACGTCCAGACTAGAATCTGAACTGGACATCTATTTATTTCTATTTATGGTGAAAGATGTGGGGTTTATCATTTTTATTGCTATAAAACCCCATATCATAAAGCATAAAACCCCATATCATAAAGCAACATATCATCAACTTATCAAATGTATTGGGATACAAAACATCCTTCATGGAGCAGAGCTACAGGGAGCCCTTTCAGAGGTCGGTACTGACAGTGCTGGAGCTGCTATCGTAAATATTTTGACAGTTGAGTCATGGGGAAATTTCTTGTTTACAGGGAATTTTAGGAACTCGAGCTGAAGGTCTTCACCATCTCTTTAGCACACCTTGGGGCACGTTAGTGGTCACGTAGTGGAACTCAGAGCACGTTTCAGGCTCAGCTTTAATCACTGCACTTTGCTTGCAGCTGGAAGGCAAAGCTTATATTTTTTTAATTTGTGAAAATTTAAACAGAAAACTACAAAAAAAAAAAGTAACTGAGCATAATCAGTGCCAAGTAGGTGTGATGCCAGTTAATCTATTCAATTTCACTCAAGCAATTCAGTAATCACTGCTTAATTACAGAATGATTTTGCAGGGGAAATTTTAGGATCCCTTGATTGATCCTGTATGCAGCTTACACGCATTATTAAAGATTTTTCTGTTCCTCCTGGTTTAAATGTGCCAAGAAGCTCCCCAAAGCTGCTCTTTGAAGAAATTCCACGTTTCATCTTATTAAATGTGTTCCTTCCTGGTTGTTATATTCCTTATAATACTCATAATAGGAACTTATAATAGTCTTTTATATATATAATTATATTATATTATATTCCATGTATTATATTCCATATAATAACAATAACAGGAACTTATTATATTCTTTTATATATATACTTGTTATATTCCATATAATAACAATAATAGGAACTTGGCTTATTTCACCAATGGACTGCATTGCAATTATCTTGTAATTTTCCTTTGGAATTGTTATTCCATGAATAATTATTTCAAAAGCATAATTTTTATACATTCTAAAATAAGAGGTTAGAGGTTATTTGAAATTCACATTTTTCTGAGTACTTTTGGGAACGGAAACAGATAAACGACTTTAAAAGTTGTTTTTCTTCACTCTGTGTGTCAAATGAAGTATTGTTGGAACAAACCCTTGGCAGTAGAATACCAGATTGAAAAGTGCATGCTTGCTGTTTTCGTTTAGTCAGATGCTTAAACAGAAAGAAAAAAGGAGGTAAAGAAGAAAAAAGCGCTGCAGCACCTGGAACATTTTCACATGGCAAACTGGTGAACAGCTTGAGCAGCAATTTCTACCTGAGAGCATGCAGAGAAGGGGGTGAAATACTCACAGTGCTTGCAGGGAGCTCCTCTGCGGGCACAGCTCCTCTCCCAGCCGGTCCCAGCTCTGCTGCAGCTGGAGCCCACAGGCCTTTGCCTTCCCCTATTTATCAGTTTGTGTGCACAGCCCGGGCTCCAGACACTCGGCAGAGCCACGCCGCGGCTCCGAGACACCAACTTCCCACACAGCTCCTCTGGGGTCGGAGCAAGGGCAGCTGCAAAGCCACATAAATCACAGCACAACTGGGTCATCAGGGACAGAGGCCATGGGGACCCTCACGTCACTGCTTCCCAGAGTCCTGCCTGCCCAGCACTCACATTCTGCTCTCCTGCTAGAATTCTAAATTCTCCCATTTTGGTTGCTTCTGAGTGCCCACCCAGCATTCAGATTCTGCTTTCCTGCTAGAATTCTAAATTCTCCCTTTTTGGTTGCTTCTAACTGCCTGCCCAGCACTCACATTTTGCTTTCTTGCTAGAATTCAAAATACTCCCTTTTTGGTTGCTTCTGAGTGCCCACCCAGCACTCACATTTTGCTTTCTTGCTAGAATTCAAAATTCTCCCATTTTGGTTGCTTCTGAGTGCCCACCCAGCATTCAGATTCTGCTTTCCTGCTAGAATTCAAAATTCTCCCATTTTGGTTGCTTCACATTGACATCTCCGGGTGCTGATGGAAAATGTTCAATTCCTAAATGGGGAAAATATTGCAGTAGTATTATTTGGAGATTTTTACATGATATAATAATTTAATTTGGAAAGTCTGGATGGGGCCAGGACCTCCAAACACCAAACACTTACCTTGTTCTCTGTGTTCTCATCCAGACACTTCTCTGGCTCACTCTCAATTCATTGGCAGCCTCAGTGAATTTCAGTTCACATTGCCATTAACGCAGCAAAATTCCATTCTTAAACCCCCAAGTATTTCCTTTATTGGTAACTTCTAATAAATTAATATTGCAATTTGGTGTTTGCATTGTTTCCTAGGTGGATGTGACCTTTTGCATAGGGAATTTTCTTGCTAGGCATCATGTTGTTCCAGTGCTCCCAGCAGGTTGCAGGAGGAGCTCCCCTGCCTTCTGTGTAACATCAGTTCTCCATTCACCTCAGGAAAAACTGCTTCTGTTGGATACTGCATGGACTTAGATGGGAAAAGGAAAATATCATTTCCTGTGGGGTGACTTCCAGCAAAGTCACTTAAAATACTCTTTTGGGACAGTAAGGTTTTCATGGAGAAATGGCCACCACCCTTCAAGGGAGGGACACATTTCTGTTCCATGGGCTCCAGAGAAGAGCTACCCTAAGGCTGCTTATTTCCATGTGCCATTTATGACTCTCTGTGGAGTGGAATGGTTGAGTCTTTCAAGAACAAACAGCATTGACTAATAAACGTTATTTGAGCATATGATGGGGTTTTCTAAGTCTTCAGATGTCCTGCATTGATCACGTGTGGTGATGGGAAGCTGCAACACAGTGATTATGCAGCAGAAATGAACATAATGATGTTCCAAGCTTAATTATGCTCAGCACTTGTCTTTCTGGTAAAAGCAGCCTCATACAGAAACTTGTCAATTTGTCAAAAAAATTTCAATAGTAAAACTGAAATTTTACAATTGATATAACAAATATTTTTTCCACAGAAGTATCTCTTTCACAATATCCCATTGACTTTTTCATCCAGCCTTTCTCATGAAAGTTGGAAAAACAAGCAGAGATTTGTGAAATACTGTGGTTAGCTTTTAAATGCAACTGACTTTTATTTTTAGCATTTTTTTCTGATAGAAGGCACCTTACTGATAAGCTGTTCAAATTAGCTGTAGGATGTGGATATTTAGAGCCTGTTGACTTCAGGGGACTTAACCCTGAAGCCCAGATTTTTAAAAAGCATCAAATCTCTGTTCTATTCAGTTTATAAAGCCTGATGGATTCAGAGTAAATTCAGTTTCTAAAATCAGTATATAAATAAGTTTACAAAATAACTATATCAAAGTTGTAGTAGAAATGAATTGCTGTAATTAAGTACTAGCCCAAGGTTAATTAACTCCCACACTCTAGTAATGAAGCTCTTTTGCATAATCATGAAGTGATTCAGACCAGGTGACTGGCTAAATACATACATTTATGTAAATACAGATATTTACATTATTTTAATAAATCACTGCTCCTATTCAAAGCTTAGCATGACAAAAATGGGAGACTTGAGGGCACACTTGAGTCACCTAAAATACTGCTGCAAAGAAGAGGAAAATAAACTCTTTTCCATGCTTGTAAATAATCAAAACCCAGAAAGGTTATTTAGGAGTAAGGAAGATTTAAATTACAAACTAGAGAAAGCAATTACTGTGGTAAAAATAGCACTGGAGCAAGTTCCTTGTACAATCTTCTCCACTGGCTGTTTTGAAGATCAGTTTGGGCAACCGGATTGAACTCAAGAAATGTTTTCTCTGAGTTGCTTTGGTTTGTAAAGAGGACTTTTTGGAAAGGACTTTGGAAAGCTCTCTTCCAGCTCTGTTTTCTGTTCTTTTCCTATACATACATCAAGTCTGTAAAACACTGCTGAAGTCTCTGGTCAGTAACATGCCCAGAGCCACTTCAGTGGCAAAGGAAATAATACCAAACTCCAAGCTTGCTTTGCTAGCAGTGAGTAAACAAAGTGTCCCTCATAGATAGGGCCTGAAAGTAGGAGCTGAAGGAGTTCCTGCCACGAGCCAACATCCAGAAGTGGCACTGAAGTGGGGAATTAGGGACACACATGTTTTCCATAGAAAATGAGCAGCTCTGGTGCCAGCAGCCTGACCTGGGCCCTGCTGCAGCACTTGTGCAGCCTCACTGCAGACTGGGAGCTCTGGGCAGCCAAACCCCGTGGAGATTGGGCAGCTGGGTCTGATGGGTGAGGAAGAGCTTCCCTGGGTCCCTGCCTACCGAGGAAATCTGTGTTCAAGGCCAGCACAGTTCTTTGTTCATCTGGACTGGAGGTTCTGGATGTCCATGACTCATTTGGAAACTGAATAGTTAAAGGAAATCACATCCACTCCAGCTGGATCTTCTCTACATAAATGACCCGTTTGGCTTGATCTGCTATTGGATTGTTTACGTAACTTCAGTAATTAACCACTATCAGCCTCATTAATGAAACATAAACCACCTCTCCTGCTCATTTATAAAGCATTTGTCAAACAAAACTCAAACAAAGGGCAGAATCTCAGCAAAGCAACAGCCCTCCAAGAGCTACTGAGCCCTGACTGCAAGGCACGGCAGTGACTTTGTTGTTGTTTTTCAGTAGAACTGAAGCAGAAGTGATGGCATTGTCTATTGCTCTTGGCTAACTTCTCCCCAAGCCATCTGAGATCTGTCACATGAGGGCAAGGATGCCTGGACAACTATTTTGGCCATTTCAGTACAAAATACTGATGTTCCAGCTCATTACTGTAAATCATTAAATGATGAAAGCAAGAGTCAAATACTAAATGATTAAAGCCCTCAGAAAACTAATTGCTAATTACAGTAATTGTTGTTCTATGTGAGTTAAAGGTTATATGAAAACAATGATTATTTCATTACAGGATTAGATCTTTCCTGTTGGTAAACTGTTCAGAGCATTATTACAGAAAGCTGAGTATTAACAATACAGATCATGCATCAAAATGATCTGACCTAATCTTTACCTATTTTTGTGTCAGAGAAATAAAATGGTTCAGAGGCATAAAATACACTGGGAGACACATCCATGCCAAAAGTTTTGTGATCCGAGACCTTGGATTTCCTTTCCAATTTATTGAGGAACTCATGAAAAAAGCACAAGTTTTCTGTTTCTCCTCTCTTCTATTATTTATAGATCTTCCAAAGGCTCAGGAATGCTGACACTGTTGGGATTGCTCTTCATGGGTGTGGATGAACCTCTCAGTCCTGGGTGAGAAGCAGCACAAAGCCTTGTGAGTACTGATTGTGCCTGTTGGTGTTACCTTGCACAGTGAACAGCTCCCATTTAGCACTGCAGGGAAGATCTTTGGTGTGAGATAATAGAAGTACTCTTTGTTTTGCATCAAATGTATCAGACAAATCTTCACGATCAAATTGGGTGAGAAGATGGAAGTTCTTGTTAAATTCTGAAATGCTTTCGTGGGATTAAATCATGAAATAGCAGACCAGAGAGGAAGAACAATTTTGGTCTTTTTAAGACTGATTTTTTCTTAATCATGAAGTCATTGGATAGTTTCACCTTGCATTTTCTCACATGCTTGTAAGGCCAATCTTGAAGAACTAAACATCATGTCAAATTTCAGTCCAAGAGCCAGACTGCCTTAAACTCACCTGAAAGTCCCAGGATGGCCCACAAAATGTGACTGTTTCTCCTGTTTTTTTTCCTAAACTTAATCTGCAGTGCCTGAATGCAGAGTAGGTACCATAAGCCCATCCATTCAACCTTCACAAAGTTCCTGGGTACCCTGACACTCCCCCTTTCAGTACCCTCTGCCAAATCTGCTCCCCCTTGGCTGGAAGACCAAGATTTGTTAATAAAATGCTCCAGTGAGGCACGAGGTGGAAGAAAGCAAAGCTATCAATTAAATTTGATTACAATCCCAAGAGTTGGTAGTTCATAGAGAATACTCATAACTACAGGCACTGCAGGACTTTGTAGGTACAGCAAAGGGAAGCCAAGAGCTCATTTCCATAAAGCAGATCTTGACACTGTGTTAAGCATTACAAAATAATTATTGTGGAATGCCTTGCTCAGCATTTTATCAGCAGCGGTCTTGCTGCTGAGACTGAATTAACTGGATGTGTCCATTTATCAATGATAATGTTTTTCCTTTTTTCCAGCCTGGATTCCATCTTGAGGACATTTGTTTTAACAGTAGAAAGAATATTAGACTCATAAGTGTGAGCGCTGTGGTGCAGTGGGTGACTCCTCAAGATTTATCAAAGCAGGATAATTAGGATGAACAATAAGACTGAGTTCCTTGGTAATCACTTTTGTCACAGGACAACTTTGCACTATGCCACGTTAATCCACCTTGAAGTATGGGCTGGGAAATGCAAGAGGAGGATTCCTCTGGGCTCCTGGCCTGTGAGTCTCTGTGCTAAACTCTTGGTGAAGGCAATACCAGTGAAATTGTGACAGTAGCTGAGAGCTGTCTTAGCACTACCACTTAATTTGAAAAGCAAGCAGTCAGAAAGTGTTGGGGTGTGTGGTGTGAGAGGGGACTGGTTTGCTTTCTAAACAGCTGTAGCTGCTGGAATAGTTGGGGTTTGAAGGAAGGATTTATGACAATTGTCATGTTCCATTTTTAAAAAGCTCGTGCCCAGCTGCATCACCATCGAGACTTGTGCTTTCAGACACTCAGCCACAATGTTTCTACCTGTGCTGACTGCACTTAAAATTAATATAACTTTACTGAAAATCCAAGAAGTATCCTAGAAATCTGCCCTTTATTCTTTTCTCTATTTCCAATATCTAGATGTCACTCCATCTGTCACAGATCTTTCCATTTGATACCGGTCTGTTCACAGAATCCCAGGATGGTTTGGGTGTGAAGGGACCTTAAATACCATCTTGTTCCACCCCCTGCTATGGGCAGAGACCTTTCACTGTCCCAGGCTGCTCCAAGCCCTGTCCAACCTGGCCTTGGGCACTTCCAGGGATGCTCTGGGCACCTGTGCCAGGGCCTGCCCACCCTCACAGGGAGGAATTCCTTCCATATATATCACTTGAATTTCTGCTCTTTCAGCCTGAACCCATTTTCTCTTGCCCTGTCCCTGCAGTTCCTGATGAGGGGTCCCTCTCCAGCTTCCCTGTAGCCCCTTCAAACCCTGGAAAGGGCTGTGGGGTCTCCACACAACTTTCTCTTCTCCAGGCTGAACAGCCCCAGCTCTCTCAGCCTGTATCCACAGGGGAGGTGCTCCTGTGCCCTGAGAAATTGTGTTCACTTTTTGTCCATCTAGATTTCTTTTCTTTATGATTTTCTTACTGTTAGCAAGAGTCTGCTCAGCTGTACTCAGAACTGTTTTTATCCCACCACAGAAATACTGTTTGTGATTTTCCAAAGATGGCCTGGAAGCAGTTTGGGCTCTACAGCAGCATTGCTGCTCTGAGTGTCCCAGTTCTCTGCTATCCAGCCTTCACTTCTGCCACAACAACCCCATGTTCTGTTTGACAAAATACAGCCATGTGGTTAAGAGTTATTAAAAGCATTAAAACATTAACCTCTTGTAACCCCATTTTTCACTTTGTACACACACATAAGTGTTTAATCGAATTGAAGTTAAACACTAAAAAGTTTGAGAGGCCAAATTTATACATTCTATTTAGTTTACACAGAATTGCTGTGATAAGCCAAAGGAATTACAAGGCACCCCTACTCAGAAATGCTCATCTGTTGATTTGTTTAAGCTCTGTTGCTACACACTCGAAGTTTTGGTGGTGAGCATTCCCAGCATTTAAACCAAGGAGTTGTGTCCTGCTGGGATCCTCTCTGTGTCCTGGCGCCACAGGAACTCACTCTGCTGTCCCTTGGAGCTGCAGAAATTATTCTGTGTCCAGATCTGCTGGAGAGGGGCTGAGATGGGCTCAGGGCAGTGTGGCAGTGGTGTCATAGACTCTCATCTCCCTCCTCCTGGAATTTTATTCCCAGAAGCCAGAATGCCCCAGAGGAAATGAACTGATCCTGAAATGACAGTCTGGTATAGCAGTGCTGCCCTCACCCACCCCTGCTTGTCCCTGTGGGCAGGGAAGGCCAGGATGGCACCTCTGACACCAGGGGGAAGTGAGGGTTAAATCAGAATTATAAACACAAGAGCACAACAGGCAGCTCAGACACATCCTGGTGCAGCTCCTGGGGGGGTGAAACGATCCTTCACACTGCCCAGACCATGGGTTCCTTCAGCTGATTTCCTATGGATGTGAACTGGAATTCCCAGTGCCCCATCTCCAAATGTCTCACCGAGTGCCTGAATTCAGTGGAACCTCAGGGGACTGCAAAGTGGTTTCACAGAAATCCCTGTGTTGGATAAAGTGAAAAAGGGACAGATGGCTCTGGCACACAGAGCTCGTTCCATGGAGCTGTGTCAGGCCAGCTCTGGGAAATGGGTGCTCTGGGAGAGGCTTTGGAGGCAGGCACAGAGCTGGGAATGGGAGCAGAGGAGGCAGCAGCAGGTGCTGAGCTGCACACGAGGGGTCATGTGAGGATGTGGGAGTGGGACAGGGGAAACCAGTCCTGGCCATGGCTTAGGGATGATGTGTCCATTTTGGGACAGGACCCAACTGTCCCAACCTTTACCCAACTTGTTCCATAGCCAGGATGGTCCACACAGTAATATTTGTCAGTTTTCCAAGTGCTCATGACTTGCCTATTAGGAAAAAGGAATTCTGATAAACTGTCCTAACTTTCTAGTATTCTCTAATAAGATGAAAAATAGGAAAGGACCAGAAGGTGAAATATGCTATAAACCATGGTCTGGGCTTTTATTTCCAAACTAGCGGAAGGATTACATTTCCCAAATTTGCAGAATAGCTCTCATACTTTACTAATTAATCTGATTCTGATGAAATATTCCAACTGCAGCTGCTTGCCCTGTTCTCTTTTGCATTGTGTGCATGTTTTGAGATTGTTGCTTTTATAAAATTAATCTCATTCAGCACTTCTGCACCCGGCTTGATTATCTCTGGGATCATAAAGAACCTTCATCTGATAAAGCATCCTGGAGTTTTCTCATGTGTCTGTGTGAATAGGGAATTAAATTCAAAAGATGATTCAAATCAAAGGCAGTCCTGCTAAAATATTATTGTTGAAATCACTGTTAATGAAGTCAATGCTATTGAACAAAACTTTGTGGCACAAAGCCTCAAGGACACCCCGGATCACCAACAGTAGCTTCAGTTAGCAAATAAGAATCAAAGCAGCGAGTCAGCATTGCACAGCTTGTTATTTTGAGTGGCGGATGTTTACTGTTGGAAGGGACAAACAGCAGGATCAGATAAGACGGGAGCCCCGCAGATACCAGCCGGGATTGATCGCGCTGGGAGGGAGCAGCCGCAGAGATAAGCGGGACCCGGGGTCAGGGCCGCCGGGCCTCCGCAAACAGCCCGTGCCGAGCAGCGGCCGCTCGGAGCCGGCCTTGTCCCGGGCTCCCCCGACCGCGCCGGGGCTCTCGGGGCACGGGGGGCTCGGACACGCGGGACCGCGGCGTGGGCGGCTCGTGGGAGGGAGCGCATCCACCGGGGCAGGGACGCCGTGTGCCGGGGGAGCGCGGTGTCCCCTGCTCCAAAACACCCCAAACACCCCAAACTCAGCCAAAGCCCCAGGGCTGCGAGCATCCCCGGGAACGGCGGGGGCACTCCCGGCGTTGGCCCCGCCCCCAGACCGCCCAACAGGCGTGCTGGCCCCGCCCCTCCCCGCTCTGGCCCCGCCCCCCGGCCGGGCCGTGGCGCTCTGGCGCCACCAGGCGAGCCCGTGGTGGATCGGCGGGCTCGCGCCGGGTCGCGCATGCGCACTGGCGGCGCCGTGGCCGCAGGCGGAAGCGGCGTTCCCGGCCCCGCGGGTTCGCGTCCGCCCGCGCCCGGCGGCGGGGCCGGAGCGGGGCCAGAACGGCTGAGGGGCGAGAGCGGCGGCGGGGCCGCGAGGGACATGGGCCCGCCGCGGGGCTGAGCAGCGCCGCCCGCCATGAGCTGCACCATCGATAAGATCCTGACGGACGCGCGGACGCTGCTGGAGCGGCTGAAGGAGCACGACACGGCGGCCGAGTCGCTCATCGACCAGTCGGCCGTGCTGCACCGGCGCGTGGCCGCCATGCGGGAGGCGGGCGCGGGCTGCGCCGACCAGGTGAGCGCGGCCGGACCGACCCCCGCGTCTCGGCAGGGCCCGGGCGGGGCGGCCGGAACGACCCCCGCGTCTCGGTAGGCCCGAGGCGGCCGGACCGACCCCCGCGTTTCCTCGGCAGGGCCCGGGACCCGCGGCGGAGCGGCCCGACCCGTCCCGGCTGCGGCCGCACGTGGTGCTGGCACAGGAGAACACGCAGATCCGCGACCTGCAGCAGGAGAACCGGGGTGAGCGGGGCCGGGGCGGATCCTGGCGGGTGCTGATGGGCAGAGGGGCCCCGGGGGATGTTGGGCGCTACGCGGGGCTGTCCCGGCGGGAGGGTCCCGTGGAGGAGAGCAGAGTCGCTGGATGCCCTGGGGGGTGGTGGCTCAGGGAGTCTCCTCGGCCGAGGGCATCCGGGGAGCCGTGGGGCAGCGCCGGTCCCGCAGCCGGTACCCAGCGAGCGCCTCGGGGCTCCTGCTGTGGCCCTGCCTGATGTGCTGTGCTCTGCAGAGCTCTGGGTCTCGCTGGAGGAGCACCAGGACGCGCTGGAGCTCATCATGAGCAAGTACAGGAAGCAGATGTTGCAGCTGCTGGAAGGGAGGAAACGTGAAGAGGCAGAACCAGTTTTGAAAGTCCATCAGGCTAATTCTGGGGTAAGGTGAGATGGGGACAGGAGAGTGCTCAAGACCCCTGTCCCCTGCTCGCTGTCACTCAATCTTTGTTTCCATTCCTGCAACGCCTGTGCTCCAAAATACATTTTCTCTCAGTCTTGACTCTCTTTGCTGGTATTTTCCCCTCTGTTCCTTTCAGAACACACAGGTTGTAACTGCTGTCCCAGAGGTCACTGAAAGGCACAACCCCTTCACAGCCCAGGTGGAGGCTTTTTCTTTCAACCAGGTGGTGATTTTCCTGGCTTATGTTTAATGTGCCTGATCCTCTGTAGTAAAATCAGATATCTGAGTTATAATTCATTAGCTGTAACAAAGGGGAAAAACCCTCCTAAACTCTGTGAGCTGTATATGTTTAGTTCTTAAGAGATTTCACTCCCTAGTGTTCTTAAATCCAGATACTGTGTGGAGTGGCCTGAAGTGTCCCCTTGTGCACACTGGGCTCAGTGACTTCAGAACTCTGAGATGTGGCTGCTGATAACTGCTGCCTGTTTCATATTTAGGTATTGAGTAACAATAGAATAACGTTACGTTTCCATTTAAAACTTAGGAATTGTGTTAGGCATTTTTTAAAATGTATTTTTATCTCATTAGAGAGCAGCAGGTTGGTTCAACCCAGTGACATCTCATATCTTTTTCATTGAAACTGGAGCCAGGCCAACTCTTCTCATGTGTTTGTGTGCACTGATATGTGGCAATTCACTGCTTCTCTTTCCTGAGTTGCTTAACTCATCTGAAGGTGTAGCTGTGTTTGGTTTCCAGTGCCTCCCTGAGTGCAAGAATTGCTGTTTAGCAGGGTTTTACATTTGAACAAAACTTGACAATGCAAAGCTGAAAGGGCTCTGCAGGAACCCTTGAAGGGATATCCCTTGATTGTCTCAATTTCTAGGCAAAGTCTTCTGTACTTCAGGTGAAGTCCTTGAGTTTTTTCTCCCCACCATTTGGAGAACAGTAACAAACTGCTAATGTCTTTAAAATAACTATTCTTAGTATAACCATCTTCCTGTTTAGAAAAATAATAGTTTGGAAAAATAATAATCTTTTTTTTCCCAGAAGTCTCTCATGTTCTCCAGCTGTCTTCTGGATGCTCTCATTTATTTACATACTTTCTGAATAATGGAGTTCAAAACTGAATTCTCTGCTCTGTGATAAATTTATCTTCCAGAGGCAGTAGAAAAACTATGGGCACTTAAAGAAACTCCACCCTGTGGCCTGTCATGTTGAGTGATGTATTGCTCTTCTAGCAGGAACTGTTGCTCCATACTGGAATTTGTCAGTGTTTGTTCCATGTGCATTTCTGAGCTGCAGAAAAATGCATTTTCAGAGGATTATTGCTGTATCTAGACAGATTCTGTAATATCTGCCTCAGAAGGCTCTGGTCTTACTTGCTTTAGTTTTGTTGCTGGATGTCCTTCTGAGGTAAAGTTGTTTACTCCACACTTGAAATCATCTTTGCATTTATTTTTAGTGTCTTAAATTCAGTCAGGCTTTTCTAATAAAGCAAAATAAAATTTGCTGCCTACTAATCATGTTCACGTGAACCTGACTTTGCTGTCTCAGACCTTGGCACACTTGAAATTATTTCCCTTTAAATCAGAGTGCCTTATCTTGTTGGCTGCTGTGTCTCTCTTCACTGTTTTCACTGATAAAGGACTGCTGATAAAGGACAATAAGGTGCAAGTTCTTATCTTTAAGTATACAAGGCAGAAAGGCTTTCAAGTGCTTGGGAGAAAATGATTTAAATTTGAAACAGAAAGAGAATCCAAAATCAGAAAAATGGAAGTAAGTGATTTAGAAGGAATAAATAATGACTGTTGCTTTTGCCTGAACTTACTGAATGTATTAATTTTATGTCTTTCAGGAAATTGAAAGTCAAATAGACAGAATATGTGAGATGGGAGAGGTGATGAGAAAAGCTGTTCAAGTGGATGATGAGCAGTTCTTTAAAGTTCAGGAGAAGCTGGCTCAGTTGGAGGTAAGAACAGAGCCAGTTGCTGAAGATAAATTGAGCTTTGGGGGTCTCTAGACTTTCTCTGCATTTTCTGTGTTTGTGTTAAGGACTTAAAACATTAAAAATTTTGTGATGGGGTCAGGAAATGCAGAACATAATTGTTTATTTTCAAGTTTTTAATGTTCATATTATTTTTATGTATCTATATATAAATAAATAAATAAAGCCAGAAGAAGATAAGCTTTAAATTATGTGGTTCCCATACTAAAATTACATGGTTCCACTGTACTAATGTTGGCATTACAAACTTTATGTATCTGTGAAGGAGTGGGACTGTTTAAATATTAGCATCTTTTAATTACAAATTAGTATCTTTGTGTGACAGTCCTTTAGTTGTGAATGAGCTCGTTTCTGTTTCAGCAATATTGTTGGTTTTGCAGCTTGAAAACAAAGAGCTGCGTGAGCTGCTGTTGATCAGCAAGGAGTCCTTCGAGGTGGGGAGAGAAGATCTGCCAGACTGAAGCCAAGGCCACACCAACCTCATCTCCAAGCCTTCAGGGACTGTTATGAAACTACCTGACAAGGATTTGTTGTTCCAGGTGTTTCCTTGTTTATTTGTTTTATCTATAAAGTGTGTGGGCTGTTTTCTCTGCATTTTTCTGAAGTGTTGATGGCAAAAGCTTGCACCCTGCTCTGTCTTAGTACCTGCAGCACTCGGATGCTTAGCATTGAAGTATTTGATGTGTCCTCCCTTGTGATGGCTCATTTCCTCACCCTTTGTTATTTTTTATGAGCTTTAGTTAATAATTCCAGCTGTGCAGGTGGTTCTTAAATCCACCTTGTCTGTAGCTAGAGAACATAATGCAGGTTGTGATTTTTGTGCTTGATAAAAGGAACAGGAGATGATTGAGAAACCACAGTGTGAGAGGCAGGGATGTGGTTTGCTCTGGCTGCACAGGGCAGCTGGGCTCTGCAGAGTGAGGGACCCTCAGTGCCTGGCTGGCCTGGCTTTGTCACCTGGCCTGGCTTTGTCACCTGGCCACTGCTGAGGGCAGCTGAGAGAGCAGCAGATGCCAGCAGAGCACTTGAAGGAGTCACTCCTATTCAGAGCAAACTTTACCTTGTTTTAGGGGTGAAGATTGGAGTTAACGACACTTCCTGGCACATTTTTGAAGGATTAATCTTTTTTGATAGATAGGCCTGTCCCAGCCTTCCCAGTGCTCCCAGTTACCAGCCAGCCCTGCTCAGAGCCTGCCAGAGCACAGCACCTGCAGATCAAAGCTCTTTGGCCTCCCACAAATTTGGGTTCAGGCAGAGGGAGCTCAGGTCTGCCTCAAAACCAAACCAAACCACCCTCATGAACAGAATTTTAATGTCACATCACAGGTGAGTCTGGTGTTCCATAGTTCCTGCAGGTCCTGTATTGAGTGGAATTAGAGGTGCAGTGTTATGGGAGTTTCTCAGTACTGTGGTATTTTTAATGACATTTTTATATAAAGATTTCTGTCCTACTTGTGATTGAAGAATAATCTTCCAAGAACGGTAAACATCTCATGTCCACTATTAGCTGAAATTTTTAATGGCACTTTTCCCCAAGTGAGACTTTTGATAGATGCAGAAGGTGACTCGTCCCTGTGCTTACTGAGAGACAGTGAACACTGGAGACATGGTGAACATTTGGAATATCCAGCAAGACTGGTAGATATAAGGGGTTTCTGTACAGGAGTGCTCTTGTATACAGTACTTTTCTATTAGAAATTGTTCAGGAGGGAATAAAAAACCCAATGGGAAATACTTTCTCAAGTGTTTTGTGGGTCCTGGGGGAATTCCATGTATTCTGCATATTCCCAAGCCTTTTGCACCTGAGTGAAATACTGCAATGACCAAAAACAAAATGTCGAATTTTCTGGTTTTTAGATTAACATAATCCAGAATGCCTCTGATGCATTTTTATCTTCCCTCTCAGTGTTGAGTAACATCCCTCCAATTGGGTCCTAGCTGTGCAGCCAGAAAAAAACAAACTAAATAGCAGTTGCTTTGATTGAATTTATTGTTAATTAGTAGCAGGCAAAAATAGGTGAGGGAAGTTCAAATATGTTCACAGAATATCCCGAGTTGGAAGGGACCCACAGGGTTCCAGTCCATTCCCTGCCCTGCAAAGACACCTCAAAATTCCACCCTGTGCATCCCTGGGACAATGTTCAAACTCTCCTGGAGCTCTGGCAGCCTCGGGGCCGTGCCCATTCCCTGGGGAGCCTGGGCAGTGCCTGCACCCTCTGGGGATGAACCTTTCCCTGATATCCAGCCTAAACACCCCTGACACAGCTCCATGTTCCATTTGCTACTGTCCCATTCTGGATCTGTAATGTAAGTGGCCGGTTGTACACTGTTCCTGAGGGCTCATGGGCATTTTCAGAACTTGCTCCACTTGTGTTGGAAACTGGACTGGAGCTTCAGGACTGGAAATGCTCTGCCTTGTCCTCAAAGCGTCTCCCCCTGATCCTTTGGTCCTTCAGCGAGCGCAAGGTTCGTGTCTGTCCCTCGGGCTCTGCCTGCCCAGCACGGAGGCTTCCCCCTAAAGGGGGTTCCTGGGGTGTGCTCTCCTCCGTCATTGGGGGTTCTCTGTCTACTCCTCAGATGGGGCTCTGTCCCCTCTCTGCCGAGGTTTTCTCTCTTCCCTCAGCTGGGGCTCTCCATCTCGATCTCTCCCCTCAGCCGGCATTTTCTCTCTCTCCCCCCTCAGCCGTGTCAGTTTGTCCCCTCAGCCGGGGTTTTCTCTCTGTGTCTCTCCCTATGCCTGTCTCTCGCTTTCTCCCCTCAGCCGGGGCTCAGTGCCACCAACCGCGGTTCTATTGCCCCTCACGGGGTTCCTCTCCCCTCCCTGAGGTTCTCCCACTCCCCTCAGCCGGGGCTCAGTGCCATCAGCCGGGGCTCTCGTTCCCCTCACGGGGTTCTTCTCCCCTCCCTGAGGTTCTCCCTCTCCCCTCAGCCGGGGCTCTCTTTTCCCTCCCAGGTTCCCTCTCCCCTCCCTGAGATTCTCCCTCTCCCGGGTTTTTCTCTCTCCCCTCAGCCATTTCTCCCTCCCCGGGCCGCAAGGGGGCGCTGCCACCCTCACTGCCCCCCCATCCCCTCTGGCGCGTGCCCGCGAGCGCCACCCGCCGGGCTCCGGGTGCGCACGCGCGGCCCCGCCCCTTCCCCCCCCGTCCGCGGGCGGCTCTCGCGAGAGCGCCGTGATTTCTCTCCTACGTGCCGTGCCGTGCTGCTCATGGCGGCGCTGGAGCGGGGGCGCTGAGCTGTTGGGGTGAGTGCGGGCCGGGCGCCGCCGCCACCCTCGCCCGTCCCGGCGGGCTCCGGGCGCCGCGGGACCTGCGCCCGCGGATCTCCGCCCGTACCGGGGCAGCGCGTCGGGAGCCCCGCCGGGGTTGCGCGCGGGGTGGGGGGGGTGGTTGGGGGGTGCGGCCTACTAGGCCGGCGGTGCGGGGATGGAGCGGCGGCCGCGGGGCGCGGGGTGCGCGCTGCGCTCCGCGGGGCTCCGGAGGCGGCGGCGCCGAGGCCGCGCTGGGACCGGCCGTGCCGGGAGCGGCCGGGGCTCGCGGGCCGCGCCGGGAGGGGGCGGCGCCGCGGGGGCTCCGGGCCCCGGCGGGCGGCGGGGCCGTGCGGGCGGAGGGGCGGCGGCGGCGGCTCCCGGCGTGCCGCGCGCGGCCCCGCCCGGCGCAGCGCGGCCGCGGCCCTTTGTGTGCGGGGAGCGGCCGCCATCGCCCCCCTTTGTGTGCGGGGCGAGCGCTCCCCCCGGCCCTTCC
The DNA here is from genome assembly GCF_051311805.1 of Agelaius phoeniceus. Taxonomy (NCBI): domain Eukaryota; kingdom Metazoa; phylum Chordata; class Aves; order Passeriformes; family Icteridae; genus Agelaius; species Agelaius phoeniceus. The sequence continues at coordinate 4,365,348 of NC_135289.1, read as the reverse complement.
TGCCCGAACGGCCCTGGCGCTGTCACCGGCCGGAGCCGCCCGCCCCCGCGCACGGCGGCCCCGCTGGCGGCGGCCCCGGCGCCGCCCCTCGGCGCGGCCGCCCCTCGCTCCGCCGCCTCCATCTTGGTGCAGCGCAGCGAGCGGGGCCGCGGCAGGGACCGGGCCTGGGCGACTCCGTCGGTCCGGGGCCGGTTCTCTGCTGTCCGCACCGATACCCAGCGCGGGGCTCGTCTCCGCACCGCAGAACCCTTAAAAAATCCGGATATTTCTTTTAACGACTTTTTTGGGGTTTTTCTCCATACATTCTTTACAGATGTCCTTGGTAGTTTTTAATTCTTTTCCCCCCCATATATGTATTTTTTCCTGACATGGAAAGGACTTCATTGCTGTGGTGGTGGCTCGTCTCAAAGCTGTCACGTACTGGGGTGCCCGAGAGCTCAGTGCTGCTTTCCAATATCCATCTGAAAAGAGATGGAGGAGCCTGATCTCTACGGATCTGTGTTGTGTGTGCACACTGAGAAGGCGAAGTCTTATCTTTATCAAATTGTACCTCGGGCTGTTTCTGGAAGCACGTGCTCTGATCCACAGAATGCACGTCCTTGCAGTTGCCTCTTTTTGTGAAGAAAATGGGAAGCAGAACAATGCTGTCATGGGGCAGGTTGCATGTGGGGCTCTGTAGGTGATTTCTGGCATGTGACCCGCTGTCATTTAGCAGGATCTGCACACCAGAGGCCTCAGGAGCAGGGCCCAGCTCTTCCCTGTCTTTGCATTAAATCTTTCAGCTGTAAATACACAAATGCAGAAAGCTCTGAGACTTGAGGGCTGGGCAGCTGCTCAGGGTGTTTACCATTTGGAGGAGTATTTATAGTAGCTGAATTAAAAAGTAAGGAATTTGAGGCAGATGAGCACAGTGAGATTTCTTTTTGCTTGAGTTATGATTGCTTGATGAGCTTTTTTTTAAAAGAACTTAAGTGTAGTGAACCCATCTTGTTATGAAATCAGAATGGATTTTAATGGAAAGGATTATGCCTTTACTCCACAATTGATAAAATTAGCTTTAGTCTTATTTGATCACATGAGGTGTTTTGATTATTAAATGAAAAAGTCATATATTTAATAACCAAAAAATGATAATTGTAATATGATAGGAGTTACATCTCTAGGAGAGCTCTAATAATATTGGTCTAACTAAATGAGAGAGAAATATGTGAGAAGATTCCAAGTGTGTCTGAGCAGTTCCTGGGATGCAGTGTGCTCATTTGAGAGCTGAAATGCTGCCCCAAAATAACACTGTCCTGGAAGATTGTGGTAACAGTTGCCCCAGTGTAATGCTGAGGTGAGGAAAAAGCAGTGATACTGTTATCTTTGCAATAGCTTTGTGTCCTTAATTTAGAATATTTTATAATCTAATCTTTCAGTGCAAACCTTTCACACCAGATTTGAACAGCCCTCAGTTTATTTAATCTATTTCATGTGTGTTTGATGGTCTGACAGGAAAACTCATTTCAGCTGGAAATTCTCAGTGAAGGAGGTGCTTCAGCTGGGGAAAATCACTGAAATACAAACTTCAGTAAAACTGGAGATGAGTTTGCTCATTTGGGGTTCTTTCAGTAGCTGCCTTCACTCAGCATTTTCACTGGGGTGGGGGTGAGACTTTGAAGTGTCTTTGCATTCAGGTTTCAGTCAATTAAAATGACTCTTTCAAATCACCAGAGGGAGTTCAAAGCTCAGTATAAGTTGTGAAATTCACTTTCCTGCCACACTGGAGAAATAGGCTCTATCCATATTTTTTCTCTTTTGGTGTGGGACTTGTGGAATGATTTGGGGAAGAGTTGTGGTCTGATTTTCATGCCTTTAGATGACTGCAGAACTGCCAGTGTATCTGTAAGGTCAGAGCTCTGTTGCTTCTCACCTGCTTTTGTCCACAAAAATATCCTCCCTTTTTTTTCCCTATCTACTGAGTAAGCAACAAACTCAAAACTTGTTTTCTTCTCAAGGAAGGTTTCTATTTCTGGAAGGTTATGTTTTGTGGAGTTTGCTGAAACTGCTTTTCTCATGAAAAGACAAAGTGGCACTGGAAAACTTTAGGAGGGAATTAATTGCTAACTAGTAACTAGTGCAGAAAGGCTTCTGCTGGTGTTAGCTACACAAATATCATCACATGGAATCAACGTTTTACAAAAACTGTTTCAGAAGTCCAGAGAATGGTTTTGTGTTATTGTACAGGCAGTGTCTGTACACATAATTGAGAAGTTTGTTAATTTTTATACAATTCTAAATGTGCTTCAGGTATCACTAGGCCTTAATTTAACCTTTGGATCAGAAGTAATCAGGAAATTTTAATTCCAGTGTATATATACATCCTGTGCTCCTCTGAGGATATAAATTATGCTATAATTTAATGAGCACCCATATAAAGTTATTGATGGGAGGACTAAGGTTTGCTAATGGATCAAATCCTAATGATCAAAATGAAGTTGACATTTAATGGTACACACTGGGACCTTCCCTGAGATGCTAAGTGTGTCTGAAAAGTTCAAAATTGGAAATACCGTTTCACTGGCTTGGAGTCAAGCAGTCTTTTAGAAAACCAAACTGGAAGTGGGAATGCCATATATATGTGTAAAACAGCTTTTATTAACATGGATTAAACCTCCTGTATTAAGGTAGAGGAAATGCCCCTGTTATTTTTAAGACCTAGAACTGATACACAAAGGGGGTTTGGAAGTAGATGGTCTTTGAGGCCCCATGCAAACCAATCCATTCTGTGATTTGATGAGAATTCCCTTCACAGTCATACTCAGTGTGTGTGTCTTTCTCCTTTCTCCAGTATGAAGTGGAACAGAACAGAATTTACCACCTGAAACTGCTGCTTCAAGTTCAGATCAGGAAAAGAATCTAAGTATACCACATTGTAACAACTCAAGACCAAAGAAGAGGCAACTTACACTGAAGAAGATACAAGGCTTGATCTGAAACAAGAAGTTTGTGCCTACTCAACAGCTTCAAAAGAGCACGTCCCGACGCTGCTATAGTAGTCTTTGTTTTCTCCAGTGCTGTAGTGAAACTGCCCAGGGCAGCAGCACTTGTATTCTCTAGAGCCTGATAGATCACCTTCTTTTGCTATCTTTTTCTTTCTCTTTTTGTCTCTCTTCCTTTTGTTCCCTTTTTTAAAAGAATAGCAGTCTTCATCCTTAGAAACTTGTGCTGAAACAGAAGAATCGGCAAATACTACTGAAAGTGCAATATTTGAATATCACTGCGAGGTTGGTGCATGTTCTGGGGAAAGAGTTATAGCTGTGGTTTTGAGCTTGGGTCTTACTAAGTTTTTAACAGAAGGGGGTGGTGTTGCTGAGGGTTTTTAAATAGTTCTTGATAATAAATTAATTTAATAGTGAAGCCTTGGCACAGGGTGCCCAGAGAAGCTGTGGCTGCCCCATCCTGGGAAGTGCTCAAGGCCAGGCTGGACGGGGCTTGGGGCAATGTGGGATGGTGGAAGTTGTCCCTGCCCATGCCAGGGAGTGGAACAGGGTGATATTTATGGCCCCTTCCCACACAAACCATTCATTGGTTCCATGACTCTTTGCTGTTACCTTCATTTATTTTGGTGAATCCATAGGAGCTGCATGTGGTTCTATTTAACAATACTTCTAACCCTTGAGAGCTGATTATTGGTGTTTCTCTCTTCTAGTAACAGTAGGTTTGTGGTTCCAATCCCTTTTCTCAAATAACTTGTCTTTAGTATTTCAATCTTACAGCACAGGTGGTTTTTTCTTTCTCTAAATACTTCTTTTGATGGGGTTAATAGTTCATATTCCTGTTATTAGATGTAGGAATTTGACAATTATCTGGAAAAGCTGATACTTTATGTATCTTTGTACAGGAGGTTTTAGTGCCACCTGAGGAATCTTTGAACTGAAGTTGTCAGGCTTTAGAGGATGATGAGGAGTTCTTTGTGCTGTGCTCCTTTAACCTCAGACTGTTCAAATGATGTCATGCAGTGGTAGTCTGAGCAGGAGGTGAAGCACTGTGGCTTTCTAACCCTAACAGAGGCTATTCTGAGCTAAATTTTAAGCTAGATTTTGTCATTTTCTCTCTCAGGTGTAACTTTAGTTCGTGTTTGAGGCAGGGTGTCTGCTACTTGCTTGCCTTGTATCAGAGGTGAGGTGGCCATTTGGTGACTCACAGGAGCCTTTGGCAGGCTCATTCCAGCTTCCAGAATGGGTTAATGCTCTGGCCTGTAATTCTCCTGGGAGAAGGTATAATAACATATCATTTTCTCTTCTTCCAGCCACTCTACTTGCAGGACCAGTTTATTTTTGAAAAGTATTTCAAACTCTAGGATAGCCTAAAACACTTCAGCTGTTGTGTTCCCACAAGGACATTTTCTGCTGTGGAGTGTCCTGGGGTTGCCTTCCTCAGAAGATGAGGATTATTATCTTGGCATGATGCTAACAGGAACTAGTCAGTAAATCTTAGCAGCTTTATCAGGTGCTTCTTGTTAAATACTCAGAGAAAATGTGTCCTTTAAACATAATCCAGTGCATAAAAAAGATATGATGCTGTGCCTTTTGTCATTTGAGCAGCTTAGGCTGAACAGGAGGGGAAGGAAATCTTTGCTGAGGCAAGTTACCCCAGAAAGGTGTGGAACCTCTGTCCTTGGAGGTCCCAGGACTCAGCTGGACAAAGCCACGGCTGCCTCTGTTGGCAAGAGGCCTTTAAGGAGGGATGGGCTGGAGCTCTCTGTGTGTCTCTGACAGGGTCTTGTTTCTGATTCATTATTTTCTGGCATGGCACTATTTCATGACTTGAACATGTTAAGGGTATTGATTTATGCCACTTATTGCAGGTTGGTCAGGTAAGAATAAGAGAGCAGCATTGATTGAAATGAAGAGGTTGTTACTGGTTTCTAAGGGAAAGAAAAGTGAGATGTAGAGCAAGGAAATGAGCAGTGTGTGTTACAGAAATGATACCACAGCAGATTTAGCAGTTCAGTGAATTCTTAGAGAGCCTTGGGTGGTAACAGGGTAGTGTGGAAGTGCTGAGCAGTGCTGTGGGGTGGAGGCCATTACAGTGTCCTGGGATCCCTTTGCCCCCTCAAATCACTCCCCCACCTTCTGTTACTTGTGTTTTTCTTCATCTACCCCACGTGGGTCTGAAGCAGAAGGGGGGAGAAGACCTCTTCCTCTTGGAGGTCAAAAATACTGTCAGTCTTTACTTTGTGTGCTTGTTTCCAATTTATTTTTTTAATGTCAGTCTCCAAGACCAAAGATTTCTGCCCAAGAACTTGACTGCAGGTGTTTTTTGGTGCTCTTTGATCACCTTTAAACTGATTTCCAAACAGCAGAATAAGAATGCTGTGCCTTCTAATGCATTGAGTAACCCACTGGCTGTGTTAGAGTGATAAACATGACCCTTTTACAAGCTGTTCAGGTGTCTTTTATCTCCACTAAACACATTGCTGAGTAATTTTTAAGCTCTCTGCTTGTTGCAGCAAGAAAGCAGAGAACTGATATGATCTCATTCTGTTTCCAAATTAAAAGCTCTGGAAACTAACAAATAATCCTGTATATTTTGAGATGTTTGGAGGGAAGAGGGTTGCTTCAGTTGTCTCTCTTGAATTGCAGTGTTCAGTGAGGTATAATACATTTCATCTGATTTAATTGCTAGCCTGCAAGTCCAAGTGCTCTGCTTTAAAAAAGAGACTTGTACATCAAAAAAGCCAGTGAGTTGCTAAAGGGATTGGGAATGTTTCAAGGGTGAATCTGTGACTTGAAAAGAAAAAATGCCCCATAAAATAAAATGTTTTAATAGATGGCAGTTAATTTAGGAGTTCATTACACCTTTAGTGCTATTTTCAAATTTTCTGTGTCTTTCTAGCACTTGAGCTTCTATGCCACAGGAATGTTAAATTCTGGTTATTAATTCCATAACTGTGCAAAACTGTTTAATTACTTAATAGCATTTTTTAGTATGAAAGACTGAACACATGAATTAGGGAGAAACTGTGCAGGGATTTGAACCTAATTGTGTTGATTCAGAACTGTTGCATTTTCCTAATTACTTGTTTAATTTGGAAAAGCAGATACTTCAGATGTTTTCAGGCTCTGGTTTGAAACAGTGAATGTGGGAGTACTTTGAGGTGTAGTACTTGAAAAATGCCAGAAGTCTGTTTTGTTCTAAGCAAGCTTTGTTTTGGTGTTACAGTTTTGGCTTGTTTTATAAATATGTTGCCTGTGTAAATTTTAAGGATTACTGTGATAAAAAAGCTCAACTCTTTTGGTGGTTTTAAAACACATTTTGGGAATGTTCTTAAAACACATTTTAGGAATGTTGGTAACTACACAAGCTCTTACTGTGTTGTGGGGATTTGTCTTGGTTTTGAAAGACAGGTGTTAGCTAAGGAAGGCAGGAGCCTCCTGTAAAATGGAAAATGTAAACCCCCTCCCTCCAAATTGCTATAAGTTTTAAATTAGGGGGCTCTCACGCAAAAAAATATGGGAGCAGAAATAACAGTTCTTTACTAGGGAAGAAAGTAAAAAGATAAAATAAATAATGCAGTAAACTAAACCAACAGTGCCAGAGTCAGAACCCAGCCTGACACCCTGTGGGTCAGGGTGTGGGCAGCAGAACCATTGGAATTGTGGCTCAGCCCTCCTGCAGTGTCAGGGGTGGCTCTGCTGGAGCAGGGATCCTGGAGAAAGGTGCAGTCTCTGCCTCTGAAGATCCAGGGGCAGAGGCAGCTGCTGTTCCTCTGGGCAATCCAGTACAGAAGCTGTGCTGGTGTTCCAGAATCTCCAGATTATATCTGGGTATGAATGCTTGGCTGGTGTTCCAGAATCTCCAGATTATATCTGGGTATGAATGCTTGGCTGGTGTTCCAGAATCTCCAGATTATATCCAGGTAGGAATGCTTGGCTCCTCCCTCTGGGCTCACATCTCCCAATGGGATGCTGTAGTTCTTATCAGCCATGCAGGGACATTCAATAGCTGTTATCAGCAGATAATAATATTATAATAATAATTATCTGCTAATATTATAATAATAATTATCTCTCCCAGAGGGAGGAGTAGTTATGGAAGAGATTAGGAAAACTGCCCACTGAACAGAAGCCAAGTGCCATACAGATGCCAGATAAAACACAATTTGACAATCCAGGGCAGGATGTGAAGGAAGCAAGCTGATGCTCAGCATTGTTGTTTGCTTTGTGTGGCCCAGATGAGCTTTGATCCAAACCTGCTCCACAACAATGGACACAACGGGTACCCCAATGGTACTTCGGCAGCGCTGCGCGAGACCGGCGTCATCGAGAAGCTGCTGACCTCGTACGGCTTCATCCAGTGCTCGGAGCGGCAGGCCCGGCTCTTCTTCCACTGCTCCCAGTACAACGGCAACCTGCAGGAGCTCAAAGTAGGAGGTACCTGAGCCTTGGCACAAAATACCCTCTGCTGCTTCTGGGCTCTCGTGGTTTCGGTTTAATTTCAGTTTTTGCTAATTTCGAGATTTCCTCATTAATTTCCTTCCTCGCTGGTGAGTGCGGTGAGCTTGTGTTGGTTAATTATTAAGGTATTTATTTCTTGCTGAGAGATAGTTAAAGTAGGTTTTAAATTTTAAAAGGTATAAAGAAAATTTATTAAAAAAAAAATAGTAGTAAGAATCAAAACAATATCTTCAGAGCACTTCTCCCCACAAAATTTTCTTTTTCACTGATAATGTAAAGAAACCGCCTGTGAATAATTTGTTGCTCGTGGTGGGAGCCCTTTGCAGCACTGTGCAGTTTGTTAATTTCAGTTTTTGCTAATTTTGAGATTCCCTCATTAATGCGCTGGTGAGTGTGGTGAGCTTGTGTTGGTTAATTATTAAGGTATTTATTTCTTGCTGAGAGATAAGATTAGGAGAAAGGTAAAGTAGATTTTAAATTTTAAAAGGTATAAAGAAAATTTATTAAAATAAAATAGTAGTAAGAATCAAAACAAAATCTTTAGAGCACTTCTCTTCCCCCCACAAAATTTTCTTTTTCACTGATAATGTAAAGAAACCGCCTGTGAATAATTTGTTGCTCGTGGTGGGAGCCCTTTGCAGCACTGTGCAGTTTAATTTCAGATTTTTGCTAATTTTGAGATTTCCTCATTAATGTGCTGGTGAGTGTGGTGAGCTTGTGTTGGTTAATTATTAAGGTATTTATTTCTTGCTGTTAGATAAGATTAGGAGAAAGGTAAAGTACATTTTAAATTTTAAAAGGTATAAAGAAAATTTATTAAAAAAAAATAGTAGTTAGAATCAAAACAAAATCTTTAGAGCATTTCTCTTCCCCCCACAAAATTTTCTTTTTCACTGATAATGTAAAGAAACCGCCTGTGAATAATTTGTTGCTCGTGGTGGGAGCCCTTTGCAGCACTTTGCAGTTTGTGGTACAAACTTCTGCAGTGTTAGGTCAAACTTGTCTAGCTGAGATGGAGGCAAGTCCTCAGACTGTGGGAGAATTCACCTCTTGTGCTCCCTGTTTCTTTGGTTAGAGTTAGTTTGAGGATGGCCAGGTGTTTCTTGGTTAATTTCAGTTTTTTGCTAATTTTGAGATTCCCTCATTAATGCGCTGGTGAGTGTGGTGAGCTTGTGTTGGTTAATTATTAAGGTATTTATTTCTTGCTGTTAGATAAGATTAGGAGAAAGGTAAAGTAGATTTTAAATTTTAAAAGGTATAAAGAAAATTTAATAAAAGAAAAAAAAAGTAGTAAGAATCAAAACAAACTCTTTAGAACACTTCTCCTCCCCCCACAACCATTTCTTTTTCACTGACAAAGTAGAGAAACCACCTGTGAGTAATTCACTGCTTCTGGTGGGAGCCCTTCCCAGCACTTTGTGCAGCTTTTGGTACAAACTTGTGGAGAAGGAAAAGGTGCAGTGTTAGATCAGACTGGTCTAGCTGAGATGGAGTCAAGTACTCAGACTGTGGGAGAATTTACCTCTTGTGCTCCCTGTTTGGTTAGTTTGAGGATGGCCAGGTGTTTTTCAGAGGCTGCAACTTCATGCTGATAATTACCATGAGAGTGAAATGAATCTAAACTGATTCATGGCCTTTGTTGTGTTGTCTGAACTTCAGTGTGAAGAGCAAGGCAGGGCGAGGGAATTGCTGTGGAATTAATTACACCAGACTATTTTATTGGCAACAGGAGATAATAAGCAGAATAACCAGAAAATTTTTGCAAATCATGTGTAACAAAAGGACCTGAGTTCTACTTGATTGTTTTTGGCTACAGCAGTGAATTCAACTCAGCCATTCAGTGATTTTTGTAAAAATCCCCAATCCCAGCCAGAGCTCTGACAGCATTGCCATGTTTGCTTGTCTTGCAGACGATGTTGAGTTTGAAGTGTCCTCTGACCGCCGAACTGGAAAACCCATTGCTATTAAATTGGTGAAGATAAAGCCAGAAATATTACCTGAAGAACGAATAAATGGACAAGTTAGTGCCTGTTTTCTATACCTGCATCATTGCCATCCTTTACTCCAGTACAGAAAACTGGGTTAATTGAGCATGGGTATTAACTGCCTTCAGTATAATTACACTGAAATATATTTCAGTCTGCTCTGGTAAAAATTCAGAGTTTCAGTTTGAGCTCTTACTTGGCTCCAAACACTTCTTAGAGCCAAGAGGGGTTCTGTGAGATTGAAAAGTTGCACTGTGGCATTCCCTGCTGAGTGTGTAGTAGAGATTCATTTTGTGTACAACAATGCCACTCCTGAAATGACTAGCAATGGATTTTTTTTTTTTTTTTTTTTTGACTGGTAGGTTGTGTGTGCTGTTCCTCACAATTTAGAGAGTAAATCTCCAGCTGCCCCGGGTCAAAGTCCAACAGGGAGTGTTTGCTACGAACGCAATGGGGTAAAGCTTGCGTATTTTACTTGAACTCTTCACTGGTCCATCACTGTGGTCTATGACAAAAAAAACCCAAAAAAAAGCAGTTTAATGTAGACAATTGACACTGCATTGAACTGTGCAGTTTTTGGCCAAAAAAAAGCATGCTTTGGTAATTACTACAAAAAATAATGGTTTTTAGACAGTTTGCTTGCTTGTATCTGTGGAGAACTTCCTAGAGGCAAATAGTTGTTCTCTTTTAAACTTGATGAAGTTCATGTGTCCTTATCTTGAACTTCTAACATTTAGAAATTGGCCTTTAAAGATGGTCATGTTCAAAACCTTTCAACTTCAGTTGCTTGTTACATACTCACCAAAACAGCACGACAGAAAAAGAATGTTTTGCATGCCGTGTTTCTTATTGTTGATTTTCTCACTAAATTAAGCAGATACTGTTATTACAATTGTGTTCATCTTTCTTTGAAACAACTATCCTGCAAATAGAGTAACTTTAGTTAATGTTAATTTACAGGAAGTATTTTACCTGACTTACACCCCAGAGGATGTTGAAGGAAATGTACAGCTGGAAACAGGAGATAAAATAAACTTTATAATTGATACAAATAAACAGTAAGTTGGTATTGCTTTTCTGGCTTCATATTTTGTTTTAGTAGTCAGACAGAATTCATACCTATTCCAAGAACTATTATATGAAATACAATCTTAGTTGTTGTTTCAGTTTTGAGTTTACAGATTTTTTTTATTATTATTTTTTTCTCTAGTACTGGTGCTGTAAGTGCTCGTAACATTATGCTATTAAAAAAGAAACAAGCTCGCTGTCAAGGAGTAGTCTGTGCCATGAAAGTAAGTGATCTTAAGTTTCATTTGAAAATGAAATGCTGTTTTGAAGAGTGCTGTTGAAAGTAATATTTAAGTTGTTTAGAGCTGCTAACAGCTTGGGCTGTGGGTGTAAATTGTGTGAAATGGTTTAAACAGCTCATCTTTGATACTGATACTCCTCTTAACAAAGAAAGTTCCATTTATTTCTGTTTATATATTTCTTGTGGCAGTCAGCTGTGTACACCTGTAAGTGCTGTGCTGGGATTCAGAGATTGTTCTGTGTTTACCAGAACCTGTCAAATGATTTATTGCTATGTTCCAATAATGGACAATTCAACACTTTTTTCTTCTGTTGACAGGAAGCCTTTGGATTTATTGAGAGAGGTGATGTCGTGAAGGAGATATTCTTTCATTATAGTGAATTTAAAGGTGACCTAGAAACCTTACAGCCTGGTGATGATGTGGAGTTTACAATCAAAGACAGAAATGTAAGACGAAATCCAGTAAAACGGAAGCAAAGGTCCTGGGGAATAACTGCACAGCTCTCTGCTTTCCCCAGCTCTAAAAAAGGGGGGAGGAGGTTCATTGAGCTTCATTGGGAAATGTCTGTGACTTTCTCTCTTTTCTTTGGGTGTTTGACTGATTTTGTGCTCTTAGGGTAAAGAAGTTGCAACAGATGTTAGACTGCTGCCTCAAGGAACTGTCATTTTTGAAGATATCAGCATTGAACATTTTGAAGGAACTGTAACCAAAGTAATTCCAAAAGTACCCAGCAAAAACCAGGTGAATTTCAGTAGTTAAATAAATCTGTGTAATGCTGGTTTGATTGTATTGAATTCCAGTCGATAACTGGAAGCATTTGTTCCCATTTCCCAGTACCTCTTTGCTGCATAAGCATCATTTCAGAATTAAGATTCACTCTCAATTTCAAATCCAAATAGGAAGAGTTAGGGTAGTGGTACATGATGGAGTGTGTGTTTAATGTTTCAAATACTTTATTGTTTCAAATACTTGCTATAATTTTTTGTGGAGTTAGACATATCCTTAAAGCAAAAGACTCAGGGGAAAAGAGAAAAATATTTGCTGGGATAAGCCAGATCTATGGATTCTTGTGAGCATTAACAGGTAATGAGGCTTTTGGGCTGTAATGTTTGTCTTGGAGGAGTGTTCATGAGCACTTCCACTAAGATTTTAGTTGAGTCTCTGTTAGTGTGGGAAGGTTTGGGGTGCTTTGAAGACTTAATAAGAAAGAGCCTGCATTTTAGAAGTGTTATGGTTATAAACTTCATTCTTGAAATAGAGAAAATTCCTTCAGCAGGGCATGGCTGGGACTTAAAAAGCCTTCAAGCCAACCAACAGCTCCAAAAGCCACCTTGCACTGGGCAAGTTCCAGATGAGGAGTGGTGGAGATGGAGCAGAGCTGAGTCCAGCAGGACTTGGCAGGACCCCTGTGCTGTTGGCAGCTGTGCTGAGCCCTGCAGGTGAACTCAGCTTTCACTTGGGTTTTCTGTCCCCAGAGCAAATAGAGAAATAGAGAAAATTCCTTCAGCAGGGCATGGCTGGGGCTTAAAAAACCTTCAGCTCCAAAAGCCACTTTGCATTGGGCAACTTCCAGATGTGGAGTGGTGGAGATGGAGCAGAGCAGCACTTGGCAGGACCCCTGTGCTGAGCCCTGCAGGTGAACTCAGCTTTGCCTTGGGTTTTCTGTCCCCAGAGTGATCCCTTACCTGGCCGCATCAAAGTGGACTTTGTGATTCCTAAGGAGCTTCCCTTTGGGGACAAGGACACAAAATCCAAGGTGACCTTGCTGGAGAGCGACCACGTGCGGTTCAACATTTCCACGGACAGGCGCGACAAACTGGAGCGAGCCACCAACATTGAGGTTCTCCCCAACACTTTCCAGTTTACTAATGAAACCAGAGAAATGGCAAGTATCCAAATATTTCTAATTCTTGAAGGGAAGTGAAGGCAAAATGAGTTGGGGGCTGTCTTCTACAATAGATCCTAAAATCACTCGTGTCTTCCATTGCCTGCTCTGAAATCCAGCTCTAGGACCTGCAGTGCAAGCAAAGCAGAAAATTCAGAATTCATGCTCTGCATCTTTGCCTTAAAAGCATAAAGTCTTAACTACTTTTTAACATTTAAGTGAAATTATATTAGGAAATTAGAATTTAACTGGCCCTCTTGGATGGGATTGCTGGCTGGTTGTAGCAGACACAAGTGATGTAGTCTTGAACTGAGAGCTTAAAATTCACATAGTTGAGTCTAAAGAGGAAATTACTCATCTTCCTTTGGGAAACTGGAGACCTTGGGACTACCCTGGTTCAGGTAGTGAAAAGTGTAAACAATTGGAGGAGAGACTCTGAGCAGCTTTTGTATTTGAAGTTTTTTGGCCAATCTCTGTCTGAGGGTCAAGCAGAAGGATGGTAGAGCAGAGTTCTCTCAGTACCAGAAACTCTTTGTGGATTACAGGGACTAAGATGGATGTGCTAATGAGCATTACAGAATATCTTTCATTCCTGTAACTTGGAATGTTGGTTCTGTTCCAGACTGTAACTTTGCTTTCCTTTGCAATTTGGAGTTCAGTTACAGTGTTGTCACATCAGTGTGCTGTCAATTATTGTCCCTTGGCTTTAAGAAAACCCTGAGTTTTGATTTCATCCTTTGAGATTTTGGGTTCCTATCCTATAGACTTCTTGTATTTCTGCTCTGGCTACATACACCTGCCTGCCTGAGCTGAGCTCTCATGGGGGTCATGGGTGCTGGCAGCTTCTGGGAAGGTTGGTTGGTCTGCTGGAGTTTGTGAAATCTGTTTAAGAGAAGAATGTTCCTAAAGGTGAAAGGTGCCTTTGCACTGTCACTCTGATCCTCTGAGCTTGTCCTGAGCCTTGCTAAACTCTGTATTAACTGGGTTGAAGGCAATGTGTTAATGAATTCTACCTTCATTCTGGCAGCATCTGGTGCTAGGGTTTGGGTTTTTGTCAGTATATTCTGTTTTCACTCAGCATTCCATTCCCAGTGGTTTATCAGGAAGGCCACTGAACTCCTGTGTCACATGGGAGTGTTCCCAAAACACACCCACGGGGATGGGAGTCTTGTTTAACAGCTTCTTTATAATTCCTTCATTTGTGACTGGAAATCTGTTGGTTTTTCTCTTCAACTTTCCTCTGAACACTGATTTTATTTCCTGTTTTTATAGATGGTTGTACTTTTAGTGTGTTTGTGTGTTTAATATTCTCCTGGAGATGATACAGTGTTTGCAGAGCTGCCCCATGTGTTCCCTGTACTGGCAGGTTCTTTAACTTCAGTCCTTGAGTTAATATTCTCCACCTCACTTTTATCTCGAGTTGACTTCAGCAATGAGGTGGGAAGAACTTTCAGCTTGACCAGGGCTGTGAGCAGCAGGGTTTGCAAGGAAGGACATTGCTTAATCCAAGTGTTTTCCCAGGGTTCAGACCTTTCTGCCCACTCCTGACCCATGGAGCAGCTGGACAGGTGTCACATACCAAGGATTAAACTGTAATTGTTGGTTTGGCTGTTGCAGGGTGTGATTGCAGCAATGAGGGATGGCTTTGGCTTCATTAAGTGTGTGGACAGGGATGCTCGGATGTTCTTCCACTTCAGTGAGATCATGGATGGAAACCAGCTCCATATTTCGGATGAAGTAGAGTTCACCGTCGTTCCTGTAAGTGGGGTTTAAATTTCCATAAAATCTCAGCAGGTAAGGAAATTATGCACAGTGTGTCTAGAACCTGATGGATTTCTCTTCCAGGATATGCTGTCTGCCCAAAGGAACCATGCCATAAGGATTAAAAAGCTCCCCAAGGGCACGGTTTCCTTCCACACCCAGTCAGAGCATCGCTTTGTGGGCACTATAGACAAAGAAGCCACTCCAGCCAAAGCCACTAGCCCAAATAAAGGCAAAGAAAAGGTAATGCTGCTCTTCTGCTTTCCTGCCATTGCAGACTGAGGCTGATTCCTTCAAATCTCTACTTCAGCTGGGTTTGAAGCCCTGTTCATTCTGTATAGAGTGAACTACAGCTGATGAAAGCAGTCAGTGAAAACTGACTGCTCTGAACAAGATAATAAAAGTATTGTTTCATATTGTTGTTGAGGATAATTTCCAGGAAATTGATGGGGAGTTTCTTTCTACCTCTCAGTACACAAGATTCTAGATAGAATTATTTAAGTTTCATGGGAAGCATCCCTTACTGTTTTGTTCTGCTTTTTTTAACAATGCCAGAACACTTAAAAGTTCCAACAAATGCTTCCTGGAACTGGTGGCAATACTTCATTGCCTTTTAAAATACTGTCTGTCATCATTTAAAGCTCCTTACCCAGAGTTTGGTTGTGGTTTTGAGCAGTTATTGTAAAACCATTGAGACTCCAGTGAGCAGTGCTTGAACTGTGAGTAGGAAACTGCTCCTAAAGAGGCACTGATTGCTGAATTCTGACCTCTTGTTTGCAGGAAGCTGAAGATGGAATAATTGTGTATGATGACTGTGGAGTAAAACTGACCATTCCTTACCAGGCCAAGGATGTGGAAGGATCTACTAATCCCCAGATAGGAGATAAGGTAAGAGAATTAAGTGTACTACTGGGAAATGCTGTTCTGAGCATTGTGGGGTGTGAGTGAGTTCTCTTTGTCTTTACTTGGAGCAAATGGAGGACAAGGCATCTGTGTGGTATCACCTGCAATGTTGTGTTTAAAGGGGTAAAAAATACCCTCCAACCTGGTGATACATAGGTGGAAATAGTGTCTTACTGTCTAAATGCTGCTTTTTAAACAAAGAATTTTTATCACTAAGTGGACACTGCTTGTCAAGAGGAAATTAATTAGCATAGAGACTAAGATGGATATTGAAGAGGGAGAATATTCCCTCATGAGCATATCAACCTGAGGGACAATAGAAAGGGAAAAAGCTTGGAGATCAGGAAGAGCAACAAAACCCTCAGGAGCCATTCTAGTTACTGGTTAATGTCTCTAAAAACTGAAACAAGGAGTGAAGTGAGGCACATCCCACTGTGGGCCCCTGGTGAGCAGTGTAGGGAGAGGAGATGATCCCCATGGACAGAAAAGTTCTCATGTTTAAGGGATGAAAGGCTGTGAGTGCTGGGGGCTGGCTTGCCTTGCAGGTATCCTAGGTGTGGTGCTGCTCCCTGGGATGTAGGAAATGTCAATGACTGATGTGGTTATGGGAAAGTAGTGACTAGGAGATGACTTTGCTGCAGAGACTGGTGCTGCTGCAGAGCTGCACAGCTTCAAAATTATTTTGGATTTTTTTTTCTTTTAGTCATGGTTTTCTTTGCATTTTTCTGTCTGGTATTGAACGTGTTTGGTTTTCTCTGCATTTTTCTGTCTGGTATTGAATGTGTTTGGTTTTCTTTGCATTTTTCTGTCTGGTATTGACCATGTTTGGTTTTCTCTGCCTCTTTCTGTCTGGTATTGATGGCCCTGTCTCCCCAGGTTGAGTTCTGTGTGTGTGAGGTGAAGAGAACCGGGCTGCAGACGGCTGTTTCTGTCAGGATGCTGGGACGCAACTACAGCTCCAAGAGGCTCTTGGGATATGTGGCAGCCCTGAAAGATAACTTTGGGTTTATTGAAACAGCCAATCATGATAAGGAGATCTTCTTCCACTACAGGTGAATGACAGTTTTATTATTTCATTATGTGTCTGTTTGGGGGAAGTGGGAGGGTGTGGAGTTTTGAATCTATTTGCACTTTACACACACATAATATATTTATATTTATATATATGCTTAAATACCTACAGTTTTATTTATCATCTCTGTTGGACTGGTTCAAGCTTTTCTGTTAGTCAGCAGTCCTGGTGTTTTGTGCCTCTAATTCCCAGGCCAAGAAATCCAGTTGTGTTATGTATTTGAAATGCTTCATTTTCCTGAATGGAGGTTCCTTGTGAAGTGATGAGGGATTAAAATAATTTCTGATAGCTGATGTGGATGTTGGGTGAGCATCACTATTGTCATGTAAATAAAGGAAAACTGTTTCTCATTCTGTTCCTGTAGTGAATATTGTGGTGATATCGATAGCCTGGAACTTGGAGACACTGTGGAATACAGCTTGTCAAAAGGCAAAGGAAACAAAGTTAGTGCAGAGAAAGTAAACAAAACACATGCAGGTAAGGCTGTACCTGGTGTTTTCTGTCTGCAGGGCTCTTGGCACATGCTGGGGGGTAAAGTTTGTTAATGATCCATTTACACTTGGAGCTGAGAGCAGGAAGATGCTCAGTTGGGGTGGTCTGTGGTTTCCTGAAAGCTGCTGCCTGTGTTTGCAGAGAACAGACAAGCACAGACCAACAGTTCTGTGCACAGTAGAAATTCTGTGGACTTTTAGTGTCCTCAGTCCCCCTCACTTGTGGGTTATAAGGAGAGGCTGAATGGCAGAACTGGCCAGATCAGTACCTGCACTCATTGTGCTGTACCTCACAGGGGAAAAGATTGCAGGAGCAGGGCAGATGGGGGAGGGTATTAAGGACTTGGGAGTGGGGGGAAATGCATTCTTCAAGATTATTGGATGATTAAAGTGAGTAGGGAATATGGAAGAGAAAGGAAGGAAACACTTTGATTTGCTTTTCAAGCTTCCTGACCTTAAGTTTTTTGAGAAAAATTTTTTCTACTTCCATGTATGGTATATCAGTGTGATTTTGATTCATTGTCATGGAGTGCAAAACACTGACTCCTGGTCAATATGAATCACTTACTTAAATCAGTTTTAAAATAAACTATGATTAAAACATCCTATTCCTCTATTCCCTGTCTCTTTTCAGTGAATGGTATCACTGAAGAAGCTGATCCCACTGTTTACTCTGGTAAAGTAATTCGTCCCTTGAGGAGTGTAGATCCCACACAGACAGAGTACCAGGGCATGATTGAAGTCATGGAGGATGGTAAGATTGGTTCCTTTTAATTAAGTGTTCTTTTCACAAGTGCAAGTTCTTTTTACAGTGCATTCACAAGTCGAATGCACTGTAAAAAGAGCTGTTGAAGATTTTGTTCACACTACAAACTGTATCCACACAGCTAAGCTGATTTGTACTGTTGGGAATCTGACATCAGGTGGCAAAGGCCTCTCAGTTCTGTCTCGTACTTTCCCCCCCAGGTGAGATGAAAGGAGAGGTCTATCCCTTTGGAATTGTTGGCATGGCAAACAAAGGTGACTGTCTGCAGAAGGGGGAGACAGTAAAGTTCCAGCTGTGTGTGCTGGGTCAGAACGGGCAGACGATGGCTGTGAACATCACCCCCTTCCGCAGGGCCACCGTGGAGTGCGTCAAGGACCAGGTGAGAGGGGATGGGAAATCTCTGCTCCAGCTGGCACAGAGCAACTCAGAACCACTTCAGCACTGGAACTCAGGCAGCTGTGCCCAAACAGATTGCTCAGCACTCCAGGGAACTGGTGTGGTAACCCAGGTTATGCCAGACCCTGGTGTGACTTGAGTAAAGGTGGGCTCAGAGCCTGGTTTGGTGCTGAAACATCAGAACTGCTGGGCAGCAGATAATTCTGAAGATTTGGCTTTGAGATGTCCTAGAAATTGCTCTAACTTGGTTTCTGCTGCACAGAGTGTTTAAAGTGTTCAGAAAAACAAACAAAACATGCACGTACATTGCTTCTGGAAGAAGCTTCTTCACGGCATTGAGCAGTCAGTGATTACAGCTCATCTGAAATGCAAAGGCTGATCTTTGCCCTCGTTGCATCTTGGAATGATTAAAAAGTTAAATGCTGCAAATGCTGTCTGTTTTTACAGATACCACGCAGCACTAATCTCCAGTCATTTATGGAGAGGTTGGATGAGTATTCCTGGCTTATACATGAGTAGAATGGAAAACAGAAGTAAATGGCTTCTTATCCCAGTGACAGGCCAAAAATTGAGTGATTGCTGCTGTGTAACTTCAGGGTGGAGTCTCAGAGCTTGGGGCACTGCTCTTCTCTGTTTAATACAGAGGACTGCCAGGTTAATACTGCCAGGACTCGAGGGCAGTTTTCAGAACTTGCTCTATAGACTTCAGGATTTAAATGTGACTTTACAGTGCCAGGAAGAGTGCCTGGATTTCCAGAAGTGATGTTTCCAGAAAGAATGTTCTGATCACTGCAGAAATTGTATTTCCACTTCTGTTAGGCACCACAGTTTTGAAGTTTTATTTAAAAGTAGTTGAACTACAGTAATAAATGTGTTACTGCATTTGTCTGGATGCAGAACAAATGAATAACCTTGTGATGTGTTGCTTTTCAGTTTGGTTTCATTAACTATGAAGTTGGTGACAGCAAAAAGCTCTTCTTCCATGTCAAAGAAGTCCAGGATGGTGTGGAGCTCCAGGCTGGGGATGAAGTGGAGTTCTCCGTAATCCTGAACCAGCGCACAGGAAAATGCAGTGCCTGTAACGTGTGGCGTGTCTGGTGAGGCTTTGGGATGGCAGGGAGTGACCCTGGCCCAGTGTCTGCATCCCAGCAGGGCCCTGCAGCCTGGGTCTGCCTGAGGGAGTGACCCTGGCCCAGTGTCTGTGTCCCAGCAGGGCCCTGCAGCCTGGGTCTGCCTGAGGGAGTGACCCTGGCCCAGTGTCTGTGTCCCAGCAGAGCCCTGCAGCCTGGGTCTGCCTGAGGGAGTGACCCTGGCCCAGTGTCTGCGTCCCAGCAGAGCCCTGCAGCCTGGGTCTGCCTGAGGGAGTGACCCTGGCCCAGTGTCTGCGTCCCAGCAGGGCCCTGCAGCCTGGGTCTGCCTGAGGGAGTGACCCTGGCCCAGTGTCTGCATCCCAGCAGAGCCCTGCAGCCTGGGTCTGCCTGAGGGAGTGACCCTGGCCCAGTGTCTGTGTCCCAGCAGGGCCCTGCAGCCTGGGTCTGCCTGAGGGAGTGACCCTGGCCCAGTGTCTGCGTCCCAGCAGGGCCCTGCAGCCTGGGTCTGCCTGAGGGAGTGACCCTGGCCCAGTGTCTGCATCCCAGCAGAGCCCTGCAGCCTGGGTCTGCCTGAGGGAGTGACCCTGGCCCAGTGTCTGTGTCCCAGCAGGGCCCTGCAGCCTGGGTCTGCCTGAGGGAGTGACCCTGGCCCAGTGTCTGTGTCCTAGCAGGGCCCTGCAGCCTGGGTCTGCCTGAGGGAGTGACCCTGGCCCAGTATCTGTGTCCCAGCAGGGCCCTGCAGCCTGGGTCTGCCTGAGCTGGATGTTCCTGCAGCAGGAGTTCTGGGTTCCAGCTGCCTCCAGGGAGAGCCACACCTGAGAGCTCCCAGCTCTTCCAGTGCAGGCAGCAGCACTCCCAGCTTTTCCTAATTACAGATGGCTTGTTCCCTTTTTAACCTATTCTTAAACTCCCCCTGTAGCAGGAATTTGGATACAGGCTTGCAAGTGGAAGTTAATGATAAGGAAAGTGATGGCTTTGCTGTGTGGATGCTGGCCACTGGCCAGCACACTCCACAGTGCTGCCATCTCTTTCTTGAAGAGCAGCTTTAATTTTTAAATAGAAAACTCATGTTTTAGAGAGCCTTCTTTTTGGCATGGCATTTTTTACAAGTGATGGGTTTGGGGTTTTTTTAACTATATACACACTTGAAGAAGACTGCATAATTTGTATCTTGTTTAAGCTTGAGATAGCACTTCAGTAGTAACAGAAAGCTAATATTTTTGTCTCAAAATTCTGTGTTCCCATTATCTTCAGAGATGTTAATGCTCTGCCATGATATGCTGGCAACTTGCAAGCCTTTCTTATTGCAGTTTAATCACAGAATGGGTTGGGTTGGAAGAGAACCTAAAAAACCATCTCATTCCACCCCTGCCATGGGCAGGGACACCTGCCCCACTATGCCAGGTTGCTCCAAGCCCCATCAGCCTGGCCTTGGAGATTTCCAGGGATGGGGCAGCCACAGCTTCTCTGGGCAATAGAAATGTAGAATACACAGGTTAGGTGTGCATGAGAGTAAATACAAGATACTTGTAAATACTCTGCTCCCTAAAGAACACCCTCTGGAGATCACTGAGCTCCTCTATTCAGAGTCCAGTGTGGACAGCGAGGTTTGGGGCAGGGCCAGCCCATCAGCTGAGTCTGCTGTCACACAGCATCAATCCTGTGCAGTAAATGACTGTGCCCAAGGCCTGGGAAAGCCTGGGGGCCCTGCCCAGCTGGGGGTGACCCTGCCCTGTGTGTGCTCTCTTGCAGTGAAGGCGCCAAGGCCGTGGCTGCTCCGCGTCCCGATAGACTCGTGAACCGTCTAAAGAGCATCAACCTGGACGATGCCAACGCCCCGCGGCTCACGGTGCTCCGCCAGCCCCGGGGCCCTGACAACTCAAAGGTACACACACACACAGGGCAGAGCCCTGCAGGGCCTGCTGCCCAGGGAAACACACACTGCTGCCTCTGTCAGGGGCCTGAGTGTGTCTGCTGCTCTTCTGTAGAGAGCTGAGCTGTGTGAGGGTGCATTGTGCCAGTGCTGTGCCCTGTGTGTGCCCCCGTGCCAGTGCTGTGTGCTCTGTGTGCTCTGTGTCTGTCACAGACACATTTTATGAAAAATCCTTTCCTTAAGATTTTTTTTCTCCTGAGAAGCTGAGAGGCCTCAGGAACAAAATATAAACAATGGTTATCTGCTGCTGTGGAATGCAACAGGTGCATCTGGGATTGGTCTCATGGGGTTGTTTCTAATTAATGGCCAATCACACTGGCTCAGACTCTCTGTCCAAGACAGAAGCTTTTGTTATTCATTCTTTCCTTTTCAATTCTTAGCTAGCCTTCTGATTAAATCCTTTCTTCTATTCTTTTAGTATAGTTTTAATGTAATATATATCATAAAATAATAAATCAAGTCTTCTGAAACATGGAGTCAGATCCTCATCTCTTCCCTTGTCCTAAGACCCCTGTGAACACGGTCACTGCTGTGCCCTGTGTCACTACTGTGCTCTGTGTCCTGTGTCACTGCTGTGCCCTGTGCTTTCAGAAGAGCACATGACAGAGAAGCAACTCACTGCTGCCTGTGTTGGAGCCTCTCTGTCATGGTTTGTCTTGGCTGTTGTAGTTTGTTCTTCATTTATAAACCTCAGAGGTAGCGAGTGAAGTCTGTTTGCCCAGACATGGCTTTCACACAATGTTCTGGCACCCCTTGATAAGCAGGAGAAAAGTGTTTGGTATCTCTGTTGTGTTTTGGACTACAAAGAACACCCCAGAGAACCTGTCTTGTTGCTGTCTCTGTTTCTGAAGACAAACATGACTAATTAGAAGGGAGCTGCTTGGGTGGAACAGACCAGGCTCTCCTCAAAGCCCAGTGGCAGTGCCAGGTTCACGGTTGGACGTGATGATTTTTAAAGCCCTTTTCCTATAGGAATGTGCTTCCTGTTGACAGAGTGACAAAACTCTCCTTTGTCTCCTTAAAAAGGAAAAAAGCCCAGAAGCTTCTTCCTTCAATTTGCAAAAAAGACACCTCATAGGACCTGGGGGACTTCACCTCAAACTTAAGGATAGCCAATTGGACAGAAACCAAAAAGTTTTGCCTGAGCAATTTACTAGAAAAAGAAGAGAGCAAAGAAATTAATTTTGTGAGGTGTTTACCAGGAGCAAGAACTTCTTGCACCTGGCTCGGTTTTTCTTGGTAAAGAGTTTTGTTATTTTGCCTTTTAATAAAACTTTTGTTTCCAACACTACCACAGAAGCCATCCTGCTGATTTTATGCCTTCTAAGGTAGCTGAGCTGTCTTGGGTGTGATACAGATCTCCAAGAGCTTATGAGACCTGGCTTGAGGAGACCCTTAAATCGTCTTCTGTGGTGGTGTTCACAGGGGTCCCAGAACGAGGGAAGAGATGAGAATCTTGACTCCATGTTTCAGAAGGCTGATTTATTATTTTATGATATATATTATATTAAAAGAAAATTTAATATATATAATATTAATTATATTAATATAATTATAATAATTATATATATATAATTATATTAATATAATATATATTATATTAAAAGAAAATTATATGCTAAAACTATACTAAAAGAATAGAAGAAAAGATTTCATCAGAAGGCTTGAAAGGAATAGAAAGGAATGCTAATAAAATCTTATGACTACTCATAGCCTCAACAGAGGTGGCTGTCATTGGTCATCAAGTAAAACAAATTTCACGTGCTGGGTAAACAATTCTCCAAATCACATTCCAAAGCAGCAAAACATGGAGAAGCTGAAGCTTCTCAGGAGAAAAGATCCTAATGAAAGGATTGTTCATAAAATAGATCCGTGACAGTTTTCCAGCCTAAATGATTTCATGATTGTGTGATTAGCTGGAGCTAATAGTGTGTTTTGTTTTCCTTGCAGGGATTTGGTGCAGAGAGAAAGATCCGCCAGGCTGGTGTTATAGACTGATCCCGAGCCCGCGGCGGCGCGGGGCCGTGCGGTGGGGCTGCCGAAGGGTACTGAATATCTCCCTGTTCACCCCTTCCTCCAAATTCTCAGAAGCTATTCCACCAGTTTTAACACCTTCTCATGTTATGTTTAAAATTAAATTTACGAAACCATTTTAAATTTCTGCACAGTTGCATTCTGGAGAACTTTAAGGTGGCGCCTTATAGTATCACATTTTAGAAGCTTGTTTTGAATGGTGCATTTAACGCAACTGGTAACTGCAATCTCCATTGCCTCTGTGAGTAAACATAGACAGCTCTGCTCGGGCAGACCTTGTGGAATTCTGCACTACAGTTATTATGCTTTATCCTTGTTTTTGGCCAAGGTTTATTATGCCTTAGTGCTCAGTTGCATTATCTTCCTTCCCAAGTGGAAGGGAAGACTCACTTCAGCTCACTCTGCTCAAATTTTGAGGAACGTGTGAGGGTGGAATAAGTTCTGTTTCTGTCAGATCTCCACAAACATTGATACCTTGAGTTGATGGCCAAATGTTACAGTGTTTTCCTAGTTCATTTAACTTGACTCCTTTAGCCAGTCCTTAGAGCTCAGTGCAAGTCTCTCCCAGGGTCGGTGGATTTTGTAGTGTTCTGGAACAGACAGTGCAGAATTTCATAAGGCTGAGGTGTGCCATCAGTGTGGTAATTTAAATATATTTAAAACAATGCACAAATCTGCTGCTGCTTAGAACACTGCAGCTTCTAAACCCAGTTTCTTTTACTGATTTAAATTTAAAAAGAAAGAAGTTGTGCCTGAAGTGGATACATTTTTTTTGTTCTTTTTGCAGCCGGCACCCAGTGTACTGTAAGAGAATAAATACTTAGGCTTTCCATAGCTGTATTGAGACTTTCATCAAGGTGACTAGTTGATGTCTGTGTGCTTTTTTTTTTTTTTTTGGTTTTTTTTTTTTTGTTTTATTTTGGTTTATTCTTTTGGTTTTGTTTTGGTTTTTTTTTTTCCTTCCCTGCCCCCCTCCCTCCATTTCCCCAGTCACACTTTATCAAGCAAGAAAACTGAATGATTGGTCTAAGTATTACTTTACCAAAAAGATCAGGAGTTACTTTTTGGAATAGAGGGCAGTACTGTGGTTTGGTTTGGGTTTGTTTTGTTTTGGTTTTTTTTTTTAATTTCATTTTTATTTTGGTTAATTTTTTTGTTTGGTTTTTTCCTTTTTTTTTTTTTTTTTTTTTCATGTTACCTCTATTCTCAATTTAGGGTTTTCTTCTCTGGGAGATGCATTATCTTTGTAAAACAAAACATTGCTTTCTCCAATTTTTTTTCTGTTAATGGCAAAGAATGGAAATAGAATAAAGTTTTACTGATTTTGAAAAAAGCCTTGCTGTGCTCAGCCTCTTCTTTCCTCAGCAGGGGCTGTGTTAGAACTGTGTTATCCCCATCACAGGCTCTGTCCTTGTGCCTCCCATTCTCACACCACCCTGAGGGATTTCTGTGTTTTATTTCCAGTCTGAAAGGCCCCATCATCAACCCTACACTATTTATACATTATCACAACAGCAACATTCATTGGTTACAAATTACATCACTTCTAATTAGTGTCCAGCCCCGTTTATGAGCTCTGCCCTCCCCGTGCTCACCCGTGCCCAGCTCGGTTCTGTTCCTTGGCGGGGTCTGTGATCTCCCTGCTGCAATTCCCTCTCCCCGTTCCTGCTCCCTCCCAGGCTCTGAGCCAGACCTTTCCTTTGGATTGTGGATCTTAAAAACGATCGAGTGCAGGATGCTCCCACTGCCGTCCCTTCCCCAGAGCTGCCCGGCTCCAGCTGTTCATCAACAACTTTGAAAAACCACAAAGCTTGACTTTATTCCCTTTTCAAATCCCGAGAGCTCGATGTCATTCCCAGTTCAAAAACCACAGGCTGTGGGGTCGGTGTCATTCCCCCTCTAAAGCCCCGGGATACGGGCCCGGTGCCGTTCCCCGTTCGGGGCCGCGGGCCCCGTGCTGTTCCCCCTTGAAAGCTCCGCGATGCGGGGCCGGTGCCATTTAAAGCCTCGGGCTTCGGTTCGGAGCCGCAGTGCCGGTGCCGCCGTGTCCCTCCCGTGTCCCGTGTTTCTCCCGTGTCCAATGTCCCGCTGTGTCCCTCCCGTGTCCCGTGTTTCTCTCGTGTCCAGTGTCCCGCTGTATCCCTCTCGTGTCCCGCCGTGTTCCTCCCGTGTCCCGTGTTTCTCCCGTGTCCCTCCCGTGTCCAGTGTCCCGCCGTGTCCCGCTGTGTCCCTCCCGTGTCCCGTGTTTCTCCCGTGTCCAATGTCCCGCCGTGTCCCGCTGTGTCCCTCCCGTGTCCCGCCGTGTCCCTCCCGTGTCCCGTGTTTCTCCCGTGTCCAGTGTTTCTTCCGTGTCCAATGTCCCGCCGTGTCCCGCTGTGTCCCTCCCGTGTCCCGTGTTTCTCCCGTGTCCAGTGTTTCTCCCGTGTCCAGTGTTTCTCCCGTGTCCAATGTCCCGCCGTGTCCCGCTGTGTCCCTCTCGTGTCCCGCCGTGTCCCGTGTTTCTCCCGTGTCCAGTGTTCCGCCGTGTCCCGTTGTGTCTCTCCCGTGTCCCGTGGTGTCCTACCGTGTCCCTCGTGTGTCCTGTGTCCTGCTGTGCCCCACCCGTGTCCCGCTGTGTCCCTCTCGTGTCCCGCCCGTGTCCCGTGTTTCTCCCGTATCCCGCTGTGTCCCGCCCGTGTCCCGTGTCCCGCCCGTGTCCCATGTCCCGCTGTGTCTCTCCCGTGTTCCCCCGTATCTCTCCCGTGTCCCGCCGTGTCCCGCCCGTGTCCCATGTCCCGCCCGTGTCCCATGTCCTGCTGTGCCCCTCCCGTGTCCCCCCATATCTCTCCCGTGTCCCGCCGTGTCTCTGCCGTGTCCCGCCCGTGTCGCGCCCGTGTCGCGTGTGCGGAAGCGGCGCGGGCGGTGACGCGCGGGCGGGAGGCGGAAGCGGCGCCGGGCGATCGCGGGGCGGCGGCGGCGGCGGCGGGGCCGGGCCGGGCCCGGCGAGGCCGCGGGGCCATGACCGAGTACAAGCTGGTGGTGGTGGGCGCCGGCGGCGTGGGCAAGAGCGCGCTGACCATCCAGCTCATCCAGAACCACTTCGTGGACGAGTACGACCCCACCATCGAGGTGCGCGGGGCCGCGGGACGGGAGCGCGGGGGAGGCTCCGCCGGGCCGGGGGCGCCGCCCGCGCCGGGCCGGGAGCGGATCCGCCGCCAGCTCCCCCCAGCCCGGCCCGGCCCGGGGCTCTGGGAGCGGTTCCTCCCCTGTTCGTTCCCCTCGGGCTCCCTAAAGCAGCCGCAGGCGGCCAAAGAGGCCGGCACGGGGCTGGGCAGGGCGGGGGTTCTGCTCGCAGGGAGGGTGTTTGTGATTGTTCTTTATTTTCCTCTCCTGTGGAGGAATTTCTTTAAAGCAACAGGAGTTGTGTGTTTTGTAACAAAGGATGAGAGGGCTTAGAGTCTCATTTAAAATGGGGTAGTTTGGGCATGGTTTAAAATGTGATAGTTTGAGTAATATTTAAAATACTGTAGTTTTAGGTGTGGTGGTTTTTCATCAGAGATGGATGAGAATCACAAATGGATGAGAATCACAAAGTCCAGACTGGTTTGGGTTGGAAGGGGCCTTAAAGCTCACCCGGTTTCAACCCTGACACCTTCCACTGTCCCAGGCTGCTCCAAGCCCTGTCCAACCTTGGACACTTCCAGGGATCCAGGGGCAGCCACATCTTCTGCAGAGCAGCTGGCAAAGCTCCTCCTGCGTTTTGATGATTATTTTTACATTTCCCCCGTGGCCCTGGGGTGGCAGGAGCAGTGCAGGGCTCACCGTGGCCGTGTGTTGCAGGACTCCTACCGCAAGCAGGTGGTGATCGATGGCGAGACGTGTCTGCTGGACATCCTGGACACGGCGGGGCAGGAGGAGTACAGCGCCATGAGGGACCAGTACATGAGGACGGGCGAGGGCTTCCTCTGCGTCTTCGCCATCAACAACAGCAAATCCTTCGCTGACATCAACCTCTACAGGTACAGCTGGGCTGCCCCGGGGGCAGGAGTGCAGGGACAGGGGGACAGGGTGGGGACCCTGGCTGAGTGAAGCACTGGAGGGCCTCAGGAACAGACAAATATTGAATCTCCCACTTCTTTCAGGAAGTTTTGTCACTGTTCTGTGCCAGTGCATGGAATCACAGACAGGGGTGGGTTGGAAGAGACTTTTAAGCCCATCCATTCCATCCCCTGCCATGGGCAGAGACACCTTCCTCCATCCCAGGCTGCTCCCAGCCCCATCCAGCCTGGCCAGGGATCCAGGGGCAGCCACAGCTGCTCTGGGCGCCTCTGCCAGGGCCTCAGCACCACCTTTAGTCAGTTAAGACTGGGATGATTTTTATCCAGTTTTATTATTTTTTTTAATCAATCCATATAAATATCTCCAAGGAGTGCCACGAGAACAGTGTCAGACTCTTTTCTATGATGCCCAGGGACAGGACAAGGAGCAGTGGCCATAAACTAAACCACAAGAAGTTCCACCTCAATGTGAGGAAAAACTCCTTTGTATGAGGGTGGCAGAGCCCTGGAGCAGCTGCCAGGGAGTTGTGGAGTCTCCATGTCTGGACACATTCCAAACCCTCCAGGATGTGGTCACCTATTCCAGGTGATCTTACCTTGGCAGAGGGGTGGGACTGAGTGATCTCCAGAGGGCCCTTCCAAGCCCAGCTGTTCTGGGATTCTGTGAATCAGCTGCCATTTGCAGCTACAGAATGTAATCTCTAAGGAGATGGGTGAGAAATCCAGAGTGGAGTTATCCATGGACAGAAAATGAAGTGTACAAAGTGCTTGGCCATGCTGCTGACCTCTGAGGCCCTGCTCACCTTTAATATGTTTTTCTGGCACAAGGTTGTTTGAATACTGAACTGAATCAGTTTTTCTATTTAGAAAATAGTTCCTAATTTTATTTTTTTTTTTTTAATAATTTGTCTTCCTAAAGAGAACAGATCAAGAGAGTGAAGGACTCAGATGATGTGCCCATGGTGCTGGTGGGGAACAAGTGTGATCTGCCCACGAGAACAGTGGACACAAAACAGGCCCAAGAATTGGCAAAAAGCTACGGAATCCCCTTCATAGAGACCTCTGCAAAAACGAGACAGGTGAGGGGTTCCCCCAGGGCCTGACTTCTTCCTGGGAAATGCATCAAGGACATTTTTACCATGTATTTTTGCCTTATTTACAGGAGAAGCATTTTTTCAATCCCTTTACATTTTTAGCTTTTATTTCCCCACTCACTTTTGAAAGAGTTCTGGGCTGGGCCAGTGCAGGAATCGCTTCAGACTCGCCCTGACTTCTTTTCAAGTGGGTCATGTTGATAAATAACAGAGAATAAAAAAAATTCAAGTCCCCTGAAGTTACTAAATAAAACTTAAAAACTAACTAGGGAAAAAAAATACTCAAAATAATAAACATAACTGATACCAGTAAATGTAGAGATGAAGAGACATACAGTGGTTTTGTGGAAAATTACCTAACAAGAAAAAATAACACATGACCAAAAAAATATTAAAATTCTCCTTTACTGTCAAAACATTCAAATGCAACGACCAAAAACCCCTCTTAATAAACCTCCAAAACCATAAAACAAATGCCTGTAAAACAATTCCTAAAAAATAATACTTATGTCTTAAATAAAAGCCACATTTTAACTATAATAAATAAATATCTTATTATAAAATCTCACAAAACACACAGAAGAAAAAGAAACCCAGCTACTTTCTACTGCTTCCAATGATGTTAAAATTTTGATTGCAGCCAGTTTCAGCACCTGCAGTGTTGGCAGGAGGAGCAGCAGAGTTTCAGCTGCTCTCCCTGGAGTGTCAGAGGCTGAGCTCCCTCACCCCAGGCCTGCTGGGTTCTCTTGGCTCGTTAATGAAAGCCAATTAGCAGATTATGATTGCAGACAGAATTCCCCAGACTGGACTAATGGGCTTCTCCCAAGCCTCCTTGGCCACGTGGGCCTGTCCAGCCAGCCCTGGAGCAGGGGAACAGAGCAGGGAAGGTGCAATTATTGAGCAGCAGCCAGAAAATCCTGAATTCTCAGAATTCTAAAAGTAGGCAAGGAGCAGCTGGTTTCCTGCATGGAACCTTCCTGAGATACAACATTTTTCCACGTTTATTTTAGTGGTTGTTACCCCAGGAGGAGTCAGGCTGGGACATCCATATGGGATTCCTCCTCTTAGGAGCCACAGGATCAGTTGGGTGCTGCTCTTCTGCAGAATTGTGACTTTCAAACCCATTAAGGGGTTCTGGGATGGACAGATCAGTGATTTCAAAAGCTTGAGGGAAGAAAATGCCTGACCTTGTGTTTGCATTCAGGGTGTGGAAGATGCTTTTTACACCCTGGTGAGGGAGATCCGGCAGTACCGGATGAAGAAGCTCAACAGCAGCGAGGATGGGAACCAGGGCTGCATGGGACTGTCCTGCCTTGTCATGTGAGAAGGTGAGCTGGAACCTCACTGTGCCCTGCCTCCTCTGCCTTCCAGCAGCTCCTAAATGGGGCTTAGAAATGCTGCCTGCTCTAGGTGGGGTTTTCCCCTTTTATAGAACATTTTTGTGGGAATGTTCCTCCCTCGGGGTCACCCAGTGTGGTGGTGTTTGCAGGGGCCCCAGGAGGAGAGAAGAGGTGAGAATCTTGACTCCATGTTTCAGAAGGCTGATTTATTATTTTATGATATATATTATATTAAAAGAAAATTATATATTAAAATTATACTAAAAGAATAGAAGAAAGGATTTAATCAGAAGGCTTGAAAGGAAAGGAATGGAATGATAATAAAATCTTGTGACTGACCAGAAAGTCCAAGACAGCTGGACTGTGATTGGCCAGTAATTAAAAACAACCACATGAGACCAATCAAAGATGCACCTGTTGCATTCCACAGCAGCAGAAAATTATTGTTTACATTTCATTTCTGAGGCTTCTCAGCTTCTCAGGAGAAAAAATCCCAGCAAAAGGATTTTTCATAAAATATGTCCGTGACACACATTGATTCCCAGAGAATTGGATTCTACAATGGATCCTGCTATTGGATCCTACAATGTTTTAATGCTCAAAAAAGAAAAATTCCCCTCTAAGCTGATGGCAGAGCTTAAGAAAAGGAATTTTCATTCACTTCACCCTTTTGGCTGATGGCTGGATGGAACAAGATGATCTTTAAGGTTGCTTCCAACCCAAAACATTCCATGATTTCCACCAATTTCAGTGGTGTGATTTGCTGTGTCATTCCTTTCTGTCTCCTTTTGGGAAACCCTTTGGACTGTTTGGAGAAGGTGTAATTTCTGAGGAAACACCTTGAAAGAGGGGTGTGCACAGCAGAGTGATTGACTCCTGCACAGCTCCCCTTGAGCTGTGTTCATCTGGAACATGCTGATTCCAGGATGAACCAAATAAAATGGTGAAATAACCAATTACCAATTTACTCCCACAGGATTTTTCCCCTTTTTTCCCATTTATTCCCATTTTTTTCCCATTCCCGGATTTATTCCAGAATTTTTTCCCATTTACTCCCCGATTTTTTTCCATTTTATTCCCGTTTTTTCCCCATTTATTCCCCAATTTTTTTCCATTTTATTCCCATTTTTTTCCCATTCCCGGATTTATTCCAGAATTTTTTCCCATTTATTCCCTGATTTTTTTTCCATTTTATTCCCGTTTTTTTTCCCATTTATTCCCCGATTTTTCCCATTTTTTTTCCCACGTTTTTCTCATTTATTCCCAGATTTTTTCTCATTTATTTCCAGATTTTTCCCCATTAACCAATTAAAATAATGAAATCTGAGTTCCCAACTGAGGGAAATTCCTTTTAACCATTCCCTGTAAGATGTTGCTCATGACTCTGAAAACAGCCAGACCAGCTCAGCCCTTGCACTGCTGCACTGCACACCCACCCCAGAGCTAATTAGTGCTAATTGGAGCTGCCTTTCTGTTCCAGATGCCAGGAAAACGTGGTTCAGGTGCAGCTGCTGGACAAGCCTCGATCTGTGCTGCCTCTCCTGCTGCTCCCTGCAGTGTTTGGGTGCCAGTGACAGACTCTGGGCCCCAGAGTTAATTAGCACAAGGTCCATCTGCAGAGAACACCCATGGCATCTACCTCCCTGCTCAGCTCACGGAGCAGCAGCGCCTCGGGATGCGCTGGGATTCTTCTCTCGCTGTCACCTGGCTTTGTTCCAGAAGAAAACCAGTCCCAAAAGTGAACTATAGAGACTAAATGCTGTGAAAAAGATGACACTTTACCTCTAGAGTAAAAGCTAGAAGTGCTGTGTGTCCCCTGTCTGTTGGAATCCGTGCAGTGCTGGCACAGGAGTGGCACGGTTGGTGTCACACGGGGTTGTGCCGCCCTGTCCCCTCCCAGCTGGGTGTCTGCTCTCTGTGCACCTGTACAGCACAAATGCAACATCTCCAGGGCCAGGAGTGCCACCTACCTGATCCTCCATTGCTGTAATAAAAAGGAAAACCTTTCCTAACTAAGTGCCTGTTTGCTAAGAAGATTTGAAGCTGTCCCTTGGGTTGAGGAAAACCCC
Source organism: Agelaius phoeniceus (assembly GCF_051311805.1). Classification (NCBI taxonomy): domain Eukaryota; kingdom Metazoa; phylum Chordata; class Aves; order Passeriformes; family Icteridae; genus Agelaius; species Agelaius phoeniceus. The sequence continues at coordinate 4,333,739 of NC_135289.1, read as the reverse complement.
AAGGACTGGAATTTCTTGGGAGCTCGTTGTGTCAAGCAGGCAAGTGTGCTGTGGGTGATCTGGGCCTGGCAGGATCCTCCAGCAGGAATTTGGAGGGATTTGGAAGGTCCAGCAGGCACTTGAGAGACTCTTGGACAAGGGAGGGGACACACTGCATCTGTGTTTTACTTTCTTTGTGGGTGGAACAGTTTATATTCTGTATTGTTTTCCTGCAGCATTCAGATCTCTTCGAAGTTGGACCAAACCTGTCAGCTGTTCATTTTTAACATGAACTGCCAACATTTCTCTGGGCAGCTTCTCACTCATTAATCTGGTAACTGGAGGTTGCTTTGGACAGCTGCTATTCAGCTCTCTCTGTAACTTGCAAATTGTTTTATTCTGAATTATTTTCTTACCACAGACTGTAAAGAGTCTCTTCAAAATGTCTCTAGACTGTAAAATTGGAGTTTCTTTGTCAGGGAAGGAGTGTGGAGGGTTGGGGTTGACTCTGTCAGGGGTGCAGGAAGTGGCTGCCCCATCCCTGGCAGTGCCCAAGGCCAGGTTGGAGCAGCTGGGGCAGTGAAGGTGTCCCTGCCATGGCAGGGGTGGATGGGATGAGCTTTGAGTCCTTTCCAACCCAAACCATCCTGGGGCTCTGTGCTGGAGGGGAGGAGGCTGGGAGCTGCCACAGGCACCTGAGCCAGCTTCTGAATGCAGCATCCTTGCAAAATGAGGAGGGGAATGAGCTCAGTGATGGCTCCACAGGAGGTGGGGCACAGACTGGTGGAATTCAGGGCTCACTCTGAGTGAGGGAATTGTGAGCCCTTCCCTCCAGCTGAGGGAATTCTCCCCAGACCAGAGCAGCCTCCCCTGGTTCGCTGGTGCCCAGCTGTGCTCTCTGCTGTCCCTGTGCTGCTGGGCTGGGTTCTGCCCTCACTTCAGCTCTGAGGAGGAGGAGGAGGAGGAGGAAGGAGCCCTCAGCCAACAGAGGGAGCATTTGGTCAGTGCCAGGCCAGCAGAGCCTCAGGAGGCTCAGTTTCAGGTTGTTGGTGTCAGTCACACATCTTAATTTGGAGTGCTCAATTCCAAATGGGCATTGGAAAGCAGTAAACAGAGAGAGAAGAATTTTTCCTTTTAATGTTGCTTCCTTCACTAATTACAGTCTTAATTCTCTTCTTGGAATGAAGAGGATCAATCTGCATCACATTTGCTTTATCTGTGATAATCCTTATAAATACTTTTTTCAATTTATTTTAACTTTGACTGATGTGACTGATAAGAATTAAACCCACAAAAAAATTAACATAAAATATTATTTTCCAGCAACATACACACAATGGTGGGCAGAATCCTGGGGACCATTGGCTCAGGTTCAGTTTATTTGATACTGCCCAGAGCAGCTGTGGCTGCCCCATCCCTGGAAGTGTCCAAGGCCAGGATGGAGCAGCCTGGGGCAGTGGAAGGTGTCCCTGCCCATGGGATGAGCTTTAAGGCCCCTTCCAGCCCAAACCATTCCATGAGTGCAGGTTAAAGCTGGCAGAGCTGCCACCCTGCACAGCCAGGGCTGAGAAAGCTTTGTCAGAAGATTTTCTGTGAAAACCTTCCCTGTGGGGCTGCCCCTGAAGAGCTGTGGGGCACAAGGGCAGGCAGTCAATAAAAACCCCTGGGAAATGGGGAAAAGCTTTTGGGATACACATGGAACCAGCAGGAAGGGCAGAGTGGGGGTTATGAGGACATTGAATGGTGACATTCTGCCATCATGGAGGGGCTTTGATTTCTTGGGAAATGCAGGAATTTGTTTCCTGGCCAGAGCTCAGCTGCCTGTGGCCATGGGAAGCCTCTGGCATTTGATGTTTGAGGGGTGTGTGCTCAACCTGGAGAATGATTTGGATGGAGATTCATCATAGCAGTGCTCCACACTGCTCTGCATGCTCTGGCATTAAAATATACCAGTGTAGCTCCAAGGCTGGGAATTCTCAGCAATGTGTGGGAACTGACTGGAAAATGCATCTGCTGCTCTTTGCTGTTCCCTTTCTCTTGGGCTCTATAAAACCTGAAAAGGGAAAAAGCCCTGGTGAGGGTAGGTCTGTATTTGTATCACCTTTGGAACCTTTAGAATGCTTTTTAGGAATTTTTTTTTTCAGTTTTTAGGGTGCTGCAGAGCTGACCTGCACAGGTGATACTCCCAAGTCCATCAGTGTAGTTCCAAATCCAGCAGAAAATACAAAATCAAGGTGGTGCACTATCAGGAGTGAACTGAATGGTTGTCATTTGTTTCCAGCTGCCTCACAGAGAACCCCTGGGTTTGGTGGCAGCCAAGAACTGGAAGGACAAAACCCTGTGAACTTTGGTGAAAATTATTTAGAAGATAAGCACAGAAGGTTTTGCACAAGACTGGTCCCTGGAAAAGGGGGTTTAGTAGATTTGGTCCAAATATTGTTATTTACAGCAGCACAACTCTGCACTAGTGCCAAGCTGATTTCACTGCCCTGACTGGGCAGAACACACATGAACAACTTTTGAGGTAAAATATTAAAGATATTAAAATATTAAAAAAGGGTAAAGCTCTTGTTCAGAACTTCCAAGTGCCAATGACTGGAACAAATGTTTCTGTAGCTGTGGCTGAGTGGAGCCAGCGGAATCCTGGGGTTGTTTCTCTGTGTCCTCACCCCGTGTTTTTGCTCAAACAAATGCTCAGATTCTGTCCCTGTCCCTGCTGGGATTTCGGATTTTAACCAGGATCTTTCAGCTGCCATCATTTTTAGTGCAGCTCAGCCTTAGGATTGGATTTCAAGCAGCCTCAGGCCTGTGGGGGATCACATTCTGACCTGTGTGCTCCTCAAAAACCCCAAACCTTGAGTGTGTGCCTGTGGTAACCCTCAGGATGGTTGGGAATGTTGGGATCTGGACTTTTAACCCAAGGGCTAATTTGTTGTTACTTTGTTTAATTATTTGCTTTCAATAATGCATCTCTTTTGGTTTGGATTGAAGTAAATTATTTTGCTTCTTTAAATAACTTTTTTAAAGAATAAACTTTGAATTCTTTGGTTGTTTTCTTTGGGTTCTGGGTACAGGATCCAGGAGTTACAGGAGGTTTGATTATCACAGTGCCCTGTGCTTTGTCTGTGGGGTGGGATTTGCTCCATTCTGTCCTGGGGCAGGCCCAGCTCTATCACAGATGTGCCCTAAGGATTAATGAGCAGTGAGAGGAGCCTTGGGACTGCCACAGGCTTGGTCCAGTCCAGTTTTAATCTTGCTGCTGCTGAATCTGTTTGCAGTGGGGTCCCTCATGCTGATTTACATTAAAAAAATGAAAGTCACTTCTTTACTTGATACTCCAATGGCAAAACCAGTTATTAAATTACTGCTGTGCCCAAATCATGCTCTGTTAGCCTTTTAAATTGCTTGATTCAGTCTTCTAAAATACTTCCCTGTTGCCTTCCCTCCTGCAAGAAGGCAAATTTATTCAGAGTACACAGTCAGTAAATGTGCTTCAATTTCTCCTCAGACCTCGTGTCAGGCATCTGAAACCTGGAGTCCAACCTGGGTTTTATGCCAGGAATTCAAAAACAGAGCCCCAGGAACAGAGACACACAATTCCTGCCACTGCAGGTCCAGCCTGTGCCCAGAGCATTCCCACCCTCAGCTGGGGTGGGTGCTGAAAACCCCAGGGTTTCTGGGCTTCTGGAAAGGTTTCCCTGCAATGGGTTTGTTCCTAGAAAGGAGCTCCCTGCAGAGGGCCCTGGTTTGGGTTGTGCCCTGGAAGAGATGGCAGCAGCCTGGGGGTCTGTGCAGGGGATGGCTGAGAGCAAGGCGGTGTCACCTGTGGCATTCACATTTCCTGGAAAATCCCTTTGCCCACGATTTTGCTCCTGGGAAGCTGAGAATCCTCAGAGAAAAGGAAAACAATAATTATCTGATTTGCTTCTGCTGTGTTTTGCTCCTTTGGAATGTGATTGGAGATTGTTTACCCACGGGTGATTGTGTCATTGGATTCTGGTGTGAATTATTTTCACTCTTTGGCCAATCAGGGCCAAGGGGAGACTCTGGAGAGAGTCAGAAGTTTTCATTATTATCTTTTTAACCTTTTCTAAGTATACTTTCTGTATTCCTTAGTATAGTTTAGTTTAGTATTCTTGAATATAATATAGGATCATAAAATAATAAATTACCCTTCTGAGAACATGGAGTCAGAGCCATCATTCCTGCCTGCCATGAAGCAAATACAATTGTCACTAAAGGGGTGTTGGGGACAGCCAAAGGTGATACAGAGACTCCATCATCAGTGAAAAGCATTTTATTGTTAGAAATCCACAGTTCTTATAGAAACAATGGTGGACCTAAGACCTGAGTGGCCTTTAGGAATCTTCTCTCACCCATTGGTCAAGAAGGGAAAACTACTTCTTGTAAACTTCTTTGACAAACAGAGATTGCCTGACAAACAGAGATTGAGATAAGAATTGTTTTAATTCTTTCTCTGAGCTTTCTCACATCTTCCCAGGAAGATCCTGGGACAGCTCTGTCTCTCTCTGCTCAGAGGATTTTCAGTGATTACCCAGGGTGGGGAGAGGAGAATCTGCTGAGGTTGATGGAAGGCCCAGCACAGCCAGGAGGCCCTGGTGAGATCCACTTGGTCCCCTCCTGTTCAGACTCCTCCTCTTCAGGAATTGAAACCATTTTCTAGCAAAGCTTCCCCCATGGCCTCTGTGGGTACAAGCTGGAGGAAGATCCTGCTCAGTAACCCAAATTTCTGCTCCAACCATTCTCCCTGGCTGGAACCAGGGCAGCTCAGAGGTAAAAGTGGGGGGGTTTAGAGGCACTCCAAAGCCTCTGGGTGTGAATCCCTCACTCTCCAGCTGAAAAAGAGTGAGAAGAGAGGCTGTTTGTGTCAGTCCTTGAGTTTGCACAGGCCCTGGATCTAACTTTAGCACAGCATGCCCAGGCTTTACTCAGATTTCCACCATGAGCCCACCCAATCTCACCCTGTGATTAAAAAAGCTGAGGGATCAAAAGACCAAGATTCTCTTGAGGAAGATGACCTCTGTATCCTAAAGGTCATTTTTGGTTTCAGATGTGAATCCCAAGATCCCAAGGAGGGTTAAGGGCTGATTTAGTCCTTGTGGGAGAGCAAACAACAGGAAACAGATTTTATGGGCCTTGAATGAAACAGTTAAACAATAATGTGGTCTGGAGACTCTCAGACTTGGGGATGGGTGAGAGCAAGAAGAATTCAGAACCTGCAAATTTTATCAGCATAAGAGGGAGACCAAAGCTGTACCATCATCCCAGCTTTGCCCTGGTGCTGCTCCTCTGCAGTTGCAGGGAGGGAAATTTATATTTTTGGGGAATAACAGGGAAAGGGGTGTAAAATTCCCTAAATTCTGGAGAATTTCTCAATTGTCACCCATCTTGTTTTGAAGTTGTGCTCATCAGATAAAGGGAACATCTCTTCCAAAGAGTTTCTGGATGCTGTGGAAATGATCTCAGCTGGAGAAGGTGCTCCAGGTCTCACCTCACTGGATTCCTGTGCTCCTAAGGGCAAAATCCATGGCTTGTTATTTACAGCTCTGTATTTTATTTTATTGTATTTTACTGTATTTTATTTTATTTGTGCAGGTGACTCTCTCACCTATTCTAGCCTTCTTCTTAGACAAGAGTTTTCCATAGCTGCTCCTGCAAAATGTGGCACAGGAATCCCTTGGATGCCCATAGAATTCCAATAATGGTTCTGTTCCAGGTGGTTTTTCTGTTCCCTTCAATGCTCTGACCAAAGCCACCCTTTAAACCAGAGCCCAAATGCTTTGTCCTATTCCAGGGCAGCTTTTGAACTCCATCAAGAATAGAAACACAAACAGGGAGAGACTTTTCTTCACCTCAAAACTCTTTTATCCTCCTGACCTGCTCAGTTTCACCACTTCCCACCAGGAATCTGAATCAGGAGCTCAGAGTTATCCTGGCAGCAGGCAGGACACAACAAATTCTGGCCTTCCTCTTCACTCAGGAGGTGATTTCCAGCTGCAGGTGAGATCTGAAGAAGGTTTGAGGACACCCCAAAGGAGGGTGCAGCCCTCAGAGCCAATTTGCTGGACACAAACTGCTTCAGATGAAGGCAGGAGGTGCCTCCCAAGCTGAGAGCTGCTGAGCCAGACCCAAGCTAAGGCAGGAGCTCCCTGGCCCCCCTTGGGCTTGGCTGAGAGCTGCTCTCTGTCAGATCAACCTCAGCTGTGGCTCACCATGTCCTGATTACCAGATCAACATTACACACAAAGCTTGGAAAAGGCAGTTCCTGACAAGCTCAGGAACAAACTGTGGCTCCTTGCACCTTCCTTTTATTTGTTGGGTTCAGCTGGGAAGAAGAGAGGACATCTGGGCAGCCCTGTGGGTAAAATCCAGGCTTTCAAACACATCCCTGCCTCAGGAAAAGCCTCTGAACAGCTCAGGTGAGAGCACATGGTTTGTACCTATCCACAGCTCCTGTTCTGGTTGGGAATTTCCTTTAAACCTTTGGTTCAGCATAGAAGACATCAGTTTTTAGTCTCTCTTAGTCTCTCTCTTTAGTCTCTCTTTTAGTCTCTCTTAAAAGACTGAATTCCACAGACCACATTAGAAAGGAGCAGCTGCCCTGGAAATCAGAAATCTGGCCAGACACCAGGTGACACTTCACAAAATGAAAAATGCAAACCTGACTTAAAGAAAAAGATTAGTTAAATTTGATTAATTAAATAAAATTTAATTAAATTTGAGCCTTGCTTTCACCTGTTTCAGTGCAAGTGCTTGTGGCTGCACTTTAAATAGTCCCACAGTTGATCTCCACTCTCCTTTTAGAGTGGGAGAGTCTGATTACAGGGAAGGGAAAGCAGTAAAATTAGTGTTGAGCTGCCAGGCAGTCACTTGGCCCCTTGTGCTCGGGGACTCTGGGGTGTTACTGAGGCTCTGCAAACGCTGCTGAGATGTCCCGGGTGAGAATTCCAGGTAGGTCTGAAAGCCAAGTGTGAGCCAAGGGGCCACAGGGCAGGTTCCAGCCCCACAGCCTCAGAGATTTGGATGTGTGGTGCCCAGGGGACCTCACTGGGGCCTTTGAGCATTTTTCTCCCTGCTTGGAGATGGTTTTGGATAGTGCAGTGAAAGAAACTGTGTTATTGTTTAAACCTTCCTCTGCTTGTAATGAAGGAAAATATTGTCTCTCCTGGGTGAAATGTGTCCTGAAATGACATCATTAAATCCCTGTGGAAGGGCTCAGAGGGATTTCAGGAATCTCTGGGCACCCTGGTGAAGCTCAGCTGTGGGGAGCTGCAGCCCCAAGGGGCTGGGAGCAGGAGCTGGGCAGCAGGAGCAGGGCCAGCCAGGCTCTGCAGGGCAGTGCAGAGGGACATGTGGCAGGTGACTGCAGAGCCCTGGGTGATAACAGCCCCAAACAGCCCTGATAGGAGCATGTTTGGAATTGCAGGGCTGTGGTGTCAGAGACGCTGTCCCAGCACATGAAGCTGGTGTTAAAACCTTGCCCTGCACCATCAGGGGGAGGCTCTGACCCTTCCTGAGTGTAATTTCCATCCACTAAAGAGATGAAAGGTCAAACTAAACATTTCTGGGATGCTTTGTAGGCAGATGAATATGTGGAGTCAGGATTCTGGAGCGTGTGTTCCACAGGCTGGGCTTTGGGCAGTCAGCAGCTGTGATGCCAGAGCTGCAGCCTGAACTGCTGGGTCAGAGAAAAAGGACAGGGGCTGAGCCTCAGAGTGCTGCTGCCACCCTGTCTGAGCAGCTGAGAGGCTCTGAGGGACTGCAGTGTCCCTGCTGGGGAATAAGGGGAGCTGTGAGCACAGGGGGATGGAACTCGGCATCTCTGAAATGACCACCCATGCTGGGGGCCACAGAGGAGGGTAGTCAAGGGCAAAAAATAGCAAAGCCTGGTGCTCTGAGTCTGGAATATCTGCTTGCCTGGTCAGCAGAAGGCTGTGCTGCCCTCCCTGTGTCCTGCAGGTGCAGTAGAGCCCTTCCAGCCCAGCACAGGACTGGTGCCTGCCAGGTGTGGAGTGAGAGGATCTGGGCTCTGGAGGATGCTCCACCTTGGGCACTGCAGGGGAAGCAGGGACTGTGCCAGGCAGAAGCTGTGCCAGAGCCAGGCTGGGCTGGCTGGGAGGGAGGGACCTGCAGTGGGGTTTGGCTCCACACTGAGGCATCACCGAGGCTCTGTCGTGGGACAGGCAATGCTCAACGTCCCTCTGTGCTCCTCAAAGTGACAAATTCTGCTCTGCCTTTTCCTTTTCCTGTACCTGAAGGGGCTACAAGAAGGCTGGAGGGACTTCTCACAAGGGCAGGGAATGACAGGACAAGGGAGAATGGTTTTAAGGCAAAGGAGGGTGGGTTTAGATGGGATATTGGGAAGGAATTCCTCCCTGTGAGGGTGCTGAGGCCCTGGCACAGGGTGCCCAGAGCAGCTGTGGCTGCCCCTGGATCCCTGGAAGTGTCCAAGGCCAGCTTGGACAGGGCTTGGAGCAGCCTGGGACAGTGGAAGGTGTCCCTGCACATCAGATGAGCTTTAAAGTCTCTTCTAACCCAAACCACTCAAGGATTCTATGATTCTTTTCAAAGTTTGGCTAAACTTGTACTTTGCTAATCCCTTTTTAAAGACTGATGAGGTGACAAGGCTAAAAGGCTCTGATTTTGAGGGGCTGATCACAACAGCTTTTCTTTTGTCTCTGTTTTATCTCAAACAGCAGAACACAAACGTGAGTATTGCTGGGTTTCTCTCTGCTCTGCTGTGTTACTGCCTAGACATGATCTCTGGAACCATGCAGCAGTTACATGGTCATGGAGATCATGAAGATCATGGAGATCATGAAGATCATGGAGATCATGAAGATCATGATCCTGGTGATCCTTCAGCAGCTGGGAAATGCTATTTCCTGGCAGTGCCAGCTCTGCCCATCGGTGTTACACAGAATGGTCCCACCTTTCGGTCCTTTGATACAGCACCAAAAGATGCAATTTGTTAAATATCATTCTGCACCCTGAGTGCTGTTGAGCTCTGTCTGCTCTGCTTTGGTGCTCACCTGTGACCATGTCCTGTGTGACACTCGATGGAGAGGTCCATCCTTGGGCACTGATCCCCACTTTGCTTCATGTCCAGCTGCCAAAAGCTGCTGTCAGAGCCCCTGTGCTGCCATGCAAACATCTGCTTCTCGGAGCTGCTGCCAGCAGAACCCTTGGGTTCTTGTTTTATGGTGTTCTGTTGGCAGAGGAAGGCCTTTTAACCTTCCTTCTCCTCCTCCATAAAGCTCCAGCCAGCCCTGTGGCAATGTGGCCCTGGCACCTTTGCAGCACGATGCACGTGGTGGGCTGGGAGTGCCCAGCTGGGAATGCCCTGGGATGGTGGAGCTGAGTGCTTGGGCTGCCAGCTCTGCCCCATCCATGCCTCTGTCTCCCCCTGACTGCTGCAGCAAGTGGATTTTAGGCTCCCTGGAGCTCTAAGGGCTCTGCCAACGTTCCCCTCTTCTCCCAGTGCATGATCCCATAACTGCCCTTCCCAAGGACCTGCTTCTCTCTGGGCCTTATGGCAGCATTTTGGGACTGTGTTTACTTTTCCTGCTGTACTGGGGGTATCAAGGGATGTCTCCAGCCCACCAGGAGTGGCCCAGCCTTGCTGCAAATTTGGGAGGTGGCTCAGAGTCTTCTCCAGGGTGTGGGGGCCACAAGGAAAGGGCAGCTGAGCACGGAGCTGCCTGCAAGGGGCACCCGCTGGGAATCTCCTCCCTGTGGGACACTGAAACTCCTCTTTGCAGAGATGGACGAGTCCCTGCGCTCCTTTGCTGAGAAGGTCTTTGCCTCTGAGGTGAAGGATGAGGAGGTCAGGGGGGAAATCTCCCATTTTGATGTGGAGGATATCTGCCCCATCTCCCGGCAGGAAATGACAGTGCACATGATGCTGCAGGAGGCCAGCTCCACCGTGGAAATGCGGTGAGTTCCCAGGGCAGGAGCACAGCCTGCACCTCTTGGCCACAGCAAACAGGGGGGATGCAATCAGGCCCTTGGGCACAGCTCACCACACCTGTGGGATAAATCCTTGATAATCCCAGGGCGTCTGTCAGGTACTCCAGGATTTCCTCTCTAATTGCTTCCACTGTTGGACAGAAAGAGTCCCTTGGCCCTGGGTGCCAGCACAGCCACGGCCACGGAGCTGTTGGGGAGGGAGACTTGGGGACGAGCCTGCGGCTATTTCGTGGCAGTGCCTGTTTGAGGTGCTCAGAAATCACCAGTGAGCTGGATCGCGATGTGCACAGCTGGAACACAGCTGGGGGAAGTGCCCCTGGCCCTGCAGCTGTGTGTGACCACGGAACGGGGCTGTTTGCCTGAGCCTTTCCTCGCAGCAGGAAGAAGCTGATCCGCATGAAGACGACAGTGCTGGCCCCGCCCGTGGCCCCGGGGGCTGTGGCCAGCCTGGCTGTCACCGAGGAGGCCAGCTCCACCTGCCCCCAGTACCAGACCGTGCCCCACTTCCAGCGGGTGCAGATCACTGGGGATTATGCCTCTGGGGTAGGTACGGCCATGGCTGCTCCCTTTCCACCCCTCTGTACCTGCTGCAGTGGGGACAGTGCCTCCCACTGTGCCTCACAAGCATCTGGGGGTGCCCTGCTGCATCCCTGGGCATCCAGAGCTGAATTCCTCAGCAGGAGCTGTGGGGTGCTGAATATTCCCATGGGATTCTCCAGGGAGAGCTTGGCAGGGCAGGCTGTGCTCACTCTGTCACATCCTCTCTGCTTGCACACAGCTCTGTCTGAGCTCTGTGTACATCCAGGGATCCCAGAACAGCTGAGGGGATTCACCAAGCCCTGGTACAGGCAGGGTCACCTGGAGCCATTTGACCAGGACTGTTATCACATCCCATGCTAATCCTGCCTCCCTCTCCTCCTCAGCCTCCTATTACATTTGTGCTGCTTCTAAGAACCTGCTGGAATGTTGCTCAGCCTGGAGCTGCCCAGCAGAGGGGATCTGGAAATCCCTCCCTGCACTGAGCACATTCCCCCTGCCATGTGTGTCCTAGCTGGGAGTGCTGGTTTCCTGACCTACTCCACTCCAGTATCTCCTGACTGCCCAAAACACTTGTTTGTGCAGTAAATCAAAAATCACTGACACACAGGGTTAGTGCATCTTGTTGTTCCTGCTTCAGTTTCAGCCTGGCTCCAAAAATAGCTTTAATGTTTTGCCCAGGCCTGGCTTCCATTTCAGGGTCCATTACTGATTGCAGTGAGGAATGTAAGAGGGGGTGACATCAGAATTCCCTGGTTCTGCAACCAGGAGCTTCCCTTTGTCATGCCTGGGTCTCTGCCTATCATCCCTTCCTTGCCTTGCTCAGGCAGAGCAGTGGGACATTGATGTGATATGATTTGGTACATGATATGATGAGATAGATGAGATCTAGGATGATATGATATGATTATATGGTATGACAAGAAAGTTGGAGAGGGACTTTTTACAATATCATGTAGTGACAGGACAAGGGGGAATGTCTTCCCACTGCCAGAGGGCAGGGTTAGATGGGATGTTGGGAAGGAATTGTTCCCTGTGAGGATGGGGAGGCCCTGGCTCAGGGTGCCCAGAGAAGCTGTGGCTGCTCCATTCCTGGAAGTGTCCAGTGCCAGGTTGGATGGGGCTGGGAGCACCCTGGGACAGTGGAATGTGTCCCTGCCCACAGCAGGGGCTAGAACAAGATGAGATTTAGGATCCCTTCCAGCCCAAACCATTTTTTTTACATTTATCTTGCCGTGACCAAAATCTCCCTCCACCTGGGTGCACCAGGGTGTGTTTCTTGGGCACACCCTGGTGCGTCCTGTTCCAGCTGTGTGGGTGCCTTCAGCATCACCTCCCCTGCAGGTGACAGTGGAAGACTTTGAGGTGGTGTGCAGGGGCCTGTACCGGGCGCTGTGCATCCGGGAGAAGAACATGCAGCAGTCACTGCAGAGGTTCCCCAAGACACCCTCGCAGTACCTGCGCGCCATCGAGGGCGAGCCCTGGAAACCCAGTGACGTTGGCCCAGGTACACCCAGCACCCCAGGGGCTGCCTTCAGCACGGGGCAGGGCTCAGGCGCTTGCCCAGGCCCCCTCCTTGGTGTCACAGGGGTGGGGTGGGGGAGCAAGGCAGGCCTGGGAGGTTTGGGCTGGCAGCCTGATGGAATTCTCCTTCTGCCGCAGTGTTCACCCCACCAGTGAAGGATGGACAGGATCCCCTGGACAGTGGGAACCTCCCTGAGGACCTGGGATACCACGTGCAGATGAAGGATGGGATCGTTTATGTCTATGCAGACAAGGCAGCAGCTGAGAGAAACGAGCCAAAGGACCTGCCCTACCCCAGCCTCGAGCACTTCATTGATGACATGAACTTCCTCTTGGTCCTGATTGCACAGGGGCCTGTGTAAGTGCACAACCCACCAGGTCCTGCCTCGGTGGGCAGAGGGAGGTCAGGGCAGCCCACTCCCCTCCTGGAACAGGGAGGAACCTGCTGTGACACACCTGCCTGCACAAGTGTCCTCAGTGCTTGTCAGCCCTCTTGGCCTGGGTCTTAAGCAAAACAGCACTCAGGGGCTGGAGGCAGGAGCTGCAGGTTGTCTCCCAGCTGGCCAGCCTTCCTTCAGAGCTCTGTGATAGAGCCAGGGGAGGCACCTCAGGGGAGCAGGGCTGGCCAGCACGAGCTCCTCCAGCCCAGGTGGAATCTGTGTCCCTGTGCTGTGAGGGGAGAGGAGCCCAGTGCCTGTTCTGCCCTTTGCTCTCACCAGAAAGACCTACACTCACCGGCGCCTCAAGTTCCTCTCATCCAAGTTCCAAGTGCATGAAATGCTCAATGAGATGGAGGAGATGAAGGAGCTGAAGAACAACCCCCACCGTGACTTCTACAACTGCAGGAAGGTAAAAGGCAAGGCTTAGAGCTCCAGGGACCCTGGAGAGGAGCTGTCATGGTGCCTGCCCCTCCCTCATTGGGTATTAGAGTCCATGTGTGTAGCAGCAGCATTGCTCCTGTGAGTGGGAATCTGCTGCCTTCAATGCTCTTGGCCAAGCTGTGCCCTCTGGCTGTGTTCACCTGCTGGGCTGAGCCCTGCTCACACACAAGGTGCTCACCTGAGGAGTTTGTTCACCCCCCTGGGATGGTACCTGAGCATCCCAGCCTGAAGCTGTCCCTGTTTTCCCAGGTGGACACACACATCCATGCTGCAGCCTGCATGAACCAGAAGCACCTTCTGCGTTTCATCAAGAAATCCTACCGTGTGGATGCTGACCGTGTGGTCTATAATGCCAAGGGCAAGCAGCTCACCCTGAAACAGCTTTTCCAGCAGCTCAAACTGCACCCCTACGACCTGACAGTGGATTCCCTGGATGTCCATGCTGTAAGTGGTAGGACATTTAATGTAAGATCACTCTTGGGCCACTCTTCCCCCCATGGCTTTTGCCTTCTCTGTGCACCCACACTTGTTGTGTGCATGAATATTTGTGTCAGGGTGCAGCAGCTCCTGGTGATGTTGTTTTGGGTGGTTTGGCTCAGTCCCTGCTCCCTGCCAGGCTGTGAGGGCAGTGTTTGAGCCTGAGCTCCCCGCTGCAGGGCCGGCAGACATTCCAGCGCTTCGACAAGTTCAATGATAAGTACAACCCCGTGGGGGCCAGCGAGCTCAGGGACCTCTACCTGAAGACAGAGAATGCCATTAACGGCGAGTATTTTGCTACCATCATCAAGGTATGGAGAGAGGGCAGGAGAACAGGGTGGTGGAGCTGTGCTGCTGCTCTGGCTCCCCTTGCCATGTGTGCTCTGCTTTGCAGGAGGTTGGCTCTGACCTGGAGGATGCCAAGTACCAGCACACGGAGCCCCGGCTCTCGATCTACGGGCGGTCACCTGAGGAGTGGGCCAGGCTGGCCAGCTGGTTCAACACCCACAGGGTCTATTCCCCCAACATGAAGTGGATGATCCAAGTGCCCAGGATTTAGTACGTGCTGTGGGGCTGAGGGAGCACTGAGCCTTATAGACCCCTCATTCCTGAAAGGGTTGTGGGGACAGTGGGCAGTGTTGTCCCTCTGGTAGCAATTAATCCCTTTGTCCACAGTGATGTGTTCAGGTCTAAGAATTTCCTTCCCCACTTTGGGAAAATGCTGGAATATATCTTTGTTCCTGTGTTTGAGGCAACTATCAATCCACAAGCCCACAAAGAGCTGAGTGTCTTTCTACGCCATGTGAGTGTCACCTGGTGATGTTGTCAGGTGTGGGGAGAACTCACATCCCTGTTTGTGCACAGGGTACTGGCCCTGACAGGGAAAATGGCATCAGTGGGCCAGGGGGCTCTGCCTCATTCTGGGAAGGGGGATGTGGCCAGAAGGGCAGGAGGGGTCAGACTGCTTGGGCTGGCTGCTGTGGGGCTGGGAATTGCTGTGTACCCATCTCCTGGGGAGGGGTGAGCTTTATTCCTGGTGCTGGACAGTGCTGGGGGTTGTGATAATCCTTATAAATACAGAGCAAGGTCTGCAGCCTTGCCTGACCCTGTCCTTGTGGGGCAGAGCCAGGCTCTGGTGAGCTGTGGTGGGGCAGAGTGAGCCCACCTGGGATTGACGAGGTGGGGAGTGTGAGATGCACCTTTTTTGTTCCTTTTGCCAACCAGATCACGGGCTTTGACAGCGTGGATGATGAATCCAAGCACAGTGGACACATGTTCAGCACTAAAAGCCCAAAGCCAGAGGAGTGGACTTCCCCGAAGAACCCGTCCTACACCTACTACATTTACTACATGTATGCCAACATCCTGGTGCTGAACAACCTGCGCAGGTGAGGCCTGGGACCTGCCAAGGGGCTGCCTCCTGCCTTGCCTCAGTTCTTGGATTGTTGGTATGGAAGATGGGGGCTCTCCTCGCTCTGTTTGCAGCATCATGTCCCAGAGCAATCCAGACCCCCCTGGGTAGGAGGGGTGATGCACTGGGGAGAAAGTTCAGGGGTTGCAGAGATGCATCTATCGCACACACAGAGCAGAAAAGAGAAGGAGTAATGTGCTCCTAGGTCAAGCTGGATTCCTGGGGGCTCATGGTAGGGGCAGAGCTGGGCCTGAAGTTGGACCCAGCCATCCAACCCTGCTGTTTGCTGCTCTGAGTGCTCCTTCCCTGTGCCCAGGCAGCGTGGCATGAACACGTTCCTGTTCCGCCCGCACTGCGGCGAGGCCGGGGCCCTCACACACCTGCTGGCAGCCTTCATGACAGCTGATAACATCTCCCACGGGCTCAACCTCAAGAAGGTACGTGGGGCAGGACTGCCAGGAGCAGCCCAGGCACGGCAGAGTGGGAGAAGGGCTCACAGCTGCCTCAGGTAGCTGGCAGATACCTGTGCCACTGCTTTACACTGACACAGCCCGGCTTCAGGCAGATGTTAAATGGTTCTCTGGGCTTCTCCAGGTGTGTTTGGGGATGTGGCTGAGCAGTGCATTAGATTTTGGGGGTTTAGCCTCACAGACCCATCACAGAATATGATTGCTATCACTGGAGCCAGCTAAGTTTGATATCAGACAGCTCCTTGGCTGTGATGGTGTTTGCAGGGGTCCCAGGATGAGGGAAGAGATGAGGATCTGACTCCAGGTTTCAGAAGGCTTGATTTATTATTTTATGATATATATTATATTGAAACTACACTAAAGAATAGAAGAAAGGATTTAAGGATTTCATCAGAAGGCTTGAAAGGAATAGAAAAGAAATGGAATGATAATAAAATCTTGTGACTGACCAGAGAGTCTGAGCCAGCTGACTGTGATTGGCCATTAATTAAAAACAACCACATGAGACCAATCCCAGATGCACCTGTTGCATTCCACAGCAGCAGATAACCATTGGTTACATTTTGTTTCTGAGGCCTCTCAGCTTCTCAGGAGAAAAAATCCTAAGAAAAGGATTTTTCATAAAACATGTCTGTGACACTTGGCCTCTTGTGCTCCTTACCCTGGAGCACTGAGTGCTGGCTGGCCCATCTCTCTCCTTGCACACAATTCCCTGGCTGGGACCAGTCTGATCTTACTCTGGAGAGGTGGAAAGTGCAGAATTTTAACATGGTACCTCTGCTCCTCTCTGCAGAGCCCGGTGCTGCAGTACCTGTACTTCCTTGCCAGAATTCCCATTGCCATGTCCCCACTCAGCAACAACAGCCTCTTCCTGGAGTATGCCAAGAATCCTTTGCTTGACTTCCACCAGAAAGGGCTCATGGTGTCCCTTTCTACAGATGACCCCATGCAGTTCCACTACACCAAGGTACAGTGTGAGCTGAGCACTGGGGCTGGGACTGTGTGGGCCTCGGTTTTTTGGAAGCCAGTGGCACTTGCAGAGGGTTCAGCATATGCTGGGCCATCTCTCCCTCCACCAGCAGATGTCCAGGTAGGATATTAGGAAAAATTTCTCCACTGAAACAGGGGTCAAGCATCTGAACAGGCTGCCCAGAGCAGAGGTGCCTGGAAGTTTTCAAAAAATGAGAACACGTGGCTCTTTGTGGTGTGGTTTAGTGGGCATGGGGGTGTTGGCTGAAGGTTGGACTGATCCTGGAGAACTTTTCCAGCCCCAAAGATTCAGTGAGCTGTGGGACAGCCCCTGCAGAGCACAGGCTGTGCTGGCAGAGGCTGCTGACCCCTAACCCTGTGCTGCAGGAGCCCCTCATGGAGGAGTACGCCATCGCTGCCCAGGTGTTCAAGCTCAGCACCTGTGACATGTGTGAGATCGCCAGGAACAGCGTCCTGCAGTGTGGCCTGTCCCACGAGGTGGGTGTCCTGTCCCCTTGGGGGTGTGTCCTGTCCCATGAGGAGTGTCCTGTCCCATGAGGAGTGTCCTGTCCCATGAGGGGTATGTCCTGTCCCATGAGGAGTATGTCCTGCAGTGTGTCCTGTGTCACAAGCTGCGTGTTCTGCAGTGTCTCATATCCCACGAGGTGTGTCCTGCCCCATGGAGTGGTGTCCTACACTATGTCCTGTGCCATGAGGCGTGTCCTCTCCCACATCGTGGGTGTCCTGTCCCATGCAGGGGGTGTCCTGCAGTGTCTCCTGTCCCACGAGGTGTGTGTGTGTCCTTCTGGGGTGGCCCTGCCCACAGCCCGAGAATGGCACCAGCTCCACTCGTGGGCTCAGAGCTTCTCTCTCTACCGACTTCTGAGGTCGGTACCGCTGTCTTTGCCTCTGGCAGGAGAAAGTGAAGTTCCTGGGTGAAAACTACCGGGAAGACGGGCCCGATGGCAATGACATTCGGAAGACGAACGTGGCCCAGATCCGCGTTGCCTATCGCTACGAGACCTGGTGCTACGAGCTCAACCTCATCGCCGAGGGGCTGAAGAACGAATAGGCGGGGGTCGGACAGCGGGGCCGGGGCCGTGCCGGACTGTGAGGGGGGCCGGGACCGGGGCCGTGCCGGACTGTGAGGGGAGCCAGGGTTGGGACAGAGCCGTGCCGAACTGCGCGGCCCCGGGGCAGCAGCGCAGTAAAACCCCGTCTGTGAAGCGGCTCCGAGCGCCTGAGGGAAAGGGAGCGGGACTGTCGCCTGAGTGACAGCCATGCCAGCCAATGGGCGATGGATCTGTGCGCCCTGAGGCGGGGCGGGAGTGGGATCTCGAGCTGAGTGACAGCCGCAGCAGCCAATCGATGGCGGCTCCGTGAGAGCCGGGAGTGTCCTGCGGGAGCGGGCCGAGGCCGCGGAGAGACGGGACGGGGCGCGGCTGGGGCGGGGTCTCCTTCTGAGTGACGGCCGCGTGAACCAACGGGAAACGGCTCCGGGCACTCCGGGGCGGGGAGGAGGCGGGGTCACCGCTTGAGTGATGGCTACATCCGCCAATGGGAGGTGGTTCCGTGCGCGCCGGGAGCGTCCTGCGGGAGCGGGGCCGGGAGCGGGCCGAGGCCGCGGTGAGACGGAGCGAGGGGCGGCAGGACCGGGCGGGGGTTACGCCGGGAGGGCGAGCGGGTGGCCCGGGGGTTGGGGCTTCCCGCAGTCGTGGCCGGGCTCGGAGCTGCGGGCCCCGAAGGGTCCCCGCGTCCCGGCTGCGGACAGGCGGGCAGCGGCCGGTGCAGCATCTTGCCCGTGTCTGCCGGGCCGGAGGAAGCAGGTGCTGCTCCAGCTGCCCGGAGGAGACGCAGCTCCCCGGGGGAGCCGGGCTTGGGGTGGGTTCGTGTCCCCCACTCGTGCAGATGCCTGAGGGGGAGGGTGCCGGAGGAACCCAGCCGGGGGTGTCCGGTGGTGGGCACAGGCGGGCGGGCCCCGCTGGCCGTCGGGGAGCGCTTCTCCCGTGAGGGCGATGGAGCGCGGGCTGCCCGGAGCTGCTGCTGCTGCTGCAGGGGCTGCCCGCGGGGATGGCCAAAACCATCGAGCAGGGCACCGACAGCAGAACTGGCAGCTTTCTCTCCTTGGGAATGTGGTTTCAGGAAATGGAATTGTCTCGAGGCTTTGCATGGAAAACGTGTAATGTGCTCTCTGGATTTCAGGGCTGGAAAAAGAGTCAGGGGCTCCCCGTCACACCTGCCGAGGGTCACACCTGCCGAGGGTCCCTCCCACTGCCCCATTCTGTGTTTCTGTACCGAGCTGTACACACTGCTGGGCTGTGCTGGGTTAGGGCTCGCTGGGTATTTGTGCTTGTTGCACTGAGGTGAGTGGGGCTGGATGTGTTCAGAGCTCCTTGGCACGCTGGACCAGTCTCCCCTTGCCTTCCCCAGCTCGCTGTATACACACAGCCCTCTGCTCCAGTGACACGGCCTGGCTGGGAGGGCACCTGGCTGTGACAGAGCCCAGGCACTGCTGGAGCAATTCCCCCTCGCAGCTGGGGCTGGCATCAGTGAGTGATGGAAGGAAGGTAGAAGAGAAGTTGCAGGAAAACCAGCCCCTGGAAATGTGTATTTGAGCACTGGTGGCTGGAGGATCTGACCTGGATGTGACCTTGAGTCCTAGTGCTGTCCATTGCTGCTTGGCAAAATTTTACTCTCAGTCTTCCAGTTGTAATAATCTGATATGGGTATGACTCAGTGGGCAGCTCTGGAACACATAATCTGAATGGTGTCTGAGAGGTTTTCTGGTGCTGCCTTAGTCTGCACCCTTTGAACCTCCTGGAGCAGCTGCCTGGGTGCTGCTGAGACATTCCCAAGGGAATGAGTGGTTGGTTGTGGCCTCACACAGCCTGTCTGGGGTGGCCCATGTAAAGCCACACAGGCTTTGTGACTTTCCTTTGGAACCTCACCTCTGATGGTGGCACCAAGGAAGTGCTCCAGGATAAGTTGTGATTGATTTTTAACTCCATGCCCAGCTTGTGCCTCATTTCTGGTGTGCAGCTGCAACACTCCTGGGGCTGGCAGCCAGCCCGGGGTGTAGGGGCTGAGTCAACTGCTGTTGTCAGTATTGCTACCCTGGGCATTCAGATCCTGTGAGTCAGGTCAAAAACCCACGACTTTAAAAATAGTACATTGTGGGTTCTGACCATGTGCACCCTGGTGTAGCAGCCTTCAGTGCTTACATGCTGGAAGTGGTCTGGTTTGGGGGTATTTTTATATCTTGAGGAAAAAGTTGCTTTCAGGAAGTTGAATTTCATCACTTTAGAAAAGGACAGTCAGTAGAAAAGTCTCAGCACTCGTGAGGGTCAGAGTTAACCTCCTTTTGCTGTGTAATTGGGATTAGCAGCACATTTTCTGTGGCCAGGGGCTGTGGCCATGGATCTAATGGGGCAGAACTGCTCCTCAGCAGGAGATGCAGCAGCATGGAAGGAGTTAATACCTCGTGGTTAGAGTAGCTTTGTATCGAGATGGAAATGACTAAGCACTCTGCATTCCTGGAGAGTTACTTATTTTGATATAAAATCTGCTTGTTTGGTACTGCCCATGTCTTTGAGGCATCAGCATGGCAGAGCTGTTCAGAGGAGCATCACAGTTCTTCTGGAGAGAAACAGGATGGGAGTAGCTGAGAGCTCTGGAAGGGGTCCTTTCCCTCCAGGAATGAGCTGCCAGCTTCCCTAGGTTCCACAAGACCAGAAACTGCTTTTTATTTGGCTGCTAAGACAGGAGGAGGCTTGGTGACAAAGGCTTGGGGTGGTTTAGGACTGCACAGCTTTCACAAAAGGACTGAGATTGCCTCAGAGCTGCACGAGCTGGTCCAGGCAGTGTTTGTGTTCCCAGGACAAGGTAAGGTGCTGTGTCAGTGCCTCTGCTGCAGGGTGCTCGGGGTGCTGGGGGGGGGACTGGCCTCAGCACTAGGCAGGGATTTATTCTGGAACAGCAGAACTGGCAGCTTTCTCTCCTTGGGAATGTGGTTTCAGGAAATGGAATTGTCTCGAGGCTTTGCATGGAAAATGTGTAGTGTGCTCTCTGGATTTCAGGGCTGGAAAAAGAGTCAGGGCTACCTGTCATGTGCTGGGAACGTGCCTTATTCTTCTGCTTTGGGAGCTTCCAAACAGCCTGGATCAGAGAGGCAGTGTTTTGGCAGAAATGGGTGGTGTTTTGTCTAGAAATTATGTAATTTTCCCCCAAACTGCTGCTTCTGGTGAAATAATTCAGTATTCTTAACTACACTGATCTCCTCTAAGTTCTGCTGCAGTAAGGATGATAAATTTGGCTTCTCTGGAAATACTGGGAAGCACACTGGGGCCACTGAAGGAGTTTGGAAGGGGAGGTCAGGATGGAAGCAGTCACAAGCCTGGTTATTCTGTGACAGCAATGATTTGTACAGTGCTTGATTCAAGTGCTGGCTGCCTGACCCAGGTGGTCTCTGCCAGCTCTGTGTCCTTGAACTGTGTTTTAGCCTGTCCTGGACTGCATTGAAGAGTTACTTAACTTGGATCACACCACCCCAGTGTGCTCTTTCTTCACCAAAGCTCAGCCTCTGCCCTTGCCTGGGCTCACGTGATGAGCTGAGATCAAATGCCTGGTTCTTGATAGCAAGCCTGGGCAGGTGAAAAGCCGCATTCCTCCCTTCCTTGGATGGATATTTTGGAAGAGACAGTCCAAGGGAGCAGCACTGAGCAGGGAGAGCTTTAGGCTTGTGCTCAGCTGTCTGTGGGTCCCATTCCTGCATGTCCAAAGCCAGGCTGGATGGTGTGACTGTGCTCACAGGGGTCTGAGGATGAGGGAAGAGATGAGGATCTGACTCCATGTTTCAGAAGGCTTGATTTATTATTTTATGATATATATTACATTAAAACTATACTAAAAGAATAGAAAAAAGGATTTCATCAGAAGGTTAGCTAAGAATAGAATAGGAAAGAATGATAGCAAAGGCTTGTGGCTCAGACTCTCTGTCCAAGCCAGCTGACTGTGATTGGCCATTAATTAGAAACAACCAACATGGGCTAATCAAAGATTTACCTATTGCATTCCACTGCAGCAGATAACCATTGTTTACATTTTGTTTTGAGGCTTCTCAGCTTCTCAAGAGGAAAAATCCCAAGGAAAGGATTTTTCATAAAAGATGTCTGTGACAGGATGGGGCTTGGAGCAACTTGGGACAGTGGAAGGTGTCCCTGCCATGGCAGGGGGTGGAAGGAGATGAGCTTTGAGGTTCCTTCCAGTCCAACCCAACCCATTCTGGGATTCTGGAGTTCCATGTGCTGGCCAAGGCTGAGCTTCTCCTCCTCCTCAGCTCCTGGATGTGCCTTACCATGGGAGCAGGGAGCTGGGCAGTGGGAGAGGGCAGGAGCATCAGGCCTTGACTTCAGCCATGGCTTGAGATGAGGAAGCAGAATTGGATCTGTCTGTCTGTCTGTGTGTCTGAGGAAGCAGCAGCACAGGCAGTTTTTGTTGCAGCCCTCCCAACGTGAGCTGTGGCAGGAAGGATGTGGGGTGGGCTGGCAGCCAGCAGAGCTGCCCAGCTTGGGCACAGCAAGGGTGGACCCACCTGGAAAGCTGTGCAGGGCTGCTCAGCCTCCTGTGAGCAGTCATTTGTCCTCATGGGTGGTGGAGGGTGTCAGGGAAGGGTTCTTCCCCCAGAGGGTGCTGGCACTGCCCAGGCTCCCCAGGGAATGGGCACAGCCTGAGGCTGCCAGAGCTGCAGGAGTGTCCTGTGCAGGGCCAGGAGGAATTGGACAGGATGATCCTTGTGGTTCCCTTCCAGGGCTGTTCCATGATTCTCTGCCAGGCTGCTCCCAGAGGAGCTCCCACTGGGCACAGTGCTCTTGGAATCAGCAGCTGTGGGCACAGGCTGTGAGTGAAGGTGCTGGACTGGGTCAGATAAACCCCTGCTCCACACCATGGGATCCTTCAGGTTCTGCTCCCTGTGCCACTCCTGATTCCAGAAATGCTGGTTTTGAAGGTTTGGAGGGCCCTGGAGGATCCTGGTGTGAAGCTGGGCTGCTGGGGAGGCTGTTTGAGCCCTGTCCCCCCTGGCTGTCCCTTTGCCTGGGTCCTGAGGGGCTGCAGCAGCTGAGTGGCACAGCAGAGGAAAGCTGCTTTCCTGTCTGCTAATCAGGGCTGTGCAGACACACACGGAGGAAGGATGGCTCTGCTCTGGCTCAGGATGTTTTGGCAACAATGCCTATTTATAGGAGAGGGCAGGGGCCCCTTGCTGCTGTGGGAAGAGGGTCTCCAGTGGCTGCAGAAGCACTGAGGACAGGCTGGAATGCTGATGAAGGACAGAGGGCTGATGATGGAGCAAATATCCCCAGCTTGGGGCTTACCCAGATTGTCCAAGTTTATCCCATTCACTGCTGAGTGGGAGAGTTACCAGCAGCTGTCTGGGACAATGGGCTGAGCCATTCCAGCCTGCAGGAACCAACACTGTGGAGATAGGGAGCTGCTTCCCACACCAACTGTGCTGCTTTGGCAGAGGGGGAGAGTGCAGCAGAGCCAAGGCTTGGTGCCATGTGTGCCCAAACCATCTCTGAACTGCCTGGGA
The DNA here is from genome assembly GCF_051311805.1 of Agelaius phoeniceus. Taxonomy (NCBI): domain Eukaryota; kingdom Metazoa; phylum Chordata; class Aves; order Passeriformes; family Icteridae; genus Agelaius; species Agelaius phoeniceus. Next base: position 4,310,915 of record NC_135289.1, on the reverse strand, counting down.
GCCTTGGGATGTCCTTGACCAGCGAGCTTTCTCACTAGTGCTATCAAGATCTGCCAAGGCCAGTTCTTTGCTTTTAATTGCACTGCAGATGCCTCTGCCAAGCAGATCAGCAGCTCCAGGGATAGCTCTGAGCCCTGGCATTTGAGGTGTGGTCCCAGCAGTGGGCAGGGTGTGGGTCTGCTCTGCTGGGGGCTCTCCACACCCAGCCTGGAGAGTGGGACACGACCCCTTGCCAGGCAGGTTTGGGCTCCTGTGCCTCCCAGCGTGGTTTGCTGCCCATCCCTGGCTCTGCCCACTCTGCCAGGCTCTGGTGACTCAGTGCTGGCCGGGTGTGGTGGCACTGCCTGTGGAGGACACGTGCCCAGGGTGGCAGTGGCAGCTGGGGCAGAGGTTTGGTGGCACTCTGGCCCCTGGTCCCACCTGGAGCAGGTCTGGCTGCTTTCTGCAGGGATCCTCTGCTTTTGTGCATGTGTGGAGTTCTGCTGTTTCCCTGCCTTTTACAGGGAGACTTCTTCAGGGTGCCAGGGAGATGTTACCAGAGGCAGAGTGGCCCCTGGCCTGAGCTGAGCACTTGTCTCCTACTGCAAAGGGAGGTTGTTAAATACAGCTGGAGGGTTGGAACTTCTGAAATGGGATAATTGCCCAGAGAATGGGAGGAATGAGTCTTGGTAGAGCCTATGGGCTGCTGTCCTCTGTCCAGGATGGGTTTGCACCTCTGCTGGCAAAAGGGCTCCAAGGCTGAGTGTGAGGGTGTTCACAGGGGTCTGAGGAAGAGGGAAGAGATGAGGATCTGACTCCATGTCTCAGAAGGCTGATTTATTATTTTATTATATGTATTATATCAAAACTATACTAAAAGAATAGAAGCAAGGATTTCATCAGAAGGCTGGCTAAGAATAGAAAAGGAAAGAATGATAACAAAGGCTTGTGGCATGGACAGAGAGTCTGAGCCAGCTGGGCTGTGATTGGCCATTAATTAGAAACAACCACCATGGGCTAATCAAAGATCCACCCATTGCATTCCACAGCAGCAGATAACCATTGTTTACATTTTGTTCTTGAGGCCTCTCAGCTTCTCAGGAGAAGAAATCTTAAGGAAAGCATTTTTCAGAAAGTATCCCAGCTACAGCTGAGGATTCCACACATGAGATGTCTGTACTGAGGCCATGCTGGACCTGCTGGCTCTGTACAGCCACCCCAGTTCTCCCTGGTGGTTTCACCTGCATTCCTTGCTGGATTATCTGGAGGATGTGTGCTGTATCCCCTGGATCCCACATGTGGGAAGTCTCAAAGAGCACAGCTCCTGTTTGTGCAGGCTCTGCTTGGCAAGGAGAAGCCAGAGTGTTTCTTTAGCATTCCTTCTCTGCTGAACTAAACATGGGGTGATTTTTCACTTGAAGATGAAAACTCCCTTGTTTCTTCTGCCTTTTGAAACTCCACAGCCTGGGCACCACTGCCCTCCAGTCTCTTGGATGGCAAATTTAGGTCGGGTGTTGGCAAACAGAGCACCAGGCAGGTTTTCACTTGTGTTGTGGAGCAAGAGAGCACTTCTGGGAGGAGGATGCACTCTTCCCCAGCCAGCACAGCTCTTCTCATGCTGTGTGAAGCAGCAGCTCCTCTCTGGAGAGGCAGATGTGGTTCCTTTTTGCTGGTGCCTCGTGTCCTGCTGTGTCTCTGCTGAGTGGGGAGCTCAGGTGCCACAGGGATTTATCTCTACTGCCTGAGCATCAGGAGGAGCTGCTCTCCTGCAGGAGGGCTGGCTGAGATCCACACTGCTGTGTTCCTCTGCCATTAAATAATTTCCTTCAGTTTGCATGCCTGGGATCCCTCAGGGTGTTTTGTGCCTGCTGTGTTTGTTTTTGGAGCCGGTGAAGCCTCAGCTCCCTTTCCATGTGTGCACAAACAGACCCTGTGGGGAGGGAGCTCTGGAAGCCTGTCCTGAGCACGTGCTGGATGGGATTTGGGGAGGAATGTTCTGCAGCAATTGCCAGGGAGCAGCTGGGACTTTGGGGTGGGGAGCATGGCTGGGGTGCTGTCACCCCAAAGAGCCTGGGGCTCGATTTCAGGGAAGATGCACGGAGCTGCTGGAAGGGCTATCAGGGACACACAAAGGTGATACAGAGACTCCATCATCAGAAAGCATGAAAAAGCATTTTATTATTAGAAATTCACAGTTCTTATAGAAACAATGGTGGACCTAAGACCTGATTGGCCTTTAGGAATCTTCTCTCACCCATTGGTCAAGAAGGGAAAACTCCTTCTTGTAAACTTCTTTGACAAACAGAGATTGCCTGCCAGGTGCAGAGATTGAGATAAGAATTGTTTTAATTCTTTCTGTGAGCTTTCTCACATCTTCCCAGGAAAATCCTGGGAGAGCTCTGTCTCTCTCTGCTCAGAGGATGTTTTCACCATTTTTCCCATTTTTGTGATTTTTCTCCCCAGGAAGTGATATCTACACAGTGTAGGTGGAGGAGCTGGGTTCAGGCTGGTTTTGGGATCAATTTGGGGTCATTTCCAATCCAATTTTCCTCATTTTTTCCACCGTTTTTAACCTGATTTTCATATTTTTCCCCATTTTTATGATTTTTCTCCTCAGGAAGTGCCATCTACACGGTGAAGGTGGAGGAGCTGGGTTTGGGGTCCATTTTCTCCATTTCTAACCCCGTTTTCTCCATTTTTAGACCATTTCTTCACTGATTTTCACCGTTTTTCCCCTAATTTCCACCGTTTTTTCCCAAATTTCCACCATTTTCCCCCAAATTTTGTGATTACCACAGGGTGCAGCTGCAGCTGATGGCTCTTGTGTTTTACCCACAGGTCAGAGCAGCCAGCCCGGACTCTGTGACACCGCCAGGCCACTTGGGAGCGTGGTGCCAGCTTTGATGTGTGCAGGACACAGCAGGACGTGGCCAGGGCTGGGCATGGGCTGTGTGTGAGCCCCCTGGCACTGCCATGCACCCCGTGGGGGCTGGGGACAGCAGCTTCACCCGTGGGGCCGTGCAGAGCCAGACCCTGTCCCGCAGCCACTGCCGCAACATCAAGCAGAAGATCTCGCAGTGGGAGGGCAGGACAAGGGGCTGCCCCAGCAAGGACAGGCAGCAGCTCAAGGACTTTGGAGTCAAGTATGATCCCAGCTGCAATGCACTACCCAAAGTGAAGGCAGAATGCACAGAGAATGGCAGAAGGGCTGGGGCTAAAGATCCCAAGAGCCTGGGGTTGGATTTCAGGGAAGATGCACGGAGATGCTGTGGTGGCCCAGCTTCCCCAGCCAAGGAGAAAGGAGAGGGGCAAACAGGTTTCCTGAGCCCGGGGGTGACACTGCCCCCAGGGAACTTCTATACCTCACAAGCTCTTTGGAGGAGAGCAGATCCCCCCCTGCCTGGCAGAACCTCTCCTGTTGCCTTGGACCTCCAGAGGAAGCGAGGCAGCTCTGGCTCCATGGAAAGAGAACTTCAAATCAAAGGAGTGGATGCTCTCTGCAGGGCAGAGAGGAGCTTGAGGAACATTTACTCTGAGGTTGAGGGGCAAGAGGAGGAGGAGGCAGCTCCTGATCCACCCCCCAAACCCCGCAGGACTTTCCGCTACCTGGCAGAGAAGGGTGCTGGGGGTCGTAGAGCTGCCAGTGCCACCAGGGAAGGTCCCCTGCAAAAACAGTGTGGAAAGGACTTGGTGTCATCCTCCAACAACCCTGAGAAGAAAATAGCCAGCAGGAGGATCAGAGGGAGAGCCCAGAGGTACATAGTTCATCTCTCATGTCTGAAATATTTATTTAAATTACTTTCTAGGTGGGTTTAAGCAGCTTGCTTGGCATGATGTCCTTGTGGAGTGCTGCTAGTGATGATGCCTCTTTTCATGGGGAAGGGATGTTCCTGGGTGAAAGTATCCTGCTTTTGCTGCTGACAGTCTTGCAAAGAAGGCTCCAGGTTCCAAACAGAAGCCCACACCTTAGAGCAGAGTGGAGTGACCCAAGGGAGAGATCTGCCTGCTCCCTGCCTGCTCCCTGCCTGCTCCCTGCCTGCTCCCTGCCTGCTCCCTGCCTGCTCCCTGCCTGCTCCCTGCCTGCTCCCTGCCTGCTCCCTGCCTGCTCCCTGCCTGCTCCCTGCCTGCTGTTTGTCCTCAGCTGCACTTTGGGGATGGCAGAGTAGCTTTCTCTTGGGGCACTGTGGCTGCTGAGTGTTTGGTTTTTAGGCTGGAGGCTGTGGCTACTGCTCTTGCAGTAGGTTTGGCTGGTTTTCCCTCTTTCCCATACCCTTCTGAGGTGGCTTGATGCAAATCCTGCTCAGAGGTGAGCTGCCTGTGCTAGGCTGGTGTGCAGAGATGTGGCTTGAGGTTCTGAAACCTTCCACTGTGGCAAAGTGTGCAACAACAACCCAGATTTTATGATTGTGATGGGCTAAATCCCTGCCAGCTCTTCTGTCACCTCAGTGCCCTGATTTCAAAATAGTGGCCAAGTGGATGGAAATGCCAACCCACAAATGCATGAGCACCTTGAGCACGAGTAGGAGAGGCCAGTAGGAAGCAGTGCCCTGGTTCTGAGCTGCTGCAAGTCTGCAAAACATGGTTTGGGTTCTTGCCTCTGACAGGATGGGGCTGGCCATGCCTGCTTGGAGTGTGCTTGGCCATGGAGCCTCCAGCTCCCTTTCTTACTTAATTACTCTCCCAGAGTAAGTGAGCAGGACTCACTTGGTGTGCTGGCTTTGACTGGGATAATTTTCTTCTTGGCATCTTGTGTGCTGCTGTGTTTGGGGGTTGTGATGAAAATGTTGGTAACACAGCAGTGTGTGAGCTGTGCTCACGCAGAGCTGGGAGGGGACACAGCAGGGACAGCTGACCCCAAGGATGTTCCAGACCCTGTGATGTTCTGCTCACCAGTAAAAACTGGGGAAGAAGCAGAAAGGGGGGAAATTTGGAGTTTGTGTTCCCAAGTCACTGTTATGCATGATGGAGCCCCTGGACATGGCTCAGCACCGAGGGAAATGGGGAATGAATCCCTTGTTTTGTTTTCCTTGCTTGTGCAGCTTTTGCTTTACCTTCCAAACCGTCTTCATCTTGACCCATTTTCTCTCTTTACCCTTTGATTCTCTCCCCCATCCCATGGGCTGGGAGTGAGGGGCTGAGCTGCTGCCTGGGCTTAGACCTCAACCCTTGGAAATGTGAGCCCAGAGTGGAGTATCCTATGCTGGATGGTCCCAGGGAGGGCCACACTGTGTTTGGACTGCAGACAGCAGCTCCAGCAGGTGCCTTTAGAAGAAATCACCCTGGTTTTCCTCTAGGAAATCTTTTGAGTTTGAGGACATCCAGGGCTTCCGCAAGCGGCTGGTGGGCGGCGGCTCCCACAGACCCCGGGAGGAGAGCAATGGCACTGCAGGATCCAGGCTGCTCTGCACTCAGTCTGAAGACAACATCTACGAGGACATTATCTGTATGTGCCTGGGCTTCTGGGGTGTCCTCACCGTGGGTAAGGGTGGAAGTTGTGCTGGGGAGAGAGGAGTGAGGGTGAGGATGTGTTGAGGCCCTTTCTGGCTCTGGGGTTTTTAAGGTCTTCCTCATCTGGGGTTCTTTGTTGGTGTTGGTGACATCTGCACGTGAACAGCCTGATTTCAGATGTCATTGGAGGTCACTGGAGTTGGCCTGTGCTAAAGTGATTTCTTTATTAGCCCTTGGAATGCTTTGCTTGAGTGTTGCACAGAGATCGTGTGAACGCTGCCAAAATGAGCTGCTTTGCAATAGAGCTGCTTGCTCTGCAGGGGAAGAAGTGTTTTGTTCTGCTGAGTCCCTGTGCAGTTTGCCAAGCTGATGGCAGTGGGTTAGAAGGATGTGGTGGGAACCTCATCCAACTTCAAACAGGTCTCACAGGCCCTGTTATTGGCACACTCTCCCCTCTTATATCCCTGGCTGAAATTACAGGGCTTTGTCTCCTTTCATAAACCCCCATCCAATGCATTTTCCAGGTCCTACAAAAGAACACCCTTATGAAGATATCAGAGCACTGCCCTTGCCCCTGTGGAAGGTCCCATCTGTCTGGAAGCTGCCCCCTCCCCAGAGCATCAGAGGGGCTCCCAAGGTAGGGTGGGGGATTAAAGGGTCAGAACTATTCAGAACCATTCCCACAAGAGCCCTCGTTTGTGCTCAGCCTCACATTCCACTCTGCAAGTCATTGGTTTGCCTTATTGTTCTGTAGCTTATTATGAATGTAAATAATGTATAATGTAAATAATGAACAGCCATGGCAGCTGATTGAGCTGCTAAGGAGCAACAGAGTAAGAACAAGAAAGATTTGGTGAGATGCTTGAGCGGGGAGGTGGGATGGAGAGCTTGGTAGAGCAGATTTACCAGCTGTAATGTGACTCCTCTGCCTGTGACCTTGGACCAAAGCTGCATCTCATGCTTCACTATCTCTCTCATGCTTCACTATCTCTTCTGTTCTGTTTTCCAGCTTCCCCCAAAACCTCCCTTCCTCAGCCGTAAGTCACTGGAGCTGAAGCCCTCCCAGACAAATTTCCAAGGGAAGGTGGGCAGGGAGACCTCCCTGCCTGTCACTCTGTCTGAGTGGAAGCTGTTCCGAGCAGTGGAGGCTGCCAGCAGGAGAAAGAACCTGCCCTGGGTGAGATTCAAATGTAAAACTTCACTTCTTGCCTGGCATTTCAAGCTTTTGCTGCTTTCCAAGTGCTTTGTGAGTGGCCACAGAGCTGTGGGCCAGGCAGGTGATTGCTGCTTGGCACTGCTGCTCCAGCCATTCCCTCTCTGAGTGCCAGGGCTGGTGTTTGGGGGTCTGAGTGCCAGTTGCAGCTGGGACAGTGCTGGTTTTGTTGGTCAGGAACCACAGTGGTGTTTTTGTGGGCAGACAAAGTGCTCAGTGTTGGCCTGGAGGTCAGGGCTGTGTGTGAGCACAAGCCCTTCCTCGTGCTTTGTCACCTAAGCCTTGCTCCCAGTGTTTCCATGGAGCGTTGGTGCTGGCTTTGTGCTCTTGGAGAGCTCCAGGGGCAGCTCTGTAATGCTGTGTGCACGTGTCCCTGCTCCCAGTGCCTTCCTTCCCAGGCTGATCCTGGTGTTGCACTGCAGCCCCTGAGCTGTGGGAGAGCTGTGGGGCCCTTGGTTACTTGGAATGTTGGCCAGGAGTTCTGGACTGGCACCAGGAACAGCTGTTTCACAGTTTAAGGGTGCAGAGGAACTCTCAGGGATAAGAGCATTTCACAAAGCCCTCATCCAGCTGTCCCTTCTGGCCTCTCCCTCCTGCCTGGCTGCAAAGACAATTGTGCTGCTGAGGCCAGAGGGGTGATGAAGGCTTTTAATCCACCTTCACATAGAGAACTGTTCAGTTTGGTGCCTTGGGAAGGTTTCTGGATCCTCCTGTTGGTCACCAGCTCACATCCCTCTGTGACAAGAGGCACCATGTGCTGTAGAAGAGCAGCTGAAGCTGCCACTGTGGTGGCACTTGGTGCATGGGACTCAAATTCCAGTTGTGGTAGTGAGAAGGGCTTATTTTTGCTGTGGTAAAACCATTTCACTTCAGCAGATCTTTATTTCATCTGAAAATCATGTGTATTTGCTCAGATTGCACAAGACTGTGAGGTAGAGTTGGACAGCTGCAAAGGACTTTTCAAACCTTTAAAGTGCTTTGGAGTATCAAGTAACTTCTGTCTGTGTTTTTAAACAAATTCTAGGTCTGGAAAATCAGGAAGGAGATGGCAAGATTATAAAAATGCTGTGATGGAGAGTATCTCTCATTTGGAGAGGGGAAAATAAAATGTTCTCCTAAAGCAAACCTATTCCAAAAATCTGGTAACAATTTACATGCAGGAAGAGCACTTTACTCTCTTTGCTCACGAGGAATTGAGCCAAGATTGTTTGAAAGGTTGAGAAAAGGAATGGGGTCTAAAAAGACAGAACCTTTTGCCTAAGAAACACATGGCTGCCTTAAACACACCCAGGGTGGTGACTCAGCTGCACAAAAATCAGGACAGAAATGAAGATCTCCTAGGTAAGGCTGGGTAAAAAGGGAAAGAAGGCAGGTTTGGCAGGAGGAGCACTGCTTTCTGCAGTGGGGTTGTTTGTTCCCTCAGTGCTGAGGCAGAAAATGGGGAGAAATCCATTGAAAAAGCAGAACCTAAGCCTGGATTGCTGAGCTGGGGATTAAACACTTGAGCTGAACAAACAGGTTCTCTTTAATATATTTCTTTTTATGCTGTATTTGTGATGACAAATGGCTGGGCCCCACCCTCCTGTGTTCAGTTTAATGAATTCTTGAGGCAGGAATGAACTTGACCTGCTCCCTGCATTTAGGGTAAATCCCTCTTGCCATGAAGCCGCCTTTGATGTGGGGAGTCAGGAGCCCCTGGGGCAGTGGCAGGTGAGGGGAAAGCACAGAGCAGGCAGTGACAGGGACACAGAAAGTGACAGGACTTTGGCTCTCAGGCTGTTGTGGCCAGTGGAAGGAGGATTGCCAGCACCACTGCAGAGTGTTAAGGTGCTGACCCTTCTTTCATGTCTGTGCTTAGTCTGCACTGGGCTGTGCTTTTACCCAGCTGTTTTCTTCCACTGGACCAAGTGGGTGGTCCTGCAGCACAGACCCATTTTTCTGTCCTACTGTCTGTCTTCATTTGTGCAAAATCACAGAATGGTTTGGGTGGAAAGGCCCTTAAATTGCTCCTCATTCCACCCCCTGCCATGGCCATGGACACCTTCCAGTAGAGCAGGGTACTCTGAGTCCATCATCCTCTCATTCCAGCAAACACCTGGAGCAGGGCTTGTGCTTGGAGCAGCCTCCCTTGTGCTTTAGGAGACTTGAGCTGACATCAACCACAGCAGCAAACCCAAAACCCAACCCCCAAGCTACAGTGAGAGAGCTCTGCTCTTTCTGGGCTTGGAAGGAGTTGGGGAGCCTGTTCTGAGTCCTCTGTGCTGCAGGGTTTGAGATGTTCTTGCAGGTGCCTTTGCATAGAAGATGGAGATCTGATGCCAGACAGTTTGTCACTTCTATTTGGGAAGGCAAGTGTGACAGTTTGCAGAGTGCTTGTACAGTCTGGTGTCAGCTTTGAGCTGTGCTGACAGGGATCTCTCTCTTGCAGCAGAAATCTGTGCTCATTCTTTATGCAGTGAGCTGGGCTAGAAGGAACCTCTGAGCCAGGGTTGCTGCAGGGTTTGGGCAGCTTTCCCCAGGTCCTGGGTGGTGGCTGTTGGGCTGCCCTCCTGTTGGCACCTGGAGCCTTCTCTGGACCCCCACATTAACCTCTCCTTCTGCTTTGCTTTTCAGCTGGTGCTAAAAATACAGGAGATCTTTGATTCCAAGCGTGGAAAGAAGAAGGTGAAGCTGCTCAGTCCTGCTGGGAGAGACACAGCTCCAGTGAAAGGTATTGGGGTCTCCAGCACCACTGTCTGTGCTCTGAACACCTTGAGTGGCACAATTCCCCTGCCCCTGGCCTGGCACCACCACCTCATGCTGACACAGCAGTGCAAACCCCACACTTGTGGCTGGAATTGAGCTTTCAGCTCAAGGGACACCTGCCTAACCCAAGTTTAACACTGTCACAAGGGGAGGATTCTGAGCCTGGGTTAAAAGTGCTTTTTCAAAAAAGCAGATTAAAGCAAAAATTCCTCAAAAAACCACCTATCATGAGAGCTACCAGTGACTCCTGCACTCATTATCTGTGTGCCTTGTTCTGACTGTGTAGGGTCTTTATTTATATTTATAGTAGGGTCTTTATTTATGGTTAGAGGGGTTTTATTTATACTTATTCTGTTCAGCAGCTCTGTTAAGTTTTATAGCAGCTCAACCAACCAGCTGGTTTGTGTTCTGTGCCCATGTTCAGCTGACCTGCAGGTCCCTCACTGGCACCACTGCCTTGATATCAGCTCTGCTTTTTGCAGTTTGCTGTTGTAACACATTTTCCAGCTGTCCTTGGCTGGTGCTTTGGGCAGGATTGGTGGGCAGCCCTGAAGGCTGTTGATGTGATGAGTCTCAGGTTGTCTCTCTTTCCCAACTTTGGGTGTTGCCCATCTTCCTTCTGCATGGTTAATAAGTGAAAACTGTGTGTGTTTCAGGTGAAACCAGCGGGAACGAAAGCGATACGGAAAATCAGCCCAAAAGTGAGTGAATCACAGGGCTGGTCCTGTCCCACAGCACTGCACCCTTGGCTGAGGCCCTGGTGGGATGAGCTGACGTGTGGAATCTGCTGAGACAGGGCCAGGGAGCCTCTCAGAGGCCACATGGCCAAGTCTGGCAGCTGCTGCTGTGACAAACCAACCTCAGTTTCTGCCCTTTCCCTGAGCCCTTGATGTTTAATGCCACTACTCTGCCAGTCAGCAGAAGCAGAGTCATTTTTGGGCTGGTAGGAGGTTGTTCCTGATCACCTTTGCTGCTGCTGCTTGAATTTATCTCCCTCCTAATTCCTTGGTTCTGTTTTCTGTAATGCTGTGAAATGTCCTTTCCTCTGGGGAGAATTCACCTGGGTATTTGTCTGGTTCCAGTGTTCTGAGCTGGATCAAAGACTCCACACCTGAAACACCTACTTGGTTTTAGCTTCCATGTGAAGACAGATTAAACAGAAGGATCTGGCACAGCTGTGGATGCCCCTGGATCCCTGGAATGTCCAAGGCCAGCCTGGGATAGTGGAAGGTGTCCCTGCCATGGCAGGGGGTTGACCTGGATGAGCTTTGAGGTCCCTTCAACCCAAAACATTCAAAGATTCTAAGAATTCTGTGATTCTATTCTATGATTTTATTTTAGGTGTTTCATTTACTTGGAGGGAAACATTCAAAAGGCTTTAACTTAGAATGAAAAGTGAAATTCCATTTTTTTTTTTGTGTGTGAAGGAGAATAGTGGAGAGTGAAGAATCTCAGCAGAAATAGTGAGATTTCTTCAGAAAGATTGAGTCACTGCCTGATGGAAGAGTTGTTTGAGAGTGTCTAGAATGTGTCACAGTGCCTGGGCCACAGGAATTCCTGACGTCAGAGGGCTGTGCCTGTGCTTGTGAGCCTGTGCTGCCTGTCAGGACAGCCCAGCCTGGGGGTGCCTCTGCCTCTCCTGAGTGCCCCTGGTGTTTGGAGTGGCTCCCTGAGTCCTGGCAGCTCCTGACCTGCATGGAGCAGCTGGCCTTCACTCCCTGGAACCCTGTTGTGCCACTCTGAGATGTGGAAGAACATCAGGGCAGCAGGAGAAATTTCAGTATCTGTCAGGGGGAATGTGCAGAGCTGCAAATTTGCAGGATTTTGGATTTGCAGGCCAATGCTTCCTGTCTGAATCACAGAATCCTGGAAGTGTTAAGGTTGGGAAAGACCTCTAAGGTCATCAAGTGCAGTCATCAACCCAGCAGCAGCACCGTGCTCACCACTAAACCACATCCTCAAATGCCACATTGTGACCATGCTCACAGGGGTCTGAGGATGAGGGAAGAGATGAGGATCTGACTCCATGTTTCAGAAGGCTTGATTTATTATTTTATGATATATATTGTATTAAAACTATACTAAAAGAATAGAAGAAAGGATTTCATCAGAAGGCTGGCTAAGAATAGAAAAAGAAAGAATGAATAACAAAGGTTTGTGGCTCGGACAGAGTCTGAGCCAGCTGGGCTGTGATTGGCCATTAGTTAGAAACAACTGCATGAGACAATCACAGATTTACTTGTTGCATTTTACAGCAGCAGATAATTATTGTTTACATTTTGCTTTTGAGGTCTCTTAGCTTCTTAGGAGAAAAAATCTTAAGGAAAGGATTTTTCAGAAAACGTCTGTGACACCACATCCAGGCATTTTTTAAACACCTCCAGGGATGGTGACTCTACCACTGCCCTGGGCAGCTTGCTCCAATGACAACAATCATTCCAGTGAAGAAATTGTCCCTAATATCCAATCTAAACCTCCTCCAGTGGAATCTGAGGTTATTTCCTTCCTGCCTGGGGGAAGATCAGCTCTGTGCACAAGGAGCTGACACAGGTTTTATATCCCACGGGGAGCATTTGGATGTTGGGCAAATCCTCCCATCTCTTTCCCCACTCTGATGGCACTGCTGAGTCCTCTCCTGTGCCCTGTGGGTGTGTGGCAGTGCCAGCTCAGGCTGCTTTGGGGTTTTTTGCTCTCCCCAGGTCGCCACAGGTGCCTGAGGCGCTCGCCCTCCAAGAGGAACCCGCACTACCAGACCTTGGAGAGGGATCTCATCGAGCTCCAGGAGCAGAGGCTCTTCGAGCTCTTCGTGGTGGTGTCCCTGCACAAGAAAGCATCTGAGGTCACCTACACACCACACATCATCCAGCAGTTCCCCAGCAAGGTAGGAGATGTGTAGGAAAACTGCTCAGCTCTGTTTCCCCTCCTGAGCTGCACTGGTCAGGATCTGGGTTTGAGATGTGAGGCACCTTGCTCTGTGACACACCTGATGTGTGGTGTCAGGAGGTTGTTGGATATGTGTCTTGATAATGAGTTTATTGTCTTTTTTGAACTGCTTTTTTCCTACTTAATTCAAATTTGATGAAGTCATGGGGTATTTGATACCAGCTGAAGGAGAGGAAGGAGTGCAGAGCTCTGTCCTCATCCTGGCAGTCTGTCCTTTACAAACAAGGAGTGAGGCACTGATGGCACACAGGAACTGGAATCCCAGGGCTTTTATGCTTATTTGTACTGTTTTGAAAAAGAATAATTAAAAAATGGCAAAGCTGTTTGTAGAAGCCCCCAAAACCAGGAGAGCTGTGGAAGTTGAAGCTAAACCAAGCCCTTTGAAATAAGTGTTCAGCCCAAATGGGTGGCAAAACCAGTGTGTGAGTGAATTATAGCTCAGTGAACTAAATTGGGAAGCTGAGATGGAGCCTTGGTGTTTGTGTGATACCAGATTGAGATGAATATTCAGTGTCTGGGCTCATACCTGCTGCTTTCCACTGAAAACAGAACAGAGCCAGCAATTCTGGCTGTGCCATCAGAAAGCCAGGGGTGATTGAGGAATCTGCATGTCATCCACACAGAGGAGATGTCACATCCACTCAGGGAGCTTGTGTGGGACCCCAGCAGGTCCCACAGTGTCCCAGTTCCTGCTGCCTAAAGGATTTGTGTGCAAATAACTCCAGTGTCTTAAGTGTGTAAATGCCTTGGGTTGACAAGATGAATAAGGAACTACAGCCAGAAAGAGTGCCCAGTGTTAATTTAGTGGGTAAAACTGAGCACACCCAAATAATACCTGCTAAAAGTGCAAACTTTGGGGTGTTGGGAGAAAGAAAGGAGTGCAGCAGGTTTGGCTTTTCCCTGGTGCAGCTTCTCAGTCTGTCCATTGCCTTTGGGAAGGGCACTGCAGGGTTCCCCTCCTGCTCTCTACTGGCTTTTATAAAGGCACTGACACACACAAAAATATTTTCTCAGATTTATGTATCTTCTGCTCAAGGGAAAGTGTTTTGGTGAGTGGCTTAGATGGGACAGTGGGTCAGGTTGGGTGTCTCCCTTCTAATATTAGCTTTGCTTCCAAGTCATCTGCTGTCACCCTCTGCTTTGGGCTGTGTGCCCAAGGACATCTAAGCTTTTGTACAACTGTTACTCTGTCAAAATGCTGTTCTGTTTTCCTAACACTTTGTGCTGTCACACTTGGGACACTGGAATAGCCTGGATGTGCTGAGTGCTTAAAATCAATTCCATGCAATAAACTTTCCACTTCCCAGGGGCATTTCCTACTTAAATGTGTAAAATTTCCTTACATTTCTTATGGACCCTCTTATCTGAACACCCTTTTTTGCCCTTTCTGAGCAGTTTTGATCATTGAAAGTGTCCTGGAGTCCTTGAGGGATTTGATTTGAACCCACATGTGATGTGGCTGGAACAGGTGATTTAGGGACACTTTCTGCATTTCAGTTATGAGTAATCTGCACATCAAAAGCTGAGCACATTCCTGTTCCTAATAGTGTTTTCAAATCTCCCAGGGGTAGAACCAAGGCAGGCTGACCCAGCCATCATTGGGGGGCTCATTTCTACATTCATTTTCCAGTTAGCTTAGCCATGCTTGTAGATCATCACTCTGTCCTTACCAAGCTGGGCCATTTTACAAAGCTCCAATCAGCTGGAGAAATACAAGAGGGAACTGGGAATCTGCTAATGGTCAGAACATATTCTCCTGTACCTCTGCATTAGCTGTGTGATGGATCAGCCTTTGGAAGTGTCAGGAAGATGCTTTTCTGTATTTTAAATGCTGCAGCTGTGCACCAGCTTCAGTGACTTCAAATGCATCTGTTACCCCTCCAGCCTGAACATCCCTTCAGACCATCAAAGGATACTGAAGAGAGGCTAAAGGTCATTCCCAAATTCTGCTTTCCAGATCCCAAAGACTGGTTCCCTTCATCAGACCTTAAAAGGTAAAGATTTGGTTTTGAATACTTGTGACTGAGACAGGCAATGCTGAAAGCTTTGGACTGTGCCAGAGGAGCTTGCAGCCAGAGCAGGGGAAAAGGGGAAAGGATCCAGGAAATCCCTGTGCTAGGAGGGAGGATGAGGTGTGGAGCTGGGCTAGAGAGCTGCTGCTGCCTTTCCTGTAAGGAGGAAAAATCTGTCCAAGGCCAGCTGCTGGGGCTGGAAGTGCTTCTGCTGCTCCTTGGCTGAGTGGGGAAGCAGCTGGGATGGAGGAGAGCTGGAAAAGCTCAGTGAGAGGAGCAGGGATGGAGGAGAGCTGGAAAAGCTCAGTGAGAGGAGCAGGGATGGAGGAGAGCTGGAAAAGCTCAGTGAGAGGAGCAGGGAAGGAGGAGAGCTGGAAAAGCTCAGTGAGAGGAGCAGGGATGGAGGAGAGCTGGAAAAGCTCAGTGAGAGGAGCAGGGATGGAGGAGAGATAGAAAAGCTCAGTGAGAGCAGCTGGGATGGAGGAGAGATAGAAAAGCTCAGTGAGAGGAGCAGGGATGGAGGGGAGCTGGAAAAGCTCAGTGAGAGGAGCTGGGAAGGAGGAGAGATGGAAAAGCTCATGGAGTGCAAGTTTTTACCCTGAACAGATCCCAAAGTCCTTGTAATCATGCTTTGGCCCTTGTCAGCATGACCAGAAGGAGTCTGTGTGCTTTGTCACCTGTCCCCTGGGCTGTGTGGTGAATTTAACCCTGACTCTGCCTTGTTCCCCAGTGAAACCTTTTCCTTCGTGCTGACGGGGGAGGACGGCAGCCGCTGGTTCGGGTACTGCAGGAAGCTCCTGGTGAGCATCTCTGGGAGGCTGGGGGTGCAGGGAGCACTGTCAGGACATGACTCAGGGCTGCTTTCCCTCGTGGGTTGCCCATCCTGTGCTGCTGTGGTGGTGCCAGCCCTTGGGATGCAGAGGGAAGGATCACGATGGTGCCCAGAAATAGCAATATGGGCTCTGGGCATGAACCAGCTCCTGGAACTGGGTGTTCCTTGAGAATCTTCATAGTCATAAGTGTAGGGGGGCTGCAGCAGAAGGAGTTCTGCGGATCAGCTGCAGTGTGGGTGCTGGGTTGTTCTTGCCCCCCTGTTCTCAGCAGAGCTGTTGCTGTTGCCTTTCAGCCAGAAGGGAAAGGGAAGCGCCTGCCCGAGGTGTACTGCATCGTGAGCCGCCTGGGCTGCTTCAACCTCTTCTCCAAGGTGAGCTGGCACAGCCTGTTCCTTGAGCCCTGACAGCCTGCAGGCTCCACAGAGTGACTGGGTGCTTCTGCCAGGCTTAGTGATTGCAGCTCATCCCAAGAGAGTGGTGCTTCCTCTCTGTCTTTGCTTTGAGCAGGGAAATAAAATCCTGGTGCTGAGCTCTGTCAGCCAAATCCTTCAGCAATTACTGCCAGGAAGGGCCTTCTAATACCTGGTGTTACTGAGGGTGCCCCTTCATCCTCTTCTCCTGTGACTTGGAAATGGAAAATCAGTTTGGGATGGTGTTGGATCTCCCCTGGTTTTCTGTAGCACCATGAGGAGGGGAGATAAGGAGGTGAGGACTGGGAAAAGCTGCTGCAGATAAAGGGCAGGTACTGCAGCAGAGTACAGGGGCAAGCTTTGATGAAAGATGGTTCTGATTGTTGGAGCACAGAGTTTCTAGAACAGCGTTTCAGGGAGGTTTCTTAGTGGGGAGGATGGGTGTTGCTCCTCCTAACTCCTCAAAATAATGACAATTTGATTACTACATACAGGACATTTCCTTCCAGTAGCAGGAGACTGGGGAGTTGTGCTCACAGGAAGCTGTTCCTGTTTGACTGTTCAGACATTTGAGATGAATTTCACAGGGGTCCCAAGTGAGGTGGGAGAGGGCAGTGGGTCTGTGCTGGAGCCTTCTCCATGGGAATGCTCTGATGGATTCTCCCCTCTGCTCAGCAGCTCTTGTATTTGCTGGGAATGCCCTGATGAAAGCAGGAATGGTGAATCTGACTCCATGTTCTCAGAAGGCTCATTTATTACTTTATAATACTGTTTTATATTAAAGAATACTATACTGTACTAAAGAATACAGAAAGGATCCTTACAGAAGGCTAAAAAGATAAGAATGAAAACTCCTGACTCTTTCCAGAGTCTCGACAGAGCTCGGAAATGTTATTTCCTTTTGGGAAGGGAAACAAAATCTTGGATTTCAGTGGGGATCAATTGGGCAAGCTTTGGTCCATGTCCCTGCACTTGGTGGCATCCCATGCCTTTTTATAGCTTTCACTTTGGCAAAGATGTTTTTTTTAAGTATCCATGCCATGTCCCTCATATCTTCCCCTCAAAGTTGTGTCTTCCTCCTTGATTTTTTCCCCTGCTTTTGAAACATCTGTGAGGTTAGTTTTGGCATGTTTTGATCCTTTGCACTGCACCTCATGTAATCCTGGTCCACTTTGTTGTAGTAACTAAATCTTCCAATTTTCTGGAGATTTTCTGTCCTGATTGGCCAAAGAGTCAAAACAATTCACATGAAACCAACGACACAATCACCTGTGGGTAAACAATCTCCAAACACATTCCAAAGGAGCAAAACAGAGAAGAAGCAAATCAGATAATTACTGGTTTTCTTTTCTCTGAGGCTTCTCAGCTTCCCAGGAGAAAAATCCTGGGCAAAGGGATTTTTACAGAGAATATGAATGCTAATGGTTGGATATTAGAAAAAAGTTTTTTAGTGAAAGAGTGATGAAGTTCTGGAATGGCCCTGCTGCCCCTGGCTCTGTGTCCAGGCCATGTGAGGAGGGGGAGCACTGACAGAACCAGAGGACACAGCCTCAAGCTGGACCAAGGGAAATTTAGGTTGGTTTTGGATTTGCAAGGATCCCCATGGCAGGGAGGGGAATGATGGTTCTGACTCCATGTTCTCAGAAGGCTAATTTATTATTTTATGATACTATATTATATTAAAGAATACTAAACTAAACTATACTAAAGAATACAGAAAGGATACTTACAGAAGGCTAAAAAATAATAATGAAAACTCCTGACTCTTTCCAGAGTCTTGACACAGCTTGGCCCTGATTGGCCAAAGATTCAAAACAATTCACATTAAACCAATGAAACAATCTCCAAACACATTCCAAAGGAGCAAAACACAGCAGAAGCAAATCAGATAATTATTGTTTTCCTTTTCTCTGAGGCTTCTCTGCTTCCCAGGAGAAAAATCCCGGGCAAAGGGATTTTTCCAGAGAACGTGAATGCCCCAAGCAGCAGCAGTGACCCGAGGGAGGCTCTGTGTGTTTCCCTGCAGATCCTGGATGAGGTGGAGAAGAGGAGGGAGATGTCCCCAGCCCTGGTTCACCCCTTCATGCGCAGCGTGATGGAGGCGCCGTTCCCCGCCCCAGGTCGCACCATCACCGTCAGGAGCTTCCTGCCAGGAGCAGGAGATGAGGTAACACAGGTCAGGCTGAGCTGCCTGCTCTCTCTGGGACACAGAGGCTCTTTGCAAACTGCACAGTGGTGCCTGGAAATCATTAGTGTGAAGAAAACATCCTGGAGTTGGAAGGGAGGCTGTCCCAGAGATGTGTTTGCTGTGGAATCATCTGCCATGGGAAGTGATTCCCTGCTTCTTAATGAAGAGCTTCTGTGCAGCACTCTTCTGTGCAGCACTCTTCTGTGCTGCCCCTTGCCCATTGAGTCCAACTCCTGGCACCCCAAAATCCCAACCTGTGCATTCCTGAGAGTGGTGTCCAAACAGTCCTGGCAGCCTCAGGGCTGTGCCCATTCCCTGGAGAACCTGGGCAGTGCCCAGCACCCTCTGGAGGAAGAACCTTTCCCTGATACCCAACCTAAACTCCCCTGGCACAGCTCCAGCCCTTCCCTGGGTCCTGTCCCTGGTGTGAAGAAAAAATTCTGGAGTTGGAAGGGAGGCTGTCCCAGAGATTTGTTTGCTGTGGAATCATCTGCCATGGAAGTGATTCCCTGCTTCTTAATGAAGAGCTTCTGTGCAGCACTCTTCTGTGCAGCCCCAGCTGTCTGGGTCATGGGATTCTCTGTAAAATCATGGATTCAGAGAATATCCTGAGCTGGAAGGGACCCACATGGATCACTGAGTCCAACTCCTGGCACCCCAACAATCCCACCCTGTGCATTCCTGAGAGTGGTGTCCAAACTCTCCTGGCTGTGCCCATTCCCTGGGGAGCCTGGGCAGTGCCCAGCACCCTCTGGAGGAAGAACCTTTCCCAACCTAAACTCCTGGCACAGCTCCAGCCCTTTCCTGGGTCCTGTCCCTGGTGCTGCCCCTCAGGAGGAGCTGCTGAGCTCTGCCTCAGGCTGAGATCCCTGCTCTGGGCTGCTCCCCAGCTCTGCCCATGTCTGTGTGCTCCAGGTGATGGAGCTGTGCCGCCCCTTGGACTCCAGGCTGGAGCACGTGGACTTTGAGTGCCTCTTGCAGTGTCTGAGTGTGTCCCACACCATCCGGGTGTTTGCCTCTCTCCTGCTGGAAAGGAGGGTCATCTTTGTGGCTGACAACTTAAGGTAAAGATGAGTCTGAGTGGCTCTTGCTGAGGGAGGCTGTCACTGGATGTTATTGTTTCTTCTGTGTTTGGACCTGTCCCGTGTCCAAGCTTGTCTAGTTTTGCAGTTAAGTTCCATTTGAAAACCTTCTGCACTCCCCACACAGCATGTGCATGCCTAGAATTTGGATTATGCTGTTTACACAAGAGGAGATAAGGGGATGTTTCCTCTTTAGCTTGGCTTGATGGTGGTTTTAGCTCCCCTTAACTGAGTGCATGGGGCCTCTGCTGATGCACAGACAGTACACAAGTGACACCTGCCCTGAAGGAGACACTGACCACCTTTCCTGTGCTTCTCCCACCTCTCCAGCACTCTGTCTAAATGTGGGCACGCTGCAGTGGCAACTCTTTACCCCTTCACCTGGCAGCACACCTACATCCCTGTCCTGCCAGCTTCCATGATCGACATCGTGTGCTCTCCGACCCCATTCCTCATTGGCATCCTCTCCTGCTCCCTGCCACAGCTCTGGGACCTGCCCATAGAGGAGGTGAGGATATGTGAGACACAGACAGTGCCAGTGGGATGAGGTTGACCTCTCTGGAATAATCTCTGCATTCTGTCTGAGTATAAACTCTCAAAGTTCTCTGAGCCGCTTGGTGAATTTGCCAGATAAATGTCAGGATGTTCCAGCATTGTCAAAAATAAATAATATTCACTGTTCTCAGAGGCTGCACCCATGCAAAACTTGTGTTTTGTGTGTGACAGTCCTATTATAAAACATCCTGCATCTAAGAAAACAAATTAAAACCTGTTTTTTTTTTTTCATACAGCAACATACCTGGTTATGAGTCAGTGTGTTTTCTGTCTCCCCAGGTTCTGATTGTTGATCTTTGTGCTGACAAGTTCTTGCAAGAGGTGAGTGTAGCTTGTGGGTTTATGCCAGGAAAAGACACTGATGAAAAAGAATAATAAAAAGAAATCAGGAGAAGCTGGTGTTCATATGGAGACTCCAGTGGCTGAAGAAATACCTTGTAATCCTTTTGAACTGACAGAGAAGGGAACAGGCTCACAAATCCTGGTTGCAAGGTTGTGGTTGCATGAGGTGGAGAGCTCTGCAAAGCCAAAGATGCTGCTTATCTGAGCTGAATTTAAAAACTCCTACTTGGTTTCTTATGGGGAAGGGGATCCCTAAGATTCTCTGCTGCTTTTTGTCTGTCTCTCCCTGTTCTGTACAGCACTTCCTCCTCTCTCATCCAGCTGGGGGGTGTTTGTTGCTTTGGGTTCTTGTTTTTCCCAGGAGTGACAGTCTAGGGAACAAATGATCACAGTTCACTTGGGCTTCTCTGCTGAACATCCCCAAAAGTGCTTCTGCATCCTGACACAAGTTGCTATAAAAATGCTGGGGATTTCATTACTAGCTCAGGATATTTGCTTCTCCTTTTCCTTGCCTCACTGTTCTGTTTTGCATTGCAGCCTGCAACTGGAGAAAGGTATTAAAGGAATGGGGGATTTTTTAAACCATATTATTGAGACCTGTCATATTTTCTCAACAGACTTTTATTGGTTTTGTGTGTTTTACTGGTGAATTAAGCCTGAGTCTGTGTGGTGGCCAGTTGTGTGTGTGATTCTAATAAAATCTACTTGGGGCATGCTGAGCAAATGTGTTTCATTTCTGTGGCTGCAAGATAAATATATTGTCTCCCTTAAGATATATCACAGAATAACTCCTCTCTAACTGCTTTAGGCATGATAGAAATATTTCTAATCTACCCCCTGGTTCTCCTGCTGATGGGAATAACACAAAAATCCTTCCTTGGCTGTTTCTGTCTGTAGGTATCAGATGAGGATGAGATCCTGCCCCACAAACTGCAGGCTGCACTTGTACAAATCCTGGAAGAACGGAGTGAAATCCTGTCACACGAGCAGAGCGACACACAAGGTACTTTCTGTGGAAAAATTTCTGTGGAAAAATGTTTTCCATTAGTAGATCTCTACCATGGAGTTGATAAAAATGAGCAAATTGAACCAAATGCTAAGAAGTGACATTTTAGCTGTTTCTCTGTGGTCTTGCTGAGAACATCTTGTGAATGTGTGAGAAGTTTGGTGTGCTGACAGTTCCTCTTTTTACAGTTAGTGTGTGCAGAACTGTAGTTTCCTTTAGGCCAACGGCATTAGTTCCTTTGTGCTTTGAATTTTATTGTATCCAGTTGAACCCTGGATGCTGAAAATTTTAAACTTTCTATGCTGAAAGGCACAGACTCACCAGAGAGCATTTGACCTAAGGCTGTGGAGAAGGCTTCCAAAATTGATTAATAGCACTGGGATTATGGGTGTGGAGATGGCTAGAAGGGTGTAATGTCACAGGGTGGAAAATTCAGAGTTTGGGGTTTTAGAATATAGTAACAAAAATGAAACAAGATGGAGGTTTAGGGCAGAGACAGGTTGTACTTCTTCACCTTCTTCTTCCTTCTTCTCCATGGGTTTGGGGGGTATTTTGTAATTGGACAGAAAAGTCCACACTGCAGATTCTTTGGGATCACTTATTGGGTTAAAAGGGCAAATAATTTAGGTGTGATTTCTTAAAATTGGATAATTCAGCCTTAAAAGACCTGGTAACAAGGGATTGTTGGCCATTTTGTGCTTTGCTAATGAAAAGCTGTGGGACTCACAGTAGTGAGACTGTTTTACTGATAAGAAATAATGAACACCTGAGTCCAAACATGAACTACTGTCTCAAGTGCCTTCAATCCAGACCCAGGGAAGCTGATAAGAGAGTGTTTTAGTTTGGAAAGCCAGGTGCCTGCTAAGGAAGGCAGGAGCCTCCCCCAAATTGCTATAAATTTTAAATTAAGGGCTCTCAGGCAAAAAAAAATTCCCTCAGGAATAACAGTTCTTTACTAGGGAAGAAAGTAAAAGGATAAAATAAACAATGCAGTAAACCAAACCAACACTGCCAGAGTCAGAACCCAGCCTGACACCCTGTGGGTCAGGGTGTTGGCAGCAGAACCATTGGAATTGTGGCTCAGCCCTCCTGCAGTGCCAGGGCTGGTTCTGCTGGAGCAGGGATCCTGGAGAAAGGTGCAGTCTCTGCCTCTGAAGATCCAGGGGCAGAGGCAGCTGCTGTTCCTCTGGGCAATCCAGTGCAGAAGCTGTGCTGGTGTTCCAGAATCTCCAGATTCTATCCAGGTAGGAATGCTTGGCTGGTGTTCCAGAATCTCCAGATTATATCCAGGTAGGAATGCTTGGCTCCTCCCCCTGGGCTCACATCTCCTAATGGGATGCTGTAGTTCTTATCAGCCATGCAGGGACATTCCATAGCTGTTATCAGCAGATAATAATATTATAATAATAATTATCTGCTAATATTATAATAATAATTATCTCTCCAGAGGGAGGAGTGGTTATGGAAGAGATTAGGAAAACTGCCCACTTGACAAAAGACAACTGCCATACAGATGGCAAACAGAATCCATCTTGACATCTTGCCTTGCAATCTGGGACAGAGAGCAATGACCAAAGTGCCAAATGTCCTCCCCACAGGTGACACAAGCCTGAACTCCCTGGTGTCGGAGGCTTTTGTGCAGTTCTTTGTGGAGATCGTGGGGCACTACTCTCTGCACATGAGCGTGACGGAGCAGGGCCAGCGCGTGTTCCAGCGCGAGCCCTTCCGCAAGAGCCACGGCTCGCGCACCGTGCGCCACTTCCTGCACTGCTTCATGGAGACCCAGATGTTCGCCGGCTTCATCCAGGACCGCGAGCTCAGCAAGAGCCTGTCCAAAGGTGATGCCTTGTGGAGCCTTCTTGCAGCCTTTTGCTGGGTTTGGGGGTGTCCCCAGCAGGCTGCAGGAGTCCTGGGTAGTGCAGTCCTGTTCGGGACAGGCTGTCCGAGCTCCCAAGCAGTTCTCAGCCACAGGCGACCTTCCTCAGTGCCTGCCGCCATCCAGCCCCACTGCCTGCCACCATCCATCCTCAGTGCCTGCCACCATCCATCCTCAGTGCCTGCCACCATCCAGCCCCACTGCCTGCCACCATCCATCCTCACTGCCTGCCACCACCCAGCCCCACTCCCTGCCACCCTCCAGCCTCACTGCCTGCCACCCTCCAGCCTCACTGCCTGCCACCACCCAGCCTCACTGCCTGCCACCATCCATCCTCACTGCCTGCCACCATCCAGCCTCACTCCCTGCCACCATCCATCCTCACTGCCTGCCACCACCCAGCCTCACTGCCTGCCACCATCCATCCTCACTGCTGCCACCATCCATCCTCACTGCCTGCCACCACCCAGCCTCACTGCCTGCCACCATCCAGCCTCACTGCCTGCCACCCTCCAGCCCCACTGCCTGCCACCATCCATCCTCACTGCCTGCCACCATCCAGCCCCACTGCCTGCCACCATCCAGCCTCACTGCCTGCCACCATCCAGCCCCACTGCCTGCCACCCTCCAGCCTCACTGCCTGCCACCATCCAGCCTCACTGCCTGCCACCATCCAGCCCCACTGCCTGCCACCACCCAGCCTCACTCCCTGCCACCATCCATCCTCACTCCCTGCCACCATCCATCCTCACTGCCTGCCACCATCCGGCCCCACTGCCTGCCACCATCCAGCCTCACTGCCTGCCACCACCCAGCCTCACTGCCTGCCACCATCCATCCTCACTGCTGCCACCATCCATCCTCACTGCCTGCCACCACCCAGCCTCACTGCCTGCCACCATCCAGCCTCACTGCCTGCCACCATCCAGCCTCACTGCCTGCCACCACCCAGCCTCACTGCCTGCCACCATCCATCCTCACTGCCTGCCACCCTCCAGCCTCACTGCCTGCCACCATCCAGCCCCACTGCCTGCCACCACCCATCCTCACTCCCTCCCACCCTCCAGCCTCACTGCCTGCCACCATCCAGCCTCACTGCCTGCCACCCTCCAGCCTCACTGCCTGCCACCACCCATCCTCACTCCCTCCCACCCTCCAGCCTCACTGCCTGCCACCATCCAGCCTCACTGCCTGCCACCATCCATCCTCACTGCCTGCCACCATCCAGCCTCACTGCCTGCCACCATCCAGCCTCACTCCCTGCCACCATCCAGCCTCACTCCCTGCACGTCAGAGCCACCTCGCCCCTCAGCTGCTGCTGCTCTGGAGCTTTTTCCCTGCTCCAGCCTGGCTCTGGAGCTCTGGACGAGCTCTGGACAGGCCCTGGAAGGGCTCCCTGTGCTGAATCAAACCAGAATCAAACCAATCACATGCCCTGTGCCCTTGTAATTACTCAAAATAATTCAGTTTATAAAGCAAAGAATTTCTCCATCTCTCTCTCTTCTCATTCATCCTGCAACTTACACACACCACATACAAGATTTTCTTTTGGGGCCTTGTTAATCATGATGCCACATGCTAAAAGGTGGAGTAACTCATTGGGTGAGTGATTTTTAATTTTTAAATTTTTTTTCTCTTTAGGCCTTTTTGAGGTCCGTGCCTTGGAGTATTTGGAGCGTATTCCAGAGACGGAACGAACTGGAATGAACAAAATCCTTCGCAGTCTTGGTAAAGGAACACCCCTTGCTTTTGTTCATTTTTTTAAAATTAATTGTAGCTATGGAATAATTAATTTGTTACAAAGGAGAGGAACGTTCCTTCTTCTCCTTCTGCACCTGGGTTCCCTTGTTTGCATTTACTGTTTCAGGGGACAGTGAACACTGTGTAAGATTTTTCTTTTCTTTTTAAGCTTTTGTATCTTTAGATAAAATTTGTGGGAGTTGCTGTTCTGAGCGCTTGTTCCTTAACTTTGGTCCGGGCTGAGGACGTGCCCAGGGGACAGAAGTTGTGTCTGCTGGCAGAGGTTCCCATGTGTGGCTTTCCACCTCAGGCTTCTCAGCCTGATGAGTCCTGGAGTGTCTCCAGCTCACAGAATCCCACAATGATTTGGGTGGGAAGGGACCAGTTCTGCCATGGCAGGGACATCTCCCACTGTCCCAGGCTGCTCCAAGCCCTGCCCAGCCTGGCCTTGGACACTGCCAGGGATCCAGGAGCAGCCCCAGCTGCTCTGGGCACCTGTGCCAGGGCCTTGCCACCCTCACCTAAAGCTCCCAATGCTGTTTTTTCTCTGCAGGCAGTAAAATGAAATTCCTCCAGAAGAAGTGACCGGGTGCTGCTGCGGGACAGCGGCGGAGGGGGAACCATGGACCCTGCCCGGGCTGGACTGAGCTGGGCCCCAGGAGGGCCGGGCTGGGCTGGGGGCTCTGCATGAGCTGTGGGAACAACCGGCATGGGGATTGATAACAGCCCATGGATCCATAACCAGTTCCGTGGATCGATAACAGCCCGTGGATCGATAACAGCTCGTGGATCAATAACCAGTTCCCTGGACTGATAACAGCTCATGGATCGATAACCAGTTCCATAGACCGATAAGCAGTTCCATGGATCAATAACAGCCCATCCGATCCAACCCTTCACGTGTCTCAGTTCCTTAAGGGGGCGTGGCCTGGCGGGGAGAGGCGGGACCGGGCAGGGAGGGGCGGGACCAGGGGTGGAGTCGCTCCGGGAGAGGCGGAACCGGGCAGGGAGGGGCAGGGCCAGGGTCGGAATTACACCGAGAGGGGCAGCGCAGGCCTGGCAACGCTCCGGGAGCGGCGGGACCGGAGCCGGAGTCAACCGGGAGGGGCGGGGCCTGGGCTGAGGGGCGGGCCGGGAAGGGGCGGGGTTTGATCACTGGGGGCGGGGCTTGCGCCCTAGCCGTGCGCGGTCCCACTGGGCGTGACGTGAGTGCGCACGCGCAGTGCGCGCGGCCGCGGCCAAGATGTCGGGCCCAGGGCTGGTGGCCGGGGATGTCGTGGTGGACGCGCTGCCTTACTTCGACCAGGGCTACGAGGCTCCGGGCGTGCGGGAGGCGGTGCGTGCGGGGCCGGGGCGGCGGCAGGGAGGGGCCGGGGCGGCGGGCGGGCTGCCCGCCTGCCTGACGGCCCGTGTGCGTTAGGCCGCGGCGCTGGTGGAGGAGGAGACGCGGCGGTACCGGCCGACCAAGAACTACCTGAGCTACCTGCCCGCGCACGACTACAGCGCCTTCGAGGTGAGCTGAGGCGGCTCCCAGAGCCCGGCACGGTCCCTCACCGTACCCCGACCGGGCTCCCGCGCCCCCATAGCCCGGTTGTCCCACTGCGTAACCTGGCTGGGACAGACCCTGCCTGTCCCCGTCCTTCCCCTGTGCCCACCGCCGTACCCCTCCTGTGTCTTTCCCTCGTTACCCGTTTGTGTCCTGTCCCCGTCCCTCTTCCGTACCCCCCTTATGTGCCCACCGCCGTACCCCTTCTATGTCTCTCCCCGTGTCCCGGCTGTCCCTTCCCCGTTACCTGTTTGTGTCCTGTCCTCGTCCTCCCCACCACACCCCGCTTGTGTCGCCCCTCGTTGTTCCCCCTGTCCCTCACCGCTGCCTTACCCACAGACCGAGATCATGCGGAACGAGTTCGAGCGCCTGGCGGCCCGGCAGCCCCTGGAGCTGCTCAGTATGAAGAGGTGAGGGGGACCAGCAGGGCCGTGCCCGGTGCCCCGGGGTGAGCCGTGCCCCAGGGTGAGCCGTGCCCACTGCCCCGGGGTGAGCCATGCCCACTGCCTCGGGGTGAGCCATGCCCACTGCCCCGGGTGAGCCGTGCCTGGTGCCCAAGATGAGCCCCTGCCCTTTGCAGGTACGAGCTGCCCGCCCCCTCCTCCGGGCAGAAGAACGACATCACGGCGTGGCAGGAGTGTGTGAACAATTCCATGGCACAGCTGGAGCACCAGGCCGTGCGCATTGAGAACCTGGAGCTCATGTCCCGGCACGGCTGCAATGCCTGGAAGGTGTACAACGAGTAAGGCCTCAGCTGCTCTGCTGGACACCAAGTTCTGTGTTGAATTTCTGTCTGTTTATTGGGTGTAAATCCTTTGGAATTTAGCCTGGAACAGATGAACCTCTGTAAGAGAAAGAAGAGGCTGATCTCAAAGCTGTCTCTGTGGCCAAGAAACAGCATGTGTCTTAATACATCCCAGTCTTGAATGTTGTGGGTTGTTGTTGATGATAGTGGGTGTTAATTAAGGCTACTGATAGCCTGTGAAGGAATAACTCAGTAATGGAAATGAAGATGAGTTACTACAGATCCTGGACTTAGCCTGGAGCTGTAAGAAAGCTGTTTCAAAAGCCAAGAAAAGGTTGTAGAGTGTGGCTGCAGGAAGCACTGGGGCTATTTCAGACAGAGAATTTTAATGCCCACTTTTGAGAAGGGTTGGCTGAGCCTTAGATAAAAGAGTAGGCCAAAGGAATTCCAAACTGAGAGAAGGCAGGGAGCTCCTGAGCTCAGAGAGAAGGAAAGCAGGTAAAGGATCTGCTGGCTGGGCCAAGGTGCTGCAGGGACTTGTTGGATCCTTAACTCTGAGAAGTTAAATGTCAGCTGAAATGGGCCTGAGGGCCTGATTTACCATTTGTGTGTTTTTAATGCTTTGCTTGCATTCTGTCATCAGGCACCTGGTTCATATGATAGAACAAGCCCAGAAAGAGCTTCAGAAATTGAGGTGGGTCATTCTTATTTATATTTTTGTACTGAAATTGTAAGTGAACCTTTCTCTCCCCCCCATGCTATACAGAGGAAGATGTATGTGCTGGCTGCTGCCATGGTCACAGGGAAAAAGACTCAGTAAAAACAATAATTAAGAAATGTGACCCTGCTCTCCCCAGACAGTCACATTCATCATGTATCATGAGTCTGTTCTACTCAAAATTCTGTGTTTGTTTGTTTGAACCTCTGCTCTGGATTTGTGGAATTCTCCCTGAAGTTACCAGATGTAAAATTTCATTTTACCACTGATAATTTAATGTGCAGTTGTCTCTGTAAGAACATCTTCCCTCATGCTGGGTTTGGCCTTTTATTTATCTCAGGGTTCTCTGTCAGCCCTGTACTGAGATTTGTCCATCTGGATGTTGTCATTACAGTCCTGGCTACACAAATGTTTTCTGGCAGTACTTCTAGGGATTGAGTGTACTTGGAAATTAGCAACAGGTACTGCAGATGCCAAAGAAATGAGGAAATAAAAATACATCTTTTTCTCCCCAGGAAAAATATTCAAGACCTGAACTGGCAGAGGAAGAACATGCAGCTCACAGCTGGGGCTAAGCTGAGAGAGATGGAATCCACGTGAGTATTGATATTTCTCTGTTAACCCTTTAACAGCTTTCCCTATTGCTTGAAATTCACTTGGAATTCAGTGATGCTTTGGTGCTGCTGTAGGATACTGCTCCTTTGCAGGAAGTGTTTTAAAATATTTGTAGTTTGGTTC
Organism: Agelaius phoeniceus; assembly: GCF_051311805.1. NCBI lineage: Eukaryota > Metazoa > Chordata > Aves > Passeriformes > Icteridae > Agelaius > Agelaius phoeniceus. Next base: position 4,282,796 of record NC_135289.1, on the reverse strand, counting down.
CATATTGTATTTGCTGAGGTTGAGTGAATCAACAGGTGGGAAGAGGGTATATTTATTAGATGTTTCAAATTTCCTAAATTCTCTTAAACTCTTCTTTATCCCAATATTGGCAGTTGGTGGATGAGTTAAGTCATTATTTTTTTTGTGTTTTCAGGTTTAACAGGATTAAAAATTACTCATTGTCACTTTGGTTGTTCCAATGACCATTGATGTCAACTGAGGATTATCATGTGTTAGGAAGAATACTGCTTTATTTGGTTTTTCTGCTTGCTTTGGAGAAATGGTTGTATTTGATTTTTAACCAGAGGACTGTTACATAACACCTAAAGGCTCTTTTTATTTCTTTTCCCTTCCAGGTGGGTCTCTCTTGTCAGTAAAAATTATGAGATTGAACGAACTATTGTGCAGCTGGAAAATGAAATTTCACAAATCAAGCAGCAGCATGGAGAAGCAAACAAGGAGAATATCCAGCAAGACTTTCAGTGAATTAATCCTGACTTATCTTAGTGCTGCATGTGTTAAAAGCTACAAAGCAGACACTTTGGAGATGCTGTGTCTGTAGACACCTCTAGCTGCAGTTGTGTGAGGTGGTAAAAGGGTATTTCCATCCTTTCTTTTCCTTGTTTTAAATTCTAGGAGGAGGTAGGGTGGACTCTAAACATTCTGTTTAAATGTACTACAGCCACCACTAAATGTACTGTGAATTGTTTCACTTTTTCTATACTTAAAGCAGGAGTTCTTAAAGCAGGAGCTTGTGTTGTGTTTTCCCCTACACCTTTAATAAATCCTGTTTTGCTATTTCTCTGGTTTCTGCTTCATGTCCAAAGCCCAGAGCTGTGGAGAGGAGATGGCTGGGCCAGGTGGATCCTGAGAATCCCCTGCAGGGGAAGTGGGGGGAAACTGGAATTTGGGGTGGGGAAGTGTCTCTGCAGCACTGGGGCTGTGCAGTGCCCACAGAGGAGCTGGGTAATAATTAGCATTGACTCCATGATTCAAAGGAGGCCAATCAATCTCTTTATTATATTATATCATTATTAAGAAACCCATGGCTTTTATAGATAGTATACAAATATAATATACAAATATCATATATTTATGATACAGGTTCACCTAATTGGTCCTCCAGTCCAAACACCATCACCATTGGCTAATTAGGAAACCACCCTTCGGTAAATAAATCTCACATGTTCACAATAGCAGGTGCAGTAAGTGAATATAAGAATTGTTTCTCATTCTTTTCTCTGATCTCCTCACAGCCTTCCCCAGAAAGGCCTGGGAAAGTTGTGTGTTGCTCTCTGTGGCCAGAGAGCTGCTGCCATGTGCCACCTCCTGCCCTGTTCCTGATGTTGGGAATAATTCCTGATCTTCCTGCTCCCACTGCCCTGTCCCCATCTCTGACTCCCATCCTGATGCACTGCTCCATGTCCTGGTGCCCTTCCCCATCCTGCTGCTCTGTTCACCATCCCAGTGGGATATTCCCAATCCAGATCTGCTATTTCCTGTTCCTGATGCCCTATTCTCCATCCTGGTCCATTATTCCCATTCTGGTCCATTATTCCCCATCCTGGTGTCCTATTCCCCTTCCCCATGGGTGTTCCTTATCCTAGTGCTTTGTTCCCTATCCCAGGGGGTTATTCCCTGTCCTGGTGCCCCATTCCCCCACCCCAGTGCATTATTCCCAGTCCCAATGGGTCATTCCCTTTCCTGGAGCGTTATTCCCCATCCCAATGGGTACTCCCCATGCCGATGGATATTCCCCGTCCTGATGGGTTATTCCCGGGGCGTTATTCCCCTTCCCTCTGGGTATTCCCCGTCTTCACGCGTTATTCCCCGTCCCCTGTGGGTTATTCCCCTCCCCCGTACGGAAGGGTTATTCCCCACCCCGGTGCGGTATTCCCCCTCCCGATGGGGCATTCCCCAGCCCGGTGCGGTGTTTGCCGGTGCGGTATTCCCCAGCCCAGTGCGTTATTCCCCAGCCCGGTGCGCTGTTCCCGATGCGTTATTCCCTATTCCCGGTGCGCGGTTCTCTATTCCCAGTGCATTATTCCCTATTCCCGGTACGTTATTCCCCAGCCCGGTTATCCGTTCCCGAGGGCGTTCCCGAAGGGGGCGTGGCCACGCCCCTACCGCCACCACCGCCCAATAGGCTCTCAGCCGTCGGCACATAGCCCCGCCTCCCCGTGACGTCACAACCCGCCCTCCCGGCCGCGCCGTTGCCGCGGGAGCGCGCGCGCGTGCGCGGCGCCGGTCCCGCCCGGTCCCGCCCGGTGACGCGGTGACGCGGAGCGTGCGCGGAGCGGGGTCGGGTTCAAAGGAGGAAACATGGCGGAAAACAAAGGAGGCGGCGGCGGCGGGGACGCGGCCGCCGAGGCCGCGCCGGGCGGCGGCGGCTGTCTGGAGCCTCCCGCCGGCTCGCCGTCCGCCGCCGCGCCGCCCGAGGAGCGCGAGAGCCCCGGGGCGGCGGCGGCGGAGCGCGGCGGCGGCGAGGCCGAGGCCGAGGCGGCGGCGGGGCCCGGTGCGGCGGCGGGGCCCGGCCCCAGCCCGGTGCCGCCGCTGACGCCCGCGGCGCCGGGGCCGTTCTCGCTGCTGGACACGTGCGCGGTGTGCGCGCAGAGCCTGCAGAGCCGGCGGGAGGCCGAGCCCAAGCTGCTGCCCTGCCTGCACTCCTTCTGCCGCCGCTGCCTGCCCGAGCCCGAGCGCCAGCTCACCGTGCCCGTGCCCGGCGGCGCCAACGGCGACGTGCAGCAAGGTGAGCGCGGGGCTCCTCCGGGACATCCCGCACACAGCGCGGGGATCCCCGGGCCCGTCCGGGAGCGCGGGGGCTGCGATCGGGGGGCTGCGATCGGGGGGCTGCGGGATGCTGCGATCGGGGGGCTGCGGCAGCGCAGGGGCGGCGGGGATCGGGAGCGATCGGGAGCGCGGATCGCGGCCGGGGCTGTCCGTCCCGGGAAGGACGGACCTGTTGGAGCGGGCAGAGTTGGTGGGAGGGGTGGAGCAGCCCTGCTCTGAGGGGATTGGGGTATTCTGGAGAAGAGAAGCTCCAGGGAGACCCCAAAGCCTCTCCCGATGCCTAAAGGAAGTAGGTAATAAAAATAAGGACAGAGTTTTTAGCGGCACCTGTTGCGATAGGACCGGGGGTAATGGTTTTAAACTGGAGCAGGATCGGTTTAGATTAAGTGTAAGGAAGAAATGTTTACCATGAGGGTGTTAAAACATCGGAACAAATTGCTCAGGGAGGCGGTGGAAACATTTCAGTGTCAGGCTGGACCAGGCTCCGAGCAACCTGCTCGAATCTGAGATGTCCCTGCCCGTGACAGGGGGGTTGCACTAATGCCCTTTAAAGGCCTTTTCCAACCCCAAATATTCTGTCATTCTCTCCTCCTGTGTGTTTTGTGTTGGCTCTCAGCGGTGACACAGCGGGGGTGGGCAGCTGCTGGGTTCTCCAGCGCTGGGGTGAAACGTGTCTGGTTAAATTGAGATTCACTCTTGTTGCAGTATGACCTGCCCAGGTGGGAACGCTGTGTGCACTGCCCCTGCTTTGCCGAGCACTGAGATAATACCTTGCAGTGCTGTTTGTCAGCTCTGCCTCTACAGAATTTGTACCAGGGAACAGGAGTGCACTGCTCCTTCCACCTGCTCTTAGCAGAACCGCAGCTTGGATTTGATTTTTCTTTTCTAAAATGTGTTCAGGGATGGGATTGAAAAGCTTTGAGAGCTTTAGATGGGGTGACTCACGGGCTGTGTGTACAGAGCAAAGTAGGGCCCTGGTAAGTGGTTTTGCAGGTCCTAAATGGGCTCTCTGGTCAGGGAGACCTTGTTTGGTGACATCTTTATACTCAAGCCCTTCCTGTGTTCCTCAGTGAGGGAATTAACTTGGCTTGGTAGAGATTTTTTCATCCAGACTGTTCAGAAGTCCATCTAGGATGTGATCTTAGGAAGTTCGTTGGTGTTAAAAAGATGATGTATTAAATACAGTTTACCTATGCACTCAGGTGGTTTTGTGATCCATGTCTTTAAATACCACAATCTACATTTTGTGTAATATCATAGAGTGACAGAATGATTTGGTTTGGAGGGGACTTCAAAACCCATCCAGTCCCACCCCTGCCTTGGACAGGGACACTTTCCACTATCCCAGGTTGCTCCAAACCCCATCCAGCCTGGCCTTGAACACTTCCAGGGATCCAGAGGCAGCCCCAGCTGCTCTGGGCACCTGTGCCAGGGCCTGCCCACCCTGCCAGGGCAGTGATCTGCCAGTGACACACACAGAACTTGGGAGGCAGGGTTTATTTTGTTAGCAGTTAGCAGGATTATCTGAGTCCTGCTGTGTCTGTGGGAGGTGTCTTCCCCACAGGTGTGGGAACCACTGGGTACAAACTGGAATATCACTTCTTGTTGTACACGTTTTAAGAATGCTTGTTGGTGTGCTTTGGTGTAGAAAGAGTTTGTGTTTGGACTGTTGCAACAAAAAAGTTTTAGGTGATGTGAGCAAGGTGCAGGAGCATCTTTGATGTGAGGAGAGACTGCAGGGCTGGGCCTGGTTAGTCTGGAGAAGGGAAGACTGAAAGGGGATCCCATCAATCTGTAGGAATATTTCCAGGCTGGGTCAGAGGATGGTGTCAGGCTCGTTTCAGTGGTGCCCAGGGCAGGCCAAGGAGCAATGGCCATCAATTATAACCCAAGGAGTTCCACCTGAGTGAGAAAGAAATTCTTGCTGTGGAGGGTGGCAGAGCCCCGGAGCAGCTGCCCAGGGAAGGGGTGGAGTCTCCTTTTCTGGACACATTCCAAACCCACCTGGACACATTCCTGAGCCATCTGCTCCAGGTGACTGGGTGATCTGCACAGGTCCCTTCCAACACAGGTGCTGCTGTGGGATTGTCTTGTAGGGCTGTGGATCCAGCTGTGGATCCAGCTGTGGTGCCACCTCAGCCTGCACGAGCACAGGAACTGGCAGCTACATCCTGATGTCTCTGGATATTTAGTTTTAATCTCTGTTTCCTTAGGAAAGTAGGAAATGCTCTTGGGCCAAAATTTGGCTGGAGTCAAATATTTCCAATTTCTAGAGGGAATCTCCTCAAGGACTTATAAGGAGAAATTAGTTTCTTTTATATTTGGTACTTTTCCAGTTGGGATTAAAAGTACACCCTGAAATATGGTAAGATTGGCTCATCCTCAGCTGAGGGTGGGCCATGGACCAGCAGAGGCATTTTTGTGGGCAGCTCTCTGCACCTTGACGCTGGAATCAGTTGGAATCATGGAATCATATTATGCACAATGTTATGGAGTGGCACAGGAGATGGTTGCCATTAAATCAGACAGAAAATGGACATTCTGAGCCTCCTGAGAGGCACCACAGTGCTTAGTCACACAGGTTCCTTCCCTCTTCTGGTAGTCACAAAGTGTGAAGTGTTACTTCCACTTCTGCTGATTCTCAAGTCTCCTTCATGACGAGCAGGTGCTTTTTCATGAAGGAAGAATTCAAGAGAAATGGCACCTGTAGCTGTACCTGGGGCAGGTTACCAGGCTCTCACTGCTGGATTGTGTCCCTACTATATTTCAGCATCTCTTCACATAAACCAGAAAAGTACAAGTGATGTTTTCCTGGTTCCTTTCTTAATTAGTTTGAGAGTTTGCTCAGTGAGAGCTGTCAGGACTTGAAACAGTAGATATGTGTATTTATTGGGTAAAAGCTGTGGAAAAGGAGTGTGAGGTTGGTGCCCCAGAGCAGTTCTGTGAGTGACAGCACCTCCTCTGCCCTCCTGGAGATTTGGATCTGGATCAGCATCTCTGCCTCTGCCAGGCTCCCACTCCCTTCAGAGCCACTGCTGAGGAAGGCAGAAGAATCACCTCAATTCCTAAAAGTTAGAGAATCCCTCACTAAAGCTTAAAAGAATGATCTGAAGTTGTGGTTTGCTGTATTAAAAACAAGTTCTTGGTGGGTCACACCTGTTTTGCTGGTGAAAAGGGTTTATTTTGCTGTTGATTACATTTATGTAGGGAAAAAATAGAAAATTCTCGTTTTATATATTTAAAACATATGCATTTGTTTAACATGAAAATCGTATAATATCATATTCAGTTTAATTTCTAAATTGGTTATGGGAATGTGCATTTTATATAATATTTCAGTTAATATAATATATTAATTCATATAATATTTCAGCATTCATATAATATTTCAGTTTAATTTAACTGAATATCATATCATATTCAGTTGAATTTCTAAATTGGTTATGGGAATGTGCATTTTATTTGGTGGATGGGTGATTTTGTGGTGGTGTTTCAGCTGTCCAACTGGACTCCTCCTTTCAGCCTGAGTAGCTTACAAGGAAATGCCTGCATTTGTATCACAGTATTCTGAAAAAAATCCCTGATTTCCAAGTTAGAGATTTCAGACTGTAACAGATACTGTAAAACAACTGCTCCTGCACCTGCTGCTCCTGGAGGTGAGGTTGTTTTGTAGTTTCACTGCCTGGGTGAGATATTTCCAATCTCTCTAAAGAAGATTATCTCAGCAGAGAGAGCGTGGGGCTCTCCCAGCTCCTTGGGAATGCCCCAATTCCAATTAGGCTGAAGAACCAAATGAGCTGAAAAACCTCCACAGTTGGTTGTGTGTGTAAACTGAGGAACAGCACATTTACTACCAGAGCTGTGATGTGTGGTACCAGAAATGGGTTTGATGTGCTGAATTCAGCTCCTGTACCCACTGTTGTTGTGTTGTATTAATCACACATAAAGGATTTTTGTTTCTTGTTTTTTTAAATTTGCTGTGAAAGGAGAACATAAAAGGTCTGATGTGTATAAGGATGTGACATATCCCTTACCCTGAGTTTGGTGGGAGTTACTGTATTTTCAGTCTAAAAGAATGAAAATTCCTGCATCAAATAAGGCTCTTTAAGCTGTTTAAATCCAGCATCTTAAGTTTTATTAAACTGGATGTGAGTAGACATCACCTGAACTCTTTTGATTCTTTACTTTTCCCCTGTGTTCATAAGTGAGGCTCAAGACTATATGCTGAGTCCTGGAAAATATTCAGTTCATATTCTGGACTTACTAAAAATCTTGCTGTGAAACTTAAATTTCAGTTTAAATTAATAGTGTATTGTAAAATATTTCCATCAGACAACATTAAGGCAAGTGTTATTTTTATAAGAATTAATATCTGTGGCAGCTGTAATTTGCTTTTATTATTAACTATAATGTATTGTCAGTTCAGTGTGTGATAATTGCAATATAGTCAAGGATTGTTCAAAAAACAAAAAGCTGAGCTAGGAATAGACCTTGAAAGCAGGTAATTTTTTAAAATGTATTTTTATTCTGACAGATTTCAATCTGATTGTATCACTCCCTTGACCTGTGAGGGTTTGTTTCAAGGTCTAATCACTGAAATTAGAGCAGGGTTTTGATGTATGGCTGTGCAGAAACATGTTTGAACCATTGCAGTGCTAAGAGAAATAAATATTATGCACAATATTATGGAGTAACTACTATTGGATTTGTCACCCAGTCAATGGGACCTGGCAGGGATTCATTCCTGAGAGGGTGATTCCCTGCCAAGCCTGAGCCCAGAAGGAAACCTGGAGTTACTGGGTTGCACAAGTGCTTGCAAATATTTCCTGAACTGGGAAGTTTCATTGTCATTGTGATGCCTTGAGAAGGCTGAGCTGGAAGAGAGACCAGACAGAGTTAGAGAATAAAGCAGGGGTTTATTAAAACTCTCAGAGTTACAGAATAAAGCAGGGATTTATTAAAACTCTCAGAGTTACAGAATAAAGCAGGGATTTATTAAAACTCTCAGAGTTACAGAATAAAGCAGGGATTTATTAAAAGCTTCAATGGATCCACCTTGGGCAGCACAAGAGCCCAGCCAGGGCTGCACCCAAGATGAACCCAAATGATCACAAAATGAACCCAAGATGAACCAAAATGGTCACAAAATGGACACATGGGGTCTCTCACTTTGATAAGTTTTAGTCTATTTGCATATTGGAGTTAATTGTCCAATTACAGCTTTAGTCCCATCTTTGTTTTTCTCTCTTCAGCCCACGTTGTTTGTGCTCTTGGGCCTGGAATTTGGGTGGCTGTCCTTGGTCCCCAGCTAGAGCAGGAATTATTTTTTCTCCCCACTCTGAAGAGAGTTCACCATCCCCTTATAAGAAGCTCAGACCCACACACTAAATCAGCACAGAATCTGAAAAATACAAAAGCTAAACCTGAGGCATCAGTTGTGACAGTGTAAATATCTGAAAGGACTTGAATTATCTCCTCAGTATTTCTGTGGGGGGAATCAGTGTGGCACTGCCCCCAGCCCAAGGCTGTGTGTGGAACCAGATGTCTCAAATGGTGCTGCTTGCTCAACAGAATTTAGATTTTGGGAGGTTGACTGTCAGGGGATGATGTGGTGGTTTCAGGCTTGTGCTCATCCCATGGATCAGCAGAATTTGAAGCCATTCTTTGGCACAAACTGGTTGGAGTGGGCATCACTGGGGTGGGGTGGCAGGGCCAGGTGTGCCCAGCCCTGCCCAGAGCTGCTTTGGTGACAGCAGTGACAGGAGGCTCCTCCAGCCTGCTCCAGGTGTGCTGGGATGAGCAGTGCTGGACCATCCTCCTTGGAGCCTAGGGAGCACAAATCCCTTTGTTCCTGCTGGCACTGGCCTGGGGGAATCAGAAAAACAGAAACTTTCACAGACACTGAAGGGTTTGGTCTGCAGACTTGGGAGAAACTTGGATTAATGTAAAAATAAAATACACAGGCATTTAGCAGAAAAATCATAAACTTATATTTCTGTAGCTGTAATTAGGACTATACCTTGTGTAAGTGAGAAACTGTGTTGATAAGATGGTGAAGGGTTTCTAATGTAGGGGTGAGGTACAGAATAAAGTGAGAGTTTAGAAGTTATAATAGAAGCATCTGTGTGCAAGTGAGATAGAAACCATTGGACAAGAGTATCCTCAGTGCACCAGTAGCAAGTAAAGGTGATAGGTTAGAAAAGCAAAATAAACCCTGTAACAGCTGTCCATTGGGTTAGAAAGTTCTGTATTGGGCTGTGACAAAGAAACTTGTGATTACTCTGGGGTTATGGCTGAATGCTTGCTCCTCCAAAATCTCAGAGCCTCTGAGACTGATGTTCATCTGAGCAATAAATCATTTTATTTGAAAATGGTTCCATCCCTTCATTTTTAGCAGTGACAGTGATACTGTCCAGCCCTTGCTGTGCAGCCCAGGCTCTGCCCCTGCCCCACAGGCAGTGCTCAGGTCTCTCCTCACCCCTGTGAGCTCCAGCCCTGAGCTCTTGGCTCACCACTGCTGGGTTTGCCCCAGTTTGGGAGTCTGTCCTGTACTGGGAGCCCTGTACTGGCCCAGTGTGGGCCCATACTGGGAGCCCTGTACTGGCCCAGTGTGGTCTCTTGGAGTGCTGAGCAGGAGGAGCTATCATTGTCACTGTTAGTAATGAAGGGATGGGACTATTTTCAAACTAAACCAATTTATTGCTCAGATGAACATCGGTCTCAGAGGCTGTGAGATTTTGGAGGAGCAGGCAGTTGGCCATAGCTCGAGGGTAATCACAAGATTTTTTGTCACAAGGCAATATAGAACTTTCTAAGCCAATGGACAGCTGTTACAGGGTTTATTTTGCTTTTCTGACCTATCACCTTTACTTACTTCTACTGCTCTGCAGATATTTTATCTAATGGGCTTTTTACTCACAGGCCCACCTATGTTTCTGTTATAACTTCTGAACTCTGAGCTTATTCTGTACAACCTCACCCCTACATTAGAAACCCTTCACCATCTTATCAACACAGTTTCTCACTTACACAAGGTATAGTCTTAATTACAGATACAGAAACAAAAGTTTATGATTTTTCTGCTAAATGTCTGTGTATTGTATTTTTACATCAATCCAAGCTTCTCCCAAGGCTGCAGATCAAACCCTGCAGTGTCTGTGGAGGTTTCTGTTTTTCTCATTCCCACAAGGAGGGATGGCTGTCCTTGTCCTGCTGCTGCAGCCTGGGACACGTTGCTGTCTTTTGAAGGATCTGCTCCTGGCTCCTGTTCAACTTGTTGTCCATAATACTTCAAACATTTTATTTTAGGGTATTGAGGTCAAACTTACTTATTTATCCTCTTTTTTTTTTTTTTTATATAGTTTCAGTACTCCAAGTGTTATGAAGCATCTAAAAATTGATAAAGATTTTTGTGGTACACATCAGGGCTGAATCTTACAGAAATAGGAATTCTAGTATGTAAGTAGAGGTGTTAAGAACACAAGTGTTTGGGGTCAGTGTTTGAATAAACTTTGAATTAATTAATTTGAACTGCTGGAAAGACTCACTGTGATGTGCCAGGGATGGAGAGGATCCGTTGGGTGCTGCTGAGGTGCCAAGGGATTTTTGGATCTCATACATCATGTGCATGATCTGCCCTCCCTTGTTCATCCATGCCATCATCATTCAGATCAATAACTCTCTTAATTATTCCATTATTGCTTTTTGTTCTCAGTGAGATTTCACTGGGCTGTGATGTGTTTATTTTAAGTTGATTGAAGTCAGCTTGGAAGCCAACAAATGAATTTGGAGCCCTCAGTGTGGTGCTTCTTCTAAAAGTTCCTTATTTTGCTTTGGCTGCTGTGGTGGATTTAGGCTGTAGATGAATTTCCTTGGCTCCTTGTGTGTCTTCCCCTTTCTTTTCACCCCACCTCCCTCTTCTCTTTCAGGGCTGGAGGCTTCTGTAATGTTTGTAAACAAAAACTAAAAATCCAGATCAAGAGGATGGCTGGAGGTGGATTTGGTAGGGGAACAGGTTCATTCTTACTGGCTCAGGAAACCTTGTTGTTGTACAGCTGCTCCCTCCAACATCTGAGGGAATTCCAGAAGGAAATGCCCAGAAGGGTGGGTAGGGAGCAAAGAAGATTCAGAAAATTCCAGTTTTTTTCTGGTGCTAAATCAATGGGTATGAGTTGAACACACACTGATTTCTGAATCTCAGGCTGGAGTGGGGACAGTAGGCAAAGAGTTGACATGAGTGTCTCTGTTTTGATCCTACAAGACTGGAAATACAGAGAAATCAACCATCCTTGAAATTCAGCAGTATTTTAGTATTGTTGGTATTGCTATGTCAGCCTGGAGAAAGCAATTCTAAACAGGTTTTTAATACTTGTTTTATTGAAACTAATTCAAGATGAAGCCTGTTGAAAAAAATTACCTGTTTTGAGATGCATTCAGAGGAACATAGTTACCCTTGGGGAGTGTTAAACTTGAATATATAAAAAGGTATAAAATATATATATATATATATATATATATATATATATATATATATAATATATATAAATATATTTATTATATATATATAATAAATATATATATTTAAATATATAAATATAAATATAATTATATTTATATTTAATATATACTCTGTGAATACCTTTTATATATTTAAGTTTATATATATAAATATATATAAATATATCTATTTATTTATAAATATATAAATATATATAAATAAATATATAAAAATATATAAAAATATATATGTATAAATATATATAAATAAAAATATAAAAATATAAAAATAAATAAATAAATAAATATATATATATATATATATATATATATATATATATATAAAGAGTTCTGAGTTACAATTAAGAAAAATACTTGTGTTGCAGCTTTAGGTGTGAGTTGGGATGGTAGATTGAAAGCAGCTTCCACTTGAAATCTCAAGGTTTTTACAGTGTTCCAGAGTGATTTGCTGCTGGATTTTTAGCAGGGTTTTTAGAAAAACAAAATCAACTTTCCTCCTGAGTTTACTTCACTTTGGTGCTTTGTGACATGCTTTGATGTCAGTGCTGTGGCTCAGTGTGCTCTATCTCCACCATAAGCAGTTAAAAGGATTACAGGGATGCTGCTCTCATTAGTGTTCTTAAAGTCTTGGACAAATCAGGAGATCTGATTTGCAGTTTAAGGAGATGTGCCTGCAGTTGTATAACTGCCAGTGAAATCTCTGTGCTGCTGGGACAGAGCCTTCCCTGGGCTCCTTGCGTGGGGAGGGCAGCTCTGGAGCCTCCAGGAAGATTTTTGGTGTTATTGGTTTCATCCTTGCTCCTGCCTTGCAGGAGGGGCTCCCAGTGGGGCAGGAGCAGCCCTTCCCAGTTCAGGGAGCATTTCTGGGATGTCCCAAAATTCCCATTGCTCCTGCTTTGCTCCTAACCCTGACCCTAGCCCTTCCCAGTTCAGGGAACATTTCTGGGATGTTCCAAAATTCCCATTGCTCCTGCTTTGCAGCAGGGGCTCCCAGTGGGGCAGGAGCAGCCCTTCCCAGGACAGGGAGCATTTCTGGGATGTCCCAAAATTCCCATTGCTCCTGCTTTGCTCCTAACCCTAACCCTAACCCTAGCCCTTCCCAGTTCAGGGAGCATTTCTGGGATGTCCCAAAATTCCCATTGCTCCTGCTTTGCTCCTAATCCTAACCCTAACCCTAGCCCTTCCCAGTTCAGGGAGCATTTCTGGGATGTCCCAAAATTCCCATTGCTCCTGCTTTGCAGGAGGGGCTCCCAATGGGGCAGGAGCAGCCCTTCCCAGTTCAGGGAACATTTCTGGGATGTCCCAAAATTCCCATTGCTCCTGCCTTGCAGTGACCTGGGCTCCCAGTGGGGCAGGAGCAGCCCTTCCCAGTTCAGGGAACATTTCTGGGATGTCCCAAAATTCCCATTGCTCCTGCTTTGCAGGAGGGGCTCCCAATGGGGTAGGAGCAGCCCTTCCCAGGACAGGGAGCATTTCTGGGATGTCCCAAAATTCCCATTGCTCCTGCCTTGCAGTGACCTGGGCTCCCAATGGGGCAGGAGCAGCCCTTCCCAGGACAGGGAACATTTCTGGGATGTCCCAAAATTCCCATTGCTCCTGCTTTGCTCCTAACCCTAACCCTAACCCTAGCCCTTCCCAGGACAGGGAGCATTTCTGGGATGTCCCAAAATTCCCTTTGCTCCTGCTTTGCAGCAGTGGCTCCCAGTGGGGCAGGAGCAGCCCTTCCCAGTTCAGGGAGCATTTCTGGGATGTCCCAAAATTCCCATTTACAGCAGTGTGGGCTCTGCTCCAGCTCCCAGCCATGTGCTGCTCCCATGGGCAGGTTCTTGGAGCTCCTACAGATCCATCCCTGAGCACATTCCTGGGTTTCTCTCGGTGCTTTGTGCTGCTCCTCAGCTCCTGAAAGGCTCAGGAGACCCCATGGGAGTCTCCTCTTTCCTCCCTGTATCTCCTGGCAGGGAGGGATGGCTCAGGTGAGGAGCTGAACCCATCTCCCTTGGAGCAGGGCTGGCACTGCCAGGCTTTTCCTGCCTGCCCCACTGGAAACTGGCAAAACAAATTCCCAGATAGGAAAACTGCAGAAAAAACTCCCAAAATTGGATAGGAAACTATTCCTGCTTCTCCCTTTAGGCAGGATGAAAGGAAAAACAAAACTCCATTTGGGCTGAGTGCTGTGTGTGGCAGCAGATGGGGGACAGGGAATGTGCATGATTGGAAATATTTTGGCTGTTCTGCAGAAATGGGGGACCAAAAGCAGAATCTGATCCAAATTGCATCATTAATTGGGAATAGGATATAAGGGAAGGGGAAACGTGGTGCAGAGAGTTGTGGAAGAGGGGTAATGAGTATTTTGGGTTGTTAGTGTTATTATAATTAATGTTGTTATTATTATTATTATTTTGGTTGGAGCTCATGGTTGTTACAGGTCTTGTGATAGAAACAAGTGGAAAAATGAGCAATATTGGTCCTCTAAAGTACAACTAAAGAAGCTTGAAGCCCATTCCTGTTATCTGCAGCTGCTGTAAAATAGTTAATAAATTCCTGTGGCCTTTTAGGCCCAAAGCATGATTCTCCCTGAATTTCTTCATGCAAGTGCTGATATCCACAGCAGCACCTTGGGGGTGGCTGGTGAAGTTTGTAGGGTGCTGTTCTGCAGAAATGTGGGACCAAAAGCAGAATCTGATCTGAACTCTGCATCATTAATTGGGAATAGGATGTAAGGGAAGGGGAAATGTGGTGCAGAGAGTTGTGGAAGAGGAGTAATGAGTATTTTTGGTTATTATTATTATTATTATTATTATTATTATTATTATTATTATTATTATTATTATTATTAGTTGGAGCTCATGGTTGTTACAGGTCTTGTGATAGAAACAAATGGAAAAATGAGCAATATTGGTCCTCTAAAGTAAAACTAAAGAAGCTTGAAGCCCACTCCTGTTATCTGCAGCTGCTGTAAAATAGTTCATAAATTCCTGTGGCCTTTTAGGCCCAAAGCATGATTCTCCCTGAATTTCTTCATGCAAGTGCTGATACCCACAGCAGCACCTGGTGGAGTTTTTAGGGTGCTGAATTGTTGTTTTTTGGGGCCCTGAAGCAGAACTGTGTTGCTGCATGAATGCTGAGGGCAGGGTTTTGGTGGCAGCTCTGTAAGGCACAAAGGAACTGCTGCACAAAGGGTTCCAGCCCCTGTGCAGGGTTTCACGTGGTGTGGTCAGAACTTCCTGAAAGAAACTTCCCTTTTCTCAGTTCTGTGCTTCAGTGCTGCTCTTGACCTCTGCAGCAACAATTTACAGCTCAAAAATCATATGAAGCCATCTCTGAGGACATTGGAAATCTTGATGGTAATAATTAGGCTTAAAGGGAGGTCATAAACCAGTCTGACCTTCAGAATTTGTGTGAATGTGTCTTATTTTAATTCATTTGTGATTTAAAAAAATAAAATTGATCTTTAAACAGTAGTTTTTACTATGTGCTGATGCTTTTGGAAAGCAAGAGTTACAGTGGGAATGTTTGTACCAAGAGTGTTTGATTTGTTTGATGCAGAAAAACAACAGGGTAAGTTCTGCTGGAGTTTAAATAGGATGATACTTCTGTATTTACTTTTATTTTTTTTTTAAATAAGATTTTTTTAAATTGAAACTGACAGTGAAAACTTTTTTTTTCATAGAGGTTATGTAAACATTTGAATCTTAGTTTGTCCTAAAATACATTCTCAATAAACTTTTTGCAATAAACTTTGTTAGCTCACAAATTATCTCAAGTTTTGACAGCTAAGAATCTTTTTTTTCTATGTAAATGCTATTTCAGTGTGATTTTCTCTACTTTTCCCTCCTGCCTTACAAAATTAGCCACATCTGTATCTTTTCAGTACATCCATTTCTAGTACAAATGCTGCTGCAGTAATTTGGTTTTTATTAGATTAAAAGACCAGGATATGAGATGTTTAGTGGCTCATATATTATTGGAAAGCTGCTGTTGGAAATAAAGGGGGTTGAGATGTGAAAAAGGAGTGTCATGTGCTAAATGAGAATGGCAAAGCCTTGAATTTGAGTTTTGATCTCTTGAGGTTTGTGCAGAACACTGGGGGCACTTTGTGTGCAGGTTTTATTTGAATGTGGAGGTGCAAGAATTGGGTGTTGGATTACCCCTGGCCAGAGTCCAACCTCTCTCACTTGGATCAAAGGGCTTGATTTTATTCAAGCTTTCATTGGTTTGGCTACTTTAAAGCCAGCCCAAATTTGCCTTACAGGAAGGGATTTTCATCTGTAGAATTTGACTTTTCTGATGTCTAGAGATTACAGATCTTGAGCTTCTTCTGTTTTGTTGTTTTCCTGAAATATTTTGTTTGGTTGACCCAAGGCAGCACTAAAAACGAAGTTGAGGTTTGGTTTGTTTTGGATGGAGTAGTTTGAATGGTAAATATCTGAATTTTTTGTTCTGTAAGTCTGTATACATCAGCTGCTGGATGGCTTTCAGCTGGTATTCCCTACAGAATTTTGTCTCTCAGTTGTCAGAAAACCTCAAAGTTCTGCATATGGGGAAGGTTTCACTGTGTGTGTGAAAGCTCTTGGATGTGGAGCTGCTGCAGTACTGGTTATTTTTCATATCCTGCTTTTGAGATGTGCTTGGTTTGGTGAGACAGGGAAATTTGAGTTGGATTATTGCTGCTCTGCAGTGAATCTCCTGTGTTCTGAAGCCATCATTAATTCCAGCACTTGAAAAAATTAATGCTACTCCACTACTAATGTAATTAATCTCCCTGAAATAAGTCCTACTGTCCTAATTGAATATCCACAAAGGAGCTGAGCATCATTTAATTACACTTCTCAAAGTTGTTTTAGTGTGTAAAAATACCCAATGGCTTGGAAAGCTTCTTGAAGATTATATTCTCAATAAATTGTATAGAAATTTGATTTAAGATCCAATGACACTTCAGTGAAGTGTGAGCCACTACCTAAGTTATAAATAGGTTTTCAAACCTTTATGGGGGCTGTTCATAGACATCTTTAAATGTCAGCTTGCTTCATGTAGTAACTCCTTTGCAGCTCTGCTGAGGATTTACACTAATTTAGTGATTACAAAGGATAACAAAGCAGGATGCTGGTGTTTTATTGCTTCATCTGCCTCCCTGACCTCATGGAAATAGATTATATTAAAATCTACCTGGGAGAACACTGAGAAACGCTGTGGCATTTTCAGGAACATCCCTGAAGTCACCCCAGCTCTCTGGGCACAGTCCTCTTAATACTTGTCTTGAGACAGGCTGGACCATAGACTGTTCTAAAAAATCATCTAAAAAACCCCAAGTGTCTTGAATGTTGTTATCTAAAATCAACAGGGGAAAAAATTAAATATTTGTTTAGGGATAACAAATTACTTTGCTGAAAAGATAGGATTTTTTTTGGAAGAAATAAGTAGGAAAAACTGAGTTTGATGTAGAATTAGGAAAATTAGGGAAATCCCCAACAAGGTGGGGCATCCTTTTCTGTAGAAGCCTGTGGGGTATTTTGGGATTAGTTGAGGGAGTGTATTTTGGGGTGAAACCTGTTCCACACCTGTAATGGCTGGTTTTTAATGACAATGCCAACCTGGAATCCTTTACCCAGGTGAGAGGAGGAGTTTGCTTTGTGTTTGGTGCTTCTGGGCAGGCTGAATGTGCTGTGCCTCTGTTTTTGAGTGTGTTTGGTGCTTCTGGGCAGGCTGAGTGTGCTGTGCCTCTGTTTTTGAGTGTGTTTGGTGCTTCTGGGCAGGCTGAGTGTGCTGTGCCTCTGTTTTTCAGTGTGTTTGTGCTTCTGGGCAGGCTGAGTGTGCTGTGCCTCTGTTTTTGAGTGTGTTTGGTGTTTCTGGGCAGGCTGAGTGTGCTGTGCCTCTGTTTTTGAGTGTGTTTGTGCTTCTGGGCAGGTTGATTTGTGAGTTTTGCTGCCTTAGAGCCTGTGGGGTATTGCAGTGGTGTGAGTGTCCTGACAAAGGGGAGAGAGAATGATGCATCTGACTCCATGGATATCAGAAGGCTAATGAATGACTTTATTATACTATATTATTCTAGGCTAATTAATGACTTTATTATACTATATTATTCTAGGCTAATTAATTACTTTATTATACTATATTATTCTTTATTATACTATATTATTCTATACATCTAAAATTGAATCTTCCAAGCACTCAACCCTGCACACACTGCACTGAATCTCGTGACTGTCACCCTCAGTCCTGAGACACACACACACCTGGCCAAGGAAACAAAACACCATCACTGTGGGTAAATTATCTCCATATTACATTCTACTTCTGCACAAACACAGGCACAGCAAATGATAAGAATTGCATTTTCTTTCTCTGATGTTCCGAGAATGTGAAACCCAGAAATACTGGGAGGAATTGTGCCTTGCTTTTCTCTGTGAAGAGAAATGTGGGACTAGAGTGGGGTGCTGCGTTTGGCTGCCCTCAGAGCCTGGTTTGTGCTGTGTTTTGTGCTGTATTTTGTGCTGTGTTTGGCTGCCCTCAGAGCCTGGTTTGTGCTGTGTTTTGTGCTGTGTTTGGCTGCCCTCAGAGCCTGGTTTGTGCTGTGTTTTGTGCTGTGTTTGGCTGCCCTCAGAGCCTGGTTTGTGCTGTGTTTTGCAGTGGGGGTGATCAGGTGCCCCATCTGCCGCCAGGAGTGCCGCCAGATCGACCTGGTGGACAATTACTTTGTGAAGGACACCTCGGAGAGCCCCAGCAGCTCCGACGAGAAGTCAGAGCAGGTAAGGACTGTCCTGCCTGCACCAGCTTCTGATTTCTGGGGCTGCCACTTCTCCTTAGGTGCCTTTTCCCCACCCCTCCTCTGCTCTCTGGGGCTGTCAGCTCTCCCCGGAACAATTCTGGTGCCTTTTCCCCACCCCTCCTCTGCCTTTTCCCCACCCCTCCTCTGCTCTCTGGGGCTGCCAGTTCTCCTTAGGACAATTCTGGTGCCTTTTCCCCCATCCCTCCTCTGATTCTGGTCCTATCAGTTCGCCTTAGAACAACTCTGGTGCCTTTTCCCCACCCCTCCTCTGCTCTCTGGGTCTGTCAGCTCTCCCTAGAACAATTCTGGTGCCTTTTCCCCTCCTCTTTCTGCTCTCTGGTCCTGTCAGTGCTCCCCAGAACAATTCTTGTCCCTTTTCCCCACCCCTCCTCTGCCTTTTCCCCTCCCGTTTCTGCTCTCTGGTCCTGTCAGGTCTCCCCAAACAATTCTGGTTTCTTTTTCCCCCAACCCTTTCTGCTCTCTGGTCCTGTCAGGTCTCCCCAGGACAATTCTGGTGCCTTTTCCCCATCCCTCCTCTGATTTCTGGTTCTGTCATTTCTCCTTAGGACAATGCTGGTGCCTTTTCCCAAACCCTTTCTGCTCCCTGGGGCTGTCAGTTCTCTGTAGAACAATTCTGGTGCCTTTTCCCCACCCCTCCTCTGCTCTCTGGTCCTGTCAGTGCTTCCAGGACAGTTTTCATGGCTGTCCCCACCCCTGCTCTGCTCTTTGGGTCTGTCAGCTCTCCTTAGAACAATTCTGGTGCCTTTTCCCCACCCCTCCTCTGCTCTTTGGGTCTATCAGAGCACCCCAGGATGATGCTGGTGCCTTTTCCCCACCCCTCCTTTGCTCTTTGGGTCTGTCAGAGCACCCCAGGAAAATTTTGGTACCTTTTGCCCTCAACCCTTTCTGCTTTCCGGTCCTGTCAGCTCTCCCTAGAACAATTCTGGTGCCTTTTCCCCACCCTTCCTCTGCTCTCTGGGGCTGCCAGTTTCTTTAGGACAATTCTGGTGCCTTTTCCCCCATCCCTCCTCTGATTTCTGGTCCTGTCAGTTCACGTTAGAACAATTCTGGTGCTTTTCCCCAACCCTTTCTGCTTTCTGGTCCTGTCAGCTCTCCCTAGAACAATTCTGATGCCTTTTCCCCAACCCTCCTCTGATTTCTGGTGCTGTCAGTGCTCCCCAGGACGATTCTGGTGCCTTTTCCCCTCCTCTTTCTGCTCTCTGGATCTGTCAGCTCTCCCTAGAACAATTCTGATGCCTTTTTCCCCCAACCCTTTCTGCTCTTTGGGGCTCTCCAGGACAATTGTGGTTTCTGTTCCCCCCCAGGTGTGCACCAGCTGTGAGGACAATGCCAGTGCTGTGGGGTTCTGTGTGGAGTGTGGGGAGTGGCTGTGTAAGACCTGCATCGAGGCTCACCAGCGAGTAAAGTTTACTAAGGACCACATGATCAGGAAAAAAGAGGATGTGTCCTCAGGTGAGTGTTGGGTGTCACTCTGTCCTGCCTGCTCCAAAAGCCTTTTCTCTTTTTATGTTAAAAAATAGGGGGAGGATGATGGTAACAACCAGCTCTGTGTGTTTTCCCCCCAGGATTTGGGAAAAGTGCAGTAAAAAGTTACCAGTGCAAAATTAGAAGCTGTAAAAATAGAGGAAGAATTAAATTTATAACAGTGATACTTTGTGCAGTTTATGTCCAATGCTTTTGGAAAGGATTTAGATCCATTCTTAATAATCTTGCTGGATTAGTAGAATTCTAGATTAGTAGAATTCTAGATTAGTAGAATGCTAGATTAGTAATTTAGTAGAATTAGGTTGTTTAGTAGAACAAGTAACTAAATGGAGGGGTTGAAATCTAGAGAACAGTGGCATATTGATAATCTTATCCATTGTCCAAGGAAATTAAATTGCCCATTTTGTGGTGTTTTGTTATGAGAAGCAATTATAGTTCTCCCTGTAGAAATGTATATATAAGTTTATATAGTTATATAATTTATATAGTTATATAATCTATATAGTTAAATAGTTATAACTATATATTTTATATAGTTATAGCTATATAGTTTATCTAGTTATAACTATATATTTTATATAGTTACCTTCAATATATGCTGTTACTTTGTATTGATATTGCTGAGTAAATGTAGAATTTGAATCTATTTTAGGTTTAATCTCTCAGTGAGCAAGATTTAATATGTGAAGTGTGTGTAGGGTTTGTTCAGGTGTGCAGCCTTATTAGAAATAAATTCTTGAACTGTTGTTTGATCATTTATCATTTGTAGCCTGTTGAGGTAATGTGGAAAATCATCTCAGAACAGGTCCAGGCTATCTGGATTTTATCATTTAGAGCCTGTTGAGGTAATGTGGAAAATGTTCTCCAAACAGGTCCAGGCTATCTGGATTTTAGATTAGAAAATTCTGTTTGTAGATGGGTTAAAAGTTCTGATTTACAGACTTGTAGGTTCTCCACAATCTGGATGTGTCTGAAAATGATCACACTGAGGAAGAGAGATCTTGACACTTTGCTCTCTTCATTTAACTTCATTTAAAATGAATTAAAATCTCCATAATTGTTTTCTTGTATCCTTTCAAAGGACCAAACACTACTTTTCTTTCTAAAAATTGTTTAATAGTTAAAAAGTTTGCTGTTGAGCTTAGTTCTTTTAGACAGGGATCTTATTTCATTTGCTCTAATGAGCTTCTCTTTATGCCTTAATGAATATTTTTAATAAGAAATATTATCCATTTAAGATGCAATGTATTAAGCCTCACAGATGAGAAACCCTTAAATTCAATCAAATTATAGGGCCCAAGAAAGAATTACTGATGTTTTTATAAGGAAAGCTAAATTGTGACTTTAAATGTGATATTACAGCTCAGCTTTCCCTTTGATACCTGCTGGGAAGGGGCTGAAAAGTGACTGTTCCAGAACCAGAAAGTTTATAAAGTTTATAAAATAAGCTATTCTTAAACTAACTAGTTAGTTAACTAACTAAATCTTTTTAATGTTTAAACTAAATTTTAAAAATATTTAACATATAAAAATATAATTTAAAAAGGAAAATATTTTATATTCTAATATAAAACATAAAAATATTTTATATTTTAAATATAAAGTTTATAAAATAAAGTTTATAAAATAAAGTTTATAAAATAAACTTTCCATCAGAAATTTTATTTCTTGTGATTGTGGGGAAGGGCTGGTCATTGGTTTTTTTCCTTCTTAGACTCAAAGATGTGCCCTGGAGACTTTAAATTTCTCTCAGTGAGTGGCAGCTGTAGCTTCATCAGCTCTTTCTTTACAATAACTTGCATGATATAACCAGCTTCAGAAACACTGGGGAGTGAGGGAAATTAATTTAAACCCTACCTGCTGTACCTTCCAAAGGCTGCTTTCCCCTTTGCTAAGCTCCAAATATCTTCAGAACCCTGTACAGGAATTTTTTAGTAAACCCAGAGCTGTTTTGCCATGATTTGTTGTTTGAGGGTTTAAGTAACTTTTAAGACAGGCAACATTTGCTTTGCAGCTCCCACTTCAGTTGTGTTTGGCTAAATGAGGTGTTTGAAGGGATGAGCTGGAAAATCCATGAGGTAAAAAGGGTTTAAAAAAAAAAGTTTGAAAGGTTTGAGCCACCCTTCAGTGTGTCAGAGGTGAAATTATATGGAATTAAATCTTTATAAACACATGTACACCGTGCTGGTGTTTGTGTGCAGCTTACAGGGTGCTCATGAGAAAAGATGAATAAATGAATAAAGGAAAATGAATGAATAAAGTGAAAACAGCTCTTAACCACTGGCACTGTAAATCCCAGAGCCATGAAGGCTGGGAAAGAGCTCTGAGATCATCAAATCCAACCCCTGGCCTGGTGTTCTCCCAGAAACCTCAGCCTGAGAACACATCTGGAGGTGCCTTTGCAAGTTCTTGGTTGTTACTGGAAGTTACTGAGGTTGTTTTGCTCTTCAGATTGTCTCAATTTTATTTTAAAATGCACAAATGGTTTATTTTTAAAAACAGAGGCCGTGGGAGCATCTGGTCAACGTCCTGTTTTCTGCCCTGTCCACAAACAAGAGCAGTTAAAACTTTTCTGTGAAACCTGTGACAGGCTGACATGCAGAGACTGCCAGTTACTGGAGCACAAAGAACACAGGTACAAATACACAAATATCCTAAATATTTCTTAACTCCTGTGCTGTGCTGTCTCAGAGGATGAAGTGGCATTGATGGGAGCTGCTTGTGTTGGAAATTCTGCTGCATTTACTCCTGGTTGGACTGAAACCATCCCTTGCAGAGGAGAATTGTGGTGTTTTTTGGGAGCAATGATGACTCTGACTCTGTGTTCTTAAAAGGCTAATTTATTATTTTATGATCTATAATATATCAAAGAATACTTTAATAAACTATACTAAAGAATACAGAAAGGTTACAGACAGAAGGCTAAAAAATAATAATGAAAAACTTGTGATTCCTTTCAGTCTTGACACAGCTTGGCACTGATTGGTCATCAAGTTAAAACAATTCACATGAAACCAATGAAACAACCACATTAAGTTTAAACAATTCACATGAAACAATCACATGAAGTTAAAACAATTCACATGAAACCAATGAAACAATCACATTAAGTTTAAACAATTCACATGCAACCAATGAAACAATCACATGAAGTTAAAACAATTCACATGAAACCAATGAAACAATCACATGAAGTTAAAACAATTCACATGAAACAATCACATGAAGTTAAAACAATTCACATGAAACCAATGAAACAATCACATGAAGTTAAAACAATTCACATGAAACCAATGAAACAATCACATCAAGTTAAAACAATTCACATGCAACCAATGAAACAATCACATCAAGTTAAAACAATTCACATGCAACCAATGAAACAATCACATGAAGTTAAAACAATTCACATGCAACCAATCAAACAATCACATGAAGTTAAAACAATTCACATGAAACAATCACATGAAGTTAAAACAACAATTCACATGAAACCAATGAAACAATCACATTAAGTTAAAACAATTCACATGAAACCAATGAAACAATCACATGAAGTTAAAACAATTCACATGAAACCAATGAAACAATCACATCAAGTTAAAACAATTCACATGAAACAATCACATGAAGTTTAAACAATTCACATGAAACCAATGAAACAATCACATCAAGTTAAAACAATTCACATGAAACAATCACATGAAGTTTAAACAATTCACATGAAACCAATGAAACAATCACATCAAGTTAAAACAATTCACATGAAACAATCACATCAAGTTAAAACAATTCACATGAAACCAATGAAACAATCACATGAAGTTAAAACAATTCACATGAAACCAATGAAACAAAATTGTTGGTAAACAATCTCCAAACCACATTCCAAAGGAGCAAAACACAGGAGAAGCAAATGAGAGAATTATTGTTTTCATTTTTCTCTGAGGCTTCTCAGCTTCCCAGGAGAAAATCCTGGGTGAAGAGATTTTTCAAAAAATGTGATATAACAGAGAACCTGTGTGGAGTGATGGAAACTTGGTCAGTTGGTTGAGCTTTGTCAAGTCCCCTAAGCTGAGATTGAAGCCAAGATGGGCTGAGCAGGTTTGCTGTGGTTCAGGTGTTCCCAGTGCTCTCACTGTGCTCAGGACTTGACTGGAAATTCCTGCAGCCCTGAACACCTGGTGCTGTAAAAGCAGCAAAAGTGATAGAGTGAGTCATGGCTGAGGTAATGAATTTTCTGAAAGGGCATTTTTTTTTTGGTTGTGTAACAGTCTTTAGGGGAATTTTGTAAAGGAAAGTCTAAATTTTGCCTTTTATATTAATATATTCTTCTTGTGCAGAGGGGAAAATGGTTTGGGTTTAGTTGGTTAAAAATTGCCTCATTCCAGGTAAAAGGAAATGCTGGGTTTGCCTCTAGAAAAGAAGTTGGAATCCCTTAAAACACATTCCAGCTTCCTGCTCTTTAGCAGCTCTGTCATGAAGTTGTTTGAATGTCTGAACAAATATTTTGCAGTGTTATAACAGAGAATCTGGGGATAATACATATTTATCAACCACTGCTTTTCCTTAACTCTTCTCTCTAAAGGAGTAGTACTCTGTTTTTCTTTTTTTTTATGGTTTTTTTTAGAAAAACTACTCTGTTTTTCTCAGAATAGTGATTATTCTTAGACTGCTACAGCAGCCTGTGGAAAACTTTTACTTTGAAATAATAATAATAATAATAATAATAATAATAATAATAATAATAATAATAATAATAATAATTATTATTATTATTATTATTATTATTATTATTATTATTATTATTATTATTATTATTATTATTATTATTATTATTAATTTTTTTTTTTTTTTTTTTTTTAAACACCCTCAAATATTCCTGCTCTGTTCTTTCATAGGCTTGATCACAAATATCCTGGGTGACTCCCTTGTCACAAAGGGTGCTCTCCTGGGATATATTCACTAACTTGGTCCACTTGGTTCCTTTGCCTGTGTTCTGTGCATGTTGCTGATGGATTAACAGATGGATTTTGTCCTACTTCCCTGTGCTCTTCCAGAAGGAGAATTTGCCATTATTAATGTGCTTTTTTTTTTGCAGAATATTCTTTCCATATGGTTCTGAGTGCAGGTGTGAATTACAGGTGATTAAGGCCCTGCTTTGTTTGCCTGAAGTACAGCTGAGATTTTGTGCAGAGTCATGCCAAGTGGAAAATGAATTTATTTGAATCCCCTGTTTTCTTCTTACCTGAAATCCTAATAATTGACCCCAAAGGAGGGTGAATCACCATTTCTGCACCCCAGGGTCCCATGTTCAGAGTCTCAATTTTAGAATTCCAGAGTGGTTTGGGGTTGGAAGGGACCTTAAAGATGGTCCAGTTCCACCCTTGTCAGGGCAGGGATTGCTGGGGATTCTGGAGAAACCTGGCAATTCCTTGAGCTGCCTGATGCTGTGGGATTCCTCTGATTTGGGTTGTTTCCAGTCCACACACTTGGGAAGCTGGAAGTGCAAAACTGAAAAAATAAAAGGATTTTGGCTGTAGCAAGAGCTACAGTGAAATTTTAGCAGTACAAAAGCTGCATGTAGATTTTTCACTTCTCCTTAAGTGGAAATATAATTTTGAACTTAATGAAAATAATTTCAGGAAATCAGCTTCCAAACATTTTGCTGTCTTTGGGCTTTAGGAATGCCACTTTTTTTGTATTACAGTATCTAAAATCTTGTGCTGCTGTCTGTCTGCAAGAACTTTCAAGTGTCCTTAGAAAAAGCAAAATTCCAGCACTGAGAATGAAGAATCTCAACTCTTGGAGCTCAGATTTGTCTGTTGCTGGTACAAACTGAATTAACAGGAGTAGAGTTGGTTCTGTTGTGAATGTTCTTTGTCTGAGTCCCTGTTATCATGGTTGTGAGTAATTCAAATAAAAAATCTGTCTTGCTGTGAGTTTGATGATAATCCAGACAGTTTTTTCCTTTGGATTGTGATGTTCTACACTGTGACAGAAGACAGCACTAATTTCCTCTTCATTTTCTTTGGAAGATGCTGTAAATTGTTCCTAATGCACCTTAGAGAATGCTTCATTAATTGCAGCAATTTTCTGCCAATTTGAATATTGGGAAAACATTGCCAAGGTGTTCTGGGACATTAAATTTCCCCTATTGTTAACAAATTACATTTCAGAAGCAGGAAGTTTATTTATTGCCAAGACTTAGCAAGTTGGCTGTTAGGAATCCTGGATTTTGAGCAGTTGATCAGAAATTCATGGAGCTGCTTTCATTTTAATTCCCCTTGGCCATTTTCTGTAAAAGCATTTTGCTCCTGTGGCATTCTTAATTGCAATATTTTAGGAAAAGGCACCTAATCCTGTTATTTTTCCCTCAGTGTTGGTACTTACCCTCTTTTCAGATGAAGTAATGGAAAGTACCTTTGCTAGCAGCTGTTCAGTTAAAGAGCTGGAAGGGAATATTCCTCACCTGGAAGCAGCAGAGGTGGAAAAAACTTGAATTTTTTTACTAGGGAAATTTTCTTCAGATTAAACTAACACAGTCAAACATGAGCAGTACCATCTCAGCTGAAAAACTGGGGAATTTGGGATAATTTAGGGGGTTGTTTTTAGTGTCCTTTAATTGTATTTAAGCTATTTTTCCTCATCTAATTCTGAGGTGCTGCATCCCTGTGTGGTTGGAATTATCATTTCCCACAGAGCTTCAGTCTCCTGGCCAGCACCAAAGGACTTTCCCAGCACTTGAACATTTTGCACACTGATCAGAGCAGTCAGAATCTGATTTTCTCAGTGTTTTCTTTCTTTCTCAGTGGTTTTTTCTTTTTTTCTCAGTCATATTTTTTCCAAATTTCATGGCTTTGCACCTGAATTGCAGCCCCCTGTCCCTTGGTAACCTGTGTCTTCTCCTGCCTGTTGAAAAGGTACCAGTTCCTGGAAGAAGCTTTTCAGAACCAGAAGGGTGCAATTGAGAACCTCTTGGCCAAACTTCTTGAGAAGAAGAATTATGTCAATTTTGCAGCTGCCCAAGTCCAAAATAGGTGAGTTCCCCAAAATGATCAGCTCTGACATTGCCTTTTTCATGAGCCACAGGAAGGTGAATGGTGGGGCTAGAATAAAGCAATGGAGTTAATTCTGTATCTGAATTACTTTTCCTAATGTTTATTTGACCCTACAAGATTCTGCATCTCTTGGGAGTTCTTACAAGAAATAAATGTTAAAGGTTATGTTTTTTGTGACAACTTTGAATAGAACCAAAGGTGTGACACATTCATGACACTTTGGGGATGGGGGAGAAAAAAATGAATGAAAAAGGCAAGAAAACCCATCCTATAATTTAAGTTAGCTTTAGGTGACAGAACAGTTGAAATATAAAATATATATATATATATATAAATATATATATAAAATATTTTTATGTTTCATAGTAAGACTTCTGATAACTGTGTAACAAGTTGAAATCTTAAAATATTTTAAATATTCAATATTTTAAATATATCTTAATATCAAATATTCAATATTTTTATGTTTTATAGTAAGACCTCTGATAACTGTGTAACAAGTTGAAATATTAAAATATTCTTTAATATTCAACTGTGACAGTTGAAATATCAAAATATTTTTATGTTTCATAGTAAGATCTCTGATAACTGTGTAACAAGTTGAAATATTAAAATATTCTTTAATATTCACCTGTGACAGTTGAAATATCAAAATATTTTTATGTTTCATAGTAAGACCTCTGATAACTGTGTAACAAATTGAAATCTTAAAATATTTTAAATATTCAATATTTTAAATATATCTTAATATTAAATATTCAAATATTTTTATGTTTTATAGTAAGGCCTCTGATAACTGTGTAACTAAAGTTGAAATCTTCAAATATTTTTAATATTCAACTATAACAGTTGAAATATTAAAATATTTTTATATTTCATAGTAAGACCTCTGATAACTGTAACTAAAGTTGAAATCTTCAAATATTTTTAATATTCAACTGTGACAGTTGAAATATGAAAATATTTTCATGTGTCATAGTCAGACTTCTGATAACTGTAACTAAATTGAAATCTTCAAATATTTTTAATATTCAACTATAACAGTTGAAATATCAAAATATTTTTATGTTTCATAGTAAGACCTCTGATAACTGTATAACAAGTTGAAATCTTCAAATATTTTTAATATTCAACTATAACAGTTGAAATATCAAAATATTTTTATGTTTCATATGAAGGCCTCTGGAAACTGTAACTAAAGCAGAAATCTTAAAGTATTTTTTAATATTCAACTTTTAATATTCAAAATCATAAAATATTTTCATGTTTCATAGTAAGACCTCTGATAACTGTGTAACTAAAGTTGAAATCTTAAAATACTTTTTATATCCAACTGTGACAGTTGAAATATCAGAATATTTTTATGTTTCATAGTAAGGCCTCTGATAGCTGTGTAACAAGTTGAAATATTAAAATATTCTTTAATATCCAAGTGTAACAGTTGAAATATTAAAATATTTTTATGTTTCATATGAAGGCCTCTGAAAACTGTGTAACTAAAGCTGAAATCTTAAAATACTTTTTAATATTCAACTGTGACAGTTGAAATATCAAAATATTTTTATGTTTCATAGTAAGACCTCTGATAACTGTGTAACTAAAGTTGAAATCTTCAAATATTTTTTAATATTCAACTTTTAATATTCAAAATCATAAAATATTTTTATGTTTCATAGTAAGACCTCTGATAACTGTGTAACAAGTTGAAATCTTCAAATATTCTTTAATATCCAACTGTAACAGTTGAAATATTAAAATATTTTCATGTTTCATAGTAAGACCTCTGATAACTGTATAACAAGTTGAAATATTAAAATATTCTTTAATATCCAACTGTGACAGTTGAAATATTAAAATATTTTTATGTTTTATAGTAAGACCTGATAACTGTGTAACTAAAGTTGAAATCTTCAAAATATTTTTAATATTCAACTATAACAGTTGAAATATCAAAATATTTTCATGTTTCATATGAAGGCCTCTGATAGCTGTATAACAAGTTGAAATATTAAAATATTCTTTAATATCCAAGTGTAACAGTTGAAATATTAAAATATTTTCATGCTTCATAGTAAGACCTGATAACTGTGTAACTAAAGTTGAAATCTTAAAAATATTTTATGATTTTGAATATTAAAAGTTGAATATTAAAAAATATTTTATGTTTCATAGTAAGGCCTCTGATAACTGTATAACAAGTTGAAATATTAAAATATTCTTTAATATCCAACTGTGACAGTTGAAATATTAAAATATTTTCATGTTTCTTATGAAGGCCTCTGAAAACTGCGTAACAAAAACTTCGTGTGAATTTGAATAGGAAATTGTGGTTGGCTGTGGGGTTTTGATTGGGGTTTTTTTAGGTAGCTTCACTTAAGATTTCCAGGTTTGGCTGCAATTCAGCCTCACTTTAAGCACCAGATCAGAGGCACGGGGAGCACGTGGGCCCTGCTGGCCCTGGGCTGCTGCAGCTCAGGGAATTCCACCCCAGTTCTCTGTGGTTTGCTGAGCCCTCTGCAGCTCTGAGGTCCTTTGCAAAGTGAGACATCAGGGGGGGCTGGAAAGTACGAGGGCAGCAGGAGGATGTGCACCAAGATAGAAAGAGAAGTGCTCTGATGTAAATTTTTAACTCCTTCTGGTGCCATCTATGTTTAAAAATAAAAAGCATTATAAGGGAGGAACATAGACCGTGACCAAAGCAAATGTGGGAAGAGGGAAGCAATGAAAATTGGTGTTTTTATGTGCTGATTTTCCATGGAAGTCTTGGAAAGGTCCCAAAACACCACTGGGAAGCATGGAAATGTTACACATTGAAGAGACAGGCACATAGGCAATAATTAAACTGGGAGCTCAGGAAATGTCAGAAAACATTCTCTGATAGGAATTCCAGGCCAGGAATGGGTGATGGAATTAACACATGATAATGGTGGGGGTTTTTTTGCCCAAGAGTTTCTGGCTTCAGGGAATTTCTGCAGCTGGGATTGTGTCAAGATCTCAATTTTCTGCTGAGCCAAGTGGTTGGTGCAGGTGAGCCAACTCATTCCACTGCTTTGCTGGTGGGTAGGACACAAAATCCATCAACCTAAAAACTTCAGGGAATGGGAAAAATGAAGGTATTACAGTTTTGTTGTCAGTGCTGGCACAAAATCACCATGGAAGTGTTGAAGGAACAGCTCTGCTGGAATAATTGTTGGGTGCCAAAGCCAAGGGTGGATGCCATGGAGTTAATGAGGGGTTGGTTGGGTGTTTTTTGGGGACCAGGTGATGGTGAAACACCACCTGTGTCCCAGGTGCCTTAAAGGGCTCATCAGCACTGAGTCTTGGTCCTGTGGCTGAGTCACATCAGATCCTTGAGCTGGCAGCAAAACAAACTCTTCAGAAAAAGACAATTTAAGTCTTCACATTGGCTCGTGGCAAAGAATTCTGTTGCATTGTGATCTTGTAAGATTAAGGCAGTGTAGGATCAAATAAATCCAGAATTTCTAGGAGTTTAAGAAATGCTGTATTTCAAATCCTATGGCCAGAGCTCAAGATGATTTTCTTTAGTCTAAAGAAGCTATAAATGCACTAAAACTGAGGGAAAATGGCAGTGATGAAGAGGTATAAAAATCTGGCAGCCAGTAGTATTAAAGCACAAGAGAATAATCTAAACTAATATCAGGCACATCATTAGTGAAATGTTTATCTCTTTATTAATTACAGGTCTGCAATAATTTTTTTTTGTTACAAGGGAGGAATTAATTTGAAATTCAGGATTGATTTCTGGTTAATATAAATTATCTTAGAAGTTTAAAGCATCAGATATAAATTTTTCATAGTGACACAATTTGGATATAAATATATAAATGTCCATACAGACACATGTGCTTGTGGCTGGTTTTTTCTCTAAATTTCTCTCTATAAAGTGTGTAAACTGCAAGGACTCTCATATTATTTGAAGTAAAACAAGTTATAAATTTGTATTTGGCAGTCAGGTGTAAAGTGACTGACAATCCATTGCTCTTTTTTGTTGTTTTTTAGGATAAAAGAAGTAAATGAAACCAACAAACGAGTAGAACAGGAAATCAAAGTGGCTATATTCACCCTCATCAATGAAATCAATAAAAAGGGAAAATCTCTCCTACAGCACCTTGAGGTACACTTGAAATAAAAAGCAATGGTGGTGTTGAGTTTCCAGTCCCCTATTGAGGGGAAATATTTGCAAATGGTTGGTTTGGTGTGACTGCAGGTGTTGCAGCACTGAAACTGCCTCTGAGGGTTGTGCTGGAATTAAATTTCTTATTTCTCCTCTCATCAGAGCTCCTTCAGTTTTGTGTCTCTAGCTCATATTCAAAATTGGGCTCATTGTACAGGAGTGGCTGAAAATCCACTTTTCATGTTCTGGTTGACATATTTCTGTATTATAACATAATGCTAAGGTGTGTATGATTTAATAATTCCCTCAAATAGCTTTTTAATGTTCATGTAAGAACAGTCAGAGCAGTATTTGTACATGAAGATGTAATGCTGGTATTTAAAGTTGTATAATACAACTTTAGAGACCATGAGTTCAAGCATCCTTTCCAGATGGCATGTTTAGAATAATTGCACTCTGATTTTATTAAAATCCATGAAAATTTAACTTTTTATTACCTGTTTTATGTGAATAGAGAGAATCCCTTGTAAGAAGTTGGTTCAGTGCATATGACCAGCCTGCCATGAAAAATTTAAGATCAGATGAGTCACAATAGATTTTTCCTGGTTAAGGAACAATAATTTGGCAAAGAAATCCAATGTTCCTGGAAGAACAGAGTAACTTGATCATTAGTAAAATAAATAATTCAAAATTACATGAACTTTGGCTTTTCTTATTTACTTAGTATTTATTAAAATTCCCTCGGGACATTTCCCTTTTGATCCAAAACCTGCCAGCAGTCTGCATTTTCCTCCTCCATCTGAGTGCCCCGTTGTACTAAATCACTTTCCAATTTATTACAGTTAATTTACTGCAGTGAAGCCTCTGTTTCTTTGCAGAATGTCACCAAGGAGAGGCAGATGAAGTTGCTCCAGCAGCAGAACGACATCACCGGGCTGTCCCGCCAAGTGAAGCACGTGATGAACTTCACCAACTGGGCCATTGCCAGTGGCAGCAGCACTGCCCTGCTCTACAGCAAACGCCTGGTGAGGGCCCCTGGGGCTGCCAGGGCTCCTGCAGCAGCAAGCACTGAGCAGGTGTGGGGGTACCAGTTGTGGGTTTCTCTGGGCCTGGATTGAAGGCACTTGGGATGATTGTTCATGTTCACACTCAGGTGTTCATTATTTCTTATCAGTAAAACAGTCCCACTGCTGTGAGCTTGGCAGCTTTTCATTAGAAGGCACAAAATGGCCAACAATCTCTTCTTACAAGGTCTTTTAAAACTAAACCATCCAATTAAGAACACCTAGATTAGTTTCCCTTTTAACCCAGTAACTGATCCCACAGAGCCCCCAATGGGGACTTTTCTGCCCAATTACAAAATGTCACCCAAACCCATGAGGAAGAAGGAAGAAGAAGAAACCCAGGACAACACCCTGTGCCCTCCATCTTGATTCCATCCACAACATACTAAGAATTCCAAAACCTCAATTTCCCACCTAAATGATGCACCTACACTGCTCTCTATAATCTATTTCACACTTAGTGGATTCCAGTCTATCTTGAAGTCTGGGAAACTTTCTCCATGGATGAGGGTCAAAGTCAGTGCTGCCCTGGGGGTCAGGGCACCCCAGAGCAGACAGAGAAATATTCCCTGTGTGCCCTGGGTTTCCACAATCAGGGAATAATTAGCATTGACTCCATGATTACAGAAGGCTGATCAATCACTTTATTTCTGTTTATTTCTATTTATTTATTGTTCTGTATTGTACTGTACTTCTCAAGAAGCTCATCCCCTTCCAGACAGTCCAGTACAGCTTTTACTTAATTGGTCAATCAATCCAAACACCATCCAGTGTCCAATTAAGGAATTTGGTAAACAGATCTCCTTGACACGTTCCACATGTGCACAACAACAGGTGCAGCAAGTGGAGATAAGAATTGTTTCTCATTCTTTTCTCTGAGCTTTCTCACAGCTTCCCAGGAAATCCTGGGAGAGAGTTATGTCTGTCTCTGTTCAGAGGAAATGTGATTACCACAGGGATCATCCAGTGCAGCCCCTGTCCTGCCAGACACCCCAAAATCCCACCCTGGGCATCCCTGGAGTGTTGTCCAAATGCTCCTGGAGCTCTGGCAGCTTTGGGGCAGTGCCAGCACCCTCTGAGGGAGGAACCTTTCCCTAAAATCCAACCTAAACTCCCCTGGCACAGCTCTGGCCCTTCCCTCAGGTCCTGTCCCTGCTCACAAGATCCCTTTGAGGAAGAAGCTGCAGCCCCCAGTGAGGCTCCCAAAACACAGCA
The DNA here is from genome assembly GCF_051311805.1 of Agelaius phoeniceus. Taxonomy (NCBI): domain Eukaryota; kingdom Metazoa; phylum Chordata; class Aves; order Passeriformes; family Icteridae; genus Agelaius; species Agelaius phoeniceus. Next base: position 4,249,742 of record NC_135289.1, on the reverse strand, counting down.
CCGTTGTGAAGCAGAGAGGTTTTACACACTTGAAGAGACAATCACATGGGTAATAATTAAACTGAGGGCTCAAGAAATGTCACAAAGCATTCTCTGATAGGAATCCAAGTCAGGAATTCCTCAGGTTCCTCTTCTCCAGCAGAACAAAGTGCCCTCAGCCACTCCTTGTGTGACTGCACAGACCTGGCTGTGCAGTTCTGTCCCAGTCCCTGTGTCCAGAGAGGGCAGAAATTCCAATATACCCAGAGTGAGACAAAACACAAAGTCAGGTGCTGCTAACCAACAGGATAATTCACTTTTATTGACATGAATACACCCAGTTCTGCACCTGCAAGCCCAGGGGTGTGCTCACCATCACTTTGCCACCAACTTTCCCAGTCTGGGAATGTGTCCTGAGCCACAAACACAGAGGGGCAGGGAAATCAAATATATCCAGAGTGAGATTAGGACACAAATGAGGTCAAATGTTGGTAATCCAAAGGATACACCCAGTTCTGCCATGTGGGTCCATCATGGCACCCTATCTTCAGATCTTACAGCAGAGCCAAGCAATTGTGCAACAATTCACTCTTTACCAGAAGGGTTTAGGGAGTGTTAGTGTGGAAGGAATGGGGTCAGCTCTTTGAAGGCACCTCAGTGTTTCCCTGGACTCATTTCAATAATGTTGTGGTGTAACAGTGCTGCCCTGCTCTTCTTTCTCAGAGTAAAGAAATTGTACAATGTGGGATTTTCCTGCCAGATTGAGAATTTCCCAGGCTATGAACCAAACTTGCTGCTGCCAGTCCTTGTTGGTGTTCCATGGCCTAAACACACGCTTGTTTCTCATTCTTGTTCCTCTGGCAGCAGCAGTGTTTTTGTTTTCTCTCAGATAACCTTCCAGCTGAGGCACATCCTGAAGGCTCGCTGCGACCCCGTCCCTGCTGCCAACGGCGCCATCCGCTTCCACTGTGACCCCACCTTCTGGGCCAAGAACGTGGTCAACCTGGGTGAGAATCCCCTGCTTGTTTAACCTGGGCTACTGGGAAAACTCTCTTGAATTGGGGCTGTTCCTCCAACAATAGTGAGTGCAGTGTCTCCTAATGCAGGAGACAAAAACTCTTGTTGACCATAAACTCTCATAACCCATCCAGCCCTGATTATTCTCCTTATCTGCTCTGTTCTTTCTGTTAGCAAAGCTTTCTCTAAGTGGATATTGTTTTCCAGGATACAATGGATATTCCCAATGCAATGGATATTGTATGGAGACTGGTTCTAGGAATGGCCCTAATCACAGAATCACAGAGTGGTTTGGGTTGAAAAGGGCCTTAAAAGTCATCTCATTGCACCCCTGCCATGGCAGGGACACCTTCCACTGTCCCAGGCTGCTCCAAGCCCTGTCCAGCCTGGCCTTGGACACTTCCAGGGATCCAGGCACAGCCACAGCTTCTCTGGTTTGGACACTGGTCCTGTGCCATTGCCTTAGAGTTTGCAAAGTGTAGGTTTGGAATGAGGGAAGAGGGCAGAGCACAGTGAGACAGAGATACCTGTTAGCACCTGCTTGTGAACTTCTCTGTTGGATGAAAAATCCATGGAAAATCTGATCAAAATACCAGTTTTTGTGTGTACTCACTCCTTGCTCTGTGTCCACCATCAAGGTTGGGATGTTCTGTCTTCAGTCAAGAGTATTTATTATCTAGGGCAGAACGGAAACTGCCCACCTTAATAAAAAGGGACATGAAGATTCTACTGAGTGCACATTCACAAATTGATTAAAAAAATCAATTTTGCCTTTCATATAAAAATAGGGCAGGAGTTACCTGGAGAGGCAGCATGGTCCATGACACTGGAGCCAGACAGGACTTGCTTGTAGCAGTGTTTGGTGTTGTGTTTGTAGAACCTGTTGGAAGTCATTTAGGGGTGGGACACTCAAATATCTCTTCCCAGGCTTTGCTTCTTTAGACTTAGAAACTTTCTGCTCGAAATGATTGTTTTCTGTTTTATTTCTCATCTTTCTTGTGAAAGCAGAGAAATAATTTCTGTCTGTTGTGGCCTTTAGGCTGTGCAGTTCCACTTCTTTCACTCTTCCCTCACAGATCATATTTTTAATTTTGCTGTTAGTTCTTGTTGTCTGAGTTCTCTTTTTGCTTTTATCGTGTCTGGTTACTGAAGACACAAAGAGCTTAAATTTTAATTTTTTAAAATTATATTTAAATTTTAAATTTAAATTTTTTAAGCTTTCAAGCTTAAATTGCTCTGAGAAAACTGCATTAGAAACATCTGAATATTCCACATATGTCAACCTTTGGGGAATGATGACATCTCACTGTTGATTGCTTCTTTGGCTTTTTCTAGGTAACCTGGTCATTGAGAATAAACCAACCCCTAGTTACACTCCCAATGTCGTGGTTGGGCAAACTCCTCCAGGAACAAACCACGTCAACAAAGCTCCAGGACAAATCAATCTGGCCCAGCTTCGGCTGCAGCACATGCAGCAGCAGGTGTATGCCCAAAAACACCAGCAGCTGCAGCAGATGAGGATGGCCCAGCCATCCTCTGCCTCTGTGCCCAGGCAGAGCAGCCCCCAAGTCCTGCAGCAGCAGGTGAGTCCTTTATGTGGTTTTAGTTCACCTTCTTTCACTTTATTCACCTATATAACGCTGAGATTTAAAATTGCCCTGTTGGATCTAAACTTACAAAGCGATTTATAAACTAAAATCTTTTGAGATTTGAGATCCTTTAATGTGACAGCTCTTGGCTTTGCTTGATGTTCTGTTACTACTGCTGTGGAAAGAGATGGGCTTCTTTTCTTCATGTTAAAAGCACAAATTTTAAAAAACCCAAACCCTTGCAGCCTCCCAGGTTGATCAGCATGCAGACCATGCAGAGGGGTAACATGAACTGTGGGGCTTTCCAAGCACATCAGATGAGAATGGCTCAGAATGCTGCTCGTATCCCAGGAATCCCACGCCACAATGGACCTCAGTACTCCATGATGCAACCTCACCTTCAAAGACAAGTATATCCTGTGTACATGCTTCATTGTGCCATTGTGCCAGCCTTTCATTCCAGTAGATGGTACCTCCAGCTGTAAATGTGTTTTTCTGTCCCCCTGGAGCTCACAGCTACACTCATTTCTATGAGTTCTTTTCCATGTTGCTTTACTTTGCTGTGACAGTTTTGCTGAACGTAAGGAAATTCAAACCTTAGGGGTGGAAAGGAAATGAAATGAAATGTTTGTGTTGCAGTTTAGTTCTGGGAAGTAAAACATTTCCTTTTGCACTTTTCAGTGGCATTCAGCTGAAAAGAACATTCAGAGGTTTATTAGAGAATAGTGAAGAGTGGTGAAGTTCAAAGTGATGTAGTTGAGGGGTTTTGATTAAATCAGCTGCTGAAGTGGTTTTAAATTCACACCTGAAGCATTGATGCAGAGCTCTGCATGCCATTAAGAATAAAAATCCTTGACAATGCATGTTAATGTGACTGAAATACCAAAAGTGACTTTATATTACTTGAAACAGTTAAAGAAAAAATTAGACACGTGAACCTCTGAAGCTATCTTTGGAGGAAGTAATTAAAAAAAAAAATATTATGTATGAAATAACTTGGTGCTGTCTGTTTAAAATGGAGCCACATCAAGTATTTTTCCCTTCCCAAGTGAGGAAGAGGAGCAGTTGCTCTGTGCTGGCTGTGCTTGGGTTCAGGTCTGGCTGAGGGCAGTGGGAGCTGCCACGGCCCCGTGCCCAGCGTGGTGTCTGTGTCTCCCCAGCACTCCAACCCCGGCCACGCCGGGCCCTTCCCGGTGGTCTCAGTGCACAACACCACCATCAACCCCACCAGCCCCACCACGGCCACCATGGCCAGCGCCAACCGCGGCCCCACCAGCCCGTCCGTGTCGGCCATCGAGCTCATCCCGTCCGTCACCAACCCGGAGAACCTGCCCTCCCTGCCAGACATCCCCCCCATCCAGGTCAGTGCTGCTCCTGCTGCTCTGCTTCTGTGCTTAGGTGCCAGGATTTGGCTATGGAATGGTGTAAAGTTGTACAATTCACACTCATTTCACCTCTAAAATGTTGTAAAAAAAATCAACTCTGAGACCCTGCCCTCCCTGCAGGACATCCCCCCCCCCATCCAGGTCAGTGCTGCTCTGCTTCTGTGCTTAGGTGCCAGGATTTGGTCATGGAATGGTGTAAAGTTGTAGGATTCAAACTCATTTAATACTGCAAAAAGTTCTCAGTCACCAACCCGGAGAACCTGCCCTCCCTGCCAGACATCCCCCCCATCCAGGTCAGTGCTGCTTTTGTGCTTAGGTGCCAGGATTTGGTCATGGAATGGTGTAAAGTTGTAGGATTCAAACTCATTTAATACTGCAAAAAGTTCTCCATCACCAACCTGGAGAACCTGCCCTCCCTGCAGGACTTCCCACCCATCCCGGTCAGTGCTGCTCCTCCTGCTCTGCTTTTGTGCTTAGGTGCCAGGATTTGGCTATGGAATGATGGAATTAGCATTTAAATTTGGTCAGTAGTAGTTGGCCATGGAATGGTGTAATTAGAATTTAAAGTTGTAGAATTCAAACTCATTTTACCTCTAAAATATTGTAAAAAGGTCTCAGTCACCAGCTCTGAGAACCTGCCTTCCCTGCAGGACATCCCCCCCATCCAGGTCAGTGCTGCTCCTGCTGCTCTGCTTCTGTGCTTAGGTGCCAGGATTTGGCTATGGAATGGTGTAAAGTTGTAGAATTCAAACTCATTTCACCTCTAAAATGTTGTAAAAAGGTCTCAGTCACCAACCTGGAGACCCTGCCCTCCCTGCCAGACATCCCCCCCATCCAGGTCAGTGCTGCTCCTGCTGCTCTGTTTCTGTAGTTGGGTACCAGGAATTGGCCATGGAATGATGTAATTAGCATTTAAAGCTGTAGGATTAAAATCTTCAGCTTTTCTCATGGGCATTCATGTAGGGCTGACCTGCTCCACCTAGTAACCTTTAGATTAATCAATATTTAATGTATCCTGTAATCCTGCAGTGCTGCTCCTCTCAGCTGCTCTGCTTTTGTAGGTAGGTGCCAGGACTTGGCTGTGGAATGGTGTAATTAGCATTTCAAGTTGTAGAATTCAAACTCATTTCACCTCTAAAATATTGCAAAACGTTTTTCAAGCCCTGGGAGTAAAATGGGAATTTTACTCCATGGCATCCACAGAGTTCTGGTTGTGTGGAGAGGATGAATCAAACTCTTCAAAGAACTCTAGTTGAGCTGATGGTTGAAACCCAGATGTCATGGATCAAATGTCTCCCTTTAGACTTGTTAAGAATCAGAACCCAGCCCTGGGGTCTCACCCAGGAATATTTGGGTTTCCCTTCCTGACCTTGCCCCAGAAAGTTTCCACCTATGAGGAAGTAGAAGCCAATGCCAAGAAATATTTTATGTCTATAGCACAAACCTTGGAAGGACCTGCTCCACCTGGTAACCTTTAGATTAATCAATGTGTCCTGTAGTAAAATTTACACTTTAATTAATCCCAAATCTGTGTTCACTTCCTTTCTTCCACCAGACCATCTTGTGGATAGAATAATGAATGGTGATGTATTTTGAGTGCTCTGAATGGTGATTTATTCAGGGTTAAAGCTGCCTGGAGTTTCTCTTGGATGTTCCTAGAAGGAAGCACAGAGGGGACATGTCCCAGTGTCCCACAAGCTGAGGTGGATTTTGAAGCTCATTTAGATAGGTGAAAAGCACAATTTAATGTACATGTGGAGGCAAATAAAATAAAAGTAATGTGTTTTCTCCAGGGAGGGGAGGAGGATGATGGCTTCATCCTGAGAGCAGGACCTTGGCATTGAAATGCCCCTGTAAAACCCAGGAGATTTGGTCACCATACAGGAAACAAAATAAATTTCATCCAAGATGCTCTGCTGGAATATCAGCTGCAACTTTGCAGCTCTTAAATGTTTAGGGCCGGTGTGTTCAGTGTTCTCAGGAGGCTGCAGGTCATTTTTAATGTGAGAATGGTGGAGAAGGAGGAATCCCATCTCAGTGGGAGCAGCCTGCAGTGCTGAGTGAGGCTTTAGAACAAAGCATTACCATGCAGCTTCCAGGTGCACTGAAAATGCAGAATTCTGCTGAGATACTTTTCTTTTTGTACCTGTTCCTGTAATAGCTGTTATGGATTTTAGTTGGGTTTAGTGGATAGGAGGTGTTAGTCCTTCAGGCTGCTGGCACAGTCATTAAAACCCACTTGGAATGCAGTGTTTCAAACACATTATTGCATTTAACACATTTAAGCTTTAACATTAAGTAACACATTAAGTTACAGCAACAGGGTCCCTGTTTCCTTAGGTTTAACAAGTACTAAAATCTATTTGAAAAGTGAGTGGGAGATTTCCCATCATGTTAAAGAAAGACAAGATTATGGCCTCCTTTAATATCTTAATTATGGAATAACTTCTGCAGCCTCAGAAATCTGGTATTTCATGACTAGCACAGCACCATGTGTGTGACTGACACACTGAGCAGCTGGGAACCAGACAGTTTGCAGTGCCCCTGTGTAAGTGCAGCCCAGGATCATACTGGAAAAAAACCTCAAATTTAGGAGCTTTTGAAAAATGTCATTTGGAGTTTCTGATTTGAAAGCCTGATTTCTGCATGAAACTGATAAAAATATTTGCTGATTTCCCGAATCCTTGAAGGGAGAGGGAACAATTCCAGTAAAATTAGTGATGACAGTTGAAAGGTGTTGTGAATGAGACCTCTCTGATTCAGGTTTTTGTTTTTCCTCCTTAGCTGGAAGATGCTGGTTCCAGTAGTTTAGATAATCTGCTAAGTAGGTACATCACAGGCAGCCACCTGCCCCCACAGCCCACCAGCACCATGAACCCCTCCCCAGGACCTTCAGCTCTGTCTCCAGGGTCATCAGGTAAATCTGATGGGTTTTTCTAGTTATTCCAGAATGTGAGGAGTATTTCTGGTACTTAAGTTGAAAATAATTGCTTAGCATTTCCTGCTAGAAGGGAAGCAATGTTCTATTTAAAATTTGGTTTGCTCAGAAATAGATTCTTCCAGAAATTGAAATTTTGCCCTCCTTTAGAGATGTCTTTATAGTAACAAGCTACCAGCACATGGATGCAGTATTCCAGAGAGATATATATGTGTGTATATATTTTTATATATGTGTCTATATGTATATATTTATATATATCCATGTAGAGACACTGTCAGGGTCATTCTGAATATAACTAAGTAATGGTAGAGCTTTTCTTATGCATGTGAACAAATTAAGTCACCAGTACCTAATACTGAGGTAGTTAAACATTGAAAATGTCCATTTTTATAAGTAAAAAGATTATTTCAGTCAATGGGAAGAAATCCTTGCTTATGAGGGTGGTGATGCCCTGGCACAGGTGCCCAGAGCAGCTGGGGCTGCCCCTGGAGCCCTGGCAGTGCCCAAGGCCAGGCTGGAAGGGGCTGGGAGCAGCCTGGGACAGTGGAAGGTGTCCCTGCCATGGCAGGGGTGGCACTGGATGGGATTTAAGGTCTCTCCAACCCAAACCACTCTGGGATTTGATGTTTCTCTTGGTTTTCTCTACAAGACCTTTAAGGTCCTGTCAATGAATGGGTGCAGCAGTGGGGCTTCCTGTGTTTCTCCAAACCTGCATGCAAACCATGCAGAGGCTGCTTTTTTGACTTTATTGGTGGCTTTCAGTGCATAAAATTTGAGGATGTAATGGTCTGAAGGCTTTAGCACTGTTTGGATTTGGTGCAATAATTATTGGGACTCTTGTGTTGTCACTTTTAATTTAATGTGATGTGCTGGATTTGCTGTGATCACAAGACTGAGAGAGCAGCTGGCTTAGGTGACTTGGTGAATTGGGATATTCCTGCAGCATCTCTGGGGTTACTCAGCACTGGTCACTGAATGTAAACTTGTGCCAAATCACCTTCTGTGCTGCTTCTCTGCAGGTTTATCCAACTCCCACACTCCTGTGAGGCCCCCCAGCACCTCCAGCACAGGCAGCAGAGGAAGGTGAGTGTCACATGGAAAATGTCAGGCATGAATAATTCCAAAAAAGAATTGGCAATTGGCAAATGGTGCTTTGTCATAACTGTGACTGAGGAATGGAAGAATGCTTACATGAAGATTTATATTTTAATTTTTTTTTTCCTGCACTGTGATTCTCCTGTGTCTTGTAAACTGTTGTAAATGTGCTGACACCTTTTGCCTTTCTTTTGGGAAACAGTTACCTGAATTTCTTTTCCCCTGTTGATTTATCCTCTTATTTATCTCCTGATGTGCTGATGTCTCTGCAGCTGTGGCTCCTCGGGCAGGACTGCAGACAAAACTGGCATTGGCTTCAAGGCTGACCAGGTGAAAGTAAAGCAAGAGCCAGGCACAGAGGAAGAGATCTGCAGCTTCTCAGGAACAGTAAAGCAGGAAAAAACAGAGGATGGCAGAAGGAGTGCTTGCATGGTAAAGTTAGTTTATGTTCAGTGTTTTCCTGGCAGCATTTAAGAATTTAGAAAGGGGAAAAAAAAAAAGGTATTTTTACTCTGAAGCTTCATTCTAAGAGGTATTTTCTCTCTGGTAATGCTCTGCCAGGCACAGAGTGGTCTGTAATGTAAATTTTATCTTTAATGATTGAAATGAAGTGTAATACAGTGTATTTGCTGCTTTTAATCCCTAATTATTAGAAGCTGTCAGTCACCCTTTGATAGCGGACATTCCCACATAGGTAATTGCAGTCAGGAAACCTCCAGTCAGTCAAAAGTTCTTAAACCAAAATATAAATCAAATAATTAGCAAATGAATATTTTTCAGTGTTTCCCAGCTATGCTTGATTGAACAGGATTGTGTACAGGGACCAAAGTGGTGGAGTTGAGGATTTTTCCTAATGACAATCAAGCTGTCTGTCATTAACAGCTCTTAGTGTGTTTGGCTTGTTAGAGCATTTCTCTTGTTAGATATCAGAAGAAATGAGAGTGTTCTACAAAGAAAAAACATGTGAAAAAGCAGTTTTCAATACTGTGTGCAAATCAGCTCTTCCTCATGGATTTTGGGATGTGAGCATGGTGCCTTTGAATGGTGGGAGGATTTTGAATATCCTACAACAAAATCAACTCTGATTTCCCATGCGCCGCTCTCATTCCAGCTCAGCAGCCCTGAGAGCAGCCTGACACCACCACTATCCACTAACCTACACCTGGAGAGTGAACTGGAAGCTTTGGGAAGCCTGGAGAACCACGTGAAGACAGAGCCAGCAGATCTGAGCGAGAGCTGCAAGCAGTCTGGGCACGGCCTGGTGAACGGGAAATCGCCCGTGCGCAGCCTCATGCACCGCTCGGCCCGCGTGGCAGGGGAGGGAAATAACAAGGACGACGACCCCAACGAGGACTGGTGTGCTGTGTGCCAGAATGGGGGGGACCTGCTGTGCTGTGAGAAGTGCCCCAAGGTGTTCCACCTCACCTGCCACGTCCCCACACTGCTCAGCTTCCCCAGGTACCCCCAGCAGCATCGCGGGCTGGGCTGAGGTTGGGCACGGAACCCAAAGTGGTGTTTCCTCCAAAATCAGCTTGTTCTGGGTGGTTTCTTATACTACAACAAGATCATATTCTTCTACTACAACAATATGATATTGCCAAGGCCTTGCCTGAGTTATTTATGTGTAGCTGATTGTCAGGACCCAGCACATCCCTCTGGCTGTCCTGAGCAGCCCAGACCCCTGCCAGGGGGCACAGAGCCCAAAATGCCCCTGTGGGTTTGATTATGGCAAGTTACCAACCTTAGATGAAGATCTGCAAGCCATGACAAATTAAGTAGAATGATAGTGAATTTATCACAAGGGGAAAAAGTAGATTTTGGGGTTTTTAGAATGGGGATTCAGGGGGCAAGATGGAGGGATCTGGGCATGTCCAGCCTTTCTCCTTCTTCTTCTTGGCCTCCATCTTCTGCTGTGATGGTGGCACTTTTAGATTGGTTAGAGTAGAAGCTCACTGTCTGACATAGGTGATAGGTATTGGAAAGTAATTGTAAATATTGTACAGGTAGTTTTTAGAATAAAAAGATAACACTGCCCTGGGGGCAGGCAGAGTGCCTGGACTGTTGTACTGAGTGGACCTCAGCTGGACAGGAGAAAGAATTTTATAGATAAGAAACAATAAACAACCTTGAGAGTGAGAAATGAAGAGCTCTGACTCTTTCTTCAAGTGCCAGGTTGGGTTTTCCAACTTTTCTTGAGGTCACTCTGTTACCATATAAACTCTGATCAGTGTTTATATGGTAACAGAATCCTGCTCTGTTTATCTGTTTGTGTAAACTCTCACATGCGATTCTGTTGTGTAAAGTTCATTTTAAGGCAAGGTGAGAAGGGTGTGCTATAAAGTTAATACTTTATAAAGTATTAAAGCATCATATGAGGGCAGGAAAAATGGCCTTGACTGGCAGAATTATTGTGAGCATTAAGGGTCAATCCTTGGCTTTGGGTATCCAAGTCTTTACTGCAGTAGAATGTGAATCTTTGAGAGTGAGTAAAAACTATTTGTAGTCATCACTGATGAGAATTTATCCCTGGAATAATTGTGTTTTTCTCTTTAGTGGAGAGTGGATATGTACATTCTGCAGAGACCTGAGCAAACCTGAAGTGGAATATGATTGTGACAATTCCCAGCACAGCAAGAAGGGCAAGACAGCACAAGGCCTGAGTCCTGTGGACCAAAGGGTGGGTGTCAAACCTGCAGGAATCTGCTTCCCAGGAAAAAGCTTTCTCACATCAGCTCCCCCTCACTGCCTGGAGGTGGTTTTGCTTTGGCTGAAGCAAATTAAATGTAGTTATGGCTTTGCAAAATAATCCAAATGAGATTTTTCCTGCTGTGGCCACATCTCCAGGTGTTGGTGACTGTGGGAGTGCCCCGTGCCTTGGGACTGTAATCACTGAGGAGCTAAAATTCTGCATTAACACAAATTCTGTATTTAAAGGCATCATTTAACATGCACTTGATTAAAAGTTCTTTGCATTTAGCAGTGGTGTCACCTTCATAAAATATTTCTGGGAGCTTGGTGTGTTGAAGTGCATTCTGTGAGAGGTGCTGAGAGTGTTCAGGTGCATTCTTGGGGAATTTTAATGATCTTGACAATCAGAATTATTTTTAGCTTTATCAATCAGCCTCTGTGTAGTGTTAGGAGTACTATCAAATCAAATTCCTCTAAAGGAATTACAAGCAAAGCAAGAAAAATATTTCAACAGGGAATTTATAGAACCACTCTGGCTCTGCTTTCAGATTGTTCAATTTTGTCTTGTGGGGAAAAGTCTGCAGCTCAGTCCTTTCCTGTTACATGTGCTTGTGATTGGACAAAAGCAGTAAAAGTGGTTGTAGCTGGTATCTGCTTTTTTAATTTGCAGTATATTAGCATGTCTCTCCATGCTTGACTTCAGCCCTAAGCTTTTGGTTAGGAGGGAGAAAACAAAGAGGAAATAGGTGAACAGTAAATGGGGTTCTGCCTCTCAACTCTGCCCTCCTGAGGACTTTACCTTTTCTAATTAAGTTGAGGGGGCTGCATTTAAATTTTCTACTACTATGCTGTTAAACTAGAAGCCTATTTAAAGTATGGATGTATGAATTTCTGGGCTAGGGATAAATTAAGAATATTAATCCGACACTGTTTGTTTCTTTCTAAGAAATGTGAACGCCTCCTGCTTTACCTGTACTGCCACGAGCTGAGCATTGAGTTCCAAGAGCCAGTCCCAGCCTCGGTGAGTGTCCTGAAAACCACTGGGGATTTCTGAGGGGTGCAACAGCCCTGAGAGCCTGGAGCTGAGCTTGGGAAGGAGCTGACTGCTTCCACCAGCATCAGTCTGAAAGTTCTGGCAGTCATCCAGCATTTCATGGGGCTGAGAGGGAGAGCAGCTGATTCTGGAGCTGCTCCAGGCAGATGCTTCACTCCCAGGCTCAAACCCAGATATTTAAAAATACTTCCAATTAGCAGTTATTGAATTGGAACAAGATGTCTCAGGCTACCCATGAAACTCAAAATGCTTTAGGAGGGCTTTCTGGACAAACTTGTGAATGAGAGGAGGGAATAAACTGCTTTAACTCTCGTGTTTTCATCTGTAAAAGGAGTAAGTAATGAAAAGCTTTGTGGTGCTGTGAGAGACACTGAAGGTTAGAAAGAATCCCAGAGTGGTTTGGGTTGGAAGGAGCTTGAAGTTCATCCAGTGCCACCCCTGCCATGGCAGGGACACCTTCCACTGTCCCAGGGTGCTCCCAGCCCTGTCCAGCCTGGCCTTGGACACTGCCAGGGATGCAGGGGCAGCCAAGGCTGCTCTGGGCACCTGTGCCAGGGCCTGCCCACCCTCCCAGGGAAGGATTTCTGCCCAATATCCAATCTAAATCTACCCCCTTTCAATTTAAAACCAATCCCCCTTGTCCTGTCACTCCATACTTTTATAAAGAACTTTTTAAAGTTCCATTTGAGGAAAGAAAATCAGGAAATTGTTCTGCTTTGCTGAATGTGCTTGAAATAAGGGATTGACACCTCCAATGTGGAAATTCAGCTGTGAACTCTGTAACCATTCAGTGCTAAATCACTGTTGGTTTTTTACAGATACCAAACTACTACAAAATCATAAAGAAACCCATGGATTTATCCACGGTGAAGAAGAAACTGCAGAAGAAACATTCCCAACACTACCAGACCCCCGAGGACTTCGTGGCCGACGTCCGGCTGATCTTCAAGAACTGTGAAAGGTTTAATGAAGTATGTTAACTTCCAATCTCAGCACCATCTGTCCTTGAAATGGAGATTTATTTCAACCTGGTTGTGCAGCTTCTCCCATGAAAAGCTCTGCTTCCAGCTGTAACTTCTGCTTCTGGAGCAGATGCTGAATCAGACAGTTAAAAACCCAACCAAACTCAAGGCAATTGCAGAATAACTTCACGTTTTTAATTAAATTGGGAGAGCAGAGGGAACTATTCAAATGCATTCAGTGGTCTCTGTGAATGAGGAGCAGGGTGACCTGGTTACTGTGCATCAGATTGATTGTAGAAGTGCTTAGGAAGTGCCATAAACACAACCAAAGAGTCCTTAAAAGTGTCTCAAGCTGCCCAGGTAATTGGTTTACACTCGTGGAACAGTGTGGAATCTGTTGAGAAACTTCCTCTACTGAGGAGAAATCTGCCTTTCTGAAGTTATTCTGGTTTTAGTACCTCACATAAATGAATTCCACAAAGCTTTGTGGCCCTTATGGCTTTTATTGACCTTTCTGCTTGAACCCCTTGGTAGTTGGGCTCTCACAAAAATCAGTTTTCAGTGAATAATTTGGGTATGGGGTCATATTTTTTACTAATTTTGCAATGATCCCATCTGATAATGAAATATCTCTTACACCTGAAATGTGACTTGGGGAGATAAATGAACTGAATGTTACTGCTAGTTGAGCAATGGAAAAAATAATCTGAATATATTTAAAAAAAAAGCTGATATTGATCTGAAACTGAGTAGGAGCTAAGGGGGTTCCTAATCTTTGAGATGCTTTAAAGCAAGAATGACAAAAGGCATCACAAGGAATGGCTTTCTTCTGACCTTAAAATGCAGAAAGCAGCCAATACTTCTCATTTCTCTGCAAAATGTAACCTGGACTTGCAGTGTTTGGGCTGCATTTCTGGCCCTGTGCAGAAGGAAACTGAAGGAACTGCACAAAGCTGCAATTAAAACCTCCCTAGGAAAAATCAGGGTCAATGATGTGATGCTGGAACTGCTCACAAACATTTGGGATTTTGACAGCCCTGACTCCTTTATGTCCCTGCATTAGAGGAGGTTCATGAGGTAATTTAATTATGTGAACTTCTCAATCAGGGGAATTAATGAAGCATCCACTCTAGAGGAAAACATGCTGCAGCTCTTAGAGACCAGAGTACAACAAGGGAGGAAGGACTGAGGGAATGTGGTGATTTTTTTCTTTTTTTAAAAAGAAAAAAATAAAAAATAAAAAAAGTGTTTCAGTTTGCCTGGCTCATGGCAAAAGTTGAGTCACTCTGACCTCTCACAGCAGCATCATGTCAGGTGCCTCTAAGCCAAATGATTTCCAAAGCAGAAATCCCAGTGGGGCAATCCCCAGGAAATCTCCTGGAGCTCCTCTGTCCAAAGGAGAATTCCCCACAGTCATGTCCAGGCAACTCCAGTTTATTGTGAGGAAAGCAGTCATGAGTAGAAAATGGCTGGGAGCCACTTGTACAAAAGTTGTGTGTTCTGTTGAAGGTTTATTTACCTCCTAAGATTGTTTTAAACCTGCTGCCTAAGTTTGGGAACTAAAGCTAACAAACCATAACAAACTGTGTTGTTGTTATGGCTGACTTTAGTCATCCAATCCTGTGCAATCTCGTAACTTTAGAAAGGATTATAATTTCATTTTTTTTGACTCTGGTATCCTTTTTAGATGATGAAAGTTGTTCAAGTTTATGCAGAAACACAAGAGATTAATTTGAAGGTAAGCGTTTCAGACCATGCACACTTGGTGAAGGGATGTGCATTTCCAACAGGTGAATATTCCTGTCTTCTTTCATCCACAGGCTGATTCAGAAGTAGCACAGGCAGGGAAGGCAGTTGCATTGTACTTTGAAGATAAACTTACAGAGATCTACTCAGACAGGACCTTCCAGCCTTTGCCTGAATTTGAGCAGGAAGAGGATGATGGTGAAATAACTGAGGACTCCGATGAAGATTTTATACAACCACGTAGAAAACGCCTAAAATCAGATGAGAGACCAGTGCATATAAAGTAATCTAATGATATGGACCTAAAATTTATTGTAAAAACTGTTATTTAAGTGTTCCTGGAATATTATCATGCCTACAGTGGCCATCTTGCAGAAGCTGATAGCTTTTTAAACAGTATTAGATAACAAAAAACACTTGTACAGAAAAACATTCGCATCAAAAGGGGAAAAAACCTGTATTGTAAATTTTTGGTGGTTTGTATTTTTTTTTTTTCCTTGATTACTTGCTATATTCTTTCTTTTCCTGATGGAGGGGACACACTCACGCTGGTCTCACAGCCAGAGGTGGAGGAATGTTGAAGAGAAGCAGATTTGATAGGAGATGTTCCATGTACAGATAAGACTGTAGTGACACGACCTGCAGGACTGGACCCACTCAGTGACTGTGTCTTGCATTCCACTGCAGTGCAAACTGTGAGCAGAGCTCCTGAAATCCCCTCTGTGTCCACTCAAGTGTGTGTTGGTCGTTGCTTTGATCATCTCATTGAAGCAGGACTGTGAATAACTGATCTCCTGTGTCCATCCAACTGTTGACATTTTGCTTTCTTTACTCCATTTCATGTATAGCAAAAGGAAGAAGAAAGAAAAATCATTAAACTGTTCTGAATGGGCGAGTGCAGGAATGGGAGGCAGATGAAAGGCTAAGCTGGTGGCTCCAACCCCTCTCAGTAGGACAAGGTGTATTTATTTAACTCCTGTGCCCAGAACATTTTAATGGCATCCATGGCAGAAGTCTCAGCGTTGTCATCTGTCCCTGACCCCCTGACGAGGCAGAATGTTCTCTCCAGTGTTCATTCTCTGCTTTTCTGTACTTAAAATATAGACTGAAGAGGTAATAACTGGTTGGGGTGTTTTTCCAGTCTTCCTAAATATCAGTTTCTAATAGACCACTCGGCAAACAATAACCTATTAACTACCAAATGTGTAAAATTTCCTGTATTCACTTTGTCTTATTTGTAAATAGTGAATTGAGATTTCTTGCAGGTCAGCAACATTTGCTGAACTGTTTTTAAGCTAATATGTATTCTTATTGATTGTTCCTATCAAGAGAAGATTTGTAATATATGCTATTTCTAACATTGCATTCATTTTGAGGTTCTGTCTTATTTTTCTTAGAGTACTTCTCAGAACTTTCTTCAGAAGCAGCTTGTGAGGGAAATGTGCAGGAAGATTGGAATCAGTCTGAGTTTGGGTTGCCTGTCCATCCATTGAACAAAGCACTTGCACAGGGTTTGGCCTTGAGTGGTTTTTGGTCAAAGAGTGAGAACAGAACAATTTCCCAATTCCTCAGTAACCCCTGGGGCACCTCTGCAGTGCCTTCCCTTGCACTGCCTCCATCCCAGCATTCCTGGTTAGAAATCATGGAATCACAAGGAGTTACAGCTCCAGAAGTTGTTTTCTTTACTGACACAAGTCAGTGCTAGAAATAAATACAATTTCTGGCCTTCATATTGATCTTGTTAAAGGAAGTTGAAGAATTCATGGAAGCAATGAGCTCAAGATGGCAGACTCTGAGTTTGCCGTGGTTTGTGTGGATCCAGCAATTCTGTGGGAGATCCCTGGGGTTTGGTGTGCTCAGCACAACAATTCCTGTGACATTGCCCATGCTTTACCATCATGGTAAAGAGAAATAATTTAGCACAATATCAAATTGAGAAATGCTCTCAGCAGTTCTTATGCAAATCACTGCAGATTTGGTTTCTTTTATAAGAACCAGGTCTGTGTACCTTGGGATTCTCCCTCTTGCAATAAATGAGGGGACTGAAGATGTTTTTAACTTCCAGCTCACTTCTTCACTCAAATGTTACACTTCAAACTCAAACTGGTTGGTTTTTTTTTTAATTTCTTAGACATGAACAGTGCTGTTTTGAGTTTATTTTTTACCAGTTTGTATGTGAAAGGAAAAGGAATTCCACTTCAACATGTTCAATTGACAAAGAGCAACAACTTTGCCTGTGGAAAAGCTGATGTGTGAATAGGACACTGGTAGTGACAAGGGATCATTTCATGGCTCTGTGTATTGCCTATTTATGCATTTCTAGTTTCTCAGCTTCATTTTGCAAAAGGAATATTATTAAAATTATCATGAAAATAAGATTCTGTGAACTCTCTTCACTCGGGCCTCCTGTTTTTGTGGCACTTTGGTACCTTCAGGCCTCACCTTTTGAGCTCTTCCCTGGGCAGCAGCTGGGGATTGGATCCTGCAGAGACCCTGAGCCCGAACGTGGGATGGGGATGGGGGATCCCAGGTGGAGTCAGGGGATCCCAGCAGAGCTCAGGGGATCCCAGGTGGAGTCAGGGGATCCCAGCAGAGCTCAGGGGATCCCAGGTGCAGCCCATGGGATCCCAGAGCTCAGGGGATCCCAGCATAGCACAGGGGGATCCCAGATGGAGCTCAGGGCATCCCAGCATAGCACAGGGGGATCCCAAATGGAGCCTCAGGGGATCCCAGGTGGAGTCAGGGGATCCCAGCAGAGCTCGAGGGATCCCAGGTGGAGCTCAGGGGATCCCAGCAGAGCTCAGGGGATCCCAGGTGCAGCCCATGGGATCCCAGAGCTCAGGGGATCCCAGCAGAGGACAGGGGGATCCCAGATGGAGCTCAGGGGATCCCAGGTGGAGCACAGTGGGAAGGACTCACCCCAAACCCCCCAGAGAAGCTCGTGTCCCCCAGCTGCTGCAGGACCAGGACCCTCTGCTCCCCACCCAGAGCCCAGAGCAGTTCCAGAGTTTTGGGACAGCCTTTCCTTTGAGGGGGCCTCTCCAACACTGCAGGTGGAGGACTTGGCCAGCTCGTGCTCAGCATCTTGTGCACACCAGGAGTGCAGCTGAGCTGGACCTTGCTGAGCCTGAGCTCTTCCCTTGCACAGACCCCAGTGAGCCTCCAGAACTGCTCCTCCCACCCATCCCCAGTGCTCAGTAGGATTATGTGGAATTTTGAATGTGTGCAAGAAATCTCAAGTGTTTCCTTCAAACAAGGAAACAAAACATTCTCTCCTTCTTCCCCTCCATTTTTCAACTCCCAAAGCAGCAATTCAGTGATTGTTTTGAAAGCAGCCAAGTTCTGTTTGAAAGGGTAGATAAACTCTGCTAATCCCTTCCCTGATCCTGTAGTCTGGGTGTTCATCACAGAACTGGGAAGGGTTTGCTCAGTGGAAACAATTTTTGGTGTAACTCATTACTGGGTTTGTATTAATGAGCCCCATTAATTCTCTGGTATCTTCTCTGTGCCAGCTGCTGGGTGTGCAATGTGGCAGTGGCTTTACCTGGGGAATCAGGGCACAGATTCCAGCAGGAAATCTGTAAAATTGGGGTGGCAAGAGGAATCTGGCAACTCTGGTGCAACTCTGCTCTCATTTCAAATACTCCCAAAAATTTCTGTCTTCATTTTGGCTGAGAATTTTTGTTGTCACTCAAGTTTTCAATTAATCCAAAGAAGGAAAAGGCAATTTGAAATGAGAGTGCAAAGGGCCCAGTGTGGGTACCATGGATTCCTGGTGCTGAGAGGGAATTCAACAGCTAAATGGGCTCAGGGTGTTATTTTGCTGTGCCCTGGAATGAAGTGGCCCAGAGCACAATAAGGCAGAGCTGTTATTCAAAAGAAGGGGATTTCCCCACCTGCTGCAAACAGAAATGCTCAGCTCAGGGTGGAGAGGTTGTTCCTCAATGGGGGATGTCACTGTGACACTTCACTGTGACACTCTTCATGCTGGATCAAACATTCCAAGTGACTGGAAAAGCCCCTAAAAAGAGCCCAGATTTCTGGTTTATCACCTGGTTTTGGCTGACCTGGAAAAGTTTAGGTTATTGCAACAGTATTTTGAATCTGTTTGTGTGGTGTACTGGGAATTGGCTTTTCCCAGTTGGCTTTTCCTTGTTTTTCTCACTCTCTTCCTCAGAAAAAAGCAATAAAACTGCTTTGTCATTTGCCTGTCAGCATGACAGGAATCCTTTCCTTAGGATAACGATTTTATAGGGAAGTTTGTATGCAAATTACAAAGCCTAGCTTTTAAAAACAAAGTCTGCAGCAGTTCCTGACAATATAGAGTGTGGCATTTTATTTTAAAAAGTTGGGGAGAGTTCCATATTTTTTTAAGAAGTAGCTGTTTGAGCAAATAATGGAGGTACTTTTTTAAAATAAAAATGTAAATGCCACAGTTTACACAGATGGCACATATGGATTGTATCTTTGGGTATGGTGATTTATTTTGTCTTCTCAAAGTGTGTGTGCAGTAACTCTTCCATCTACTTCCACCTGGCTTATGGGGATCCTTTTTTTCTGTGCTTTCTGATGCATCAGGATTGAAACAGCTTTCCAAAATTGCAGTTCATTTGGGAACCTTTATTATAAGTGGACTGTGAGATGTATGAAATGCAGTTTGGGCCTTTTCTGTTGGGTGAAATCACAGCTGGAGGCTGCTGGCTTTAGAATTGATGGGATTTCTACAAAGAGAGGTACTGGAATATTTTGTAAGCTGGACTTTGGCAGGATTCAGTCTGGAGTGAGCTCCCCTGTGCTCACCTGCCCTGGGGGATTTTTAGGCTCAGAACACCAGGACCCATGTAAATAATCCTATACAGATTTGTGCAGTGCAAAGCTTGTTTTACATGTAAACATTCCCCTGGAAGGGTTAAATCATGGCATTCTTTGATTCTTCAATTATTTCCTGCTTCCAGTACTGGAGCTGGCTCATTTTGCACATGATAAACTTGCCTCATCTTTTAATATGATCCTTCAAAAAAACCCAAGTGCTGTTTCTGTGCTATTGTATTATCTGAATCATCTTATTTAACTTTTTTTTTTTTTAAAAAAGAGTTATTGTTTCAAATTGTTCTGTTCCTGTGTTTTTTTGCTGGTGTGTAATTAAAATCAAATTTTTCTTTCCCTGGTTATTTAATACATTAGCTGCCTGTAAATATTTCTTGTTAAGTGCTCTGGAATGTGCTGTAGAAGTTGTATTAGCTCAGTTTAAAGCATTGTTTGGAACCCATTTTGGTTGGTTATTTCTATTAAATTAGAAAAATCATTCTTTCAATTCGAGTTTCTTTCTTGCACATCATCAGATACAGATCCACACCTGGCACAACACCTGCAGTGTTGAAATGGGGTGAAATTTGGGCTGACAACACCTGCAGTGTTGAAATAGGGTGAAATTTGGGCTGCAGGAGCCCAGGTGAGCCCAGCTGAAGCTGTAATAAATGATTTGTCACATTTATCTACACCTGGGCATGAGAAAACAAGGGCTGGGAGGTCTCTGGACCTTTTGCATGCACTGAAAAGCTGCACACCTGGAATTCTGCTGTGTTCCCTCCCCTGGAGCTGGTGGATGTGCCTTGAGCTGCTCCTCAGTGCTGTAAAATCCCAATTTTTGTGTGGATGTTGCTGCTGGAGCCGTGTCCTGACCTCCTGCTCAGAACCAGGGCTAGAACTGAGATTTGTAGGTCTCAGGCTCAGCTCAGCTCAGCTCAGCAGCTGGAGCAGGGACTGCAGGAGCAGGAGCCAGGAATGATTGCAGCTCCTGCCAGGAGGAAGGGGACTGAGTTTGCACCTGTGAAAAACAGGATAAAGAATTGTTGTAAAGTTTAATAATGGATAAAATAAGAGACAAAAATCCAGTGTTGAATTATATCCTTTTCAGACCCCAACTGAGAGGTGTTGAAAAGTTTTTATTCTATTTTTAGTCTTCTGAACCATCAAAGAAGTTTTTTCTGTTCAAGAGAGAGGGGGAAATGTGGGAAATGGATTTGTAGAAAATTCTCCAAACCTGACAGAAGGCTCACACAGTGTGCATCTGTATGCAAACACTGAGATAAGAAATGCTGGCTTAGAAATGCCACGGAATGAGAAAGACTTTATTGAGAGAGAAATGGAGCTAGAAACAAGTTTCAAAACTTTTCTACAAATCAATTTCCAACAGCCAAAGAACACACAGGTACATGCAGACTGTTATCTTTATAACACCACCTGCAGATCCATGTGTTACATGCATTATTCAAACATTCTTGTGAATTTTCTGAAGTTTTGGGAACTCCTTTGTTTGACTTCTTTGCACTGCATGATGTCCTGGGTGTGCAATGTATTTTATTTCTTCTTGTCTCTCCATCCTGCTGTTTCACATCCTCTGATAAGATTTCAGTGTGTCCTCCTTCATTTGAACATGGTATCTCAAATTGTCCTTAAATTTAACTTGGAATTCCCTAATTGTCCTCCAGTGCTCTGCTTTGTGTCAGTTATCACTTGGACATGTTGGTCAGTGAATGGCCTTGCACTGCTTTTAGTTACACAAAAGCCTTTATTTTAAATCTTATATTTTGCTAAGGTCTATCATACAATACCCTCATCACACTATTATTTCCATAAGCAATACATAGATATTATATCCATTACACTACTATTTCTATGGGCAACACAGTGCATATTATATTATATTATATTATATTATATTATATTATATTATATTATATTATATTATATTATATTATATTACATTACATTATATTACATTACATTATATTTCATTACATTATATTACATTATATTTTTAACTGGTACTATTTCTAAATATTAATAATCACTAACAAGTAAAATCCAATACATAAATGTGAAAGCCAATATTTCACTTTTCACACGCCCCAGCTAAAGTTCCCTTGGAATAATTTTTCTGCAGCCAGTGAGGGAGAGCTCTGGTACCCTGGAATGCCTCCCAGCCTGGGGGTGTGTCAGAACTTCCAAACCCAGCTGAAGGCTCTGATCCAGGCAGGTCTGTTATGTACCAGCAGCTCCCTTCAGGCTCATAACCAACTCCAATTTTTCTCTCTCTCTGTGTTTATTCTTGGAGTGCCTGAGGTGGCTGAGTGTCACAGAGGCTCCTTGATGAGAGCTGTGTTCTAGGAAAAGGTTGGGTGAGCTTCACTGGAGCTTCTGTTCTTGCTGAAACAAAGCACACCTGCACTCTCTGCTGCACCTGCTGGGCTCTGCTCCCTGCCCAGGGGAACAGCTCTGTTGGAATGCATCAAAATAAAAACCCTCTGAGTTTTAAATTAATCCAAAGAAGGAAAAGGCAATTTGAAATGAGAGTGCAAAGTGCCCAGAGAAAGGAATGAAATGGAACCTTTAGAGAAACTGAAATATATCAAGCCATGCAGACATGAAGTAGGAGTGTAAGTTTTAGTTTTAAGTAAGTAGAAATATATCTTAAGTGCCTTAAGGGACTGTGGTAGCCAGTAAAAGCCCAAAAGTTCAGTAATGTTACACAAAGTTAACTTAGCTCCAGACATAACAAAACCATAGCAGAACATTGCTTGCATTTCTAGATAGAACAGATAGAACCATTTGAATGAACAGATAGAACTATTTGTGTAGATTTTGGGTAAGAACTGACACTGCTTTCTCTCTTTGGAATTAAGCTCAGATAGCAGTAGGAAGAATGTTGTAGAATCATGTTTTTAGCTGAATGGATGATTTATGAATAAAATCCCCCTGTATTGGGGTAAAAAAAGAAAAAAAAAAGGTGGTAGTAGCTTCTGCTACTTTTGCTCAGAACATCAGGACTCTATGGCAGAAAACTTTTAGGTTTTTTAGCCCAGATTTAATAATCTGAACTCCTCGCCTTTGAGGCTGATGTATTCATGCAACAAACACCTTTACAGCAACCAACAACTGCTCCTGTGTCTTTGCAGACCCAGGGCTCAGGCAAAACTTACACAGGTGGTTTGCACCTGAATGTGGCACCTTCAGCCCAAACCCTGGCAGCACAGCTGGTGCTGGCTCTGCATGGGCACCAGGGTGGGAGTGCCCTGCTCAGCCTCCCTGGAGCTGCCAGAGCAGCCATGAGGATCCTGATGCCTTCTGAAGGCTGAGTTAGACCAGACAGACCCAAAGAATAAAGCAGGGATTTATTAAAAGGATCTCCTCAATGCATCCACCTTGGGCAGCACAAGAGCCCAGCCAGGGCTGCACCCAAGATGAACCCAAATGGTCACAAAATGCTTGACCAGGTCTCTCATTTTTATAAGTTCTGCTCCATTTGCATCTTGCAGTTCGTTGTCCAATTCCATCTCCAGCCCATGAAGTCCCATCCTTTTTGTTTTTCTCTCTTCAATCCACGTTGTTTGTGCTCTTGGGGCTGAGATTTGGATCATTTGTCCTTGGTCCCCAGCTAGAGCAGGAATTGTTTTGTCTCCCTACTCTGTGCACAGAGCTCACCATCCCCTAATGTGAAGCCCAGACCCACACACTAAAGCAGCACAGAATCTGAAAATAGAAAAGCTAAACCTGAGGCATCAAGGTCTCGGGAGGGGGTTTGTTTCTCTTTGCCAGGTGCTGCCTGGCTGTGTCCAGGGCACTCCCAGCTCCACCAGCCCATCTGCTGCAGCCCTGCCAGCCCATCTGCTCCAGCTCTTTGGGTGGCTGCAGTTGGCCTTTGTGGCTGGGCTGGCATCTGGCATTTGCAGCTCCTCTGTTTGACTCCAGTCAGGCTTGCTTGGATTTTCTTTCTCTTAATGCCCTGGGTTTAATTCTCCTGGCTTTAATTAATTCTCCTGGCTTGCTCCAGTGACACTGAGTTGTTCACCCCATCAGGCAGTCACCAATTTTCATTTCAACCCAGGGTGAAAAATCCCATCCCAAAATCCTACCAAGGATTAGAAACGGCTGCTAAACTGTTCAACCTCTTGCTGCTATTGTAGAATTCACATCTGTTACAGAATCCCAGAATGGTTTGGGTTGGAAAAGGCTTTAAACTCATCCAGTGCCACCCCTGCCATTGCAGGGACACCTTCCACTGTCCCATCTTGCTTCAAGCCCCATCCAACCTGGCCTTGGACACTTTCAGGGTGTGGATATCTCTGTAGACACAGATAATTTTGGAGTTACTGCTGTCTGAGGGCTGAGATGATGAGTCTGGATCTCCTCCAGAGCACTGGCCTTCCTTCCCCTGATTAATCTCCCTCCCCATGTGAGCTCTGGATCGCTCCAGTGCCTAAACAGACTCACAGGGGCTGAACTGCTCTCCTGACTGTTCCTGTGTCCTTTGCTCAGTGTTGGTGGAGCAGATGGAGCAGAACAAAGCACTTAAGGCTGAGCAAACAGCTCTTGGCCAAATTACCTTCCACTGCCTCCCACGGGCTGCAGCACAGTGCTGGCTGATCTCCACCTGCGTTAATGCTTAGGAACCTGGATAATGTCTGCTAAATTAGCAAGGTTTAAAACCAGGGATATAAACTCCTGCTCCTCTCATTGACACATCAGATGAGCACATTTAGCACAGAACCTCAGATGGCACAAGGCTGGGTCACAGTGGCTGGGGGTGCTGGGGGACGCCTCACCAAGGAGCAGGCAGGGGGTGCTGGGCTGTATCTGCTGCTTCATCCTGGCTCTGATGTTCATTTTCCATCCCTGGGAGTGTCCAAGGCCAGGCTAGAAAGGGCTTGGAGCAGCCTGGGATAGTGGAAGGTGTCCCTGCCCACAGCAGGAATGGGATGAGCTTTAAGGTTTCTTAAAAACCAAATTATTTTGGGATTCTGTGATCTGCTGACTGGCCCTTTTTGCACCCCCAGCACTGCCCAGGGACAGAACTTGCTGCTGTTTGTGCAGCTCAGCCCCTGCCCTCCCTCAGACACAACCTCTGGGGCTGGGCAGGATGAGCCACCCCAACTAAACCTGTCCAGCAGCTGCCTGGCTCAGAGTACCTTTAATTTTTTATCTTGTAAATCACAGACAAAACCAAAAGCCTTTTGCAGTGGAAGAATTGCTCAGAAGTGTTTGGAAATGACATCTTTTGAAGATTTACACCACTGTGGGAATATGGGGC
This sequence comes from Agelaius phoeniceus, assembly GCF_051311805.1. NCBI lineage: Eukaryota > Metazoa > Chordata > Aves > Passeriformes > Icteridae > Agelaius > Agelaius phoeniceus. Next base: position 4,225,196 of record NC_135289.1, on the reverse strand, counting down.
TAGGATACACCTTTGGCTGTGCTGTGGACAATGGGATCTGCATTGTAGTGTGCATCTGTTTCAGATCACCTTCCTGACAGGGAAAAGAGAGCTCTGAAAGTGCCTGGAACCCAAACTCATCTGGATCTTTCTTTTGGAGCTGTGTTTGGTGCAGTTCTGCAGCTGCCACCAGGCACAGCAACACGGTCTGTGCCCTGGATCTGACAGGGGTTTGCTGCTGACTGCAGAATGAGGTGCAAAATTCCAAACTAAGTCGTTTCCTCTCTGAATTTGTTCTCCAGGCAATCCCAAATGTAAATTCTTCATCTTCTCTATTTGCACTAAATGTTTCCAGAGGAAGGAGATGTTGCAACCAGCAGGGCCCAGGCTCAGAGTGAATTCTGCTTCCTAAATCAGAGATTTGGAGCCAGATCTGGAGCCAGCCTGGGGTTGGGTCAGCTCAGGAGCTCAGGGAAGGCGCTGCTACTTCAAGATGGGGTGGGAAACACGGAGAGCTCTGGATAACTGTGAAGGCAGGGACCACTGTGTGTAATTGAGGCACCATCCTGCCAAGAATCCCCAAATTAACTGCTCATTCCTTAAAATCTGCTGCCCGGATGGCGGCAGCAGATGGTGCTGTGAGCACAGCGCTCTGCACGCCGGGATCCGGGGGAGCAGGAGCCGATCTGGGGCAGAAACTCTCGGCTTTGGGTTCTGCAGGTGGGGAGGGCCCTGCTGAGGGAACCTGTGGGGTGACCCAGAGATCCCCCAGTGTGGCCCAGAAAATGGCCGGGAAGGAGCTTTGGAAAGGGAGACTCAGAGTGAAGGGCTGGGCCCTGCTCCATCTGCCTCCCTCACAGGGCTCTGAGGGAACCTATGGGGTGATCCCCAGAGATCCCCCAGTGTGGCCCAGGGAATGGCCAGGAAGGAAAAGGAGATTTGGAAAGGGAAATTCTCAGAGTGCAGGACTTGGCCCTGCTCCATCTGCCCCCCTCACAGGGCCCTGCTGAGGTGGTAACCCCCAGAGATCCCCCAGTGTGGCCTAGGGAATGGCCGGGAAGGAGCTTTGGAAAGGGAGACTCAGAGTGAAGGGCTGGGCTCTGCTCCATCTGCCCCCCTCACAGGGCTCTGAGGGAACCCGTGGGGTGACCCCAGGATCCCCCAGTGTGGCCCAGAAAACGGCCGGGAAGGAGCTTTGGAAAGGGAGATTCATTCAGAGTGAAGGGTCCGGCCCTGCTCCATCTGCCCCCCTCACAGGGCCCTGCTGAGGGAACCTGTGGGATGACCCCAGAGATCCCCCACTGTGGCCCAGGGAATGGCTGGGAAGGAAAAGGAGCTTTGGAAAGGGAAATTCTCAGAGTGAAGGGCTGGGCCCTGCTCCATCTGCCCCCTCACAGGGCCCTGCTGAGGTTGTAACCCCCAGAGATCCCCCAGTGTGGCCCAGGGAATGGCCAGGAAGAAGCTTTGGAGAGAGAAATTCTCAGAGTGAAGAGCTCAGCCCTGCTTCATCTGCCCCCCTCACAGGGCCCTGCTGAAGGAACTTGTGGGGTGACCCCAGAGATCTCCCAGTGTGGCCCAGGGAATGGCTGAGAAGGAAAAGGAGATATGGAAAGGGAAATTCTCAGAGTGAAGAGCTCAGCCCTGCTCCATCTGCCCCCCTCACAGGGTCCTGCTGAGGTGATAACCCCCAGAGATCCCCCAGTGTGGCCCATGGAATGGCTGGGAAAGAGTTTTGGAAAGAGAGATTCATTCAGAGGGAACAGCTCGGCCCTGCTCCATCTGCCCCTCTCACAAGGCCATTCTGAGGGTACCTGTGGGATGACCCCAGAGATCCCCCAGTGTGGCCCAGGGAATGGCAGGGAACTGAGACTTTTTGGCTCTTCCTGCCTTACTCACTTCCTTACTCACTGCCAGAGCTGATGGGGCTGTGGGTTCCTGTGTGTGGGTTCCTTTGTGTCTGCTGATGAAGTTGAAGGATGTTCCTGGCTTTTCCAGCCTTGTGCCATGCTCTCCTGCCCTCTGGAAAACCTGATTAATCAGAGTGTGTAGTCAGCATTCAATCCTCTGCTGTGCTGAGAGTTCTCTTTCCCAGTTAGGTGTCCAGAGAAACCTCAGCCTGCTCTTTGTTAACTCCTCCACTTCCCAGTTCCCTTTTCCAGCAGGAGATCTGATGCTGCTGGTTCAGGGGTGACTGTGGACATGTCAAACCAGTTTAATCTCCTGCCCAGTTATAATCAGCCTAATTCTCCTGCAGATACAGACCCAGGGTCCTTCTAGTGGCTGAGCAGAACATCAGTGTGCCAGGCCACCTTATTTGCTGCTGGCTGTTGAAAACTAAATTCTGTGGAAAGTAATTCAGTTATGCTGGTGGGTCTGGAGACTCTGTCCTGCCCTGTGGTTCCAAGGATCTCTCTCCTTCTTGCCTTTCCTGGGTGATGGACACAGCAAGTGGCTTCACAGGAAGGATTTCTGGCTGCAGAATCATGGCTGAAATGTGATTTATTTGGGCCATATTTGTAAGATGGCAGAGCTTCATCCAAATCAAGACCTGTATCCTCAGTTCCCCTGATGAGTTACTTCTTTCTTTTGACTCAACAATGTTCTTTCCTGTTTGCTTCTGAGTTCTCAGAGCCACAGAATCACAGAGTGGTGTGGGTTGAAGGGACCTTAGAGTCCATCCCATTGCAGCCCTGCCCTGCTGCTGGGCTCTGAGGCAGTGCTGGGAGGATGTGTGACTGTCAGACAGCAGATGAACTCAGCACACAACTCTCTGCCAAAGCTAACAGCAGGGTGCCCTTTTCTCTTGTCATTTAGAGCCTTGGGAAATAATGTTATCAGTAAGAAAAGACACTTAAAAAAAAATTCCCAGTGAACTCTTTTGGCCCTGGGATCTGATGCTGGCAGGAGCAGCCAACACCCCACAGAGAATTCTCCTGTACCATCTCCTTGCCCACCATCCCAGCCTTTCTCCAGGGTGAGAACCTTTGTGTTTGGGAAGGCACTCTGTAAATTTTCTTCTGGGAGTGCCCCAGGCCAGGCTAGACAGGGCTTGGAGCAGCCTGGGGTAGAGGAAGGTGTCCCTGCCATGGCAGGGGGGGCACTGGGTGAGCTTTAAGGGCCCTTTCCTCCCAAACCATCCCACTGCTGTGGGCTCTCCTGCTCTGCCCATGGGCAGCTGGCAAGGACAGCCTTATTCCAGACTGGTGCCCCTCTTTTGGGGGGTATGGAGCTCTGGGAAAGCAGCTGCAGCAGGAACCAAAGCTGGGAAAGGCCCACGTGCTGCATGGCTCAGCTGAACCCGGTTATTTCTCCACCAGGGTCCTTGGGGACATGATTGCCAGCATATCTGTCATTTAGGATTCTGTCTGTTGTCACCCGTGGAAGGAGATTATTAAGCAGTGAAGTGATTGACAACGGCTTTCTCTTTTTTCTTTTTATTAATAGGAGTATTGCAAATGCTGCTCTGGGCTCCCTGGGGAGCTCCCTGCAGAGGAGGCTCTGAGGGTGAGCTGGATGTGTAAACAGCTCCTCCACACACGTCCACACGCCTCTAAACCAGGAAAAACCACTGGGATTGCTGGCTCTGGGTCTGTGAAAGAGGTTTGGGATGGTTGGGTGGGATGAGCTGGGAATGGCTGTGACCCACACCACACTCCCAAGGGCTGGAAGGTGCCTGGGAGAGCAGGAGAGACAGGGGTAAGGAGACCTGGTCAGACACTTGGCTCCTTGAAAGTGTTGGTGGGAAGCAGCAGCCCAGGAAAAGCAGCTCCTGCACATCCATGCTCCTCTCTGGAGGCTGCTGGAGCAGGTTAATCAAGGAGCTCTCAGGTTTCTTTTCACATGTTAATATTCTCCTGAAATAAAAACATTACAGCGTTTTCTCTCCGAGGCACAATTGTGCACCATAGGTTTTGTTTTCCCTGTTATAAAATACTGCTATTTTTATTACTTGTATTTCCACTGGGAGAGATAAAAATAACCAGAATACAGCAAATACTTTGTTAGCACACTGGGGAGAAAAAAAAACCCTTATAACTCCTTATTTCTCATTACAGACAGCAACTTAGAGTGGTTCTTCCAGAGGGTTGAGATTAAGGATATCCTGCTTTGCTTTTTGGTTTCCATGAAAACACTCATGGTTTAAAGCCTGGGTTAATTCCAAGGAATGTGGGGCTTGGGACCCCCTGCCCTCCCTGCCAGGTGTTACTGGAAGGTGGCTGCAGATGGATGTGTTCAATCTCTGACTGTGCAGACACATGGAATTTATCCAGGGCCTTTTATCCAATGCCCTCTTCTTTCCTGCTGGAAATGGTGCTGAGATAAAGCCATATGCTGTGTGGACTGGGGATGTTTCAAACCTAAAAATCCCTCATTTCATGGCTGCTGGAGCTGGGGATCAATGGCCAAAGCCTTGTCTTGCTCTGGAAACCCTGGATGCCACCTGGAGCCTGCAGGAATTAAATGCCAGAGGGCTCCTCCTGCTCCCCTGAGCTGCAGTGGCTGAGCAGGATGTGAGAGCAAAGGCTTCCCAGGAATCCTTAGCACTTTATAACCAAGGACAAATTTTAATCTCTCTTCTGGGTTCTGACACCAGCACTTTATTGGCCTTCAAAGAAAGTGCAGTCTTTTAAAAATAAATTATGCAGTGATACTGATAGAGGTGTCCATGGCACAGAAGGCTGAAATGAGACCCTAAAAGCAGCAGTTTTTCATCTGCTCTCAGAGAAAGGATGTGTTAATATTGATCATTAACATTTAGGCAAAGGCCAGCTTGAACCTTCTGTCAGCCCTGGACCAACAGCAGCCACTCTGACCTGGGGAGGTAGAATTAACTGTTTTAGTCAGGGAGAGGAACTGAAATGGGTCTAATCCCGGCCTAATGCTCATTCCAGAGATTTGCTGCCATAATCTTCCTGAAATTTATGTCCTAAATCAGCCCAGCTTGCCAGGCTGACAAAGGCTGAAAGCCCTGGGTGGCACCAGGCTGCCAAGTCATGGAACCATGGAGCACCCTGAGCTGGAAGGATCCACCAGGACCATCCAGCCCAGCTCCTGCCCTGCACAGACACCCCAAAACCCCACCCTGGGCATCCCTGGCAGCGTTGTCCAAGCTTTCCTGGAGCTCTGGCAGCCTCAGGGCCGTGCCCATTCCCGGGGGAGCCTGGGCAGTGCCAGCACCCTCTGGGGGAAGAACCTTTCCCAAAATCCAACCTAAACTTGCCCTGGCACAGCTCCAGCCCTTCCCTGGCTCCCTGGTACTTCAGCCAGGCCAGGCTTTCTCTTCATTCATTTTATTGATGCTGTTAAAGGCAGCTGTGGAAGGTCAGAGCTCCCTGAGCTCTCTGGACAATGGCTTTGAGCACGGCTCATCCTCTGCCTCCTGAGCCCAGCTCAGCTGATACCATCAGCCATCTGATGCTGCTGGAGCAGAAATGGCTTTTTAGAGCTTCCAGCCCTGCCAAGTCAGGCTCTGACTCTTAACCTTGAGGATATGCAAAGATTCCAGGTCAATAAAATGTATTTCAGAAGCCTCACCACCAGGAAAGAGCTTTTGGTGGTAGTCCCGCCTCTGGAACTCTTCCTGCCTGGATACACACAGCTCCAAATCCCCCAGGCCCTGGCTCCAGCTTTGTGTGCAACACAGCATATTCCAAGATGCCTCTTGGAATCAGAGCTTTTCAGGACACAGAGCCACATTTCCTTGCCCTGAATCCAATGAAGCCAGCCCTGCACAGAATGCCTCTCTGGCACTGCAGGACAGGAGCTGGCAGCAGGGACTGCCACCCCCTGCCACTGTGGCCTTTGGGCTGAGCAGTTTCCTCCCAGGCTGTGCCCAGGAGGGAAATGTGTTATTTATCTTTAAACTCCTCATCTCAGAGAGTGCTCGTGCTGCAGTCCAGGGATTTTCATTTTAGGCTATAAATTCAACATGATCCTTCCTTCCTTCCTTCCTTCCTTCCTTCCTTCCTTCCTTCCTTCCTTCCTTCCTTCCTTCCTTCCTTCCTTCCTTCCTTCCTTCCTTCCTTCCTTCCTTCCTTCCTTCCTTCCTTCCTTCCTTCCTTCCTTCCTTCCTTCCTTCCTTCCTTCCTTCCTTCCTTCCTTCCTTCCTTCCTTCCTTCCTTCCTTCCTTCCTTCCTTCCTTCCTTCCTTCCTTCCTTCCTTCCTTCCTTCCTTCCTTCCTTCCTTCCTTCCTTCCTTCCTTCCTTCCTTCCTTCCTTCCTTCCTTCCTTCCTTCCTTCCTTCCTTCCTTCCTTCCTTCCTTCCTTCCTTCCTTCCTTCCTTCCTTCCTTCCTTCCTTCCTTCCTTCCTTCCTTCCTTCCTTCCTTCCTTCCTTCCTTCCTTCCTTCCTTCCTTCCTTCCTTCCTTCCTTCCTTCCTTCCTTCCTTCCTTCCTTCCTTCCTTCCTTCCTTCCTTCCTTCCTTCCTTCCTTCCTTCCTTCCTTCCTTCCTTCCTTCCTTCCTTCCTTCCTTCCTTCCTTCCTTCCTTCCCTCCTTCCCTCCTTCCCTCCTTCCCTCCTTCCCTCCTTCCCTCCTTCCCTCCTTCCCTCCCTCCCTTTTTCCCCCCTCCCTCCCTCCCTCCCTCCCTCCCTCCCTCCCTCCCTTCCTTTTTCTCTTCCTCTTTTTCTTCCTCTTTCCCTCCCTTTCTCCCCTCCTTCCTGGATATTCAAGGAGTGTCTATAATCAAATAACTCTTCCCAACCCCCAAATTTCCACAGGGAATGAACAGCCAGGAGACACTCAGAACACACAAGGAGGGAACCTTTATATTTCCTTTACATTTCCTTTATATTTCCTTTATATTTCTGCTCTTGCTCTGTGCAACAGATTTGATACTTAGCACCAAGTAATTGTTTTTTAAACTAATTGTATTGGACTTCAACTAAATCTCCCTCGCTGCATAGGATAAGGTGCTCTCCTCCTCTGTGCAGGCAGGAATGAGGTGAAGATTTTGGGTTTCTCTCTGTTCACACACCTCCACCACCCTGGAGCAGTGTGTGGAGGGGCACAGCAATCCCAAATGTTGTGTTTATCCACAGATGACTCGGCGCCGTTGCCAAAGGATCCAGATCCGCGTCATTTTTCCTGGCAAGAAGCTCTGGATCCTTTGTGAGCTGTTTCCAATTATTATATTAACTGGGAAAGTAAACAATGCCATGCTATTAGATAGAGCTGGCACGAATAAATGCTGCTGCTCCCTCTCCAGACTTGGGGATTATTAAGAAATAAAAATATCAGCTTCAAATAGATCCTAATGCGGATTAAATGAACAGCATGTTCAGCTGTCTCAGCTGGACAAATATATTGGGATTCCAACTTAGTGGCACATTCATGGAATCATGGAATGGTTTGGGTTGGAAGGGATCTCAGAGCTCATGGGCCATGGGCAGGGACACCTCCCCCTAGCCCAGGTTGCTGCAGCCCTGAAATAAATCCCCTCCAGTGGATGTGTCTGGAGCACACCACCCTCATTAATCCAATTGCAGCGTGCTGTGAAACCTCCCAGTTCCTCAAATGCTTGTGCAATGCTGTCTCTGGTGCTTGGCTTCTGCTTTTCTGCAGGGAAAATGATGCTCTTTCGTGCCTCTCAGATTTTAGGAATTTTCCCACTCCCTGCCTTGCTCACTGAGCAGCCTCGAGCTGCCACAAGCTGCAGTTTTCCTTCTTTCCTTGCAGTTTTCATTCATTTTGTGCTCCTGTCCTCAGGGGTTGTTTCAGAGGTAATTCAAGAGCTGCTGTGTTGCCTGTAACTCATTTCTTTGTTGAGTCTGTTGAGCCACTTTCTCCCAAAGTTTACTCCACTCCCAGCCCTTCTGGGGTAGCTGCTGCTGTGTTTAACTGTTGGCTCTGCCTCTCCAAGAGTGACACCAGGACAGGAGCAGGGGGGAGATAAATGCTGCCCTGTGAGGGAGAGGCATCCACACTTCCCTCCATGCCAAGGGCAGGCAGCTGCAGGGAAAGCTCTGCCAGACACAGGAAACCCAAAATGCCAGGGGGGATGTGGATGAGACAACACCACCGAGCCCCTGCAGAGAATCAGCTCTGCCAGCTCCCTGGGATTTGGGGAATTGTCTCTTCTTCTCGCCCTGGGAGGTGGAAACACAGCTTGCAGAGCAGTTTGGTCTCCAAGTGCCAGCTCAGTCTGAGGCAGCTGGAAAAAGGATCTGCCCTGAGGGGTGGAGGGAGCTGCAGGGTCTGGGGATGGGATCTGACTTCTCCAGGGCTGCTCCATGGGGCAAAGTGGGAGTTTCTCAGCAGGACATGAGAGGGAAAATCTGTGCCCCAGCTGATGGGTGTGTGTGTGGGTGTGGGAGAGGAGAATTGGGAACCAGAGCTCCTGCTTGGGAAAAGCAGCGTTTGGATTTTCAGCTGCCACCAGGCTCTTTCCCAGCCTTCTGTGCTGGACAATAAAGAGTTTGTGTGACATAAATTCAAAGGTACAAGGTGTAAAAAAATCTGATTTTTGTTCTGAAGGAATATTTGTTGAGAGTATGGATGCAGGATCTTCTGTTATTGGTATCCAGTGAGCCTGGAATCCTCTGATATGTAAATCAAGGTGAATATTTGACCCAAGGTGACTTTAAATTTAAAAGTAAAAGTTCTTGGTATTAGCTTTGTAATAAAATTACCCTTTTTTTCCCCCAAATAATTGAATTTTATTATTGATTTCTGTGTTACAAGCTCTCAATTGGGCATTAACCTTTTTCAAAGAGTTTAGCTGCGGTGGTTTTTTTTCTCTGTTGAAATCCATTCAAGATAAATTCAAATTTCAGATGCAAGACTTGACTGATATATTCCAGGAACTCCTCTCTTGGTGCCAGTTTTGGTGGCTCAGGCAGAAACTGTTGCTGTGCTGGAGACATGACGTGATGCCTGGGGCTCATTGCATCCCCTTGGGTACAAATCCTTTGGTTTTGGGACTCTGGGACACAAATGCCCCAGGGCAGGCAATGAAAGGAGGAGCAGAGAAGAGGAGCTGTTCCTTCCCCAACCAAGCAGATGTTGTATGGACCCAAATCTCAGGTTTGAGGCATCATTTGAGCCTCAATTTTCTTAAAAAATTAATGGGTGAGCAGCTTTAAGGAGTTTGTCATCTAAATGTAAAGCAAACTCTACCTGAGCTTCATCTCTGGGAAGTTTCTGGTTTAGCTCCCAGTGTCTGAACCTCTCCCCAGTAACCACAGACCTCTGGGGCTGCTGGTGCTGGCTGCAGGTGACAGGTGACAGGTGACAAACACCTTCAGGAGGGCTTCTCAGGGTGCACCTCTGCCCCAGCCTGTCCACAGCAGCAGCTCATGGAGCACTGGCCAGGCTGGTGTCTAATTCAAAGTCTCTCTTTGTGACCAGTTACTGGGTTAATAAAAGGTTTCACTCACGTTGTCCTGGCAACAGAAGTTTTTGGGAGAAGCAGAGCTTGGCTCTGTCAGACACAGGTGCCACGTGGGGACAGCAGGGATGTGCTGGTGACGTGTCCAAAAAACCTTGGTCTGGCCAAGGAAGGATCAGGGTGGCCAAAAGGGCCCTGCTGCAGCTTTCCAGGGGTGTTGGGCAATGCCTTTGTGCTCCTCAAGTGCCACCCAGACCCTTTGTGTCACACCAGCCCAGGAGCTGGAGGAATTGTCCAGCCTGGGAACGGGATGTGGAGCAGGTTCTGTGCCCAGGGCAGCCTGTGCTGTCCTGGGTGCTGGTGCCACCCCTGGGACACTCTGCTGTGACAGCTCCCAGTGCTCCAGCAGGTCATTAACAAAACCACAAACACCATCTGAGCATGCCCTGCTGTGCTTTGGGGCTGAGGGACCTGTGCAGCCTCAGCCCTGGCTCTCCACAATGCTCATTAGGTTTGTACAAGCTGCAAGAAGTCATCCTGCTGTACATAATTTTAATTGCCTGCTCCACAATTGCCTGTCAAATATATGCTCTGTCGTGTGGCATGACCTGCCTGCTAAATTGCAACAGGAATAAAAAAAAAATACTGCAGAAAGTAAAAGGAAAAAAAATCTAATTATGAACTAGAATGGCGTTCTCAATCTCTATTGCCACCTGCAGCCTGGTGTGTTAGGACAGCACAAACAAATCAATAAAACCTGCAGCTTTTCTTCTGCTGCCTTTGGCAGTTGTGAGTAGTTTGTGCAGTGTTTGTGGGAGCACTCTGGTACCTCTTCTCTGGCCATGTGCTGTCCTCAGCCAGGAGGTTCCACCACTCGTTTTTATCTGCAAAATCCAGGCTCGGGACGCCAAACTCCTCACCTGGAGAGAGGGCAGCAGCGAAAGGGTTAAAAGGAATTATCTGGGCTGCAGCTTTAATGCGTCTCGTGTGGAGGGCACGAAACTGAGTTTGGTAGGAGGTTCTTTGTCTGGAGCAGCCTTGGCAGTAAACAGAGCTGTGATCTCAGAGGCGATGAGGCACCGGGAGCGCCGGGGGCTGCGGGCTCCGGCTCCGAGCAGCGGCCCTGGGGCAGCCCCGCGTGTCCCAGCAGGTGCTGCCACGGCAGAGGATGGAACTGGAGTGAAGCTGCTCCTGTGCTGAGCCCCGAGCCCGGCCTCTGCTCCTGCCGAGAGTTTCCTAGAGAGCAGAGGCAGCGGAGGATGCGGACGGGGCGATGAGCGGTCCCAGGGAGGATGGCCGCTGTCGCAGGGCCATCAGCATCCTCACCGAGCTGTGCCAGAAGAAAAGCCTGCCCAGCTTGGACCTGGACACCTGCAGGGAGTTCCTCCTGCTGCCCTCTGACCAGAGCCTGATTATCTCCGAGCCAGGTACGGCCCCTGCTCCCGTCTGCTGGAGGGTGCTCATGGAAGGCAGGAGGGACATCCATCCCCTACAGGGGAGGAAAATGTTTGGGAGCCCCGTGTTGGACGCAGGGGTTGGTCCTGGCACCTCTCTGGGAGGGTTCCTTCCCTTCCCACATGTTCCTTGGTGAAGTTTTGGGTCAAGTTTTGGGTCAAGTCCTGTCTCACCTGTTGATGTAGAACGGGATGGCTGCATGGGGGGACAGACGGGATAAAGTTGCCAAGATAAAGTTCCTGTGAAAGTTCCTTTTCCAAAAACACAGACTCCTGTCCTGTATGAAACAAAACCAAACCAACAAAAAGCAGTAAAGAGCCTACTGAAGCCACTGGGATGGCAGAAACTGATTGGTGTTTGAGAATGGAGGGAATCCCATGGATTGCATGGATTTCTGTTCATCAGTAAGGAATCTTGGTGTACTTTCATGTGTGTGTTCTACCTTCCCTAAGAATTGCCTGAGTTGTTCCTGGTCAGGTTGTAGAGCCAGGGAGGGACTCTGGTGTGGCAGGGATGAGCCAGGAGCAGGAATTCTGCTCTAGGGGCAAAGGGGCAGCTCTGTTTGCAAAGTGGGGAATTGTCCCTGCACCTGCTCTCACAGCTGCTCACCCCAGAGATCTGCTGTCACTTCAGAAGACATTGGCAGGGGCAGTTGGAACTCAAGCTCATGTGCTGAGGAGCAAAACCCCAAATCTCATAGTTTTTACAAGTATTGGTAACCTGCTCAAAGTTGTTTGTTTGTATAGTCCAACATTTTCATAGAGGGCTTCTTCTGAGGTTCCTGTAGTCAGTGATCTGTAAATCCAATGGATTTCACAGTGTTTTTTACACCATGAGTTTTCACAAACTCTCTTCCTCTGCTGAGCACACTGTGCAGTACAGCTGCCCATCAATCCCAGGTTTTCTGTGCCACCTTCCCTCCCTCTCTCCTGCCCCTCTCTGCCAGGATCTCATGCTGGGGTGCAGCTGGCACCTCTAGGGCACAGGGCACCAGGGTTCTGCCAGCCCTTGGTTTGCAGTGCTGCTTCCAGCTCAGCTTTGCTGATAGCTCCAGGCAAACACCCTCCTTCCACAGCCCACTTTGCCTGTAACTTAATTCTCCTCTTTAAATGAGTTTGTTTTATACCTGTCTGTTCTGGAGGCCTTTTACCATGGCTGGTTGTGTCCTTACACATCACATCCTGTGCAGCCATTGCAAACAGAGCAAACAGCTTGCAAACTTATTGCATCAATTTGGAATTCTTTACCTTGCACCAACATTCACATTTTCCTGACTCTGCAGCAGAAATACTCCATGCTGCTCTTGTTCTGTCCACCCTGATATGACAGATCTGCATTTGTTTGTGCAGCCTGTCCAGGACCTCGTGTTCATGTCAGGATCACATCATCATCATCATCATCATCATCTGCCTTTAGCAGGGGGGATGTCTGTGTGCTCTGAGCTGTGCTCAGCCCCAGTGCCCCAGGCGAGCTGGGCTGGGCTGGCTGCACGAGCAGCCAGGGCTGTTGTCTCTGCTCTGCACGACTGGGCCCATTTTTATGTCTAGACAGCACAGAGGACACAGTTTGGGCCTGACATGTACCAACTGAGCATGTACCAGCTCAGTTCCTGGCTGCAAAGCTGCTCCAGCAAGGGGGAAAATCCATTTGCATCAAGTGTTTACTAACACAGTCACAGAGGTACCATGCCTTCCCCATCAGTGTCTGGATGTTTATCTAATTATCTGCAGTGATGCCTTGTCCATTTTATCCTGAAGCCTCATGTGGAGCAGATTTGCTCTGGACTGGCTGTGGTCCTGTGTTCAGACCCAGCAAATCTGTCCTCACAAAGGCAGGCAGGGGAAGGTGGGGCTGTGTGGAGGTGAGCAGATGGCACCAGGCAGGTGCTGTGTCAGGAGCAGGGCAGAGGAGCCCTGGCTCCTGCTGGAGTTGCCCCATGCAGGCAGCACAGCCCCAGCAGCCAAACACCAAATTTGCTGGAGTCAAACTGGCCTTATTTGTCATCTTCATGTGGAGTCTCTGGCTTCTCGGGCAGTTTGTTGCCTCCTGGATAAATCTATTAACTGCTGGCTGGATCAGTTTGGCTTGTGGAATGTCCTGCTGGAGTTCAGGTTGAAGGAAGCACTGCCAAAGCTGGAGCCAGGCTGCTCCTGCACAGCTCAGCACGGGGGCAGTTTGGTCTTTTCTGCTGTTTCATGCGTGGATGGGGAGCAGTACCCTCAGGGAATGTGTGGAGCCAGGTATCATCAGCCTTATTGAAGCTGTGTCCAAGAGTGGAAAAAACCTGTGAATATAAAAATATTACTGTAGAGTTTACGTAAGAGTAAGTTTTTGTGCGGTGATTTAATTTTTTTTAAAACCACTCTGGACTGAGTGGCTGCAAGGGCTGCTGTGGATGGAGTGGATGCACCTCTACTCCCTGGTTATGTAACAGCTGAATCTCCTCCTCACAGCCAACAAGAGCAGCCAAGCTGCAGCATTTCTCTGTGCACACCCAACAGAGGAGGATTTCTGGCTGCTGCCTCACCCGCAGCCAAACCTGTCAGAAAAATGAGGAGTTGGGCTGGGCAAGGTTTTGGGGCTGCTGTCAGGGGGGCTGGGAGGGGGAGCTGTCCCTGCAGTTGGGCCCGTGGCAGTGCCAGGAATAGAGCTGAGCTCCTGGCTGGCCCGAGATGGAGCAAGCTGCAGCATCCCTTTGTTGTGCCTGTCTCCAGTCCTCCCCCGGAGCTGCCTCCATCTGATCGCTCTCTTCCCTGCCAGGCCTCAGCTGGCAGTGGCACCCGGGCTGTGGGGACAGCATTAACCACAGGTGATGGCCCTTAAGAGAATGGGCTCATCCCTCCTGTGCCCTGGAGGGGCAGTGAGAGCTCCTGGGTGTAGCTGAGAGGGTTTGTGGTGCGGCTGTACTGGGCTGTGGAGCAGGGGAGTCAGGAGCCCACAGGGCTGTGGGGACAGTGATGTGTCCCATGTCCCCATCCCCTCTGCCCGTGGGAGTGGAGCTGCAGCAGGTTCTTTGGGACACAGGGTGCTGTGCAGGCCCAGCAGCTGGGCTTCAGTGGTGCTGCTGGGTCCCTCCCAGCTCAGGAGGTTCTGTGGCTCCCCACAGGCTGCTCTGAGCCCCCCTGAGCTGGGTCCTGCTCCCCTTGGTCCACAGAGCCTGTCAGGGGATCCTGTGGGGGAAAGGGGAAGCTTGACTCCTTCTGAAATGATCCTGCAGGGCTGATGAGAGTTACTGAAGAGAGTGGGTTTTGATGGGATATTGGGAAAGAATTCCTTCCTGAGAAGGGTGGCAAGGCCCTGGCACTGCCCAGAGCAGCTGGGGCTGCCCCTGGATCTCTGGAAGTGTCCAAGGCCAGGCTGGATGGGGCTTGGAGCACCCTGGGACAGTGGAAGGTGTCCCTGCCATGGCAGGGGTGGCACTGGATGATCTTCAAGCTCCTTCCCATCCAAACCAGTTTGGGATTCCATGATTCTGTGACAGGAACCAGCATCTGGTGATGTTGATTTAAAGGAAAGTGCCTGGGTACAGGAAGGAATTTATCCTGGGATCAAAGCACATCCAGGAGAAAGCCTCTGGGTTTGATTTCTATCTTCAGCCCTCCTGTGCTGAGACTTTCTTTAAACAACCTAGGTTGGTTTGGTTTTTTTTGCCTTAGTGGTCCATTTGTACAAAGCTTTGCTGCCCAGTGGAACCAGGGCAGGAGGCAGAGGCTGATGTGCAGAGGGGCTGCAGGTTGTTCCCAGCAGACCCTGCTCATCTCAGCATGGTGAGACCCCCTCCTCAAACCCTCTTTCACACACTGATCCACCCCAGCAAAATGCTCCTGTGCTTTCCTGCTGCAGGAGGAGAATGCTGGAGTGAGAGGAGGGAACAGGACAGCTGGGGAAGGCACAGGGTCAGAGAGACCTCCTGAAAATCCCAGCACACGGTGTCAGCTCGCCTGTGTCCAACCCCCAATAATTCAGAGCACATTTAGCACATTTACTGCTTTGCCCCTTGTGTGAACTGCTCTTTTTGAAGGTCCTGGTGCAGGCAGTACAGCTTGTACAGCGCTGAACACCCTCCTGGCACTTGGCAAAGACTATTAAAATGTTAAACCAAGCACAGAAGTGGTTTTGCTGCAGGCAGGAAATAGGGGGGAATTTCTGGGCAATAAAGGATTTTTCATGGCAGGAACGTTGGTGCAGAAAGATCATTTTTTATTGAGAAATTGGTTCTGGATATTTTCTGGGGGGGAAAAAAAAAACCACCTATCCCCTGAAAGATTAGCTTGACTAATGGGAGAACTGATGACACCTTCATTCATGGTTATGGGATGCCTTCAGCCACTACCTGTGAAATATGGGCATGTCTTGAATTTACTCACTAGGCACAATAACACACTTTTCTGAATCGCCATTCAAGTGTATTTTAAGTCAATATAACAGTAAACATGCTCCAAGCCACCCAGGCAAAGCTAATATTAATCACTGAAGCCTGAGTTTCCAGAGGCCCAGCATGTGAGGAGCAGCTCCTTGGGGCAAATATCTTTTTTATCACAGAGTAATGCACTTGCAAAATGGATCTTGCCTTTCCTCCCAGGAAAGAGCCAGCCAGAGCTACGTGCAGCAAATTTGCTCTTTAGCCCAACTAAACCAGGCTGGGATCCTGGAGGTATCAGATTCAAACCTTGCTGCCAGAGGAAGGTTTGTAAAACTGTGTTGAAATAAGGTTGAAACCGGCCGAGTAAATCGAGGAAAAACCAGATTAAATCGCCTGTCTCCAGACATGTGTCTCTGCTCGTGTGTTATGTGTGGATCCACGGCTCTCCAGCTGCCTCTGGCTATGCTCTGTGATGGTCCTGGCAAATAAAATGCCCCTCTGGAGCAGAGTGGAGTGTGCGTGTTCCGCGAGCCCCTCTCTGCATAGGCGCAGCTTTGCAGCCGCCTAATTGCCGCTGCTCGCTTCATTCCCGAGGCAGAGCAGGGAGGCTGCTGCTGTTTGTGATGCGTGTGGACCTGGAGCCCGCTCCCATGCAGCTGCAGCAGCCTCATGCATAGTCAGGGCTCAGCATCCCCAACTCCATAGAAACAGCAGCGGGATCGCTGCTGCTGTTAATTGATGCGCGAGCAGGGACCGCGCTGAGGAGCTGCCGCCGCTCTGGTGAGTCCACATTTCTTAAGTTACTTTAATCATTCTTTGCTTTTTTCTTTTCATAACATGAAGCATGTTTTCATAATTTAAATGGAAATAATTCCAGCAAAACGCCTTTGCTGTTGAAACATTTTTTTTTCCCCCTGCTCTCAGAATTCTCCCAGCACGGAGAGGCAGCGTGTGCTTTGAGCTGGTTCAAACCAGGGCACAGCCCGAGCTTCCCCGCGGTTTTTTGGGATGACTCCGGGAAGGTGTTTGGTGTTTCTGCGTTTGCAGGTGTTTGTTGCTTGGCATCCTGGCTGTGCTGGAGTTGCTGCACTCGCTGTGTGTGCTCCTGGCAGCTGGATCCTCTCCCATGTGTGTGTGTTCATTGTGCAGGGATAAACCAGACCCAGAATGGGGCTGGTGTCTGATCCAATTGTTTTATTTAACTGTAGCCTCAGCTACCCTTGTTTTTCATGACTGTTTCTTCTCACTGCTCACATTTCCAGCTACAATCAAATATTCTTTTATTCTTTCTCAGGACCCTAGGTTTCCATCTCCTCTTGGTTAGGCAGCTTTTTCTACCTTTAATATTTCCTGTTTCTCTTTCAAAGACGACAATCTATATTTCCCCTTCCCATCTGTGTGTTGGAAAATCAGGGATCTTGTCTGGGAGTGTTTCCATCCAGCGCACTCCCTGACAGAGCAATCGCCCTGGCAGTTGTTGGGGAGAGATGCAATTAAGTCCCTCTGCCATGTATTGTCTTTAATTATATTTGTACCTTGCAAAATGGCATCCTGGAGGGTCAGGGAGGAGATTTTTGGAGTGATTGGCTATTAAATGTACATTTTCCCTGTCTGGGGGAAAAAAGAAAGTTCTCCTGCGGGGAGCCCTGCGCACGGCAGAGCCGCAGCTGCTGGCTGAGGGTGTCTCTCTGTTTAGTTCAGTTTGTTGTGCTGTAGCAGGTTCATGTTTGACAACATCACAGCAAACTGTGCAGCGAAGCCTGAAGGCAGCATGCCAGGAGCTCCCTTCACACCAGCCCTCTCCAAACCATCCTTGAGGCACACGGCCCTGGACCGTCTGGAATAACGATTGCCCAGGAATTCTAGCCCTTGGTGTTGTAATAATCTGATTTTCTGTGCTTTTGTAGCCGCTGCAAAGAAATGAATACAGTTGTGTGGCACAGTGTGAGGTGCCACCTCCTCAGTTTCTCTCTCCAGATGCAGCATTTCATCTCCTGGATGCTGGTGAGCGTTTACTTGGAGTTGTTTGATCCCAGCTCTGAATCTGAGCTCTGGTCAAAATGCTTGTGCTGAAAGAATTGTGAGCTGCAGGGGATGGAGTGGTAGGAGCTGTTGGAAAAGAGCATCTCAGAATCCATTTAATCAATGAGTAGGATCAGGCAGCCCAGCCTGCTCACTGCAGCACATTGGAGGGGTTCAAGATCCCTGTCTTTGCTCCAAGCTAATGGAAGCAGCAGCAGCAGCTGCTGAGGGCAGGAGCAGAACCATGGGGAGGAAGTTCCCTCCTCACTCAGGGCAGCTTGAATAAAGAAATGCTCTGTTCCAAACCTCTGCATTTCAGTGCAGGCTCCCTGTACCCTGTAGAGGCTCCAGGCAGGTCAGTCCTTCCTGGCTGCTCCACCTGAGCCCAGCTCTGGGTGTGCCAGTGCTGCTCTGCCTGTTCTGTGCTGCTTGAGAGGCACAAAGGAAGGGGGACTGCTCTGGCTTTGTGTGGCTGGTTTGGGTTTAGGTGGCTCCAGTTCGCAGCTCCAGGGCACCAGGCTGGGCATCACCTGGTCTGTGCAGCACCTGGAGCCAGGGCAGTTCTGGAAGAATCCTGCACCTCCAGTTTTGGGTGTCCCATGGGGCAGGTCCAGGCAATAAATGCACCCAGAACGTCTCAGGAGCTCAGAGAGCCTCTGGTGCTGGGGGGGCTCTGTATCCTGGGCAGGGGGCACTCAGGAAAGCTCTGGGAAGCTTTTCAGGGCTGCCTTGTCCCATGCTTGGGGTCTTCTGCCCAGCCTGGATGAGGATTTTGGGGTTCCCAGACTGCGTCCTCTTGTGGAGCCTGGGAGACCTCCAGCATTGGGATGAGGAGAGACCCCAGTTCTGCTCCCTGCCAAGCTTTACCCTGAGATCTTTTCAAGGCAGCCTGGTTTTAGTGGGGTTTTGAGCCAAAATGGGGTCTGAGAGGGAGACACGGGGAAGCCTTTCCCCAAAATTGGACCCCACTGTAGGAAGTGAGGGGCAGCGATGTGGCAGCTCCAGGAGGGAGAGTCTGGGCACAGAGGCACTGCTGAGCCTGGTGTCTCACAGCAGACACAGCTTTGATCAAGTTTTTAAAAGGAAATTTCAAGTTCCAGGTTTTTTTGGTAGCTCAGGGGAGAGGGAGAGAGAGTGAAAAGCTTTCACTTGTTCCGTTTTGCATCCTGAAACGCAGTTGGGTTTCTGCAGCCCAGAAGTGCCTGGATTCCCATGCTTTCCTCTCTGCCTGGCTCTGCTCAGCTCCAGCTCTGGATCAGAGGCTTCCCCTGTGCTGAGCAGCCTCATCCAGGCTGCCCTGGCACACAGGGCTCAGCCTGTGCAGGGTCACAGCCCGAGGATGAGGATGCTCAGCAGGGATTTAACCCCAGCCCTGGCCACTGGGTGTGTTCAGCACCGCTGGGTTGTTTACAGATGTTGCTACAGCATATTGTGATAAAATGTCAAGGGATTAGCACACAGCCTTGTGCCATAATTGCATTCACTGTGGCTTATAATAGTTCATTAGCTTGTCATCAGTTAGGCAGAAAGCAATGACAACTCTTCCTATCACATTTATAATGCTCTAGAGAGCAGCTGATTAAGTCACAAAGTGACATAAATCACCAGGGAATGTTTCCTTCGGCTTGGAAAAGTTTTTTTTCCTCTTTTTTTGTCACTTTTGATAACAGAAATGCTGCATTTCTGACAGCACAAAGTTCCCCTTTGGGTTGCACATGCCAGCAGAAGTTTCAGTGACAAATCTGCAGCCTGGAGGGAAAGCCCAAATCGGTCAATAATGGCAGAAAACCAACATTTTTTGTCTTCAGGAGCCTGTGATGGGTCTCCTCCATCCCAGCCACTTCTCTGGGGGTCAGTTCTTGTCCCTGGTGTCTCTCAGCACCACAGTCACCAGTGGGGTTTGTGGCTGGTGGTGGGAGAGGGCAGTTTTGTCGCCAGGTCCATCAGGGGAGATGAAGCTGAGGATGGGCTGAGGGCTGTCCATGGGCAGAGTCAGGGTCCAGGGGGGAATCTGGGATGTTGGATACCCAGGTTTGGAGCTGCAGAGATGCAGCTTTGGGGTTTCAGAGCTCTGTTCTGGCTGCTGCACTGGAGGCTCCTCCTGCCTGGAGAGCCATGCAGTGCTCCTCAGCTATTCAGGATTTTTGCCTTCTTTTTGGGCAATTAACTCGTTCTCCATTCTGTTTCAGTGAGAAAAGCACAAGCTCCAGGCCACTAAACTCTCATCTGACCTCACATCCCTTTCTTTGGTGTATTCTGCACTTCCATTTGGTTGGACTAGATGATCTTAGAGGCATTTTCCAACCTTAGGGATTCTGTGATTTGTAAGTGTTGATTTTTTTTCCTTTGTTTTGTTACATATTCACATAGGGACGTGAAGTCCTCACAGTTGACTCTGCATTTGAAAATCACCTCTGATGTGTCCCTATGAATTATTCTGTTCAGATTTCCCTCTGTTTTTTAAACTCCCCTGGGGCCTGGAGCAGCTCCCACTCCCATGTCTGAGAGCATTTGCTGTCTGTTCCCTGGTGAAGGAAGGACCACACCATGAACTGAAGAGCACCAGGTGACAAAGGGTGTGACAGTGTCTTTTCTCTGTTTAATGCACTCTTTTAATCAGCCCATGAGGTGTGACAGTCCCCAGCCAGGGATGGGGTGCAGAGGGGATGGGGACAGCTCTGGCATCACCCAGATCTCTGTGCTGCCTCCTCTGGGCCAAGACACACATGAAAAACACCTTCACTCTCCTATGAAAATGTAAAAAGTTTAATAAAGGACAATGGGAGACAAGGACCATAGAGCAAAGGTTGTTAGGGTTGGCACTCAGCCAAGAGCACCCCTAATCTTTGGGGACACCTCTTAAATACCTTTACCCTTACACCAGCCTGTTGCTTATTCACAGACCCTTATGCACAGTGAACTTTTGCCCAAACTAGCTTACATGCTCCAAGAATTGTTTAGCATATCTCTTCTTTGGTTCTGCCTTTTCAGAGCATGTGTATTTTTTGGTTGTGGTTTTAGTCCATTCTTATCACCTCCAGTTTTTGGGCCTTGGTCCTCACTGGCTTCAGACATTGAGTGCTGATGGTTGGCAGATCTGTACAGGTGTCCTCATCCTGTGTTCACTGGATGTTATCCCATCCAAGCAGGCATTTTAACACAAGCACACTTATATCAGCTATTTCACTAAGCTTAATTAACAACAGAAATAAAAACTACATCTTTATAACAAAGTTACTTTAACATTACACATATAAAATCCATTTTAATATTTGCAAAAAAAGCCAATATTATAATATGTATCTTTAGCACACAGCAGGAGCTTCAGCTGCAGCCTGGATGTGTAGACAAGGATAAAAAAACTCTTTTTGCTGCTTGCAGGCAGGGCTCAATGCAGGTGACAGCTCGGGGGTGTCCCAGGAGCTCATCCTCTCCCAGCCTGAGGTGCCCCAGGCTCCAGGCTGACATGGGAAAGCCTCGAGGCTGTGGCTGGGGATGCTGGAATAGAACTTTATTCCATGTGCAGATTTCTGGTTTAAGCATTTTCTCCTTCATTATAACTTAGAGTTTATAAAATTGGGGACTTGCAAGTATTCGCACTAACGAGCTGAGAGAGCTGCTATCCAGGACAGCCAATTCTCAGAGAAATCTCTGCTCTCTGGGACCACTGACAGCACCCAAGGGAAGGGCTGGAGCTGTGCCAGGGAGTTTAGGTTGGATTTTGGGAAAGGTTCTTCCCCAGAGGGTGATGGCACTGCCCAGGCTCCCCAGGGAATGGGCACAGCCCTGAGGCTGCCAGAGCTCCAGGAGTGTTTGGCCATCACTCCAGAGATGCCCAGGGTGGGATTTTGGGCTCTCTGTGCAGGGCAGAGGATGGACTGGATGATCCTTGTGGGTCCCTTCCAGCTCAGGATATTCTAAATTATGCATCAGTTAAAGGAAAACACTTTGGATGAAGTTGTCTCCTGTTCCAGCTCATTTCCCAGCTGCAGAATCAAATCCCCACAAGAAACACAGCCAATGGTGAGGAAAGCCCTGGCCTTGCTCAGTGAAGCAAATTCTGCCTGGCTGGGGGGGGGATGAGGCTGCTGTTTGCTCCTGGCCATGGATCAGCCACTGGAAAACACTTGGATCCCTGCGAGGTCTCCATATGAAGGGGTTGTCTCCATCCTCAACGTGCAATAATGAGATGGTTTGAGTTTTATAGTCTTATATAATTACTCTCAAAATAGCTTCTGATTCATCCTCCCCTTTGAAGCTTATAGTTTGCATTCTGATAAGCTCTTGCATGGCAGGAACCCTGTGGTAGCAGCAAATTAATTTTTAAGAAGTTTTTTGCTGTCTAACTGAAACTTTGGCACAGCCACTTGGAGCATTCCTGTCCTGACCTTCCCAGGATCCATTTCATGGCTGAGTGTGTGCAGGAGATGAGGAGGCTCTGTCAGGGTTCCTGGGGAGCCTGTGCTGGCAGGAGGAAGCTGGTGGGAGCTGATAGTGCAGGGCTCACTGTCCAAGGACTGGGGAAGCACAGCAACAGGAAAAATCTCATTTTAGCTTCCAGGGAGACTGTGGCTGGATGGGCCTTGGAGCAACCTGGAAGTTGGAAGGTGCTCCTGCCCATGGCAGGAGGTGGAAGGAGATGAGCTTTAAAGTCCCTTCCAACCCAAACCATTCCATGATTCCATGATTTTATGAATGTCTCCTCTCAGGACATTCCCCTCCTGAGCATTCCCAGCCCTCTGCTTTGAGAGGAGCCTTTGCCACTGAGCTCTGTGTGATGAGCTGAGCGTGAAAGTGCTCAGCAAACTGTGAGAACTCGTTTTCAATCCCATTCCCTGTGCTGTCTTCTGTGGAATTACTTGTGGTCGGCATGGAATAACAAAACAAGGCTTGGCCATGTCCAGAGCAGCTGGGACTGGCTGCCTTCACCTGGAGAAACCTGTCCTGTGGTGCTGGGAGTGGGCACAGAGTGAGGGGTCAGGGTCTCCCTGGATGTTTCACACCATTGTGCAGCCCTGGTCAAATGAGAGGAACAATCAGTGTTTTTTTTACTTTCACTACCAAGAGAATAAAACACCTGGTTTGTGAGCAGGGACAGGACCTGAGGGAACAGCTGGAGCTGGGCCAGGGTTGGAAATCAGGGAAAGGTTCTTCCCCCAGAGGGTGCTGGGGCAGTGCCCAGGCTGCCCAGGGAATGGGCACAGCCCCGAGGCTGCCAGAGCTGCAGGAGTGTTTGAACAACACTCCAGAGATGCCCAGGGTGGGATTTGGGGTGTCTGTGCAGGGCAGGAGTTGGACTGGATGATCCTTGTGGATCCCTTCCAGCTCAGGATATTCCATAATTCTGTAATTCTGTGATTCTGTAATTCTGTAATTCTGTAATTTGGTGATTCGGCTGGGCCGTGGGCCCTGAGGGAGCCTGAGCAGCTCTGGCTGCTCTGAGTGGGGTGTAACAGCTCTGCCTGCTCTGAGGGTGTCCACAGCTGACACCTGCTCCTGTTGCTGCCAGCAGGAGCTGTGAGGGCCTAAAAAGCCATATTTGTGACCTTGGGACCCACAGTGATCCACGGGCTGGGCTGTGCTGCTGCAGGGGGGCTCTGCAGCCCTTCCCACCTCCATGAGAGAACATCTGAGGGGCAGCAGGAGCTCTGCCCCACCCAGAATTGTGTCCTGACCTGGCCCTTTAACATCTGCTGAGAAGCTGATGGAATATTTCCCCCTCTCCAGGACCCAGCTCTGCTGTTGGAGCAGCGGCTCCTGCTGCCAGGCTGCCTGTGAAGAGCCAATTGACGGCAGCCAGACTTTGAAGTGACAGCTCCTAATGACTCGTCTAGCTCAGGAATATTTCAGGGCATATTCCTGTAGCTCCTGTCTGCCTGCCTGCCTGCCTGGAGAGCACCACCAGCAAATCAAGAACTTGATCAAGTTTCAAATGGCGGCCAAATGGCAGCGAGGGGGTCTGAAATGTGACCACAAAGCCATCAGTAGGGGACTGAAACACTGGACACAACCCCACCAAAGAGGGATAAATCTGAGTGGGCTTGCAGTGCTTCCCTGTCACTGCCACGCCCTGTGCTCCTCCTGTGAGCTCTGGGGACACAGAGCCTGCTGCTGCAGGAGCTGTGGGGTGACAGGGACAGTCTGATCTGTACCATTTGCTCTGCTACCATTCCCGAGGCCATGGCAGGCTTGGAGGGGGATGAGGAGCTGGCTGAGGACTGCTGCACTGCAGCTCACCTCTCCCCCAGTGCAGCATCCCAGGATTTATCAGCCAGCCAGCTGCCTTTCCAGAATCCCTGTTGCAAAGGGCTTTGCTTGCTGCTGCCCTCTCTGCTGCCCCTCAGGGTTTGCTCTGTGCTGTGTCCCCAAAGGGGACATTCCCTCTTGTCTCTGTGGTGCTGCTGTGGGGTTCCAATATTTGATTTCCGCTCCATCCAGTCCCCATTCCTTCCTCCAAAGCTGAGCAGCTTTGCTAAATAAACATCTCTGTGGCCAGAGTTTAATGGAACCCTTCCTCCTCCTGTGCAGCTGCTGCCCTGTGGTCCCCCCTGCCCTCACCTCTGAGACCCACCACAGCCCCCGTGCCCAATTTCCAGCCCTCAGCTAATCAGGCTTACATTTCTGATGCTCCTCAATCGAGAGAAAATGAGATCAGCAGTTGGTGGGAGCCTCACGTGGTCTCTTGTAGCCCCAGAGCTGCTGCTCTCCTCCAGCAGCACCTCTTGTACCAATCCATCACTTGAGTGCGTGCTCCCTGCAAAGCCCTGCAGAAACAGAACAATATATCCTCACAAACACTCCTGCAAGAGAAAAAAACCAGCAGATAATGGACAGAGAAGCCTGCAAGTATCTGGTGTGAGTAATGCTTGCTGTGTGGGGAGGCAGTCACCCAGCCAGTGAGAGTGAGGTGATCACCATCACCCTGCTCTGGGCTCTGCCACCTCCTGGAGCTGCCCTTCCAGGGGCATTGGCTGTGGGAGGATGTTCCATGCCCCAGGCTGCAGCTCAGAACAGCCAGGAGCTGCTTTTACAGCTGAAGGGATCCCAAGCTCTCCCTGATGCCCAGATTTTCCATGAACCACCAGAGAGCTTAGGAGGAAGAACCTCTGACAAGGAAGATGTTCCTGGGCTCTTGGCAGGGTCAGGCTGGTGGCTGTGCCTGGCAGAAGGTGGCAGAAACTCAGGTCAGTGTCACCACTGCCTTGGTGAGGGGCTCCAGGGCCTGAGGAAATATCTGTGCCCTCACAGGTGACAAGAGAGGAAGGGGACAGCCAGGTCCTGGGGGCTGGTGGCATCACCCTGGTTCCACACTGCACCTCACAGAGAATTTCCAGCCTCTCCAACTTCCACTCGTGCCGTTCCAACTTTGTTTAAATGCAACAGGTAGCTGGAATGACTAATGGCTGCTGGAGTGCTGAGAGAGCCATCAAACATGTTGTGTTTTCTCTGTGGGGAGTGGGTGGAAGGAAAGCTAAATTACATCTTGGGATATTAAATATAACTCTGCACATTAAACTCAGAGTTATCCATGAATCTCTTTAATGACAGCACAAGCTACTTCACAGCAGTAAAAGTCAATGTTGCCACAATTAGACCACTATTGTCTTGCAGTTAATAGACTGCTCTAATCATGACTTTGTCATATTATTAATCGCTTTTGGGTTGGACTTTTGCTAATTATCCCCTTTGGTAACTCAGTTTAGGCATTAGGAAGTCAGCAGGGACATCAAGCTGAAAGGCTGTTGGACCATATCTCTTCATTAGCTCCCATCCAGGATGAAACAAAAAAGGGCTGTGCTGAGGAGCTGCTCTGTGATCCATGGAAACCGTGGTGGGAAGGGCTGGACTAACCAAGGAGTGTTTGCCCTTTCTTCAGTTTTCTTTGAGCTTCACAGTTTTAAACTGTAAACCATTGATTCTCTGTCCTGCCCTGGGCTGTTTATCTTTGATTTAAAGGCAGTAAGAAGTAGTGACCTTGGAAATGTTGCAGTTTTGAGTTTTTTGGCGTGGTTCAGTAGCAAGGGGTTTGGGTGTTACAAAACCAGTAAAAACACAAACCAAGAAGTCAAGTCAAAGGAGAAATGGGATCAGTTTTGGGTGACGTTGAGGGAATCCAGTCTTGTTTGTGCTCTTGGTGTCCCCATTGCTGTCAGCTTCAGGACTTTTCTGTGGTGTTTTGGTAACTAGTGGGATATAAATTAGGTATATAATAAATACATAAGCTCAATGGCTTATCCTAAACATATCAGCTAAAGCAGGTAGATCACAGAATCACAGAATCATGGAACACTGAGGGGTTGGAATGAACCTTAAAGATCATCTGGTCCCAAATCCCTGCCATGGGTAGGGACACCTCCCACTAGACAAGGCTGCTCAAAGTTTTGGCCTGGCTTTGAGCACTTCCAGGGGTGGATCCTGTCAGTGTCCATGTCCATCCCTTCCCTGCTCCTCATTGCTCTGAGGGAGGGAGCTCTGTCACTGCTGCCCTGCAGCCAAAAGCATTTTCCAGCCAAAGGCTCCTCGGGGAAGCAGCGCTTGCTCCCAAAGGGAGCCAGGCTGGAAAACAGCCATGTTAATTTGTGTTTGCAACCTCCTTCTTTTAAGCTTTATCTTTTCAATTACAAGTTGTAATAAGACCAATTTTCCAGTTTCTCCCATGTCTCCCATGGGAACTGGGTGAGGATGAGGGAGCAGCACTGAGTTCTATGGTACTGGGGTGAGGAACGGCTGGAGCTGCTCTGCACTTGTACCACAGCACTTACCTGATAACAAAGTGGCAAATAGCTGTGAATTTTTAAGAGGAAAACAGAACAAAACAATATTTCTTGTCGTGTTTTTCCCCAGGTGGGACATTGCTCAGAATGATGATGTGAGTGTCCCTTGTGAGCAGTTGGGATCTGAGCTGTTCCTGCATTAGACAGAGCTCTTCCTCACTGCTGGATGCAGGCACATCTCTCTTTTCCCTCTCTTCCCCAAATCTTGGATCCAAACCTTGAAAAAGGGGGGATAATATCACCTAAGGAGCTCATTCTTCCCCTGGGCTCAGGTGTCCTTTTGGGGGAACTGACCTTACCTCCACTCATTCCAGGAAAACCAAAGCAGCCTCTGGCCCCAGGGCATTTTCTGTTAGGTGAGGAATTGTCTTGTTTTTACAGTTTCTTGTAAGTTAAAGGACATTTAAAGCGTAGCATTTTCAATACCTGGTATTTTTGAGAAAGTAACAGGTATTTTCAAATTCATAAGAGAAAGATCATTAAATCAATGAAGGTCAACTCTGTCCAATTGATATTTAAGTTGAATAAGTCACAAAAAAGTCTTGGAAAATTCAGTGTCATCTTCAAACAACGCAATATTCTAAGCAGGCAGATGCTTAAAACTGTCTGTAAAATCCAGATCCCTTCCACTCGTGCTCTGTGGCAGCTGTCAGAGGAAGGAGTAGGAGGTCATGCATAAAAGTATCTGTGAATCCTGTCAGATGCATTATGAATGCCAGCCCTGCAAGGAGTGACAGGAGCCAGGATTTTTCTCACGCTGGCAACAGGTTTTCTGAAAGGATAATTGATTATTTCTGATGGTTCCCATTAATGAGCCTGGTGTGCTGGCAGAGACATGCAGCCTATAAAACTCCTTGGAATGGGTGGAAATATCTTTAAAAAATCTTCCCTGTCACGCAGCAATTCCCAGCAGTGAGAGATTCTGCATTGCAATGATTTCCTTTGTACCAACACAGAGGTATTTGCAAAAAGTCCGGGTTCTTGAGTTTTCTTATGAATGTTTGACACTGAGTTTCCTGGGCACAATTCCAAGCTTTAACTCAAAGGATAGTGCAGTGGAACCTCTGTGCTCTCAGCTTTGGTGAGAATACATTTAGGCAAATCTCTGAGGAAGCTCTGCTGCTGGTACAGCCTTATTTATTATTGAGCAAGATGGGATCTGTTTGTTCCCCCCAGCAGCGATCTGTGTTTCCACCTCAGAGCTACAACAGAAAATAAATGAACCCGTACAGGAGGCTGGGAAGGGGAAGAAAGTTGAAAAAACCTCTGGGTGATGTTTATCCTTCCCATCCCATCCCTTCCAGCCCTTCTCATCGAGTCAAAAACCCACAGGCAGCCAGGGAGCTTTGCCTGGAGCTCCTGCTGGATTTGCTGGGCTCGGTAATTTTGTGGAAAAACAAAATCCTCCAGGATATCAGGAACAACAGATGGCTCCCAGGCACTGTGCAGGGCTGGCTTCTTCGGGTGTGGATGTCACATTTTGTGTCTGGTGCTGCCTGGAGATTTCACTTATCCCAAATTTGCAGTGGTTGCTGCACTCCCTGAGAGACCTGAGCAAAATGTGATGGTACAAATGTGCTCCTGAGCACTTTGCTGTCATGGTTCACCAGGGGTGGGTGGGGGTTTGTTGTTTTGTTGTTATTGTGGGGGTATTTTTCCATAATTTTTACATTCATCTATTTATTCAAGATTAAAACCCAAGTCTTTTCTTATTTTTCACAGATTTTTCTCAGCCTTAACATCAAGGCAAGGTTAATGGGGGTCTGGGCAACCTGGTCTGGTGGAAAGTGTCACTGCCCATGGCAGGGGGTGGAATGAGATGATTTACAAGGTTCCTTCCAACCCAAACCATCCTGTGATTTTATGATTAAATGTCTTATTGCAGCTTTACAAACTAAACTGCATGATCAAAGGGAACAGGAGGTGTTTTATGGCTCCTGTTTAAGGTAAAGCACATCAGGATTCACACTTAGAGCAGCTGTGATGCAGCCCAGAGAGGAGTTCCCCAGTTCAGAAATGCTCAGGGCACCCATCCCATTCCCTGGGGCTCAGGTGGGGAATTCAAACTCACACAAAACATTTATGGTCTAGGAATAGACATAAATAGGATGGATAAGAGGTAATGCTTGTTCCATATAAACTTTTGCATGTTCTGGTGATTTTTTTGTTTGTTTTTCTGTCCTGACTTGCACTTGGATAGTTTAAGGAGTGTGGCTTTACTGGGCACTACAAATAACACAGCCATCAAGGAAATGTCCAAGAGCTCAAAGCAATCCATGATGGAATTCTCCACAGTCCTGATGCTGCAGACTTGCCTCCAGAA
The DNA here is from genome assembly GCF_051311805.1 of Agelaius phoeniceus. Taxonomy (NCBI): domain Eukaryota; kingdom Metazoa; phylum Chordata; class Aves; order Passeriformes; family Icteridae; genus Agelaius; species Agelaius phoeniceus. The sequence goes on along the minus strand of NC_135289.1, from coordinate 4,196,956 downwards.
CAAATCCTGCCTCCACCATCAGGGACTGGTATTCCTTGGAATTCTGAGCTCTCAAAGTTTTGGTCTGGATGAGGATCTGGGAATTAATACACTGTAGGAAAAGAAGCAAAAATAGCCAATGTTTTCTCTTTGTGCAGTGCTGTGAATCATTTCGCAGCCTAGATGATGTGTGTATATATATATATATTTATATACACACACACATATATATATATCTTCATTTTCCATTTTTCCTGATTCGTCAGCCACACGTATGGAAGCTCTTTCCAGAAAAAGACTAAAATTCAGCACACATGAGGTAAAAGTGTCTCAGAGCATCAGAGCACACAGCAGCTCCTGTTCTGCTCAGAGTGAGGGAGACTGTGTAGCACTTTCTGTACAAACTCCTGCTATGTTTGGTTTCTCTGCATCAGCAGCTTGTGATTATTTTTTCCTTGGTGTTGGTATTTATTTTGTATTCCCTATGGGCGCATCTGGACAAGATGTGGGTGCTGACAGTACAATAACAATTCACTTCCAGGACCCTGGTAGATGGATTTTTTCATTCCTGTGCCTGAGCAGCTGTGACACGAAGCAAAAAGGCACCCAGCATCAAGCTTGTTTCTATCATGGAATTGTACAGATCTTGATTTCAGACTCAGCAGTTTGCTGATGCTGCAGAACAAACCAAGGATGGTATTTTATAGCCAGTTTAAGCATCAGGGTGTAAAACTTCACAGCTCTGCCCATATGGAGACACCCATTTTCTCCCAAGGTGTGTCCTGAGCCTGTCAGGGGGTGCTCACTTGGCCTTGGCTCTGAGCTAAGAGCTCTCCATTAGTTGTGATTTAAGTCAGTTTGGACCATTTCTTCCTTTTACTTACGATCTTCTCACCATCTGTCTCTTCTTTTCTTCTTTCCCACCCCTCCCTGTCGCTGTCCTTGTCTCCCTCAGAGCTCTCCGTCAGCCTCCTTGCAGTGATAGTCATTGTGTGTGGCCTGGCCCTGGTGGCAGTGTTTGTGTTTCTCTTTTGGAAGCTGTGCTGGGTTCCCTGGAGGAACAAGGCCCTTTCCTCCCACCTGGCCGTGCTGAGGAGCGAGGCAGGCCACAAGGACAGCATGGCAGACAAGCTCAAGGACACGGGGGCCATCAGCTTCCTGGAGGCAGCTGTGAAGATCAGCCACACCTCCCCAGACATCCCTGCAGAGGTCCAGATGTCCATGAAGGATCACATCATGAGGCGCACGCGGATCCAGAGGCAAACCACGGAGCCAGCCTCTTCCACCAGGTGAGGGATGGGGTGGGATCCATGGGATAGGGTGGGATCCATGAGATGGGACCCATGGGATCCATGAGATGGGACCCATGGGATCCATGAGATGGGATCCATGGGATGGAGTAGAATGGGATGGGATCCATGGGATCCATGAGATGGGACCCATGGGATGGGATAGGATCCATGGGATGGGATGGAATGGAATGGGATCCATGATATGGGTTCCATGGGATCCATGGGATGGGATGGGATGGGATCCATGGTATGGGTTCCATGGGATCCATGATATGGGTTCCATGGGATGGGATGAGATGGGATCCATGGGATGGGATGGGATGGGACGGGATCCATGAGATGGGTTTCATGGGATGGATTAGTGATAGTGGAGCCCTGGAAAATGTTAAAAATAGTCCTTGAAAATATTAAGCTTTGTGTTTTCTCAGATCACTGCACCTGCGTAAGCAGTATGATAAAAGATATAATTGCTAGATGTGCTGATTGTTTAGTAATTAAATATAATTATTATATAACCATAAGAAGAATCATGAGAAACTATGTTGGAAATTTAAAGGGGGGCTATGTTTAGCTGAAATCTGTGTATACAATAGAACAATATAAGTTTAATAATTAACATGAAAGTTATATAATGATAGAGTATAAAACACGTTCACCTCAAATGTATGGTCGAAGTCAGATTTGAGTTGAATACTCCTGACACCCAGAGCTCTTAATAAAAGCACCGCATATAATCGCTTATGTGATTATGTGTTTATGAATGCTAACAATAGGATGGGATGGGATCCATGGGATGGGATCCATGGGATGAGATGGGATCTGCAGATGAGAGCTGCAGCTCCTCCTGAGGGGCAGCTCTGATCTCTGTGACAGTGACAGGACCCAGGGAATGGCTGGAGATGGGTTAGGGGTGTTTAGGGTGGATATCAGGGAAAGGTTCTTCCCCCAGAGGGTGCTGGCCCTGCCCAGGCTGCCCAGGGAATGGGCACAGCCCCGAGGCTGCCAGAGCTCCAGGAGCGTTCGGACAGCACTGCCAGGGATGCCCAGGGGGGATTGTTGGGGTGTCTGTGCAGGGATAAGAGCTGGACTGGATGATCCTTGTGGGTCCCCTCCAGCTCAGGATATTCCATGATTCTGCTGGGTGGGGCCGAGGTGCTCAGCAGGGACACTGCTCTGTGAGCAGCTGGGGAGGTGGCAGGATTGTTGGATGGGGCCAGAGGTTCAGAGACCATCAGGGAGACTAAAGAGAGCACCTACACAGCAGATTACTGTCCAAAGCTTGGCCATTAACCAATGAATGTGTTAAGACTGTGGCTCTTTTAAAAAATTAGGGATTCAAGTCCTGTTACTGCGACTTGACCTCATTGTGTCAAGTCACCCACACGCTTTGGCCACTTTAATTTTGTTCCAATATGAGAGGCAGGCTGAAGTATCAGTGATGTACCCTGTCAGACAGAATTAGACCTTTTGGCTCTCTCTCTCTGTTGTGGCTCCTGGCAGAAACAATTAGATCAGCACAATTGATGGATCGCTCACTGCACAAGCCCTGAACCAGCTGTGCTCGGTGCTTGTGCTCAGATGGGGACAGAGACATCAACATCATCCTCAGGAAGTCAGGAAAAGGCTGGGTGAACCTTGGACACGGAGAGATTTAGGTTAGATGTTAGAAAGGGGATCTTTATTCAGAGTGGGCTGAGGCCCTGGCACAGGGTGCCCAGAGAAGCTGTGGCTGCCCCATCCCTGGAACTGTCCCAAGGCCAGGCTGGAGCAACCTGGGATAGTGGAAGGTGCCCCTGCCCATGGCAGGGGGTGGAAGGAGCTGAGCTTTGAGGCTCCTTTCCAACACAAACCATTCTGTGAAATGCAGCATCTCTCCTTGACACAGAAGGAGGTGAAACAGGGACAGGAAAGAGGGATCACAGGGTCCTGGCTGTGCCCCAGCACTTCTGTTTGCCTCGCTGGCCGTGCCTGGGATGTGCACAGGAGTGTGACAGGGAAATCAGGCACAGCTCAGAAAATTGGCTGCACTTTTGCAGGATTAGTGAGGCACTGATGGCAGCTCCCTGTTTAAAGGAGCTGGGTTAGATCAGCACGGTGCCACCTGCATTTGTGAGCCACACTCTTTTATTTATCCACACTGCTTTTTGGGCAGCTGATTCCCTCTCTGCATGCTCACTCTCCTTCTGCTTTTATTACACCTTTCCAACAGAGGAGGAGAAAACCTTCAGCCAGTCTGAATTAGGACAAACAAAGTGGGACTTCGCTGTACGTGGGCAGGTTTCAAACACACTTTCTCCTTGGCAGGTTCCTCTGATTCACAGCCCAGCCTAACCCTGTCCAAAATACCTCTGAGAAGCCTGCCAAGGTCTCCAAGCACCACGTATCACTGAAGGCTAATGCTCTGGGTGTAGAGTTCTTAGTTTGGTTAAATAACTCTATAAACTGCTCTTGTAAACACCAGATAATCTGAAATAATGCCCTCAGTCCACAGAAAGCTTTTATGCTTTGTTCAGATAAAGCTTTGCTTACATACAGCTTGTGCTGGAGGAGAGCTCAAGGCAAGAGAATCTTCCTGATGAGGCTGTGCCTCCCTCCCTGTCAACAATTATCTATCAGATTCTGATGAGTCTGTTGGAAAAGTCTGGAAGCAGCAATACCCAGCAAATCCAGGCTGGACAAGGCTTGAAGCAAACTGATCTAGGGGAAAGCGAGGTGTCCCTGTCTGTGGCAGGGGATGCAATGAGATGAGCTTTAAAACACTCTGAACCCAAATCATTCTGTGGTTCTAGTTCTATGAAGAAAGCCTCACCTTCTGAACTGGCTGTGGTTCTCTCACAAAAAAAACCAAAACCAAACCAAACAAAAAACCAAACATACAAACAAACAAACAAAAACAAAAAACCCCCTTTTTTTTTGTCTGGGAGAGGTTAGTGCCAGTATTTGGAAGTGTAAGGACTGAGGTGGGGAAATTCTCCACGTGGCGCTGTCTGTGGTTTGGGTAAGGAGTTGTTGGGGCCCATCTGTTCAGCTGTGGGCTGTGACTTCTGCCACAGGTGAGAAAACACAGCTTGTGCAATGCTCTGGAATTTAAGAAATTTGCTGGATTGCATCCTTGCAGGTTTTTGGAAGCGTTCCCTCCATAACACACCCAGTTTCAGTGCAGAGCTCAGGAGCACCTATGGAGCTCGTTCTGTGCTGATTTTTGAGTCCAGGGGTGAAAAAGGACATGAAAACCATGTCCTTGGAAACCCACCGAGCTGTTGGTGTCTCCCTCCTGCAGGCACATCTCCTTCAAGAGGCACCTGCCCCGGCAGATGCACGTGTCCAGCATGGACTACGGGCTGGAGGCGCCGGCCGTGGCCGAGCAGCCCACCAGCATCGGCCGCATCAAGCCCGAGCTCTACAAGCAGAAGACCATGGACACCGAGGACCCCAAGAAAGAGGCAGAGAAAACCTGTGGGAAAATCAACTTCACTCTCAAGTACGACTACGAGAACGAGACGCTGACTGTCCGGATTCTCAGGGCTTTTGACTTGCCAGCCAAAGACTTCTGCGGCAGCTCGGATCCCTACGTGAAGATCTACCTCCTGCCCGACCGCAAGCGCAAGTTCCAGACGCGCGTGCACAGGAAGACTCTGAACCCCACCTTCGACGAGTCCTTCCACTTCCCCGTGCCCCACGAGGAGCTGGCGAGCAGGAAGCTCCACCTGAGCGTCTTTGACTTTGACAGGTTCTCCAGGCACGACATGATTGGAGAAGTTATCTTGGAGAACCTGTTCGAGGACTCGGACCTCTCGCGGGAGACTTCCATCTGGAGGGACATTCAGTACGCCACGACGGTGAGTATCTGCTGGGCAGGGTGGGGGTTCTCCAAATCAATCCTCCATGGCTCCCAGCTGAAGGTTCCTCACCTCCTGTTAGCTCAGGACCTGCAGCCGTGGCCCAGCTCTCTGCCATGTGCACATGGGATGCCTTGGATTGGCTACCTAGAATGGAGGCTAGACAGATTAAAGAGAATAAAGTGGGTTTTTATCAAAGGCCTTCAATAGATACACCTTGGGCAGTCAAAAACGTTGCAGAGACTACACCCAAGATGGACAATGGTAACGAGTTTCTCAGACAGATAAAATTTTGGTCTGCTTGCATATCAGGGGTTAATTGTCCAATTATAGCTTCAGGTAACAAAGTCATATTTCCCTGGTTTGCTTCCACTCCCCAATTCACTTCTGTTTATACTTTTTGTACTTGGTCACCCAAGGCAGAGGTTGACCTTGGTTCTCTGGCCTGGAAGGGTTGTTTTGTCTGACAAAAATGTGAAGAGAGCTTACTGACACTCTATATGGAGTTCAGAGTTCTACACTAGTGCAGTACAGGATCTGAGAATATAAAAGCCAAAAACTTAAGGCACCACATGATCACAGTAAGGAAGAGCTCTGCAGGGCCAGTACCAACCCCTTGATACTGAGAGGTGCTGGATGTGCTGCTGGCAGTTCTTCCAGAGCTGGATTTGGGTCTTTTAATAGTTCTGTTGAATTCCCTCTGGAAGAGAAACCAAGGCTCAGAGAGGAAAAGTCCCAGCCCTTTCCGTGTCCCACGGAGCTGGCAGGAGAAGCCAAGTGCTCACATTGATCACTGAGTGCAGAGCAGTGACATTAACCTCTCCATAATAGCTGCCTGCTCCTCCACTGCCCTCCCAGGAGGATCTGGCTGGTCCTCAGGGCGAATGAACGATTGAACTGCTCTGCAGCTGGACACTAAATCAGCCATTGTCATTGTCATGTCACATTGTTATTCCTGAGACTGAAAGATGAGACATCCCCACCCCTGTGGCTGGAAGCGTGGGCCCTGTCACATCTTTCCTGGTGACTGGCAGAATGCCACAACTTGCAAAAATCTGTCCTGCAGCTTCCCTCATAGCTCATCTCATACCTTTTGCTCCCCTGCTTTCTGTGCCGAGGAGGGAACTGTCAAACCCAAATATTTACTGTGGCCAGCAGTGCCACAAGACATTTGCTTTGTAACTCCGGTGCTTTTTCTCTCAGCACCATGTTTCCCACCAGCTGAACCTTTTGGTGACTTCCAGCAGTGCTCATTCTCCTGCTGCAGGGTGTGCAGAGCCTTCTGACAGCCCAGCAGGTGTGCACAGCCCTGTGTCCTGTGCCCAACGGGGTCCCAGGGCACTCAGGGGATACACAGCACAGCACATCACCCTGGAAGGTGGCTCAGGGGCTGGAGCTGTCCTGGGAGGGCATGGAGAGCTTTGGCCCTGCCAGCCTGAGGACACAGGGGTGGAGGTGGTGCCTGCCAGGCACCCTGGGGCAGTGCTGGCAGCTGCTGCTGTGCTGCCTTTTGAGCATCTTGCCTGGGAGAGCTGCAGGAAGGAGGCACAGGATCAACCATGAGGAAAGCAACAGTTTGAGTTAGCAGGGTGCTCACAGCTCTTGGCTTCCAACCTGCAAACAGCCACGGCTGTTGTGATTGATGGGTGGTAATGAAAGCAGAAATGCTGGCAAGAGAGGCAAGCAGGTACCAGGCACATCCTTCACCCTGAGAGGGGCTGCTGGAAGGGGAGCAAAGGGCACCTGATGTGCTGATGCCTCCTGGAGAAACCTGCCTGTTGCTTCTGCAAGCACCAGTGGATGTTTTCCTGGCTAAATAATCTCATTTAATGGGGGGAAACCCCACAAAAGCAGGTGGAGTTACACCAGCAGAAGGGCTGTTGAGGGAAAAGCCTCCAGAGGAGGTGTGAGGGGAGCAGAGCCAGCCCCATGGCCAAGATGGGTTGAGCAGGAGCCCACAGAGCTGCCACAGACGCGTCCAGCACCACGTTTGGCTCCATCCCCTCATCCTCTCCGTGCCATTCTTAAGGAATGAGCTGCTCCTGGAACATCCCAGCCAGCTGTAGCACACCCAAGGACATTTCTGGTTAATCAAAATTGAGAAGGGTAAATACAGTTTGCACAAAACCCCAAGAAAGCTCTGGGTGCCTAATAATGCATGAGATCAATGGTGTGGGTAACAGGGTAGGAACACACTTAAGAACTGATCTGGTCAAGTAGCCAGCACTCAGCTACTTAATTAATGACTATACAGCTTGTGAATCAGGGAAACATCTTTGGTTTCAAGTCTATTGACTCAGAGCTTCCATTATTTCCTAAAAGGTACTGATATGAATTTTGGAAATGTCCCAATGTCTATAATCTGCAAGAAAATAATGTACCCACAGGACACGCTTTGCTCTCTTGTATTTATGGTTGCAAAGAAAGATCTCTTGACCTGATACAATGAGGTCAAAGAATAAATTATGTTCATTTTATACCCTGAACGGGTCCTCTCAGTGCAAGGAGAGGAATAGAAGATGAAATAGTGTCCAGAGGGTGCTCTCACCATGTCACACAGGGCTGCTCTCTTCTGACATCTTGTCCAAAGTCTCCTGCCCTCATCCCTCCCACACCAACTAAGAACAAAGAATGCATGAAAGAACAGACCCAATCAAAATTTTATATAATATTCATTAGTATTCTGCACATCTAAGTGGAATAAAGATTTAATCTTTGCCTTACCTGAGAATGAGCAGGAAATAATTTGGCAAAAACCTCATCCATCAACAAGATCTATTCCCCTAACACTTAGAAAAGCTTTAAGTGCATTTACTTGTCTTTCTAGTTCCATCACTCTACTCCTAACAGCCACAATTTCTCTTCAGCAGATCATTATATCACATTGAAAGGAATCAAACACACTGTTTCCCAAAATAAACTGGTTGTTTGCTCTACAGATGTGGGATCTGTATGTAGAAAAATAAGATTTTTTTTTTAAATCCATTTTTAGAAGGTGTTTGGAAATCTTTCTGCTGACTTTGGATGATGATGCTTTCTAGTTTAAATCTGACATTTGGTTTGTTTATTTTCCCCTGACTTCCCATGGGCAAGGCAGTGATGGAAAGGGCTTTTAGGAGGTGTAGTCGATGAAGCTGCAGGTACAAGAAGTGCTAAGAGCCACGGATAAAAGTTATTTGATGGGGCACTAAAAGAGTAAATTGTGTTGGCTTCTGTGTAATCCTAAAGTACCAGACATTTCTGAGTGCCATCTGCTGGTTAATTCCCCATTTATACTCACAAACACAGCCCCACGCTGTGCCTGCTCCTTGAGGGCATCTCAAAGGGCCTGGTGGTCCAAATGTGGACATGTCACAAACTAAAAGCTCAACAGACCCTTCTTGGCTGTCTTCTGGCCTAAAGTTTTACCCCCCAGTTTGTAACTGCCCAAAAACTCCTGCTCACCTTCAGAGAAAAGCACTGTGTTACTCAAAGACATTTTTATTTTATGCAGAAATGTTGGGCACTGTCAGTCACAAACCTTCATTACTGAATTCATCCCTGCCCACGGCAGGGGGTTGAAACTAGAATATATTCAAGGTCTCTTCCAACCCAAACCAGTCTGTGATGTTATGAACTGATGGCACTGGCTGTCACAGAAAGTTTCTGAGGAGATTTCTGCAGTGCAGACTGGAGAACATGGCACCACTGCATGTCAGAAGCTCATCTTTCTGTCACCTCACTGTGTTTGTCACATTCCTGGAGGAACCAGGCACCAGAGACATGTACAGTAAATTCAAACAAGACTTGATACTAATTTGATTTCCTCACTGCATTGATTTGGTGTGAGATATCCCATCTCCTCTGTGTGAGCAGTGGAGCAGGAGTGCTGTGCATTAGCTGTGCATAGCTGGGAGGTTGCAATAGGAAGCACAAACTCCACTGAGGCAGAGGAAGATTGTCCTTAACTAAGATGTGGAGGTGTAACCTATTTTTCCCATTCTCTGTATTCATTTTTAGCCAAATCATGTTGGGGTGCACTCAGATAAAGTAAAATACCCTTTGCAACAAATGGCAGAGCAGAGGAAATGCTGGGGTGGAGGAGGAGGCACCTGGCTGGTTCTGCACATTTCCAATAAAATCTGTTCTCTGCTTTATTGAAGGAGAGCGTGGACCTGGGCGAGATCATGTTTTCCCTTTGTTATTTGCCAACTGCAGGTCGCCTCACCTTAACAGTCATTAAATGCAGGAATCTCAAAGCTATGGACATCACTGGTTACTCAGGTGGGTGTTTGGTGGCTGAGGAGGATCCCTTTGAAGCCACATCTCCTCCTCTTCCCTCACTGTACCCTTAGTAGATGGTGGGTGAACCATCACAGGAAAACCTGAGAAAGCTTTGTCTGTGTTTCAAGTGCAAACAAAATTTTTAAAGTCGACAATTTGTCACTTTTTTCCCATCCCCCTGGAGGGTCTGCAGGGTCAGAGCTCTGATCCATCTCTTGGCTTGGACACTTAGATCCCTTGTAACCCTTTATAGCCAGAATCAACTCTTTGACCCCAAGATCAGGAAAGGATCATGGCCCACCTGGGTAAATCCCACTGGAATGTGCATTTCCCTGTGTAGTGGCCAGCAGTCAAACCTGAGGATCACAGCCACCTATAGACTGTTTGCATTTGCAGTTTCAAAGAGCTGACTTGCAAATTTAGCATGCACAAATTCTGGTTTTCATCATAAAATCCAATTTCTTTTCCAGACACTAACTTCAGAGTATTTGAATTTCATTGTACAAAAAGCAGTAACAACAGAGACCTTTGCAAAAAATGTTTCTGCTCAGCTGGAGCTTAATGCCATATGAAATGTCTGAGAATTGAGACTTCAGGTGAAGCCAGCTCACTCTTTCTTTACAATAATAATCATGCAGTGCTGGTTCTCTGGTGCCTGAAGTTCAGGTCACCACCCACACCAGTATGAGAAATGGAAGATTTTACTGGTCTGCAAATAAACTTTTTTCTAAAAGTCCATTTGAAGAGCACCTCTGGCTCATGGGAACTCACAGCCCATCCTCTGATAAAGCTGTTTCTATATTGCAAAAGTAACAAAACACATTTCCATCAACAAAAGGTCTTCTATCTCTTCCTCCCTAGATCCATATGTCAAAGTGTCTTTGCTCTGTGACGGGCGAAGACTGAAAAAGAAGAAAACCACCATAAAGAAAAACACACTTAATCCCACCTACAATGAAGCAATAATCTTTGACATTCCCCCCGAGAACATGGATCAAGTCAGCCTCCTTATCTCTGTCATGGATTATGATCGGTAGGTGGGAGGCTCTGGAGAGCTGGAGGGGAGAGCATCCCATTGGGTGCAGATTTTCCAGCTCAAATGCAATTTTCCACAGTGTTTTCCATAGCCTCATGGCAGAGCTCAGTGGTATCCACCTGTCTCTGGTGATATATTGCCACAGTGACATTGATATTTATGGTTATGGAAAAATAACGAGTTTGGCAAGGCTGCTCCTTGCTTTATGGCATTTCCTTGAGCAAGTGCCACGCTCCCCTTGGTTATTTATTGTCCTGCAACCCATTTTAGAAAGCAAATAGTGTGAGCCCGAGCAGCTCTGGGTGTATGAATTATGTATTAATGAAGCTGGGGTTATTCTTGGGCACTGCTCACACCTCTGTGTCTGGACTGACCTGCAGAAATAATTTAAAAGCTGCTGTAATTACCTGTGGTGGTGGCAGGGCTGGGGCAGACACCACAGCCCAGGCTCAGCAGCAGCAGGGTCCAGGCTCTACCTGGCCAGGTTTGGGCAACCAGAGGGATGGAGGGGTGGATGGATGGATGGATGGATGGGTAGATGGACGCATGGGGGATGGATGGATGGATGGATGGATGGATAGAGGGATGGAGGGATGGATGGATGGGGGATGGATGAGGGATGGATGGATGGGGGATGGATGATGGATGGATGGATAGAGGGATGGAGGGATGGATGGATGGGGGATGGATGAGGGATGGATGGATGGGGGATGGATGATGGATGGATGGATGATGGATGGATGGATGAGGGATGGATGGATGGATGGATGGATGGATGATGGATGATGGATGGATGGATGATGGATGGATGGGTGGATGGATGGATGGATGGATGGATGGATGGATGGATGGATGGATGGATGGGTGGATGATGGGTGGATGGATGGATGGGATGATGGATGGATGGATGGATGGATGGATGATGGATGGATGGATGGATGGGGGATGGATGGGTGGATGGATGGATGGGATGATGGATGGATGGATGGATGGATGATGGATGGATGGATGGATGGATGGATGGATGGATGGATGGATGATGGATGGATGATGGATGGATGGGGGATGGATGGATGGATGGGGGATGGATGGATGGATGGATGGATGGATGGATGGATGGATGGGATGATGGGTGGATGGGGGATGGATGGATGGATGGATGGATGGATGGATGGATGGATGGATGGATGGATGGGGGATGGATGGATGGGTGGATGGTGATGGTGCTCCTTCTCTGCCGTTGCTCAGGGTGGGCCACAACGAGATCATCGGGGTTTGCCGCGTGGGGGTCAACGCCGAGGGCCTGGGCAGAGACCACTGGAACGAGATGCTGGCCTACCCCCGCAAGCCCATCGCCCACTGGCACCCGCTGGTGGAGGTGAAGAAATCCTTCAAAGAGGTGCGTGGGGGTGTCCTTCCCTCCCAGTGCCTGGGCTGGGCTGGCTCCAGGCTTTCAGAGAGCTCCTGCTCTCGCCTGGGATTTTCTGAGCCGAGCTGAGGGAATTTTCTCACCAGAAATGAACTCTAGAAAACAAGCACTTCTGTATTGCCTCGAAATAGCTCCTTGAGCTTGCAAGCAAGACTGAGAAGAACTGTATTTACAGATGTGACTGTTACATTTTGGGTTTTTCTTTTCTTTTTCTTTTTTTTTTTTACTTTTCCTTTTTAAATTAGAAATTGAGAGCAGTAAGGAAAGAGAATGCTTCTCTGATTGCAGAACAAATTGTCCAGGGATATTGCCTATTTCAAGTTTCAATTTTTCATCCTAAAAGATTTTTCTGTTGACTCATCTCCGAGCCTTTGAGGGAGAATAAATAGAACAAATGTAATTGCTCTAAGCATCTCCAGAGAAAGAGATTGACTTGATGCAGCCCCAGATGATAAAATAGGGCTGAAATGCCTGGGTACCATTTCGACCATCTCTGGCATTTTCTTCCCCTTTGCACTCCAATTTCTCACGCTTCTGTGGAGCTCTTTGGCTTTGCCTGATTTAGGTCATAATTTCTGGAGGACAGAGATGTGGAAAAGGGCACACACGCCTTTGACACTTCAAGTATGAGAACAAAGCACCAACATTTGAGGCCAGTGATACAATAATAAAGGCAATAAAGCCTCCCACTGTATCTGGGGCTGAGGAGGTATTTTCCCTCAAAGCCACAGAATAAGTACTTAACAAAAATCATCTCATTTTCCCCTTGAAGTTGAGTGCTGAGCTGTGCTGAAAGGCAGACACTGGGCTTGCTGAGACTCCACAGTACTGTGAATTAGTGTATAAACCCTGTCTTTCTGTGAAATCTGCTTTTCCTCCAACAAGAAGGGGTGGGCAGGCCCTGGCACAAAGTGCCCAGAGCAGCTGTGGCTGCCCCTGGATCCCTGGGAGTGCCCAGGGCCAGGCTGGACAGGGCTTGGGGCAACTTGGGATAGTGGAAGGTGCCCCTGCCCACGGCAGGGGGGTGGAATTGGATGATCTTTAAGTTCCTTCCCAACCCAAACCATTGCACGATTAAGTCAGTTTGTGCTCAGTGCCCTCTGTCCCAGCCCAGGTTGGTTACACACAAAGGAAAACCTGGCAGTTGATAGTTTAGCTTAAGACACAGTGGAGGTGGATATATCAGACAATGGACACCTGAAAATTTGCCTCCCTTGTTTGAGGTGATCTGTGAGCTCACCTTGAATCAGCACAGGGATCAGCTGTGCAGGGCTGGGGTGAGTCAGGGCAGAATTAAACCCCTGTGCACTTTGTGTGCAGTGCCAGCTCTGCCTTTGGGTGATGAGCAGCTCCAGGACTTCATTCCCTGCCCCTGCTGGCCCTGGGCAGGAGCCACATCTGGGCAGGCTCTGAGTGTCACCTCCCACTGCCACAGGGGAGCTGGGCACCAGCAGCCACAAGGTTCAGAAATGGAATTGATCTCTCATTTGATCTCTTGGCATCTGTAGCACCTCACAGTGTGACACCAACAGCCATGGCTGACCCAGGGGCAGGAGCTCCTTCTCCAGGTTGCAATTTTTATGGCTTTACTGCACTATTTTTCAGATGCAGATGGAGTTTTGAAAGAAAAAACTCTTGTAAAGTTTTTGAAAATCACTAAGAAAAAAGTAAAAAAGGCATTATTGTTATGATGAAACACAGAGAAACCAAGGAAGACATGGAAGATGACTCACCTTCTAAAATATACTTTGAAAACCATGGCTGAGCCCCCAAGACTCTGGAAAAAAACTGAGTGAATCATTTCACCCCTCAATGCACAGGTCAGGAGCTCTGCTTAAAAGGAAAGAAAAAGCCCTCTGATCATCTGCTCTGGTATTTCTGCCACAAACTGGTGCAGAGAGCCAGCAAGCAAATGGTCCCTGTGTTTATTTGCCCTTTTAGGTTTTAGCATTGCTGTCTGCAAATCCCCAGTGCAGCCTAAAAGAAAAACCAAACAGAAAAGGCACAGGCTCCTGGGGAGAAATTAATGGGAAATGGTATTTGTTGGTACACAAGACATTGTATCACCTTTTCCATGTTGTGTTTGGGTATCTTTGAGAAGAAATTTGGGGTTTTGGTCCTGTAATCCCAGTTCTGGGTCTCTGTGCAGCTGCTGCATCCTGCTGCTGGCTGTCTGTCCATCTGTCCTGAGCATGCTGGGGGAGAACTGTTGGCCCTTCATGCCTTCCTCACCTTTCTTGGGGTGACCTCGGGCTGTGCTGGCATCCTGAGCCATCATTTCCATCTTTCTCTTTGTCTTCATCTTCCTCCTCTTCATCTCCTTCCTCTGCGAGCGCGTTTGTGCCGGGCAGCAGCAAATGGAGCATTTGCTTCCCAATTGTTCCTCGTGATGGTCTCTGTGTGCTCTGACCATCAGTAACAGCCTCTGGCTCCATCCAAATCTTCCCTGATTGAGTGCTTGACCTCAAACCAAGGCGAGGGAGCCGTGATTGAATTGTCCCTTTGATGTCTAAATGGAGGGATGCTGACTGGAGCTGCTCCAGGCACTGCCATCTCCCCTCCCTGTGGTTGGGGTCCCACCCCCCTCCCCACCCCTCAGGAGGGAGAAAAGTGTGGAAATATGGAATTTCTTTGCTAACCAACACCCTGCCTGGTGCGCCTTGGAAAAGCTCTGGCCAGGAGAAGGAGCTCCCAGCATATTTTGAGTACAGCTCAGAGTCACAATTCCTGGTGAATTTACCAGGAAAATGTCACCACAGCTGTGCTGCTTCAAGAGGATGGCCCAGCCCTGACCCCCTTACCCTGCCACAGCAGGGATGGATGGATGGATGGATGGATGGATGGATGGATGGATGGATGGATGGATGGATGGTTGGTTGTGTCCGTGGTGTTGGACCAACAGCCTCCTCCTGTGTTGAGCCATGATTCTTTGTCCACCACGAGGACCTGGGCAGCTCCAGCCTGTCCCAGCAGCCACAGTGCTGGGCTAACATGGCCCAACCCCTCATTTTTGTGCCACTTGGGCCCTTCCTCCATGAGCTGGTGCTGCTCCCTCTTTGCTTTCACTGCTGGAAAAGGCTCCAGTGAAAAGGGAAACACTTCAGATGCACATCATGTCTTTGGTTGCTCCATATTTATCAACAGTGAATAACAAACCATAATGACTGCACTTCTCTAATGACCATCATCATTAAAGAGGGAACATGGAGAACATGTGCAAATGAATCATTAATTACAGGCTTTTAAGCGCTATCCTCCTCACACAGATGTTCAGAAGGCGAGTTTCTGAGCAGAAAGGGAGAATCCCTCTTTGTGGGGTTGTTCTGGCAATCAATTCTTCCCCTCAGCACAAGCTGTTCCCAGTGCTCAGCCCCGAGGCCCCGCTGGCAGCTGCTCCCTCCCCGGGTCCTCCAGCCACCCCACCCCTGCTCCTCCTGCATTCCTCCACCCATCAGCCAGGTTCAGGGCTGTGTGCACAAAGGGAAATAGAAATTACAGCTCGTTCTTCCAGGATTTGAGGGGAACTTCTGAAAACGGGGATTTTCCCTGTGATCTGTGAAAGACAAACCCTGGAATCGCGGGGTCGCGTCATCAGCGCGATGCAAACGGGGTCTTTGATGCTGCCAAGTGCCTCAGACATTCAACATTTATTTGTTTAAAACAAATAACAGATAAAAACTGGTAACTCTCCTGAGACCCAAGTCATGCCCATAAGGAGGAATAATTGTCTTTAAAGATAAGCCCTTCCAGACTTCTGGGTCTGTTTGATTTTGATTGAACTGGTCCCAGTTTCTGACTGTTGGCTGCATAGTACATGGCTCACCTTTTCTAATTAAATGAAGGAAAAGTATCTCCAGGTTCCTCTCTGGTTCTTTGGACCTGTCCTTGGAAGAGTTTTCATCACATTTTTGGAGTAGCAACACTGTCATTGTCATGCAGACAGCGCAAGGCAAAGAGCATGGGAAGGCTCTGCCAAAAGCCCATTTCTGTTGTAATTTCTGCAATCTGTTCCCTGGCAATTCTCATGGGGAGGTTGTACCTGTATTATCAATTCCTCAGGGATTTTAGCCATTTTTTTTGACATGAGAAGCATAGAGGAAAGTGTTTCCTTACCTTAAGGCAGCTGTTTGGCAGGATGAGCTTCTCATCTTCTTCATTCATTAATTTCTGCTCAGTTCTGATGAAATAGAGGCTGTTCAGTGCAAACCTGTGCAGTGAGTTACTTTACACTGACTGATCTCTTTGAGGAAGGAAATTGGCCAAATTGGCCACATTTTTGACCATTCCAAACCCATGGAGCATCTGCAAGGAGCTGCTTGCCCTGCTCAGCCTCCCTGTGAGCACCAGGCTGCTGTTCCCTTGTTTTCATTCAAGATGGTTTTGCCAAGGCAAGGGCGAGGTCTGGTTCCCCAAGTGGGTTTTCACCCAGAGAAATGAAATTCATACATGCTTAAACATTAATATCAGCCAGCAAAAAGTTTCTGCTGATGTGGGAGGGGAGGGAATTGATCCAGGCAGTGGAAATCCTGCCTTCCGTTGTCTCTGGGAGATTTCTATCATTTGTCACTAGAATTTAATATAACAAGATGGTGAGATGGGCAAGTGCTCAAAAGCTTCAGGAATAATGGGTTTGAATTATGATAATAGCCCCCAAGGCAGATGACAAATAATTTATGATCCCCTAAGTATGGCAAAAAAAAAAAAGTTTGCTCCATCCACCGAGTCTCTGATCTGATTTTCCCTTTGAGAAATGTCTCTGGTGCTGTGGACAGAGCTGCTGTGGAGTAAAAATTACCAGACTGGAAAGACTCAAGTACTCCTGAGCTTAGACAATATTTTTAAACCAAAAAGACAACAGCAATAAAGCAAGGAAAAGCTGAGAGCACTTTGTCTTCACAGCACACACAGACACTGTTTATTTTCCTTTTTGTTTGGTTTTTTTTTTTTTTGGTGAGGAATCCTCACAATTGAGAATTGATTTACAAAGCAATAAAGTAAATTGTTCAGCAATTCCTCCTGAGTGGTTAAACACGGGCATTGCATAAAATGGAACTTGTGGAGCAGAAGAGAGGCACAGCAGGGATGGGATGGGATGGGATGGGATGGGATGGGATCCATGGGATGAGACGGGATGATGGGATGGGATGGGATGGGATGGGATGGGATCTGCAGATGGGATGGAATGGGATGGGATGGGATCCATGGGATGAGATGGGATGATGGGATGGGATGGGATGGGATCCATGGGATGGGATGGGATGGGATCCATGGGATGGGATCTGCAGATGGGATAGAATGGGATCTGCAGATGGGATGGGATGGGATGGGATGGGATGGGATGGGATGGGATGGGATGGGATGGGATGGGATGGGATGGAATGGGATGGGATGGGATGGGATGGGATCTGCAGATGGGATGGGATCCATGGGATGGGATCTGCAGATGGGATAGAATGGGATCTGCAGATGGGATGGGATGGGATGGGATCCATGGGATGGGATCTGTAGATGGGATGGGATGGGATGGGATGGGATGGAATGGAATGGAATGGAATGGGATGGGATGGGATGGGATCCATGGGATGGAATGGATGGGAATCCTGAGGAAGATGAGATAGACAGCACAATGCAGGATTGGGAATAATCCCAGCCAACCTCTCCTGTTTGATTAACTCGATTTCTCCTCTGTCCCCAGTGGCACGGCCGGGCAGCGAGCTTCGACAGCCAGGGCTCCTGTCCCTCCCCCAAACCACCCCCCACACCATGATCTGGAGCAGGGACAGCAAAATGGGACTAAACCAAGTAATTTTTGCACTTGGCCTTCAGTCTCAGTGGTTGCTGAGGGGCGGTGGCAGCAGCGGGACTTTCCGGGTAGTTGTTCCTGCGTAAGTAAAGGTAGAAACCCGTTTTGTGGTCAAATATGTTTTTGTCTAATATGTCTCCCAAGGTGATGTTATTTTTGTGGCTTTTGCTGTACGGGTCTGTTTCCAGAGGGAGAAGGTGGACTGAGACACGTGCTGGGAGTTTGGTCTGTAAAATAATGTGTAAAATAGTTTTTAGTGTGTGAAAAGGCTGGAAAGGGGCCAGGAGGTGTCTGCAGAGAGCAGAGGTGGCCAGGACAGGGGACAGGGGACAGTGGCCACTGGAAAGCCGTGGCAGAAGATGGGAGAGACTCTTCCAAGCCACCAGCAGCTCCATCCTCGTGGTCAGCCCCAGCCCTGCAGAGTGTCCCCGGGTTTCCTGTTCATGTAGGGGTGTCCATGAGCTCTTAGAAGTTTGTGTAGTGTGTACCCCATAATTCCTTTTGTCATATATTTAAAAAATGCTGTCGATTCCTCAGGAGGGGAACCCTGGGTTTTTTCCCCTGTATCTGAAATCTCCCCAGAGCTATTTGCATGAACAGTTTCTTCAGCCCCCTTTGTAGCTGCTGCTCATCCCCCAGGACATCCCCACGTTATCTGGAGTGGAGGGAACAGTGTGGCCACAGGTGGGATTCAGGAAAAAAGTGGGAAGATTTTACTTACCCATTTTACTTTACCCATTTTAGAAATGGGTACAGCCCTGCATGACCACTGGGTCTCCATTTCTTATCTCATCCAAGTAATAATGGGTGACCCAAGGGGCAAAGGGAATTACAAAAACATGACTGATGCTAAAAAAGCTTCCAAACTTTTTTTCTAAAGACTGTCAGCACTTTCTTAAGGAATAAAGTTTCTCAGCCCGAGCCCTGAAGGAAGGTCAAGTTCTGGGAAAAAAAAAAAATGAAGCTTTGCTGGTTCCTTGGCTGCAGAAGCCAAGAATGAATTTAGAATATCCCAAGCACTGGCTTTACAGCTAAATCAGCTGATATTTATCAGCCAGCTGTGGATTTTGGACACTTTCTCATCCTGGATTTTTCTCTGAGTTAAGAAGCGTGTTAGTGCTGTTTATTCCACCCTAATTAAATTAGGCAAAAGCAAATATTTTAGTTTGGAGGCAGAATTTGCGAGCGAGGCAGCCTCAGGTTAGCAGGACTGTGTTCATCAGCCCCAATCCTCAGGTCAGCTTCAGTTCCCATTTTCCCAAATGTCACCACGTCACCCCTGGCTGCACATCAGGGCTGGCACAGAGGGCTGTTTGCATTGCTCCTGGGTGAGATGAATCCTTTGTTCAGTGAAGGGTAAATACATCATTCCTCATCACACCTTGTGTCTTAATTCTCTTTATGTGCCACATGCTATAGGAGCAGAAACTCAATAAAATGATTTGATTTGTAAGTGCTGCCCTGTCTGGTGGAATATTTCCTCCTGTGGGAGCAGGAATTGTGGGTTGTGTGGTTTTGGATGGGTGCAGTGATCACAGAGGATGCCATAAAATGTGACAATGGCAGAGCCTGGCATGGTGTGGGGCTGGGCAGGGGCACGCTTGGCATTTGGAGCAGACCTTGGCTCTGCAGCTCCTGCATGGGCTGGGACAGCCACACCATCCCAGGCACAGCCCCTGCAGCAGCAAAAAGTGCATTCCAAGCACACTGCCACAAAAAAAAAGTGGTAAAAGTGCATTGGTTTCCCAGCACAGAGTGTTCTGAGGGCTTCTGCTGGGGAGCAAGGGGAGGACAACCTTCCTGAGACCATCATCCTTCCTGTGTTTAATTAAGGGGATGAGTTTCTGGCCATTAAAACTGATTGACTGGGTGGGTCAAACACTGCCCACGAGCCCCTGGACCTTTGCCTGAGCTGGAGGAGCCTCAGGGGAGCAGGGCAATGAGCTGGCAGTGCCTCTGGCAGGTTGGCAAACCAAAGGACAAGACGTCCCCAGAAGAAGCCACAGCAGTCCCAGCTGGTGGCACTTGACAATCATTAATTGCAGCAACCCACTCAAATCCTTTTCTTCTCTAATCCAGGCTTTTTGGGTTTTGGTTTTCTCTGTATAATCTCCATCTTTTATCCATTCTCCTTGTTATCGAGGATTTAGTCAAAACATACGTGGGGTTTGACACAAAGCTGCTATTTTTAATCCTTGCTTCACACAGATAATCAATTTCCACTCAATACTGGCTGTCACTTGCATTGCTGGAAAACTGGATCTCACGTTAGTGAATAACACCCACGCCTGCTTGGCTCAACCCCCCCCTTCATTTATATTTTAAATGCTGAGATTTCGCCACATCCCTCAGCCAGGGGATAATCAGCCCATTGTGTGTTTGTCACTGGGGGGGATTGGTCACACTCATGGGGATGAGCTCCACACACCAGAGCAAACCCTTCCCTTCCATCCAGGGGGGAATCAGAGCCCTGGGAAGGAGCTGAGCCCAGCACAAGTGCCAGGCCAAGATTTGTTGAGTTGTTTTCTTGCTCCTCACTTGCTGCTCTTGACCCTGTAATAGCAACTCATAGAGACATTTCAATTATTTCCAAGCAAAATAAGGAGGGTCACCCCAGGGCCACGTCCCACAGGAGGCTTGGCCATGCTGGGGCTCCTTTGAAAGTCCCTGCAAAGGGGAGGATGCTGCTGCAAGCAGCCACAAATGAATAGTCTGTTTTATTGAGTAGTGCAAGCAAAATAAACACATGGAGCATTCCCAGACCTTCCTTTCATTTTTTTTTCCCCTCCTTTCTCTTCAGTTTTAGTCTCCCAGTCTCCATTTTCATCAAGGACTGGCTGGGGCTGCAGGGAGGGCAGGGGACACTGCAGGGAGGGTGGCCAGGGTTGGTTTCATGTGGGGACTCAGGGACAAGGGAAATCCCACGGGTCCAGCTCACTGCAAGGGCTCAGAGGGCTGGGAACTGTCCCAGCCTTGCTCCTTCCCACCAACTGAACGACAAAATGAGTTGTATCTGAGAAAAAAAGGTGGAAAACATCCAGTGGGAAGTGAGTTCCAGGCATGAAATTCCAGACTGGTTTGGGTTGGAAGGGACATAAAAATCCATCTCATTCCACCCCTGCCATGGCAAGGACACCTTCCACTGTCCCAGGGTGACCCAAGCCCTGTCCAACCTGGCCTTGGACACTTGCAGGGATCCAGGGGCAGCCCCAGCTGTGCCAGGGCCTCCCCACCCTCCCAGGGAGGAATTCCTTCCCAATATCCAGCCAGGCTGATATTCTCCACTGCTGGCTTCCCACTGATCCCATCATTGTGTGATGAGCTTTCTTTCATACATCAGCAACACATTGGTTTGGCAAAGGGAAGAATCCTGTCATAACAATTTATATTTAGTCTCCAAATGTGGCCTTTAATTGCTAATTACAGAATGCTACTCGCAGGTTGGCAAATCACACACACCAAAAAGAAAAAGCCAGTGAGGAAGAAAACAATTGGGGGTTTATAAGGGCTTAAGAAATAAACAAACATGGACTTTAATTATCTTAGACAGCTGAGAAATAAATGTAACTCCAATATTGATGTTGAAGGGGGATGTATCACAGCTACCACAGCAAGGCTGTCCCCAGGGCTGGGAATCACTAATTCTGCAGGGAGTTTTTGGGAACAAGAGTGGCAAAGCCCACCAGGATGGCAGGGGCTGCAGACAGGGGCTGACAGCTGGGGGCTCTGGGGCTCTGGGGCTCAAACCCAGCTTTGGGATGCTGGGAGCAGCAGAGAGGGCAGAGCAGGGACACCTGGATCTCACCAACCCCAAGGGTGACCCAGAGGGGACAGACTGGGCTTTGTGGGCACCTCCCGGGTTCCAGGTCTCTGGCAGGAGCAGCTTTGTGTGCTTTGATTTCTATTTTATTTTATTTCTCCACAAACTTTTTATTTACACATAATTCTTGATTAGCCTGTAAAGAGCATTCAGTCAATGGGCTCAGTCCCAGTCCTCCTTCAGTCTTCAGTTCAAGCAATGTCAGTCCAGATAATTTTATCTTTGCTTGCAAGGATAATAAATTGGACAGAAAATTATATATAGCTCATTGGAGAAAATTGCAGCCCTGATCCTTGAGATCCTGATCTCAGTCTCTGTTTGTTCTTCACTTTTACGACTTCTGTTATTTGCCCTCCTAATTGTGTCTCTAATTAGGCAACCCCAGACTTCTCAATCTCATTTTGCCAGAGGTTTTCTCCCCCAGGGGCCTCATTGTTCTTCCTGCCATTTAAGATTATCCATCAGTACAGTTGTGCACTTATTTAAATGCCAGGTCAGGATCTCATCTCTGCTGTGAGCTCCTCACTCAAGGATGTTCTCCCTGGGCCTGCAAACCCTGGCTGCCATTTCCAGGGACTCTCAGCTCCTCCCTGAACAAGCCCAAGGGGCACAGGGGGTGGGATGCTCCTCCCTGCACTGGGTATCCCAGGAGAGCTGGGCTGTCTCTGCACACTGCAGGAGATGCCAGCTGGATTAGGACAAGGGGGAATGGTTTTAAACTAAAGGAGGGGGGATTAATTTAGACATTAGGAAGGAATTCCTGGCTGGGAGGGTGGGCAGGCCCTGGCACAGGTGCCCAGAGCAGCTCTGGCTGCCCCTGGATCCCTGGGAGTGTCCAAGGCCAGGCTGGACAGGGCTGGGAGCAGCCTGGGACAGTGGGAGGTGTCAGGATTGAAATTGGATGAGCTTTAAGGTCCCTTCCAACCCAAACCATCCTGTGATTTTGTGATTCACTTGGCAATGAGAAGTGATGCAGTTTGCTCCTTTGCTGGGGTGAGCATCACTCCAAAATCCACTTTGACAAGAAGCCAGAGCTGCAGGTGAGCCTGGGAGAAGTGGAATTTGTCTCCTCTTTGCAGATGCACAGGCTTGGATATTCTGGATTTCTGTCCAAGAGCCAGAGGCATCCCAGGAGTCCTGACTGACTCTCAAACCCTGCAGCTTTCATCAGCAGTGCTACTTAAATGTACAAGAAATGTCTTTTTTTTTCCTGGACTTTTCCCAAAGATAATTTGTAATTATATTTTACAGCCTTATATATATATATATATATAAAAGACAGTACATTAGTCATGCAAATATAATTACATATTTTACATTCCCGTGTCATTTTTAATTAAAAACATGGTATTTAAAGCACGTACATCTCAAAAACCCCAGTATAGGCTTCTATTAAAAATGCAGTTGGTTAAAGCTAATGAAGTACCTGGATGGGCCAGGACAAACAGAGCCTGCTCTGTTGCCGTGGGAACAGCCAAGAGCACCCAAAATACCGGGGAAAATGTGGCTGGGGACAGAACCAGCCCCAACCCCAACCCCAGTGGCCTTTTCCTGGCTGAAAATGTGACTGGGGACAGAACTCTCGGGCTCTGAGTTGCTGAAATGGCTCCCGAGGTATTAAAAAGTCTTTTTTTCCCAGCCCCGCGCTCAAATAAGAAGTCAGGATTCCTCTGCTCTGGTTTTCAAGGTTGTTTATTTTCTTTTATCTGTCACATTCTTTCTCTGACCTGCTCAGAGCTGTCTGGCAGGTTGGGTTGTGGCACACTGACTGCCCTTGGGGTGGTGTTGGCTTTTTATACTAAAAACTACCTGTACAATATTTACAATAATTTTCCAATACCTATCACCTATGTTAGACAGTCTGTCTCTACTCTAAACCAATCCAAAAGTGTCACCATCCCAG
This sequence comes from Agelaius phoeniceus, assembly GCF_051311805.1. Classification (NCBI taxonomy): domain Eukaryota; kingdom Metazoa; phylum Chordata; class Aves; order Passeriformes; family Icteridae; genus Agelaius; species Agelaius phoeniceus. Next base: position 4,173,592 of record NC_135289.1, on the reverse strand, counting down.
CAGAAGATGGAGGACAAGAAGAAGAAGGAGAAAGACAGGACACACCCACATTCCTCCATCTTGCCTCTTGAACCCCCATTCCAAAAACCCCAAAATTCTACTTTTCCACCCTGTGGTAAATTCACTAACATTCTATTCAAACCCTTGTAGCTTGTAACTCTTCCCACAAAGTTGGTGATTGTTTCCATGGGCTAAAATTGAAGGCACAGGTGTTTGTGACTCCGTGCCAAGGCCTCTGGGCCCTTTACCAGGGTCTCGAGTCCTCCAGGGCAGTCAGAGGAATTTCCTGGGTTCCGACAGAGAATCAGCCCCAACCCCAATCCCAGTGGCCTTTCCTGGCTGAAAATGTGATTGAGGGACAGAACCAGCCCCAGTCCCAGTGGCCTTTCCTGGCTGAAAATGTGATTGGGGACAGAATCAGCCCCAATCCCAGTGGCCTTTCCTGGCTGAAAATGTGACTGGGGACAGAATCAGCCCCAATCCCAGTGGCCTTTCCTGGCTGAAAATGTGATTGAGGGACAGAACCAGCCCCAATCCCAGCGGCCTTTTCCTGGCTGAAAATGTGATTGGGGACAGAACCAGCCCCAATCCCAGTGGCCTTTCCTGGCTGAAAATGTGATTGGGGACAGAACCAGCCCCAATCCCAGTGGCCTTTCCTGGCTGAAAATGTGATTGGGGACAGAACCAGCCCCAGTCCCAGTGGCCTTTCCTGGCTGAAAATGTGATTGGGGACAGAACCAGCCCCAATCCCAGTGGCCTTTCCTGGCTGAAAATGTGATTGGGGACAGAACCAGCCCCAGTCCCAGTGGCCTTTCCTGGCTGCCGTGCCAGATGTGGCACATCTGGGCCAGATCCCATCTCCCAGGGCTGGAGGAGCTGTCAGGAGTGGTGGAGTGGCCATCCCAGTGCTGGAGTCCCACAGGAATGCAACATCAATATTGGAGTTACATTTATTTCTCAGCTGCTGTTTTTCCCCCTGAGATAATTAAAGACCACGTTTGTAGCCGCATTTTCCTTCACAGAGAAAAGCAAGGCACAACTTCCCAAGGATATTTCTGAGGTTCACATTCTCTGAACCTCAGAGAAAGAAAAAACAGTTCTTATCTCATTTACTGCTCCTGCACTTTGGAACAAGTGGAATGCATTGTGGAAGATTGTTTACCTGAAGGGAATTGGTAACTGGATTCTGGTTTTGATTCACTGACCAGTTGAATCCAGGTGTGGGAGGGGACTGTGGGCTGACAGGCATGAGATTCTGGGCAGTGGAGTGGAGTTGGGTGCTTGTTCAGGTTCAGTTTAGATGTGATGTAATATAGTGTAATATAGTATAATAAAGTAATTAATTAGCCTTGTGATATCCATGGAGTCCTCCTCATCATTCCTCCTGGATGTCGGGCAAAAATATCACCAATACACATTTGTTTATTTCTTAAACCCTTATAAACCCCCAGTTGTTTTCTTCCTAATTGGTTTTTTTTTTCTTTTTCTGTTTGGTGTGTGTGATTTGCCAACCTGCGAGTAGCATTCTGTAATTAGCAATTAAAGGCCACATTTGGAGACTAAATATGAATTGTTATGACAAGATTCTCCCCTTTGCCAAACCAATGTGTTGCTGATGTATGAAAGAAAGCTCATCACACAATGATGGGATCAGTGGGAAGCCAGCGGTGGAGAATATCAGCCTGGCTGGATATTGGGAAGGAATTCCTCCCTGGGAGGGTAGGGAGGCCCTGGATCCCTGGAGGTGCCCAAGGCCAGGTTGGATGGGGCTTGGGGCAGCCTGGGAGGGATTTGAGCACCAGGCACCAGCAGGGAACCATCCCAGAGCCAGGTGGAGGATGGGAGTGCGACCCAGCCATCCAATTCACACATGCAAATACTTCTTCTGGCTCGCTAATTGCTTCCGAAGTGGAAGATTTCTCCTAATCTCCCATTAGCAGCTGCACATCCCTCTCCATTTCAAATTGCCGTGCTTGAGGCTTTGTGGCTGTCGGCAGGGACCGAGTGGAGGAGCGGTAATTTTGGTAATTTTTTAATTAAGTCGCTTTGCCGGCGCTGCTCTCGGATGTCTGAGAGAAACGAGGGAGGATTTTGCTGCTGATCTCCTGGAGAACCCCCTGCCCACCCCTCTGGGGACACCCCACCTGTGTCCCTGTCCTGGTTGTGCTCTGCACCAGCCCAGGGGGACCCTGCTGCCACAGGAGTGGTCCTGGCAGGGTGATGTCAGAAGCCAGGACATCTCTGCCTGTCTTGGATGGCTCAAACCCCTGCCAGGGGCTCAGAGACCCTGGCACAGAGCCCAAGACACCTGTGCCTTTGATTTTGACCCATGGAGCAAGTTACCACCTTTATATGAAGAATTCCAAGTCAAGGGAGTTTAAGTAGAATAATGGTTTGTCACGGGGTGAAAAATAAAATTTTGGGGTTTTAGAATGGGGGTTTGGGGTCTCAAGATGGAGGAATTTGGGTGTGCCCCTGTCCTTCTTCTTTCTTCTTCCTAACCTCCATCTTCTGGGTGATGGTGGCACTTTTGGATTGGTTTAAGGTGGAAGCTCACTGTCTAACATAGGTGATAGGTGTTGGTAGGTATTTAGTTATGGTAAATAATGTACACATTGTTTTTAGTATAAAAGACAACACCACCTCTGAGGGTGGTCAGTGTGCCTCTGTCTGACTGCTGAATGGACCTTGGCAGGCCAGAGAAAGAATTTTATAGTAAAAAAATTTTATGAAAAGTAAAATTATAGTAAAAAATTTTCATGAAAAGTAAAATTTTGGGGTTTTAGAATGGGGGCTTGGGGTCCCAAGATGGAGGAATTTGAGAGAAAGAATTTTAGAGTGAAAAAATTTTATGAAAAGTAAAATTATAGTAAAAAATTGTTATGAAAAGTAAAATTTTGGGGTTTTAGAATGGGGGCTTGGTGTCCCAAGATGGAGGAATTTGAGAGAAAGAATTTTAGAGTGAAAAAATTTTATGAAAAGTAAAATTATAGTAAAAAATTTTCATGAAAAGTAAAATTTTTGGGTTTTAGAATGGGGGCTTGGGGTCCCAAGATGGAGGAATTTGAGAGAAAGAATTTTAAAGTAAAAAAATTTTATGAAAAGTAGAATTATAGTAAAAAATTGTTATGAAAAGTAAAATTTTGGGGTTTTAGAATGGGGGCTTGGTGTCCCAAGATGGAGGAATTTGAGAGAAAGAATTTTAGAATGAAAAAATTTTATGAAAAGTAAAATTATAGTAAAAAAATTTTATGAAAAGTAAAAAAGTAAATTATAGTAAAAAAATTTTATGAAAAGTAAAATTTTGGGGTTTTAGAATGGGGGGACATAAAAGACAACACCACCTCTGAGGGTGGTCAGTGTGCCTCTGTCTGACTTGCTGAATGGACCTTGGCAGGCCAGAGAAAGAATTTTATAGATAAGAAATAATAAACAACCTTGAGAACAGAGGAATCCTGACTCCTCCTTCGACTCCAAGGCTGGAAAAAGAGACTTGTACATATCTCAGAGTCACTCTGACCAGCAGAAATCCTGAGAGCTGAAACCCCCCTGAGCGCCTCTGCCCCAAAGGCAGCGGCACAGGGAGCAGCTCCCGCCTCCTAGAGATGATTTAATGGGGTTTTTCTGGGATGTGATGGTTGCAGGAATCAGGAGCACCTTCCTGCCTGTTGCATGAGCTGGGCTTTGCCCAATGACCTCGAATTGCTGCTCTGCCGGCTCCCTGGGAGCTGCTGCCTCTGCAGGGATGCTCCACCTGCTCCTTCCTGAGTGCTGAGGGAATTCTCCCCTCCTTCCCCAGCATCCCACACGGATGTGGGGCGTTCTCCTCCTCTGGCTGCTCATTGGGATCACAGATTATTTAGTCTCCAGACTAAAGGGATGGTGCTGCCATGGATCAGGCCCTTCCCAAGCTCATCCCCCCAGGACAATGCCACTCGTGAGGGCTGTGCTGCCCCGGGGTTCTCTTGGATGCAAACAAAAGTTCCTGGCAGCAGGAATGGAGCTGATGATGCAATTAAAATAATTATTTCCTAAACCTGCACGGCCCTGCCAGCCTCTGGAAGTGGCTCTTGCAGTGAAGAGGAGAATGGAGGGCTCAGAGCTGCCTGGTTTGCCACAGCTGAGCATCCCAGGGGATGATGACACTACACCCCAGCTGTGCAAAATTTCATGGCATTTATTGGGACTGATGTCTCTTGATTAAATTATACTTCTTTCTTCATTTATTCTCTAACAAGCTGAACATTTCAATTTCCCAGGCAAGCCCAGGTCAGGAATGGGAGGAGGTGGCAGCTGACACTGATATTGGAGGGGGCTCAGTTGGAGAGGAATACTTCTCATTTAAACCTCTGATTTCCTGAAAACCTGCACTCAGAGGGGAATTGACAATTCAGAGCTGAAGCTGAGAGCTGCAATCTCCTGCAGAAGCTGCTCACAAAGCCAAGTGTGGCTCCATGGCCTGTGTGGTGCCAAAAATCCCCCAGGTTGCAAAGCTTGGAGCAATTTTAGGTTAAAAGGGAATCAGAATCATGGAATGGCTTGGGTTGGAAGGGACTGTAAAGATTATCCAGTTTCAGCCCCCCTGCCATGGGCAGGGAATCAGACCTTTCATTTTTCCTCCCCTGAGCAAATCCATGGAAGTGCTAATCTTAGCACTATTTTCATTTACAAGGGTTAGGAGGTAATTTAGGAGAAATCCGTTTAGCTGAGCAATTAGCAAGTCAATAATACACTTCTGCGTTTTATTAGAAAAGGAAAAATTGATAATTTCTGTTTGTTTTGACCCTACCTCTGCAGCAATGGCAGCAATTTTCCAGGATAATCCCAGTTACCATGGTTATATCTCGTTATATCTCCCTCCAGGACCTTGGCCACCTACAGCAGGAGGACACAGCAGCATGGGCAGAGCCAGGGCTGCTGTGCTGGGGGGAAACTGCTCCAATCCCCCAAATTCTGCACCCCTGTGCCACCCCAGCCTCCCCTGCCCTGCCTGCACCACTCCCCCTTCCCCAGCCAGCAGAGGGGAAGTCAGGAGGGCTGGGAACCCCAAATTTGCTGCTGTCTCCCCACTGGGGATGAGGGATTGAGGGGCAAAGAGATAAAGAAATCTCTACTGATATTTCTTGGAGTGCACTCACAATCCCTGAGCTGCAGCACTGGGAAAGAGACCCCAGCCCTCCTTTCCCAGGGAGAGTCACTTCACCCCTCAGCACTTTTGCCTCAGGAAGAGGGATTAAAGCAGAAAATTCAGATCCATTCCAAAAAAGCACTGGGGAGCTGATTTTGAGAGGCAAGAAATTAAAGAACTGCTTAGCTGAATAGCTGAGCTGGTATTTTTCTGTCCTCAGGAAACAACTTTGATATAACAGCATTAGTAATAATAACACCCCAAAGAAAATACTGGTGAAATCATGTAGAGCCTGCAGGATGTGTGAAATCCCTGGGATGGGGTGTGGGTCTCCCTTGTGTCAGCAAAATCCTTCCTGGAGGGGATGGAGACACATTACCACCAATGGGAGCAGCTCAGGGAGAATAATCCATCTTGATCAAAGAACCAAAATAGCAGAAAAAATCTGTTAGTAAATGAAACTGTCCAGAAAATCTCGAAACTTGGTGTGTCACAAGCCAGTGCTCCTCTGACAGGGCTGTGAGCTCCCTCTTTGAAGGCTTTATTTTTATTCCTCCTTTCCAGAGGGAAGGAAGGAGCAGACAACACTGGGAAGGATGAATAAGAGGAGCCTGGGCATCCCCAGGCTGGCTGGGACAACGGGGATCCAGATCTGCAGGGCCCCTGTCATTCTGCAAAATTCAGCTTTTGAAAGGAAATTTTAGTTGTGTCCCTTCCTTTGGGAAGGTGCAGCAGGAGGGGAGGGCAGGGGGTGTGAGGTCTCTGGAGGGTTTGGGGGGCTGAGGAGGGAGGAGAGGAGCTGATGATGACCCTACACCCCAGCTGTGCAAAATTCAATGGGATTTTTTGGTACTGATATCTCTTGATTAAATTATATTTCTTTCTTCATTTATTCTCTACCAAGCTGAACATTTCAATTTCCCAGGCAAGCCCAGGTCAGCAGTGAGAGGAGGTGGCAGCTGATGCTGATATTGATATTGAAGGGGTCAATCCTGCCATGGAGGATTTGCAGGAGCTGGTTTGGGGTCTGAGGAGGAGAAGTGGGGCAGGGGGAGGTGGGGATGGAATGGACCCAGCTGGGACATGTTACACAGGACATGAAACAATATGAGCTCACACACTGCTCTTCTTAAGGTGAAGGAAAGGGAAGATTATTTTTTGACTCCAACATTTATAGTTTTCTAAAAGAGACAGTGGATTGGAGGGTGAAAGTGCCACCTCTGCAATGACACTGGACAAACAAACATTTTATTAAATTTCTTCTCTTTCATAAAAGAATGCAAAACAATCAGTTATTTATAGAAAGTGTGTGAGAAATGTGCTACAAGAATGTAAACATCAGAAGGCTTAGAAAATCTTAAAAAATCAGGACAACAGGGGCACAATGTGCTCATCCTGAGATCTCAACAGAGCACCAAGATCTCCACCAGGCTGGGGCTGAGGGGGCCCAGGGCTCTGTCCCTGGCCAGGCCAGCTCCAGGTGAGGGGCACATCTGCCACCTCCCCTGGCACCCCACAGTCCTGTCCCCAAAGGAGGGACACAAAGTGTCCCACAAAGTGCTCTGCAGGTCCCTGGGCTCACTGACAGTGCCAAAATGAGAAATATCAGAGCTGGGCTGGGGCACACAGCCCAAACCCCTGTGCCCCATTGCAGATCCCCCTGCCAGAGGGACGATGCAGGAACTGTTTTGGTGAATGTGGTTTTGCTTCCTCTGCACTTCCATTAGGAGATGCTGAGGACTGGCTGCCTCTCCGTGTCCCTTCTGGCATGTCCCCAAGCCCTGTGTCCTCCCAGCCCTGCTGGGAACCCCTGAGGGGAGATTTTCTGCCTCCCTTCGCTGCTGGTGTGGGATGAGTTTCACCTCAGCCAGATGTTCCGTGGGCAGCAGAACCTATTTGAAGTTAAAAGCCAGTGATTAGAGTTGCCAACCAGCCATTAAGGAAGTATTAAATGGAGAATTATCCCCCTCTTCCTGTTTCAATACAATGGGAGCTTCATAATGCACTTGTTTAAGTTGCCTGGTTTTAATTTTAGTTCCCCCGTTTCCAACAGGACACACTGAGCCACCATTTCACTTTATCAATAGCTCCTGTGAGCTGGAAAAGAGTCAGGGAGGGGAATAAAGTCAATATCCTTGAGAATGAGACAAAGGAGAAAAAATTAGCCCAAAGATCTGGGTTTCTCTTTCTCACTGATAACACAACTTCTCAATTTACTTGCCCAGATTGCCTTGCAAAGAGGAGCATTTTTCAAGAGGAGCAGAGATGAAAGGGATTATTACTTCTAGAGGCTCTTCTTTAAAGAGATAAAGTATTTGGCAATTAAAGCCCAGGGAGCTGCAGACTCGGGGGAGGGCTGGAGCAGCCCCATTAGCATCTTTTCCACTGCCCCCTCCTTTGGGAAGGATGATCCCAGTGCCTCTGGGCTGACTGTGGGGCCACCTCCTGCTGCAGCCCTGGGAGGGGGGACAGGAGCAATGCTGGCCCCAGGGCTGCCCCCATTTGGGGCTGAGCAGAACCACGGGCAGGGGGATGAAGGAATGAAGGTTTTCCACAGCCTTCTGTGGGGAAGAGGCTGCCCATGCCAGCCCCAGGTGAGCACCTGCACAGCACCAGGCAGTTTCTGCCACTGGAGACCCTGAGTCAAGGCTGAGTTTTCCTGAGAATCTGTCAGTGCAGCAGGAATGGTGGGAGGGCAGAGGCAGCTGGGAGCAGCCACAAAAATCCATTTCCACACAGGACAGAGGGAGCTGAGGCAGCCCTGCCAGGGTCCCTGCATCCCATTTGGATCCCTGTATCCCACCAGGGCCCCTGGAACCTGCTGGAAGTCCCTGCATCCCACAAAGGTCCCTGCATCCTTTGGGATCCCTGTATCCCACCAGGGCCCTTGGAACCTGCTGGAAGTCCCTGGACCCTGCTGGAAGTCCCTGCATCCCACAAAGGTCCCTGGAACCTGCTGGAAGTCCCTGCATCCCACAAAGGTCCCTGGAACCTGCTGGAAGTCCCTGCATCCCACTGGGGTCCCTGCATCCTTCTGGGGTCCCTGGACCCTGCTGGAAGTCCCTGGAACCTGCTGGAAGTCCCTGCATCCTTTGGGATTCCTGCATCCCACCAGGGATCCCTGGACCCTGCTGGAAGTCCCTGCATCCCACAAAGGTCCCTGGACTCTGCTGGAAGTCCCTGCATCCCACTGGGGTCCCTGCATCCTTCTGGGGTCCCTGCATCCCACCAGGGATCCCCGGGTCCCATGGAGGGGCTGCTGCTCCCTCTGGGGCCCCTGGCTGGATTTGAGCAGTGCCAGGGTGGCTGACGGGGACAATCCACACCCCTGAGGGCACCAAGGGCTCTGACAACTGCCCCAGCTGTGGCACAGCCTTGGCTTTCTCCCCATGGGGCCAATAAATACTTAAACAAGTGAAAAAAAGGAATTGATGACCCCAGCAGGAGATGAATTCTGGCACCTGCAGGGCTCCATGGGGCTGGGGGTGTCCATGCCATGGCAAGCAGGAGCCTGTGGCCCTGCTGCTCCTCTCTCCCAGCAGTCACCCCAGCAGGGTCACCCACACAGGTGTCTCTGAGGTCCCTCACACTCCTCTGTGGCACTGGAGGATGGCAGGGACTCAGCTCTGGAGGGATGAGGAGGGTGACCCCATCCTGGAGGCAGCCTGGGGACAATCTCTGCTCTCTGTGACTGTGGCAGCACCCAAGGAAGGGCTGGAGCTGTGTCAGGAGGTTTAGGGTGGATCTCAGGGAAGTTTCTTCCCCCAGAGGGCACTGCCCAGGCTCCCCAGGGAATGGCCACAGCTGCAGAGCTCCAGGAGAGTTTGGACAGCACTGCCAGGGATGCCCAGGGTGGGATCTGGGGTTTCTGTGAAGGGCAGGAGCTGCTTTGGATCCTTGTGTGTCCGTTCCAGCTCAGGACACCCCTGATTCCAGGAGCTGGGAGCACTCAGAGCTTGGAGGGCCCTGCTCCCTACCCGGTGTCACAAGGAGCCTCCAGCTCAGAGCTGAGCCACCCCTGCTGATCAGACACGTGGGGTTTGTCCCTTGTTTGCCAGCAGATGGAGATCAGGCTGCTCTGCTTGACGGGAGTTATTCCAAGGATTAATTAGTTGACGTTTCCTGAAGTACTTTGAAGATGTGGAGTGTGAGATAAGTGCTGTGCTCTAGGAGCCCATCGGGTGCTGCAGTTATTTTGTTCCTTTTCCTCCTCATTCCCAAAGAGTTTGTACAAAAACAAATCCCACAGGAGCTGGTGGGGCTCTGGCTGAGCTGGTTTAGTGAGTGGCACCTCTGCCCATGTGCTCAGCACAGGGAGGAGGCTGCAGAGATCCCAGAGGAGCCACGGAGCTGCTCCAGGGCTGGAGCCCCTCTGGAGCCAGGCTGGGATGATGGGGAAGATGAAACAGGAAAGCCTTATCAATATGATTGTCTGGCAAAGGATTTTAAGAATATAGAAACTATAAGTGAGATTGAAATGAAAGCAAGCTCTGAGATCCCTCAGTTACTGAACAACTGGAAAACAATGGTGTGGCCACTGAAGGTGATCCCCTTTTGATGGAACAACACCCTCTGCTTGCAGACAGGCCCAAGGGGCAGAGCAGACCCTGCCAGCTTGGCAGAAGGGGCCCAAAGAGGAGTTTTTAGGGTTTAAAATGTAACACAGTATAGTAATGTAATGATTCTTATAGGCTGTATGTAAATGCTATAGGATTTGTATCTTGTACTAGATTGGTCAGTGAGAATCAGAATATTCAGCACAGAAGAAGATTTATGGTATTGGAACGGGAACCTTGCTCTCTTAACTCTTACCTCTTGTCTCTTAGCTCTTACTTTTCTATGCTCTTACCCCTTTTACTCTCTTATGCTTTTACTCTCTCCCTCTCTCATCCTCTCTCCCCCTCTCTTCTCTCAGTCCTGCTCCAGCTGTGCCTGGCAGCTCCCAGCAGGGCCCTGCACCCAGGCCCTTTGCAATAACCCACAAGTTCCAAGCCCTGGCTGCAGAGATCTCTCATCTCCATCCATCCCAACCCTGCTACCCCCATCTATCCTACACTGGGAGAGCTGGGGGTGCTCACCTGGAGCAGAGAAGGCTCCAGGTGTCACAGGGAAGTGCAGGACATGTTTCAGGCTACAAGATGTTTCTGGTGCACAATCATTACTGCCCCATCAATTTTAATTCAGGCTGGAGAAATCATGGGTGTAATTATTTACTACTGTGAGATTTCTGAAAATTATATTTCTGTTACTGCCCTTATTGATCTTGAAAAGGGCCATAAATTAACTTGACAGTTCACAGAGTCCTTCACACTTGAATAATTTCTCTGCTTGACTTGCACTGTGTGTTGAACTTTCAGCACCAGCCAATTACAGTCATTCAAAGTGGGTATTTGAAGATTTTTCTTATGCAACAAATTTGATTATAATACCAAAGAACTTGAGGCAAATACCAAGTGCCCTCCGTGTGGCTGAACAGTTTGGCTTGAGCTGGGCACAGCTGGATGGGATTGAGGGTGGCACGGCCACTCCCCAGCCCTGGGAGAGCAGGTGCTGCCCCTCAGGTGCTCCCCACAGCGCTGGCACCTCCCTGGGGTGTTCAAAAAGCAGCCTGGCACTGGCATCAGCAGGATGCAACCCTCACCCAGCCAGCCTGGCCAATGGCTTCACTGCTTGTCCCCAGAATTCAGGAAAAAAGGGACACTCATGGCACTGAAACACCTCCTAATCCATCCTCTGTGCTCTCAGGATGTTGTGATGGGAACAAACCACAGCAATCCTGGGTTTCTAGGGACAGAAATGGGGCAAACCCTGCACCCTGCAGGGGTGTGGGTGAGGGAGAGCACGGGTTAGGGTTAGGGTCTCTGCTGGGGCAGGAAGGACAGACATGGTGTGGGGACAACTGGGACTGTCCCCAGTCCCTGAGGGGCTCCCAGCACCTGCCCTGTCCTGCCCCATCCCCTCTGGGGCTGCTCAATGCCAGAGGAAGAGGGAAGGAAAGGGGATGGGGCAAACTGGGCCTTACATAAGGTGGAGATTCTGTGGCTGCAGGGGGAGGTGGCCTGTGCTTCTTTAGAAACAAACTCAGTAAATCAGCAACATCTGGGGCCTGCTGGCTGGAGCACCGCCCCAGCAGGGGAGGGAAATCTCCTGTTGTCCTCCCAGATTAAAGGATTTTGCTGTTTGCTCACAGTTTTGTACATGTAAAACGAGCTGGCCCTGAGCAGCAGCCTGCCCAAAGCCTCGTGTTCCATCTCTGCCCTAAGCCCTTCCAAAACCCTCACCAAACACAAACCCCTGCCCAGGCACCCTCCCAAGGTCTGTCTGTGCTCCCTGCTCTGAGCCCTGCAAGGACACCCCACCCTTGGGAAGTGATTTTTGGGGTGTCTCAGGGGCAAGGTGGAGCTCAGGGCTCTGACAGCCCTGCCCAGCACCCCACGCTCCCCAAGGCAGGCGGCCGCACTTCGCTGCGTACTATTTATTCATTATATCAGAAAAGAAAACCTCATTAAATTAGTCCAGGACTCTGCTGGCTGCTCCCAGGTGGGGACACCAGTGCCAGGGCATGGCTGGGGTGGGGATCCAGCATTTCTTCATTTCACAGTGATGGGAGAAGGAGCAGAGACGCTGTCCTGAGGGCCGGGCCGGGCTGGGCCGGGCCGCACCCTCAGACCTCCAGCTTCTTCTTCATCTCCATGCGGTAAATGATCTGGTAGCCGTCGTCCCAGGCATAGATCTGCCTCTCCCTGGGGCTGTACTTGAGGCTGGCGTGGGAGCCGTAGCGCTTGGGGAAGTAGACCAGGGAGGCGTCCTCGGGGGCCAGCGTGCCGCTGACGTCGAAGACGCACTGGACGCGGGCGCGGCTGGGCAGGCGCGTGTTGTACACCACGTGCAGCGCCCCGCACACCACGAAGGCGCCCTCGGCGTTCTCCCGCGGGCACGGCGTGTCCCACATCTGCTCGATGTCCAGCGAGGCGGGGTCCAGCTTGGCCAGGCACATGTTCTTCTCGTCCTCCTTGGTGGCGTAGATGGCCCAGAGGCCTTCCTCGTCCGCCGACACCTCGATGTAGGTGGAGGGGGACAGGCCGAAGACGGGGATCTGCTCCTCGGCCGGGAACACCGAGCTGTCCACCACCGTCTTGTTGGCCAGGTTGAACTTGATCACCTGGAAGGACAGGCCCTGCTGGCGGATGTAGTAGAGGTGGCCATCGTAGACGAGGTGCCCGGTGCCCACCCAGGGGTAGGGCAGCTTGATGCGGGCGGCCTTGCGGGTGGCAGAGAAGAGGGTGAACTCCCGCATGCGGGGGAAGACGTAAACCGTGTCGTTGGCGGTGCCGTCGAACACGTAGATCTTCTCTGAGGTCCCCGCAGCATCCTTGGTCCAGAGCCCCGAGGCGCTGCCGAAACGCTTCAGGATCTTCATGGCCCTGACACTGGCAATGGTGTCACTGCAGTCTGTGAGAGAGGGATGGCTGTGAGAGCCTGGGAACAGCCTGGCCCTGCAGCACTGCTGCTGCTCCGTGCTGGGTTCTCACCCTGTCCCACCAAAACCCCTTGGAAATTCACTGAAGGGGTTTAGGTGCATCCCTGCTGGCATTGGGAAGTCCCCTAGTGTACCCATGACACAGAGAGGAGCCACCCTCACCCCAGCCCTGCCCCAGAGGCTTTGGGGATGCACAAGGCTCCAGCCCGGGGCTTGGATGCAGCTCCCAGGCCAGGGGGGATGCAGGAGCTTGTGCCAGAGACATCTGAGGTGCCCTGCTGGGACACAATGCCCTGGCCCATGGCTGGGGGACGCCTGGACTGGGGTGGGCTGGGAAGGGTCAGGGTAACGCTCAGACAGGAGTCATCTCAACACCTGGGGTGGTTTCATCTGCTGTGCAGGGGGATGCAGGCTGCTGAGCACCTTGGGAGTTTGAGCTCCTGGGTCTCCCTGAACCCTGCCATCAAGGGCAGTATCCAATTCATATCCAAGTCACCCTGACACAGCTTTTGGCAATTCCAACTTTGTGGGAAATATTAGCTCTTCCTATAGTGCCTCCAAGATTTAAACCTTTGCCTAAGAGCTTGGTTAACATTTAAACTCCATTCTACAACACCAGATCCAAATTTAATTTGAATTATAAGGCATTTGCATAATATCCAATCCCCCAGGGAGCCACGGCAGCCCCTCACCTGTGAGCTTGGTGTACTTCTCGTTCTTCCTCTGCTTGGCTGTGGCCACCTGCTTGTCCATCAGTGTCTCATCCACCTCCACGCAGGGCGGGGCGGGGTTCTGTGTCTCCAGGTAGTCCACCTCCCTCTCCAGCCGGTCCACGCGCACGGCCGCGCCCTCGGCCTCCGCCCGCAGCGCCTCCCGCTCCTTCTCAGCTGCCTCCAGCATCCCCAGCACCTGGTTCTTGAAGTCCCGCAGCTCCGTGGAGTAGCGGCTGCTTTGGTCGTGCCACTGGGAGATCCTTTCCTGGGGTGGCCAAGGGGACACTGAGGTCTCCAAACCTCACAGCCCACCATGGCAGCTGTCCCAGCCTGCCCACACAGGGCTTGTGGCTCTGGGCCCCATCCCACCCTGTTCCTGCTCCTGTGGTTCTCCTGGGACTGTAACGCCTCTTCTCTTGTGATGTTCCCATTCCTGTGGTGTCCCCATGACTCTTCCAGACCCACAATGTTCCTGCTTTCCCATGATGTTCCCAGACCTGTGATGTCCCCAGACCTGTGATGTCCCCATGATCCTCCTGGACCTGCAATGCCCCTTCTCCTGTGATGCTCCCATTCCTGTGATGTCCCCATGGTTCTGATGTTCCCATTCCTGTGATGTTCCCATGGCTCTTCCAGACCCACAATGTCCCTGCTTTCCCATGATTTTCCCATTCCTGTGATGTCCCCATAGTTCTGATGTTCCCATTCCTGTGATGTTCCCATGGCTCTTCCAGACCCAGGGACAATGTCCCTGCTTTCCCATGATGTTCCCATTCCTGTGATGTCCCCGTGGCTCTGATGTTCCCATTCCTGTGATGCCCCCATGGTTCTCCCAGGCCCACAATGTCCCTGCTCCCCCGATCCCCCATCCCCCAGTGCTCCCACACCCATCTTGCCCCGGTGTATCCCAGCTGGGCTGTGCAGGACCCCGGCAGGAGCTTCCAGGGCTCCCCACCCCCTGCTCCATCCCCACCTCGGCTCCTCCTCACCAGCCCCGCTCCCAGCCCCTCCGGCCTCCCTGGGGAAGGGTTTGGCTGCCTGTCCCGGGGCGATTCGGGGTGCGGGGCCGGCTGTACCTCCAGGAGGGTGATGCGGCGCTCCACGTACTCCATGAACTGCTGCTGCTGGGCGCGCAGGGCCGGGGCGAGCAGCGGCAGCAGCAGCAGCAGGCAGCGCCAGGGCCCCATGGCCGGCAGCGCTGCAGCCTCCAGCTCAGTGCTCAGGAATGCTCCGGCCTCCCCAGCCCTTATTGCATCCAGATGTGCACAGGGAGGGAGGGGACGCTGCTCCTTCCCCGCAGACCAGCCCCGGGCGCTTTAACCCCTTCGTGCCCCAGCCAGCGCGCTGCCCCCGAGCCGCGGGGATGGGGCAGGAGACTGGGGACGGGCCGGGGACAGGAGTTTGGGGTGTGGGGAGAGCTGCAGGAGCCCTGAGCGAGAGGACACGTCCTCATGAGCCGTACTTTGGGGACAGAGAGGGGACAGCCCCGGCTCCTTGTCCGCAGAGGTGCCCAAAGCCAGCGGCCAACCTGAGCCACGTCCAGGTCTGGGGACAGGGATGTCCCTGGGGACAGGGAGGGTGCCAGCCCAGAGGGTTTGTCCCCTAGGATAGGGACAGTGCTAGCCCAGTGGGTTGTCCCCTGGGCAGGAACACTGCCGGCCCAGCGGGTTTGTCCCTTGGGACAGGGATGGTGCCAGTGCAGGGGGTTTGTCCCTGGGGACAGAGACACTGCCAGCACAGCAGGTTTGTCCCCAGGGACAGGGACACTGCCAGCCCTGCAGGGTTGTCCCCAGGGACAGGGATGGTGCCAGCATGGCGGGTTGGTCCCCTGGGACAGGGACAGTGCCAGCCCAGCGGGGTTGTCCCCTGGGACAGGGATGGTGCCAGCATGGCAGGTTTATCCCTTGGGGACAGGGACACTGCCAGCCCAGCGGGGTTGTCCCCTCGGTGTCCGGCAGCCCTGGGATCCTGCGTCACCCTGGATCCCGCTGGGAAGCTGCTGGAGCTGCTGGAGGGCCTGGAGTGGCCATGGCAGGAGGGGGCCCACAGTTACCTGTGGCAGGAGAGCATCTCCTCAGGTGAGGAGCTCCTCCTCTGAGCCCTTCCCCACCCCAGGAGGGTGCTTGGGATGGCCCAAGGTTCCCCTGTGGGAAGGCACCAGCCAGGGCTGGATCTGTGGCATCCCCCAGCCCAGCCCCAGAGCAGCCAGATGGGATCCAGGCAGGTTATTTGTTATTTGTTATTTGGTGGGATCCAGGCAGGTTATTTGTTATTTGTTATTTGGTGGGATCCAGGCAGGTTATTTGTTATATGTTATTTGGTGGGATCCAGGCAGGTTATTTGTTATTTGGTGGGATCCAGGAAGGTGTTATTTGTGTTGCTTTGTTCTTATTTTGTGCTGAGGCTGGCAGTGAGCACTGACCAACAATTATTCTAAGCATTTGCCCACCAAAAGTTGGGATGTGGAAGAAGACACCAGCTCAGATATTTGGCATGGCCAGGAACCTGTTTGAACCCAGGGATGAGGTGAGGCAGCCTTTAAAATACACTTCTTGTGAGCTGCCCTTACTCAGACAAACAGAAATCAGGACCTGGATGGACAGAAATCAGGTTTAAAATTTATTGCCACCATTGTTTCCAGCAGGGTGCAAATGTACCCAAACCTCAGCAGCAGAAACCATGTACCCAAATGTACCCAAACCATGGCAGCAGAACCTTCAGAGCCAACTCTGGACTCATCTCAGCTTTTCTGGACTTCACTCCCTTTTGCCTCAGCTTACCACAGTTAAGACAGTGATTTTAAAAAGCTACATTTAATTTCTTTCTATTCTTCCTAATATGAAACATGAAACAACTTATTAGTTAAAGAGAAAATCAAGCTTGTAGGTTAGAGCAAAACCCACTCCCTGCTCTGGCATCCAGCACAGCAAAAGCAGCCTCCCATGAGCTGGTGATTATTTTTCTGGCTCCAGGCATGCAAACATAAACCACAAAATCACCCAGAACCTTTTTAGAGATGCTGGGACTGCACAAACTGTGAGTTCACTAAAGGAAAGGTGAGTGTTACAGGGGTCCAGTTTCCTTTCAGTTTTCTAGTTCCATCTCTAGTTTTTTAATCTCCAGGAACAGTTTCTGGATTTCCAGCAGACTTTTCACTTTTTCCACAGGCATACCGCATTCAAAGGTCGATTTAATGTAATGAACCTCTTGACACACATCAGCATCACCTTCTTTCATCTGTTAAACAGGAAAACAAACCCCAGAAAAGCCTGTGAGGATGGAGTGCAGCAGAGGCAGAGCCACCCACTCCTCAGCTATGAGGCTGCCCTGTCCCAACAGGGGCTGCATCATCCTCAGGACCAGAAATGAAAATATTTTGAGAAGTTTTAGCAGTTTTCATGTTAGAAATCAGGCAGCACCCACCCAGGGACTCAGCCAGGCTCAGCACCCTGAGGCTCTGAGCACCTGGGAAGGTTCAACCATGGCAGGGTGGAACTGGATGATCTTTAAGGCTCCCCCCAACCCAACCATTCTGTAATTTTGTGGTACTCACACACTTGGGCAGTGGTGTCCAGCTGCCATCAGGCAAGCACGTGGCTGTCCAGGCATTTTCCATCATTCCATTGTCTGGAAACTGGTAGCCAGGAAGGCACTCCAAGGTGACAGTCTCGTCGGTCTGGTACCACCTTTGCTCACCCAAAGGGCTTTTCAGCTTTCCAAAGGGCACTTGTGGTGGTGGACACAGGACTGAAAGGAAAGCCCAGGGCAGAAGGCACCTCAGCCAGAGGTCAGAAAGGAGTTTGGGAAGTGCAGAGGAACTTAAAATTGTGCAGCTGTGAAATCAAAACCACTTCTCTTCAAGAAGAGGGTGAAGGTCAGAGCAGCCCCTGTGAGGGGCTGTGAATTCCTTATGGATTTGCTGTTTCTGGCAGTGTTGCAATCCAGGCATCCCCATGGTGGGGGTCAACATTTGGCAATAAGGGAAAGGAAAGTCAGTGAGCTCCTGACCTGTCTTAGACCTCCTTTATACAGAGCTGTCAATAAAAACTCAACTATGACCTGGAAAACACCAGCTTTGGGAAAGTTGTTTCTTCTGCAAAGAGGAGAAGGACTCAGGAAGCCCCAAGGACAGACAGAGGCAGGCAATCCTGCACCCCAAGCCCTCTGCTGTACCCCAGGGGCCACAGCTGAGCAGGAGATTTTGGGAGCACCCCTAAATGCAGTAGATGGGCACAGTTTCATTTACCCATACCACAGTTTGTTAGTGAATCACTACATCTTCCTGCCGTGGGGGTTTGGGACACTGAACTGAAAGGAAAATGCACATTAAAAATCCAGGAACAGAAAGTGGAGGAGAAAATGCTCACTCACCTGGCTGGCAGGTGGGCACGGGAGGGTCCCAGGTGCCATCAGCCAGGCACTGGCTCTGGGCAGCACCACGCAGCCTGAAGCCTTCCTCACAGGAGAAGTGCAGGAGCAGCCCATAGGGAAAGGTGAACACCTGTGGGCTCATCCTTCCCCTCTCCACCACGGGCTTGGGGCACCGAACCGCTGTGGGACAGAGCAGAGCTGGCACTGGGCTCTGGGCACAGCAGAACCCGGGCAGGGCTGCTCCTCCCGAGCCCTGATGGCCCCCGGAGAGGAGAACCAGGGTCTGTCACTTCCAGAGGGATCATCCCCCCTTCCTGTGGAGGAAGCAGCATCTGCAGGCAGCCCTGCCTGGTTTGTTCTGAGTGCTGGCACTGCCCCCAGGGCCTGGCTCAGGCTGGTGCCATGCCCTGATCCCACAGTGACCCCAAACCACTCACCCCTGCACAGGGCCTGGCTCAGGCTGGTGCCATGCCCTGATCCCACAGTCACCCCAAACCACTCACCCCTGCACAGGGCCTGGCTCAGGCTGGTGCCATGCCCTGGTCCCACAGGGACCCCAAACCACTCACCCCTGCACAGGGCCTGGCTCAGGCTGGTGCCATGCCCTGATCCCACAGTGACCCCAAACCACTCACCCCTGCACTCCGGGGCACGCCCACTCCAGGTCAGGTTCTCCCCATCCTCGGAGGTGCAGTAGAGGGATTTGTTCCCGATGAGGGACAGCCCCTCTGCACAGCTGTACTTCACTTCAGAGCCGTAGGTGAACTGTGTGAACCCCATGCCAGAGTGCTGCCCGTTGGTGATTTTGGGAGGGGGACCACAGACTGTGTGAGAGTAAAGGGAAAAGTCAGGTTTTCCTCATTCCATCAGGGAGGCAGAAGGCAGGGAGGTAACAAGAGAGGCTGGTTCTCTGTGTTTATGGCATGTGTTGCTCTCCTCACAGTCCTCCCTGCCCCTGGCCAGCTTTGGCCATGGCTGTGCCAGTGCTCCCAGGCTGACCCAGCAGAGGAACCCACCCTCAGCACAGCCCCAGCACTGCAGCACCTGTCCCCTCCCCTTCAGCCCCTTCCCCTTCCTCATCCTCTCTCTTTTCCATCCTGCTCCTAAGCAAGGTCAGGGAATGGTAAACATCATAAACCGCTTGAAGAATCCTTTCAGAAATGACTGCAAATCCCATTGACCAACACATTTCACCAATCACAGTTTTGGGAGAGGATGGAAATGCCAAAGCCCTTCCCTGCTGTGGCTTGGGCACCTTCTCCTCACACCTCACATGGTTTTCTCCCTGCTGTCCCTCCCTGTTGTATTTGCAGGGTGCTCCATGGTGATGAATCTGACTCCATGTTCTCAGAAGGTAATTTATTATTTTATGAAACTATATTATATTAAAGAATACTAAACTAAACTATACTAAAGAATACAGAAAGGATACTTACAGAAGGCTAAAAAGATAATAATGAAAACTCGTGACTCCTTCCAGAGTCCCGACACAGCTTGGCTCCTGATTGACCAAAGAGTCAAAATAATTCACAGAAACCCAATGACACAATCACCTGTGGGTAAACAATCTCCAACCACATTCCAAAGCAGCAAAACACAGGAGAAGCAAATCACATAATTATTGTTTTCCTTTTTCTCTGAGGCTTCTCAGATTCCCAGGAGCAAAATCCTGAGCTGAAGGGATTTTTCCAGAAAATGTGACAGTGACACCTCCCCACGGATGGAATCCCCAGCCCTGTCCCCACTCACCCCTGTCACAGTAGGGCACGGGGGGTCTCCATATCCCATCAGAGGAGCACTGCACCCTGTCACTGCCCCGGAGCATGAAGCCATGGTCGCACTGGAACTCCACCTGCTGCCCAAAGGTGTACTCGGCTCTGCTGGGGCTGGTCTCTGTCCCGTGGGGGATGGCTGGGCTGGGACACTGCACCTCTGGGGGACAGCAGCAGCAGAGAGGAGAGGTTGGCACAGAGCCATTCCCAGCCGAGCTGCCAGGCAGCGCTGCCAGGCACCTCAAAGCAGAGCTGGCAGGCTCAGGGATGGCAATTACAGGATAACAAGAGCTGCTCTTGGAAGGAAGAAGGATGTGAGTATTGTATTCACAGGCAACCCCAATGAGGGGGAAAAATGATGAGGAGTCTATTGATATCAGAAGGCTAATTATTACTATATTACATTAATAATATAATAAAGTATGATAATATAATATTATAATAATAATAATACAATAATAATATAATAATAAATATATTAATAATATATACAATTATAATAATCATACATTATTAAATATTAGATAATATATGATCAAAAATAATATCATAATTTATATATTAATGTTATATAATGTATAATGTATTATTAATATATTAATAATATAATATTATTAATATTACATATTATTGAATATGATACATTATTAATAAATATATTAAGATTATAATTACTATAATAAATATAATGATATAATCATATAATATAATCATATAATGTAATCATATATTACTATATAGTATATTATTATACTATATTATTCTATATTATATGACACAATATTACATTACACCTAAACTGAATCTGCCAAGCACTCGACCCTGCACACAACTGCACTCGTCTCGTAATTGTCACCCAACAGTCCTGACACACACACACACACACCTGGCCCTGACAGGCCGAGGAAACACAACACCATCACTTTGGGGCAAACAATCTCCATATTGCATTCTGCTTTTGCACAAACACAGGCACAGCAAATGAGATAAGACTATTCTTGGGAAGAATTGTGCCTTGCTTTTCTGTGTGAAGAGGAATGTGGGGCTCCATGTGAGAGCCTGTGATCAGCTGGAAATCGCCCTGGGGGATGGCTCCTCACTGGCTGCATCCCTGAATCCTTGTTGGAGCCTCTAAATAACCAGGGCGAGCTGCAGCTTTTCCTATCCAGGCACGCCACCTTTTGAGCAGCGAAATTACTGCCAGGGAGAGCCGAGGGTGCTGCAGGAAGCCCGGGCAGGGTGTGACAGTGGTGTCACCCCATGGTGATGTGCTGGCAGAGCACGATGGCAGAACATGCTGGCAGAAACGGATCCTTTTATTCTGAATTCATCCCAGCCTCCTGAAGATGCCATGGTGAGATGGATCGCCCTTGAGTGTGGTCACCAATTGTGGTCACCAATTGTTGCAGTGTTGTTGAGGGTCCTCAGGATGAGGTGAGAGATGAGAATTGACTCCAAGTTCTCAGAAGGCTGATTTATTATTTTATGATGTGATATTATATTAAACTAAAATTATATACTAAAACTACCCTAAAGAAAAAGAAAGGAGAATGAATAATAGAAAAGAATGAATAATAAAAACCCATGACAGACTCAGAGAGCCCGACACAGCTGGACTGGGATTGGTCATTAAGTTAAAACAATTCATATGCTGGGTAAACAATTCTCCAAATCACATTCCAGAGGAGCAAAACATGGAGAAGCTGAAGCTTCCCAGCTTCCCAGGAGAAGAAATCCTGGCGAAGGGATTTTTCAGAAAACATGACAGAGTAGACCACTGCTGTACTCACTCTGGCACAGCCTGGGCACCGCGGACCACGTGAAGTTCTGGAGACAGGTGATGGTTGGGGACACCCCGGGGACCAGGGAGAAGCCGGCTCGGCACGAGTAGGACAGCGTGGTGCCAACAGGGAACTCCCGGCGGGGCTGGAAATCGGCGAACTCCACAGAGGGAGGGTGGCGACACTGCCCTGGGGACAGCACGGAAATTTATCACTGCCTTGGGGACAGCAGGGACAGCACAGAGCCTTATCACTGCCCTGGGGACAGCACAGAGCCTTATCACTGCCCTGGGGACAGCACAGTGCCTCAGGAGACAGCACAGAGCATCAGCACTGCCATGGGGACAGCACAGAACCTTATCACTGCCCTGGGGACAGCAGGGACAGCACAGAGCCTCAGCACTGCCCTGGGGACACACAGAACCTTATCACTGCCCTGGGGACAGCACAGAGCCACAGGAGACAGCACAGAGCATCAGCACTGCCCTGGGGACACACAGAGCCTTATCACTGCCATGGGGACAGCACAGAACCTTATCACTGCCCTGGGGACAGCACAGAGCCTTATCACTGCCCTGGGGACAGCACAGAGCCTCAGCACTGCCATGGGGACAGCACAGAACCTTATCACTGCCCTGGGGACAGCACAGAGCCTTATCACTGCCATGGGGACAGCAGGGACAGCACAGAGCCTCAGGGGACAGCACAGAGCCTCAGCACTGCCATGGGGACAGCACAGAGCCTTATCACTGCCCTGGGGACAGCAGGGACAGCACAGAGCCTCAGGGGACAGCACAGAGCCTCAGCACTGCCATGGGGACAGCACAGAGCCTTATCACTGCCCTGGGGACTGCAGGGACAGCACGGAACCTTATCACTGCCCTGGGGGCAGCACAGAGCCTCAGGGGACAGGACAGAGCCTCAACACTGCCATGGGGACACAGAGCAGGGACAGCCAGAGCCTCAGGGGACAGCACAAAGCCTCAACACTGCCCTGGGGACAGCACAGAACCTTATCACTGCCCTGGGGACAGCAGGGACAGAGCCTCAGCACCACCCTGGGGACAGCAGGGACAGCAAAGAGCCTCAGCACTGGGAGCTTTTCTTTGGTGGAAAACCCCAGCAATAAGTGAGGGACAGCAGAACCCCTGAGCTTGGCTGTGGGGTGAAGAGAAAGGGAGAAACAGTGGGGGAAATTCCCCAGAGAATGTGAACGGAGTGAGAATCTTTATTCTTGTGTGCTTTGGTACCTTGTGGGTGTCCCCTGCAGGGAGGGACAGCCCTGCCAAGCTCCCCAGGGTGATCCCAGAGGGAATTCACAGAATTCACAGAATCACTGGGTTGGAAGAGACCTTCAAGATCATCGAGTCCAACCCAGCCCCAACACCTCAACTAAACCCTGGCACCCAGTGCCACATCCAGGCTTTGTTAAACACCCCCAGGGATGGTGACTCCACCACCTCCCTGAGCAGCCCAATCCAGAGCTTTATCTGTAAAAAACTTCTATAAAAACTCTCCCTTTCTGTTAAAATCTTTTTCCTGATATCCAACCTAAATTAAATTTCCCTTGGTGCAGCTTGAATCCAGCCAGCCAGCAGCGCTCCCGGTGATGCCCACCCTCCAAACCCCCTCCAAGTGCTTTTGGGGAAACAGGAGCAGCCGCTTGCAGCTGGCAGAGGCCAGCAGGGGGTGTGAGCTCACCTGGGATGCAGGAGGGCACCCGTGGGTACCACCGGCCGCTGTGTGTGCAGCGTGCAGTGCTGGCAGTGCCCACGAAGCCGGGGTCACACTGCAGTGTGGCTGTGCTGCCAAAGGTGAAGTTCTCTGCAGAGCTCAGCTGCCCGTGTGCGATGGAAGGGATGGGACATTGAGACTCTGTGGAGCATAAAAAAAAAAAGAAAAAAAAAAAAGGGGTTTTAGGGGTGTTTTGCATAATGGCATCATGGTGGGCAAATGTCATGGCAGCTCTGGCTGGGGGGGAGAGGAGATGTGGCACTGCTGGGTCAGGAACAGAAGTGAAGGGGACACAAACTCTCTTCAGCAGGCCAATAACAATAACTCCTCAGCTGCTGTGGAAACACCCCCACATCCCTGCATCTCGAGGCCTTTCTGGGTCGCTGTGACCCCGAGATTGTTCAAAGTCTCTTTTCCCAGCCCAGTGCTTGAAGAAAGAGTCAGAGCTCTTCATTTCTCTGTCTCCAGGTTGTTCATTGTTTCTTATCTATAAAAATTTTTCTCCTGCCCTGCCGAGGTCCATCCAGCAGGACAGTTCCAGGCACTCTGCCTGCCCCCAGGGCAGGGTTATGTCTTTATACTAAAAACTACCTGTACAATATTTACAATTACATCCCAATACCTATCACCTGTGTTAGACAGTGAGCTTCTACTCTAAACCAGTCGAAAAGTGCCACCATCACAGCAGAAGATGGAGGCCAAGAAGAAGAAGGAGAAGAAGGACAGGACATGCCCAGATCCTTCCATCTTGCCTCATCAACCCCCATACCAAAAACCCCAAAATCTACTTTTCCACCCCGTGATAACTTCACTATTATTCTACCTAAACTGTTGTGGCTTGCAGATCTTCATCTAAGGTTGGTAATTTGCTCCATAATCAATCCCAGAGGTGTTTTGGGCTCTGTGCCAGGGTCTCTGAGCCCCCTGGCCGGGTCCTGGCTGTTCTGGACAGCCAGAGGGATGTGCTGGGTTCCCACACCTGCACTCATGGAACAGCACTTATTTGAGCTGTTTATTTGCATACACTATAAATGAACCTTTTTGTTATATACACTTTATATATGATCTCTTTATTCGAAAGCCATTCCTTTTTGTACACTGTTCTGATACAGGTGGACCTGATTGGTCATTTAATCAACACACCATCACCACTGGCTAATTAAGGAAATCCCCTTTGGTAAACAATTTATGAGAAAACAACTGCTCAAAACACCAGCTGCAAGATTGTTTTAGTTCTTTCTCTCAGCCTTCTCAAAACTCCCCAGAACAATTCCTGGGGAAGTTTATCTGGCTTTCTCTGGCCAGGCTGTCAATACCCACAGAGACAAAGCTGTGTAATGACTACAGAGACTGAGGCAGTGGTTTGGGGGTTTATAAACATCCTGAGCCATCAGCAGGACCCCAAACCTGTAGGGTTTCCTTTCCACACAACCAAAACCTTTCCTGCCCTTCCCTTGGAGCCCTTGCTCAGGCAGGGCACAAGTGACTCAGCTCAGGTGCAGCAGCTCCCTCCAGCCTCATAAAAAAAAAAAAAAAAAAAAAAAGAATTTCTACAACTGCATGACCTCTGTCACACCTGCACATCACTGATGTCCCAATAAAAAACTCCTCTTTCCATGTCTCCCATGAGAAATATTTGGGGGCTTATCACAAATAACAGAGTAAACAAAACTCCAGCAGCTCTAACTGGGGTTTCTTCCTGCCTGGCAGTGCTGGCAGGTGACCAAGACAGAGTTAAAAACATGTCAGGACATCCTGGTCCACATCCAGGTGCTGTAGCATCCCCCACCTGCACCGTGCCAGGGCAGTGCCACCCGTGCTGCCTTTGGTGCCGTCCCCATGGAAAATATCTTGGAAAAGATCTTGTTTGTGTCTCCTCCACATTAATTATTGGCACCTCATTAGCAATGTTTGGCTTTGGGAAATGGGCTGAGAAGCATTAGGAAGTAAAAGCAATAAATATTGTCAATAAAAGCAGAGTGCACAGGCAGTGCTGGTGCAGGGCTGTGCACCCTGGAGAAGTTTCTGGAAAGGTTTGGGTTTAACTGAACCCCCAACTTCCAGACAGAAACTGCTGCTTATTCCCCTTCCCAGAGACATTCAGTGCTCAGCAGATTTGCACTTCTGCAGTTCTGAGGTCAGCCTGGGGGGTGCCTGCCCATGGCCCAGCTGCCTTGGGCAGCTCTGGGGGCTGCCCCAGGGCTGAGGCATCACAGAATCAGTCACAGAAGCAGGGAAGGGACATTATGGAAGGGACATAAAACTTGGAATGGAAGGGACATTAAAGCCCATCCTGGGCAGGGACACCTCCCACTGTCCCAGGCTGCTCCCAGCCCTGCCCAGCCTGGCCTTGGGCACTGCCAGGGATGCAGGGGCAGCCCCAGCTGCTCTGGGCACCTGTGCCAGGGCCTGCCCACCCTCCCAGGGAACAATTCCTTCCTAACACCCAATCTAACCCTGCCCTTATTCACCCTAAACCCATTCCCCTTTCCCTGCCAGGCCTTTCCTGGTGCAGAGCCCCTCTCCAGCCTTCCTGGAGCCCCTTCAGGCCCTGCAAGGCTCTATCAGCTCTTCCCAAAGCCCCTGTGGAAGGAAAGCAGAGCCCCAGAAGCCCAGACCCTGAGGAGGGAGGGAGGGGAGGACACTCACCCTGAGTCCCCATGGGCTGCAGCAGCAGAACCAGCACTGCCAGAAGCTGCCCTGGCATGGTGAGGGTGGGAGCTGCCCTGGCAAGGAGAGATTCTGCCCTGAGAGCCTGCCAGGGAAGGGGAAGCAGCAGTGGGAAGTTGGGGACAGGCCAAAGACACCACTGACACCACCCCCAGCCCTGGGATGTGCAAGGCAAGGGAGGCTGCTCTGGGCACAGAGGGAGTGAAGGGGGCTCACAGCTCCAAGGGCTCTGCAGCAGCCTGGCCTCGTGTCTGGGGCAGGTTTACACCCAGGGCAGGTGGGGTGGGGGGTGCCAGGCTGCTGTGGAACATCCCCACATCCCTGCACTCATGGAACAGCACCTAACTGAGCTGTTTATTTATGTACACTATAAATAAATAAAATTATTTATTATATACACTTTGTATATTATCTGTACTTCATACCTATTACAGAAATACTTCCCCTTTACTAGAGATAGAACAGATTATTAAAACCCAGACAGAGCAGTCTTTACAATTTCAGGTTTATTTTAATCTCTGGTCCCATCACAAGACATGTGGCCCACATAGTGCTTCCCCCTCACTGGATGGTGCAAAATAAAAAAAAAAATCAAAACCATTCCTTTCTTTCTGTACACTGTTATTTGTCCTTGGGGAACACACAGAGATGTGGCACTTCCATCCTGCTTGGGAGGAATACCTGGCATTTTTGCTTTGCTAGGATAGAGGCTTTGAGGTTTTCTTGGTGATGAGAAAAGTAATTAGGCAGTGAAGGGGTTGTTCCCACTAATGAGTGCAGTGTGGATGAACTGGGCAGCACTGGGATAGACTGGAGAGGTGCAGCAGCTGCAGGTGAGTGGCTCTCACCACGTTCATGCCTGTTTCTACCACCAAAATTCACTTTCCACTCAGTTCCTTCCTAACTGTGCACTGCCAGTGTAGCAAACAGATCTAAATGTGAAGCTTTGAAAGGCATAAAGTGATCTACAAACTGAACCTGGTGAGCTCTAAAAATGGACTCACAAGTCATTGACTCACAAGTCCTTGACTCCTCATGTGACCAAATCTGTGGCCAATTGTTAAATTTTGTCCTGGCTACTTCAGCATTAGCACAAATTACAAAGCCATAAAGATCCTCAGTCAGCATCATGATCCAACACAGAGAGGATGGTTCTTAAAATCCCAGTCAGCCGTAGGTGGTGACTTTTAGCTCCTTTTCAAGTTTCTGGATCTCCAGGAAGAGCTTCTTGACTTCCAGATGGGTTTTCAGTTCTGACAGAGGCATTCCACACTGGAAAGCTGCTTTGTGTTGAAGAATCCTCTCACACACCTCACTTTTCCTCTTAAAAAGAACCAAAGCAAAGGCAGAGTGAGACTCCAGTGTGGGGTGACAAAGCAACTGCCCTCCTGAAGCTGGACCAAAGCTACAAATGGGGCAAGAAACAGGAAAAACGGGGCAGCTGGTGGGACTTACACACGTGGGTGGTGGTGTCCAGGTGCCATCAGCTGAACAGGTGGTTTTGGAAGGTGCCTCTAAGTGCCCACGATGTCTGCAGTAGAAGTTCACAGTTTCATTCACCTCATACCACATCTTGTTGAAGTTAATCACCACGTCATCCTGCCTGGCAAGCCTGGAGCACCGAACTGAGGGGGAAACACACACAAAAAACCCAATAATGGGAGGAGATGGAGGAGAAAACTCTCCCTGTGAGCCAGCAGAGCAGCCCCCGGGCCGAGCAGGGCAGGGCTGGCACTCACCTGGCTGGCAGGTGGGCACGGGCGGGTCCCAGGTGCCATCAGCCAGGCACTGGCTCTGGGCAGCACCACGCAGCCTGAAGCCTTCCTCACAGGAGAAGTGCAGGAGCAGCCCATAGGGAAAGGTGAACACCTGTGGGCTCATCCTTCCCCTCTCCACCACGGGCTTGGGGCACCGAACCGCTGTGGGACAGAGCAGAGCTGGCACTGGGCTCTGGGCACAGCAGAACCCGGGCAGGGCTGCTCCTCCCGAGCCCTGATGGCCCCCAGAGAGGAGAACCAGGGTCTGATGTTGGGAAGGATGGAAGTTTGACAAGGAAGTCTCACAGATATGTGTGTTTAGCAGAAAGATTTTTGAATGTAGAATCTGAAGAAGGAATAGAGATGGAAGCAAGTTTTGATATAGAAGGAAAGAATTGCTGAGCCAGTCTCACTGGATAGCCAAGGAAGCAAAAAATATGCTATGACTTAGAGCAAAAGATAAACCCACCCCAAACAAGAAGATGTTTTTGCCAAGCAGAAAGATAGCACAGGCAAAATAATCAGCAAAGTTGCAACTAGAAAAAAGGTCTCAGAATTTTCCACTGCAAGAAATCTGAAAAACAACTTCTAGCTTAAACTGTAATGTACTAACTTTGATTGACTGGAGAGCAGTAACATGAATATGGTAATTATAGTAGTTATGATAGGCTATAGATAATAGTTAAGGTATAGATTGGCTCTGCTGTATGAAGATGCTCAGCAAAGAAAAGTCTATAATGCATTGTGACCAAAAGAAAAGTCTATAATGCATTGTGACCAAAACCAAAGGGTCTCCAGGCCTGCCTGCAGCTGGAGCTGACAGCTGTGGGCACAGCTCTGTCACCCACAACCCTGGGCTGCTGTGACATCTTGGATGTAATAAACTGCATTTTGGAGACTGCCTGGAGTCCCACATCTCTCATTGAGGCTCTTACAGTCTGCCACTTCCAGAGGGAACATCCCCCCCTCCTGTGGAGGAAGCAGCATCTGCAGGCAGCCCTGCTCACTTTAACCCCGTTGTTCTGAGTGCTGGCACTGCCATGCCCTGATCCCACAGTGACCCCAAACTGTCAGCGTTCAGGAGCACATAATCACAGAATGATTACATGCAGGTGCTTTTATTGAAGAGCTCTGGGTGTCAGGGGTGCATAGACCCAAATCTGACCCAACATGGTTTCGAGCTGAACATATTTTTTATTTTATATTATATATTTATATATATACTTTAGAATATATTTATATTTTATTTATATTTTATACTTCATATTTTATATTTTATATTTAGATTTAGATTTAGATTTAATGAATATTTTATGCATATTTTATATTCTATCATTATATAAATTATATATTAATTATTAAACTTACATTGTTCTATTGTATACATTGATTTCATCCAAGCAGGGATTTCTCGTGATCCCACTCAAACCCCTAACAGAGTTTCTCATGATTCTTTAAACAATAATTATATCTGATCACATCTAACAATTATATCATTTATCATATACTGACTACACAGGTGTAGTTTCACATATTCTGGCAAATACAAGGCCTAACATATTCTAGATAATTCAAGGCCTTGTTTGTGTCTCCTCCACATTCATTATTTCCCAGGGCCTACCTTTAACATTTTCCCAGGGCCTTCTAAGCCTAACTTTCTTTCTAACCCCCCGAATTTTCTATGATTTTAAAATCTTTCACTATCAAAACCACTCACCCCTGCACTCTGGGGCAGGTCCACTCCACGCCAGGCTCTTGCCATCGTCCGAGGTGCAGTAGAGGGACTTGTCCCCCACCAGGGACAGCCCCTCTGCACAGCTGTAGGTCACCTTGGAGCCATAGAAGAACTCCCTGCCACCTCTGCCAGAGTGCTGCCCAAAGGCTATTTGGGGAGGGGGCCCACACGCTGTGGAAAAAAGGGAATTGGGAAAGAAAGACACGTGCAGTGCAGTTAGCACCTTCAGGTGAGAGTCAAAAACATTTCTGTGAAATCAGCACACAGTTCATTTTGTGGTTGGTGTGAGGCAAATTCACAGGGAGCTGCTGCCTGGATTCTGGCCTCTTACAGCACCCCAGAAATATCAGGATATTTCCAGTGGTGGCCACCCCACTCCTGAAGTGGTCAAGAAACACGTGGATGTGGCACAGTGGGATTCACTCAAAGCCTGGACCTGATGATGTTGGAGGTATTTTCCAACCTTAATGATTCTAATTCCAGCTCTGGGGAGGGGACACCTGGCTGAGGTCGTGCCCCCAGGAGCAGGTGCTGCAGGCAGATCACCCACTGGTGGCAGGGGATCACCCACTGGGGGCAGGGGATCACCCACTGGGGGCAGGGATCACCCACTGGGGGCAGGGGATCACCCACTGGGGGCAGGGATCACCCACTGGTGGCAGGACATCACCCACTGGTGGCAGATCGCTTGTCCCCTGTGTGTCACACATACCTTGGTCACAGAAGGGCACCTGGGGCTCCCAGCTCAGATCAGCCCCACAGGTGATGGACTCAGAGCCCCTGAGGGCAAAGCCCTCCTCACAGGCCAGCCTCACCCGGGTCCCCACTGAGTAGCCACTGCTGCTTTTATAAACCTCCTTTCCATGAGGGACATTTGGCTTTGAGCAATGTAGTTCTAGAAATAATGGGAAATAAAAAACGTTGTGCATTTCCAAAAAGAACTCCAGTCATGTTTTCTATGGAGAAGAGCTACCAACAAATCTGAACCATGGTAGGAAAGTGACCAAGCCCCAGGTGCAGGTCTCAGGCTGCCCCTGTAACCCTGAAGGGTCAGTACAGGGAATTCTCCATGCTCTAATCTGCCTGCCTTGGGAGGTGGAGCAGGTTTTTCCCTCCTGGCAAGGTTTTCCTGAGTTTTTTGGGGATATTGCTGTGGTGCTGGGTCAGGAGTTGGAGCAGTGTCAGTTATTTACTCATTTTCTCCTGACAGGGGAAATGCCTTGGGAACATCTTCTGCTCTCCATAAAAGCAGCCCCAAGCACAAACCACATCCCCTTCCAGCTGGGTAAATGTCTCCCTGGCTTCCTCAGGAACCTCCCAAGCCTCTAGAAGCTTCCAACCCACCACCCTTGCACCCTCCAGACACCAGCTCAGCCCTGCCAAAACCCTGCCCTTTTTCCAGGGGGCCCATATGGACCTTTTGCTGCCTGTATATTCCACATTAACCCAGGAGAAGTAGATCTGGGGCCACCTGGAGTGGGGGGGAAAATTCCCCATGGTTTCTGTCATGCTCATTTCACCACTCTGTCCCACCTGGAATGCACTCTGGCACTGCTGGAGTCCATTCACCATCGCTGCCACAGTGGAGGGTGATGCTGCTGCCATGGCTTTTGAAAGCAAATCCTTCACTGCACGCCACCTCCAGCCTGTCCCCGCTCTCATAAACCTCTTTCACTTGCCATGGGTGCAAGGGCCTTCCATTTGGGATGTGTGGATCTGGGCAAGGAATTCCTGGGAAATGCCAAACATCAGTGAGGGTGAAACCATGGCAAAGCCAAGTGGGTGACGGGAAATTTGTTGTGAAGACAAGGACGGATGGACAGACACATCATGACATTAAATCTGCCCCAAAAGCATCCCTGGGCTTTCCTGGGGTGTGGAATGTTGGTGGTGGACCCTCAAGAGCACAATGGATGTTTTCCAGAGGTTCAAGGAGCTGGCAAATAAAGCAAAGCCAACTCTGCAGCTGAGGAATAAATCAAAGGAATTTGAGAGTCAGCAAAGACCAAGCTGGGCCCTGGAGCATCCCCCTGTCCCCCAGGCTGTCCCCACCCCACGTGCAGCTCCTTCACACACTCTGGCAGTCACAAAAGCCCCAGGCACTCACTTTCACATGGAGGTGGGACTTCACTCCACACAAAACCCTGCAGGCAGCTGATGTTCCAGGCGGTTTGCCCTCCTCTGAACTGGTGGCCCTGCTGGCACTCGTAGGTGACCACGGTGTCCACAGGGAACAGGTTGCCAGCCAGCCTGGTTTTCAGAGCATTCCTCACATCTGGGGGGTCATCACAGCTGCCTGGGGGTGAGACAGCAATTTAGGGACAGTACTGCATCACAGGGCTTGGCATGGAGGGAATTTGGGTGAAAAGCACGGGCTCATATTGTTCATTCTGACATGCATTGAATCATCCAGGTTCAGGAAGGGGAAAGAGGGAATGCAAAGGAGACAAACGAAGATATACAGATATTTTTTTCCTCCTGGAGAGAGACTTTTCACAAGGGAATATAAAGCAATATAAAGACTACCCAGTGCAAATCTCCAATCACCCAGTGCAAAACAACAACTAAATAAACTACTTAGTGCAGTAGAGCACTGTCCCTGCAGACTCACTGCGCTGGCAGAGGGGCAGGGGGGGCTCCCAGAGGCCGTTGTCCTTGCAGGTGGAGGCCTCGCTGCCACTGAGGCTGTAGTGCAGGTTACAGTCGAACACCACCGTGTCCCCAAAGCTGTAGTCAGGCTGGTATCCACTCAGCAGCTTCCCATTCTCCACTCTTGGCTGCTTGCAGGTCACCACTGTACCAGGGGAAGCACACAGGGAAGCAGCAGTTAGGCTCCAGATGGAGATATGAGGGTTGTGATATTGTCCCAGATTGCAAGGCAAGGTGTATTCTATTTGCCATCTGTTAGAGGTGTGGCAGTTTTCTTCTGTTAATTAGGCAGTTTTCTTTATCTCTTCCACAACCAATCCTCCCTCCAGGGATACACCTGCTGATAACAGCTATTGAATGTCCCTGCATGGCTGATAAGAACTACAGCATCCCATTGGCAGATGTGAGCCCAGGGGGAGGAGCCAAGCATTCCTACCTGGATATAATCTGGAGATTCTGGAACACCAGCACAGCTTCTGCACTGGATTGCCAGAGGAACAGCAGCTGCCTCTGCCCCTGGATCTTCAGAGGCAGAGACTGCACCTTTCTCCAGGATCCCTGCTCCAGCAGAACCAGCCCTGACACTGCAGGAGGGCTGAGCCACAATTCCAATGGTTCTGCTGCCAGCACCCTGACCCACAGGGTGTCAGGCTGGGTTCTGACTCTGGCAGTGCTGTTTTGGTTTACTGCATTGTTTATTTTATCCTTTATTTTCTTCCCTAATAAAGAACTGTTATTTCCTGCTCCCATATTTTTTGCCTGAGATCCCCTTAATTTCAAATTTATAACAATTTGGAGAGAGGGGGTTTACATTTTCCATTTCAGGGGACGCTCCTGCCTTCTTTAGCAGACACTTGGCTTTCCTAACTGAGACAGATATATGGGATATATGGGTTTTGAAAAAAACCCCATCACCTTTTTCAGAAGGGCTGAAAACAGCAGCGGGGTGACGTGGTGGTTTTCTACATCTTGCCCCATGTTACAGCAGGGGTTTTTAAGGCAAAGCATAAAGAGAACCCAGAGGAGCAGGTTTGGAAATTCTTTGCAGCCATTCTGTTTCACAGCAGGTGAGAGGGATCCCCTGCCCTGTGGGCACAGTGAAATCCCACTCCCACCTCCCTGCTGACACTGTGACCGTGAGGGGAGACCCCAATTCCTGTCACAGCTGCCACACTCAGAGGGTCCCATCTGCAAGAGGTGATTCCATTCCAGCAGGATGGAGGGGAGAGGAGGTTCCAAGGGAGGAAACAGCAGAGCAGGAGCAGGCAGCAGCGCAGGGGCTGGTGCTGGGATGTGGGAGCAGCTCACCTTTGCATTCTGGAGCTGGGCTGCTCCACACACCGTTCAGGTTGTCCTTGCTTGTGCAGAAAATGGAGGCCTCTCCCAGCAAGGAGAAAGGTCTCTCTCCCATCCTGGGCTTGTGGCACTGGTAGGTGACAGAGTCCCCATACTGAAAATACTCCTTGTCCATCCCATTGTGCTGCCCATTTGCTATTTCTGGAGGGGGTGCACAGGGAATTGCTGTGGAAAAAGGGGAAGATCATCATGGGAATGAGAAGAAGACAAAAAAAATAATTTAATTTATTTTGAACCAAAGATCTGGCCAGAAAAATGTGGAAACAGGAGGTAGCAGAAGGGTCAGAAATCAAAGGCAGGTCTTGAGGAGCTGCACCAGCCCCGAGCTCTGGCTGGGCACTGAGGGGGTTTGGGATATCCCAGGCTCAAATGTAGCTGCATCTCTCCCAGAGAGTGAATGAACATTTCTGCAGGAAGGGAAACACAGATTAAAAATGCCTTTCTAGGCTCCACCATGCCAAAATCCTGGGCAGATGCCAAACTGCAGATGCCACTGAGATACCAAAATCCTCAGCAGAGCAACACAACAGCCTCTTTATCCAGCCCCAGCCACATCCCTGATAATTAAAGAATAGATAATTAAGGAACTTTGCTTACCCTGACAAATGGGAATTTCTCTGTCCCAGGTAAGAACCTCATTTCTGAACACACATTCAATCTCAGAGTCTCCAATCAGCCTGTACCTGTGTGAGACAGGGGAGAGGGAATTACTCCACAGACTCCGTCCTGATGTGTTACCCACATCACCACCAGCAAGGTTTGGGCTCCTTTGTCAGAATTCCAGAGATCAGAAATTGGTCAGAAAGTGTCACTTCCTCAAGGACACACTGGCTTTTGACAAAAACATTTTTTTAATTTAAAAAAATGACACATTTCTAAGGAAATGAGTAATCTTTATCAACTACTTACAGCTCTGAGCTCAGTATTCACATCTTTCCTTCAAAAGGACCCTGAAACATTGGGAATGGTTTGAAAAGAGCCAGGAGGGTGAACCTGAGTTTGGGAAGAACTGCCTCAAAGTAGGAGATTAAGACACTCACAGTCAGTCTTAAAGCTCTCAAAGGAAAGCTTAAAAGGTATTTCAGTCAGGGTCTGCAATTACCTACATGGGGGAGGCTCTGACAGCAAAGGGGGGAAAAAGCTTTGGAAAACTGTCTGGAGAGGAAGAAGCCCTGTGGCCCAGGTGCTCGTGGCTTACCCAGTGTTGCAGGTGAAGTTCACTTTGGTACCAAAGGTGAATGCTTCAGGCAGGACCAGTCTGCCATTAACCGGCTCCCCGGGGTAGCTGCACGCCTTGGCTGGGGACAACAGGGCTCCAGTCAGCTCCCAGCTCAGTTTCTTGGCAGGAGAGCCAAAGAATTGCCCAGTTCTGAGCCAGGGGATGGAGCAGACACCTCCAGATGTCCCCTCAACCTGAGGTTACTCTGTGACTCCCGGTGCTGGCCAGACCTGCCCTGTGAGCTGCTGCCTCTGGGCTTTGCAGAGACCTGTGGCACCATCTCTTCCCAGCTTAAGGGCCCTCCCTCTGCAGCTCCAGTGCTTTTCTAGACACAGGGGCTCAAAATGCCTGAGCAGAAGAACATCCTTTGAGTCAGCAGTGAAGCACAGCCAGCACCAAAGGTGATTTCAGCTCCTGCCATCACTGCCAGCACACAGAGGAACAAACCCAGTGCTTCCCTTCAGGTCACTCATTGCCACCATCCCCAGGGCTCGCTTTGTGTTCTTCTCCAACAGAAGGAGCTGGCTGCATCAGCAATCAAAACCAATGCCACAGAATCCCAGAATGGTTCGGGAGGGGCCCTAGAGATGATCTTGTACCAACCCAAGTGTCACTGTCATATTTTCTGGAAAATCCCTTTGCCCAGGATTCTTCTCCTGAGAAGCCTCAGAGAAAAATGAAAACAATAATTATCTGATTGGCTTCTCCTGTGTTTTGCTGCTTTGAAATGTGGTTTGGACATTGTTTACCAACAGCTGCATGTTTCATTGGTCACATGTGAATTGTTTTTACTTATTGGCCAATTATGGTCAAGCTGTGTTGGACTCTCAGAAGGGAGAGTCATGAGTTTTCATTATCATTCTTTCCAGCCTTCTTTCTCTGTTCTTTAGTATTCTTTTATCTCAGAATCTCTGCTGGTCAGAGTGACTCTGAGATACATACAAGCCTCTTTTCCCAACCTGGCAGTCGAAGGAGGAGTCAGAATTCTTCTGTTCTCGTTCCAAAGGTTGTTTATTGTTTCTTATCTATAAAATTCTTTCTCTGACCTGCTGAGATCTGTCTGGCAGGTTGGGTTGAGGCACACTGCCCGCCTCAGAGGTGGTGTTGTCTTTTTATACTAAAATCTACATGTACAATATTTACAATTACTTTCCAATACCTATCACCTGTGTTAGTGAGCTAACCAATCTAAAAGTGCCAACATCACAGCAGAAGATGGAGGCCAAGAAGAAGGAGAAAGACTGGACACGCCCAGATTCCTCCATCTTGCCCCCTGAACTCCCATTCTAAAAACCCCAAAAATATATTTTTCACCCTGTGACAAACTAACTATCATTCTACTAAAACTTTCTTGACTTGTAATTCTTCATGTAAAGGTTGGTAATTGTTTTTCCAAGGGTTAGATCAAAGACACAGGTGTCTTGGACTCTGTGCCAAGGTCTCTGAGCCCCCTGGGCAGGGGCTCGAGCCCTCCAGGGCAGCCAGAGGAACTTCCTGTGTTCCAACACTTTTAGTGTAGTTTCAGTATAGTATTCCTGAATACCATATAATATCATAAAATAGCAAATCAGCCTTCTGAGAACACGGAGTCAGATTCATTCCTTCCTCCTCCATCCGGGGACCCCAAAACCACCACACCCAAGGGCAGGGACGCCCCCAGACACACTCACGTATGCAGATGTCATTGGATCCACGCCACAGCCCGCTCACTCCGCAGGTGAGGACGTTTGGAACGTGAGCATTTCTCACATAGCCTGGCCTGCAGACAAACTCAATCCTGGAGCCATAGGGGAAGAACTCGATGCCCTCCAGCCGCCGCTTGGGCTCTGCTGATGGTGATCGTGGTGGAGGGGGACAGCGACCTGGGGACACAGGGCCCTGTCACCATGACAGCTTCTGAAAAATCCTCTTTGCCCAGGATTTGCTCCTGGGAAGCTGAGAAGCCTCAGAGAGGAATGAAAACACCCGTGATATCTTCTGAAAAATCCTCTTTGCCCAGGATTTTGCTCCTGGGAAGCTGAGAAGCCTCAGAGAGGAATGAAAACACCCGTGATATCTTCTGAAAAATCCTCTTTGCCCAGGATTTTCTCCTGGGAAGCTGAGAAGCCTCAGAGAAAAATGAAAACAATAATTCTCTGATTGCTGCTCCTGTGTTTTGCTGCTTTGGAATGTGGCTTGGACATTGTTTACCAACAGGTGTGTGAAAAATGCGTATTTTATGATTGGCTTTTCGCAAATATTAAAATCAATATTATATGTGTTATGTTAGAAAGTTATGCTGTATTAATTCTCTTAAGTAGTGTGTTAAATATAGTTTTAGGTTATAATGTTAAAATAGAAACCATGTATGCGAGATATTTTTTTTAAGAAAGGAATGAGGTACTTGCACCAGATAGCAGCCACAGGACACCTAAATCTTTCAGAGAAAAAGAATTTATTGCTCCCTTATCAGGAGAAACAAACTTCTTCCTGCCTTGCTCAGTTCTGAAGATGCCATCAGGATTAAGAAGAAGCTGACCCTGCCCAGACAGAATCCTGTGTTTGAATGGAATTTATGCATCATGTATGAGGTGTATGAATATGCAACAGGCTATTGCCTTTAAGGGTTAATCCTCTGTTAATGTGGGTCCTTTTTTGGGCTTATTTTGCCCAGAAAAAGGTACCCGGACTGTCCATAACTCTTTGGTTTTATTGTCTCGTATTGTCCTAATCCAAATTGTCCAAATTTTTATTACTCTAATTATATTGCTATTTTTATAACCATTTTATTATTATTAAACTTTTTAAAATTTTAAAAACAAGTGATTGGCGTTTTTCACAAGGCGAATGTTTGATTCTTTCCATGTGAATTGTTTTTAATTAATGTCCAATCACAGCCAGCTGTGTCAGACTCTGAGGAGTCAGTCACGAGCTTTCATTATCATTCTTGTGAAGCCTTCTGATGTATTTCTCTTTCTTTAGTATAGTTTTAGTATAATATAATATAATATAATATAATATAATATAATATAATATAATATAATATAATATAAATATAATATATAATTAATATAATATATCATATCATAATAAATCAGCCTTCTGAGAACATGGAGTCAGATTCTCATCTCTCACCTCGTCCTGGGGACCTCACAAACACCACAAGCCCATGTCACAGATTGTTCTGGTTTGTTCCCCTCAGTGCCCCAAAGCAAAGAGAAGAGGAGCCTGTGGCTGGCAGGGATCTGACCCCTCCAGTCCCACTCCTTGCATCTCTCCCAGCAGATTCAAAGGCTGGACACAAAGTCCAGATGAAGCATTTCTTCTCCTCACTTAGTATAAATTATTGCACTTTTGCCGCTAAAATAGTTTTGTACCTGCTTCCCACAGAAAGAAAAAAACAAAAAGGCAAAGGAAGAGCTGATCACAAAGATTTACAGAGCCCTTGAAATGCACAGGCAATGAGGAAAAGAGAAGGATTCAAGTCTTGTAAAGCCCAGGAGAAGGTTTTCCTCCAGGGGGTCTCAGTTCATCCTGGTGGACTCATTCACTTACTGTGGACAGTGACAATGAGAGCAGCAGTGAGGAGTGACCCAAGCACAGCTGCACAGCTCCTCTGCCTCCCCAGCTCCAAAGCTGACATGATTATTCCTGCCTGGAGGTCCCACAGATGTCACCACATTCCCCTCCTGGGACAGTACCTGTGTAGACAGCAGAGGGGTATTTGGGGTGTTTATACTCAGCTACATGCACAGGTCTTATTTCTGCACCCCTGAGCAGTTCCTACAGTCACAGGAGAGGAGTAGAAGGAGAAGGAGCTGAATTTCTTTTCTGGAAACTTACAGGTAAAACACTTTATTGGTGGTAATCAATCTCTTTGGAAGGAAATAAATTCCTAGTCAGGAGAAATCCTACAGGGGTCACCAGGAAAGCTCCCTGACAATGAATCACCCTCGGGGAGAGAGAGAAGTATCCAAGCAAAAAGTTCCATCAGTCTGTGCAAATATTCCCTGAGTGAAGTGAATATTTCAAGCTGTAAAGGGTCACAGGCAAATCAAACCAAACTGCTTTACAAAATGGAATTTAAGTGCAATTTGCACTCACCTGGCAGCCCTAGGGAGCTGGAAGAGCCCTCTCTGTGTTACCCAGGGTCACTCACGAGCCTGAGCCCTCCCAAAGTTCCAGAATCTCCCAGTGCCTGCTTCCCTCCTGGGAATGAGGGTCCCCCTCCCTGCTCCCTGCCCTAAACCCAACACTTCCCATGCCTGCTTCACTCCTCTGCCTTTCTCTCAGCCCTTGGCACCCCTCGTGGATTAATCTGATTTAATTTCCTGACCTGGGTGCTCCCTGCCCTAAATCCAACACTTCCCATGCCTGCTTCACTCCTCTGCCTTTCTTTCAGCCCTTGGCACCCCTCGTGGATTAATCTGATTTAATTTCCTGACCTGGGTGCCTGCTGGAGCTGCACACGAGCTCCCAGGGGCAGCCCTTGGAGCTGCCAGGCTGGGATTTGTCTTACCTGGGGCTGTGGAGGCAGGAGATGGAGAGCCCTGGTGT
Organism: Agelaius phoeniceus; assembly: GCF_051311805.1. Lineage (NCBI taxonomy): Eukaryota > Metazoa > Chordata > Aves > Passeriformes > Icteridae > Agelaius > Agelaius phoeniceus. The sequence goes on along the minus strand of NC_135289.1, from coordinate 4,134,691 downwards.
GCTCAGCACTCACAGGATGGAACAGGGACTGCTCTCCTCCAGCCCCCAGGCAAAGGAGGAGTTTTATAGTGCCCACACGCTCAGGTCTGGCTCCACAATGAGAAACTTCAATTCTGCAGAAATCAGAGCTGGCCCGCTGACCCATAAATCATTAACTCCTCCTGAGCAAGAAGGAGTTTATTCCACCCCCAGGGCAAAACCCTACAAAACTGAATGCAACCCAAGCAGATGTTGAAATTGTTTGGATTTACGTGTGGAGGTGCCAAGTCTTTGAAATAATCCTTGCTGAGCTGCTCCACTGGGAGCTCGGGTGCACTGAGGGGTGTCCTCAGGGGAGCTGCTTCACCCCAGGGCAAGGCCAGCCTGAGTTCATCCCCTCTTCTCGGGTTTTGTGTTGCTGAAATGGCTCCTGAGGTATTAAAAAGTCTTTTTTCCCAGCTCCAAGACTGAAGAAGTCGAGATTCCTCTGCTCTGGTTCTCAAGGTTGTTTATTTTCTTTTATCTATTCCATTTTTTCTCTGACCTGCTGAGATCTTTCTGGCAGGTCAGTTCATGGCACACTGACTGCCCTTGGGGTGGTGTTAGCTTTTTATACTAAAAACTACCTGTACTTTATTTACAATAATTTTCCAATACCTATCACCTATGTTAGACAGGTTGCCTCTACTCTAAACCAATCCAAAAGTGTCACCATCCCAGCAGAAGATGGAGCACAAGAAGAAGGAGAAAGACAGAACCCAGATTCCTCCATCTTGCCTCTTGAACCCCCATACCAAAAACCCCAAAATTCTACTTTTTCACCCTGTGACAAATTAACTATCAATCTATTCAAACTCTTGTGGCTTGTAACTCCTCACACAAAGCTGGTAATTGTTTCCATGGGTTAAAATCAAAGGCACAGGTGTTCTTACTCCGTGCCAAGGCCTCTGAGCACCTTGCCAGTGTCTCGAGCCATCCAGGGCAGCCAGAGGAATGTCCTGTTCTGACACCCTCTGATCTCAGGAAGCCATGGCCAAAAGGGGCTTCAGAGAGATTCCAAAAGGGGTTTCAGAGAGCATTCCAAAAGGGGCTTCAGAGACCATTCCAAAAGGGGTTTCAGGGAGCATTCCAAAAGGGGTTTCAGAGAGATTCCAAAAGGGGTTTCAGAGACCATTCCAAAAGGGGTTTCAGAGACCATTCCAAAAGGGGTTTCAGAGAGCATTCCAAAAGGGGTTTCAGAGAGAATTCCAAAAGGGGTTTCAGGGAGCATTCCAAAAGGGGTTTCAGAGAGATTCCAAAAGGGGTTTCAGAGAGAATTCCAAAAGGGGTTTCAGAGAGCATTCCAAAAGGGGCTTCAGAGACCATTCCAAAAGGGGTTTCAGAGAGATTCCAAAAGGGGTTTAAAGGGGGTTTCAGAGAGAATTCCAAAAGGGGTTTCAGAGAGATTCCAAAAGGGGTTTCAGAGAGATTCCCAAAGGGGTTTCAGAGAGATTCCCAAAGGGGCTTCAGAGACCATTCCCAAAGGGGTTTCAGAGACCATTCCAAAAGGGGTTTCAGAGACCATTCCAAAAGGGGTTTCAGAGAGCATTCCAAAAGGGGTTTCAGAGACCATTCCAAAAGGGGTTTCAGAGACCATTCCAAAGGGGTTTCAGAGACCATTCCAAAGGGGGTTTCAGAGACCATTCCAAAGGGGGTTTCAGAGAGCATTCCAAAGGGGGTTTCAGAGAGAATTCCAAAAGGGGTTTCAGAGAGATTCCAAAAGGGGTTTCAGAGAGATTCCAAAAGGGGGTTCAGAGACCATTCCAAAGGGGGTTTCTCTATTGGAGCAGCTCCAGCTGGAGCTCAGCAGCCCAGGAGGGCACCGGCAGCATGGCTCGGAGCTGAACACACAGAGAATTCCAGAATGGTTTGCTTGGAAAGCACCAAGCTCAGTTCCATGGAAACCCTGGGATCCTGACCTCCAGGAAAAACACCCTTAAAGGTGAGAAGACATGGGGAACACCAGTAGGGTTTAAGAGCCCCCATTTTCAACTCAGATTCCCAAACCAGAGGACACCTGCCCACCCCTGCAGCCTCTCTTCCTCCAAACACATCCCAGAGACTCCCTGAGCTCCTCAGAAAACCATCACCCAGTGGAGAGGTAGAGCAAACAATGGAAAAGAACAGAGGACATTATCTGTGTTTTTTTAAGTCTCTTTATTGTAAATAAACACTGACAGATTTTTATGCTCAAGTGCACAGAGCACACAACACACAGCACGAGCTGACAGACACTGCAGCTTTTAAACCTATAAAAAAACCAAAACACTTAGAAGGCAGCAGAACAGGAAAGTTCACAGCTGGGTGAGATCCCTCTGACCAAACACTCCAGGCAGAGCTGCAGTGCAAACAGAGCAGGGGACAGACAGCAGGGGTGGCACTGGCACTGCTGACCCTCAGAGGGGCACAGGGTGAGCCTTGGGGACACCCCCAGGGCAGGTGGCCCTGGCCAGGCTGCTGCAGGTGCCTCTCCTCCCTCAGCTGCTCCTCGGCAGCCGAGCCAGGCTGGGTTTCAGTGTCACCCACCCGAGCTGCCGGGAAGGGGACACCTGGCAGAGGTGGCAGCTCTGAGGTCCCAGCCAGTGTACACAGAGCAGCTCAGCCAGGCTGGCCTGAACTCTTTCCCCCCATTTTGCAGATTCTCCCAGAGATGGAGCAGTTTTTTAGCCCAAGTGCTCCTTTTTCTCTGCAGTGACACGCAGGGGCAGGCAGGTCCCACCGAAGGTGACAGCAGCCAGCTCCACCTGTGCTGCTTGAAACAGAGGCACAGAAAATCAGGGGGTCACAAAACCCCCCCCAGTCCTGGGGAAATGCTCAGGAAGGTGCCAGGCTCACATTCACACCTCCAAAATCCACCTCCACACCTCCAAAATCCACCTCCACACCTCCAAAATCCACCTCCACACCTCCAAAATCCACCTCCACACCTCCAAACCCACCTCCAAACCTCCAAAATCCACCTCCACACCTCCAAACCCACCTCCAAACCCACCTCCACCTGCCCAGCCCACGGCACTGATCCCACTGACAGCAGGAGCTCCTGCTGAGCTGTTCCACCAAAAACCATCCCAAAAAACCTCGTTGTGCAAGGTCTGTTTGTTCTGGGGTGTTTGCACGCCCGGTGCCAAGGGAAATCAGGTGGTTTCAAGGTAATCCCTGGCACGGGGAGCTGCCAGGAAATGCCCACTGGCATCACCCCAGCCCTGCAGCCCCTCAGGGCAATGATCTGCTCCCAAATCTGCTGCTCTGCTCCGGGTATGTTTGCTTTAAACCATTCCAAGGCTGAAAATGCAGGAGGAAAAAGCTTTAATTAAAGCACTGAGGCACAAACACTGCAGAGAAAGATGAAATTCCACCCCACAGCCCCAAAAGGAGCCACTGACCCAAACTGCAAAACACCAGATTTTCAGCAGTGATTTAAAAAAAAAAGTCACGACCACCAACAACAAATCAACAGCGACATTCACAAATCCCAGCAGGTAAAAATATAGATTTTCTCTTTTTCATCTCCTTACAATCATTTACTGCTCAGTGATGTGAACATCCTGAACAACTCTTCAGCAAGTTATCCCAGCATTTTTGTGTGTAAACATCCTACAGTACATTTTCCACTCCTTTTTCCAGAGCAGGAGGGGTTTGGTCAGAGCAGCCAGCCTGACAAGGACGGGTTTGTGCGTTCAGAGCACTTTGGAGTGTGACAGTCAGGACTGCCATGGACAGGCTCTAAATTTCTTCCTTCAACATTTCTTTCTTTTTTTTTTTTCTTTTTCTGGTTTATTTCTAAGCATAAAAACATTTAAAACCCAAAACCAGACCTGGGGGGGAAAACCCTGAGGAGAAAAACGAATAAAAACTCAATTTCTCACCAGCAAATCTCACCCCTCTGTGGCACAACTGCTTTAGATCAACACGTTCTTCTGCTCCTCAGAAATCCTGAGGGGTCCAGATTTGTGCCTTGGTCCTCTCTATCTCAGTTTTATCAAATTACAACTCTGGGAGTGTTTAAAACAACCAAGTTTGAGCTCAAAATGCCCAGGTTAAGCCTCAAGCTCTGGGGTTGCTGAGCTCCTCCACAGCCAGGGCATATTTTCCCTGCTGTAGGTATATCCCAACATTTATTTACACATTTAAAATAAGCAACTTCTGGGGCCCAGAATTGCTCAGATAAATCCTGGAGTCACCTGGGAACAGCAGGTCCAGGACAGCCTCCTGCTCTGGGCCCAAATGTTCCTTTCTTCACCCAACCTGAGGGTCCTGCCCTTATTGCAAGAACAGCTGGAGTGGGGTGAAATGGAGTTTGGCAAAATGCAAGTCAAGACTTGTGGGAGAGAACTGAAAATTTGGGGTTTGGTGGGGATTTAAGGGAAGGGTTTAAGTTAAGACACGGCCACACAGAGCTGCACCACCTGTGCTCCAAACTCTGCAACAGCTTAAAACTATGAAAGGCAGCATTGGGAACATTCACAGCTTATTCAGAGGCAAGTTAAAAGCTTGTTGTTGGGCCTAAAATTTGATGTAAAATAAAGAAAACTGGTAAAAAAACCTTGTGCTTCCTGCAAACCCTGCCCAGGAGCCCTGCTGGTCCCAGCCACGCTCCCATTTTCTGGGGTAAATGGATAAAAACGCCCCCAAAATGCAGGAAAAATGAGTGAGAGGATGGAGTTTAGGTAGGGAGGAGAAGCTAAAATGGGGCTTGAGATGGGATTTAAAGCAGTGGGAGCTGTGCTGCTCCCAGAGAGGGGCAGGAGGGTTTATCCCATCTGTCCCTCACAGGAGGCAGCCCTTGGGATGGATGCGCTGATCTGGGTCTCACATGCAAGAAAAAGCCTGGAACAAACATCCAGACAAAAAGGAACTGGCTCAGATAGGGGGGATTCACACCAGCACTCAAGGAGGGAAAGTCAAACCCTACCTGGAGCTCCCTGGATGGCTGAAAACCAGAAAAAAATTGAGTTTGAACTTGGAAATAACTTGGAAATGGAGAAATAAAACCTCGGGAATTTGGCCTGGAAATGCCTTTTCCAAAGAAAAGCTGCCTCAGCGAGTGAAAACATGATTATTTTGTCCTCCCACTCTGGTTAATTTTGGCTCCTGGCCAGGAGGAAAGGCGTGGGACACAATTTCAACACCCAGGGATGTGTTGGCTTAGGAGCACTAAAAGCAGCTTGGAAAATCTCCACAGGAAATCTTCTCCAGCCCCATGGACAGACATTGCAGCATTTGGAAAGAAAAAAGACACAGACAGGCTCTAAAATCACAGTTCAAGGCAGGTACTGGCCAGGGTGGCTCACGGTGCCCCAGGGATGCTCCAGTCCCGGCTCCTCCTGGTGCTGGAACTCCCAGCTGGATCCAAGGGGAAAGCAGGAACTCCTACACTCCTAAAGTGGCCATTTTCTGCAGGGAAAAGAGAAACAGGAGAGGTCACAGCAAGGAAGGCAGGAGGGGGTAAAGCAGGGGGCAGCTCAGCTGATGGAGAGGTGAGTCCAGCTCCATGGAGCTGCTGCCCAGGGCAGGAACCCCCTGAGGATTTGCTTCATCCCTTCCATCCAAGGATTTGCTCCATCCAAGCACAAAGATATGGGAAATGTGTGTAATGGGACCCACAAGGGGTAGTTTTAGATTTTTGGCTTTAAGGCATTTAGAGAATGGTGTGGCAAAAAGCTGACAGGCCAAGAAACACTGAGAATGTGTTGTAATTAGGAAATAATTGGCTTTTGATGGTGATAGTGTGAATTATAGCACCTGTGTTGTCTCACCCTTCAAATGAGACTGAAAATGGAATAAAAGTTTTTAAACACCTCTCAGTTGCCCCATCTCTAAGTCAGGAAAAGGCATTGTCTGACACACAAAGACCTGTTTCACTCTTTACATCACCCTTCCAAGTTGCCCTGATTTTTTAAGATTTTCTAAGATTTTCTGATGTTTACATTCTTGTAGCAAACTTTCTCACACACTTTCTGTAAATAACTGATTGTTTTGCATTCTTTTATGGAGGAGGAGAAATTTGATGGGCTGCTGGTTTGTCATGGGAGAGGTGGCACTGTCACCCTCCAATCCAGCAAATCTATAAATGTTGGAGTCAGAAATTAAACCTCTTTCTTTTTTACTTTGGAGATTCCAGGGTCCATGTGGTTTTATTTCATGTCCTAAAGCAACAAGAGCCCACAGATCCTCCAAAGACCCCACAGATCCCCCAAAGACCCCACAGATGATCCCCCAAAGACCCTGTCGCCCTGTCTATTTACTTATTATTTATATATTTATTATCTTATTTATTATTTATTTTATTTATTATTATTTTAACTTCTTTTAAGCCTTCTGATGTTTACATTCTTGTAGCAAACTTTCTCACACACTTTCTGTGAATAACTGATTGTTTTGCATTCTTTTATGGAGGAGGAGAAATTTGATGGGCTGTTGGTTTGTCATGGGAGAGGTGGCACTGTCAGCCTCCAATCCAGGGTCACTTTTGGAAATCTATAAATGTTGGAGTCAGAAATTAAACCTCTTTCTTTTTTACTTTGGAGATTCCAGTGTCCACGTGGTTTTATTTCATGTCCTAAAGCAACAAGAGCCCACAGATGATCCCCCAAAGACCCCACAGATCCCCCAAAGACCCCACAGATGATCCCCCAAAGACCTTGTAGCCCTGTTTATTTACTTATTATTTATATATTTATTATCTTACTTATTATTTATTTTATTTATTATTATTTTAAGTTCTTTTAAGCCTTCTGATGTTTACGTTCTTGTAGCAAACTTTCTCACACGCTTTCTGTGAATAACTGATTGTTTGGCATTCTTTTATGGAGGAGGAGAAATTTGATGGGCTGTTGGTTTGTCATTGGAGAGGTGGCACTGTCACCCTCCAATCCAGAGTCACTTTTGGAAAACTATAAATGTTGGAGTCAAAAGAAAAATAAACTTCCCTTTTCTTCACCTTGAGAGCAGCAGTGTGTGCCCTTGTGTTGCTGTAGTGACACTTCAGCCTCCTGCCAAGCCCCCCTGAAGGGTTCTCCCATTTCAGCCTGAGCCCACACAAGCTCAGAGAGGTGAAGAAGCTCAGGAGGAAGGAGGCAGGTTGGTCTCTCACTTTTATTCACCTTCTCCATGGGGAATGACACTGCCAGAACCACCCAAGAACCATCACAGCGACCACCTTGCAAATTAACCACAATAAATACGTAGAGCTTTGATAAAACTCCTTCCTCTGCCTCACTCAGGGCCCAACAGGCACCAGGAACACGCTCAGACAGTGAAAATCAAAGGTAAATCCGCAATCCAGTGACTCCTACAAAATCCCTGTGAGCAGCAATGTCACCAAACCCTGTCCTGGGACCCTGCCCTGCTCAGCACCATGAGCCACCCCATGTCCTGCTCCAGGGATGGAGCAAGCTGGGCTAAAACCACCATTTCCAGCAGCCAGCACAAGCCCAGCTGGAGCCCCTGGATCAGCAGGCTCAGCCCCCACCGAGGCTCCCCAGAATCTCAGGTTTTATCCAGCACAAGATTCCCTCTGCTCCATGGGTTTGTCTTTGCCCAGAGTGGTTTCCATGCAACAGGAATCAAGAGAAATCCAACGTACTAACCCCAAAGAGAGCACACCCAAGCTGCTTGCAGTGGTACTCAGAGGCAAGCATTTCCCTCTGGAGGCTGCAAAGGAAACAGAGAAGCACAGCAGGGCTCATAGTGCATCTTAAAGAGACTGAAATAGGAAAAGCAGCAAAGCAAATGAGGGAGGAGAGAAACAGCCCCAAAATTTCCTGTTAACCCAGGGCAGGGTTGTGTTGCAGCAGGAGGTGACAGAAGGCAGGGACAGCACTTGGCTGCATAAAAAACTGGGACAAAGAGGGTGTTTGTAACTTTTCCAATCAGGTTTTAGCCCAGAAGCAAAATCCTATCCAGAATTAAACCCCCTGCCAAAACCCCGTGGCACTGATGGAAAGCTGCCTGCATGGAGCCTGAGTCTGAAAGACTGGCACCACAATTCCAGTTGGATAGGGGGGTTTGGATGTTTTGGGGTTGTTTTGAAGGGGTTTTTCAATTGGTTGTTTTTCCCCTTAATCCAGTCCAGGTTGGATATTTCCATGCAGAAACAGAGACCCTGCTCAAGATCCTGGGCACAGTCTGGATTTTGGAGAGGACTGTCACAGACATATTTTATGAAAAATCCTTTTGCTAGGATCTTTTCTGCTGAGAAGGTGAGAGGCCTCAGTAACAAAATGTAACCAATAATTATCTGCTGCTGTGGAATGCAACAGGTGCATCTGGGATTGGTCTCATGTGGCTGTTTTTAATTAATGACCAATCACAGTCCAGCTGTCTCAGAGTCTCTGGTCAGTCACAAGATTTTATTGTCATTCCATTCCTTTCCTTTCAAGCCTTCTGATGAAATCCCTTCTTCTATTCTTTAGTGTAGTTTTATTATATAATTTTCTTTTAATATATATGAATATATATAATATAAAATAATATATATATATATTTATATATAATATAAAATAATATAATAAATCAGATTGTTTGATGAAACAATGGAGGCAAGATTCTCATCTCTTCCCTTGCTGGGGTTGCCTGCAAATTCAACAGAGGACCCTGGGCAATGGTGAGGAGGGGGGCAGAGGGATGGTGCCCAGATGGTATCCAGATGTCACCACCTGGACAGTGACTTCCAGCTGGGGCTGCTCAGCCCCTCCTCAAGCTTCCAGGGATGGGAGAGCCCCCCTGGCAAAACCCCATGGCACTGATGGAAAGCTGCCTGCATGGAGCCTGACTCTGAAAGACTGGCACCACAATCCAGTTGGATAGGGGGGTTTGGATGGTTTGGGGTTGGTTTTGAAGGGGTTTTCCAGTTTGTTTGTTTTTTTCTCCTTAATCCAACCCAGGCTGGATCATTTCCATGCAGAAACAGAGACCCTGCTCAAGATCCTGGGTCTGGATTTCGGGGAGGAGCCCGGGCAATGGTGAGGAGGGGAGCAGAGGGATGGTAGCACCTGGACAGTGACTTCCAGCTGTGGCTGCTCAGCCCCTTCTCGAGCTTCCAGGGATGGGAGAGGCCCCAGCAGGTGGAGGGGTTTGCTGCCCAGGCTGTGGTGCCGCGGGCGCTTTACGGTGTCGGCGCTGGCCCGCGGGGTAAAGCTGTTCCTCCTCATCCTCACAGGGCTCTGCCTGCTGGGGAGCTCGTGCTGATCCCACACAGAGGGAATCGCCAGGAATGAAAAGGGGGAACCAGAGTTTAAAGCCACGTCCCAACACCTCCAGCACCCCACCCCGAGTGACCCCGCACCGGGCTGGGCCTTCCCCAGTCTGCAGCAGCTTGGGAAACAACTTCATCCAGCTTGGAGACAACTGGAAAGTGATTTTTCAGCAGTTTTACTTCCCTTTGGGACCTTTGTTTTGCTTAGGTGGCTCTGTTTGGGTGGTGTTGGTTTTTTTTTTGGTTTTTTTTGGGTTTTTTTGTTTGTTTTTCTTTCTCTCTGCACGAAGAATTTAAGTGAAAAAAATAAGCAAACAGAAAACTCTCCCTTCTTCTTGTTTCTTCTGCCCCAAAAGCAGCTGTGTTACCCAAGCAAAGCAAAGAACAGAAGCAGCCTCCAAGTGGGCAGCAATGATTTCCATGCAGGAGTCACAGAGAAGCTGGAAAAGTGATAAATCCCAGAGTGGTTTGGGTTGGAAGAACCTTTAAGCATCATGAATCCAACCCCCTGTGAGCAGGGATATGCTGGAAACCATGAGGATCCACACAAACCATGCCCCATGTCCTCAGTTTGGCATTTGACAGCTCCACAGAGCCTCCAGGCCCAGCTGCAGGTTCCCAATTTCCCCAGGCCCTCAGCACAAAAGAACAACCAGATCCCAGCCCAAGGGATCCTCATAAATTACAACAAAAAGCCTGAACGGATAAAACCTAAAATCAGATGCATTCAGAGTTCCTGTGAGCCAGCAGAGCTGGTTTGTGCTCTCTAATTGGGGGAATTAATTAGAGGCAATCACTGAGGCTTTCCTTACAGTCCCTTTGGAAAACAGGGTTTGCAAAGTCAAGGCCCTCAGACATCAGCAGCTCCCCCAGATTTTTGAGGTGGTTACAAGGTGGATTTAAATAGCAACTTAAACAATGGCAACAGTAATTCAAATAACAGCAGAGAGACAATTTCAGAAAGAGAAAACTCATCAAGACAAGGAGAAAAATCCACTTTAACCCTTTTGCCAAGTCTTTTTGAAATTACCCATAAGCATCAGCAACAAACACTGCACTGAAAACTGAGAACAAAACCTAGAGTTCAAAATCTTATGGCCTAAATTTGCCCATTTCTGCTCCCTACAACAGCTCTGAAAAATATCCCCCCTGGCCTGGGAAGCACCTTAAAATTAGTTCTGCTTTTGGGGGTTACTTCTGAAGAGAATCCTTCTGCTCCCTGAAAGGCAGCAGGCAGTCCTAGCAAGTGCTTAAGAGGGTTTGTGGCTTGTTTTGGAAAAGGTGGAGCCAGAGGGGTGCAGCAAAACTTACTGAGTTCAGGGAGGGCTTTTCCCGGTGGGTGTTCACTGCTTCCACATCCATGGTAATTGTCTCCACTTTGCAGCCTTCACCCAAGAGAAAGAGAGGTTTATGTGAGTAATTTATCAAAAACACAGCAGGGAGAATGAACAGGAGTAAATATCTTATTTATAAAAATATCCCAGCTCATAAATCCACAGCTCACCCCACAAACAGAATTTTACACTTGGTGGTTTTCAAGTGTGAGGGCACAGCCCTGAGTTGTTTGGGCTGCACAGAAAAGCCAATTTTAACTGACTGCACCCCAAGTTTGGAGGCACAGCCTTCCTCCCCCACAGGGAAAATCCAATTCATTAAAAGAGAGGCCAGGGGAGAAGACCCTGCACCTCCACATCTGCTCCCCACCCCTCCAGATCCCTTTTCTATTTTAACTTTTTGTATATTAACCAGGAAATAACCTCTTTATGTATTACCAGAGGCATCTAGAGCACGGCCAGGTGCTGCCACACACGGACCCAAACCTGCCCACAACATCCCCACACACAAACCAGGAGAGGAACTCAAATTAAAAATGAAAATAAAGCAGTTATTTACCATAGGCAACGGGTGTGAGCTTGAAAATGGTGTGGAGGGGGCAGCGCAGGTAGGGCAGCTCATCTAGGGCACAAAAAGGGGTTCTGGGGTCACCTGGGATGCCACAGCCCCCCTGTCCCCTCCCCAGCCCCACAGCAGCACTGGGATGTCCCTGCCCACCACAGAGGGGTTGGACCAAACCCCTTTAAGAGTTCCTTTAACCCAAACCATTCCAGGACTGAATGGGAATTGTGCTGGGGATGAGAGCCTATGGATGGCACCCAGATTAAACCCTTTTCAGGGTTCTTTTAACCCAAACCATTCCAGGATTGAATGGGAATTGTGCTGGGGATGGCAGCCTGTGGATGGCACCCAGATTAAACCATTTTCAGGGTTCTTTTAACCCAAACCATTCCAGGATTGAATGTGAATTGTCCTGGGAGTGAGAGCCTCTGGATGGCACCCAGATTAAACCCTTTTCAGGGTTCTTTTAACCCAAACCATTCCAGGATTGAATGGGAATTGTGCTGGGGATGAGAGCCTGTGGATGGCACCCAGATTAAACCCTTTTCAGGGTTCTTTTAAACCAAACCATTCCAGGATTGAATGGGAATTGTCCTGGGGATGGCAGCCTGTGGATGGCACCCAGACTAAACCATTTTAAGGGTCTTTTTAACCCAAACCATTCCAGGATTGAATGGGAATTGTGCTGGGGATGGCAGCCTGTGGATGGCACCCAGATTAAACCCTTTTTAGGGTCCTTTAACCCAAACCATTCCAGGGTTGAATGGGAATTGTCCTGGGGATGGCAGCCTGTGGATGGCACCCAGACAGGCACTCAGGACAGCAGTGACACACAGAAAATCAAAATACAGGAGCTGGAAATGAGACTGGAGGCCAGGGTGGCTCAGGGCTCTGGGCAGTGCTGGGTTAGGGGTTGGATCCCACCCTCTAAAAGGGCTTTTCCAACCCAAATAATTCCATAATTCCATTTCCAGTGCTCAGGGCCAGCCAGAGGAAACCTCTCCAGTGGCACATGGCTGGGAAAGCACCTCAGCAACAGCTGCCACAGGCCCACAGGAGATTTATTCAGAGCTGTATTTAAAAGTTTATCAAGTTTTTTAGAAGTTTATTAATCATTAAAAGTTTTATGAAGCTCTAGTGCCACTCACTGGAGCTTGCAGGACACTGGAACCCTCCAGGTGTGTGTGCTGTGCAAGAAACCAGCATTGCCCTGGGGTGGAGCACTCCTGCCACCCCTGCCAGGCCACTGAGGCTCTTTAATTCATCAGAAAATTATGAATTTTAATTTTTTTTTTACATTAAAAATCAGTCCCTTACACATTCTGTAAGCACGGCTGCTGAAAACAGCTCCAGAAACAACAGCACAACAGCAGCACATCCCTGGGGAGCTCCTTGCACTGCTGCAGTGCAAGGGTTAAAGCACTGCTGAAACCTTTCCTTTCCTCCTTTTTTAAACAGCTTGTTAAAAAACCCTGCCTAGTTAAAAAAATAAAATAAAACTAAAAATAAATAAAAATAAATAAAATAAAACTAAAACTAAAAATAAAATAAAATAAAATAAATAAAAATAAAAATAAAATAAAAATAAAAATAAAATAAAATAAAAATAAAAAATAAATAAAAAATAAATAAAATAAAAAATAAAATTAAAATAAGATAAAATTAAAATAAAATTAAAATAAAATTAAAATAAAATAAAATAAAAATAAAATAAATAAATAAATAAAATAAATAAAAATAAAATAAAAATAAAATAAAATAAAAATAAAAATAAAATAAAAATTAAAAAAATAAATAAAAATAAAATTAAAGTAAAATAAAAATAAAAAAATTAAAAAAATAAAATTAAAGTAAAATAAAAAAATAAAAAATAAAATTAAAATAAAATTAAAATAAAAATAAAATTAAAATAAAATAAAAATAAAATAAAATAAAAATAAAATTAAAAAAAATAAAATAAAATAAAATAAAAATAAAATTAAAATCCACCCAGTCATTCCAAACCACCCGCTCAAAAACCCCATGAGGGGAAGCAGGGAGAGGAGCCATCCCTTTATTTTTGTACCTGCACTCTTGTCAAGAAAATAAGCCAGGAGGCACCTCATAACTGCCTGGTGGGAGATAACCAGGACATTTCCTTGCCTTTCCAGCTCCATAATTACTGGCTCCAGGCGTTGCACCAAGTCCTGGTAGGACTGGAAAACCAAACAGGAATTGGTCAAGGGGTTGTGTAAACACAGGGTTAACCAGAGGTGGCAATTAACACAGTCACATTCAGGGAAATATCAGTTAAAGCAGCAGAAAGTTCAGGGAGGTTATGGGGAGTGGGGTAAAAATAGTAAAAAAAAAACCAAAAAAGGCAACAGCAGAAAGTGAAATTCAGTGTCAGAAGCCTCAGACCGTGGGAGGGCTCAGATTACTGGGAACTCAATGAGTGCAGTCAGGGAAAAAACCAAATAAAATAGTAAATGATTCATTCAAACAGGTTGTGAGTAAAGCCAGAAGTGACTTAAAGCCAGAAATGACTCCAGGCCACACCCATGATAATTTTGTTTCCCAGGTGGTTTCTCAGTGACAATTCTGGGATGCAGAACCCCCTTGATGGTGTCTGAGGGCAGCACCCAGCAAGTGGCCAAATTAATGGATTGAAAAGCATCATCTGCACACCCCAGTGAGGGAAATCAAGAAACATTTCCCCCAAAAGAGAACTGGGGATCCTAATGTTTTCATTCGGATGAAAATTTGCAATTTTGCATCGAAATATTGGCAGAATAACTTCAAATTGAGTCAGTTTTAAGTCCAACCCCCCACATAAATGTTTGTTTCACTGCCCTGTGTGTTGTTGTTGTTGTTTAGGCTCCTCACCTCCCCTCCAGGATAACGATAAAGATATTTCTCCTGATCCCTCATGGCAAACTCCTCTGGATACTTGGCTTCAATTTCTGCATAGGTCATTTCTTCACAGACCCCCTGAGGGAAGGAGAAACTGCTTACCACAAACCTCATTTCATCAGAGGGCCAGCAGGGAGGGCAGGAAAAGCAGAGGCTGAGGTCAAGATCCCTTTTTGGCATGGAAATTTTGGGTGCTGCAAGTGACCCAGCCCTGCCCCCAGCGTGGGTGCCAGGCTGGTTTGAAGAGGCTGGGCTTTGGTTTTATCTCAAAACCAAAAAAAAAAGATTGCATCCCTGGTGTTTGCCAGGGATGAAAAATGAGCCATCACTTCCCCAGCAACCACCCTGCAATTTCCTGAGAGAAGCAGAGTGGGAGCAGCAACCTTTGCCCAGGCAGGAGGGTGTGACAGATGTCTGGGATGTTCAGTGTTCTTTTCCTCCTCCACACCACCTGGAATATCCCCAGCAAGACCTGGCAGCTCTCAACACTCTCAGCCCTCTAAAAACCACCCCAAACCCCATCCTGGAAGGCTGAGGTCCATGACACAAAAACATGGCTATAAATCAACAGAAATGGTGGGGTTTTGTTTGTTTTTTTCTGCTTTTGTTGGGGTTAAGATTGAAGGCACTTGAGATGTTTAGACTTAGGTGTTTATTGCTTCCTATTAGTGCTACAGCCTCAGAGCAAGTAGTTCTGTAGTCTTTTATTAGTAAGGTACACAATGGCAAATGATTTTTTGTTATAAGGTTTTTTAAGGCTAAACTATTTAATTAAGAAATTATACCCTAGATTATTTTTCTTTTTAACCCAAGCACTGATCTCTTGAAGCCCTCAGTGTGGACTTGCCTGTTTAATTATAAAATACCACCCAAACCCATGGAGAAGAAGAAGGTGAAGAAGAAGGTGAAGAAGAAGGTGAAGAAGAAGGTGAAGAAGAAGAAGGTGAAGAAGAAGGTGAAGAAGAAGGTGAACAACCTGTCTCTGCCCTAAAACCTCCATCCTGCTTCATATTTATTATTATATTCTAAAACTCTAAACTTTAAGTTTTCTACTCTGTGATATCACACACTTCTAACCAACTCCACACCCATAATCCCAGTGCTATTTATCAATTTTTCTCCACAGTCTCAGGTCAAATGCAGTGCTCTGCACAGAAATTTTAAAATTCTCACCATCCAGGGCTCCAGCATAAATCAGCTGGGTTTATGGTGATTAATTTGGCTTTAAACATTATTCCCCAGCCAAACCCATGAAGAAGGAAAAAAAAGGTGAAGAAGAAGGAAGAAGGTGAAGAAGTACAACCTGTCTCTGCCCTAAAATCTCCATCTTGCTTCATCTTTGTTACTACATTCTAAAACCCCAAACTCCAAGTTTTCCACCCTGTGACATCACACACTTCTAACCAACTCCACACCCATAATCCCAGTGCTATTTATCAATTTTGGAAACCTTCTCCACAGGTCAAATGCAGTGCTCTGCACAGAAAATTGAAAATTCTCACCATCTAGGGTTCCAACAAATATCAGCTGGGTTTATGGTGATTAATTTGGCTTTAAACATTATTCCCCACCTAGAAAAGCTGAGGTTTTTAAGCAGCCTCTCACTCACAGCATCAATCTCGTTGAGGATCTTCCACTGCTCATAGAGCACCCCCAGGCACTCTGCAGTCTGGATTGTCCTCTTGAGCTGGCTCGTCCACACCTTCAGGTCCACAATCTCCTGCTCCTCAATGAACTTCTTCAGAGCCTGGGAAAACTGCAGAGAAAAGCTCCAGGGAGGTTAGGAGGAGGGTGATGCCTTTTTGGGCTCCCTAAAAACACAGGCCAGATTAAATTAAAGGAATAAAAAGCAGGTATGTTTATTGAATATAAATATTCAGGTGTATTTAGGGCAGAAAAATCCCCCCAAGGGCTACACCCCAAAATGGACCATGGGTCACAGGTTTTCACACTTTTATAAGCCTGGGCCATTTGCATGTTGGAGGTTAATCTGCCAATTACAGCTTCAGGTAATGAAGTAATTTGCTCCCCACAACTCAACTTTTGTTTCCATCTCTCAGGGCCTGAGGCAGGGAGGTGTCCCTGATTGCCAGGCCTGGAGAGGAATTGTTGTGTCTGCCCAAAATGGGAAGCAGCAGCTCACACTGGATATGGAGTTTAGAGTAATACACTAAAGAACTGCAGGGTTACAAATATATTAAATACAAAAAAGCTAAAATCCTAAGGCATTGAAGGGGCAGGGGAAGCTGCAGCTGCTCTGAGCATCGTTGGGGGCTGTGGAGCCCTGATGCCTTCAGATTTTAACCTTTATAATTTATTTTAACCTTTTATCATTTTCAATCCTGCACTGCATTAGTGCCTAACTGTAAACTCCATAT
The DNA here is from genome assembly GCF_051311805.1 of Agelaius phoeniceus. NCBI lineage: Eukaryota > Metazoa > Chordata > Aves > Passeriformes > Icteridae > Agelaius > Agelaius phoeniceus. The sequence goes on along the minus strand of NC_135289.1, from coordinate 4,118,311 downwards.
AAAGGGTTAACTACCACCTTCACATTTTGGTCAGGCAAAACAATCCCTCTGGGCTTGGAACCCAAGGAGAAAAGGGTGAACAAAAGTGAATGAGGGAGAGGAACTGGGGGTATCTGACTTCATTACCTGGAGCTGGAATTGCAGAATTAACCCCTGATATGCAAATGGACCAGACTTATTTTAGTCTGAGAAACTCATGACCATCATTCATGTTGGGTGCAGCCTCTTCTGAGTGCCCAAGGTGTATCTATTGAAGGCCTTTAATAAATACCTACTCTTATTCTCTTAGTCTTGTTCAGCCCCCGTGATGCTTAGAGACTGGACAGAGCTAAAAGAATAAATCAGGTAATTATTGAAAAGCCTTTAAAGGATACAAGAGCCTGGCCAGGGCTACACCCAGGATGGATCCAAGATGGGTCCCATATAAGTTTTGGTCCATTTCCATATTGGGGTTAATTGTCCAGTTACAGCTTCAGGTCATCAAGTCCCCACCCCCTGGTCTGCTCCCCTCAATTCACCATTGTTTGTGCTTTTTGGTCCTTGATTCTCCAGCTGGAAAAGGATTCTTTTGTCTAACTGCCCTGTTTGAAAACTAGATATAGTTTATATCAGAATATATTTTCAATAAAGTATTACTTATGTTCTAGTGTTATCATTTCAAATATTTCTGTTTTGCTTTTACAACTGTACTTGGGAGCATTTTCTGATTCTATTGGACTGTATTTTTCAGTTGAGTCTTATTTTGAAAGTGTAAGTTATGTAAGGCTTCAGAAAGGAATGTTGGGGGATCAGCCTGGCCCAGGAAGAGGAACTTGCTGCAATAATTTGTAAAGACTGAAAAGGTGCTGCACGTGTAGTGAAAGCCAGTGTAGATGATTCTGCAGTGATTAGGACAGAATATGAAGGAGATGCTGCTTTAGAGAGAAAATGATAGATGATAAAAGTGTTGAGAAAAGGTCAGGAATTCTAAAGGAATTGAATGTGTCAGGCAGCACTGACAGAACCAGAGGACACAGTCTTAAGCTGCACCAAGGGAAATTTAGGTTGGATATTAGGAAAAAGTTTTTTACAGAAAAGAGTAATCAAGTTCTGGAATGGCTGCCTGGGGAGGTGGTCACTATTCCTATGTGTTTAAAACAAGACTGGATGTGGCAAAGAGGGGAGGAAAGGTATTTTATTGAAGGGAGAGTGGCCCTAGGCAGGATTTCCTGTATTTGGGAGCAGATCCCATGGCCTCTCCATGCCTGCAGCCCCCCAGGAGAACTGCAAGCAGCCCCTGCATGGCACATGGATTGCTGGACAGAGCTGTGCTCCAGCAAAGGCAGTTCAGACAAAGTCCCTGTGTTCTGTGCTCCTCCCAGCTGGGTTTTCTAAGGCTGGGAGCAGAGCCTGAGTGTTAGGGATGAGTTGGACTCAATGATCTTAAAGATCTCTTCCAACCTGGTGATTCTGTGATTCTATGAAGAGAACTTACTAACACTTTATGGTGGTGTTGACAGGGGCCCCAGGATGAGGGAAGAGATGAGAATGTTGACTCCATGTCCCAGAAGGCTGATTTATTATTTTATGATATATATTATATTAAAACTCTACTAAAAAAATAGAAGAAGGGATTTCATCAGAAGGCTTGCAAGCAAAGGAAAAGAATGGAATGAATAACAAAATCCTGTGTCTGACCAGAGAGTCTGAGACAGCCGGACTGTGATTGGCCATGAATTAAAAACAACCACATGAGACCAATCCCAGATGCACCTGTTACATTCCACAGCAGCAGATAACCACTGTTTACATTTTGTTCCTGAGACCTCTCAGCTTCTCAGGAGAAAAAAAACCCTAAGGAAAGGATTTTCCATAAAACACGTCTGTGAGACAACACTTCATACAAAGCTCAGAGTCCCACACTGAGCCTGCACAGAATCTAAGAAACCCAAAAGCTAAAACTTAAGGGCAAGCACTCCAGGGCATCAGCCCTGAGTCCCACATACCTGTTTGCCCCGGGGTGAGAGCCCAGAGTCCCCTCCAATCCTGCCCAGGAGGTTGTACTCGCTCTCGCCGTGGCGGCACAGGTAGATGGTGCGCGGCTGGACGTGGATGTTCATCAGGTAATAGACAATTTTACTCTGGATGTAATCCTGCACTCTGTTCACCAGGAACCGCTGGCCCACGTTGATCACTTTAATGAAGGACAGATCTCTGGAAGGGATATAAAATAAAAACACCCACGTGGTGGTTTGTTTGAAGTGATAGACAATTTTACTCTGGATGCAGTCCTGTGTGACCGTGTGCACAGGGGTCTGAGGATGAGGGAAGAGATGAGGATCTGACTCCATGTTTCAGAAGGCTGATTTATTATTTTATGATATATATTAAAACTGTACTAAAATAATAGAAGAAAGGATTTCATCAGAAGGCTGGCTAAGAATAGCAAAAGAAGGAATGAATAACAAAAGCTTCTGTTTCGGACAGAGTCCGAGCCAGCTGGGCTGTGATTGGCCATTAATTAGAAACAACCACATAAAACCAATCCCAGATGCACCTGTTGCATCCCACAGCAGCAGATAACCATTGTTTGCATTTTGTTCCTGAGGCCTCTCAGCTTCTCAGGAGGAAAAATCCTAAGGAAAGGATTTTTCATAAAAGATGTCTGTGCCAGTCCTGCACTTGGTTCATCAGGAACCCCTGCCCCACGTTGATCACTTTAATGAAGGAAAGATCTCTGGAGTGGATATAAAATAAAAACACCCACACGGGTGGTTTGAAAAATGAGGCAGGAGTAGCTGTGGGTGTCACCCAGCTACTGCTCCTCTAGGAAAGGCAGAACAGGCTCTGAACTGCTGGGCTTAAAAATCCTGCCCTGGGTGGGCACCCCTGGATCCCTGGAAGTGACCAAGGCCAGGTTGGACAGGGTTTGGAGCAGCCTGGGATAGTGGGAGGTGTCCCTGCCCATGGCTCTTAGAGATGGACTTTGAGATCCCTTCCAACCCAAACCACCCTATGATTCTGCAGCACACAGAGAAAAATCCCCTCAAATCTCACTTGGGACCTGTGATTCACCTGCACACAGCCACACCTGGGGAGGGCAGAGGTGTTGGAGCATCCTGACAGCAAAGCAGCTCCTGTGCCCAAGGACAAAGGGATGTGCCAAGGGATTTGCTTACTTGTCATAAGCATCCGGGTCCAGGGGCTGGTAGGTGACCTTGTAGCACTCAATCCTCTTCAGGAAATCATCCATCACATTCTCCCTGTGCCTCTCCGGGTAGTCAGGGCTGGAAACTTTCACCTCCTGCCCAACAGACATAGCGAGTTAAGCAAACTCAAGAGAGAACAAAAGATGACAAAACCACATTGTTTAACACTGCCCCGAGGAAAAACCTGCTCCTGGAGAGGAAACAAAGGGCGACTCTTATGGCACTGAAGTGGTTGGCCCTGACAGACACCCTGGCTCAGAGCTCTGCCCTCCCTCCCTCGCCAGCTCAGCTTCAAGGTCACCCATTCCCAGCTCCACTTGATTTCCACATTCTCACATAACGGCATCTCTGCCTTTTAATAAACCCGCAAATCCCAGCTGCTTATTGGGCAGGTGAAAGGCAAGAGGGAGGCGTTTGCAGAGATCCCCAGGAGCTCCCTGAGCCCGTGACCTTGCACTGAGCACCCAAACTCCCACAGCAGCCCAGCCTGGGAAGGGCAGCACCCACCAGGATATTGGCAGCGATGACCTCTGGATCATCACAGACAGACTCCACGAAAAACACCTAGGAAAAAAGCAAGGGAGCACATTTCAGAGCCAAAACTCCAGAGCTCCTGTGCCAGGGAGCCACAGCGACTGCAAATTAAGCACACAATTAATCACACACACAATTGAAGCACTACCTTGAAAGCATTTTCCTTAGCAAAGTTTAAGATCAGGTCCCGGCGCTCCCGAGTCGTGTTGGTCGCATCAAACACCTGGCAGAAAATGAGGAAGGAGCACTGAGCAAAGTTTATCTCAAGACTTTTAAGCCCCAAATCAGGTGCTCGAACACTCCAGGCAGCTTTGAACTGCCCTGATGTAAAACTATTTTTAGTGCAGAGGATCTTACAGCTATTTGCCCAGACTCCTCCAAGAGATAAGACTTCACATCTTCCAGAGCCACCAGGGCACAGCGTCTGCAGGACAGAAATAGGGATGGTCACAGCTGATGGAAAGCATTCCCACAGCAAAGGGAGGGGTTCAAACACCTCCCTCACAGCCCTGCACTGTCCTAAGAGCCTCCTCTGTGACCTGACCCTTGCAGCCCCTGAGCTTTGTGCCACCCCAAACCCACACGCCCGTCCCTGGCAGGATCCCTGCACAGGCTGTGCTGTTCCTTCTCCCTTCCCCAGGGACTCTGGGTTATTTTCTGCTCCTCACACCCACAGCCTGCCAAAACTCCAGTGCCCCCAGCCCTGACAGAGACTCACTTGCGGATTTCCATGGCCTCTTTGTTGTCGTGCCTGAAGAAGTCGTAGGACTTGTAGGACTTGACTGCTTCACGCCGATACACCCCTAAATTAAACACTTCACACGCGGGAGAGGGGAGGGTGAGGGCATTCCACTGGCAGGGAGGTCCCAGCACGGGGCAGGGGTGTCCCCACACACACACACCCACCTTTGGTGGGCACCCCGATCCAGTTGAGGTAGCGGGTGAGCTTTTTGGACATGTAGGTCTTGCCCCTGGCAGGCAGCCCGATCATCACGATCAGCGTCGGGGAGTTGGTCATGTAGGATGCCCATGCTGCAAAAGAAAATCAAAAAAAAAAAACCCCAAACCACCCCAAAACAGCATCAGGGGCGCTGGAGAGCATAAAGTGAGACCCAGCACGGCGTTATCCCATCTCCCGGTGGTTAAAGCACCTCCGAGCATCCCAGGACGGGCTCGCCTTGTGTCCTTGTCGTTAATGAGCTGCTGTGACCGCTCTGTGGTCTCCAGGTGTTTGCTCATGAGGCAGCACCGCTGCCTAATGGGGCTTTCAGTGTTAACAGCATTTACCGCCCGGGCAGCGCCGTCAAGGGCGAACCAAAGATGTTTTTAACAAAACGGTCACGTTCTCTCGGCGAACAGCCCGAGCAGGCTCCCAAAACGCCCGCGGAGAGGCGGATTTGGGGCGAAAAGCTTGGGATGGGGATGGATGCAGCAGCATCCAGGAGGTTGGGGACAGGGGAAGCGAGGGAGGGGACAGCCAGGGACAGGCAGCAGGATGGGATCCGGGCGGGAGGGGACAGCCAGGGACAGGCAGCAGGATGGGATCCGGGCGGGAGGGGACAGCCGGGACAGGCAGCAGGATGGGATCCGGGCGGGAGGGGACAGCCAGGGCAGGCAGCAGGATGGGATCCGAGCGGGAAGGGACAGCCAGGACAGGCAGCAGGATGGGATCCGGGCGGGAGGGGACAGCCAGGACAGGCAGCAGGATGGGATCCGGGCGGGAGGGGACAGCCAGGGACAGGGATCCGTGCGGGACGGACGCGAGGCTCGGGGCGAACGCGCAGCCCTCTCCCCCTCCCGGTACCGGTTCCGTTCCTTTCCGGGCCGGGGATACTCACAGCACTGCTTCTCGCCGGCCCTGCCCCGCGGGGCCCCGCCGCAGCCCCGCGGCGCCGCCGACATGGCTCCGCTCCGCCGCCCCGCCGCATGCAAATCGCATGCAAATGAGCGGCGGGGCTCGCGCACGGCGGAGCAGCGGGGAACGGAAACCGGGGACCGAACACGCGGGAAAAGGGGCGCGGAGGGGCGGGAAAAGCGGCCCGCGTCACGCGCGCGGGGGCGCGCGCTGTATGCAAATGAGACCGGGAGGGAGGGGCAACTGTTCGCTGTATGCAAATGAACCGGGAGGGAGGGAGAGCTGTGCGCTGTATGCAAATGAATCAGGAGGGCGGGGCAGCCGCGTGCTGTATGCAAATAAGACCTGGAGGGCGGGGCAACCGTTCGCTGTATGCAAATAAGACCGGGAGGGAGGTGGGAGGGGAGAGAGGGGAAGCGGAGCACGCGCGCCATGCAAATGAGATGGACGGTGATGAAAGGGGAGTGGAGCTCGCGCCTCTATGCAAATCTAGGCGGGCTATGCAAATCAAATGGGAGGTAATCATCGCGGAAGGGAGGGGACAGCAAATCACGGCGACACCTCGCGTTACGCAAATGAGATGGCAAGGAGGTGTCCGGCTGCATGCAAATTAAGTGGGCGGTGTCGCCTGCTGTATGCAAATCAGACGCCCGGCGTGCCGTACCGACGACACGGGCTCTATGCAAATGAGCCGGGCACTATGCAAATGTACGGGCGCTATGCAAATGACCGGGCGCCGCGCGCGCTCTGATTGGCCGCTTGCTGGGGTTGCGGGGGGGGGTGGGGCTTGGCGTGCTCTCGCGAGAGCGGGGCAGACACGGGCCGGAAGCGGAAGCGGCGGCGGCCGGTGCGGCGGCGGCCCCGAGGATGCTGCGGCTGCGCTGCAAGGCCCGGAGCGGCTCGCACGCGCTGCCGGGGCTGTCGCCGCACTCCCGCCTCCGCGACATGCAGGCCGCGCTCGCCGCGCTCACCGGAGTGCCCGCGCCCGCACAGCGCCTCCTGCTCGGCTTCCCGCCGCGGAGCCTCGACCTCAGCGACGGCGAGCGGCGGCTGGGCGAGCTCGGCATCCACTCGGGTGAGGGCCCCGCGGGGAGGAGGGCGGCGGGCGGCGCTCTGAGGGCTCTGCCGCCCCGCCGGCTGCAATTACGTTGATTAAAGAGGCCGTGGTACACACACCCCTCATCAACCGGCGGTCGGGCCGGTTCCTGCTGCCGTGGGAGGCGTCAGCGCCCGGCTCGGCAGCGCTTCCTGCTCGCTGCGGGCGCCGCCGGTGCTTTGGCTGCGTCCCGGGGGTCCGGAGGGAGAAGCGCGCGGGGCTGGAGGGGACGGGGTCCGGGCCAGGCCAGGTGAGTCCCGCGGGGACCGTTGTGGTGCCGGCGGCTGTTGGGCGAGGCTGTTTCCCGGCGGGATACCGAGCTGGGGGAAACGGGCGAGGTGTGCGAGGCCGGGTTGGACAGAGCTTGGAGCAGCCTGGGCTGGTGGAAAGTGTCCCTGCCCCTGCCAGGGGTGGGACTGGGTGGTGTTTAAGACCCCAGATTATTCCGTGATTCTCTTCTGTGACCCTCCGCAATGTCAGCTGTGTTGTTGTGTTGGAGGAGCAATTCTCCTTTAGTTTAGTTCTCCCCTTTATGTCCCTCCTCCTGTGTGGCAGGTGACACTCTGATAGTGGAAGAGGACACATCCAAACCCGAGCCCGGCTCGCCGGTGATTGCCAAAAAAGCGATGTCCCAGCCTGTGAGGGAAGCCGTGCCCGTGCTGGTCAGGAGGGTGGTGCCAGCAGACAATTCCTGCCTGTTCACCAGCGTGTTCTACGTGGTGGAGGGCGGCGTGTACGACCCGGGCTGCGCCCCGGAGATGCGCAACCTCATCGCCCAGATCGTGGCCAGCGACCCCGAGTCGTACTGCGAGGCCGTGCTGGGCAAAACCAACAGGGAATACTGTGACTGGATCCGCAGGGAGGAGACCTGGGGAGGAGCCATCGAGGTCTCCATCCTCTCCAAGTTCTACCAGTGCGAGATCTGCGTGGTGGACACGCAGACCGTGCGCATCGACCGCTTCGGCGAGGACGCCGGCTACAGCAAGCGCGTGCTGCTCATCTACGATGGCATCCACTACGACCCCCTGGAGCGCCGCCTGCCCTCCTCGGACCTTCCTCCCCAGACCATCTTCCCCAGCAGCGATGATGTGGTGCTGGCACAGGCTCTGGAGCTGGCGGATGAAGCCCGCAGGAAGAGGCAGTTCACGGATGTGAATCGCTTCGCCCTGCGCTGCATGGTGTGCCAGAAGGGACTGACGGGGCAGCTGGAGGCCAGGGAGCACGCCAGGGAGACTGGACACACCAACTTCGGCGAGGTGTGAGCTCAGCAGCACGAGGAGGGTGCCATCGACTACCTCAGCGCTCTGGAATCAGATTCTGGAGTCCCAGATAAGCTGTTTGTAATCATAAAATTCCGTTCACATAGCTTGAAAAGCTTATTAACTAATTAACTAAATTAACTTCATGGTGGCCAAGGCGCAGGTTTGGGAGTAGGGGATTGGGAGTAGGGATGGCACTTGGGCTGGTGGTGGACAGTGGCAGCCACACCTTGATTGCATCACCTTCTCTGTGTGTGTGTGTGTGTGAGCAGACAGGCACAGCCAGGCTTGTCCCACACTGCTGTAAAATCCTCAGCCAGGATTTTACACCAACACTGCTGTAAAATCCACCTCTGAGGTGCTAAGTGTGTGATCTGAGCAGACACACACAGCCAGGCCTGTGTAAAATCCACCTCTGAGGTGCTGAGTGTGTGATCTGAGCAGACACACACAGCCAGGCCTGTGTAAAATCCACCTCTGAGGTGCTGAATGTGTGATCTGAGCAGCCAGACACAGCCAGGCTTACCAAGACTGCTGTAAAATCCTCAGCCAGGATTTTACACCAACACTGCTGTAAAATCCACTCTGAGGTGCTAAATGTGTGATCTGAGCAGCCAGACACAACCAGGCCTGTGTAAAATCCACCTCTGAGGTGCTGAATGTACATTTTCAGGGGAATTCAATTAACCTGAGGCTTTGGGAAACACACATATCAGCATCACTCACACTGAGAATTGGGCTCTGCACGTATGTGCAGCTCTCAGAGGGGAAACTGCTCGTGTGGTGCATGATTTATAATGGAAATACCAAGTATGATATCAAAAATACAACTTGTAGTGGGAAAAGGATCTCTGAGCTGCCCTATACCATCAGGAATAGACTGTGTAGTTTGTGTGCAGAGAACTTTAGGGAAAGCTGTGGCCTCTAAGCTTTAAGGTAGCCTTTAAATTAATGAGTAGATGGATAAGTGTTGAATAAAACTTATTAATCCTCCGTAGGTAGTTTTTAGTTGCTTGAAAAATAACTCTCAACCCCCTGGTGTTTACACTGCATCAGAGCATAAGCATGTTGCCTGGAATACTTGGGATTCTTCTTCATAATAGCATTGGAAATTCCTGCAAGAGGGAAGTGAGTAGTTAGGGAAGTGACTTCATTTGCATCTGTTAAATGAATACATTGAATATTTTACTTGAGTAGAGCCAATTAAGGCCATGGTGTTACTAAGCTGTTCCAGTTTCCAAATACTGTGAATGAGCACTTTAAGGTTGAGTTCTCACTCTTTGCTGGTAAAAAGTTTTGCCCTCTGAAGGCCAGAGCCAGAAGGGAGGCTTGAAATTCCATCTGCTTTCTGCCTTAATGTGTTTGATTTCTCACCACTGACTTGTGGAGTAGCAAGACTTTCATTGTGATAATGAAATATCACAGCTGAATATTCAGATGAAAATAAGCTGGGGAAAGTGCCCCACTCCTTGGACTGTTCAGAATCAGGGAAGGTGAAATTGGTTTAATTGGGATTATTTTACCTCACAGTGGGGTTGTGAAGCTTAACAGCAAGTGCTTTTGAGGGCTTTTAAAAGGTGCTGTAAAGGTGCATATTACTGAAGGGGATTTATGTTGTGGTTTTATTTTTTCTTTGAAATGCCTGCAACACATCCTTATTTCTTGAATTTTAAAATATCCTTTGCCTGCCATTCTTCTGTTACTGTTTTGAGTGACCTTCCTTGCACTTTTAGACTGGGGAACAAGAAGGAGCATCCTCAGACTGAGGCAGAAATAAACCCACGTGGGTTTAACCTAAAACCCAGTTTGAAAGGGCTCTGTTCCCTCAGGCACCTGACCAAACTGGTGCAGCCACACCACCTTTTCTGCTCAAATCCTATTTCTAGCTCTCAGCAGAGGCTCCCAGTTGGATCTTGAAATACAGGAGGGTTGTACTGAAGAAAGAACATAATTACTTAAGTGCTTTGTTGAATTAAGGCATGAATAATTAAACAGCTCTAGGATCACCCAGAGCACTGTGGACTGGGTTTGTTTTTAATTCAGTATTAAAACACACATTAGCACTGTTGGGAGTTCCCTATAGAAAGCCACTTAGCTTCCAGTGTTAAACCCCACTCTGCTTTTAGCCTGTCATTAGGAAAAGAAGATAAAAACCCCCCAAAACCCAACATTAAACCCAGCCCTGTAGAAGCTGATGCTTAAAAACCTCCAGAAGTACCTGACAGTTCAAAGGAGCTTGAAGATGACACTGTGTTATAACTACTTGAGCTGAAACACTGGCTAGGAACGAGACCAAGGGCCTGGCAAGGCCCAGGTGTGCTCTGAGCTGTCCCAGGGGAGCAGGGACATGCCTGGCACAAGGAGCTGATCCTCCCCCTTTGCCATCTGCCACATGGACACAATACCTACCTCAGAGAGGTGCACCAGGTGTCTTTGGAACACAAGTGGAAGATCCATATTTATTGTCTGCCTTGACTTTGGGGAGCAACCCTTAGATTTTAGCTTTGTGTCCTGGATGGATTTCTCAAAATGTGTGAAACCTTTTTTTTTTTTTTTTTTTTCCTGGTATTTCTCAGTTGCAGTATTTGAAAAATGAGCTTTATTTAATCCAGAGTGTTTAGCTTTGCTAGATCATGTTTGCATTGGGAATCTGCTACCAGAGAATCAGTTCCCTTGGAGGGAGATGTGTCACTATCACTGCTTGGATGTTCTCTTTTGTTGCCTAGAAAAATAAAATCTCTTTGGTTAAAAAAAAAAAGATATACCTGTAATTTGTGGTGGTAAAAGTTGATCTTGTTACAGGCTGACAAAGAACAACTCCTTGACTGCAAGAAAAATTTCTCCTTACTCTGCTAAACTTTCCCAAACAAAAAGTATCTCCATTCTTTAAAACATAAAAGGCTGGATAGTTTTAAAGTACAACTCTTTCTTTTAATAAATTAGAGTGTTTTTTAGTACTTTTTAACTAGGATTTTCCTGCTCTTAATGACACAGTCAGGGAATTATCCCAAAAATGGCATCCTTCTAGTGGTGGGATGAACTCTGAATATCAGAATGGGATGAGATGAGCTTCAAGATCCTTTCCACACCAAACCACTCTGGGATTCTGTGAAATATGGTACCTGAGATATCAGGACTCAGCTGTAAAGGGAGTTTGACATCCCTCCAGAATCTTATATACAAATTATTAAACCAACTTCACATATATTTGTGGCCAGTATTACACAGATCTACTCCATGGATGAACAGACTGGAAGAGCAGTCTGGGGAGAAAATCAGCAATAACTGGAATTTCTGAAGGACAAACCTAAATTCTGAAGTTCTGAGCAAACTCCTCTCAAAAGAGCCCTGAGAAAAGGAACATCCTGTTCCATGGTACATCTCAAATCAGCCCTGGGCACAGTCACAGGGGGCCATGGTGACAGTTTGGGGACAGTGTCCTGTGCCTGTCCTGCTCTCCTGGAGAATATCCCAGCTCTGGAACTGGGATCAGTTCTGGGGCAGCTGGAACCTCTCTGACCCCTCAGTGCTGTGTTTGCCCTTCTTGGCAGGGGCTGAATGAGGAGAGCAGAAATTCTCTGCTGCTGTTGGAGCTTCTGAGCAATCAGACTGACACAGGCTGGGTGCTGAATCATCTGTGTGTGCCTGATTTCACTGCACAACCCACCCATGGGCCAGCCCTGGCAGCCTCTCCCTGCCAAGGAAACTCTCCAGAAGAGGAACTAAAAGTTGTCAACTTGCTGTTTGGAAAATTGCAGCTGCCATGCAATTAAATGTCTGCCTGCATTTGAAATCAAACTTTGCATCCAGCTCTGAAAGTGCTGTCAGGTTTGTTCCAAATAAAATTCCTTCCAATTGGGGAAATCACTCCTGCTGTTTCAGCTGTCTGAGCACCAACTCCCCCCTGAAACAGGAATAGAACAGAGGAGTTAACAAAATCAGGTTGTCCAGGACCACAGTGCCTTTGTCTATTATTTTTAATTAAAGTCTTGAGGAAAATGTTGGGGAGCTATTAAAGCTTGAGAGCTGCCTCCTCACTTCTGGTGTTAAAGGTAAGCAAGCTATGGGAGCACTTCAGCTCCCTTCTCCAGCTCCTTTCTGTGAAACAGAGATAACAAATAAATAAATAAATATCTAAATAATGTTTATATAATAAATAAATATTAATAAATAAATAAAACCTTCTTTGGCCATAGGAAGGTTTGATGAGTGCTGTGCAACAGGAGGCATTAACTACATTCTCCGGCTCATTTCTGTGAAACAGAGATAATAAATAAATAAATAATATTTATATAATAAATATTAATTTAATAAATAAATAAAACCTTCTTTGGCCATAGGAAGGTTTGATGAGTGCTGTGCAACAGGAGGCATTAACTACATTCTCCAGCTCCTTTTTGTGAAACAGAGAAAATAAATATCTAAATAATGTTTATATAATAAATCAATATTAATTTAATAAATACATAAAACCTTCTTTGGCCATAGGAAGGTTTGATGAGTGCTGTGCAACAGGAGGCATTAACTACATTCTCCAGCTCCTTTTTGTGAAACAGAGAAAATATTACATAAATAATGTTTATATAAATATTATATAAATTATGTTTATATAATAAATTTTTATTTAGTAAATAAGTAAAACCTTCTTTGGCCATAGGAAGGTTTAATGAGTGCTGTGCAACAGGAGGCATTAACTAGGTGCAATTTTCCATAACTGATTTGGCAGCAGACAGGCTGTGCCTGCAATTTGGGTGAAGGAAAGTGCCCAGGAGTCCCACAGAGTCACAAAAACCTCCTTACCTTGACAGGAACCTTATCAGTGACGCCTGTGGATGCTTCTCCTTCAGGGCCAGGCCTGAGTCACTTGTGCCCTGGTGTTTAGGAACAGGGTGAGGCTCAGCAGGGCTGTGAGGCTGCCAAAGTCCTTCCAGGGCACTGGGAAGTTTTCTCTGCATCATTTGACTCCTGGCATATCCTTCATGCCATCTGTGTGAAATCACACCTTATTTTGGGTTGCAGCTATTTATATTTGTTGAAGGGAGAGGAATGTGGAAAAGGAACAGGTTCTTTCTGGGCTCCAGATTTCCCCTAATGGATCCTGACACTTTCCTGACCCACAGGGGCTGCAGGCAGCCAGCTCTGCCTGTTGGACTGCCCAGACTGGAGCCCTGCTGCTGTCAGACACCCCTGGCCCTTGCTGCTGCTCACTCACACCCTGCTGGCACTGCAAGAACAAAATCACCCCAGCTTTGCTTTCCTCCCTCCTCAGAGCAGCTTCAGCACGGGGCACAACTCAACAAAGCCCAGGCAGGTCTAAAGCTTCCACTTCAAATTAAAATTAATTCATTAAAATTTGAACAAAATCACCCCAGCTTTGCTTTCCTCCCTCCTCAGAGCAGCCTCAGCACCAGGCACAACTTGACAAAACCCATGCAGCTCTAAAGCTTCCACTTCAAATTAAAATTAATTCATTACAATTTTGAGTTGTAGCTATTTGTATTTGTTGGAGGGAGAGGAATGTGGAAAAGGAACAGGTTGGTTTTGGGCTCCTGATTCAGAGGAGCTCCAGATTTCTCCTAATGGATCCTGACACTTTCCTGCCAGCTCTGCCTGTTGGACTGCCCAGACTGAGCCCTGCTGCTGCTCACTCACACCCTGCTGGCACTGCAAGAACAAAATCACCCCAGCTTTGCTTTCCTCCCTCCTCAGAGCAGCCTCAGCATGGGGCACAACTCGACAAAACCCACGCAGCTCTGAAGCTTCCACTTCAAATTAAAATTAATTCATTGAAATTTGAACAAAACCACCCCAGCTTTGCTTTCCTCCCTCCTCAGAGCAGCCTCAGCACGGGGCACAACTTGACAAAACCCATGCAGCTCTAAAGCTTCCACTTCAAATTAAAATTAATTCATTAAAATTTTGAGTTGTAGCTATTTGTATTTGTTGGAGGGAGAGGAATGTGGAAAAGGAACAGGTTGTTTTTGGGCTCCTGATTCAGAGGAGCTCCAGATTTCTCCTAATGGATCCTGACACTTTCCTGCCAGCTCTGCCTGTTGGACTGCCCAGACTGAGCCCTGCTGCTGCTCACTCACACCCTGCTGGCACTGCAAGAACAAAACCACCCCAGCTTTGCTTTCCTCCCTCCTCAGAGCAGCTTCAGCATGGGGCACAACTCGACAAAACCCAGGCAGGTCTAAAGCTTCCACTTAAAATTAAAATTAATTCATTGAAATTTGAACAAAATCACCCCAGCTTTGCTTTCCTCCCTCTCTCAGAGCAGCCTCAGCACGGGGCACAACTCGACAAAACCCACGCAGCTCTAAAGCTTCCACTTCAAATTAAAATTAATTCACTAAAAGCTGGGGAAACCTGGGTTTGGGACAGCAAACAGCTCAGGCAGCTGCTAGGGTGCATTAACCAAACCCACTTCATTAATTAATTAATACCATGTTTAAGCTCACAGCTCCTGAAGCCCTGGCACCAATCCTGCCCTCAACCCCTGGTTGTGACAATGCTCCAGCAGCTCTGGCTGCATCCCCATCCCTCACCAGGGACATCACAAAGGGCTGGGGCTGGCTGGGGCTCTCAGCTTTGTGGATTTGCTCTGCAGCACATGTTCCCTTCTGGAACAGCACTTGGCTGGGCTCAGCACTGCCAGTGGAAGCCTCTGGGTCATCTGCTCTCCTTCCATCTTCCCCTGGCTTTAATTAGCTGATGTTTCCACTTCCCTGTTCTGTGGAGCAGGGAACATGTGTGGTAACAAATCCTTTTGCTAAAAATACCAATAAAAAAAAAAAATCTTTGGAGCGTGGAAATGCGAATGAATCCAGCAGCTGTGTCAGCCCTGGAAATTTCCTGCAGGGTGTTTGTAGATTTGCAGTGAGCAGCACCTTGTCAAGCAGGTACAAGTCCATGCTGTGTGTGGGGAATGGCCAAAGCATTGTTAATCAGCAGGGAAAGCTCCAATTTTAACAACAGAGCCCAAAGTCAGGGTAAGAAGGAGGCTCTGCTGTTCTCTGCCTGCCCCTGGGGGTCCGTGTCACCTGCACAGGGTGGGGACAGCTGGGCCCCTTTTTGGAGGAGGCAGCAGAGATGGCACAAGGGGCTCAGGAGATGCTGCTGGAGAAATGCCCCAGCAGAGGCTCTGAGACAGTGTCAGTGTGAGGATGAGCCTGATGGGCATCTTGGGCTTTTCAGCTTTCACCAGCAGAGGCTCTGAGAAGGTTTCAGTGTGAGGATGAGCCTGATGGGCATCTTGGGCATTTCAGCTTTCATGAGCAGAGGTTCTGAGAAGGTGAGGATGAGCCTGATGGGCATCTTGGGCATCTTCAGCTTTCATGAGCAGAGGTTCTGAGACAGTGTCAGTATGAGGACAAGCCTGATGGGCATCTTGGGCATCTTCAGCTTTCACCAGCAGAGGTTCTGAGAAGGTTTCAGTGTGAGGATGAGCCTGATGGGCATCTCAGGGGGCTTCAGCTTTCACCAGCAGAGGTTCTGAGAAGGTGAGGATGAGCCTGATGGGCATCTCGGGGGCTTCAGCAGAGGTTCTGAGAAGGTTTCAGTGTGAGGATGAGCCTGATGTGCATCCTGGGGGCCTTCAGCTTTCACCAGCAGAGGTTCTGAGAAGGTGAGGATGAGCCTGATGGGCATCTTGGGGGGCTTCAGCAGAGGTTCTGAGAAGGTTTCAGTGTGAGGATGAGCCTGATGGGCATCTTGGGGGGCTTCAGCTTTCACCAGAGCTCCAGGAGCTGCCTGGGGAAGGAGTCCCCAGCACGGGGAAGGAGCTTGCAGAGGGTTTTGGTGCCCACAGGGCACGGTGCCAACTGGGGCAAAAGCAGCTGCAGGTCGGGACAGGCAGCCGGAGCCGGGGAGCTGCGCAGACCTGGGCACGTCAATAAATCCGTGCCGAATCTTCCCTCCCCAAAACACTTTCTGCCTGTCTTTACAACCTCCTTCCTTTGCAAGCAGCAAACTTTTGGCCTCTGGGAAGCTGTGGCGAAATGCAAGTAGCGACCTGTCCCGGGCCAGGCTGTTTGCAGAGCTGAGCCCGGCATCCCGGAGAGTAAACCCGGTAATTAGCGAGGGCAAGGCTGGGCTCAGGGCTCCGCTGTCAGCCAGCAGCTATGCGGCAGAACAGGATGACGGATTAAGGAGTCTCCTATCGGCCAAAGCCGTGCCCAGGACAGCAGGGGACAGCAGGGAAGTGAAGGAGCTGGGTGGCACCGGCAGAGCTGCCCCAGCTCACACCCAGCACGGACGGGGTTTGGGGGTTCAGCCACGCCGCGATCCAGGCTGGAAGAGCAGGAAAAGCGCCTGGCAGGGCTGCAGGATGAATTGCACTCGGGCTGGGTGCAGGTGAGGGGCCAGGGATCGCCTGTCAGGACGTACCTGCCGAGCACTCCACCTTATCTGCGGCGGAGCGGAGTTAATGTGTAACCCGGCTGTGTTTGGTTAGCCCAGAAAAGCAAAGAAGTCCCGGGATAGGCACGGCCGGGACAAGGAATTGGGCAGCACGGAACGACGGACAGCCTGGTAAAACTACAAAACGGATTAATAATCATTTCTGTCCCTGCTTGTCCTTTGCTTTCTGTGCTTCTCCTGCTGGATGGGCTGGGGGGCTCTGGGTACCTGCAGGGCTCTGCTTTTGCAAGGGTGAAATGTGGTGGGGGATTCACCAGCAAAGCTGGATGAGGTGGTGGTGGTGGGAGGAAAGCTGAGGAAACATCTCAGGTTGTCTCGAGCACAGGTTTCCACCTGCCGGGGTGCTTCATTTACCTGTTGAGATAGGAGGAAATTCAGATCTGCCCTTGACCCCTTTGCCCCTGAGCTGGGACTGAGCTGGGATCCATCCAGAGCTGGGACTGAGCTGGGATCCATCCCCTGGGCTGCCCAGAACTGGGACAGTGCCTGCAAGGCAGGGTTTGCTTTGGGTTGTGTTTGGGGCTGGCCAGCACAAAGCCTTTCCCAGGCAGGAGGGGTCTGGTTGCTGTACCCCAGACAGCAAAATGAGATGTTCTAACCCCGGGATGAAGAGCTTGGAGTGGTGCTGGCTGAAAGAAAGTAGCCTCTTCTCTAAAGCAATTAGCATTAATTGCCACCCGGCACCTCTTTGATGGCTCCGTGGGCTTTTCAAGGACAGTTATGGCAACGGCCACAAGAGCTGAGGGACCTGGCCTATGGATTTTGATAAAAAATAGCTTCTTCCAGATATGTTTTTACTTGGGGAAGAGAGCTACACCACTGGAACCCAGCTATAAACCAGTTTCTTGAGTACTGTGTCTTTTAAATCAAACAGTCAGTCACGTTTTTAGTTTGTGGTTGTTACTGTTGTGGCAAAGAAGGAACTAAAGTCCTTCTGAATCATTAAAACCGAGGGTTTCAACATTGATTTTTTCCCCTTTCCTGTGCTGGATGAGTGTGCTGGAGCTGTAATCATATCAAGAACTAATGGGTAGGAAAAGGAACTTCTTGTTTCGGTGCAGATCCTCTGTAGTGCCCGGCGAGCTCGGGCTGGACTTTGCCTCCCATGAGCTGGGGCTCAGTGGGTGCCAAAGCCTTGGCAGCTGCTTGAGATCCCTGCAAATTCTGGTTTTGAATGAGAGAAAAATAATTTCTTAAGTGGATTGGTGGTGGAGAGGATCCTCATGGAGAAAATGCCTCCCTGCTGGCCCCAAGCAGCTGCACGCTCAAGTTCCAGCGAGGCTTTCACTTCCCCAGGAGGGTTTTGCTGTCTGAAATTTGGGAGGGAGGCAGCCAGGAGCAGCACAACAACCATGGCCAAGCCTCCTGCTACTCAGGAGTCGATGTAAATCTAGAATAGTTTTGATATAAATCTAAATTTCACATTATGGATGCTCCAGTGCATAGTAAAACCCTGCAGAGGCCTGAAGTCCCCCAAGCTCAGCTCTGCTTCCTCACAGCTCAAATCCCTGGCTATGAAGAGATCTGAATTCAAAGAATCCAGGGAATTGCTGTTCCAAAGCCACCACTTACTTCAACGTCACTTAAGCAGTAAATAATGCAAAGCTGAGACTGAAATATTAAACTCCTCCTGCGTGGAAGGATTAGACCTGTCAGGGCGTGGGTGTCGAAATCTGATTTTTGCGGCGTATTCCAATTACAAAGGAATTCTTTCAGGGTCTAACACTCTGAACAAGCAGCCAGTTCTGCTCACTTTATCTCTGGATCTAATTCCCTGATCCTGCTACAAGGAAAAAAAAAAAGCAGCAGAGTGTTCCTGCCTGCAGGTTACAGCACAAAGGGCTCCTCTGTCTCCCGAGGAGCAAATCCTCTCGCGTGGGTCCGTGTGTCTTGCAGGGGCTGTTGGTGTTTGCTTTGCTGCTCCCTCTCGCCCCCACAGCCCAGCTCCCTCCCCAGGAACAGGGTGGTGCACGTGGAGGAGACTCATTGGTGGTGCCAGGAAATTTTGGAAGCCCAGTGCTCGGCATCCCTCAGTAATGGCACCTTCTGTGGTGCCATTGATGGTGCCAGGAAATTTTGGGAGCTCGGTGTTTTGCATCCATCAGTAATGGCACCTTCTGTGGGTGCTCAGCAGAGCTGTGGGCAGGGGTAACTGTGCCCTCTGCCCCCTGGCTGGGGGGAAACCCAAATCCCTCCCCAAAAAGTGGGTGGTGCATGTGGAGGGGACTCAGTAGTGCCAGGAATTTTTGGAAGCTCGGTGCTTTGCATCCCTCAGTAATGGCACCTTCTGTGGGTGCTCAGCAGCGCCCTGGGCACCCTGTCCCAATGTGAGAAACCCAAATCCAGGCTGTTTGTCACCCTGCTGCCACACTGGGGTCCCACTGGTGATGGGAGGTCTGGGCTGCATCTGCTGTGAGCAAAGGGGACATTGGGGTGCTGCTTGAACCCCCCCCAGCCTGCCCTGCTGCCCACAGCCTGTGCCCAAACACACCCAGGCGTGCCCCAAAGGCCCAGGGACACCTCCCTGGGGCCACCTCCCTGGGGACACCTCCCCAGGGCCCCCAAGGAAGGGTGGCAGAGGCAGCTCCTCGCCAGGAGGAAGCTCCTGACAGAGCAAGGATGTGAGTAACCAGCAGCATTTGGGGCCAGCACGTTCACAAGTTCAAGCTGCAGGGCTGGCACAGGGTGTGGCAGAGGAAAGAGGTCCCATGAGCTGGGGCTGGGGCTGTGCTGGCATTTCTGAGCCAGGCTCACAGCTTTTCCTGTGCCTTATCCACCCCTGTGTGGTGAGCAGAGAGCCACCAACACCAGCTGGCTGTGCAGAGATTTCCCTATTCCCAATTATTTTGAGGAAACTTTTAAAAGCCCAGCTGTGCCTTCTCCTGGAGACAGCAGCTGAAGGTGGAGCACAATTCCTCCATCCAGCAGCTCAAGGTGGAGCACAATTCCTCCATCCAGCAGCTTCAGAGCCTGCCTGTCTCCCTCCCAGCGTGCTTGAGTCACCCCTGGGGGAACCTCACAACTCAATGTTTCTCCTTTTTCCTGCTCCAGCCAGGATATTCCCGCTGTGCCAGCCTCCAGGGCAGCCCAGGCTATGCCTAGGAAGGAGCTGGGGATGGCTGGCTGCAACTCTGGCAGCTGTGACAGCATGGTCAGCACGGCCTCCAACCACTCCCAGCGGGTGAGTAACCCTGGGGTGCCCAGCCCAGCTCCCCCCTCTGGGCTGGAGAAGGATTTTGGGCAGATCTCAGCCCAAATCTGCTCTCTGTCAGTGCTTTGGAGGCAGCTGGAGGCCCTGAGACAGCAGCAGGACCAGGTGGATTCCTGAATCCCTGCCCCAGAGCACTCCCAGCCTTCCCATCCTGCCACGTGTGTGGGGAGCTCTTAGTGCTGCAGGGGCTGCTGTGGGGCAGGACAGAGCCCTGGAGAGGGGATCCCATCCTTGGAGAGGGGATCCCATCCCTGGAGAGGGGATCCCATCCCTGGAGAGGGGATTCTGTCCCTGGAGAAGGGAGCCCTGGAGGGGGGATCCCATCCCTAGAGAAGGGAGACCTGGAGAGAGGATCCTGTCCCTGGAGAGGGGATCTTGTCCCTGAAGTGGGAATCCTGTCCTTGCAGAGGGGATCCTGTCCTTGGAGAGGGAATCCTGTTCCTGGAGAGGGGATCCTGTTCCTGGAGAAGGAATCCCTGGAGAGGAGAACCCTGGAGAGGGAATCCTGTTTCTGGAAAGGGGAGCCCTGGAGGGAGAATCCCATCCCTGGATAGAGGATCCATCCCCTGGAGAGGGGATCCTGTCCCTGGAGCGGGGATCTGTGGAGAGGGGATCCTTGGAAAGGGGATCCTGTTTCTGGAGAGGGGATCCTTGGAGAGAGGAGCCCTGGAGAGGGGATCCTGTCACTGGAGAAGGGATCTGTGGAGAGGGGATCCTTGGAGAGGGGATCCCTGGAGAAGGGATCCTTAGAGAGGGTGTTCTGTCCCTGGAGAGGGGATCCTTAGAGAGGGGATCCTGTCTCTGGAGAAGGGATCCTTAGAGAGGGTGTTCTGTCCCTGGAGAAGGGATCCTTAGAGAGGGTGTTCTGTCCCTGGAGAGGGGATCCTGTCCCTGCAGAGGCTCCTGTGCTGCCAGGGGTGCAGGGACCAGACCAGTTGTGTAACTGGGTCACGCTGGCTCCAAGCAGTGACAACACCTGCAGGAGACAGCGAGCCGAGCTCCTCCTGCTGAGCTCCTCCTGCTGAGCTCCTCCTGCTGAGCTCCTCCTGCCTGGCACCAGATGAATTCCCCAGTTAAGGCAGGGATGAGTTGGGACCATGGGTGTAGATGTGTAATTTTTCACTATCTGTCCATTAAAGCTTGTTTGTCTCCCAACACTGATCCCAAGATTGATGGGCTAATTACATCCTGCCTGACTTGGAGCATAATTGATATGTGTGAGAGCAGCTCAGTCCTGGCAGCTTTTCCATTTGATGCATTGCAAACCAGAACCAAACCCTCTGAGTTTAATGGGGATGGAAGAACTGGTTGTGATACTGCCTGGTAAAAGATTTGGATAAGGTGTCCCTGCAAAACAACTCCACCTGGGATAATAATTCCTGCCCTGTGCTTGTTGATCTGATGCACATTCCATCCTGTCCTGTGCCTCATTTTGTTCATGACAGGTTGCAGGAATCACTCTGATATCTGATACTGCAATAACATCTCCTGGTGCTCAAAATACAACAAAAATTAAACAATTCTGGCTCAGGAATGAATGGGAGAACAAGGAGAGTTCATCACCTGCACAGAGCCCTTCAGTGTTGGTGGTGTTCTCTGTTCAGATTCAGCATTGCAGAGCACTACAGGTGTCTGTACCCACAGATTTGTTACCCATCTGCTCTCATTTCAGTTTAAAGAACTGAAAATTAGAGGCCAAGTTCCCAAGTTCAGAATAATCCACCTTCTGACCCACAGAGGAGGGTAATATAAAAAAGGCTTTAAGTATATATATATTTCTTATTTTTAGAGGAGGCTATCTAGTTTTCTGGATCTGTAAATACTCATTATTGAACAGCCACTGGACAAGCAACTGTCACAGGTTCTCTAAACTACCTAGACATTAAATATAAATATAGAAAATATTAAAATAACATGTAATATATTAAAATGCATACAGTTTTAATAGATATTAAAAGTTATAGATATAAAGTTATATATGTGTGTAGTATAACATAAACCTCTCATATATATAGTATAAAGTACCATTCTTATATAAATTTATATACACATATATATTATAAATATATATAAATATATATTTATCTATAATATATATACTACATATATATTTATATGTATATATATATTATATATTTAGTGTAAATTAAACCTCTTTCTTATATATAATAAATACATACAAATATATTATGCTTATATATTTATATATATTTATATATACTATATATACACTACATATATCTTTCTTTTATATATAGTATAAAGTAAACCTCTCTTTCTTATATATATTTCTATATATTCATACACATACATATATTATAAATCTATACATTTATATTTTTATATATTTTATATGTTTATATAATAAATATATACATATAAAAATATAAAATATTTGTATTTCTATATACTCTAGATGCACACTACATATATACTTATATGTATTTTATATATATATGTAGTATAAAGTAAACATCTCTTTCTTGTATATATTTATACACACTTATAAATATATACATATATATTTATATATTTTATATGTATATATAATAAATATATACATATATATTTTTGTTTCTATATACTATATATACACACTATATATATATATATATATACACACTATATATATATATATATATATAGTGTGTATAATGTAAACCTCTTTATCTTACCTGCTCTGCTTTATCTTTTTATTTTTCCAGAGTGACAACAGCTATGACTATTTATCTGTGGAAGAGAAGGAGTGTTTGATGTTCCTGGAGGAAACCATTGGCTCCCTGGATGCAGAGGGGGACAGTGGGGTGTCCACAGATGACACCGACTACGGGGAGCCCTCCAAGCCCAGGA
Organism: Agelaius phoeniceus; assembly: GCF_051311805.1. Taxonomy (NCBI): domain Eukaryota; kingdom Metazoa; phylum Chordata; class Aves; order Passeriformes; family Icteridae; genus Agelaius; species Agelaius phoeniceus. Next base: position 4,095,897 of record NC_135289.1, on the reverse strand, counting down.
AAGGCCCTGTGCCCCGGGGTGAGCTGGAAACCCTTCTGCAGATAAGATTTTAATATAAAACATAGAAATCTATTTATTTCCTTCTCCAAAATAGTTTCATGCAGGCCTTATTCTCAAGCACAGATATGTACAATACACGTCCTGTCTAGGCATGAATATTTTACAGAATTTTCTGATACCTCAACTCAATGGCTTTGAAATTCTACAATATATAAATATCTTGCAGGGATCGTGCTCAGTGTCAGTAATCACAGTAATTAATGAGGCTCTGTCAGGCCCAAAGGATCCAATTTCCCCAGCAGTGATGGATCAGAGTGTGGGGGTACCAGTTGTGGGTTTCTCTGGGTCTGGATTGAAGGCACTTGGGATGATTGTTCATGTTTGGACTCAGGTGTTCATTATTTCTTATCAGTAAAACAGTCTCACTACTGTGAGTTCTGCAGCTTTTCATTAGAAGGCACAAAATGGCCAACAATCTCTTCTTACAAGGTCTTTTAAAACTAAACCATCCAATTAAGAACACCTAGATTATTTTCCCTTTGAACCCAATAACTGATCCCACAGAGCCCCCAATGGGGACTTTTCTGCCCAATTACAAAATGCCACCCAAACCCATGGAGAAGGAGGAAGAAGAAGCAGGAAGAAGAAGCCCAGGAGGACACCCTGTGCCCTCCATCTTGCTTCCATCCACAACATATTAAAAATCCCAAAACCTCAATTTCCCACCTAAATGATACACCCACACTACTCTGTATAATCTATTTCGCACTTTTGGGTATTCCAGTCTATCTTGAAGTCCAGGAAACTTTCTCCATGGATGAGGGTCAAAGTCAGAGTTCCCCTGGGGGTCAGGGCACCCCAGAGCAGACAGAGAAATATTCCCTGTGTGCTCTGGGTTTCCACATCAGAGGAGCTGGGGGATTCCTGGGTGCCTGTGCTGGCCCAGAAGGGGTGAGGGCTGTTCTGTGTCCAGAGCATGACTCCAACTCCCTCTCTTCCCAGATTTGGGGAGCAGGACTCCCCCTGCAAGCAGAGCTCAGCACCGTGGGGCTGAACAGAGGAGTGGTAAAATCATCTCTGCCCCATCCAGCTCAGCCCCAGCAGCTGCTCCAGGCCCGGGTTGTTCCAGCCTCCCCAGGAACATCCCTGCAGCAAATGGAGCTTCTGGCAGCAAAGGAGGTGTCCCCACAGTGCCAGCAGGAAAACCTGCCCAGGAGGTGCCCAAGGAGGGCAGGCTGGACCTGGGAAGCCACACCAAGTCCGTGATTATCCAACCTCCAGACCCTTTTCAGGAAGACCTGGAGTGGTCACGCAGCCAGCGCTCAGGTGCCAGGGGGGAGGCACCCAAGGAGACCAAGACTTGGACTTCATGGGGCCATCAGGAGAAATCCACGCTGGAGGAGGCCCCTCAGGACCCTGATGCCAAACGTGGGCCTCCAACCGCCCCCAAACCGCGGAAATTGCCCCCAAACATCATCCTGAAAACCAGCAGGACCAGCCCTGTGCCGGAGCACAACCAGAAGGTAAAAGCAGCACCTCCACCCTCAGCCACCTCCCAGGCCAGCCCTGCCAGCGACAGCACTGCTGAGAAGGGGAATTCAGGCCACCTCGACCCCAAGGAGAAGGAGAAAGCCCGAAGGGAGGCCCTGGAGAAGCTGGGACTGTCCCAGGACAGGCGGGAGCCCAGCGCCCACCTCCATCCCCACCCCAGGGAGACACCACAGCCTGGGGAGGGCCCTGTACCGGGGATCCGGCAGATCCCCTTCAAATCCAACACCCTGGAGCGCTCTGGGGTGGGGCTGGGCAGCTCCATGGGCAGCCCCAAGGAGCAGAACGGGCGCAGCAGCAGCAGCTCCCTGGGCAAGATGTCCTTCATCGAGCGCCTGGCACCCAGCTTCCTCCGCAGCCGCCCCCGGCCCGCCTCCCCCGCGGCAGGGAAGGACTTTGGGGGGCTCAAGGAGCAGGAGGAGAAGGACAAGAGCAGCAAGAGGAGATCCCACCCTCTGCCCAGCTTCCCCAGGCCGCCACGCTCTGCCGTCAGCGTGAAGATCTCGCCCAAAGGCGCGGCCGATGAGAATCGGCGCGAGGCGCTCAAGAAGCTGGGGCTGCTGAAGGAGTAGCTCGTGGGGGCTGGTGGAAAAGGGGATTTTCACCCCAAATCCAGCGGCCTGCACTGCCCTGGGGCACGAGCATCTGCTGCCAGAGGGGCTGGGAGCTTCACATGGAGTAAAGGAAGGCGGCGTGTACAGGATATTTTGTATATAGCAGGTGTACATGGGATTTTTATACCAGGCAGCTCTCGGTGTGGATGGGGTGTGTTCTCCTGCAAGGGCTTTAGGGCATTTGGGGATCCATCAAAACAGGGAAGCCATGGAATTCGGGGTTTGGCTTGTTTTCAAAAGGGTTGCCTGTGGATAAAGCGCCTCTGGGAAGAACTGCTGGACTTTGCTGCTCCTTTAGGACTTTTTGGGGTTTTTTAAATTAATTTTATCACAGCCTCTGGGAGCTGAGCACTCACCTGCCATGTGAAAGTGCCTTGCAAAATCATCACTGCCTGCTGGGTGGGCTGCCCAGACATGCCACTGCCTCCCTGGCACACTCTGCTCTCCCACCCAGCCCTGACCACCTGCATCCAGCACCTGGAAGAGGCTTGAACTGCAGGAAAACACAGCTGAGGAGGCCAGAGGCTGTGCTGGTGTCAGATCCAGAAGTGCTGCCCAAAATGGGGCAGATGCAAAGCTGGGACAGCTCCAGCTCCTCCCTTCTGAGCTGTCCTGGCACCTCCGATGCTGCCAACACCTTGCTGCTCACCCTGGGGAACAGAGGTGGCTGATGTCCCTAAATAAACCTGTGTGTGATCAGAAAGTGCCATGTGGTACAGATTTATGTCACAGTCAGGTAAATAATAAATGCCCCTAAATATTTTAAAAACAAAAACAAAAGGGGTTTAAAACAAAGAGTTCTGAGAGAAAGGATGAGCCAAGTCAGGTCTGTTCCACCTAGAAAATGGAATTATTTGATCAGCACAGGCAAAGCCTTCCGTGGGATGGTGGAAGGTGGCCCCTGCCTGTGAGGAACAAGCAGAGCTTTGAGGTCCCTTCCAACCCAAAGCGTTGCATGGTTCTGTAATTGCCAGCTCTCCCTGCAGGCACAAAGAGGGAATGTGGAATTCCTGGTGCTCCCATGTTTGCTGCCAGGCCTGAGCCAGCCCCAGAGGCTCCCCCCAGCCCCTGCAGCTCGGGCTGGGCACTTCCACCTGCAAATGTTTGACTTTAAAGGCAGCAAGGACACAGAGAGGAGAGGGGGGGAGATAAAAGGGTCAGCCAAGCTCCTGCCTGGGTTAAAGCTGTGTTTTCATCCCTGTGCTCCTCCCCTCTGAGCTCTCTTTTTTCTCCTCTGAGTGCTCAGCACCTGCATTGTGCAAGTCCCAAGGGAAATCTCACCTTGTTCATCTAACGAGAAAGGAGGAGAGCGTTAAGGACTCTCTCAAAGCATTTTTGCCCTGAAACAGAACCTAAACATTTCTTAAAACCAGATTGTTTTGGAAACAAAAGGCTTCTCTTCCAATCCTTGGCTTTAGTCAGAGCCATTGTGTGCTGGTGTCATGAAGGCTGAGTTTTGTTCAGATTTCCAAGGAGAAATCTCACTCCCAAAGATCCCTTATCGCTCTGTGACGTGGTGATGCTCACAAACAGGAGCTGCTATGAAGTGGGAACAAAAGAGAACAAATTAAAACAACAGCCAGAGAGCAGCAGGGTCATTCCTCTGGGCATGAACTCCACATTTCTGTGCCTTTCCTGGAGCTGCCAGATGCTCTGGGCTGAATCACTCACCACAGGCAAGTCCCATTCCACCAGCTCTTTAATCCTGCCAGGGCAATATGGAATTTTACCCGCTGGATGTGTTTGTAGCCCTTAGAAACTGAGCTGTTTATGCCCCAGGGCTGGGGCCTGATGCAAGAGCAGCCCACGACTGTGCCTGGTGCCACCCAGAGCCCAGCCCTGCTGCTGGCACAGGGATCCTGCCCCTGTTCCTGCTCCTGCTCCTTCTCCTGCTCCTGCTGCTGGCACAGGGATCCTGCCCCTGCTCCTGCTCCTGCTCCTGCTCCTGCTCCTGCTCCTGGCACAGGGATTCTGCTCCTGTTCCTGCTCCTTCTCCTGCTCCTGGCACAGGGATCCTGCCCCTGTTCCTGCTCCTGCTCCTGTTCCTGGCACAGGGATCCTGCTCCTACTCTTAATCCTGCTCCTGCTCCTGCTGCTGGCAGAGGGATCCTGCTCCTGTCCCAGCTCCTCCTTCTGTTCCTGCTTCTGCTGCTGGCACAGGGATCCTGCCCCTGTTCCTGCCCCTGTTCCTGTTCCTGCTTCTGTTCCTGCTCCTGGCACAGGGATCCTGCTCCTGCTCTTAATCCTACTCCTACTCCTGCTCCTGCTGCTGGCAGAGGGATCCTGCTCCTGTTCCTGCTCCTAACTCCTACCCCTGTTCCTTCTCCTGCTTCTGGCAGAGGGATCCTGCTCCTACTTCTGCCCCTGGCAGAGGGATCCTTCTCCTTCTCCTTCTCCTTCTCCTTCTCCTTCTCCTTCTCCTTCTCCTTCTCCTTCTCCTTCTCCTTCTCCTTCTCCTTCTCCTTCTCCTTCTCCTTCTCCTTCTCCTTCTCCTTCTCCTTCTCCTTCTCCTTCTCCTTCTCCTCCTGGCAGAGGGATCCTGCTCCTGCTCCTGACCCTGCTCCTGTTCCTGCTCCTGCCCTACTCCTGCTCCTACTCCTACTCATGCTCCTGCCCTACTCTTACTCCTTCTCCTACTCCTGCTCCTGCAGGGATTGAGGCCACCTCAGCTACAAACCAGCATTTCCCTGCTCCTTTCGCTGCCTCAAATTCTTGGACTCTTTCTGAGGGTCAGCACCTTGTGCACACCTTTGGGGTGGTGCAGCTCTTGAGGAGGATGCCCTGCAGCTCCAGGGATGTTTGGAGTGGGATTTAAAGCCTGGCTGTGGACTATGCCAGCCCAGAATAATTCAATTCATTGCTCAGCTACAAACCAGCGTTTCCCTGCCTCAGTGCCTTGCATTCCTTGGACTCTTTCTGAGGGTCAGCACCCTGTACACACCTCTGGTGTGGTGCAGCTCTTTAGAGGATGCCCTGCCCTTCTCTCCATGCAGAGCAACTCCAGGGATGTTTGGAGAGGGATTTAAAGCCTGGCTGTGGAGTGTGGAGCCCCAGAATAATTGGATTCATGGTTCAGCTACAAACCAGCATTTCCTTGCCTCACAACCCTTGGATTCCTTTTGAGGGTCAGCACCTTGTGCACACCTTTGGGGTGGTGCAGCTCTTTAGAGGATGCCCTGCCCTTCTCTCCATGCAGAGCAGCCCCAGGGATGTTTGCAGAGGCATTGAAAGCCTGGCTGTGGACTGTGCCAGCCCCAGAATAATTCAATTCATTGCTCAGCTACAAACCAGCGTTTCCCTGCCTCAGTGCCCTGCATTCCTTGGACTCTTTCTGAGGGTCAGCACCCTGTGCACACCTTTGGGGTGGTGCAGCTCTTGAGGAGGATGCCCTGCAGCTCCAGGGATGTTTGGAGTGGGATTCAAAGCCTGGCTGTGGACCCTGCCAGCCCAGAATAATTCAATTCATTGCTCAGCTACAAACCAGCATTTCCCTGCTCCTTTCCCTGCCTCTCATCCCTTGGATTCCTTTTGAGGGTCAGCACCCTGTGCACACCTCTGGTGTGGTGCAGCTCTTTAGAGGATGTCCTGCCCTTCTCTCCATGCAGAGCAGCCCCAGGGATGTTTGCAGAGGCATTGAAAGCCTGGCTGTGGACTGTGCCAGCCCAGAATAATTCAATTCATTGCTCAGCTACAAACCAGCGTTTCCCTGCCTCAGTGCCGTGCATTCCTTGGACTCTTTCTGAGAGTCAGCACCCTGTGCACACCTTTGGGGTGGTGCAGCTCTTGAGGAGGATGCCCTGCAGCTCCAGGGATGTTTGGAGTGGGATTTAAAGCCTGGCTGTGGACCCTGCCAGCCCAGAATAATTCAATTCATTGCTCAGCTACAAACCAGCATTTCCCTGCTCCTTTCCCTGCCTCTCATCCCTTGGACTCTTTCTGAGGGTCAGCACCCTGTGCACACCTTTCCTGTGGCGCAGCTCTGCAGCTCCAGGGATGTTTGCAGAGGGATTGAAGGCCTGGTGTGGGCTGTGCCTGTTTGGTGTTCCCAGCCTGTCCTGGAAAGGTGCCTCTGCTGCAAGGTCAGGGATGGCAAGGGCTGGGTGCAGCTCGGTGCTGCAAGCAGTTCATTAACATCAGTTAATTGTTCAGTGTAATTGCCTCCACGGGTCAGCCCCTCTCTCTAAAGAAAGCCTGCATTGGTTTGGAAATTTAAATTGCCTGTAAGGAACAAAGGCTCTTGGTTTGTCACCATCATAAAATCATGGCATGGTTTGGGTGGGAAGGGACCCTAAAGCTCCTCCAGTTTCATCCCCCTTTCACTATCCCAGCTTTTTCCAAGGCTGGGTGGGGGCAACACAAACAAAATCCACCCCCAGGTTCAGGCAGAGCCCAGCAGAACTCCTGGGGTCTTGTTTGGGACTCCTGAAATCAAATTCAGGCTTCATATTCTGGCAGGGGGTGGAATGAGATGAGCTTTAATGTCCCTTCCAACTCAAACCATTCTGTGATTCTCTAATTCTGGGCATATTTAACTTGATTTGTGCCTGGAAGGCAAAATCCCAGCAGGGCCCAGACACAAAACAGCCAGGAAGAGAGATCACAGCCCTGCAGAAGGAACAAGTCTCAGAAGGGTTGGTAAATGTACCCTCAGTGTCTTCAGGCTGATTATCCAGACTGAGTTTATGTGTTAACAATGTTAAAAACAACAATGAAAACACCCAGAATTTGCATTTTGCACAGAATATTCATCTAATTCCTACCCATCAGTCCCACCCTGGCTCAGACCTGTCATTTCCATGTCTGCATGAGCCTGTCAAGACCTCCTGTCCCAATTAAAAACATCCCTGTGCACATCTTTCATTACCAAGATCAAACTCAGGAGCAGTGGCTGGTGGGACTCTGGCAGTGTCAGGGAGCAGCAGCTGCACACAGAAATAATTTGTGTTAATTACAGTTAATTACAGCCCCTCCAGGGCCGCATCAGGGGAGCCCTGGGGCTGAGAGTGAGGTGCAGACCCTCACCCTGCCCTGCAGGATGATCCCAAACCCACCAGGATTTACCAGCAGGAACTCCAGGTCTAGCTCTGCTTTAAGATATTATCAGGTAAATTTGCATCCCTGGCAAATAGAGGAAAGCAAAACCCAAACCAATAAAATCTGGTTGCTCTCACACAGCAGTGAAAGGCTGCAATGGCCCTGGTGGGTGTTGGTTCTGTTGGTTTGCAGGGTGTTGCTCCTGTGGGGCCAAGCACGGCTCAGGAGGGAGCTGCAGTGATGAGGTTGGGCCTTTTTTCCTTTACAGTTCCATTAGAAACAAAGAACAGGGGCAAAAAAAGGAAAAAAGAAAGGTAATGAAGAGAGGCATGGTGGGGTTGGGAAGGTTCTTGTCCTCTTGTGAAAGGGCAGAGCCTCAGTCCTGGTTATTGCCCAAACCGCGCTGGAACGGGGTTAAAAAGCCTCAAACACCTCCAGCATCTCCCACAGGGCTGCAGAGAGCCCAGATCAGTCCTGGAGAGCCCAGCTGGATCCTGGAGAGAGCTCAGCTGGATCCTGGAGAGCACAGCTGGATCCTGGAGAGCACAGCTGGATCTTGGAGAGAGCACAGCTGGATCCTGGAGAGCCCAGCTGGATCCTGGAGAGAGCTCAGCTGGATCCTGGAGAGCACAGCTGGATCCTGGAGTGAGCACAGCTGGATTCTGGAGAGCACAGCTGGATCCTGCAGTGATCCCAGCTGGATCCTGGGGTGATCCCAGCTCAATCCTGCAGTGATCCCAGCTGGATCCTGTAGTGATCCCATCTCTATCCTGGGGTGATCCCAGCTCTATCCTGGGGTGATCCCAGCTCAATCCTGCAGTGATCCCAGCTGGATCCTGCAGTGATCCCAGCTGGATCCTGCAGTGATCCCAGCTGGATCCTGGGGTGATCCCAGCTGGATCCTGGGGTGATCCCAGCTGGATCCTGCAGTGATCCCAGCTGGATCCTGCAGTGATCCCAGCTGGATCCTGGAGTGATCCCAGCTCTATCCTGCAGGGATCCCAGCTGGATCCTGCAGTGATCCCAGCTGGATCCTGGGGTGATCCCAGCTCAGTCCTGCAGTGATCCCAGCTGGATCCTGGAGCCCAGGTTTGGTGTTCCCCAGCTTGGTTCAGCAGCATCCATTATCACTTTTTTCCTTTTTTTGCCCCTGTTCTTTGTTTCTAATGGAACTGTAAATGAAAAAAGGCCCAACCTCATCACTGCAGCTCCCTCCTGAGCCGTGCTTGGCCCCACAGGAGCAACACCCTGCAAACCAACAGAGCCAACACCCACCAGGGCCATTGCAGCCTTTCACTGCTGTGTGAGAGCAACCAGATTTTATTGGTTTGGGTTTTGCTTTCCTCTATTTGCCAGGGATGCAAATTTACCTGATAATATCTTAAAGCAGAGCTAGACCTGGAGTTCCTGCTGTTAAATCCTGGTGGGTTTGGGATCACCCTGCAGGTCTCCACCTCCCCCAGATCTCTTTTCTTGCCAGCACCCCTGGGCTTGGAAGTCCAGGAGGAGACAGACAGGGGCAGTGTTGTTCCTTGCAGAGGGGTTTATGTGCACCAAACCAGCCCTGGCTGGCTCCAAGCAGGGGTTTAATCATTGACTGGGCCCTGAGGAGCAGCCAGGGGTTTGTTCTCATTAATTAATTACAGCTCTGAGCACGGACAGGCTGGGCTGAGGCGCAGGCAGTGACCTCCACATCTGCACAGGGATGGGAATGGTGGGATGGAGCCTCTGCCTGTCCTGGTGCTGCTCCAGGAAGGAGATTCCCCCTCCAGCACCTCTGTCAGAGCAAGGATGAGGAATTTCCTTTATAGCACAGCCCAGAAGAATTTAACTCTCCTTTAATTACCTGAATTAATTTAACTTTCAATTTAAACTTAAAATTAAGTTTAAAATTAAGATTTAATTTTTAAAATTAAAGATTTTAAAATTATAATTTAAAGATTTAATTTTTTAAAATTTAAGATTTGAATTTTTAAAATTAATTATTTTAAATTAAATAATTTTAAAATTAGATATAACTTTTAAATTTTTTAACTTAAATTTAAATGAATTTGACTCTCCTTTAGCAGTGGAGGGTGCAAGGCAGTGGTACTGCCCCAGGAGGGTCTCCTGGAATTCCATGATTTTATGATTCTCTGAAATAACACTGATTATTCCCAGGGGGTTCCCACCAGCACTTTTATCCCATTTTATTGCTCCCACAAAGCCAATCCTGGTGCTTTGCTGCTCTCAGGGCAATAAATGCCCTCAGTTCTGCTGGAGCTCAGCCAAGAGTGGGGAATTTATGGCACAGGTTTGGTACAAAACACAACAATTACTGCGATCCAAGATTATTCATATCACCATTAACAGCACAAAACTATTCACTGGAAATTTATCCCCAGCCAGGGAGATTCCAAAGTGCTTCAGGGATTGTCTCACACAGAAAACAGAGGGGAAGGTCAAGGCCCTGGACCCCATAGGACTGAGAGAATTTCTAAATCTGCCTCTGAACCCTTCCCACTCCTCACCCAGGTGTAGGAATGTGCTCCCTGTGGATGGAGTGACCAAATAATTTTTTTGTCTGCTTAAAAAGGTGAAAAGCCCTGTGGTGGTGCTCAGGGGTCCCAGGATGAGGGAAGAGATGAGAATCTTGACTCCATGTTTCAGAAGGCTGATTTATTATTTCATGATGTATATTATATTCAAAGAAAATGATATATTCAAACTATACTAAAAGAATAGGAGAAAGGATTTCATCAGAAGGCTGGAAAGGAATGAAATGATAATAAAATCTTGTGACTGACCAGAGAGTCTGAGACAGCTGGGCTGTGATTGGCCATTAATTAGAAACACCCACATGAGACCAATCCCAGATGCACCTGTTGCATTCCACAGCAGCAGATAACCATTGCTTACATTTTGTTCCTGAGGCCTCTCAGCTTCTCAGGAGAAAAGATCCTAAGGAAAGGATTTTCCATAAAATGTGTCTGTGACAAAGCCCAGAAGTTTTTCTCCTTAATTTGGTACAAAGACACCTCCCAAAGGACCTTTGGGACTTCACCTCAGGCCTGGGGCTCCCATTGGACAGAGGCAAAGGGGTCCAGCCTGGGTAATCCACCAGAAAAAGGAGAGAGTAAAGGAAATAATAATAAAGGAAATAATAATAAAGGAAATAATAATAAAGGAAATATTAATAAAGGAAATAATAATAAAGGAAATAGTTTTGTGGGGTGTTTTAGCAGGAGCAAGCACCTCTTACCCCTAGCTCAGTTTTTCTCTAGAAGAGCTTTGTTATTTTACCTTTTATGAAACCTTTTTATGTTTCCAGCGCTACTTCAGAGGCCATGCTGCTGGTTTTGTACCATTTGAAGGATCAGAGCTGTCTCAGGTGGGATGGGTTCCTCTGAGAGCTCAGGGGTTACCCATTACCCAGGGAATGCTGCCCTGCACATCCTGGGGACCCTCAGGTGCTGGAGCCAGCCCAGGGCCTCCCAGAGGTGCCACGGGTGGGAATTTTTAATTTTTAATCCATCATTTTTAATGGAAGGCAGAGCAGCCCCAAGTCCCTGGAAATAACTGAAATGCCTCTGTAGTTTTGGAGCTATCCCTCAATAAATAAATAAATAACAAATAAACTCCTCTCAGTCCTTTGGTTGGTGCAAAGGAGGAATTGTGTTTATGGAACAAACTGCCCTGAGTTTGTTCTTCACACCCCATGGTCTGAACCCACCCTGGTCACATTTCAGGCACTGGTTTAGGGCAAAAATGGAAGCAGAAATCTTCTTTTTGACCCCAAAACAGGATCCAAACACAGACATGAGCTCAGGGAAGGGCCAGCCAAAGCACAGGTGTCTGAGGAACCTTTCACAAAGTTCTTGGTGGGAAGTTCTGCCTGGAAGTGGCTCACAGCAAACACCATTTTGTGACATGCTGCATGTTTGATATGAAAGCATTTTGTCTGTAGAGCAGGGGAATTCCTCTCAAACTCTGCAATTTCTGCTCCTGGCCTCTTCACCCTTTTTCCCCCCCCCTTCCACGGTGTGGTCACATCCCTAGAGAGCTAAAAAAGACCATTTTTGGGTCTTTTTGATGACATCTCTGCCACCCCTCTGAGCATTTTGTCCATCTCCACTTCGCTCAGCAATGCACATCGAGACCTCAGAAGATTTTTAGTGCACCCATCTTAAAATCTACACATCAATATATGAAAAAAAAGGAATTAAACATCAAGAGAAAAGGAAAGACTAACCGAGCTGCAGGCTGCAAAAACAACTTTATTAAACAAAATCAGAGCTGGAGGTGGAGGAAGAGAACATTTCCAGCAGAAGAAGCATCACAATCAAAGGTAAGTGAGTCTCAATTTGCCCTTAAAATATTGTTTTTTTGGAGAACAGTGCTGTTCAAGAGTGATTATAGGAGAGAGATTTCACCTACAGGATGTAACAGTTCTGAAATTCAACATAATTATTTCTATAAAAATAAAGGCAGTGACTTATGCTGATTTTTCTCCCCACTGTGCCCTTATTTTTTTTTCCTTTTAAAGCTATAAATTGAATTACTGCCCTTTTTGGCCAAGAACAACCAAAAAAAATGATATGGACAAGGTAAAATGCACCCTAGTTCTGGATGGTGCCAAAAATGGATCCTAAAAACATTTTCACAAGACTGAAATAAAGACAGGAAAAACCCAACCATACATGGTTTACTCCTGGGATTTCTCTAGCTCTTTCTTGTCTCTTTCTGCTTTATATTTAATGGCTGTTTGTGGGTTAGCATTAAAAAACAACTCCTTGCCTAAAAACTAACATTAAATGAGATTAAAATGGAGCTGAGGGTTCTGTCCCGCAGAGCAGAATTAAGGAAAGGAGGGATTGCACTGCTGGACATCAGAAAAGATTAAATAAGCATAGGAATTGCATTTTTACTGATTTTTTTATTTAAAAAGAAAGACAACATTCATCTCTTTACAGGGCATTTTTATTAGCTCTCATTGCTTCAAGTCCTCCAGTCTGGTGGGAATTGTGACTTTGAGTGAAAATCCCCATTTTTTACATATTCTGTCCCTGTTGGCTGCAGTGAGGGAAATCCTGAGGCTCTGCCCTGAGTGAGCAGAGCTGGGGACACTGGAGCTGTGCCCCAAAACCAGCACAAACTGGGAACACTGGAGCTGTGCCCCAAACCAGCACAAACTGGGGACACTGGAGCTGTGCCCAGAGCCCCAAACCAGCACAAACTGGGGACACTGGAGCTGTGCCCAGTGCCCCAAACCAGCACAAACTGGGGACACTGGAGCTGTGCCCCAAACCAGCACAAACTGGGGACACTGGAGCTGTGCCCCAAACCAGCACAAACTGGGGACACTGGAGCTGTGCCCAGAGCCCCAAACCAGCACAAACTGGGGACACTGGAGCTGTGCCCCAAAACCAGCACAAACTGGGGACACTGGAGCTGTGCCCCAAACCAGCACAAACTGGGAACACTGGAGCTGTGCCCCAAAACCAGCACAAACTGGGGACACTGGAGCTGTGCCCCAAAACCAGCACAAACTGGGGACACTGGAGCTGTGCCCCAAACCAGCACAAACTGGGAACACTGGAGCTGTGCCCAGTGCCCCAAACCAGCACAAACTGGGAACACTGGAGCTGTGCCCCAAAACCAGCACAAACTGGGAACACTGGAGCTGTGCCCCAAAACCAGCACAAACTGGGGACACTGGAGCTGTGCCCAGAGCCCCAAACCAGCACAAAGTGGGGACACTGGAGCTGTGCCCCAAACCAGCACAAACTGGGGACACTGGAGCTGTGCCCCAAAACCAGCACAAACTGGGGACACTGGAGCTGTGCCCTCTGCCCCAAACCAGCACAAACTGGGAACACTGGAGCTGTGCCCCAAACCAGCACAAACTGGGAACACTGGAGCTGTGCCCCAAACCAGCACAAACTGGGAACACTGGAGCTGTGCCCCAAACCAGCACAAACTGGGGACACTGGAGCTGTGCCCCAAACCAGCACAAACTGGGAACACTGGAGCTGTGCCCCAAACCAGCACAAACTGGGAACACTGGAGCTGTGCCCCAAACCAGCACAAACTGGGGACACTGGAGCTGTGCCCCAAAACCAGCACAAACTGGGGACACTGGAGCTGTGCCCCAAACCAGCACAAACTGGGAACACTGGAGCTGTGCCCCAAAACCAGCACAAACTGGGGACACTGGAGCTGTGCCCCAAACCAGCACAAACTGGGGACACTGGAGCTGTGCCCTCTGCCCCAAAACCAGCACAAACTGGGGACACTGGAGCTGTGCCCTCTGCCCCAAACCAGCACAAACTGGGGACACTGGAGCTGTGCCCCAAACCAGCACAAACTGGGGACACTGGAGCTGTGCCCCAAACCAGCACAAACTGGGGGGACACACAGGGTTCAGAGCAGGAGTGTGAGATCTGCAGAGCACCATTAACTCTTTTTTTTCCTTTTAAAATTCTCTTTTTTTTTAGCCCAGGCCAGGTCAGAGCTTTGGTTCAGAGCCCTGCCCTGGGTGGCCCCCAGAGCATTGCAGAGGTTGCCACAAGCTCTCTCTTGTGCTTGATAACACAGAAATCAGCAAAATCCCCTCCCCACGGTGAGGATTGCCCAGGGAACGCTCAGGAGGGCTGGACATGGTGCTTCTCCTCCTTCTAGCAGCTCTGCTGCCAGGTAAGGGTCAGCAAGACACGAGTGGCAGCCCCTGACAGGAACAGGGGACCAGGCTGGATCCTCCCCTGCACACCCACCTGGGCTGGAATCCTGGATGCTCAGAATTTTAAATTTTAAGTTTTGAAAATTTTAAATATTATTATTATTATTATTATTATTATTATTATTATTATTATTATTATTATTATTATTATTATTATTATTATTATTATTGGCACTCACCAGAGAACACTGCATTTGATCAGAGGCTGTAAAGAAAGCTTCCCAAAATTGATTAATAGCACTGGGATTACGGGTGTGGAGTTGGTTAGAAGTGTGTAATGTCACAGGGTGGAAAACTTAAAGTTTGGGGTTTTTAGAATATAGAAATAAATATGAAGCGAGATGGAGGTTTTAGGGTGGAAGCAAGTTGTTCTTCTTTACCTTCTTCTTCCTTCTTCTTTACCTTTTTCTTCCTTCTTCTGCACCTTTTTCTTCCTTCTTCATAAGTTTGAGGGATGTTTTGTAATTGGGCAGAAAAGTCTGCATTGTGGACTTCAAGAGATCAGTTATTGAGTTAAAAGAGAAGATAATTAAGTGTCATTTCTTAATTGGATGGTTTAGCCTTAGAAGACCTTGTAACAAGAAATTTTTGGCCGCTTTGTGCCTCACTAATGAAAAGCTGCAGAACTCACAGGTGGGAGACTGTGACACCAGGGACACTCATGAGGGGAAACACCACATCCAGAATAGATTTTCTGTTATACCAGGGGCACTCATGGGGGGAAACACCACATCCAAAATACATTTTCTGTGATACCAGAGGCACTCAGGGAGAGGAAACACCACATCCAGAATAGATTTTTTGTGATACCAGGGACACTCATGGAGAGGAAACACCACATCCAGAATAGATTTTCTGTGATACCAGAGGCACTCATGGGGGGAAACACCACATCCAGAATAGATTTTCTGTGATACCAGGGGCACTCATGGGGGGAAACACCACATCCAGAATAGATTTTCTGTGATACCAGGGGCACTCATGGAGGGAAACACCACATCCAGAATAGATTTCCTGATCCCTGAGTGCCCTGGTGCCCCTCAGAACCCCAGCCCTGCCTGGAAGGAGCCGTGCTGGGCTCTGCTGGCTGGCTGGCAGTAACCCAACCCTTGTCTGTCTGTCTGTCTGTCTGTCTGTCCCCCAGGGCCCGTGGCCAGCAGCCTGCACAGCTCCAGGCTTTTGGCAGGAAGCCTTGGGGGCTCCATCACCCACCAGTGCTTCTACACCCCCACCCCAGCCAACCAACTCCAGCGGAAATATTGGTGTAAAATATCGGCCAACGGGCTCTGCTCCACCATCATCTCCAGCAGCTTCACCTCCAGCCACTACCAGGGCAGGGTGGCCCTGAGGGATGTCCCCCAGAATGGCAGCATCACAGTGACAATGGCAGGGCTGAGGAGCAGCGACTCGGGCACCTACAGGTGTGGCATTGGCAGCACCAACCGAGGGCTCTACACCAGCCTCACCCTGGCTGTTTTGGCAGGTAGGGCCTTGTCTGGGCTCCTGGGAGAGATAACTGCTGGAGTTCAGCATGGCCTGAGATGAGTTGTAGAGCCAAAAGGATGGGGCAGGTTTTGGGGGCTCTGTGTGCTGACAGTCCCTGTCCTGCTCTCTCCCTACAGATGCCACGGTGCCAAAGCCAACCCAGCTCATCCAAGGGCAGCTCCACGGCTCTGCCACAGTCCTGTGCCACTCTGGGGACACCCAAAGTGACCAGAAGAGGTTCTGGTGCAAAGTGGGCAGAAGCAGCTGCACTCCCATCGCCAGCTCTGATGGCTTTGTGAGCAGGAGGTACCAAGGACGCATCGTTATCACCCCCCAGGAGAGCTCTGGAGCTTTCAAAGTCCTGATCAGCGACTTAAAGGAGGAAGATTCGGGGCTGTATCTGTGTGGGACAAAAGGATTGAAGGGTCAGGACAGCCCACAGGAGGTGCTTCTGCAGGTGGCCGCAGGTAGGACAGGGCACGGGGGGCTCAGTGCTGGGTGAGGGGTGTGAAATTCTAACTCTGTGCCCTCCCTGCAGCCTCCACCCTTCCCAGGAGACCCAAACTCCTCAGTGGCACAGTCGGGGGCTCGCTGTCACTCTGTACAAATCCCAAACAGGACAGGACTGCTGGGAACGTGCCTGGAGCTGGTTCATTTTCCAGCATCACTCTCATTCCATGGCTATGACAATGGGAAGATGCCACCAGCTCACATCCCAGGCAGCACACCAAGACCTTAATGTTACAACTCACTTTAAAAGTTTTCTGACCAATCACACAAAGCAAAAGCACATTGACAGTATTTATATCTGTATAGTACATAATCTATACTGACAGTAGTTCTATCTAACCACTATAAGCACAGTTACCTTTGGTTAAACAATGCTTGCTTATTCCAAATACAATATTTGCTTGTAAGCCTTAAACCACAATGCACAGAGCTCCATTATTAAGCTTAGAACTCCCTAGATGTGATGTTATGTTATATATAGTGTATCTCACTAGATAAACTTTTCTGCAGCTTACGGAATTATTCCAGACAAGCATTAATACACAGACCATTGTTCTATTTGTCCTTACTTTTCTACTTCTCACATAATTTTTCTGCTGACCAATCTCATGGCTCCTGCTTAGCTCCAATCCCAGTTCTGCTGTCTCTGAGGCCTTTTGCAGCTTTCCCAAACCCCTCTGATTTTATGGATTCCCGCACATGGGGGGGCTCAGTGCTGGGTGAAGGACATGAAATTCTAACTCTGTGCCCTCTCCTGCAGCCTCCACCCTTCCCAGGAGACCCAAATTCCTCAGCGGCACCGTCGGGGGCTCAGTGTCCTTCCAGTGCCACCAGGACCCCCAGGGCACCCACGAGAGGAAATACCTGTGCAGGTGGAGGGCAGGGAGCTGCCAGGTGCTGCTGGACACCGAGGGGTTCGTGCTGGAGTCCCACCGAGGGCGGGCACAGATGTCCAGCAGCTCCACGGTGCTGCTGGGGCAGCTGAGGGAGGAGGATGCAGGCTGGTACTGGTGTGGGGCCAGGAGTGGGCACACTGAGCTCACAGCCCCCCTCAAGCTGCTCGTCCACAAGGGTAGGTGGCCTGGCCTGGGTGGTTCTCTGTGGCATTCATATTTTCTGGAAAAATCCTTTTGCCCAGGATTTTGCTCCTGGGAAGCTGAGAAGCATCAGAGAAAAAGGAAAACAATAATAATCTGATTTGCTTCTCCTGTGTTTTGCTCATGTGGAATGGGTTTGGAGATTGTTTCATTTTCATTGCATCAGTTTCATGCGAATTGTTCTGACTCTTTGGCCAATCAGGGCCAAGCTCTGTTGGACTCTGGAAAGAGTCAGGAGTTTTCAATATTATTTTTTTAACCTTCTGGAAGTATTCTTTCTGCATTCTTTAGTATAGCTTAGTTTAGTATTCTTTAATAAAATATAGTACCATAAAATAATAAATTAGCCTTGTGAGAACATGGAGTTGGATTCATCATTCCCTCCTGCCACAGGGCACCCCGCAAATCCAACAGTCCCCAAACCATTCTACATTTTCCTTTCATTATTAGCAAGCAGCTGGGGTGATGGTGAAGGTTTTCAGGGGTGGGAGAGCTGAGCTGAGCTTTCCAAAGAAATGGAATAGGTTTGGGTGATTTTATTGATTAGTTATGATGCAAACCCCCAGGATGTGACATTCTGGTCCTGGCAAGTGCAGCACAGGGAGGTGTTTGGCTCTGAAGAGAAGCTGAAGGTTATTTTGCAGTTTGAGAAACTGCAGAGGGTAAATAGACAGATCCATGGAACAGCTCCTCTGGCAAAGGCACAGCGAGGGGGGTTAAGGCAGGAATATTTGCCAGGTACCCAGGTGTTCATCAGTGCTTTTACAGCACTCCCAGGAGAACAGGAATGCCTGAGTCTGGTGGTTTTTCACATGAGATGCCAGGTGAAATGTGTAAATCTGTGGTAAATCTAACAAACACACTGCCCCTGCCAAAGGCTGGGTACTAAAGCCTCAAAATAAAAAATATAATAATAATAATAATTAAGTAATAAATAAATAACAAATAAATAATAAATAAATAATAAAATCATAATAAATAAAATTTTAAAAAGTCGTTAATAAAGCCTTTCTCTGTAGAAACCTGCTCCTCACGGGACCCAGGAACAGCCACTCCTGAGGGAGCCACAGCACCACGTCCTGCTGGCCACAGCACAGCCAGGCACAGCAGCAGGGCACAGGGGATGGGCACTGTCCCCAAGGACACCAGAATTGGCACTGTCACCTATGGCACCACCATGAACGCTGTCCCCAAGGACACCAGCATTGGCACTGTCACCTATGGCACCACCATGAACGCCGTCACCCATGGCACCTCCATGGGCACTGTCCCCAAGGACACCATGATGGGCACTGTCACCCATGACACCATGATGGGCACAGTCCCCAAGGACACCAAGACGGGCACTGTCCCCAAGGACACCTCCGTGGGCACTGTCCCCAAGGACACCAAGATGGGCACTGTCACCCAGGACACCATGATGGGCACTGTCACCCAGGACACCATGATGGGCACTGTCACCCAGGACACCTCCATGGGCATTGTCCCCAAGGACACCAAGATGGGCACTGTCACCCAGGACACCATGATGGGCACTGTCACCCAGGACACCTCCATGGGCACTGTCCCCGAGGACACCAGCATTGGCACTGTCCCCAAGGACACCCAGATGGGCACTGTCCCCAAGGACACCTCCATGGGCACTGTCCCCAAGGACACCAAGATGGGCACTGTCACCCAGGACACCTCCATGGGCACTGTCACCCATGGCACCATCTCCCTGCTGCCCACTGCCAGCCCTGGCACCTCTGCAGCCTCCCCAGGTGCCACCTTTCCGGAGAGGTGAGTCCACAGGCACATCCTTGGTGTTTTCCAGCCTGTCTGCCCCATCCCAGGGCCCTGTGGAGGTTGTGCACAGCTAAAACACCTCCAGGGACACCAGAAGGGAGAGGAGGCAGCAAGGCTGTTGTATTTGAGGGGTGCCCCATGGCAGGAGGGAATGATGAATGTTCTCCATGTTCTCACAAGGCTAATTTATTATTTGATGATCCTATATTATATTAAAGAATGCTACACTAAACTATACTAAAGAATACAGAAAGGATACAGACAGAAGGTTAAAAAGATAATAATGAAAACTCCTGACTCTTTCCAGAGTCCTGACACAGCTTGGCACTGATTGGCTAAAGAGTGAAAATAATTCACATGAAACCAATGAAACAATCACCTGTGGGTAAACAATCTCCAAACACATGAGCAAAACACAGGAGAAGCAAATGAGATAAGAATTTTTTCCCTTTTCTCTGAAGCTTCTCAGCTTCCCAGGAGCAAAATCCTGAGCAAAGGGATCTTTACAGAGAATGTGAATGCCACACGAGGCCACCTCATGTCCATGCACACTTTGAAGTTGTCTCTGACCCTGCTGGTGCTGGCTGCTGCCCTGGAGCAGATGCCAGAGTCAACAGCCGTGCTCCTGCCTGCCTCCCTGTGCCCAGGACACTGCCAGGACCTTGGGGACATTGCTGGGGTTTGAGCAATAGCCCTGGTGAATGTGGGGCTGCTGCACAGCGCTGGGCACCCTCCCGAGCCCTGCAGCAGCCAGGAGTGTTATAGCAGCAGGGTGACCCTTAGGGGATAATGTGCACTGACTCTGTGATTTCACAAGGTTGGAGAAATGCTTTATTAAACTATACTAAGACCTTAATAAAGCACTTATATTTATTCTATTCTATTCATAATATTATATATTAATGTTTATTAACCTCTTAGTATAGCTTAATAAAGAATTATATTATATTATATATATTCTATTATATATATTATATTATATTATATTATATTATATTATATTATATTATATTATATTATATTATATTATATTATATTATATTATATTATATTATATTATATTATATTAATGCTCCATTAATTTTTACTAAGAGCTTAATAAAGCATTCTGTTCTATTCTATTCTACTATACTAAAACTGTATAATATTAAAGAAAAACTCCTTTTAGACAGTCACAACACAGCTTTGACTTAATTGGTCAATCAATCTAAAGCAACTATCACCAGTGGCCAATTAAGAAATCACTCTTTGGCAAGCAATTTCTAAACACATTCCACGTATGCTAAACAACAGGAGTAGCAGATAGAGATAAGAAATATTTTCTTCTTTCTTTGAGCTTTCTCCCAGACTTTCACAGCTTCCCAGGAAAATCCTGGGAGAGGGAATTATGTCTCTCTCTGTTCAGAAAATGTGAATATCACACCAGGAGCCCATGGGCAGCTTGCTGTTGAACCAGGAGTGAGCTTTGGGCTTCAAGGTTCATGCAAAGGCTGGCAGGGCTTTGGGCAGGAATTATTCCCTGGTTGTTCTCCACACCAGTTCCTGTGTCTCACCCCAGTGCAGGCTGTTCCCAGAGGATTTCCCTCCTGTGAGCAGCTCCAACTTCTCCCCCAGCTGTGGCACCAGCCAGGCCTGCTGGAGGGATCCTGCAGCTGCTCCAGGAATTGCAGGGCCAGCCAGAACCCAGCTGGGCAAAGTCCCCAAATCCACTTCAGCACCAAGATGGGCACCTGGGATCCTCATCCAAGTACCAAGGTGGACACCAGGGATCTTCATCCACCCCATCCTCCCCATCCCCAGCTTCTCCCAAGCCACATCATCCTGGCAGAAAGAGGGAAAAGAGCTTCCAGAAGTGTGAGGGCTGTAACAAGCCACCACAAGGATGTACTGCTTGTGAATTCATATTGTGCTTGTGAATTTGTGTTGTGTAAACAGCTCATTTTCCCTTTGGAGGGGCTAATTCAGCTGGCAACACAAACCCTACAGAGCAGCTGTAGAAATCACTTCCTCATAAGCCAAACTCCAGATCAAATGATTGGGATCAACTCCAGATCAACTCTCCTTGACTCTGTTGACTTTGCTTTGATTCAGAGTTTACAGCTCCTTGGTACTCTTTAATATGAAAACAGCCTCCTGTATGAACCACAAAGGTGACTCCAGACCTAATTTAATCCTGGTGCTTCATCTTCCCAGCTCCTCAGGTGAACCTCAGCTACTCCCAGTCGTGTTATCAGCTCTGCTTCTGCTGATTTGCGTCACCATCATCATCCTCACCCTGGCCAAAATCAAGCTTCAAAAGCAGACAGGTAAATTAGTCAGGCAACTGATTTTTGGGGCTGCAGTGGATGTTTTGCAAGGGCTTTGCTTGTGATTTTCAAGGGCTGGAGTCTGACCTGTGGAACATTTCCATCTCCCAGACACGTGGCTGTCCTGCAGCCCCAGAACGTGACTGGACCTGCAAGCAAAGTCCTTGAGAAGTTGTTTGGTTTTGTTTGAAACGTGCTGAAAAACCAAGCAAATGAAAGAAATGGAGATCTGGGTTTTTGTGTGTGGAGGATTTGTGGCTCCGTGGGCGATGGAAATCCCTGGAGGGAGGGACCTGTGTGGTGCGAGTGGCTTCACCCTGGGCACCTTCCGGGGCCAAATCCAGCTCATTCCATGCCATGCTGAAAACACAGGCCCAAAAATTCCTTTCTAAGAACTGATTTGCAAAGTTAGGTGCATCTACCTCAATCCAGACCATGTTATACCCACAGGAATAAATTTAGGGACAGAGAATCTTCAGGGATGACAGCGGCGAGGGGAAACACGCAATTCACGAGAAGGAAACTGTGAAATAATGGTGAAATAATGGCCTAATAATGGCCTAATTTGGTGTCTGAGATGCTGGAATACTTCAAGAGGTGCTAGTGGGGTGTTCCCTGGAGTGCATCCCTGTGTTTTGTTTTACAGGGGGAGGAAGAAGCAGCACAGGGAGCCTGGAAGGGGCTTTGGCCCATGCTAGGCTGAGCCCTGGGAAGGAGGAAAGGATGGAGGAGAACCCAAGGCCAGGCAAGGAGCAGGAATTCAGGATGGGCTCTGGCAAATGTAGGTGGGTGCTTGCTGAAACTGGCACTGCAGGTGTCCTCTCCCTTGACAAAAGAGAATAAAGTGACATTTTAAGCAGGGGATTTGTGGCTTAGTGAGGAAAAGCAGGTTTGCAGTCCAGGAATCACAACCCACAGCCCAAGAATCACATTCTGCTGCCAAACTCCTGCCTTTACTCCTTCCCAAGAATCCTTAAGGCATGGATTTCATAAGACTTGGATTAAATCCTACAATAAATCAAGAATATGTATATATTTATTGTAGGGTAGATTATAATTTTTGATTGCAAGCAGTAAAGTTGTTATCTGACTTCCTGCCTCTTTCAGTAAATTCTGATTTCTTATCTCCTTCCTCAGCATTCTACAAAAGTAATTATTGTCCACAGTGTTGCAACCATGTCATTCTCTTTTGTTCTGTTGTGCAGGACAATCTCTGCTATCCTTGGAAATATCAGGATGACCAGCTTCTATGTAAGAGTCTCAGATTGTTGATCTTTCTTTTGAGAGAAAAGCTCCTGTAAAAATCATCTCAGAAAATATTTTAAAGTGTATCTAATCTGGAGGAATTCGTATCAGTAAAAAAGGACTCCACTGGAAAAAAATTAGTGGAATAGTGGCTCAGAAATTTGGTGATTTCATGTTCTCACTCCAATGCACTCTGAGCCAGCAGGGGTCTTCTGGTCCTAAATATAAATAATAGAAAGAAAAATTACACTTTCCCTAAAACCTTGAAAATCAACTAAACTATCAACATTCTGTGAAAAACCTCCTAAAGTGGAGAATAAAACCCAGAAATTATTTGTGCCTTTTCTACCCCAGTCTGGGTTGAGGTAAAGCCTGGGATAATTCTCCAAACCCAGCAGGAGGTTGATTCCAGAAGTCCCCTCTGACCTGGGTTTTTCCACCTTTTTGTTCTCAAAACTCTTTAAAATATAATTTTAAATACCAAGTTTGGCATAAACCCAGAAATACCTATGAAATTACTTCTACAAATACCAGAGAGAGGCAATGCCAGATCACAGCTTCTCTTCTGTTTCATTATTTTACAGTTACCCTATGGAGAAAAATTATTTTTCAAGGTGCCTGATGAAGACTTGAGCCAGAACCTTCTGTGAAAGCCCCTGGGTGCCTGAGCTGGGAATTTTCTCTGTGGAAAGCCAAGCCCCCAACACCTCCCCCTGCACTCCTCAGAACCCAAATCCCCTTTGCTGAGAGCTGAACCCCCACTCTGCCCAAATTGCTCCCTGGTTTGCAGAAGAGAGAATAAAATAATGCCCCTGAAACCAAGTGTTTGTGGGCTGTTTCTCTGAGGGAAAGGTAAAACTGGGGAGGGGTGAGGAAGGAAGGACCTTTGTGGCTTCAGGGTTGCTCTTATCAGAGAATCACAGAATTGGAAAGGCTCGGACTGCTCAAAAAATAAGAATTTTCTGTGGTTTTTTAAAAAATCCTGATCCATAGGAGTCGTTTTCCAACACATAAACCACGTCTCATTTCAGTTTCTCAGACACTCACATTCCCAAAATGACATTTTTCCTTCACCTCTCCTGGCTTCAGGGTTGCTCATATCAGAGAATCACAGAATTGGAAAGGATTAGGCTGCTCAAAAAATGAGGATTTTTCTGTGTTTGCTTTTAGAAATCCTGATCCATAGAGTAATTTTCCTACACATAAACCACGTCCCATTTCAGTTTCTCAGACACCCATGCTCCCAAAGTGATATTTTTCCTTTACCTCTCCTGGCTTCAGGGTGGCTCATATCAGAGAATCACAGAATTGGAAAGGATTAGGCTGCTCAAAAAATAAGGATTTTTGTGTTTGTTTTTTTTTAAATCCTGATCCATGGGGTCATTTTCCAACACATAAACCACATCTCATTTCAGTTTCTCAGACACCCACATTCCCAAAATGACATTTTTCCTTCGCCTCTCCTGGCTTCAGGGTTGCTCATATCAGAGAATCACAGAATTGGAAAGGATTAGGCTGCTCAAAAAATGAGGATTTTTCTGTGTTTGCTTTTAAAAATCCTGATCCATAGAGTAATTTTCCTACACATAAACCACGTCTCATTTCAGTTTCTCAGACACCCAAGTTCCCAAAGTGCTGATTTTCCTTCCCCTCTGCTGCAGGGATATCCACAGGTTCAGAAGCAGCTGAAATTCAGCCCAAGCACAGCCCAGCCCTGAGCAGCAGAGTTGGTTCCACGCTCAGATCAGGGCTCGTGCTGCAATCTGCACTCCCCAAATAAAAGCAATCCGAAGGTTGTTTGTTTTCTGGAGATGCCAAAATGCTTTGGAACCTGGGACTTGGCAGGGAAAAGCTTCCTCGTGTGCTAAAGCAAGGAAATACATTTCAAATATATTTGCATGAGGCAAGGGGTTGGTTTTACTGGAAACCTTGAGGGCGAAAAGGGGGGTTTGGTTTAAAAAAAAAACCATCTTCATTCACCTTGGATTAATTTT
This sequence comes from Agelaius phoeniceus, assembly GCF_051311805.1. Lineage (NCBI taxonomy): Eukaryota > Metazoa > Chordata > Aves > Passeriformes > Icteridae > Agelaius > Agelaius phoeniceus. Next base: position 4,071,558 of record NC_135289.1, on the reverse strand, counting down.
TGCTCCTTGAGATGCACCAGCAGGTTCCCATGTTTCTGCGGGGTTTTCCTCTGCTCAAGGCCACGCCACCTTCCTCTGCAAGGTGTTAAAAGCACATTTCCATCCCTCTGCAGGGTCCAGCAGGGAAGCTGATCCCTTGGGATCCGTGCCTGGGAGAATGGGAGCTCCAGGAGAGCAAACACAGCTGTGGCCACCATGGGCCAGCCAGCACAAGTGGTGGCCACGAGACCAAACAAGTCCTGCCAGCGTGACCTGGGGAGGGTTTTGAATGCCCAGGGAAGCAGCTCTGGTGGGAAGCTTGGAGAGGATCAGGGTTTGTTCCCATCCAGGAGAGGTGGTGGAGGCTGCTCTCTCTGTCCAAGATCCCCACCAAGCACAGAGACAGCCAAGAGCTCCTTCCTCACCCCAAGAAATCCTTCCTCACCCCAAGAGCTCCTTCCTCACCCCAAGAGCTCTTTCCTTGCCCCAAAAGATCCCTTCTCACCCCAAAAGATCCTTCCTCGCCCCAAAAGATCATTTCTCACCCCGAGAGCTCCTTCCTTACATGAAGAGCTCCTTCCTTACCCCAAGAGCTCCTTCCTCGCCCCAAGAGATCCTTCCTCACCCCAAGAGCAGCTTCCTCACCCCAAGAGCACCTTCCTCACCCCAAGAGCACCTTCCTCACCCCAAGAGTTCCTTCCTCACTCCAAAAGATCCTTCCTTGCCCCAAGACCTCCTTCCTCACCCCAAGAGCTCCTTCCTCACCCCAAGAGCTGCACATTCATAGTAAAAATGGAGCTCACCACCCTCAGCTAAACAAAAGGTATTTCCAAGGCTGGCTTTAGGATCTGATAAATCTGTTGAAGATCCCAGTTCTGGGTTGGGCTCTTGTCTCTCCCAGGCACTGCAGGAGCTGCCATCCTGTTCAAACACATCAGTTTTCATGAGTGGGTGAGAAAAGCTCCATGTGGCCCCCCAGTCAGAAGGAATTCCTGCTTTTGCATCATTGAAACGAGGCAGAGCAAGGAATCACAGCTGTCCTGGCTGCTCAGGTCCTGCCTGGGCAAAAGCTGGCACGGACGTGCCCAAAACTCTCCAGGGGCTTGACCCCACAGAGCCACCAAGCTCCTTCCCAAAGGAGGAGGAGGAGGAGGAGGAGCCCTGGAGCTTTCCTGGGAGTCCCCCAGCCCTGGGGTGGCTGTGACCAGAGGGGACAGCCTGGAGGGACAGCAGAGCTGGGCTGGGCATGGGCTGGGCATTGGCTGGGCATGAGCTGAGCTTTGGCTGGGGTTTGACTGGGCATGAGCTGAGCTTTGGCTGGGCATGGGCTGAGCTTTGGCTGGGCTTTGGTTGGGCATGAGCTGAGCTTTGGCTGGGATTTGACTGGGCATGAGCTGAGCTTTGGCTGAGCTTTGGTTGGGCATGGCTGGGCATGAGCTGAGCTTTGGCTGGGCTTTGACTGGGCATGAGCTGAGCTTTGGCTGAGCTTTGGCTGGGCTTTGGTTGGGCATGGCTGGGCATGAGCTGAGCTTTGGCTGGGCTTTGGTTGGGCTTTGACTGGGCATGGGCTGGGCAGTGGCCAGACATGGGCTGGGCATTGGTTGGGCATGGCTGGGCATGGGCTGAGCTTTGGCTGGGCATTGACTGCGCTTTGACTGGGCTCTGGCTGGGCAGTGTCTGGACAGTGTCTGGGCATTGGCTGGACAGTGTGTGGGCATTGGCTGGGCAGTGGCTGGGCATTGGCTGGGCAGTGTGTGGGCATTGGCTGGGCAGTGTCTGGGCATTGGCTGGGCATTGGCTGGGCATTGGCTGGGCTCTGGCTGGGCAGTGTCTGGGCTCTGGCTGGGCAGTGTCTGGGCATTGGCTGGGCTCTGGCTGGGCAGTGTCTGGGCTCTGGCTGGGCAGTGTCTGGGCATTGGCTGGGCATTGGCTGGGCTCTGGCGTCCAGCCCCAAGTGGGCAGAGCTCACCTGGCAGCGCTGCTGGATGTTGTTCCTTTAAGGCACAACAGGTGGAAAGGCAGGGCTGAAGGTGCAGGGAGTATTTAAAGCAGGCTGGCACTGCCACAGCCCCACGGGGACACAGGACACTCACAGAGCTCCCAGGGTCAGCCTGAGAGGGAAAGAGAGAAGTGCCAGGAGGAGCCTGGAGTGTAAGTAATGCTGCTTTGGCATCTTTGGGAATGCACAAGCTTTGGTAGGGCCGTGCTGGGATGGGGACGGAGAAGAACACGAGTCTTGAGTCACTTTTGAGGAGCCTTCCTCACACGGGAGGGAAGCAGCGATTTGGAGCCATTTCATGTTCAGAGCTCACTGGTGGGAGGCTGATTTCTTCTGGAAGAACCATAGGAACAGGCTTGTGGTTTCTTCTCTGCAGCAGATTTTTAATATTTACTTTCTGGGGAAAAAAAAAAAACCCCAACATAAATTATCATTACAATATTTGCATTAAGTTTTAACACAGGAAAGAAAAGTCAGTAATTATTAGTGTAATAATCTAAATTTTGCGACTCTGTCTGAGGTCATTACTGGCTTTTGAACCCCAACAGGCAGATTTTGAAATTTTAGAAGAGAATTGCTGCAGTTGTGTCCTAAAGGAACTGCTTTGGAAGCTCCCTGAGAAATTTGTACAGTTACAGAAGGATAAGTAGAACCTGAAGCTTAAATGAATGGACTGGATGTGGTGTCCTAAAAATGAAATCAGAGGAGCCTGGCAGAGCCCTGTCCCACTCAGTGAAGGTGTGGGTTCTACACACCTGAATCCCTACTCTGCAAAGGGAACATTCCTATAGACATAATACATTTCTGAATTACAAATAAACATCACCTAATTGCAGTTGTTAATGAATCCACAGTGGCACCATCCATCCCTCCAGACTGAGGTGAACCTGTGCTCTTGGGCCATGGGATGCTCCTGCTCCTTGCAGGCAGAGGAGAATTAAACTAAAAAAATTTAATAGTGCTGAAGTCGGTGTCACTTTCCAGCCCAAGACACAAATGAACCATGAAGGTCTGATCTGAAAAACAACAAGTGGGTGCATGGAGGATCTGAAAGGAACATAAAATCAGGTCTCAGGTTAGTGTAGAGTGGATCCAACAGCTGAAAGGAACATAAAATTGGGCCAGCAGCACAACCCCAGCTGGGAATGCAGTCCCTGCCATGAGAGCTCCCTGCTTATTCTATTCTATTCTATTCTATTCTATTCTATTCTATTCTATTCTATTCTATTCTATTCTATTCTATTCTATTCTATTCTATTCTATTCTATTCTATTCTATTCTATTCTATTCTAATTTCTTTTCTGAAATAAGTTGCTCATATGTTTAACTGACACAAACATTCTTAGTTCAGAGGGTCCCAAGCACTGCAGGCATTCCTAAAAACTCCTAATTTCTTGGTAAACCCTGATAATCTTCAGCAAGTTCTGCCCAGCTGTTTCTGCTCAGTGCATCACCAAACGAGCCCCTCTTATTTATTCTCTCAGTATCATAAAGGAGGCATCTGCTTGGAGCTGGAAAAGTTTCTTTTCTGCACATGTTTGGTCAGCTCGATCTTTTATCTGGAAGTAGATTGATCATTCTTCACCCCATGGAAATGGATTGGTGGATTGGTGGCTTTTCCCCATTCCACTGCAGCAAATAAAACCCATGGCAGGGCAAGATCAGAAATGACCTTGATGGGCAGTGGAAGATGTGAATAATCCAGGGTGAAATTTGTTGCTGTGCACTTTTTCAGGGCACAGAAGCCTCCAGCACCTCCTCACAGCACAACTCTCTCCACAACAATTTGTATCTGCACAGTTTACCCATGGGTCAAAAGGATTTGAGGGGCGAAATGTTACCTCTATATAAAATATATAGAATATATGCAATATATTACATCTCTGCTATTATTTCTCAACTATTTGAATAGCAGCAAACATTCCACAAAAAGCCAGAAGGGATCCCAGGCTGGAGTGACAAATGTCACAATTAAACCTTCATGTTTTGTCAATGCCATGGCATGGCCTTGACATTGGTCATTGTCAGGGGCAATAGTTAATATCTAATGGGCTGGACTGGGCTGATCCCTGGCAATCCCTGCAGCAGGAATTCAGCAGAATTTGGGAATTGGACTCTGGTGCTCCATACTCAGTGAGAGCAGCTGCAGGCTTAAGTTTGCACAGCTTGGGGGTCAGGTCCTGGTCTCTCCCAAATCATCATAAATCTGAAGATTCTCCCCAGGACTGACAGAATCCCAAAAGCACAACAGAAATATGGGGAAAGTGCTGTAATGGAGGAGATTTGGAAGAGCCAGCCTGGCCAGACAACACTGCTGCTGGAAACCTGGAGAATATAAAAATTTAGGCATAGAAGAGCACTGGAGAGGAAGGTGATGGTCCCAACCCACGTCCAGAGAAGTGTCCTGGAAATGACCATCAGCCAGTTTTAAGGGTGAAGACAGTAAAAACACATCTATAAAGAGGGACTGGCTGAAGGGCATCTGCCCTCCCCAGGGCTTTACACACAAAATGTGTAAAATGTCCTTGTCACCCAGTGGAGCTGCAGTGAGGCTTAGAGTCCAGCAGTAAATCAAAACAGATAAATAACAGTGTCAGTCCTTCTCAGGACTACATGAAGTCAACAACAACAACAACAAAATTAACTGTGCTGAGTTGGAAAGCAAGAGGAAAGGTCATTATGTTGTAATTTTTACATTTACATTTTAACAGCAGCTGAGAAAACAGGGCTGGGGACAGCTCAGAGCTGTAGGTGTTGGTGGTGCAAGAGCACAGGAACCCCTGGTTTGGGCGGGCACAGATCTTGGTAACCCTTCCAGACCTGACAGAACAACGTGGGCTGTACCCCAAAACCAGCTGAACTTTTAGAAGAAATCAGAATAAGAGATTATTTCAACTTTGCCCAGCTGGGCAGGGCTGAGCTGGGTCCTGCTTGCACCACAGGAGGTGGTGAGGTGACCATCAGGCAGAGGAGCTGCTGTCAGCCAGGAGCAAACATCAAGGTTCTCTTTGTGCCACCTTGTTTGCTTTGTGCAGAATTTGTTATGTTTGCCTTGCTGGCTACTTCTGGGATGTGTTTGAAAGAGAATTTTTCATGCTCAGTGAGTTAATTATTAGCCCTGGACAAGTGGCCATTGAGCAAGGAGAAATCACAATACAAGGAAGAGGCACAACAGAACACCTTTCATCTTAACAGGGAAATAAAAGCTTTTTTCTTCTGCCGGGAATTACCCTCAATAAAATTGTGTCACTCGATGCCCTGAAATCAAATTGCTCTGATTGTTTATAAGGGTTTTCCTTGGCACTTCTCATCAGCTCCTGTGGGTGGCTTCTATGAAGTTGGAACAGGCAAGTGGATCAAGAGGTGTGCTCAGGAAATCCATATAAAACCTGATTTTGGAGGTAAATCCCTACAGCTCACTCAATTCCTCAGCAGCTGAGGAAAGAATTAAAGAGTAGAGGTGAAAATATCATCCTTATTCTCTTTTGTGTGTCCTTGGAGAGAGCAGGGAAACAAAGAGTCACTAAAAACAGGCTCCAGCCAGGAATTCTGTGGCAGAGGGAATATTGGGGTGCTGGGATAAGATCCACAGGCAGTCCTGTTCCTGTGCAGCAACCCAGGCAAGAACAAGAATATTATTAACTCCCTTTTTCCCATCCAATTCCTCAACAGGAGCAATTAAAAACCAAATTTCTCTCTACTTCACATAGCCACAACCCTCAGATCCTCCAAGCACGAAGGTTATTGGATGATTAACGTTTTGCAAATGTGATTATTCAATGTCTTCCGCATTTTTTTTCCAGGGAATGCAAGAAAAATGACTTTGCTGGCGTTCCTCTTCCTGCTCACCTTGGTCCCAGCTGGGTCTGTAAGGAGCAGACACCTCCCCAAGGCAGCCAGTGAGTGTCACCTGCATGGGGCACAAGTTTTGGGGTGGCCAAGGACCAGGGCTGGCACTGGGAAGGGAGGAGGAAGGTCTGGGTGGTGCCTGCAACAGGCTTAAAAAGAGAAAAAGATCAAGTTAAAAAGAGAAAAGTGGATGTATTTCATGAAGGGCTTTCAGGTACATTGAGGGCAGATGAAGCCTACCACGAGGCTACACCCAAAATGGGCAATAGTCACAAGTTTCTTGAAACAGAGACCAAACAAAAAGTAAAAAAGATAAAAGTGGATGTATTTCATGAAGGGCCTTTGGGTACATTGAGGGCACACGAAGCCTCCTATGAGGCTACACCCAAAATGGATGATGGTCACAAGTTTCTTGAAACAGAGACCAAACAAAAAGTAAAAAATATAAAAGTGGATGTATTTCATGAAGGGCCAAAATCAATGATGGTCATGAGTTTCTTGAAACAGAGGCCAGAAAAAAGTTAAAAGGATAAAAGTGGATGTATTTAATGAAGGCCCTTCAGGTACATTGAGGGCAGATGAAGCCTACCACGAGGCTACACCCAAAAGAGACAATGTTTCTCAAAAACAGCTTTTTTAGTTTCTCGAAACAGAGGCCAAACAAAAAGTTAAAAGGATAAAAGTGAAGCTACTTCATGAAGGGGCTTCAGGTACATTGAGGGCAGATGAAACCTCTCACGAGGCTACACCCAAAATGGACAATGGTCACAAGTTTCTCAGAGTGAAATAGTTTTGGTCTGTTTGCACATTCTGCAATTCCAGCTTCAGGTAATGAAGGCAGATACCCCCAGCTTGCTCCCCAAAATTCACTTTTGTTTATATTTGGGGCCTGAGGCAGAGGGTGTCCTTGAGTTGCAGGCCCAGAGGGATTTTTGTCTGACCAAAATGTGAAAAGAGCTTCTGACATTCTAAATGCAGCTCAGAGTTCTACACCAGTGCAGAGCAGGACCTGAAAAATAAAAAAGTTAAAATCTGAAGGCATCATGGGGAGCACCTTTATCTCACAGGTGTCCCTCACTGCCATGGGAGCTCATGGGCACCCAGGGTGGCACACACAGACCTGGGGACACACTGAGCATGGACCTGGGGGCACACACAGCCCTGGGGACACACTGAGCATGGACCTGGGGGCACACACAGACCTGGGGACACACAAGGTAGCACACACAGCCCTGGGGCACACATGGTGGCACACACAGCCATGGGGGCACACAGGGTGGCACACAGAGCACTGGGGCACACAGGGCATTGCCCTGGGACACACATGGTGGCACACACAGCCCTGGTGGCACACACAGACCCGGGGGCACACAGGGCACAGCCCTGGTGGCACACAGGGTGGCACACACAGCCCTGGTGGCACACACAGACCCGGGGGCACACAGGGCACAGCCCTGGGGCACACATGGTGGCACACACAGCCCTGGTGGCACACAGGGCACAGCCCTGGGGCACACAGGGTGGCACACACAGCCCTGGGGCACACAGGGTGGCACACACAGCCCTGGGGCACACAGGGCACTGCCCTGGGGTACACATGGTGGCACAAGCAGCCCTGGGGCACACAGAGTGGCACACACAGCCCTGGGGGCACACAGGACACTGCCCTGGGGCACACAGGTGTCACACACAGCCCTGATGGCACACACGGCCCCGGGGCACACAGGGCACTGCCCTGGGGCACACAGGGTGTCACACACAGCCCTGGGGGCACACTGGGCATTGCCCTGAGGGCACACAGGGCACAGCCCCGGGGCACACAGGGTGTCACACACAGCCCTGGTGGCACACAGGACACTGCCCTGGGGCACACAGGGTAGCACACACAGCCCTGGGGGCACACAGGGCACTGATGTGGAGGCACGCACAGCCCTGGGGCACACAGGGCACTGCCCTGGGGCACACAGGGTGGCACACACAGCCCTGGGGGCACACAGGGTGGCACACACAGCCCCAGGGCACACAGGGTAGCACACACAGCCCTGGGACACACAGGGCACAGCCCTGGGGCGCACAGGGTGGCACACACAGCCCCGGTGGCACACAGGGCACAGACCCGGGGCACACAGGGTGGCACACACAGACCCGGGGCACACACAGACCTGGGGCACACAGGGCACAGACCCGGGGCACACAGGGTGGCACACACAGCCCCAGGGCACACAGGGTGGCACACACAGCCCCGGGGCACACAGGGTGGCACACACAGCCCCAGGGCACACAGGGCACTGACCCCAGCCTGTTCCCCGCAGTCTCCAGCCCCGTGTTCGGCCCCAGGGAGGTGCACGGCGTGCGCGGGGGCTCGGTCACCGTGAAATGCTTCTACCCCCCCACCCCGATGAACAAGCACGACAGGAAATACTGGTGCAGGCAGAAGGGCTCCAGCTGCTTCACCGTGGTGTCCTCTGACTTCGTGGCTGCTGCCTACCGGGGCAGGGTCACCCTCACTGACCACCCGCAGGAGGAACATTTCCTGATCAGCATCTCAGCGCTGGAGATGGGCGATGCCGGCACCTTCCAGTGCGGCCTGGGCACCAATGGCAGGGGGCTCTCCTTCAGAGTCACCCTCAGCGTGGCTGAAGGTGAGTACAGCCTTGGGGCTCCCGAAAAATACCGTTTTCTTGGGATTTTACCAATATTAGTACTACCTCAAATTACCATTTTCTTGGGATTTTACCAATTGGTAATTTTGCCCATATTGACTCCCTCAAATACCATTTTCTTGGGATTTTTACCAATATTAGTACTTCCTCAAATTACCATTTTCTTGGGATTTTTACCAATATTAGGACTACCTCAAATACTATTTTCTTTGAATTTTTTTCTTGGTATTTTACCAATATTAGGACTACCTCAAATACCATTTTCTTGGGATTTTACCAATTGCTAATTTACAAATTGGTAATTTTACCCATATTGACTCCCTCAAATACCATTTTCTTGGGATTTTTTACCAATATTAGTACTCCCTCAAATACCATTTTCTTGGGATTTTTTACCAATATTAGGACTCCCTCAAATACCATTTTCTTGGGATTTTTACCAATATTAGGACTCCCTCAAATACCATTTTTCTTGGGATTTTTACCAATATTAGTACTTCCTCAAATTACCATTTTCTTGGGATTTTTACCAACATTAGGACTCCCTCAAATACCATTTTCTTGGGATTTTTACCAATATTAGTACTTCCTCAAATTACCATTTTCTTGGGATTTTTACCAATATTAGGACTCCCTCAAATACCATTTTCTTGGGATTTTTACCAATATTAGGACTCCCTCAAATACCATTTTTCTTGGGATTTTTACCAATATTAGGACTCCCTCAAATACCATTTTCTTGGGATTTTACCAATATTAGGACTACCTCAAATACTATTTTCTTTGAATTTTTTTCTTGGTATTTTACCAATATTAGGACTCCCTCAAATACCATTTTCATGGTATTTTACCAATTGGTAATTTTACCAATATTAGGACTCCCTCAAAAACCATTTTCTTGGTATTTTACCAATATTTTACTCCCTACAATACCATTTTCTTTGAGTTTTTCCCCCTCTCCCTCTTAAAGAAGGCTTCACCTCTGGCCTGCCTGGTGTGTGGGAGCTGCAGGTGCTTTCAGGGAGGGCTCATTTCACCCCCTGAGTGTCTCTGTGCACAGCCCCACCTGTTCCTGAGGATGCTGAGCTCTTCTACGTGAAGCTGCGCAGCACCTGGACCGTGACCTGCGGCTTCGGGAAGGAGACGGCCGAGATGAGGAAATACCTGTGCAAGAAGGAGAAGGATGGCTGCAGGAACATTATCAACAGCTATCAGGACAAAGATGTCCCAGGGGGACTCCAGCTGACTTTTGAGAGCCCTCCAGGCTCGTTCCGTGTCACCATGACTCAGATGGACTGGGAAGATGCAGGCTTGTACTACTGTGGGGCCGGTGAATATGAGAAGGACAGCACAAAGAAGGAGCTGGACGTGTTTATCTACGACGGTGAGCTGTTCCCAGAGTGTTTTCCCCTTCCTCTCTCCTGCTTTTCAGAAGCATCAGCTGCAGTGTCACTTTATTTAGCAAGAACTTGGATTTCTCTTTGCTATTATCCTATTCTCTCATCTATATACTTATTTCTATCCCTTTAACCGCCTGTAACGCACTAAACCATCACTAAATGAAGCTTGTACCCAGACTTCACCTTCCCAGACGTGGATAGCTCCGTTCCCCAGCCCAAAACTCCAGCAGACAAGTTCCACCCCCCCAGTCTGAGGCAAGCAAGCTGTCTCTTCAAGCCCCCAGATCCTTAAATCTCAAACTGACAGATGTGGATGGTCCCTCTAGCAAAGGGAACAAAGCTTTGGAATATCTGTCCACAAAGCCAACAACACTCAGTGAATTTGGGAAAAAGCAAGGCCTGACTGACCCTTTAGGATGAATTCCCACCAGTGCCATCACAGTCTCCTGATGTTTGCACCCCTGAGCTTTGCCTGGCTCCCTTTGGCCATAGCAGCTTTGTTTGACCTGATAATGTTGATTTCCTTGGGAGGGTGCCCCATGGACACAAGTGAGACTCTTATAACTGCTCATTTCATTCTTACCAACAGACAAACATTTCCCTCACCTAAAGACCAACATAACTGCAAAAGTTGGAGGTTCAGCAAGCTTCGAGTGCCTCTATGACCCTCTGCTAAACTCCTCCTCGAGGTTCTGGTGCAAGCAGAAGGGCAGGCAATGTGGTAACACAATCATAGACAACAATGGGCGCGTGGAGGACTCCTACGAAGGAAGAGTGGCCATGTTCGAGAACCCCGAAAACAAAACCCTCACCATCATCCTGAACCAGCTGCAGGAGAAGGACAAAGGCACTTACTGGTGCATGTCAAATGAACTGAGGGAGCAGCAGTCATCCACAGAACTGACGGTTGTGCCGGGTAAGAGCTGTGCACTGGCAGTTCTCTGTACAGAACCACCCCAAGGGAGCAATCTGGCTTTTTGGGAAGGGATGTGAGCTCCAAGCCTGAACTCACCCCAGCAGCTTTAAAACTGAGACAGGAAGGTTCGGTTTTGTGGGAATGTGTTGGCAGAAAACTCTCATGAAATATTTCTTAAGCCTTACAAGAAGATGTTATAAATGAATTAGCCAATTTGATTAATAAGGAGAATTTATTCCATAATTAAAATACAATACAAAAAGGCCACAAGCAAAGATCAGATCAGTGCTGAACCAGGTTGGGTGAGACAGGGAGGGCATTCTGGCTCTTCTCCTCCCTACATCACCAAGAGACAGCTCTCACAAAGTCTTTTTATACATTTCTAAGCTTCAAGGGCTGCCAGGAAGGGTTTCTTGCTTTCTTATTGTTGATTTTATCCTTTTAGCATATTCATGTAGTTTTTCCTTTCTTGCTGAGAGTTTCCCAAACTGTTAGAGGAAAATCTCCTGCAATATACATTCTAGGAGACACATATTTATCTTATCGATGATGAATGCATATTGCTGGGGTTTGCTCAGACAAATAATCCTCTGGAATGAACATTTCTGGAGACAAATATTCAGGCTAGGATCTTGGTGCATATCACTGAAATCTCATCAGAGGGAATTTCCCAGAACCCTCCTTTGGTATGCCCGGATTTTCACCAGGTGAGATTAGTGTAGCCTCAGCACCAATTTATACACATCATCTAGTACAAAGACAACCATAAACAGCACCTTAAATGTTAATTTAGCAACACAAGGAGCACTTTCCTTCCAAGCTGGAAGGCAAAAAGGTTAAGAGGAGGCAGGAGAGAGGCCACTGCCCTGGGAGATGTGGCCACAGCCCCGCACTCTGTCCCAAGGGGCCAAGGCTGTCTCAAGGAACAAGGGTCCCGAGGCTGTCTCCTCCCAGGGGTTTTATTTAAAATATTATTTTTAAATAAATATTAATTTACCCCCAGCAGCATCACCACCTGCTGAGTGCCTCTCCCAGCCCTGAAAGCTCTCCCCCAGCCCCGATGTCCCGTTTGCCTTCACAGGAGAACCTGCACTGACGGGAAAGAAGGAAGTGGAGGCACAGGCGGACTCGCGGGTGAATTTAACCTGCTGCTACCCCTGCAAGTACTACTCCTACGAGAAGTACTGGTGCAGGTGGAACAGCACGGGCTGTGCCATGCTGCCAGAGCAGCAGCAGCAGCAGGGGCTGCCCCAGCCGGGGGACGGCTGTGAGCCGAACGCCAGGACGGTGGTGCTGAGCCTGGGCCCGGTGGCCGAGGAAGATGAAGGCTGGTACTGGTGCGGGCTGAAGCGCAACGGGGTCTTCGGGGAAACCATGGCCGTGGAGCTGCGGGTGAGCGCAGGTGAGCCCCGGGCAGGGCCGGCTGTCCCTGCTGCTGTCCCTGCTGCTGTCCCTGCTGCTGTCCCTGCTGCTGTCCCTGCTGCTGTCCCTGCTGCTCCCCGGGCCCAGCAGGGCTCCCCACCGCCGCTAGGCTGCAGCAGCTCAAAGCACAAGCGCGGGCACCTCGCAGCTCCCCGGCTCCGCACTCTGTGCCTTCAGGGTTTTTGTCTCTCTGTTTTGACTTCCCAGTCGTAAAAAACCTCTTTCAGTCCAAAACTCACCTCTTTTTACAGCAATTTTACTTTTAACCCCGTGCTGATTAATTGTTTCTATTACAATGGAATATTTTATTTTTAATAAAATAATATTATATTTATATAATATTATTTTATATATAATATGAAATAATAATAATTTGTATTATTGTTAATATAATATTTTATTATAATATAATAATATTATTATAATATTTTATTTTTGTTCTTAATAAATAATATTATATTATTATCTATAATTAGATATAATAATTACATTACTATATTTATTATATAATAATAATTTATCATAGAATTATTATAAAATCTATAATCATAATCATATAATTAATTATATAAGTTATTATAATTACATAATAATATAATTAATTATAATTATATATAATATATAATACATAAATTATATATTAATTATGATTATGTAACAATTACATAGTTAATTCTATTATAATTTATTATTAAATAATAATAATTGATATGATTTTACTATATTCTATAATATTTTAATATTTTATAGCAATTTTCTATTTATTATATATTTATTTAATTTTATATTTAAATATATAAGTATTATGTTATTACTTAATATTATTGTTGTTAATATTATTTAAAATATAATATATAATATTGTAATAATTTATAATAATTTTTTATTTATTTTATAATATATTATTTACTTTTATATTTAATTATATATAAGTATTATGTTATTTTAATCATTATTGCTATTATTTTATAATTATATACTATTATTATGTTTAATAATTGTATTTTATTTATTTTATAATATATTTATTTAGTTTAGGCAACATCTGGCACCTTTCAGGCAAAGAACTGATCAAGTTCAGAGATCTTGCTCCAGGGAACTTCTTATCTTAATAAACATGAAACCAGGAAGGAGCAGGAGAGGCTGACACCAACAGCAAGGGGTTTAGTCTCAGCTTTGGTGGAGTAGTTTGGAATTGAAATGCTTTTGGGGGAAGGAATATTGTTAGAAGCAGAGAAAGAACAGAGCCCTGGGTATCTGATATTTACCCATCCTAAGTGGGTGATGGCCAAAGTGAAAATAGGGTAAAACAGCCCCATTCCTTTGCTTTTGGTGGGCAAAGAGACAGGAATAAAAGCAAAGCAAGGATGTAAAATTTAATCTGGAAACATTAGATGCAGAACTTAGAAATGCAAAACTTTTTCAAAAGTTCATTGGCAGAGAGATCCTACTTGAGATTTTCGCAGTAAATTCTTTGGTGTGAGAGCATTTCAGGCCTTGAACCCCCCTTTTGAAGAGCCTCTCATGGAAAGCCAAACCCCCAACAGCAGCTCCATGTCCAAACACATCCCAGCGGTTTTTGTGTGCAGCTCTCCTGCTGCTGCTCTCTGACCCCTCTCCTTCCTTGGGACACACAGGGAGAGATGCCAAGCTCAGCCCAGAGTTCCTGGATGTTGATTCCAGCCACGATCCTGGAGCTGCTCCCCCAGGAGGAGCCCACAGTGACACTGAGGTGCGAAAAGGAGCTGCCCCAGAAAGGTTGGTTCTCTCCATCCCATGCCATTTATCATTTTTGTGGGGTTTATATGAACCCATTGTGTTTGTACACCCTGTGTGTGTTGTTTAGCAACACACACAAAAAAATCTTGTCCCCAAAGAACTTTGCTCTAAATGTCAGAGAAGATAAAAAGTGACAGCAAAGGGCAAGATGACTCACAATTAATCTCCAATTCAAGAAAATAGTATCAGAAGGAAATTATTAGAAATTCCAGGTACAAAGTACTTCTGTTGATATTAGAGAATTTTTCCTTCACGTATTTATAACCCAGCTGCTGATGTAGCTGTTTCAGCCTGACCTCAAGCCTATATTTTTATTTGGGTTTTATTCTGTGTGCTAGAATCCAGTTCATTGATTGAATTGCACCATGCTCACTCAGAATTACCATCCTACCCAAATTTAGCCTGCTGGATTTTCACATGCATCATTCTCAGTGACATCCCTCTCCCTCTGTTCCAGCTCTGATGAAAGCCATGGCTCCAACACTCTGGCCCTGGTGCTGGGCCCTCTTGCTGGCCTGATCCTGATTGTTGTGACAGCTTTTGCCATTGTCAAATACAGGCAGCTGAAGAGATCTGGTGAGTTCCTGCCTCTCTGGGCTCTCAAGAAACAGCAGCAGCATTGAGTTAAAGGTCCTGAGCTCATTTGAGTTAAATGGGCTGAGCTGCTCTCCTGGTACCACACCAGGATGGGCAGGAAGGTCTCTGCTCCTCCTGTGACCCATCCAGAGAGCTCCAACCTCCTGCTTTGATCCACCCAGAGAGCTCCAACCCCCTGCTCCTCATACTGACCCATCCAGAGAGCTCCAACCCCCTGCTCCTCACACTGACCCATCCAGAGAGCTCCAACCCCCTGCTCCTCACACTGACCCATCCAGAGAGCTCCAACTCCCTGCTCTGACCCATCCAGAGAGCTCCAACCCCCTGCTCCTCCTGTGACCCATCCAGAGAGCTCCAACCCCCTGCTTTGATCCATCCAGAGAGCTCCAACTCCCTGCTCTGACCCATCCAGAGAGCTCCAACCCCCTGCTCCTCACACTGACCCATCCAGAGAGCTCCAGCTCCCAGAGTGTCCAGGCTGAGGCAGAGCCCAGCCCTCTGTGGGCTTTGCCCATTGTGCCACAGCATCACCTGGCACACAGGGTTTGGCTCTTTATGTGCTCCCACCCACTCTGAGCGAGACCTGAGGGATTTTCCTCCTCTCTCCCACCAGACCTGGTGTCCGTGGGGAGCTACAGGACCAACATCAGCATGTCAGACTTTGAGAGCGTGAGGGACTTCAGTGCCAGCAACAGCGTGAAGGAGACCCACGAGACCCCCATGGGAGGGGATGGTGAGTGACCCCAGCCCAGCCCCGGGGTCAGGGGCAGCCCTTCCTTGCTGAAATACCCCACAAAAGCCACAGAAACACCTGCCAGCCTCTGTCCCCTCCCCAACACCTTCCTTTCTCTGCCTGCAGAGTTCATCACCACCACGGACACTCCGGACAATGCTGCCAACACAACAAAGGCAAAAAGGGTAAGGGGAGGTAGGAGAGAGGCCACAGGGAGATGTGGCCACAGCCCTGCACTCTGTCCCAAAGGGGCTGTCTCCCCCCAGGGGTTTTATTTATACCCAGGTGCTCTCCTTTTTACCCAGATCCAGCCCCTGTAGGTGGGGGGAGCTCACCCCTGTCCTCACTCCCTGTTTTAGCACAGACATCAACAGCAGCCACTTTGCTTCAAGAAATAAACCAAGGCAGCCCCAGGCAGTGTCAGGAAGGTTGGGTTTGTTACCAGAAATACAAATCACTGGGATGAGCAGATGGCTGGAAACCATCACATCCCACTTCTCAATGGCACGGGGAGGCAGGGAGGGCTCTGCCATTGCAAGGGCTGAGATTTGCTGTGATCTCTGCCTTTCCCCAATTTTCTGTGCCTCCCCTTGGGTAAGATCATGGTAAAAGCATTGGCCCCATTTGGCAGTGGCTGCAGGTGCCACATTCAAGCCTGTGCTTTTCAAAGCCCCTACCAACAGGAGAGGTGTGGGTGGTGTAAGTTCCTGGAGCTGAACTGGAGCAATCAAGGAAACTGTCAGGACACCAGTAAAGCCCAGGAGCTTTAGGACAAGGGGGCTGGATGCCAACAACCAGGGACAGGCTTGCCAAGGAATGCCAAACCTAAAAGCTTTTGGGGTTGATGCTCACATCAGCACCAGTGTGAGCCACTGGATTATCCCACTCCTGCAGTGTCCCCATGTTATCCTGGGATATCCACAAAGCGCTGCCCATGCCCATGCCCTGACTGTGTCCTCCTGTCCTTCCCAGAGCTCCAAGGAGGAAGCTGACCTCGCCTACTCCTCCTTCCTGGCCACCTCCAGCAGCATCGCCCAGGCCAGCTCCGGGGGACACAGCGCTGGCCTGGACGTGTCCCCACCCCAGGACCGGGTCTGAGGGGAGGTGGCAGCGCCTGGGACTGGCTCTGCCTTGAGGATCACAATGTCAGCAAACAGCACTGTTCATTTCTCCCACAATTTGCTATAGCTTGTCCTGTTTTTTTGCTTAAATTCAGCTTCGAGTGGTGATTTAGGAGGAGTGGTTTGATGGCAAGCGGGGCTGGAAGTGCAGGTCTGAGTGAGGAGGCTGGGCTGGGAAACAGCAGGAACTCATCCCACCAGCAGCCCCAAATCCTATACTGGGCTCTCAGAGGCCAGAAGGAGCATTGTGAAAAAAAAAAAAAAAAAAAGAAAAAAAAAATTCCCATTTTCTTTTAAAGGCAGCTGGGAAACCCTTTAGAACAGCGTCTGATGCTTTTGATTCCTCTGAGCTTTCCCGACCTGAGGGCAGCACCTGCAGGGCAGACACGTCTGGAGTGTTTGTGTGCACGAGCAATAAAGAATCCAGTGGCTTTCAGCAGACTGGGGAACTCAGCATCTGTGGGACATCACAGGAGGGCCCACTCAGAGAGGCACAAAAGGGTGGGAAAAGCTGAATATTCCACGGATAAAGCAGTGCAGGAAGAGGTGACAATGGCAGGCTGGGTTATCTGGCCAACGCTGAATTTCACTGAGGATAAACACAAATTATTCCTGAATTGTGGATTCTAGAATTTCACTGAGGATGAAACACAAATGATTCCTGAATTGTGGATTTTCATGCTGTGATGAGCAGGGCAGCATCTCCCTCCTGCTCACCAGCTCTCACATCCACATTGCACCTTCCTGCCTGCCCTCAAAGGGAGGTCAGGGCTCACCTGCCACATCCCCAGGGCTGCATCCCCTCAGCAGTGCCATGGGAAGGGGTTTGGGTCTTGGGAAAGGCGTGAGGGGCCGGGACAGGTCCACTGGGACCGGGACAGGTTCATGAAAGGGACTGGGACAGGTCCGTGAGGGGCCGGGACAGGTCTCTGAGGGATCGGGACAGGTCCGTGAGGGACAGGGACTGGTCCGTGCTGGGACAGGTCCATGAAAGGGAACTGGGTCAGGTCTGTGAGGGGGCTGGGACATGTCCATGCTGGGACCGGGACAGTTCCATGAAAGGACCAGGTGGGATATGTCCGTGAAAGGGCCAGGACAGATTAATGAAAGGGTATCAGGACAGGTCCATGCTGTCACCGGGACAGGTCCGTGCTGGGACCGGGACAGATCTGAGAAAGGGACCGGGACAGGTCTGTGAGGGGGCCAGGACATGTCCATGCTGGGACTGGGACAGTTCCATGAAAGGACCAGGACATGTCCGTGAAGGGCCGGGACAAGTCCGTGAGGGGGCCGGGAGAGGTCCATGCTGTAACAGGGACAGGTCCATGAAAGGGGCAGGGACAGGTCTGTGCTGGGACCAGGACAGATCCGAGGAAGGGACCGGGCCAGGTCTGTGAGGGGGCCGGGACAGGTCCATGCTGGGACCGGGATAGGTCCGTGAAGGGCCGGGACACGTCCGTGAAAGGGACCGGAAAGATTCCGGAAAGGGAACTGGGACAGGTCCATGCTGGGACCGGGACAGGTTCCTGAAAGGGAACTGGGACAGGCCTGTGCTGGGACTGGGACAGGTTCCTGAAAGGGAACTGGGACAGGTCCGTGCTGGGACCGGGACAAGTTCCTGAAAGGGGCCGGGACAGGTCCGTGAAGGGCCGGGACACGTCCGTGAAAGGGACCGGAAAGATTCCGGAAAGGGAACTGGGACAGGTCCGTGCTGGGACCGGGACAGGTCTGCACCCGTCCAGAGCTGGGAAGGAGAGAATGCCTGACTCAGGTGCAGCAGGAAAGGCGTGAGCCTGGAAAGCATCCCCGGCGGGCAGCAGCAGCAGGAGAACGCTCGGGTTTGGAAATTTCTGAGAGCAGAAAACCCCTTTCGCTCTCCCTTTGTAAATCCTCTTCCTCCTCCGCCTGCCCCACGGCGTCCTTTGCTCAGCTCCGCTCCTCCCTCACTGCCCTGGGAGCAGCCAGGATGAGCTGAGCTCCGGCAGAGGAGCGGGGCTGGGCTGAGCATCCTGCAGCCCTCAGCTGCCTGTTGTGCCCCCCGCCCCTTCCCACTGCTGGCGCTTAATTAATTGTTCTTATTTTGTTTAGGCAACATCTGGCGCCTTTCAGGTGAAGAACTGATCAAGTTCAGAGATCTTGCTCCGTACTTCATATCTTCATAAACTTCACATCTTAATAAACATGAAACCAGGAGAGGCTGACACCAACAGCAAGGGGCTTAGTCTCAGCTTTGGTGGAGTAGTTTGGAATTGAAATGGTTTTGGGGGAAGGAATATTGTTAGAAGCAGAGAAAGAACAGAGCCCTGGGTATCTGATGTTTACCCATCCTAAGTGGGTGATGGCCCTGGACTGCTGCCATGCTCTGCAGTGGGGAGAGAAGTGTAAAATCCCTGGTTTAGGGGAAAGCACTGAGCCAGGCATGGGCTGAGGGGTGCAGCACACAGGGTGAGATGGATGGGATGAGCTGTAATGATTGTGACATGAGCTGAAGGTGTGGAGTAAAACCCTCAAGCTGTGACCCAGAGCCCACAAAGATCCATGAGGAACTCACCAAGCAGCCCCTGCTCCTTCGGCAGGTGCCAGCTGAGTGCCTGGGGCCAGGGATGAGCTGTGGCACCTCACCGCATCCCAGCATCATTCCCAGGGGTTGTTCTTCCACAGAGAACCATGGAATGGCCCAGACACCTGTCATTCCTAAAAGAGTGATGGAGCTGAACAATCAGCTCTGCTGAGCACTGCCAGAGCATGGCAGGATGTGTTCACCCGTTCATGCCCTGACACCTGGACAAACGAAACCCATGGGAGCGTGAATTAACAAAATCAAAGCCCTGAGAAGCTTTCCTTTGGCATCAGCAAATGTCTGAGGGAGGACAGTGAGCAGTCAGAGATCTTTCCTTTGAGAGGGAATCACCAAACACCACCCAGCCTGACACTTGTGCCACAGGGAAATGCTGGTGCTGTCCCCCAGCTGGGATTTAGGGCACACACTGGGTACCAGCAACACCCAAAATGGGAGAGAACAGACCAGAGCTATAAATAATGCACAGTTTTGGGGACAAACTGAGGGGATTTAGTGGCACTGAGGTCTGAGTTTGGTGTTTCTGGTGTGCCCAGAAGGATGCATCAGCCCTGGCGTGCTGGAGTGACAGCATCTGCTGTAAGAGGACACCACAGAGAATTCAGAAAGTTTCACCAGCAAGAATCATATAATTCCTCAGAATTTTGACAAACAGACTCAGCACAGTTTCAAGTTGGGTTTATTTATGGTCATCACCACCAATTTCCACAAAACTCACTACTGAGTGTCAGTAAATTGCTCAACACACTCAAAAACCTTTTTCTATTCAGCAACCACATATCTTGCACAGAAACTTTTTTACTGATAAGGCAGAAAATATCATCTCAAAAGGAAACACAGATTTCTAGGGCCTGACATACCTGCTAGGACCTATTCTTGGAAGCATTTCCCACACTGTACTTCTCATTTCAGCCAGATCCATCAGTGGCAGCAGCCCTGAGAATGAGCCCAGGTTTGTGCAACATCAGCTGAACCAGCCAGCTCTCAGCACTCATGCCCCACATTCCCTACACAAAATATCTGTAATTTAAACAATAATTTTATGACATGATCACAGCTTATATCTGCCAGCAAGAGAAAGCCTTGTGGGTTTTCCCTGGGAGCATCCTTTGGTAGCAGCGAGAGTGATGCTGATTTAATCAAACTCGTTATTTCTGTCTTAATGAAGACTCTGCTGATGTTCCTGGCTGGCAAAGCTCTCCATGTTTGCTTGAATGCAGCTGGAACTTCTGGGGAGCTGCACTGATACAGTGATTTATTGTCCCTCTCATCCCTGCAAAGCCCCTGCAGCTCCTCAGCCCCAACCTGTGGGTAATTAACACCACCCGCTAACGAGATTTCTCCATCCAGTCCAGGAGGATGTCCAGCTCCCCCAGGGATTTCATGGCTGCAGATGTGACATTCAGCTGAAATTATATATAAGGGAGTGAGTTGTAAGCAGGCACCATCAGTACAACCAACATAAAGAGAATTTAAATATCTGTGTTCATAATATATATAATATATATATGATAATATTAAAATATATATTATAATATAAATATAAATAATAATAGTGGTTGTGATGATGATAATAATAATAATAATAATAATAATAATAATAATAATAATAATAATAATAATGTGTGACCAGGCTCAGTCACCAACTCACCCCTTCATAGTTTGCAAGTATTTGCTTGAATTTCTCCGTGGATTCCTCCCCACACGGGCAATTATTCTGCTCCCGCTGGAAAAACGAGATTAATTCATTAATCTGGGTAGTTTATTTTTAAAAATAAGATTTCAGTCTCTGATTTTGCTGGGCATCATAGTTGACACACTGTGGAACTGTGGGAAAGGTTGCAGGTCCCTAAATCAGACTTTTTCTCACTTGACAGACACAAGGAAAGGACAAATTTTGGCCTTTAGGACCAACAGGGGAGTTTGCTGGTGAGTGGGCAAATATAAAAATCTCCCAGTGGACAGAACACTCTTACACCACTCTGCTTTGTATTCTCCTTCAAAACCATTTATAGAAACAGAGACTTGGCAGCTTTATAAGTGTCCCAGGTTGGTTTCTAGATGAAATATTAAGGGATGCACACCGGGGCAGAGGGCAGGAC
Organism: Agelaius phoeniceus; assembly: GCF_051311805.1. NCBI lineage: Eukaryota > Metazoa > Chordata > Aves > Passeriformes > Icteridae > Agelaius > Agelaius phoeniceus. The sequence continues at coordinate 4,050,420 of NC_135289.1, read as the reverse complement.
TTACACACTGCCCGAGCTTCCTCCTCGTGCTGAGGAAGGAGTTGGCAATGCTGCTGATTTTCCTGTTCACAAACGAGTCCTCAGTGCTGCAGTGCTTGAAAACCTTGTCCACGTAGAAGGTGAAGAGCTGATAAGTGATGCAGCATCTGTCTGAAGACTTAGAAAATGAATTTAATGACTAAAAGTTCTTCGAAAGGGGTGTGACCTGCAGCTGCTCTCTAGGATAAAGCATCTCTGACAGGAAGCTCGTGGTAGCTGAGCACAGCAGGACAGTTTGATTCAGAGAAAGCTTCTTCAGTGGTACTCGATTGAAGCTGATAAAATAGATGGGAAATCATTTTAGGCTGATTTTCCAGGAGATCCATCCTCAGCAAATCTCACAAAATGAAACCAGCTGATTTTGCAGCTGGGTATCAGGGGCTGACATCCGGACAGCGACTCCTGCCCAGGGCTTTGGGGTGTGAGAAAGCTGAAAATTTATGATAGAATTTTATGATTTATGATGGATTGCACTTCACTGCTTTTGGATCCTGGGAGGGCTCCCCAGCCAGGACCACCTACCTTGACCTTGTGCAGGGAGTGAGGGTGGGACAGGATGCTCAGGGTCCGGATGGGGTCTCTGGATTGCTGTGGAGAGGACAGAGATGGGCATGGAGCTGCTGGCTCCAGAGGGGCTCCAGGAGCTGCCAGGGGCTCCCCCAGCCCCCCAAAGCCTGGGAAATACTCACAATATTGGCTTTAATTGCTGTGAAGCCAGCCCTGATCTCTGTCATGCTCATGGAAACCCTGCAGGCTCCAAAGTGGAAGATTTTGTCCCCAGCTGTTGGCATCAAATTCACCCAGCAGGACACGGAGAAGAGGCAGAGGAACAGGGGGGATCCTCTCATATCAGCTGCCTAGGAAACCTGCCCAGGGAAGAGATTATTCCTCCTTATTTTCCTAAATAACACAACTGTGATCCGTGTGAAAATACACACATTTTATTTCAAACTTGTACATCTGTATTAAAAACCCTGTACTCATTACTATCTCTTACCCATTTCTTCTTTGCTCCCCGTGAGCAAGAGAAAAAAGATCAAATAATTAACTGAAGAGCTCAAAAAGAAAACGAAAAAGAAATAAAATTAAAATTAATTGCAGTTAAAATGCATCTAAATAAACAGAGTTCTTCTGAAAAGATGATATCAGAAAACATGGATTTGCCCTGGCTGAGGTGTTGGAGGGATCTGGGCTCTTAATCCCCCCCCAAATCCCAGCTGCTGCCTGGAATTGCAGCAAAAGTTTTGCTGGAAGCAGAGGAAGTGGCAGCATTCCCAGTGAAATTAAATTTTTAAGTCTAATGACACAGAAGCAACAGGAGGTAACTGAGTGAAAGTAACAGATCCCAAAAGAAACCAGCTTCCCTCTGGAACAGCATAAATCAAACACAAGTTGTGTTAGCACTGAAAATTAAGATTATTAATGAAAAAAATATTTCAGAGATAGGAACACAAGGAAATACCCAAAAGGACATAGAGCAAAGGGATAAATTCAGTATCTTACCTTGCTCTGCGGTGTGGGCTCACCTCTCACGTACGTCTGGCCTGGAGAGCTCCAAAGGAGGCGTTTTTATCCCGGTACCAGGAGGAAATAACTCCTGGATTAACTTTTGGGATTTTTCTTGCTTTTCCCAGCACGTATTTCCCTTTGTAATTTGCTGAATTAATGAGCTCGTGCAAGGGACCAGCTCTCTCTCCCACAGGTGTTTCCCTCACCTACGGAGGCGGGAACTCTGGCATCACTGCGTGGGTTTTCTTTTGGGAAGAGGGATGTGAAATCCCAAAATTAGGGACCATCCTTGGGGTCACATCCCCAAAACCTCCAAAACATGGAGCAATGCTGGCAATCCCCTCCTGGAGAGGGGCTGTTCCCAGCTGCCCACACTTGGAATGTGGGAAGCTCAGGGGCATCACCCCACAAGATGCCAGTGGTCCCAACACTCCAGGACTTCTGGCAATGGGTCAAGGACATATTTTATGAAAAATGCTTTTGCTAGGATTTTTCTCCTGAGAAGCTGAGAAGCCTCAGAGGAAAAGAAAAACAATAATTATCTGCTGCTGTGGAATGGAACAGGTGCATCTTTGATTGGTCTCATGTGGTTGTTTTTAATTAATGACCAATCAAAGGTCCAGCTGGATCAGGACTCTGGTCAATCACAAGATTTTATTATCATTCCATTCCTTTCCTTTGCTAGCCTTCTGATGAAATCCTTTCTTCTATTCTTTTAGTAGAGTTTTAGTACATTATTTTCTGTTAATAGAATATAATATATATAATAAAATAATAAATCAGCCTTCTGAAACATGGAGTTTCCCTCTCTTCCCCCGTCCTGGGACCCCTGCGAACACCACCACAGCAATGGACCTGGTGGAACTGGTGAAACTCAAGTCCAGGGTTTTCTCCATCATTGTCCTGGCACAAGTGGCCTTTCCCTGCCACTTTCAGGGAATTCTGATCCCAAATTCAAGGAATCCTACTACCAGGTTCAGGGAATGCCGTTCCAAATCTCCTCAGCTCCTGGACACTTCTCCATCCTGTGTCCATGGTGTTGGAGATGCACAGAAACACGAGGTTGGGGGTTTGGAGGACACAGCTCCCCCCCTGCTGTCAGAGGAAATGGTTTCCAGGCTCAGAGGGGATTTTAGGTGATCAGCCCAAATCTGCCACCCTGCAGAAGGACAGAAATTCCAATGTCACCTTCCCAAGCCCCCAGCCCAGTGGCGCAGTGACACCCGTGACCATCTCACCACGAGCTCTCCGTGCTGAGCAAAAGCAGCAGACACATTCTCCTCCCAGCACTTCAGCCCCAGCCTGTCCCCAGGGAACCCACATTTGTCACCTGAGGCTCACTGTCACACGGATGTGGCAGCGCTGGTGCAAACCCCAGGCCCCTGTGCTGTGGTTTGGACATTCCTGCAGCCCCTTGGGAGAGAGCTTCATTCAGTCTGCAAACAAAAACGTGCGGCTACATAAACTCCCTGGAGTTTCTGGGACCAGGAGGGACGGCCAGCTGGACTTGGAGGGCACTGGGGTGGCAAAGTCACCCCTCTCATGCCAGAGGCAGCCTCTGGAGCAGGTTCCTGCAGGGACCAGCAGCCCCAGCGTGTCCCTGTTGCAATGAGCCTGTGCCTGTGGGCCGGGGCTGTCCTGCACGGATCTGCTGGGTGACTAATTAATTTATTGATCGCCAAGCTCAGTCTTGAGCAGAGATCTGTCACTAGGCAAATGGATTTTCTGCCCAGGCTAGTCAGGCTGTTGCACACGGGCTTGCTGGAAGTGCCCCAGGTGTGCCCACCGTGCCTCCCTCACCCGCTGGGAATCAGCCAGAGGGCAGGGCCCAGGCTGCAGCAGGTTGGATTTGCCCTGGCTGAGGTGTTGGAGGGATCTGGGCTCTTAATCCCCCCCCAAATCCCAGCTGCTGCCTGGAATTGCAGCAGAAGTTTTGCTGGAAGCAGAGGAAGTGGCAGCATTCCCAGGAGCCCGGCTCACACCCAGCCCGGGTGAGGAAACAATGGAAGAGGCAGTGAGTTCTTACCTCATTATGTAAATGGCAGATGACATGAAAGCATTTCTTTCTTTTCGGTTTTTTTTTTTTTTCCTTTTGGTAACTGAACTGACGCCCAGGATGGGTCAGCCAAGTGCCAGAAGGCAAGGAGGAGACGTGGCTGTGGGGGAGGTGGAGGAGAGATGCTGGGATGATACAGGAGCAGCAGGGAAACGTTGGATTTTCGAGGTCCAGGGCCTTGTACAGGTCTCTGCATGTGTCCCTCAGCCTCTCTATTCTGTCACTGACCTTCTGCAAAGCAAAAGAAACAGCAGGACCCTCAGCATAAGGGCAAGGAGGAGGAAAACCCCTCCAGGGCGGGGAACAGCCCACAGAGATTTTCGTTTTGGGGTTTTACTGGGTGTGAAATGGTGGTGATGGAGCAGCCCAAGTGCTGGACGTTGGGGATGCCCAAAAGCCTCATTTCAGAGCAGAGGAACCAGCAGGGTTCCCAGAATGGTTTGGGTTGGGAGGGACCTCACAGACCATCTCATGTCCCATGGCAGGGACACCTTCCACTGTCCCAGGCTGCTCCAAACCCTGTCCAGCCTGGCTCTGGACACTTCCAGGCATCCAGGGGCAGCCACAGCTGCTCTGGGCACCCTGTGCCAGGGCCTCAGCACCCTCACAGGGCAGAATTTCTTCCCAAAATCCCATCCATCCCTGCATCCCATCCATCCCTGCCCTCTGGCAGTTTGAAGCCACCAGCACACATTGGACCAAACCCAGAGGGCAGCAAATGCCCCCAGCGTGGCTCTCCCCAGTCTGTCATCAACCCTCCAGCCCCAGCAGCATGGAAACACCCTCAATAAAACAGCAAACCATCCCTCCTTTGCTCTGGGAAGGAAGAGGGAAAGAAGGAGCAGGGATTTCTGAAACTCAGCACTGTGACGCTGCAGATGAGCTCAGTAAAATGGGAAGCGATTCCCGCAGGCACTCGGGGCATGGTTAAAGCTCTGGGGCACCCAGGGCTGGGAATGGGGCAGGGGAGGCTCCTCTCCTCTCCCCAGGAACGCTTCCAGCTACCGGGGGAGGGCTCCTCCCTCGGGGTTTTATGGCAGGCAGGTCGTGGCAGGGCACTCCAAGGGCAGTGACGGCCCAGATAACAAGCAAAGGCAGCAGAGAGGGTTGTGAGCCAGCTGCCCTGGTGCTCAGGAATCACAAATCAGCCCTGGGTGCCATTAACTCATCTGAGAAATCATTTATGCAAAGCCCTTGGCGAGCAGCACCCCACGAGATGCCAGTGGTCCCAACACTCCAGGACTTCTGGCAATGTGTCACGGACAGATTTTATGAAAAATACTTTTGCTAGGATTTTGCCACATCTCACAGGCACAGAAGGGGCTGAGTCGGGATCAGAGGGAATATCCTCAGAGCAGCTGGAAAATGATGCTGTGTCAGGAGAATTAATCCACAAACACCAGAGGTTTATGTCCAAAAAGGAGACAGAGGAGTCCTTTGACTTTATTCCGATAAAGGCAGAGGCCATGGGGCATTGCCCTGGGATCTCTCACATTTTTGGAGGATGCAGCCTCCTTTTTATCCCAATTTCCTTCTCTCTTTCCCCATTTCTGAGGTACTTGAGAGGCCCAGACTTCCCAAAACACCTGAAACCAGAGACTTCCCTCTAATGTACAACCCTCCCTTTTCATTTTTAATTCTTACAGAATTTAGGGTTTTCCCCCATTGTTTCTTTCATCTTTCACTATCCAATTTCATTTATCAGCAAACCTAAAGTTTCTTTGTAAAATCAAATATCTTTTTTCCATTTATCAACCAGTGGAATCCTTCCCATTCTTTATCTCCCAGTGCTGGTTTTATCTACCAGCAGACCCACAGTGAGTGGGGACGATGCTCAGCCCACTGTCACCATCACTGCTATGGTGACAAAACATCTCCAGGGTGACAGAAAGCACCAGGCTGCTGCAGGCACAGGGCTTGGGGCAGTGACTAACACAGGACACGGTCCTGGAGAGCCCTGGAGCGTGACAAGGACCAGACACTCAGAGGGGACAAGGCAGTGACTCACCCCTGGCTGGTTATGTTGGGAAACTCAGCCCTGCTCCGTCGCCTGTGCACTGGGAGTCATCCAACTGGTGTCACTGGGAATTATTGCATTAATTCCCAATAATTAGTTTCAAATCATTCATTTCATCCTAAAAAATAAAAAAAAAAAAAGTCCTTCAAGAAATTGTCAATGAGCTGTTGTGATCCCAAGGCGCCCCGCTCTCAAGGGCTGCTCCCAGACCAGTTTAACACCAGGTTTCCAGTAAAGTGTCTGGGGGTGATAAGGCAGTTTCAATAGTGCCTTTCAAGGCACTTTTTGTGCTTTAAGAAGTTCTGATAACACTCAACAGCCCAGCTTTGGTTTGACATTCTTTGTCATCGCTCCTATTTCACAGCAGCTTTAGGTAAACCATCGTTTCAGATATGAGCCTGATAATGGCTTTTCTCAGGTCCTGTGAGCGAGAGAAATGCTCCCAGAAATTTTCATAAAGGAAGAATTGAGCCTTAATAACAGCATCCAGCAACAACGTCTGGGCTCAGGAACCCTTCCTGGTCTCCTTCAGGAGAGGAGCTGCAAAAACCAACTCACAAAAATGATTGTGGGGTGTTACATTTGCCCTGATAATGCCGTAGCTCATCAAAACCCCAGTCAAATTTTGTTTCCAGCAGCAGAAGAAAATGTTTTTATGTGGTTTTGTCTGCACTGGAGTAATTTCTTTGACACCTGAAGTGATGTAATTTGTGAGCCAGCCCTGCCCTCTGCGTAGCTGGGTGTCAACGGAAAGGGGAAACGCAGCTCTCAGCTCCTTAAAAATCAATATTTAATTGCCAAGAAATCCCTGTCCCTCCAGTCCAAAGCCAAACCCTCGTTTGAAGGAGTGCTAATGTGGCCCTGTCCTCCTGAGCCAGGCACGGACAGCAGCACCCTGCAGGTGCCACCCCTGGTGTCACTCTTTCCATGAGCCTGGCACTCTCTGCCATGGAAACACCCTTAGCCAGCCCTGACGATCAGACTGCTCTTCTCTCTCTTAATTAGTGCAGCTCATTATGGGCAGAAAGCCTGGCCAGGGCCAGCTCCAGCCCTGCCTTCGCCCAGCCCCAGCTCTGCAGTGCTGCTGACAGAAGTAAAAAAAAAAAAAAAGAAAAAAAAATTGTTTTTCTCAGTAAACTCGACAAATGAGTCAGAAAACACTGAGTGAGGAGGTGCTGCCAGAGAGGTACATCATGTTCCCTCTCCTCAGTCACGTTTTGAGCCACAACCCCTTGAATAATTCTGAAAATCAAACACTGGTGCTGCCTTGTAGGGAGCAACAGGCTGAGCGTGGCTCAGGGAAACGTGGATTTATCCAGCCCAGCTCCAAGAGACACCCAGAGCAAAGGCTCAGCTGCTCTCCAGGGCTCTTCCCGTGAGGTTCACACTGCCCAGGGCTCTCAGCAGCTTTAGGATGGGCAGAGCAGCTCCTTGCCCAGCTCTGGGGGCTCAGGGACCTTTGGAGAGCCTAGGCAGTGTCCCTCACCCCAAAACAATGTCTCTCACCCCAAAGCAGTGTCCCTCATCCCAAAACAGTGTCCCTCACCCCAAGACAATGTCCTTCACCCCAAAAAATGTCCCTCATCCAAAACAATGTCCCTCATCCAAGACAATGTCCCTCATGCCAAGACAATATCCCTCATCCAAGACAATGTCCCTCACCCCAAAACAATGTCCCTCATCCAGGACAATGTCCCTCATCCAAGACAATGTCCCTCACCCCAAAACAATGTCCCTCATCCAGGACAATGTCCCTCATCCAAGACAATGTCCCTCATGCCAAGACAATGTCCCTCACCCCAAAACAATGTCCTTCATCCAGGACAATGTCCCTCACCCCAAAACAATGCCCCTTATCCCAAAACAATGTCCCTCATCCAAGACAATGTCCCTCATCCAAGACAATGTTCCTCACCCCAAGACAATGTCCCTCACCCCAAAACAATGTCCCTCATCCAGGACAATGTCCCTCACCCCAAAACAATGTCCCTTACCCAGGACAATGTCCCTCATCCAAAACAATGTCCCTCATCAAGGACAATGTCCCTCACCCCAAGACAATGCCTGAATCCTCCTGATCTAGGACATCACCCATGGTTGTCCCTCTGGGGCTCTTCCTGCCGTCATCAGACACCATCAGCCCAGCCCAGGTGTCCCCAGGTGCAGCAGGGAGGGGACAGTGCCACATCCCCCAGGGAGCATCACCCCAGTGCTGGGGGTGACCCTGGGCTCCCCCTGTCCTGGCTGGGTGTCCTTGGCCAGGTCAGGGACACGTCCCAGCAATGTCACCACCTGTGCCACCTCCTGCCCAGCACAGATGTGACACTTGCCCTGTGACTCACCGATGGCACTGCTGCTGCTGAGACAGGATTTCACCCTGAAAACGGAAAGAAATTGCAAAAGCAATTAAAAAATAAAAGGAAATGTTCTTTTTTTTTTTCCCCCCTCCTCTTCTAAGATTCACCTTTGAGGAAGAGGAAAAGCGTGGTGGAGGATCTCGAGCATCAACAGCTGTTCTGCAGAAAATTCATTTAGTCACCAGAGTGGGGGGTGTGGAAGGTTAGATAATTGTTTCCCCTGCTCTGGCAAAATGTGAACTCATATTTTGGTTATCATAAATGGCATCTTCCCCACAGGGAAATGCATATTTCAGGCTTTTAGAGTTAAATAATTCAGCTCAAAAAGCTCTTTTTTTTTTTCTTCAAAAAGAAAAGCTATCCAGCACTTGGGCTTCAGCTGCCACCTCTGTGTCCATGTGAGTCCACCCAAAGTCCCTGTTCCCAAACCCAGGCTGTTCATGCTCTCTGTGATGCCGAGGAGCAGCCCATGGGAGCCCAGCTCACCTCTGCCCACTTCAGGGACCAACTGGAGAATCAAATTACCCTTGGGAAATTCTCATCCCAAAACTGCAGCAGCTCAGGGGTTGCCCAAAAAGGGGAAGGGACTCATCCATCACATTCCAAGAGTGGTGCCACCAGCAGCACCAGCACCACTGGGACCAGCACGAGGCTCTGGGCCAGGCTCTGCTGGGGTTCCCAAACCCACCACCAGCTCTCCTGTTCCCCAAACCCACCACCAGCTCTCCTGTTCCTCATTACCCAGCTCTCCTGTTCCCCAAACCCACCACCAGCTCTCCTGTTCCCCAAACCCACCACCAGCTCTCCTGTTCCCCAAACCCACCACCAGCTCTCCTGTTCCCCAAACCCATCACCCACCACTCCTGTTCCCCAAACCCATCACCAGCTCTCCTGTTCCCCAAACCCACCACCAGCTCTCCTGTTCCCCAAACCCATCACCCACCACTCCTGTTCCCCAAACCCATCACCAGCTCTCCTGTTCCCTAAACCCACCACCAGCTCTCCTGTTCCCCAAACCCAAACCCATCACTCCTGTTCCCCAAACCCATCACTCCTGTTCCCCAAACCCATCACTCCTATTCCCCAAACCCACCACTCCTATTCCCCAAACTCATCACCAACTCTCCTATTCCCCAAACCCAACACTCCTGTTCCCCATTACCCAGCTCTCCTATTCCTCAAACGCAAACCCATCACTCCTATTCATTCCCCAAACCCATCACCAGCTCTCCTGTTCCCCAAACCCATCACTAACTCTGCTAGTCCCCAAACCCATCACCCATCACTCCTGTTCCCCAAACCCATCACTCCTATTCCCCAAACCCATCATTCCTATTCCCCAAACCCATCACTCCTATTCCCCAAACCCATCACCCATCACTCCTATTCCCCAAACCCATCACTCCTATTCCCCAAACCCATCACCCATCACTCCTGTTCCCCAAACCCATCACTCCTATTCCCCAAACCCATCACCCATCAGTCCTGTTCCCCAAACCCATCACTCCTCTTCCTCCCATCCCTATTCCTGGAGATCTAAAAGCTGCTGTGACAGCAGAAGTCGCACAGGGCCCTTCACAGAAATTCAGGATCACCCAGGCTGGAGGAGGCTTTCCAGATCACCTGGTCCATCAATCCACCCCATAACCACCCCTAAAGCACATTCCCAAAAGTATCTTTTGATGGAAAACCAGACTTGGCAGCAGCCAATGGATGTGACAGTCCCCACAGCCCCTGGGTTTGCCCCACGGGTGAAATGCGCTGACAGTGCAGGGAATAAATGACACCTAATAAAGGAGAAACTGAGAGCTGGCTGCTATCAGCTCCGTTTTTGAACAATCCAGGGAGCAAATGAATCACTCCAATAGCCAGCCAGGTTCAGCTTTCACCAAAACTGAAAACTGTGTTTCAGTAAATTCGCTGTTGGCTCTGTACGCAAGCGGCGCCGGGTTTCGGTTTTGGGTTACTATTGCCCCTCTCAGTTTCACAACCCCGAGGAGCCAAGGCTGGTTTCGGGATGGATGCACGTGAGCCTGGGGAGCTCTGCTCCAGCTCTGGCCCCAGGGCACACAGAGGGGCAGTCAGGGACAAGCAGGGGAGGCTGGCACATCACCGATGCTGGCCTACGCCAATTCCTGCCTGATTTGATAAAAAAACAGAAAAATTGGGCACTGCTTGTTTGCCTCTAGGTGTAAATTGCTGGAAAATCAAGTTCTGGTGCAAGGGTTTTTGGATTTTTCTGGGTTTGTTGTTTTGTTTTTGGTTTGGTTTTTTTTTTGTGTTTTTTGTTGTTATTGTTGTTGTCGTTGTGTTTTTTGTGGTGTTTTTTTTTTTTTTCCTGGATTTTTCTGGATTTTTCCAGAAGCTTCTCCAATTCCCATGGATAGATCTGCCTGGTCCTGGCACACATGGGGAGCACCAGCTTGGCCTTCTGTCTCCTGACCTCGAAGGACACTGAAAGCCCTGGAAATTCCAGAGCATTTCCTCCCTGCACAACCCCTTTTAGCCATCAACATAAATCAGGGGCACTCCGAGGATTTTGGCTCTTCATTTGATTTGTATTTTCGGCAGACACTGCTGAGGGGCAGGGATGAAGTTCCCTCCTTTCCCGACAGCAGAGGAAGTCTGCTTCAGATCTTGTTTTTTCTTCTTTTTCTTTTTTTTGTCTTCTTATTTTTAAACAGTGAGAGGGGTTTTCCAACATTCAACTTTATCTTCCACTTCCTAGTTACAGTCCTCAAAAGCCACAGGGAGAGCAATAACCAAACAGAGACATAAATGCCTGATGCTGGTAAGGAAGTAAATCTTCCTCAGAAAGATAAATCCCAGGGAAATTGTTGAAGAAGCTCGAGGAGAGCAGCTCTGAGCAGGAGTGGAGCTGACACCAGAGCTCCCATGGAGAGCAGCAGGATTTGAATTGAACCCTGCTGCTTTTATAACTCAACTTCTGCCCCCACAGCAGGGGCTTGGAAAGAAATTATCTTTACAGTCCTTTCCAACTCACAGCACTCTATGATTCCATGGTTCTCTTTGGGTCTCCATAGTAAGATATCTGTCAGGAGAAGGAGGCTGGATCACCAGTTCCCTCTGTAAAAAAAAAAAAAAGAGAGAGAAGAGAAGGGAGATTTAAACGCTTTTAAAAGCCTCTGAAACCTCCAAAAACTCATCTGGTGGATCATTTTTTAATCAAAAAAACCACATCAAAGCTTTTGGAGCAGAAAGACACAGTGGGAGCACAGGGAAAATCCCCTGGCAGCTCTGGGGATGCTGCAGCATCCCTTGAGCTCCAAGGATGAGCCACCATCCCCAGCCCAGCCAGGGCTGATCCTCACTTTGTGGGGCGACAAAGAAAACCCAGGATTTCCAAACCCTCTCCGTGACCACCACACAAAAACCACCCCAAAACCCCAGGTGGGGGCTGCCAGGCCAGTGCTGGCTGCAGGGCCTGGTGCTGCTGTGGAAAGTGAGAGAAGCTGGCTCTGAAATTCACCCTGGAGCTTCCGGGCAGCAGCTTGGGCCAATCTGATTTCTCAAACCATGATAAGGAGTTTCTGTCTTATGATCCCTCAGCACTATAAATAGTGGGTTTGTGTTATTGGTCAGAGTTTTGGTGATAAATCATGACAAAGTCAATATTCTCCAGAAGATCCCACCCAAGTAATACCAGAACTAGAAAAAAGAAACTCCTCAAAGCAGCACTTGTGCAATGAACTGCTCAGGGCAAGAGTTGCTCAAAATTGCTTCTGTAGAAGGCTCAAAAACCTACAAAAAAAGGCAGTGCAAGTGATATTTGGGCCAATGGATTATATATTCTGGGGGGTTTTTGCATACTTTTGCACTTTTTAGTTATCTGCAAAGAAGCTCACCTGAGGAAACCTCACTTGGAGCACACAGTCCTCACTCCTGAGACTCCAGTGCCAGGATCCTGTTGGTTTCTCTAAGGACAGTGCTGTGAGCATCATAAAATTCCTGTCAGCTGCTGATTTCAGGGGAAATAAAAGAGATGAAAATGGAACAACACCTCTGTTTGCTTTGTGGAGTGGGAAAAGCCCCATGAGGGTGGTGGCAGCATCCTGACCTCACCCAGGACTCCTCACACACCTCAGAGAAAGGCTTGAAATGGCAAAACCCATGGAAAATAGGGAAACAAGCACAGCTCACTCTCCTAGGTTGGCAGAGGGCAGCCTGGAACTCCAAGGGGGGATATTAAATTTGGATATTATTCAATCTCCACCTTAGGCTGCAACAGAATTGCAAATATTGGGAGGTTTATGTGTGCCATTAAAAAGTGCAACTATTTCTCAGTTAAGTTTATCACCAAAACTGAATCTGCTGAGGGGAGAAAGTCTCCATCACTTGATTCTTTCATGTGGCAATTCCAGAAAGTTCCAGCTTAATTTAGATCATGTGGAAGTTCTGGACCTTCTAAGAACTTCTTATATAACATTAACAGTCTCTGCGTCACATTCGCAGTCACATCAAAGTCCAATGACTCCAATTCATGATTAATAACCCATTTCTGGACAAGATAAACTGGTGACATTGGTTAAATTTCCAAAGAGCAATTTGGGATTTACCTGTTGAGGTCGACGTGAGTCACGCCACGGGTTTTGACCAGGTTTCCATATTTGAAATATCCGACGTCACGCCTCGCCAGCAGGAAAAAAATCTTGAAAAAAACACAAACCAGAGCACTTGGTGCTTCTCCAGGAACTGTTAGTCATCAGCACTGGGCTGCTGAGAGAGCAGTGCCATCACTTCAAACACGGGGTGAAGGAAAGGCCACCGAGTCCCTACTTCCCCCATGAGCGTCACTGGCAGGAGACCATCCAGATCTGGAGGGATGAGAAATGGGGAAAGAACAGCACCACTGTGACAGCCTGGAAATGCAGGGGATACTCCAAGTTATGCCTAGAATAGATCGTGCAGAAAATCACAGAATCGAAAATCACTGGGGCTGGAAAAGACCTCTGAGATCATCGAGTCCAACCTGTGACTGACCCCTGCCTTGTCACCAGACCAGAGCACTGAATGCCATGTCCAGCATTTCTTGGACATGTCCAGAGATGGTGAAAACCCTCCAGGGATGGCAAAACCCCTCTAGGGATGGTGAAAACCCTCCAGGGATGGTGAAACCCCTCCAGGGATCGCAAAACCCCTCCAGGAATGGTGAAACCCCTCCAGGGATGGCAAAACCCCTCTAGGGATGGTGAAAACCCTCCAGGGATGGTGAAACCCCTCCAGGGATCGCAAAACCCCTCCAGGGATGGTGAAAACCCCTCTAGGGATGGTGAAAACCCTTCCAGGGGTGGTGAAAACCCTCCAGGGATGGCAAAACCCTTCCAGGGACAGTGAAACCCCTCCAGGGATGGTGAAACCCCTCCAGGGATGGCAAAACCCCTCTAGGGATGGTGAAAACACTCCAGGGATGGTGAAAACCGTCCAGGGATGGCAAAACCCTTCCAGGGATGGTGAAACCCCTCTAGGGATGGTGAAACCCCTCCAGGGATGGCAAAACCCCTCTAAGGATGGTGAAACTCCTCCAGGGATGGCAAAACCCTTCCAGGGATGGTGAAACCCCTACAGAGACAGTGAAACCGCTCCAGAGATGATGCTACACAACGTCCCTCTGACCAAAAGCAATGCAGAGACCAAGAATGCCAAAAAAAAAGCAAAAATTTGTCACATCAAACAGTGCCAAGATAAGAAAAGGCCCTTCAATTATCAGGGCGAGGTGCCACTCTGCTCCAGTGATGGACCCTGAGGACATCCAAGCCCAAGCCCTGCCAGGGACAACCTTTCCTCTTGGTACATTATGGTAGAGAACATTTGCCCAGAGGCCTCTGTTTCAGTGCAGAAGCAGCACTTGCTGCCTGCTGTTTTCTGATGAATTCACTGCTGTCAGGAGCTTATGGGTGTTGGGATCTTTAGTGGGTCTGAGTGGCCCCAAGAAGAGTTGGAAAGTCTCTTTTCCCAGCCTGGCACTCGAAGAAGGAGTCAGGGCTCTTCATTCCCCGGTCTCAAGGTTGTTCATTGTTTCTTATCTATAAAAATTTTTCTCCTGTCCTGCCCAGGTCCATCCAGCAGGACAGTTCCAGGCACTCTGCCTGCCCCCAGGGTGGTGTTATCTCTTTAAACTAAAAACTACCTGTACAATGTTTACAATTACTTTCCAATACCTATCACCTATGTTAGACACTGAGCTTCTACTCTAAACCAATCCAAAAGTGCCACCATCACATCAGAAGATGGAGGCCAAGAAGAAGAAGGAGAAAGGCTGGACATGCCCAGTTCCCTCCATTTTGCCTCTTGAACCCCTAAAACGAAAAAACCTAAAATCTACTTTTCCACCTCATGATAAATTCACTATCTTCCTACTTAATTTGTCATGGCTTGCAGATCTTCATCTAAGGTTGGTAATTTGCTCCACGGGTCATAATCAAACCCAGAGGTGTTTTGGGCTCTGTGCCAGGGTCTCTGAGCCCCCTGGCAGGGGTTCTGTCTGTCCTGGACAGCCAGAGGGATGTCCTGGGTTCCCACATGTGGGAGATGGGGTAAAAGCACAAGATTGGCTTTTGAGGAACACCCATTCTCCTTCCTGAAGCGATCTTTCTTGGCAAAGCCGAGAGCCGTTTCCTAAAGGTTCAGCACTACACCCACGGCCCCCGGACACTCTTTAGGAAAAAAGGTGTTTGCTTCATTCATGAAGCTCTCTCTGTAGTAGTGCAGCCACCGCCTTTCCACAGCGCTCAGCAGGGCTGAGTCACAGCAAAACTGCACCGTCAAGATCCCTGACGAGGCAGAGGAAACGCAGGTAAACACAGCAGAGAGTGGCCCTGCGCACGCCAGAGTTTCCTCTGCGGAACGGGCACGGCTGCCTGACGCTGCTGCCAGCCCCAAAACACAGCCCAGGCTCCCACCACAGGCTGGGGGGAATTGCACAAGAGCCAGAGCATGCTGGGGATGTCACATGTGACTTCATGGAGACAGAGGCAGGGTGGGTCGAAACGAGAGGAGGTGGGAAATGAGCGCTCAGCTGCTGGGCAGGGTGGAAGGAGCTCCCAAAGCTGTGGGGCTGCTCCACCTCCTGTGGCTGCCCAGGCTGGATGTTAGGAAAAAGGTTTTTATTAAAAGAGTGATAAAGTTCTGGAATGTTCTGCTTGGGGAGGTGGTGCACTCACCATCCCTGGATGGCTTTAAAAAAGCCTGGATGTGGCACTGCGTGCCAGGGTTGAGTTGAGGTGTTGGGGCTGAGTTGGACTCAATGACCTTGAAGGTCTCTTCCAACCTGGTCTTTCTCTTCTCTTTTTCTTCTCTTTCTCTTCTCTTCTCTTCTCTTCTCTTCTCTTCTCTTCTCTTCTCTTCTCTTCTCTTCTCTTCTCTTCTCTTCTCTTCTCTTCTCTTCTCTTCTCTTCTCTTCTCTTCTTTTTCCCTTCTCTTTCCCTTCTCTTCTCTTTCTCTTCTCTTTCCCTTCTCTTCTCTTTCTCTTCCCTGTACCCCATAAAAACACCAGCTCGTAAACCCACAGATGAGGATGAGCAGCCCTTCCACTGCAGGGGCTGCATCCTTCCCTGAAGGGACTGGGATTAGCTCCAGGATTTGAGGATCCAGGAGTACATAAACCAACCTCACACATCAGCTTCCACACCCGGTGAAGACTCAGCAGCCACCCAGGTCTTGGCACTGAAGATTTATTGAGCCCTGGCCGGTTCAAATTAATGCAAAAGGAGCAAAAACATGTGTGGGATCCCAGGGGAAGGTGGGATCCTGCCTGTGGGAATTGAGTTTAAGACCAATTTTGTCCGAGGTTTCAGCCCTTCTGCTTTCAGATGGATTCTGCTGACAGTCAATAGGAAAAACCCAAAAACCCCACAGCTGATTTAGAGCAGGGGAAAAAAAATGGGTCACCAAAAACATGACCCAGGCCATGATTCAGCTGCACTGATGTCCCTGCAAAGATTCCCCAGAAGCAGCTTCCCCATCACCTCTGGAAGAGGCAACAGCAACAGAAGAAAGGAAAACAAATCACAAAATCCCACACTTTCCCTGCCTCAGACTCTCCACTTGCTGATGTCTCATCCCCTTTGCTCCTACATGTGTGCATGCCAACCATTCCTCTCTCCTGCTCCTAAAAATAAAGTGGAAAAACTCTCAGTATGCAGGAACAAACAATACTTTGCATTTTTCCAGCATTTTTCCAGCAATGAATTCCCTGTCAGACATTCACAAATTCAACTTCAAAGAAGATCAGTGTGATGAAGGAGATGAGAATTTAAGGGATTTGTTCCCTAATGGAGGAAGGCTTCCCTACTGGGAAGAATGAACTCTTTTAAAATAACATGAGGGATTTCAAAGAAAACCCCCTGATTTCAGAAAAGCCAAACTTATCTCCGCTCTCACTTTCTTGCATGCCAAATTCCTGAATAAATAAGTGAAATCTTTATCCCAAGGAAGCAGGGGGTGTGGGCTAAAATAGATTTAGAAAGAGAAGGAGAAAAGAGAGGGAAGCGGAAAATGGGGAGACGTCACAGGAATTCTCTGTACCTCTGAAGGGACAATTTTATCACAGCTGGGACAATAAGTCCCAGCTAAGACAGGACGTGCTGCTGCAGGGATGGGGCTGCTGTCCACTTCTAGGAAACAAAATAAGATTTCAAAGCCTGGAAAATGGATTTTTATGACCTGCTCACACACTTTAACACCAGGCATCAAAGAAGTGGCACAAATCCTGATCCTGCCCCGGAGGATCCATAAGGGACCAGAGCAGGGCTGGGATCCTCCCCTGGGATCCACTTGGCATCCAGCTGATATTTGGGAGCACAAACTGAGCTTGCTGAGCAGTGAAAATTCACATTTGCTGCAGCTGACATGTGCATTAACTGGAAAAAAAACAAAAACAAATGAATTAAAAATGAAGATTTCAGTTGATGATGTGTGTTTGCAGATTAGAGTACCAAAGGAAGAGACAGAGAATTTGTACAGTTCATGAAAAGCAATTCTGCTGAGTGATGCTCTCTGCAGGTTTGACACTGAGATTTAAAAGTAGCAACACTTTTTTTTCCCCCTCTAACAATACAACCTTGATCTAAAAATAAAAGATGGAACTGTGAGAATAAATGAACATCACGCAGCACCTTGGCTTCTTTGTGTGTCTCTGCAGCTTTCCTCCACAGCCACAGCTAAATTTACAAGAAACAAGCAATGTAAAAAAAAAATGCAGAGTCTAAGCACAAAAAAATTGATGGGGTGTGAGGAGAGGACAGGAAACCCAAGTTGACGGGAAACCCAAGTGACATTTGGGCTTAATACTGACTTAAAACCCCAATATTGCTCGTCAGGAAATGGGGAGAGGAAATGGAGTGATGTATAAATTAGGGGCTCCATCAAGGTGAAAGCTGCAGATCTGCTTTGTGCCCTCCCAGGGGGAATCCAGCTGAGAGCTGCAGCAGAGGGGAAATCTGCAGAACAGGATGAGGACCTGCTCCAGGGGCACAGCTGTGCCCATCCTGCTGCTCCTGCTGCTGCTGGGCACCGCCTGCGCCCAGCCCTCCTGCCTGCGCTTCCCCGAGCTCCTGCCCGCCAAGCTCAAAGAGCTCAGGCTCAAGTTTGAGGAAATCAGGGATTATTTTGTAAGTATTGGTATTTTGTCTTCTCGTTTTTTTTTTTACCTTTCTTGCAAAGTTCTGGGATCTGGAGGAGGGGGAAGTTTCCTCCCAGCAGAAATGATTTGGTTGCGTTGCGTTAAGAGCAGCTCGGTTTCGTTGCTCAGTGAGAGAAAATCTGTCAAAGAACCATGGCTCACATTTGAGGAAAATAGGGATTATTTTGTAAGTATTGTTCTTTTATCTTTTGGCTTTTTACCTTTCTTGCAACGTTCTGGGATCTGGAGGAGGGGGAAGTTTCCTCCCAGCAGAAATGATTTGGTTGTGTTGCGTTAAGAGCAGCTTGGTTTCGTTGCTCAGTGAGAGAAAATCTGTCAAAGAGCCATGGCTCAAAGAGCTCAGGCTCAAATTTGAGGAAATTAGGGATTATTTTGTAAACATTGTTATTTTATCGTCTGTTTTTTTACCTTTCTTGCAAAGTTCTGGGATCTGGAGGAGGGGGAAGAGTTTCCTCCTAGCAGAAATGATTTGGTTGCATTAAGAGCAGCTCGGTTTCGTTGCTCACTGAGGGAAAATCTGTCGAGCTCTTCTTCCTATTTTTTTCATTAACAACGAACTGGAGGTTTCACAATGAACCTCTACAAACCCTTCTAGCCAAGCTTCCCCCAAAATATTGCAAACCAAGTTAATCACTGAATTAATAGGAAGGAAATCATTTTTTCTTCAGGGCAACCAGGTCCTGCTGAAGTCAATGCCAGGTGAAAAGGGAAATCTTTTGCTGCAGATTTTTTTTCTTTGAAAGAACCACAAAACCTGCACAGGTTGTTTTATGAGGAGAGGAGCACAACACCTGCACTGGTGCCTGTGCAAGGTCCCTGCCCTGCATCTCAGGAGCCTCAGGGCTGCTGACCAAACAGCACCCAATGCCCTCAAAGCATCTGCCATGGCTGCTGGAGGTGCTTGGTCACAGCCCTGATGCTCTTTTAGTCCATGCCAATGTGTTTTAGCAATAAAATGAGATAATTCTCCAGATCAAATCTCAAGCTCATGTCATGGCTTGTGTTTGTCACCAAGTGAACACAGCCAAGATTTCAGATGTTCAGCTGGCTGTGAATCTCCCAGATGATGCTGGGAAGGAATATTTTGACCCTCTCAGCACAGCTTTTAAGGCTTGAATTCTTTGGGTAGTGCCAGCCCACCCTAGTGCAGCTGGTGCCACAGAGGCACCACGAGAGCAAACTCCCATTTCCCCATCAACAGGAGGCTACAGGGGTAACCCCAGCAGGGGGACTGAGCCCTCCTGCCCTGGCAGAGAGGCTGGGGGGCTGCCAGGGCTCTGCCACCCCTCTGGGGAGCTTTGCTGTCTGCAGCAGCACCCTCAGGCAGCACCCTGTGCAGCTCAGGAGTCTCACATGGACAAACTCAACGGCACCAAAGGCTGTGATCTCATTTTCCTGCTGGCCTGACCCAACACAAATTCAGTGGCACCAAAGGCTGTGATCTCATTTTCCTGCTGGCCTGACCCAACACAAATTCAGTGGCACCAAAGGCTGTGATCTCATTTTCCTGCTGGCCTGACCCAACAATCCTTGTGCTGCCAGGTTGTGGAGCAGAGTGACCCCTCTGCCTGGTGCCACCGTGCTCTGCCACACCTGCACTGGGTGCCCTTTGCCTCTGCTGCAGGGAGACCCTAAATGCAAACAAGGGAAGGATCATTTGTTAGGAAATGGAAAGAGTGAAAAGCTCATTTCTCAATTCATTTTTCAATTCCATCCTCCCCCAGCAATCAAAAGATGACGACCTCAGCATCCAACTGCTCAGCTCGGACCTGCTGGAGGAAGTCAAGGTAAGAATCTCAATCCCTTGCTGGTTCCTCCTCCTTCCCCCTCCTTGGGCAGGCGTTTCACAAGAAGGGAAGCCAGCTGGAAACGGGGCCATGTGCTGCTGTCACCCTGCAGGGACACGTGTGGCTGTGCTGGGCTGGCACGAGGCTGCCCCGTGCCCAGGGTGGCTCCCACACCCAGCTCTGCTTTGGACAAGCTCTGGCCCAGCTCTGGTTCCTCCAAACCCACCTATGATGGTGTTTGCAGGGGTCCCAGGATGAGGGAAGAGACGAGAATGTTTCAGAAGGCTTGATTTATTATTTTATTATATGATATACATAATATAATATAATATAATATAATATAATATAATATAATATAATATAATATAACTATATATTATGATATGATATTATATTATAATTGATATTATCATAATATAATTATTAAATAATATAATATGAATAAATAATATAAATATATTATATAGAAATATATAAAATTATATATATTTATATATATGAAATATATATATTATATTTTATTATTATATTATAATACTATATATTATGATATGATATTATAATTTATATTATTATAATATAAAAATTAAATAATATAATATAAATATATTATATAGAAATAAATATAGATATATAAAATTATATATATTTTTATCTATAAAATATAAATATATTATTATATTACATTACATTACATTACATTACATTATATTATATTATATTATACTAAAAGAATAAAAGAAGGGATTTCATCAGAAGGATAGCTAAGAATAGAAAAAGAATGATGACAAAGGCTTGTGACTGACTGAGACAGTCTGGACAGCTGGGATGTGATTGGCCATTAATTAGAAACAACCCCATGAGCCCAATCCCAGATGCACCTGTTGCATCCCACAGCAGCAGATAACCATTGGTTACATTTTGTTCCTGAGGCCTCTCAGCTTCTCAGGAGGAAAAATCCTAAGGAAAGGATTTTCCATAAAATATCATGGCTGCACCCACCCCTGGTGCTGGTGACCATCCCCAATGAGGTTTCCCCCTCCTGTCCCCCAGGGGAGCCTGGGCTGCCAGTCGGTGTCAGAGATGATGGAATTCTACCTGGAGGAGGTTCTGCCCAGGGCCATGAGGAGCAGCAGCCAGCACCAGCACAGCATGGGCGACCTGGGCAACCTCCTGCTGAGCCTCAGAGCCATGATGAGACGCTGTGTGAGTGGGGTGCAGCAGCTCGGGGACACTGCCGGGAGCAGGGCAGGTCTGGGGGTGGGATGGGGTCCAGGCAGGCAGGGTTTGTGGAATCCAGGATGGGGTTTGTGAGATCCAGGGGTCCAGGATGGGGTTTGTGGGGTCCAGGATGGGGTTTGTGGGATCCAGGGGTCCAGGACGGGGTTTGTGGGATCCAGGATGGGGTTTGTGGGGTCCAGGATGGGGTTTGTGGGATCCAGGCTCCAGGATGGGGTTTGTGGGATCCAAGGGTCCAGGATGGGGTTTGTGGAGTCCAGGGATCCAGGCAGGCAGGGTTTGTGGGATCCAGGATGGGGTTTGTGGGATCCAGGATGGGGTTTGTGGGACCCAGGGATCCAGGCAGGCAGGGTCTGTGGGACCCAGGGCTCCAGGATGGGATTTGTGGGACCCAGGGGTCCAGGATGGGGTTTGTGGGATCCAGGATGGGGTTGGTGGGACCCAGGGGTCCAGGATGGGGTTTGTGGGATCCAGGATGGGGTTGGTGGGACCCAGGGGTCCAGGATGGGGTTGGTGGGATCCAGGATGGGGTTGGTGGGATCCAGGATGGGATTTGTGGGATCCAGGATGGGGTTTGTGGGACCCAGGGGTCCAGGATGGGGTTTGTGCCCACAGCAGCTCAGAGATGATGGTGGAGCCAGCCCTGCAAATCAGAGCCTGGCTGGAGACACAAAGGGAGGGCAGGAGGAGATCTGTCCCTTACCTGGGTGCTGGAGCTGCTGAAATCCCACCTGGCGTGGCCATGAGCCCATCACTGGGCTCAGATGGGACAAACCCTGCCCCATAAAGGGATCTGCTGTCCCCAGGGACTGGCAGCAGGGACACAGGGCTGGGGACAGGCTGGGAGAGCCCAGGCTGGGCTCACTCCAGGTTCCTCCCAGCAGGGCACGGTGCAAACCTGCTGGGATTTGCACACAGGGGAGGGCAAGGTGGGGAGCAGCAGGGCCAAGGGACAGGAGGAGGGGACAGCCACCAGCAGAGCCCTGGGGAGGGACCCTGGGGCTGAGGCTGTGCTTTGGTGCCCCTTTGCAGCACAAATCCTTCACCTGTGAGGAGAGGAGCAGGAGCATGAAGCACGTCAAGGAGACCTTCAGCAGGGTAAGGAACAGGAGGAACCTCCTGGCAGGGCAGGGCAGGGGGCTCAGAGGGGCAGCAGAACCCAAAAATGTCATGAATCACACAAATTCTTGCAGCAGAGAGCGAGAATCTGTGGGGAATGCTGGAGCAAGGGTGGGAATTCTGGAGCAAGGGTGGGAATTCTGGAGGAAGGATGGGAATCTGGAGCAAGGGTGGGAATTCTGGAGTAGGGGGTGGGAATTCTGGAGTAGGGTTGGGAATTCTGGAGAAAGGGATGGGAATTCTGGAGTAGGGGTGGGAATTCTGGAGGAAGTGAAGGGAATTCTGGAGCAGGGTTGGGAATTCAGGAGGAAGGGTGGGAATTCTGGAGCAGGGTTGGGAATTCTGGAGCAGGGGTAGGAATTCAGGAGAAAGGGATGGGAATTCTGGGGCAAGGATGGGAATTCTGGAGTAGGGGTGGAAATGATGGAGGAAGGATGGGAATTCTGGAGCAAGGGTGGGAATTCTGGAGGAAGTGTGGGAATTCTGGAGCAAGGATGGGAATTCTGGAATTCCCAGGGGATTGGGCAGAGAAGCTGGAGGTGTCCATGGAAGGAGAATTTGTCCAGGCATTGTACATCACATATCTGTGACACCCCTGGCTTTCCCCTGCAGATGAAGAGGAATGGAATCTACAAGGCCATGGGAGAGTTTGACATCTTCATCAACTACATTGAAAGATATTTAACAATGAAGAGAAGGAGCTGAGAGCACCCCTGGGTCTGGATTTTCCACACCAAATCCTGTTACTTTTTTAAAAATCACTTTAGGCTGCAAGAGCTCAAATTAAGTTATCTCAAGGTTCGGGTTAAGAGTTACAATAACTTCCAGCTTAATATTGTATTTAAGAGCTATTTTTGTAATAGTTGAATTTATTATTTATTACTTCCAATACCTCAGTGTTGATGTTTACAGTATGTTTTGAAGAAAGGAGTGATGAGCTTGTAAATTACTATTTATTGTTTAATATTTTAATATTGTTTATCGTAGTGCTATTTTATTCATAGCTTCAAAACAACCAAAGCAGCATTTTTCTGGAGGGCAGACAATGAGCTGAGCTTATCCCAAGTGAATTAGGAGCAAGGTCAACTCTGAGTTCAACAAAATTTAATTTTAGGCAAATGACCCTCTCCTCATGTCCTAAATCTCTATTTATTTATGCAATCACGTGGTTTTGTGTTTAGGAGGAGAAAAATCCACAGCAACAGCATGGCTGACTCCACTTTAGACTTCAGCCTGTAAATTAGTCCAGACTAAATTTTGAAAATTAATAATAGGAATGAAATGTTTGGTTCTAATAGAACTTGACTTAAATATTGCTCAGTATCTGCCTTCCAGAGCTGCTGGGTCGGCCACCCTGCACTTTCCAAAGTTAACCTTACTGTTTTCCAGTCTCTGATTGGGTTTTCCTCACTGCTGTTTATTTTCTTTTACAAGTTAGAGGATATTTAATTAACCACCATTTTAAGGTGGCTCGGGTAATTTGCATTCAAATCCATGGGGCTGCTCCCAGCATTGCTGGGATTGGATTTTGAATCCCCATGAGCAGTGGGAGCAGCTTTAGTGCCCCCAAAAGTGGCTGATTTTAGGGCTCAGCTTCCTCCTCACCTCGGTGGACCCTGAGCCAGAGGAAAATGCCACAACCCCAAGAGAGGCTTTTACTTCTAATATTTAGAAGTTTAAAGGCCCCCAGCTGATGAAACACTGCCAGTTTGGTGTTTGCTGTGCAAGTTCCCAGCTGAGGAGAGGTTATTTATATGGGATTTATTCTTTGTGGACATTTCTGGTGGCAGCAGGGGATTCCTGCTGGAATTGGATGTTCCAAAGCAGGGCAGGAATGCCGCTCCATGGGTCGCTCCTCCTGCTGAAAGCTCAGGCTCAAGGGCAGCCAAAGACTGTAAAACTTAAATTAAGCTTCTTACAAAGCACATTAAGCCCCTGTTGAGCCAGTGCTGAGCTTGTCTTTCCCTCCAAACACCTTCGATGTTGTGGGAGAAGCAAGGACAGCCCTGGAGCCAAGGACAACATCAGCACAGCTCCTGTCACTGGGTGAACTTCCACCTATTTATCTGAAATGATATGACAAGAAATCCTTTATTTTTGCTAATAAAGACTCTCTACTGAAGGCAGCCTCTGTCCTGTTCTTGTGGGCTCTCAGCAGGGCTGTAAATCAGTTCCAGCCCTGGATGCTGTGCCTGGTGTCCCTGGGCTGGGAGAGGGCACAGAGCCAGCCAGGAAGGACCCCCAGGGACACCTTTGCTTGTGTTAACGACCAGAAAAGTGAGAAAACCTGAGGTCTGTGACATTTAAAAGCAAATTTCTCACCAGATTCCTGGCATTGATCCCTTAGAGCAGGGAAACACCATGGGAGGAGCAATCCCATGAATAGTGCAATCCCCCAGCAGCATCTTCCCAGCGCTGGAGCTCTGTCCATGGGATGTACAGCTTAAAAAAAACAGGGGAAAAAGCCCAAATGGCAGCTTGGAGAGCTGGGAGATCCAGGGCACCATCACAGGTGGCCTAATTCCAGCTGGAATCGTGGCACCAGCATCACCCAGTGTCCCTCCAGGCTGCAGCCTGACCTGTGCTGGCTGTGGGCAGCAGCTCTGCAGATCCCTCAGCTCCCAGCATCAGCTAAGCCCAAAATATCAGTGTTTGGGGGTGAAAAACACCATAAACCCAACCTTTTGCTCCTTCTGGCTCCCCAAAAGCTGCTGTGAGCCCCAGCAGGGCTGAGGTAGTTCCTGCCAATCTCAGTGGCAGTCTGGGTGTTACAGTAAGAGCACGAAGCCGTGGTAGAGATCAAAGGTGGTGGTTTCTGGTTTTGTTATCCCACAGAAGTTGGGTTTCCTTGCTGGGTATCCTCCCCCTGAGAGAGCTGCCAGCTCAGCAGCCCCAGTCCTGAGAGCTTAAATCACCTCCCAGGCTCTCTGCCCCAGGGCTGAGCTTCCCCCCAGCCCAAATTCTGCATCTCGAGCTTTCTGCTGCCAGGGGGGAGCTGCTCCTTCTGCTTTTGCTTTTTCTCTCTTTAAAAACTTTCCTCAAAGCCCTGAGCACCCAGTGCTGCACTTGCTGCCAGGGAAAATAATTAACTTTCTTCATCATCTGCTGTTGGCCTACATGAGGAGGGCAAATCCCAGCTGAGCACCAGGGTGGAAGTGTGTCCTGAGCACAGCAGGATGGAAAGACAGACATCTCCTGAACACATCAGGACAGACAGACAGTCATGTGCTGGGACTAAGGAAACAATCCTCACTGGCCTCTTTCTTGGGACAGGAAAAAAATTGTCTCTTGTCACGAGGAGGATGAGCACCTCCTCCATGGGCCTTCAGCCTCTCACAAGGCCCAGGGACAAGCCTGGAGGTGATGTGAGGGACCTTAAGCACAAAAAGGGGGCAAAATTAAAACAAACTCTGCTGTAACTCCATTTGAATTGCAGAAGCTTTCAGAACTTTCCTCATTTTGTTGTGGTTGTAGTTTTAACACTTGTTATTGAACTCGAACTGGCTGCGCTGCTCAGGCCCACGCAGCTCCTGCCTCTCTGTGTCCTAGATTTTGGCAGCACGTGACTGAAATTGGGGCTTTCGTCGTGAAAGAGGCCAGGGGGAGCAACAAAAACAGGGCTGAGAACCCCAGCTGGGCATGTAGGTCATGGAGGGCACAGCCCTGACTTTGCAGAGCTGCCAATTCCTTCCCTCAGGCGGTGAGAGGCTGAGTAATTACCAGAGCTTGGTGTTAAAAACGGGACCACAGTCCTGGTACTAAAGTGATTTCAGCATTTATTATAATAAAAAGGCCCAAAGCAATGGGTACTAAGAGTGATTTCAGCATTTATTATAATAAAAAGGCCCAAAGCAATGGGTACTAAAAGTGATTTCAGCATTTTTTCTTGTCACAGACACATTTTATGAAAAATCCTTTCCTTAGGATTTTTCCTCCTGAGAAGCTGAGAGGCCTCAGGAACAAAATGCAAACAATGGTTATCTGCTGCTGTGGAATGCAACAGGGGCATCTGGGATTGGGCTCATGTGGTTCTTTCTAATTAATGGCCAATCACAGCCCAGCTGGCTCGGACTCTCTGGTCTGTCACAAAATTTTGTTATCATTCCATTCCTTCCTTTCCTTGCAAGCCTTCTGATGAAATCCCTTCTTCTATTCTTTTACTATAGTTTTAATATAATATATATCATAAAATAATAAATCAAGCCTTCTGAAACATGGAGTCAGATCCTTGTCTCTTCCCTCATCCTGGGACCCCTGTGAACACCACCACATATTCTAAAAAAAGAAAGGCCTAAAGCAAGGGGTACTAAAAGTGATTTCAGCATTTATTATAATAAAAAGAATGGCCCAAAGCAAGGGGTACTAAAACTGATTTCAGCATTTATTATAATAAAAAGAAAGGTCTAAAACAAGGGGTACTAAAAGTAATTTCAGCATTTATTATAATAAAAGAAAGGCCCAAAGCAAGGGGGCCTGGGCCCAGCAGGAGCGCTCCTGTGGAGAATGCTGCAGCTCTTCAGCAGCGATGGCCCCGATGTCCCAGGGGAATGGCACAGCTCCCCTGGCTCAGATGTCCCTTTTTATCCTGTTTGTGTCCCTCTGGATTGGTTTCTGTTTGGATCCTTCATTTGCATTAAGGTTTAAGGGGTTTGATTGGCCATTACAGCTCAGCCCAGGGATGGCACCCAGAGCTCCCCAGTGTTAGGAAAATTAATCTACAAACATCAGAGGTTTGTGTCCAAAAAGGAGACAGAGGAGTCCTTTGACTTTATTCCAATAAAGGGAGACGCCATGGGGCATTGCCCTGGGGTGTCTCACATTTTTGGAGGACGCAGCCTCCTTTTTATCCCAATTTCCCAGCTGCATTTCCCTTCTCTTTTTCCCCATTGGCTGAGGTACCTGAGAGGTTCACACATCCCAAAACACCTGATACCAGACTTCCCTCTAATGTACAACCCCCCCTTTTCATTTTGTATTCTTACAGAATTTAGGGGTTTTTCCCCGTTTCTGAGGTTCTTGAGAGGTTCAGACTTCCCAAAACACCTGATACCAGACTTCCCTCTAATGTACAACCCCCCCTTTTCATTTTGTATTCTTACAGAATTTAGGGTTTTTTCCCCATTTCTGAGGTTCTTGAGAGGTTCAGACTTCCCAAAATGCCTGATCCCAAAGATTTCCCTCAAATGTATAACCCTGCCTTTTTAATTCTTATGGAATATGGGTGTTTTTCTTCCCCATTGTTTCTTTCATCTTTCAATATCCAATTTCATTTGCTTGTAGAAGCAAATATATCTTTCCATTCACCAATCAGTGGAATCCTTCCCATTGTTTATCTCCCAGCAGAGCCACAGCTTGTTTGTAAAGACAAATCCTCCATTCCTCTCCCCAGGGAGTGCACCCAGAGCTCCCCAGGGAGTGCACCCAGAGCTCCCCACCTGCACCTCCTGGGGCTGCTGGAGGGCAGTGCAGATGCTCAGGGATGCTGATTTAGAGGTTCAACACCAGCAGTTCTCATTTTCTGCCTTGTGAGCTGTTGCCTTTGGCCTCTTGGCAGGGTCTCTCCACCATTTCATCACACCCTGAAGCAACCAAACCATCTCCTTTGCTCCAGAGCTGGACTACAAAGTTCCTTTCCTGGCAGCAGCACCAAATTCACTTTTTTTCTGAGCTGAAATTTGGTTTCCTGACTCTTTTGCAATGCTGAGCCCAGCTGCTGTGACTGGCACATCTCACACACCCTCTCCTCAACCTGCTGGCTCTGATTTTCAGAGCACTGAGGAGCAGCTTTGCCTTTCCTGGTTGGAAAAGCCTGGAGCAGGATTCCTGTGGGCTTGTTACACTTTGATGGAGCAATTTCTGAAGAAAACCTCACTCTGGGCAAAAATCACATCTCCTTCTTCTGCTTTCACAGCCAGATTTGCATCACCAGCTGTCCTTTCACAGCCAGCCCTCAGCAGGATCCCTGCAGCCCCAGGCCTGAGCAGGCTGATCCAATGGATTTTCAGAAATCCAGCATTTTCCCAGCATTAAGCAATTTAGCCATGTGCAGGCCAAGCTTTGCATCAGGAAATCCTGACATTCCCCTGATATGCCTGGTCTAATCCTTAGAAAAATACAACCATCAGCTGATTTTGCACAGAATTTTTGCCTTTTTGAGTTGTGCAGCTTACCAGGAGGTGCTCCCAGGGTACAAACCAAGCCAAGCCAACCTCCTTGGCCAAGAGAAGGAGGCAGCTGGCTGCAGAGCAGTCCTGAGAACGGAAAAGCAGCCACCATCAGTAGCAAATTAGGGCAATAAACACTAAATTATCCCCATCATCGCAAAACAAAGGGCAGGAGTGAAACAGCAACCAGCTGAGGGCTCCTCGGTGCCGTTGCACAACGCTCCTTCCTCCTGCGCATCCACACCAGCCACAGCACATTTTGTGCTCCTGGGGATGTCCAGAGTTGACCAACACCATGGGAGCACAGCAAACCACGGCTGGAGGAAGGGGCTTCACCCCCATCCTTGCAAGAGCAGCAGAAACTTCTTGTGTGCACAGATAAGAACAGATAAGAACAGAGATCTTCGTGATTCATCCCCTCCCCAGTGATCAGCCTGGAGCAGAGCCAGACTTTTGATCAAAATCACCTCAAAAGCAAGAAATATATATATTTTTAATTTTTTTTTTTCCCTAGCAGGAAGCTTGCTGCTAAAAATAGAGCAGGTAGGGTGAGGAGAGAGGGGTTATTTTTCTACCAACTACTAAAAATTTCAAATGTTGCACTGAATTGATCACTAATTCCCTTGGAGTCAGCAGGCCACAGGTCCCCCCAGGTTTCCATGCTCTGCTCCCAGTGCAGCTGACTCCTGCAAATAATTGTGGCCATCACCTCCCTCAGGTCCCAGACCAAGATTTTGGTCCTCAATCCAAGATTTTATATCCTGGCTGTCCTTGGGTTGTTTTTCCCAAAGGTGATGGAACCACAGAATGATTCTTGAAGCCTTCCAGCCATGATGTGTGAATCCATCTCATCTTCCCCAGCACAAAATTGAATTCCTTCCTGCTGCTTGTGCCATCCTTACCTGCTCCCAGGGGGCACAGAGCCCCCAGAATTCCAGCACCTCTCCTCTTCCCTCTCTGCTGCTCTCTATCCAATGTATTTACAGCTCCCTGTGAGCAGATCTGCCCCGAAATTCGGGTTTCAAACCTAAAAGCACCAAAACATGGCCCCGTGTGAGTAAGTCTGTTCTCACCCCCACCCACACTGCCCCAGCTATTCCTTTTAGCACCAGCAGCTTCACAGAAAACAGCCCTGGGTTTCATCCACCCAGGCACTGAAAGCAGTGACAGAAAGAGAGAGCCTGGGGCCAAAACCCCTCCGGGGCAGAGGGACAATTCTGCTGGGGAGGGAGGGACAGGGGAGGGTGGAGGAGGTGGCACTGTGGGCAGCCTTCTTCTCCAGGGTTGGCATCTTCAGGAAAGCCTGGGAAGGTTCAGAGCCATCATGGGAAGATCCAGGACCACCCTGGGAAGCTCCAGGACCATCCTGGAAGCTCCAGAGCCACCATGGGAAGCTTCAGAGCCACCATGGGAAGCTTCAGGACCATCCTGGAAGCTCCAGAGCCACCATAGCAAGCTTCAGGACCATTCTGGGAAGCTTCAGGACCACCCTGGAAAGCTCCAGGACCATCCTGGAAGCTCCAGGACCATTCTGGAAACTCCAGAGCCATCATGGGAAGCTCCAGAATCATCCTGGGAAGCTTCAGAGCAAACATGGGAAGATCCAGGACCATCCTGCAAGTTTCAGGACCATCCTGGGAAGCTCCAGGACCATCCTGGAAAGCTTCAGAGCTGCCATGGGAAGCTTCAGGACCACCATGGGAAGCTCCAAGACCATCCTGGAAGCTTCATGACCACCCTGGGAAGTTTCAGGACCATCCTGGAAAGCTTCAGAGCCACCCTGGAAGCTCCAGCACCACCATGGGAAGCTTCAGGACCATCCTGGAAAGCTCCAGGACCATCCTGGAAGATCCAGGACCAACATGGGAAGCTCCAGAACCACCAGTGTCCACAGCTGGTTTCAATCCAGTGCCCAGCTGGGGGGAATGGAGAGGGAAATGAGCCATGGGTGCCTGCTCAGCTCTTCCCTCCCCAAGCACACACAGAAAACATTTCAAGCCACACATCTTCCCACCGGGGTTGAGATTTGTGTCAGTGAGCACCGTAATTTCCAAAACAGGATCTCTGTAACGAAAGAAACCCAAACCTCATCCCCCCCTGAGGCAAACTGAGGGTTCACTGCCAGGATTTGCGTTTGTTTAGAGAATCTTTTTTTGGGTTTTTTATTTTTTCCAAAACGTGGGACCTACGCAAGCCCGTGAGAGCTCGGGGGATGGAAACTGCTGCCGGTGCTTCACACCCTCCACAGCTCAGTGTGCCCTGCCTGACACCTCCGGGGGCTGCAGCAGCCACGGGCGGCAGCGGGACCGAGCACAGCCCGGGGCAGTGCCAGGCATCAGCCGGCACTGAGGAATTGGAATGTTCACCAATGGGAAAAATGGGATATTGGAATGTTCACCAATGGGAAAAATGTGATATTGGAATATTTACCAGTGTGAAAAATGCACTATTGGAATATTCACCAATGTGAAAAATGTGATATTGGAATGTTCACCAGTATTGGAATATTCACCAATGTGAAAAATGCACTATTGGAATATTTACCAATGTGAAAAATTCAATATTGGAATATTTACCACTATTGGAATATTTACCAATGTGAAAAATGCACTATTGGAATATTCACCAATATGAAAAATGTGATATTGGAATATTCACCAGTATTGGAATATTTACCAGTGTGAAAAATGTGATATTGGAATATTTACCAATATGAAAAATTCAATATTGGAATATTTACCACTATTGGAATATTTACCAATGTGAAAAATTCACTATTGGAATATTTACCAATGTGAAAAATGTGATATTGGAATATATTTACCAATGTGAAAAATGCACTATTGGAATGTTCACCAGTACTGGAATATTCACCAATGAGAAAAATGCACTATTGGAATATTTACCAGTGTGAAAAATGTGATATTGGAATATTTACCAATGTGAAAAATTCAGTATTGGAATATTTACCAGTACTGGAGTATTTACCAATGTGAAAAATGGGTATTGGAATATTCGCCAGTATTGGAATATTTACCAATGTGAAAAATGCAATATTGGCATATTTACCGGTATTGGAATATTTACCACTATTGGCATATTTACCAATGTGAAAAATGGGTATTGGAATATTTAACAGTATTGGAATATTTACCAATGTGAAAAATTCAATATTGGAATATTCACCAGTATTGGAATATTTACCAATGTGAAAAATGTGATATTGGAATATTTACCAATGTGAAAAATTCAATATTGGAATATTCACCAGTATTGGAATATTTACCAATGTGAAAAATGTGATATTGGAATATTTACCAATATGGAAAATGGGTATTGGAATATTCACCAATATGAAAAATGTGATATTGGAATATTCACCAGTACTGGAATATTTACCAATGTGAAAAATGGGTATTGGAATATTTATGGGTATTGGAATATTTACCAGTATTGGAATATTTACCAATGTGAAAAATGCACTATTGGAATATTTACCAGTGTGAAAAATGTGATATTGGAATATTCACCAGTATTGGAATATTTACCAATGTGAAAAATGGGTATTGGAATATTTACCAGTATTGGAATATTTAGCAGTATTGGAATATTTACCAATGTGAAAAATGTGATATTGGCATATTTACCGGTATTGGAATATTTACCAATGTGAAAAATGGGTATTGGAATATTTACCAGTATTGGAATATTTACCAATGTAAAAAATGCAGTATTGGAATATTTACCAATGTGAAAAATGCACTATTGGAATATTTACCAATGTAAAGAATGCCTATTTTATGACTGGTTTTTTGCAAATAATCAAATGAATATTATATGTGTTGTGTTAGAAAGTGATGCTGTGTTAATTCTCTTAAGTAGTGTGTTAAATATAGTTTTAGGTTATAACATAATGTTAAAATAGAAACTGTGCTGTGTAGGATGCTTTTTTTCCCTAAAGAAAGGACTCACACCGAGATAGCAGCCACAGGACACCTGAATCTTTCAGAGAAAGAGAATTTATTGCTCCATTATCAGGGGAAACGAACTTCTTCCTGCCTTGCTAGGACAGGATGACACCGTCAGGATTCAGAGGAAGAAGCTGACCCTGCCCAGCCAGAATCCTGTGTTTGAATGGAATTTATGCATCATGGATGAGCTGTGTGAATATGCAACAGGCCGTTGCTTTTAAGGGTTAATCCTCTGTTAACGTGGGGCCTTTCTCGGGCTTATTTTGCCCAGAGTGCTGGTGCAGTTTCAGTGTAGATGTAGTGTAACATAGTATAGAATAATATAATAAACCGGGCAGACACAATGTCTGTCTGTCTGTCTGTCTGTCTGTCCCCTGCCAGCACCCGGGCACGGCATCCGCAGCCCCGTGTGCCACAGCATCACCCACAGCATCACCCTCAGCATCCACATCATCATCCTCAGCATCCACAGCATCATCCTCAGCATCCACAGCATCCACAGCATCACCCACAGCATCATCCTCAGCATCCACAGCATCATCCTCAGCATCCACATCATCATCCTCAGCATCCACAGCATCATCCTCAGCATCCACATCATCATCCTCAGCATCCACAGCATCCTCAGCATCCACATCATCATCCTCAGCATCCACAGCATCACCCACAGCATCCACAGCATCATCCCACAGCATCCACATCATCATCCTCAACATCCACAGCATCACCCACAGCATCCACAGCATCACCCACAGCATCATCCTCAGCATCCACATCATCATCCTCAGCATCCACAGCATCATCCTCAGCATCCACAGCATCATCCACAGCATCACCCACAGCATCATCCTCAGCATCCACAGCATCACCCACATCATCATCCTCAACATCCACAGCATCCACAGCATCATCCACAGCATCCACATCATCATCCTCAGCATCCACAGCATCCACAGCATCATCCTCAGCATCCACAGCATCACCCACATCATCATCCTCAGCATCCACATCATCATCCTCAACATCCACAGCATCCACAGCATCACCCACAGCATCATCCTCAACATCCACAGCATCACCCACAGCATCCACATCATCATCCTCAATATCCACAGCATCCACAGCATCATCCTCAACATCCACAGCATCCCACAGCATCCACATCACCCCATAGCACCCCACACCATCATCCATGGCACCCCACAGCATCCACAGCATCATCCACATCATCCTATATCACCCTACAGCATCCCCAGCATCCACAGCATCATCCACATCATCCACATCACCCCCCATCATCCTACATCACCCCATAGCACCCCACAGCACCCCATACCCTCCCAAAGCATCCCACAGCACCCCACATCATCCACATCACCCCCCATCATCCTACATCACCCCACAGCACCCCATACTCTCCCAAAGCATCCCACATCACCCCACAGCACCCCACATCACCCTATCCCCTCCTAAAGCACCCCACAGCACCCCAAGGTCCCAAAGCCCCAGCCCAGGGGTGACACATGCTGGGGAGGGAAGGCCCTGTGCAGCTGTCCCCAAGCAAAGGGACGTTGTGTCCCCAGAGAACATCCAGGGGAGCTCAGCCTTTCTGGTGGAAAGAAGAGCAATTTTAGGACACAGGGAGAGCAGCTGGAGCACTGGGGGGGTTCTTCACAGCCACACAAGCAACAGGAGAGACTGGGTGACTCTTGAAGTGTCTTTAATCCAAAGGACTGAAGAGCAGACTGGGAAGATTAGTATAAGCCAACAGACAAAAATAATTATTAAAAAATAAAAAAAACGGGGGTGGGATAAAAACCAGTTTTCAAAACAAATTAAAATTCCATACAGTGTCTAAAAAGATCACCTAAAAACTAAACCTTAAAAAATTGTTTTTCCCCATTCAAACACATTTAACGAAGTGAAACATCGTGACAAAGTAATAATAATAATAATCATCATCATCATCATCATCATCATCCATGGACTAAAGACTTCAGAGCAGCTGCAGGAGCCACACTGGGGGGGCTGCAGCACCCCCAGCCCCAGCCAGGGAGGGGTCAGTGCTGCCAGCCTGGCCCCAGCTGTGCCACCTCCAGCCCTGCCCTGGCACCCCCTGTCCCCAGGGACCCCCCCAGGGCAGCAGCTGGGGATGGGGTGAGGGGGGGGCACATCCCTGCAGAGCTGGGGGGACAGCACAGCCCCCCCTGAGGTCAGAGCTGCATTCCAGAGCACGCAGGGGCAGCCAGAGCAGCTGCGGGCCCATGGACAGACACACACCCCACACGGACAGACAGACAGCACTGCCAGGCAGAGCCACAGGCAGGGCTGGGGTGATGCTTTTTGGCTCCTGTGCTTAATTTGGGACCTCCCCCAGGGCAGCAGGACAGGGGGGAGGGCAGCTCTGCTTCCCTGGAGCCCATCTCTAGCCAGCATCCACACAGGGAACACACTGTCTGGGTTTCAGCTCTACAGTAGTTTTTAAAAAATATTTATATGTCATATACCCTAAAAAGGTCACCACAGGAGTTTCCATGTCTTTGGAAGGAAGGAGGAGGAAAAGAAAAAAAAAATAATATATATATATAAATCAAAACTGTTTCACAAAAGAAAAATAAAAATCCAATTATTGGCGGTGTTCACCTACAGGACAAAAAAATCCCTGGCTGCAGGTGTGGATCTGAGGGGGAGGATCTCACCACCTGCTCCAGAAAGGTCAGAAACACAGGTGAGTAGCTAAAAATAACTAGTCTGGTATAAATGTCTGAATTCCATGCGCTCGATAGAACAGTCTGTTTCTTTTTGTCTTTTTTTTTCCTTAAAAAATATATATATATATATATATTTATAATTATTGCTTTCTGGAGGGCTGGTGGGCAGGGCCCTCAGTGGGGCAGCGTGGTGGGCTCGGGGGGGTTGGCTTTCTTCCTCCTCTTCATCAGCAGAGGGTTCGAGGAATCCTCGATTTTCTTGATCTTGATTTGTTCGTAGTCCACCCTCATGGTGGCCAGGGCACTGGTCATCTCCTCCTGTGGGCAGGGGACACAGAGACATCAGCAAAGCCATCCCTGGGTGAAATATGGTCACCTCAAGCCAGGTCTCATAAGCTCTTGGGGATCTATTTCACACCCAAGATAGCTCAGCTAGCTTAGAAGGCATCAAATCAGCAGGATGGCTTCTGTGGTAGTGTTGGAAACAGAAAAGTTTTAATAAAAGGCAAAATAACAAAACTCTTTATAGAGAAAACCTGAGCCAGGTGCAAGAGGTTCTTGCTCCTGGTAAAACACCTTGTCGCAGACATCATTTATGGAAAATCCTTTCCTTAGGATTTTTTCTTCCTGAGAAGCTGAGAGGCCTCAGGAACAAAATGTAACCAATGGTTGTCTGCTGCTGTGGGATGCAACAGGTGCATCTGGGATTGGGCTCATGGGGTTGTTTCTAATTAATGGCCAATCACAGCCCAGCTGGCTCAGACTGTCTGAGCCACAAGCCTTTGTTATTCATTCTTTCTTATTTAATTCTTAGCCAGCTTTCTGATTAAATCCTTTCCTCTATTCTTTTAGTATAGTTTTAATATAATATATATAATAAAATAACAAATCAAGCCTTCTGAAACATCGAGTCAGATCCTCATCTCTGCCCTCATCCAGGGACCCCTGTGAACACGGTCACAACACCTCACAAAATTAATTTCTTTGTTCTCTTCTTTTTCTAGTAAATTGCTCAGGCAAAACTTTTTGGCTCCTGTCCAATTGGCTCTCCTTAAGTTTGAGGTGAAGTCCCCCAGGTCCTATGAGGTGTCTTTTCACCTAACTGAGGAGAGAAACTTCTGGGCTCTTTTCCTTTTTGAGGAGACAAAGGAGAGTTTTGTCACTCTGTCAACAAGGGGCACATTCCTATACCAGGGTCCCCAGAGCAACTGGGAATAAACAGCTGGGAATAAAATAAAAAGTAAAGCAAGGCCTGAGTGTCCCACTGCCAAATCTTCCAGCTCCCTCCCAAGCAGAGATCAGCCCCAGAGCCAGCACGCCCACACCAAACTGGAATTGTGGAATTGGTCAGGCTGGAAAAGCTCTCCAGGGTGATTGAGGCCAAGCCTGCTCTGCCCTGTGAGGGTGGGGAGGGCTCGGGATGGAATTCCCAGAGCAGCTGTGGCTGCCCCTGGATCCCTGGCAGTGCCAAGGCCAGGCTGGCTTGGAGCAGGCCTGGGACACTTAAAGGTGTCCCTGCCCTGGCATTTGAGGTCCCTTTCAACTCAAACCATTCTAGGATTCCATGGTTAACCCAGCTCCACCACTACATCATGTCCCCAAGTGCCACATCTATGCAGTTTTGGAACATTTCCAGGGACAATGAACGAGCCTGGTCTGCAATACCCAGGAGGGGACATTCCCCAGATGGCAGAGGGGTGCAGAGCTTTGCAGACAGGGACAGAGAGAGGTTTTACCTTCACATCCTCCCACAGGTCCTTCTCCTCCTTCAGCACACGGCTGGTGTGCAGCGGGGTCTGGGGCACCTGCATGGATTGCTGCCAGGAGAGGGGAGGAGCATGAGCTGGGAGCCACAGGCGTGCACGCCATTCATGCCATCCAACCCATCCCATTAACCCATCCCATGGATCCCATCCCTTCCCATGGATCCCATGGATTCCATCCCATCCCTTCCCATGGGTCCCATTGATCCCATCCCATGGATCCCATCCCATCCCATTAACCCATCCCATGGATCCCATCCCATCCCATCCCATTAACCCATCCCATGGATCCCATCCCATCCCATCACATGGATCCCATCCCATCCCATCCCATCCCATCCCATCCCATGGATCCCATCCCGTCCCATCCCATGGATCCCATCCCATCCCTTCCCATGGATCCCATTGATCCCATCCCATGGATCCCATCCCATCCTATTATCCCATCCCATCCCATGGATCCCATCCCATTATCCCATCAATCCTACCCCATGGATCCCATCCCATCCCATCCCATTATCCCATTCCATTATCCCATCCCATCCCATTCCATCAATCCCATCCCATTGCATCTCATCCCATCCCATGGATCCCATCCCATCCCATCCCATCCCATCCCATTCCATTATCCCATCCCATCCCATCCCATTCCATCAATCCCATCCCATTGCATCCCATCCCATCCCATCCCATGGATCCCATGATCCCATCCCATCTCACCATGATCCAGGGGTGGTTCATGAACTCCGTTATCGTCATGCGCTGGGTCGGGTCTGTTTTCAGCAGGTTTCGGATCAGCTGCTTCACTGCAGGGGTTGGGGCAGGGTCAGGGGCCAGGAGCTCCTGGGGGGCTCTCCTCAGCTCCAGTCCCAGCCCCAAAGCCCCTGTGTGCCCTCCCATGTGCCACACACCTGACCCTGCCCAAACCGTTCAGCAAAAGCCTCTGCAGCAGAGGTGCAGATGCTGAGAGGTGACCCCTGCCACAACCAGGGGTTTGAGCTCCTCCCAGCCCTCAAAAGGAGCCCTCAGCCTGGGGACAGGCCCCACAGGGACCACGTTTACCTTCCTCTGACACCTCGGACCACTCAGGATTGGGGAACTCGTACTGGCCCATTCGGATCCTCTTCTTCATGCCAGGAGAGATGGCCAGCCCGTGGTTGGAGTAGAAGGGGGGGTACCCGCACAGCCTGCACCAGGAGGGGGAACAGAGTCAATGTGCCACCCCAAAAACCTCCCCAGGAGCACCTACAGGGCACAAGGCAGTGCCAGGAGCAGGAGCTGAGCCCTGCAGAGGGAGAGGAACCCTCAGACTTACAGAATATACATGATGACACCCAGGGACCACATGTCACAGGACTTGTCGTACTTCTCTGGGCCCAGCACTTCTGGAGCTGGTAAAAACAGAAATAAAATCCTAAATCCAAGTGTAAGAACTGAGTGAGAGGGCTCTGACACACCATGGAAACACCAAGAGCCACTGTGGGAAGCACTGCCTGTAGCAGCCCCCAGCTCCCTGCTGCAGCTCCAGGCTGGATGCAGAGGTGAGGGGCTGCACATGGCATCCTCCAAACCCCCCTAAGTCCTACAAATGTGTTATAGAAACTTCTTTGAGCCAGGTCTTATATGCTCTCAGAGGCCTATAACACACTCAAGATAGCTCAGCTACCCTTGGAGGCATAAAAATCCTCAGGATGGCTTCTGTGGCAGTGTTGGAAACAAAAAGGTTTAATAAAAGGCAAAATAACCAACAGAGAAAAACTGTGCTAAGTGCTAGACATTCTTGCTCCTGATAAAACACTTTACAAAAGCAATTAGTTTCTTTGTTCTCTTTTTTTTTCTACTAAATTGCCCAGGCAGGACTTTTTGCCTTCTGTCCAATTAGCTATCCTTAAGTTTGAGGTGAAGTCCTTTGGGTCCTATGAGTCTTTTCACTTAATCGAAGAGAGAAACTTCTGGGCTTCTTTCCTTTTAAGGGGACAAAAGATAGTTTTCTCACTCTGTTAAGAGGGGGTACACTCCTACACCAACCCCCAAGGCCAGCCCCCAGGCACTCACCTGTTGGGGAAGATGAAACAGGAAAGCCTTATAAATATGATTGTCTGGCAAAAGATTTTGAGAATATAGAAACTATAAGTGAGATTGAAATGAAAGCAAGCTTTGAGATCCCTCAGTTACTGAACAATTGGAAAACAATGGTGTGGCCAGCTGAAGGTGATCCCCTTTTGATGGAACAACACCCTCTGCTTGCAGACAGGCCCAAGGGGCAGAGCAGACCCTACAGCTTGGCAGAAGGGGCCCAAAGAGGAGTTTGTAGGGTTTAAAATGTAACACAGTGTGGTAATGTAATGATTCTTATAGGCTGTATGTAAATGCTACAGGATTTGTATCTTGTATTAGATTGGTCAGTGAAAATTAGAATATTCAACACAGAAGATGATTTATTGTATTGTAATGGGAACCTCACTCTCTTACTCTCTTATCCTCTTTTACTCTCTCATCTTCTTTACCATGCTCTTGCCTTCTCTCTCTTTACCATTCTCGTTACCTCTCTCAGCCCTGCTCTGAGCTGTGGCTGGCAGCTCCCAGCAGGGCCCTGCACCCAGGCCCTTTGCCATAAACCACAAATTCCAAGACCAGAAGAAGATTTATTGTATAGTAACGGGAACCTTGCTCTCTCATCCTCTTTACCACACTCTTGCCTTCTTTCTCTTTACCTTTCTCTTTACTTCTCTCTTTACCTCTCTCTCCCTCTCTCAGGCCTGCTCCAAGCTGTGGGTGGCAGCTCCCCCCAGGGCCCTGCACCCAGGCCCTTTGCAATAAACCACAAATTCCAAGACCAGAAGAAGATTTATTGTATTGTAATGGGAACTCCACTCTCTTTACCTCTCTCTCCCCCTCAGTCCTGCTCCAAGCTGTGGTTGGCAGCTCCCAGCAGGGCCCTGCACTTGGCCCTTTGCAATAACCCACAAATTCCAAGCCCTGCCTTCAGAGATCTCTCATCTGCATCCATCCCCACCATCCTACCCCTGATGCTCCTACACTCACCCACGTAGTAGGGCGTGTAGCAGGGTGTGGCCAGCGAGTTGTGCGTGGTGGTTTCCTTGGCGAAGCCGAAGTCAGTGAGTTTCAGCACGGCGTTGGGCCTCTTGGAGGTGTACAGGAGGTTCTCTGGCTGGGGACACACAGGGGACAAGGAGTGAGCTACCAATGAGGGTGACCCCAACACCCAACACAGCTTTCCTGGGGAATATTCCTCCTGAGGTATCCAGGATGCTGCTCCACAGGGTTAGGCCTGTGCCTTAGCTTAGGAATGTGCTGAGCTCTGCTGTTGAACCCAGTCCTCTCGGACCCACCTTGGGTGACAAGCAGGAAATCAGGGATATGGGATTGAGAGGAATAGCAGATTTGTCTTTACAAACAAGCTGTGAGGCTGCTGGTGATAAAACCTCTGGAGCAGCTCTGCCCCTTGGAGCAGAGTGAGCAGGGGGATGTGGAAACACACCCCCACCCTGCAGGAAACAGCAGGTTTGGCCATTTTACCATGATTTAGACAGAAAAGGTAAAAGAAAGAGGTACCCAGACTGTCCATAACTCTTTGTTCTTATTGTCTCATATTGAACTAAATCCTAATTTGTCCAAATTTTTATTACTGTAATTGTATTACTATTTTTATAACCATTTTATTACTATTAAACTTTTTTTCTCTAAAATTCTAAAAACAAGTGATTGGCGTT
Organism: Agelaius phoeniceus; assembly: GCF_051311805.1. Classification (NCBI taxonomy): domain Eukaryota; kingdom Metazoa; phylum Chordata; class Aves; order Passeriformes; family Icteridae; genus Agelaius; species Agelaius phoeniceus. Next base: position 4,010,293 of record NC_135289.1, on the reverse strand, counting down.
TTTCACATTATACTAAAAAGATACTACACTAAAAAGATAGTACACTAAAGAAATACTACAGAAAAACCTGTGACTGTCTCCAGACAGTCACAACACAGCTTTTTTCTAATAGTGAATGAGTCTAAACAGGTATTTTTTCTAATCAGTCAATCAGTCTAAACACCCTTCTTCTTCAGTCAACAATCCCCATAACACATTCCACACATGCTAAACAACAGCAGGAGCAAGCAGAGATAAGAATTGTTTTCCTCTGAGCTTCTCACTGCCTTTCCCAGGAAAAATCCTGGGAGAGAGAATTATTATCTCTGTTCAGAGAATGTGAATGCCTCATGGAGCAGCAGGGCTGGGCCCTGGCACTGCCAGGGGGGCTCAGGGTGGTACCTTCACGTCCCGGTGGGCGATGTTGATCGAGTGCAGGTACTGGATGGCTTCCCCAATGCTCTTCATGATCTCCGAAGCCTCTGAAGCAGCAAAGAAACCATCAGAAGCCTCCAGAAGCAAGTTAAAAAGGGCACTGCTCCCTGGGGAGCTCTACAAACCAGGAGCCAAAGAACCTGGCTGAGGTCAAAGGGGTTTGCTGTGCTTGAAGTCCCCCTTTCCGTAGAGCCTGTGTCACTCCCCATCCCTGGGGAAGGAGCCTGCAGCTCCCAGAAACTCCAGGGGAAGGGCCCAGCCCCTGACCCTAATACCAAGGAGGGGCTTGCACTGTTTACGACACCCAAGCAGCAAGGAATGCAGCTGGGAAAGGTTTCCCCTTAGGATGGGAAATAAGGGGGCAACGGGCTCAGAGTTTGGGTTGTGTGGTTGCTTCTCGTGGCCAGAGGAGTAGAGGAAGTGAGACCTATGAGACCTTTGAGAACCACAGCACATGGACTTAGCTTTTTGAGGGAGGTGGGTGTTTCTGACAGGACTGGGATGGACAGAAGTGTGGGAGTAGCTGAGAAAATACCCCCTAACCCTATTCTCAAGGAAACATGAAAAGCAGGGCCCCTTGCACCCACATCCCTCATTCCCTGAGTGCAGAACTCTGCTGGGGATCCAGAAGAGTCCCTGAGGGGATGGAGGGGGTGAAAGGCCAGGGTGTCACACTGAGGGGATGGAGGGGACTCAAAGGCCAGGGTGTTACACTGAGGGGATGGAGGGGACTCAAAGGCCAGGGTGTTACACTGAGGGGATGGAGAGGACTGAGAGGCCAGGGTGTTACACTGAGGGGATGGAGGGGATGAAAGGCCAGGGTGTTCACTGAGGGGATGGAGGGCACTCAAAGACCAGGGTGTTCACTGAGGGGATGGAGGAGATGAAAGGCCAGGGTGTTACACTGAGGGGATGAAGGGGACTGAAAGGCCAGGGTGTTACACTGAGGGGATGGAGGGGATGAAAGGCCAGGGTGTTACACTGAGGGGATGGAGGGCACTCAAAGACCAGGGTGTTACACTGAGGGGATTGAGGGGTCTCAAAGGCCAGGGTGTTACACTGAGGGGATGGAGGGGATGAAAGGCCAGGGTGTTACACTGAGGGGATGAAGGGGACTGAAAGGCCAGGGTGTTACACTGAGGGGATGGACTGGACTCAAAGGCCAGGGTGTTACACTGAGGGGATGGAGGGGATGAAAGGCCAGGGTGTTACACTGAGGGGATGGAGGGCACTGAGAGGCCAGGGTGTTACACTGAGGGGATGGAGGGGACTCAAAGGCCAGGGTGTTACACTGAGGGGATGGAGAGGACTGAGAGGCCAGGGTGTTACACTGAGGGGATGGAGGGCACTCAAAGACCAGGGTGTTCACTGAGGGGATGGAGGGGACTGAGAGGCCAGGGTGTTACACTGAGGGGATGGAGGGGATGAAAGGCCAGGGTGTTACACTGAGGGGATGGAGGGCACTGAGAGGCCGGGGTGTTACACTGAGGGGATGGAGGGGACTCAAAGGCCAGGGTGTTACACTGAGGGGATGGAGGGGACTGAGAGGCCAGGGTGTTACACTGAGGGGATGGAGGGGATGAAAGGCCAGGGTGTTACACTGAGGGGATGGAGGGGACTCAAAGGCCAGGGTGTTACACTGAGGGGATGGAGGGGATGAAAGGCCAGGGTGTTACACTGAGGGGATGGAGGGGATGAAAGGCCAGGGTGTTACACTGAGGGGATGGAGGGGACTCAAAGACCAGGGTGTTACACTGAGGGGATGGAGGGCACTGAGAGGCCAGGGTGTTACACTGAGGGGATGGAGGGGATGAAAGGCCAGCAGGGTGTGGGCTCATACCCCGTTCTGTGAAGGCCTGGTCTCCCCTGTCCTGGATGCGGCTGAAGAGCTCCCCACCATCCAAGCTGGAAGAGAGGAGATGCTGTTACACACCATGGCTTGTTGAATTTGTAGGCAACTTCCACATGGGAAGAGATGAGAATCTTGACTCCACGTTTCAGAAGGCTGATTTATTATTTTATTATATATATTATATTCAAAGGAAATGATATATTAAAACTATACTGAAAGAATAGAAGAAAGGATTTCATCAGAAGGCTTGCAAGGAAAAGAATGATAATAAAATCTTGTGACTGACCAGAGAGTCTGAGCCAGCTGACTGTGATTGGCCATTAATTAAAAACAACCCCATGAGACCAATCCCAGATGCACCTGTTGCATTCCACAGCAGCAGATAATTATTGTTTACATTTTGTTTCTGAGACCTCTCAGCTTCTCAGGAGAAAACATGCTAGCAAAAGGATTTTTCATAAAATATATCCATGACAGTGGCTCCATCTCCCGCCAAACCCTCTTCTGCTGAGCAGGAAACAATCCCCTTCTCCATGCAGGACCTTGGGTTGGTGTTCTGGGGCGTTTCAGAGCCTCCTCCTTCCCGAAAGGAGCAGGGCAGAGGCTCAGCGTTGGGCGGGTGTGGCCGCCCCAGCAGCCACAAAAACACATTTACAGTAAAGGCAGCAAATGTGGCTTGAAATTGGTGAGAGCACTCCCAGCACACGTGGCCTCCTTTTGCTCACGAGCCAACTGCCTCAGCAGCACATGACCCAGCACAGAAGTGCTGAGCAAAGCTCAGGGTGAGACACCAGCAGTGTCACAAAGGGCTCCCCAAGCTGGGGCACAGAGGCTGGACCCCACTGCAGCACAGCCAGGTCCCATGGGAGGTGTTGGAGAACCACTGGTGGGTTCCCTCCCCAGGTAGCCTCAGGGAAAATGCAGCTCCCACAGAGATCAGGACTGAGGTATGGGAGAATTCTCCATGAGAGCAGGGAAAATGGCACTTCCTGGCCCTGCCTTATCTGCCTGAAGCAGGAACAGTTTGGCTTTCTCAGCACTGCTGATAGCATCTCCCTGACATTCAGTGACATCTGCAGCAGCAATAGCCTGCAGCTCTTGGGATCCTCTGCTGCACAGAGCCTGGGAGGGGGGATCCAGAGCAGTCAGGAGGGATCCAGAGCCGGAGAGGATGGGTCCAGAACGTGGGAGAATGGATCCAGAGCCTTGGAGGATGGATCCAGAGCAGTCAGGATGGATCCAGAGTCAGTCAGGAGGGTTCCAGAGCAGTCAGGAGGGATCTAGAGCCTGAGAGGAAGGATCCAGAGTCAGTCAGGAGTGATCTAGAGCCTGGAAGGAGGGATCCAGAGCAGTCAGGAGAGATCCAGAGTCAGTCAGCAGGGTTCCAGAGCAGTCAGGAGGGATCCAGAGCCTGAGAGGGGGGATCTAGAGCCTGAGAGGAAGGATCCAGAGTCAGTCAGGAGGGATCCAGAGCAGTCAGGAGGGATCCAGAGCAGTCAGGAGGGATCTAGAGCCTGAGAGGAGGGGTCTAGAGCCTGGAAGGAGGGATCCAGAGCCTGGAAGGAGGGATCCAGAGCAGTCAGGAGGGATCCAGAGCCTGAGAGGATGGATGCAGAGCAGTCAGGAGGGATGCAGAGCAGTCAGGAGGGATCCAGAGCCTGCTCCTGCTGCTGGAAATCAAACCCTGCCTTGTGAGGGACATTACCCCAGAGCATCCCTCGCTCACACAGACAGTCCTGGGGACTCTCCTCCTACCCCTCAGCCATTCTTTCTCTCCCTGCTGCCTCCCCTTCCCCATCCCTGGCTGCCCAGAGTGCCAGGCAGGTTCTCAGGTGCCTGTTTCCCCCCAGGAGCTGCTCTGGGGGCTGCTGTGCCACGTGCCCTGGCACTGCTCCTGCACCCGCTGCCCCCCCGGGCGATCTACCAGCTTGCCAGAGGAGAGGTTTTGGCAAGGAAGCTGCATCAAATCACAGCTGCGGTTGGGATGTGGTTTCAATACTTTCCCCTTCATCCCTCCTCCTCGTCCCCAGGTTGATACCAAGCTCCTACCCAAAGCACAGCTGCTGCTGCTGCTGCTGCTGCAGGCGGTGCCAGGGCGGCACCAGCGCTGCCAGCTCGGTCACTGCCCCACCACAGCCTGCCAGGAACCTGCTGCCTCCCCCAGCTTTTGGTGGCCAAAGGCAGTTTGGTTATGACCCACCTGTGAGAACCACAGGCTCTGAGCTGAGCATTTTCAGGATGACTCAGAGCCAGCAGCCCTGGCTGTGCCCATCCCTCCCACACCACCCTGCCCGGGACGCCATCCCCACAGCTGCATCCCCAAGGCTGGAAGGTGCCCACCCTGCTTTTGGCAGCCCCCCAGCACCCTGCAGTGCCCGTGGCCCGGGTGCTCACCACTCCATGACGATGAGCAGACACTTCCTCCCTTGGTAGAGGTTCTCGTAGACGTCCATGATGCGCACGATGTGCGCGCACTGCGACGCTCGCCAGTGCAGCTCCACCTCCCTGCGGGCCTTGGGGCAGTCCTGCAGCATCTGCGGGAGAAGGGACACCCTGTGAGCCCCGGGACGCCCCCGGGCAGCAGGGTCATGGCCCCCGGGTGGCTCTGTGGCCACCAGAGAGGACGCGGGGGCGAGCAGCGGGTGCTCCCTGCGGGCGCACAGAGCACTCTGATCATGCCTCCATCCCCATCTAGTGGGAACTCTGAGATGCCGTTTGCCCTCAGCTTGCCCTTCCTGTCAAGGTTCATAAAAGCTTATTCAGGCTCCCTGCCACCTCCCAGTGCCCCACCAGCAAGACCTACTGCATTTATGAGCCATTCTGCACCCTGATACCTCCACTGCTGCACCCCTGGGTGCCACCGAGCATCCTCAGCCTCACCTTTGCTTTGCTGCCCTGCATCATTTCCCAACCATCAGCTGCTCCACAAAAGCTCCCTCACCACAAATTCAGAGCCCACCAGCACCCGTGCCTGGGGAGGGCACAAAGCAAACATCCAGATGTTCCTTAAATTACAGCTCTTTAATGAGCCCCGTGCCCTTCCCAAAGACAACTCACAGTTCCCAGGTGCAGGAAGGATTTGTTTATCTGCCATAGACTATTAGTTATGCTGTTTGTCAGGATAAACAGCCAGCCTTAATTATTGTGTTCCTAAATATAGAACAACAAACGTGTCTGTCTTGAGCACAGCTCATTTTCCTTCCTGTCTCCAGCAGCCTTTGGGGCCAGGCTCAGCCTCTGGAGCAGCTCTGCCCCTTGGAGCAGAGTGAGCAGGGGGATGTGGACACACAGGGGGATGTGGATACACCTGCAGGAAACAGCAGGTTTGGTCATTTTACCAAGATTCAGACAGAAAAGTCCTTCTGACCCCTCTGGGCTCTCCCCAGGAGCAGAGGAGCATCAGCCCTGGGATGCTCTGCAGGACCCAGGGGGGGTTCTCAGTGCAGTAGGGATCTCACAGGAACAAGGATTAACTCCCAAAATCCACACAGTGCCCATTTCCAGATGGAACACTCCCTGATGGTGCTGCCCTGGCAGAGCAGCACTCATCCTTTGCCCCAGGGAAAGGCACAGAGAGGATTTGCCCTTCAGCCACCCACCCAAAACACCATCCCAGGCCCTGGTCACACCTCTCCCACCTCCTCTCCTGCTTCCCCAGGCAGAGGAAACCTGTGGGAACCTGTGGGAGGCTGCTGGCACCAAAGCCCCAGAGGCTCTGCAAGGAGCAAAGTGGCCAAATCCAACCTTTGCACAACTTGACATCACTCACACCAACAACCTTGGGGCAAAGACAGGGCAGGAGTTTGGACTTGGACACCCTCTCCTTGCTCCTCTATTGCTTAATTACCCCAAAAACTGCATCCTGCAGAAGCCAAAACCATAAGTAAGAGTAACACCAGCCCCCTGAGGAGCCATGCAGAGGGGGCTGGAGAAAAGCCTGGCTATTTTTTGCAGCCCCACTCTGAAGAGCCTGGCGAGGGGAGCCAGGAAGCCGAAGAGAAAAGAGAAAAACAAAACAATTTGTAATTATGCTCCGGGAAAATGGACCAGCAGGAAGCAGCTAGTTAACATCATTGTGCACAAGACAAACAGCAGAGGTACAGCAAAATACATCCCGTTTTTAGAGGTCACTCTGAGTGCTTTCATAGGAGGTTAATTGGATTTCTAATGAAGTAGGAGGCAGCAGCAGCAGCCTCCATTACCTGCCCCAGCACGGCCCTGACGTTTGTTTTTGTAGCCAGACAAGCTCTGGAAGCAAAGAGAGCAAAGAGCTGCCCTGGTGCTCTCAGAACACCCAGCTGTGATCCAGCTGCTCCCTCCATCCCCTGCACCATGGACAGGTGATGGAGAGGCTTCCAGAGGAGCAGATTAGGCCTCATTAAAGCAATGGTTTGGTAAATTTAGGAAATGTTCCTGGTGGCAGCAGTGTGAGGGGGAGCTGAAGGCCACATGCACTCCCCACTGCTGCTGCAGGAAGGATTGAAAAATGTATTTGACTCTTTTGACCTAACACTGTCAGGTTGTAAGAATATTTCCTCTAGGATTTTAATGAACTCCCAGTATATTTTATGATATTAAGAAAGCTGATAGGCCAAGAAACACTTATAGTGCATTGTAATTAGGAAATAGTTGCCTTCTGATTGTGCTGGTGTGAATTGTATATGAAGGGTGCATGGTCTCACCCTTCACATGAGATTGAAAATGGAATAAAAGCTTTTAAAACATCTCTCAGTTGCCCCATCTCTGGGTCAGAAAAGAGCATAATCCAACAGGCAAGCATATTTCCTCTATGATTTTAATGAACTCTGACTATATTTTATGATATTAAGAATATTTCCTTTATGATTTTAATGAACTCTGACTATATTTTATGATATTAAGAATATTTCCTCTATGATTTTAATGAACTCTCAGTATATTTTATGATATTAACAAAGCTGGTAGACAAGAAACACTTATAGTGTATTGTAATTAGGAAATAGTTGCCTTCTGATTGTGATGGTGTGAATTGTAACACCTCTATTGTCTCACCCTTCACATGAGACTGAAAATGGAATAAAAGCTTTTAAAACATCTCTCAGTTGCCCCATCTCTGGGTCAGAAAAGAGCATAACCCAACAGGCAAGCCATGGCATGTCGGAACCCAGCACATCCCTCTGGCTGTCCAGAGCAGCCAGGACCCGGCCAGGGGGCTCAGAGACCCTGGCACAGAGCCCAAAACACCTCTGGGATTGATTATGGAGCAAATCACCAACCTTAGGTGAAGATCTGCAAGCCACAACAGTTTAGGTAGAATAATAGTGAAGTTATCACGGGGTGGAAAAGTAGATTTTGGGGTTTTGGTAAGGGGGTTCATGAGGCAAGATGGAGGGAACTGGGCGTGTCCAGCCTTTCTCCTTCTTCTTCTTGGCCTCCATCTTCTGCTGTGATGGTGGCACTTTTGGATTGGTTTAGAGTAGAAGCTCAGTGTCTAACACAGGTGATAGGTATTGGAAAGTAACTGTAAATATTGTACAGGTAGTTTTTAGTATAAAGACATAACACTGCCCTGGGGGCAGGCAGAGTGCCTGGAACTGTCCTGCTGGATGGACCTCAGCAGGGCAGGAGAAAAATTTTTATAGATAAGACACAATAAACAACCTGGAGACAGAGAAATGAAGAGGCACTGAAGAGCTCCAACTCCTTCTTCAAGCGCCGGGCTGGGAAAAGAGACTTTGAACATTTCTCGGGGTCATGGTGACCAGCAAAAGCTCCTGAGAATGGCAGAGGCAGCCCCCAGCCCCAGCTGCACCCCAAACCTCCTGCCCTCAGCACAGGCACTGGATCCCCGTGCCCTGGGTGCCAGGAATGTGCTGGGCATGGCACAGCGATGGGCCAAGAGCAGCCCTGCCACCAGTCTGTCCTTTCAGGTGGGAGCCAGCAGCTCCCATTCCCCAGCCAGCAGAGAAGGCTGGGGTGGGTGATGTCCTGTCCACATCCAAGGTATCTGGGCTGTGACAGCCCTGTCCCTGTCCCTGGTCCAGCTCTGGTGCCCAGGACAGGCTGTGGCTGCAGCAGGGTTTGTGTTTCTTGGCTCCCTACAGGGAGGATGGGATGGGAAAATCACCCCATGTTTCCCCTGAGGTTCAGCAAGGATGAGTGCCCCCATCCCACCCCAGCTGATTTTGCAACCCAGTAATCTGGAGCACAACCAGGGTTAACCCTTCCATGGCCAAGCTGCTCAACTCCCAACAGCTGCTCTCAGTTCAGCTTTTCCAGCTCTTACCTCCTGTTCCTTTTCTGTGAAAAATGCATGTATTTTATGACTGGCTTTTCACAAATATTCAAATGAATATTATATGTGTTGGGTTAGAAAGTGATGCTGTATTAATTCTCTTAAGTAGTGTGTTAAATATAGTTTTAGGTTATAACATAATGTTAAAATAGAAACTGTGCTGTGTAGGATACGTTTTTTCCTAAAGAAATGACTCACACTGAGACAGCAGCCATGGGACACCTGAATCTTTCAGAGAAAGAGAATTTATTGCTCCATTATCAGGAGAAATGAACTTCTTCCCACCTTGCTCGGCAGGATGATGCATCAGGATTCAGAGGAAGAAGCTGACCCTGCCCAGACAGAATCCTGTGTTTGAATGGAATTTATGCATCATGGATGAGGTGTAGGAATATGTAACAGGCTGTTGTTTTTAAGGGTTAATCCTCTGTTAACGTGGGGCCTTTTTCAGGCTTATTTTGCCCAGAAAGAGGTACCCAGACTGTCTGTAACTCTTTGTATTTATTGTCTCATATTGTCCTAATCCAAATGGTCCAAATTATTATTATTCTAATTGTATTACTATTTTAATATATATTAATATTATATTTATATTTTTACATATTACTATTATATTTATAATTCTATAGTACTATTATATATTTATATATTGCTATTATATATTTCTATATTACTATTTTTATTACTATTAAACTTTTAAATTTTTCAAAACAAGGAATTGGCGTTTTTCACACTTCCAAAGAAGGGCTCCTCGGAGATCCAACTCCTCATTATTTCAGACAGAAAAAGCTGCATTTCCTGCCTGCTCCTGCTGCAGAGGAGGGCTGGGCAGCCCCAGGGCAGTAACCGGATCCTTGTGTTACACAAGTGTCCCCGGGCAGGGCACAAGGGCAGCACTGGCTGCAGAGGAAGCTCTGCCACCACCTCCGAGCCAACCCGGGCAGGAGGAGCTGCATCCCTTTGGTGGATGCTCCAGGTGCTTCAGATCTGCAGCCACTGCTGTAAGAGCCGAAATGAGGGATGTGGGGCTCCAGGCAGCTCTGCAAAATGCAGATTATTGTATCCAGGACGTTACAGAGCTGTGCCCACAGCTGTCAGCTCCAGCTGCAGGCAGGCCTGGAGACCCTTTGGGTTTGGTTACATTGCATTATAGACTTTTCTTTTGGTTACATTGCATTATAGACTTTTCTTTTGGTCACAATGCATTATAGACTTTTCTTTTGGTTACATTGCATTATATACTTTGCTTTTGGTTACATTGCATTATTTACTTTTCTTCTGGTCACAATGCATTCTAGACTTTTCTTCTGGTCACAATGCATTCTAGACTTTTCTTTGCTGAGCATCTTAATACAGTAGAACCAATCTATACCTTAACTATTATCTATAGCCCATCATAACTACTATAATTACCATATTCATGTTACTGTTCCCCAGTCACTAAAAGTTAGTACATTACAGTTTAAGCTAGAAGTTGGTTTTCAGTTTTCTTGCAGTAGAAAATTCTGAGACTTTTTTTCTACTTGCAACATTGGCAGACTTGTTTGCCTGTGCTCTCTTTCTGCTTGGTAAAAACATCTTCTTGTTTGGGGTGGGTTTATCCTTTGCTCTAAGCCATAAAAACCCCTTCTAACTAAGACACCTTTTGCCTCTTTAGTTATCCAGTAAAACTGGCTCAGTAATTCCTTTCTTCTATATCAAAACTTGTTTCCATCTCCATTCCTTCATCAGACTCTACATTTAAAAATCTTTCTGCTAAGCACACATATCTGTGAGACTTCCTTGTCAAACTTTCATCCTTCCCAACACACTGCACATCTCCAGACATCAGCTCACCATCCTCAGCACCCCGGTGTCCCCTCAGCATGGCAGGGCACAGGGGACAGCCACAGAGCTGTGCCAGCCCAGAGCTCTGCTCCATCCCATCTCTGCTCCCCACCGGGGCACCTCCCTGCAGGAAAGGAGGGAGAGCAGGCAAAGAGCCGCTCCACCCTGCTGGCAATTAGGGAGGAAATTCAGCTTTCAGCCGCATTCCAGCTCCCTCCCAGCAGCCTGACACCTCTGAGATTTGGGCAGACAGCGTTTGCTGCCATCCTGTGCCTTGGCTCAGCTCAGCTCCCCCAGGAGCCTTTCCATGCTGCGAGAGGAATTAGTCCTGTGCTCCTCTAAACACCTCATTAGCTTCATTAGAGCTCCCACAGTGCTGCCAGCAGAGGATGGCACAGCCCAGCCTGATGTGCTCAGCACCCTGAGAGCAGCACAGGCTCCTCACAAGATCCAGCAGCACCTCTGGGCTCTTCCCCACCTTGGAAAGACAAACCCTGGAAGCAACTCCTGAAAACACAACAGCTCATCAGGGCTTCCTGCAGGAGAACAGCACTGCCTGAGCAAACCCAACCCCAAATCCAGGCTCCAGCCTGGTCCTGCAGGCATCAAAAATCAGCTTCAGCTCCAAGGAAGAGCTCAGCACTACACAGAACAGAATTTCCCCCCCAGCACCTGAGGACAAGCACAGGAAGGAAGGAAGGAAGTGGAGGGAAGGAGGGGAGGAAGGAAGGAAGGAAGGAAGGAAGGAAGGAAGGAAGGAAGGAAGGAAGGAAGGAAGGAAGGAAGGAAGGAAGGAAGGAAGGAAGGAAGGAAGGAAGGAAGGAAGGAAGGAAGGAAGGAAGGAAGGAAGGAAGGAAGGAAGGAAGGAAGGAAGGAAGGAAGGAAGGAAGGAAGGAAGGAAGGAAGGAAGGAAGGAAGGAAGGAAGGAAGGAAGGAAGGAAGGAAGGAAGGAAGGAAGGAAGGAAGGAAGGAAGGAAGGAAGGAAGGAAGGAAGGAAGGAAGGAAGGAAGGAAGGAAGGAAGGAAGGAAGGAAGGAAGGAAGGAAGGAAGGAAGGAAGGAAGGAAGGAAGGAAGGAAGGAAGGAAGGAAGGAAGGAAGGAAGGAAGGAAGGAAGGAGCTGCAGCTGCTCACGTTCCCTCTCCCCGCGTGTCCTCAGGCACCACTGATTCAGTCTCGCCGCCCCCTCCTGGGATGATGCTCCATGAGTCAGACACTTGGGAAAAGGAAGCTCCCTCCTCCCCTGGCACGGCAGGAGGTCGCTGAGGACACTGTCCCACTGTCCCTCCTGTCCCTCTGTCCCTCCTCACTGAGGGTGCCACCCCAGCCCCAAATGCTGCTGCCCCTTGGTGAGCCAAGCGCACTCAGATGGGCAAGAGGAAAAACTCACCTTCCATGGGCAATTTCCATGGAAAGCGAGGCTCAGGCTCACACTGGGGTGTTTGTTGAGCTGTCCATTTTCCAGGGCTGCCCCAGGCTCACCCCAGGCTCTGCAGCTGCTCTTGCAGGCAGGGTGGTTTTATTCCTGTGTGTATTTTGATCCCACCCGATTCTCCTCAGCCCCCAGCAGAACAGCACCCACCCCTCCAACAGGGGTGGCACCAAACCACCCCCAGGAGCCCCCCTCAGGACCTGTCTGCACCAGAGGGGTTAAAAGAAACTCTCCTTGAGTTGCAGTAAGAATAAACCTACAGCGAAGAGAGGCAGGCTGCCATCCCCCAAATTATCAGCAGGGAAGCAAAGCAGAGCTTCCCCCAGCCTGGATCACACACACACAGCCTTTGGACTCCCTGACCCTGCTAGCACAGGGCAAGGAGCATTTTTTCCTAATAAAGCAAAAGGATTTCTCTTCAAAGGATTTTCCTCTTCTAATCTTCCCCTGCAAACTCGCTGCCAACTGGCGTCAGCTGCTTTACACATTTGTAGGGCCAGGGCTGGAAGCTCTGCACAGGCTGTTCCCACCTCTCCCTGCATTGAGCTGAGCCTGGAATGCCAGAATATTTTGGGAAGCCCACAGGTAATGAGCCCAAAGCCACCCCAGTCCCTGCCAGACAGGGCTGGGAGGGAGAGGGCAGCAGAAGGACACGGAAGCAGCAAAGCTCAGTTCCGCTTTTGCTGTTTATGAGCTACAAAAGAGAAATAAAATCACGAGTCCCAGAGCCCCTGAGAGGAATTGTGTTACCAAACAGAGGGAAATTCATGGTTCAACCACAAGGCAGTAACAATTAAAGGTGCAGCTCAGGAAGCCTCCCCCACATCATCGTGGCTCTTACATAAATCTTTACATTAACCCCATCCCCGCTGCTTCCACCCACCACAGCCTGCCCTGCTGCCCTGGTGACGGGACTTTCCCAAGCTGGGCTTCATTTCTGCTCTGCCCACGCCCAAAGAGCCACAGAAAGAGTCTGAAGCCCCAACAGAAGAGATGAAAGCCTCATCCAAACGTTTGTTTTGCCCGGGGAAAGCCAGAGAGCAGAGGTGACGTGTCCGGAGGAGGAGCACGCGCGGGTCCGGCAGCATCCTGCCCACAGCGTGCCCCGTCCTGCCGGCCAGGATGGCTGCTCAGAGGGATTCCTCTGCTCCTGGCTTCATCCAAGGGGCTTTGCCAGGCAGCACCAGGCATCAGCTGCCCACCTTGCAGAGGTGTAGGAACGTTGGGGGTAGCACGGTTGGGACAGACAGAGACGAGAGATCTCTGCAGCCAGGGCTGGGAACTTGTGGGTTATTGCAAAGGGCCTGGGTGCAGGGCCCTGCTGGGAGCTGCCAGCCACAGCTGGAGCAGGACTGAGAGAAGAGAGGGGGAGAGAGGATGAGAGAGGGAGAGAGTAAAAGGGCAAGAGAGTAAAAGCATAAGAGAGTAAAAGGGGTAAGAGCACAAGAGTGTAAGAGGAGTAAAAAGGGTAAGAGCACAAAGTTCCCATTCCAATACAATAAATCTTCTTCTGTGTTGAATATTCTGATTCTCACTGACCAATCTAGTACAAGATACAAATCCTATAGCATTTCCATACAGCCTATAAGAATCATTACATTACCATACTGTGTTATATTTTAAACCCTAAAAACTCCTCTTTGGACCCTTCTGCCAAGCTGGCAGGGTCTGCTCTGACCCTGGGGCCTGTCTGCAAGCAGAGGGTGTTGTTCCATCAAAAGGGGATCACCTTCAGTGGCCACACCATTGTTTTCCAATTGTTCAGTAACTGAGGGATCTCAAAGCCTGCTTTCATTTCAATCTCGCTTATAGTTTCCATGTTCTCAAACTCTTTTGCCAGACAATCATATTTATAAGGCTTTCCTGTTTCATCTTCCCCAACACAGAGGGATGGGGCAGTGGCACCAGAGCTGGGTGGATACTGAGGCTGCAGCATCCTGCCCACAGTGTGCCCTGTCCTGCCAGCCAGGATGGCTGCTCAGAGGGATTCCTCTGCTCCTGGCTTCATCCAAGGGGCTTTGCCAGGCAGCACCAGGCATCAGCTGCCCACCTTGCAGAGGGATGGGGCAGTGCCACCACAGCTGGGTGGACACTGAGGAAATGACCCACGCGACAATTGGCTCCATCCTCCAGGTTCTCCCACCTTGGGGAGAATGGAAAGGTTGGAGAAAGGATCCCAGAGAGAAAGGATTGGAGAGAGCAAGACAGGAGAGGCAAGTGAGGCCGAGCAGAGGCGAGCTCACACACACACACAGACAGACACACAGACACACAGACACAGACACACACGCACACACACACAGAGACACACACATACACAGACAGACACAGACACACACACACAGACAGACAGACAGACAGACACACAGACACACACAGACACACACAGACAGACACAGACAGACACACAGACACACAGACACACACACACAGACAGACAGACACACACAGACAGACAGACAGACAGACACACACACACACACACACACAGAGGCACACACACACACACACACAGACAGACACAGACAGACAGACACACACACACACAGACACACACACACACACACACACACGCTGGAGCTGCTCAGCCACATTCTCCCAGGCTGAATGATCGCAGCGCTCCCAGGAACACCCCAAGCCACGGCACTGAGCGGGGAGAGCCTCCCTGCCGAGTGCACAGCCCGAGCCGAGCACCCAGGCAGGCGTGGAGGGGCTGTGACAGCGAGGGGACAGCTAAAAACCCTGCCAGGAGTGGCACGGAGGGGGCAGATGTGGCAGGGGCAGATATGGCAGAGGGAGGTGGATGTGGTAGTGGGGGCAGATGTGGAGGAGGGGCAGATGTGGAGGAGGGGCAGATGTGGAGGAAGGAGGCAGATGTGGAGGAGGGGCAGATGTGGAGGAGGGGCAGATGTGGAGGAGGGGCAGATGTGGAGGAGGGGGCAGATGTGGAGGAAGGGGCAGATGTCACAGCGTGCCCTGCCCGTGCTGCTCCTGCGGGCGATGTCGCAATGGGGCGGAGGATGGAGCTGAGCCGAGGAAGAGGCAGCTCTTACACACACAGGCAGCTCTTACACACACAGGCAGCTCTTACACACACACAGGCAGCTGTTACACACACACAGGCAGCTCTTACACACACACAGGCAGCTCTTATACACACACACAGGCAGCTGTTACACACACACAGGGAGCTCTTACACACACACACAGGCAGCTCTTACACACACACACACACACACACACAGAGGCAGCTCTCACACACACACAGGCAGCTCACACACACACACACAGAGGCAGCTCTCACACACACAGGCAGCTCTCACACACACACACACAGAGGCAGCTCTTACACACACACAGGCAGCTGTTACACACACACAGAGGCAGCTCTTACACACACACAGGCAGCTCTTACACACACACAGGCAGCTCTTACACACACACACAGGCAGCTCCTACACACACAGGCAGCTCTTACACACACACAGGCAGCTCTTACACACACACACACACACACACAGAGGCAGCTGTTACACACACACAGGCAGCCCTTACACACACACAGAGGCAGCTCTTACACACACACACAGGCAGCTCTTACACACACACACAGAGGCAGCTCTTACACACACACAGAGGCAGCTCTTACACACACACAAGCAGCTCTTACACACACACAGGCAGCCCTTACACACACACAGAGGCAGCCCTTACACACACACAGGCAGCTCTTACACACACACACACACACACACACACACACACACACCTTACACACACACAGGCAGCCCTTACACACACACACAGGCAGCCCTTACACACACACACACAGGCAGCTCTTACACACACACACACACACACACACACACACACACACACAGGCAGCTCTTACACACACACACATACAAGCAGCTCTTACACACACACAGGCAGCTCTTACACACACACACACACACACACACACAGAGGCAGTTCTTACACACACACAGAGGCAGTTCTTACACACACACAGAGGCAGCTCTTACACACACACACAGGCAGCTCTTACACACACAGAGGCAGCTCTTACACACACACAGACACACACACACACACAGGCAGCTCCTACACACACACACACACACACACACACACAGGCAGCTCCTACACACACATAGGCAGCTCTTACACACACACAGAGGCAGCTCTCACACACACACAGAGGCAGCTCTCACACACACACATAGGCAGCTCTTACACACACACAGGCAGCCCTTACACACACACACACAGAGGCAGCTCTTACACACACACAGGCAGCTCTTACACACACACACAGGCAGCTCTTACACACATACACAGGCAGCTCTTACACACACACACAGAGGCAGCTCTTACACACACAGGCAGCCCTTACACACACACAGGCAGCCCTTACACACACACAGGCAGCTCTTACACACACACACAGGCAGCTCCTACACACACACACAGGCAGCTCTTACACACACACACAGGCAGCTCTTACACACACACAGGCAGCTCCTACACACACATACAAGCAGCTCTTACACACACAGGCAGCTCTTACACACACAGAGGCAGCTCTTACACACACACAGGCAGCTCTTACACACACACACACACACACACACACACACACACAGGCAGCTCTTACACACACACACATACAAGCAGCTCTTACACACACACAGGCAGCCCTTACACACACACACACACACACACACACACACACAGGCAGCCCTTACACACACACACACACACACAGGCAGCCCTTACACACACACAGAGGCAGCCCTTACACACACACACACAGGCAGCCCTTACACACACACACAGAGGCAGCTCTTACACACACACACAGGCAGCCCTTACACACACACACACAGGCAGCCCTTACACACACAGATGCAGTTCTTACACACACAGAGGCAGCTCTTACACACACACAGGCAGCCCTTACACACACAGATGCAGTTCTTACACACACAGAGGCAGCTCTTACACACACACAGGCAGCCCTTACACACACACACACAGGCAGCTCTTACACACACACACAGGCAGCCCTTACACACACACACAGAGGCAGCTCTTACACACACACAGGCAGCCCTTACACACACGCTGCTTTCACAAGGGGCCTCGCTCCCCCCAGCACTGCACAAGCCCCGGGTCCCCTGTGCTCCCCTGCTCGTGGGGTCCCTGCCCGGTGGGCGATGCTCGGGACCCCCCAGCCCTGCAGCCCCCCCTGCCCGGGGCATCTGCTGAGCATTTCTGTCCCTCGGTGACAGATGCAGCAGCCATTCAGCCTTTTCAGGCAGCAACAAAAGCCTCTCGAGGCACACAAAGGAGGGCAGCAGAAGAGAGGCCTGGGTTTAAATAAGAGCCACCTGCCAGGGGCCCGTGCCCCCCGTGTGCTGCAGAGCCCATTTCCCAGCAGCAGAAATGTTCTTGGCACGTCCTGCAGATGAAATGTCCAAGTGGGGATCCAGGAGCAGCACCCTGGATGCTGAGGGAAGGGTCTCAGTGTGGCAGAGGCTGTGGGGCAGTGCACGAACTTCCAAAAGTACCAGAGAGGAAATTTCCCCCCTGTTGGTGTTACCAAGGCTGGGCTCAAGGCAGAGCAAGAAGTCACTGAATGGGGATGAGGGGATGAGGCTGGAGGGAGGAGATGGAGGTGGGTGGGAAGGGGCTGTAAAACTCACAGGAAAAAGTCAAAGCAGGTAAATGGCAGCAAGGCAGCAGCACGAAGCATCCCCGCTGACTCACAGCCAGCAACAGGCTGGGGCTGGTGTTTAAAGGAGACAAATAAAGAGTGTTGGCTTCATTTATCTGAGAAAAACAAAATTAGGGGCCTATTCAGTGCCGTGTTTTTGTTTTGGGAGCCTCCTCTTCCTTCCAGCCCTCAGCAGCAGCCAGCGCTGGGTTTGGCTGACTCACCCCAGGCTCATCTCTCCAGGAGGCTCTGGGTGAGGAGCAGGAGCAGCCCAGGCACGAGCCACGGTCACAAGGTCCCACGTCCTGCTGTGCCACATCTGGCTGGAGTGACAGAGCCACCACCCTGCCAGGACCTCCCCGTGAGCCCCACAGGGACAAACGGGGTCACAACGGCCTAAATGCTCCAAGCCAGCCCAGCCCATCCCTGTCTAAAGGTGTCACTGCTCCCCAGGAGCCAGCACTGGCCTTGAGCAGGGAAGGGACCCATTGCCTTGGGGCCAGAAGAAGCCACAGCCCAGCTCTGAATGGAGCCAATCTGGGCAGGGACGCTCAGCTCTGCAAACCAAACCCCTGATCCCAGCTCTGAATGGAGCCAGTCTGGGCAGGGATGCTCAGCTCTGCAAACCAAAGCCCTGATCCCAGCTCTGAATGGAGCCAGTCTGGGCAGGGATGCTCGGATGTGCAAACCAAACCCCTGATCCCAGCTCTGAATGGAGCCAATCTGGGCAGGGATGCTCAAATGTGCAAACCAAACCCCTGATCCCAGCTCTGAATGGAGCCAATCTGGGCAGGGATGCTCAGCTCTGCAAACCAAACCCCTGATCCCACACAGCTCTGCAGGGCCTTCCATCCACACAGCACAAAGTGAAAGGGAAATAAGGAGCCAAGGGAAGGGCAGAGATCTTCCCAGCCATACACACAACACCTTCACCTTCACCTTCACCTTCCCCCTCTGCAGGGCTGAGGGCTGGGGTCAGCTCCTCCTCCTCCTCACCCCTCTCCTTGCCAGATTTGCTATCAGAGCTGACAGCAGCACGAAGGCAAAAGCACACATGTGCTTTTATGATAGGAAGTGGTTGATATTTGCAGGTGTGATTAATACCGAAGTAAACACTGATGTAAACCATTAACTCAGGGCTGACCTATGGCCTTTGTGCTTCCCTCCCACGGGCAGAGCTTGAAAAAAAAACCCCCTTATCACCAGCACTGCACGGTGCTGCCTCCCTGTACCCACAGCCAGGGGCTTCCCCTCATGTCAGATGGACCCAGAGCATCTCTTGGGTCCTGGCTCCACCAGCCTTGGGGACAACCCTGCCTGACCTACCTGCTACCTCTGATCCCAGGGAGAGCCCTGGGTGCTCCACACCTACACCCCAGAGCTGCTTTTATTTTTGGATGTGTCCACCCATTCCCTGAAGGTTTGAGCTGGGAGTGATTTTGGGGAGAGGCCCAGACCCACCACGCCTGCAAGCACAGCAGCCATGAGGCCCTGCCAGAAGCAGCCCCACAGCACTCACTGCTTCCCAGCAGCTCCTGGGCTTGAACTCTGCCCAAAAATGAAATTTCTCAGGGTTCAGCCCATGGGCAGGACAGAATTGAGGCTGACACCCACGCCCCCAGCACGGGGCCTTTCAACACAGATCTTCATGCAGCATGAATGAATACATGTACATGTAAAGAAAGGCAAAAAAGCAAACTGCAGCACAAAGCTGCATCGAGGCCAGCCCCTCCTGAAGTGCCACTGGCCCCTGGCACTGGGAGCAGGATGGCCTTGGGATGTGTTTCCTGCAGCAGTGCCAAGCCTGAGGAGGGTTTCATTTACGCACCCGCCGAGCTCGGTGACGACAGCCCCGCTTTGCATCACCCAATCTGCCCCAGCTGTTTGTTTAACACAATTTCACCCCTGCCACGGCCTTTGTCAACAGCAGGGCACAGCAAACACCTTGCTGAGATAAGGGCAGTTTTCAGCAGGGATGCAGAGCAGAGCATCCCCCAGCTGCAGGAGCTGCACCCAGCAGCGCCAGGGGGGCTGGAGCCACGCAGAGCCCACAGCAGGCACCGTGCCCATGCCAGCCTGGAGGCTGCCAGGCTGCTAGGAGCAGCGAAAGGCTGGGCCAGGAGCAGCAAAAGGAGTTTCATAACAGGGCCTTGTCTGCGCAGGTGCTCAGAGAGGCAGGGGCCGCCAACAGCCGCCCTCCTCCTCCTCCTCCTCCTCCTCCTCCCCTCACATGGCACAGCAGTCACAAACCTCTGTCACCACCAGCCCTGATGCCCAGAGCAGGGAGAGGGGCAGTGTGTCAGGAGAGGGGATGGCAGCGAAGGGACAGAGGGACAAGAGGGGACAGTTCAGAGCTGCTCAGGGACACACGTCCCCCACCAGCTTCTTCTTTGCCATCTCCCCAAAGCTCTCAGTGCAGTCTCCAGGCTGTTTCTGCCCCACAGGCCTCCCTCCTCATCCTCCTCCCACCACAGTGAGTCTGTACAGCCCCAGCAGCCAGCAGGAGCTGCAGCAGAGCTGGTGGAAAGCCCCGTTTGTCACCAAGCCCCGTGGGTGCAGGGCCAAGCAACAGCCCAGACTCGAGACCCAGCACTACCTAAGGCTGTGCACTTGCACTTCACCTACAGCAGGCAGGATTTCAGGGGAAATCCTGAATGCAGGGAAAAGCTGAGAGCCTCCTGCCAACCCAGGGGCCAAGCAGGGCACTCCTCCTCCAGCAGCCGCCCCGAGACTCCTCCAGCCAGCAGGAAAACACACACAGTTGTGTTTCTATTTTTAAAAAAAAGCCTTTCTCTGCATCCTGCTGGCACCACATTAAAGCTCTCAGGACACAGTGGCTATTCTCAGCTCCCTGCTGAGGCTTGTGGCAGCCCCAGGAGCCTCCACAGCACCTGTTGGCAGCAACAGCAGCAGCCGTGTGGCCCCAGTGCTGGGGAGCTTTGGTGGAGCTGGGGCAGAGCCTGGACCAGCAGGGTCCCAGTCAGCACCATCACCTCAAAACACCTCGGCCAACAAGGGTGCAAAACTCACTGCAAAGTGCACAGACTTCCAAAAATACCAGAGGGGGAATTTCCCCCCTGTTGGTGCTACCAAGGGTGGGCTCGAGGCAGAGCAAGGAGTCACTGAACCATGGAGGGGTTTGGGTTAAAAGGAGCCCGAAAAGGAGTCACTGAACCATGGTTTGGGTTAAAGGAACCCTAAAAGAAGTCACTGAATCATGGTTTGGGTTTGGGTTAAAAGGAGCCCTAAAAGGAGTCACTGAACCATGGTTTGGGTTAAAGGAACCCTAAAAGAAATCACTGAATCATGGTTTGGGTTTGGGTTAAAAGGAGCCCTAAAAGGAGTCACTGAACCATGGTTTGGGTTAAAAGGAGCCCTAAAAGGAGTCACTGAATCAAGGAGTAGTTTGGGTTAAAAGGAACCCTAAAAGGAGTCACTGAATCATGGTTTGGGTTAAAGGAACCCTAAAAGGAGTCACTGAACCATGGTTTGGGTTAAAGGAACCCTAAAAGGAGTCACTGAACCATGGTTTGGATTTGGGTTAAAAGGAACCCTAAAAGAAGTCCATGAATCATGGTTTGGGTTAAAGGAACCCTAAAAGGAGTCACTGCATCATGGTTTGGGTCAAAAGGAACCCTAAAAGGAGTCACTGAATCATGGTTTGGGTTAAAGGAACCCTAAAAGGAGTCACTGAATCATGGTTTGGGTTTGGGTTAAAAGGAGCCCTAAAAGGAGTTACTGAACCATGGTTTGGGTTAAAAGGAACCCTAAAAGGAGTCACTGAATCAAGGAGTAGTTTGGGTTAAAAGGAACCCTAAAAGGAGTCACTGAACCATGGTTTGGGTTAAAGGAACCCTAAAAGGAGTCACTGAATCATGGTTTGGGTTAAAGGAACCCTAAAAGGAGTCACTGAACCATGGTTTGGGTTAAAGGAACCCTAAAAGAAGTCACTGAATCAAGGTTTGGGTTAAAGGAACCCTAAAAGGAGTCACTGAACCATGGTTTGGATTTGGGTTAAAAGGAACCCTAAAAGAAGTCCATGAATCATGGTTTGGGTTAAAAGGAATACTAAAAAAAGTCACTGAATCATGGTTTGGGTTTGGGTTAAAAGGAATCCTAAAAAAAGTCACTGAACCAAGGTTTGGGTTAAAGGAACCCTAAAAGGAGTCACTGCATCATGGTTTGGGTCAAAAGGAACCCTAAAAGGAGTCACTGAATCATGGTTACTGTTAAAAGGAACCCTAAAGATCATCTCATTCCAGCTCCTGCCATGGACAGAAACACCTTCCACCAAACCAGGCAGCTCAGAGCCCCATCAAACCTGAGCCAGTTTTGTACTCTTATTTTTTCAATACACAGCAAAAGCACGTGTGGAGAACTCACAGGACAGAGTCACTGATCCTCCCACGGATGCTCAGCCCCCCACTGCTTGACAGTGTTTACCAGCAGGCTCCTTGATTTGCTCCCAAATCCCACAGGCAGCAAAGTGGTTTGGACTCGTTTTGCCTGCTAGATTAAAAGGGAGATGGGATAAAAGGATAAAGGCACGGATATTTAAACAAACCAACAGAAAAATCTCCTCCTGCAGCTACTGCTGCTCCCTTGGCAAACAGCCTGGTCTCCTTGGGCATTCCCATACCCAGCTTTTTAAAGGAAACCTCTCCCCTCAGCCAGCCTCAATGCCAGGGCAGCGTTACCCTGGACCTCGGCTATGGGGTGAGCAGGGGGCAGCTGCTCCCTCGGGGTCAGCCCGGGGCTCCTGGGCCCTGCTTTGTGTGAATTTAAGCTTTTCCAATCCCACTTCTTCCCCAGAAGAGCTCAGGGCTGGGGGAAGCCCAAGAGCAGACAGGGCAGCCTTTGTGTGGCTCTGCCACCCACCCCAGGCTGGGCAGCCCCTGGGGCACTGGGGGAGCAGGGGCTGGCACTGGGCTGGCACTGGGCTGGCACAGCCCCACAGAGCCTGCAGCAGCACTCTGAGGCAGCAGAGCCTCAGCTCAGAGGGAAATGAAGCCTTGAGGAGCCCCTGTGAAGGGCACCCACACCTCTCACACAGGGCAAGGTGCCTGTGCTCAGCTGGGGCTGGGCTCTGTCTGCAGGCACTGACACAACCAGAGCACACAGCCTCGAGCTGCACCAAGGGAAATACAGGCTGGATAGCAGGGAAAAGATTTTTACAGAAAGGGTGAGAAAGTTCTGGAGTCCCCATCCCTGGTGTGTTTAACAAAGCCTGGATGTGGCACTGGGGGCCAGGGCTCAGTTGAGGGGTTGGGGCTGGGTTGGACTCGGTGATCTCTAAGGTCTCTTCCAACCCAGTGATTGTGTGAATCCTGTGAATCTTGGTGCACATTCAAGTTTTTACCAACATCCCTCAGCAGGATTTTGCCAGGCCCAGCTCTGGTGTTGGATTCCCCAGCCCTCACTGGCACCAAACATTATTTCCCCTCACAGCTCCGGGTGCAGCTCAGACAGCAGAACCTGGGAGACAATCCCTTATCAAGTTACACCAACAAGCATTACAGCAGGGCAGATAAGCTTATTTTTTTAATCTGAGGGGCTGTGCTTGAGAGTGGAATCCACCACAGGAGTAACAAACTCCAGGCTGCTGCTCCCCATCACGAGGGGCTGGGAACACAAACCCTGTGAGTGAGGAAGCCCTGAGGGAGCTGGGGGTGCTCAGCCTGGAGCAAAGGAGACTCAGGGCTGCCCCCATCACTCTGCAGCTCCTGAAAGGTGCCTGTGCTCAGCTGGGGCTGGGCTCTGTCTGCAGGCACTGACACAACCAGAGCACACAGCCCCAAGCTGCACCAAGGGAAATACAGGCTGGACAGCAGGGAAAAGTTTTTCACAGAAAGGGTGATAAAGTTCTGGAGTCCCCATCCCTGGGGGTGTTTAACAAAGCCTGGATGTGGCACTGGGTGCCAGGGCTCAGTTGAGCTGTTAGGGCTGGATTGGACTCAGATGATCCTGAAGGTCTCTTCCAGTCCTGTGATTCTGTGAATTCCTTTTCCAGGGCTGCACTCAATGTGGGTACAAGATCCAGCTGTCCAGTGGTGTTCAGCAGTTCAGTCACTAAAACCCTCCAAGCACCATGGCCCAGGCCAGCCCTGCTGCAGTGAGATTTGTGTGCTTGTTTCAGGGCAGTCTTTGAGGAGAAGGAAACATGAAAGGAATGTTTTGGTTAAAGCCAGAGGTGCCTGACCTGCTAAGAACACGCTGCCCTTGCTGCCAGAGCCTGGCAAAACTGAGCTCAAAGGATGCCCTGGGCTTCCTAAACCTCTCCTTGCTGTCATTAGCTGCAGCCACAGGGCCATGCCTGACCTGCAGCTCCTCCACAAGTGGGAATATCACCCCAGAGCTCTGCACTGAGACACTCAAACATCATCTCCCAGAGCCCCCCTGACTGTGGCAGGGGCAGAACCTCAGAGCTGCTCTCCAGCTCCCAGGAAAAAGCAGCTCTGGCTCCCACCCAGCCCGAGCTGCTGCTCAGCAGCACCCAATGCATTTTAACCCATTCAGAACCTCCTCATCATCTTCCTCACCCAGCTTTCACCAGCCCAGCATTGCAGGGCTGGCTGTCTCCTCCAGCACCAAGCAGCTGGGGAATGGGATTTCCAAAAACTCCCAGGAAAAAGCAGCTCTGGCTCCCACCCAGCCCAAGCTGCTGCTCAGCAGCACCCAACCCATTTTAACCCATTCAGAACCTCCTCATCATCTTCCTCACCCAGCTCTCATCAGCCCAGCATCACTGGCTGTCTCCTCCAGCATCAAGCAGTTGGAACCACCAGGACACTTCCAAAAACTCCCAGGGACCTGGAGCTGAATCCCAGCACCCAGGGAACATCTCATGTCCTGGCAGAGCTGTTCTTTACAGCAACTCCTCCTTACCACAAGGGATTGTGACCGTGCTCACAGGGGTCCCAGGATGAGGGAAGAGATGAGGATCTGACTCCATGTTTCAGAAGGCTTGATTTGTTATTTTATTATATATATTATATTAAAACTATACTCAAAGCATAGAAGAAAGGATTTCATCAGAAGGCTGGCTAAGAATAGAAAAAGAAAGAATGAATAACAAAAGCTTCTGTCTAGGACAGAGAGTCCGAGCCAGCTGGGCTGTGATTGGCCATTAATTAGAAACAACCCCATGAGCCCAATCCCAGATGCACCTGTTGCATTCCACAGCAGCAGATAACCATTGGTTACATTTTGTTCCTGAGGCCTCTCAGCTTCTCAGGAGGAAGAATCCTAAGGAAAGGATTTTCCATAAAAGATGTGTCTGTGCCAAGAGACCGGGAGCCTGAGCTCTGAGGTGGAACAAGCAGGGTGGGAGGGGATGGAGAGGAGATCTCAGGGGAAACACTGAGGACAAAAACAAAAGGCTTCCCAAGCCTGCTCCAAGCTCGTGGGCCAGCAAGGGGCAGGTGTTGTCTCCAGGAGCTTGGGCAGATGCCCAGCAAGGGCTGCAACACCTCCAGGCTGCCCAGAACAGCCCTGTGCCCGTGCCAGCACTGCCCTGCCCGAGGCACGGGAGGTGACCAGCCCAAAATGCCAAACTCACAGCTCTGATGCCTTCCAGGAGATAACCTGAGTTTAAACTTCCTGGCAAGCCCTCCCTTCCCAGAGCCTCTTGTGCAAGAGCTGCCTGCCCGGGGCTGCTCCAGCAAATCTGCCCAGCACAGAGAGGCTGGGAAATGGCCCAAGAGGAAGAGGGAGACACACCAGAGCCCCAGGGGACAAGAGGAGGCTGCCACAGGTGACAGTGGCTCCTTCAGCCCAGCTCTGGGAGCCACATTGAGTCCCAGAGCTGTGGTGACAGCTCATAGTGGTCTGTTCACTGAATAGAATAGAATAGAATAGAATAGAATAGAATAGAATAGAATAGAATAGAATAGAATAGAATAGAATTATTGGAATCCACCACAGGAGTAACAAACTCCAGGCTGCTGCTCCCCATCACGAGGGGCTGGGAACACAAACCCTGTGAGGAAGCCCTGAGGGAGCTGGGGGTGCTCAGCCTGGAGCAAAGGAGGCTCAGGGCTGCCCCCATCACTCTGCAGCTCCTGAAAGGTGCCTGTGCTCAGCTGGGGCTGGGCTCTGTCTGCAGGCACTGACACAACCAGAGCACACAGCCTCGAGCTGCACCAAGGGAAATGCAGGCTGGAGAGCAGGGAAAAGATTTTTACAGAAAGGGTGAGAAAGTTCTGGAATGGCTGCCCAGGAAGGTGGTGGAGTCACCATGAATAGAATAGAATAGAATAGAATAGAATAGAATAGAATAGAATAGAATAGAATAGAATAGAATAGAATAGAATAGAATAGAAATAGAATAGAAATAGAATAGAAATAGAATAGAAATAGAATAGAATAGGAATAGAATAGGAATAGAAATAGGAATAGAAATAGGAATAGAAATAGGAATAGAAATAGGAATAGGAATAGAATAGAATAGGAATAGAATAGAATAGGAATAGAATAGAATAGGAATAGAATAGAATAGAATAGAATAGGAATAGGAATAGAATAGAATAGGAATAGAATAGAATAGAATAGAATAGGAATAGGAATAGAATAGAATAGAATAGAATAGGAATAGAAATAGGAATAGGAATAGAATAGAATAGAATAGGAATAGGAATAGGAATAGAATAGAATAGAATAGAAGAGTTTGAGCTGTTCCTAACACTGAGCTGGGAGTGCCAGCAGGCTCATTGCTGCTGGAATTCAAAACCATCCCTGCTACCACACACCTCCCCTGCTCCTGATTTTATTTACTGCTCCTGTCAGACTAAGCTGAGCATAACACACATACTTTTGGGTTTGTTTGGACCTGATTGCATCTGCTTTTGCCCCAGCCTGGTGGAGATAGCCAGGACTCTGTCAGAGCCCAGGAAATTCCTCTGACTGCCCTGGGTGATTCCAGACCCTGGCAAGGGGCTCAGAGACCTTGGCACAGAGTCACAAACACCTGTGCCTTGGATTTTAACCCATGGAAACAATTACCAGCTTTGTGTGAAGAGTTACAAGCCACAAGAGTTTCAGTAGAATGATAGTGAGTTTATCACTGGGTGGAAAAGTAGAATTTTGGGGTTTTTAGAATGGGGGTTCAAGAGGCAAGATGGAGGAATCTGGGCATGTCCTGTCCTTCTTCTCCTTCTTCTTGTCCTCCATCTTCTGCTGGGATGGTGGCACTTTTGGATTGGTTTAGAGTAGAGACAAACTGTCTAACATAGGTGATAGGTGTTGGAAAATTATTGTAAATAAAGTACAATAGTTTGTAGTATAAAAAGCCAACACCATCCCAAGGGCAGTCACTGTGCCACAACCCAACCTGCCAGACAGATCTCAGCAGGTCAGACAAAGAATTTAATAGATAAGAAAAAATAAACAACCTTGAAAAGCAGAACTGACAAATCTTGACTTCTTCTTTGGCCACAGGGCTGGGAAAAAAATATTTTCTAATACCTTGGGGTCATCTCAACCACAGAAATCCCAAAGCATCACTGGGAAGGGGACACAGGATCTACTCTGGGATTCCCAGCCTGCTGTGACCCAGGTTTAGTGTGAGGCACACAACGACCCCAAACCTGCCTGACCCCCATCTCCTGGGGCCAACAGAGCTGAGCTCAGAAAGGCTGAGCTCAAAGCAGGCACCCACCTGCAGCCAAGGGCACAAAGCAGCAAACTTAATTATGGTGACAAAGGAAATTAATCCATGGCTCCCCTGATCCCCAGTGCAGGCCAAACCGGATAAGGACACCAAGAGCAGAGCAGCAAAGCCCCAGCCTGGCTGGGAGCCCCAGGAACATTCAGATCTGGGTTTGGATTTTGGACTTTATCTCTGGTTTAGGCTGCAGCTCGCAGGGCAGGAGCCACGTGCGGCCCTGACGCCAAGGGCCTGAATAATCTCATTACACATGACAGCAAAGGCTGTGCCAGCAAACCCTGGGCACAGAGCTCACCTGCCCTCCCCATGGCACAGGGCACTGGGGCACTGCACTGAGGGAAGGTCCTTATCCACAAGGAGATGCCACCATCCTGTCCTGTCCCTACAATAATTAACAGTAATTGGAATGCACCACAGGAGTAGCAAACTCCAGGCTGCTGCTCCCCATCAGGAGGGGCTGGGAACACAAACCCTGTGAGTGAGGGACCCCTGAGGGAGCTGGGGGTGCTCAGCCTGGAGCAAAGGAGACTCAGGGCTGCCCCCATCACTCTGCAGCTCCTGAAAGGTGCCTGTGCTCAGCTGGGGCTGGGCTCTGTCTGCAGGCACTGACACAACCAGAGCACACAGCCTCGAGCTGCACAAGGGAGAGCACAGGCTGGAGAGCAGGGAAAAGTTTTTCACAGAAAGGGTGAGAAAGTTCTGGAATGGCTGCCCAGGGAGGTGGTGGAGTCCCCATCCCTAGGGGTGGAAAAGAAAAGGAGAAAGAAAGGAGAAAGAAAGGAAAAGGAAAAGGGAAAGGAAAAGGGAAAGGAAAAGGGAAAGGAAAAGGGAAAGGAAAAGGGAAAGGAAAAGGGAAAGGAAAAGGGAAAGGAAAAGGGAAAGGAAAAGGGAAAGGAAAAGGGAAAGGAAAAGGGAAAGGAAAAGGGAAAGGAAAAGGGAAAGGAAAAGGGAAAGGAAAAGGGAAAGGAAAAGGGAAAGGAAAAGGGAAAGGAAAAGGGAAAGGAAAAGGGAAAGGAAAAGGGAAAGGAAAAGGGAAAGGAAAAGGGAAAGGAAAAGGGAAAGGAAAAGGGAAAGGAAAAGGGAAAGGAAAAGGGAAAGGAAAAGGGAAAGGAAAAGGGAAAGGAAAAGGGAAAGGAAAAGGGAAAGGAAAAGGGAAAGGAAAAGGGAAAGGAAAAGGGAAAGGAAAAGGGAAAGGAAAAGGGAAAAGGAAAAGGGAAAAGGAAAAGGGAAAAGGAAAAGGGAAAAGGAAAAGGGAAAAGGAAAAGGGAAAAGGAAAAGGGAAAAGGAAAAGGGAAAGGGAAAAGGGAAAGGGAAAAGGGAAAGGGAAAGGAAAGGGGAACTCACCATCCCTGGGTGAGTTTAACAAAGCCTGGATGTGGCACTGGGTGCCAGGGTTTAGCTGAGGTGTTGGGGCTGGGTTGGACTCTTGAAAGTCTCTTCCAGCCCAGTGATTCTGTGAATTCTGTGCATCCTCCTCAGCAGCACCAGAGTGAAGATGGAGCCACAGGGGAGCTCTCAGAGTAGATCCTGTCCCCCTCCCAGTGATGCTCTCCACGTGACATTTTTGTGCCTCACAGCACCTCCAGCAAAACTTTTCATTTCAGCTCATCTGAGGTCCAGCAGCACTCAGGGCTGGGTGCCTCAGTCCCCTCCCCAGGCCACAAAGGAGCAGTGAGTTAATGCAGCCATTAAACCTGCCAGCCACTGTAATCCCCACCTCAAATTGGTAGGATCTTAAAAGGCTGAAATCTTTGAAATGACTCAGCCACGGGGTACAAAGGCAGAACAGCTTAAAAGGCTGTTAAGGCTCTCTGCATTCAGACCTGCTCTTGCTCCAACCCCTGCATTCTGCTTCCCATCCATTTCCTTTGGGGAATGGGCACAGAGCTGAGAGCTCTCCCCAAAATGAACCCCAAGGCTCTGGGCACACTCACAGCCCTGTGCCAGCCAGAGCTGAAAGGAAAAGATATTTTATACATCATATTTTCAGAGAGTCATAGAATGGTTTGGTTGGAAGGGACCTTGAGGGTCATCTCCTTCCACCCCCCCACGGTGGGCAGGGACACCTCCCAGCAGACCTGGCTGGTTCTTTGCACCTTGCAGCAGTGAGGATGGGACCCACCTTCAGTGGGACACTGTCACAGACACCTTCTATGGAAAATCCTTTCCTTAGGATTTTTTCCTCCTGAGAAGCTGAGAAGCCTCAGGAACAAAATGTAACCAATGGTTATCTGCTGCTGTGGAATGCAACAGGTGCATCTGGGATTGGGCTCATGGGGTTGTTTCTAATTAATGGCCAATCACAGCCAAGCTGGCTCGGACTCTCTGTCCTAGACAGAAGCTTTTGTTATTCATTCTTTACTATTCTATTCTTAGCCAGCCTTCTGATGAAATCCTTTCTTCTATGCTTTGAGTATAGTTTAATGTAATATATATCATAAAATAATAACTCAAGCCTTCTGAAACATGGAGTCAGATCCTCATCTCTTCCCTCATCCTGGGACCCCTGTGAACACGGTCACAGGACACAGACCTGAGGGTTCTGTTAAACTCCACACTGCCAGCCCCAGAGATGACCACGATGCTGACTCAGTGACTGCCCAGGCTCCAAACTGGTTTTTGGGGAGTGGTCAGGCCAAGCTGCATTCCCATGCCAGCCTCTGGAGCTGGTGGAGGGATGGCCCTGGTCCTGCTTCAAACTCTGCCTCTTCCAAAACCGGCCTGCAAGGTCAGCCAGGTCCTGAAGAGCCTTCCCCAGCTGCTGCCTCACCTCTGCAGCCACAGAGGAGCTGGGCAGCCTGGGGTGGGCACGGGGATACCTGGCACAAACCAGAGCCATGGGGTGGGCATAGGGATACCTGGGACACCTGGCACAAACCAGAGCCATGGGGTGGGCACGGGGATACCTGGCACAAACCAGAGCCATGGGGTGGGCACAGGGATACCTGGGACAAACCAGAACCATGGGGTGGGCACAGGGCTACCTGGGACACCTGGCACAAACCAGAGCCATGGGGTGGGCACAGGAATACCTGGGGCACCTGGCACAAACCAGAGCCATGGGGTGGGCATGGGGATACCTGGGGCACCTGGCACAAACCAGAGCCATGGGGTGGGCACGGGGATACCTGGGACACCTGGCACAAGGCAGAGCCCTGGGGTGGGCACGGGGATACCTGGGACAAACCAGAGCCATGGGGTGGGCACGGGGATACCTGGCACAAACCAGAGCCATGGGGTGGGCATGGGGATACCTGGGACACCTGGCACAAGGCAGAGCCATGGGGTGGGCTCAGGGATACCTGGGGCACCTGGCACAAGGCAGAGCCATGGGGTGGGCATGGGGATACCTGGGGAACCTGGCACAAGGCAGAGCCATGGGGTGGGCTCAGGGATACCTGGGACACCTGGGACAAACCAGAACCATGGGGTGGGCACGGGGATACCTGGGACAAACCAGAGCCATGGGGTTGGCTCAGGGATACCTGGGACACCTGGCACAAGGCAGAGCCCTGGAGCTGGCCCATGCCAGGCTGTGGCAGCCACCCTGGCCCCGCAGGCAGCCCCAGCAGAGCCCAGGGGAGGCAGCAGGGGAGGCAGCAGGGGAGGCAGCACGTTATTCTTGGAAACCAGGAGGTGAGGTCATGCTGCCTGAATGCTGCAACTTGAGGCCAGACGAGCGGGGCCAGTTGTGCTTGGAGGGGAGCCTGGGTGCTGCAGCCAGGGCTGTCTGCAGGTCAGGGGCTGGAGCAGCAGCAAAGGCTCTCTGAAGGAACAGGGCTCTTCCCTCTCAGCTCCTCAGCAGACAGCAAAACCACAGGGAAAGGATGGGTTTGAAAAGAGCCAAGCAGCCTGGTGTGGGGCACAGGAGGCCAGCAGGGAGCCTGAGGAGATGGCTGATCATAAAGCTGCAGCGATGCTGCTCCTATGGCCACTTCCATTCACTCCTCCAGGTGCCTCCCACGTACCTGCACCACCCTGCAGCCCAGCAAGAGCTCCTCCATCTCATCAGACAGCACAGCACACCCCAGAGCTGTCTGTGAGGAGACAAGGCACCAACTCCATCCTTCAGGCTTCCTCAGCAGGAGCCTTCCAGGAGTTTTCATCACCTGTGCCCACCAAACGTGCCAGGAGATCTGGCTCTCAGGCTGCAAACTTCATTTATTATTTCAGGTATTATTTCAGGTATTATTTCTGGTATTATTTCAGGTATTATTTCAGGTATTATTTCATTTCTGGCATTATTTCATTTCTGGCATTATTTACACATGGTTTTGGTTCTTTCAGAGCATGGCCAAGCCCAGCCTCTGCTCTGCATCACTCACTGCTCAAGGCACAGCCATCACCTCCACAGCCCCACGAACCAGCACTGCCCTGTAACTGAGGTTTTCCTGCTCTGTGTGTGGAAGTGATGGCACAGACAGCACTAATCTTGCCAAAGGCCAGCAGGGCTCAGTGTGAATGGCAAAACCATGGTTTTACCTGGTGGTATTTGGCTATTAAATCACACATCCAGGGGCTGTGCTCTCATCCAGCTCAGCTCCTCAGCCTGGTGTAAATCACTGCACCTCAGTTCCCCGCCCCTGAAAACATGGGAAACGTCTTTTGCAAGACCCATGGCTGATGGCATTAGATCATTAATGAGAGGAAGAGCCCCACCACTTCCTGAGCACGTACCAAAGAGAAAACCCCTGCTCCTGGGCCTTATCAGCCCATCACAGTCTGACTGCTCAGAACATGTGAAGTGTTTAACAGAGATTATGGCAAATCCTAAATGGTTTAAACAAATTCAAACCCCAAGTCAGTAGACTCCTTTGGTCAATGAGATAATAAACCACAGCTTTGGAAAAGTCCCAGTGATGTCACTGCAGTTTCCACAGCTTTTCAACCACATCTCACACAGAAAGCCACAGTGAAGACATTTCTGATTACATAAAATACATGGCAGAGCTAATTAAAAAACATCACGGAGAGAGGGACAGAAGAACAGCAGACACAGCAAGCTGTTCCCCATGAGCACAAGCCCAGGATCTCCATCTACTCCCTCACTTCAGGGCTGTTTTCCCAGATGGATTTTTGGAGGGCCATGGGGTGCTCTGGCTACACCAACTCACTCATGCACTCACTCAGCCATCAGCTCCGAGCTGCCTGCCCTAATTCCACACCAGGCACCTTCCCAGAACAGCAAACCACAAGCACCATCCTCCTTCCTCCTTCTCCATCAGGGGAACCATCACTCATGGGTTATCAGATGAGGCCAAGAGCGAGGCAGAGTTTCGCAAACACGCCCCGAAGCACCAAGGATGCTGCAGAAAAACATCCACCAGCAGCCTCCACAGCCCTGAGCTCCTCCAGCCCTTCCAAAGCTCACCAGTCCAGGGGAGGATCTCCTGCTTGGAAGGTGAAGTCAGCAGCGAGGTTTGTTCATTTATTTTAAAGGAAACCTGCTCCACAAAGGGCTCCATCATGCAATGAACACAGCAGAGAAAAACTCCAAAAACTCATCACCTGGAACACCAGTCCCCATTCTCCAGCCTGGCTCAGCTGCCATTTCCTCCTGGAATTAAGGCAGCCAGCCCAAAGATTAGTCTTAAAAGTGGAATTTGCAGCAGGCAAAGAGCCCTTGCTCCCAGCCCCACCACTGCAGCCTGACCACAGCCAACCCTGCCAAGCCAGGCCAGCAGTGACCTACATACAGCAGCCTCCACAGAAATTACAAGCCTAATTTTGCCTACTAATAAATCACACCAAGGCACAAGGAAGAAAGGGGTAAGGAACCAGGCATTTCAGCTCCATTCATCACCTCTCCCCAGGCTTTCTGTTCCCAGCCTGCAGCAGATCATCCTGCTTCAAACAGGGTCAGGGCACGGGCGACTGGGACCATCCCTGGCTGCTTCACACCAGGTAATTCAGGGATGCCAGGCTTCAGGTACCAAAAAAACACAATAAAATTGGGGGTGGGAAACAGAAAGATGAACAAGAATCTATAGGAAAAGTAGAGGAATCTCTTGTTTTCACCCAGGTGCTACACAGCAAGCAGAACTACCATTTATTAACTCTCACAGAGCAGCGTTTTATTTAATGATGTGTCTCTGCCATGGACTATTGCTCTGGAAGGAGAAGAAAATTGGCCCTTATGTTTTCACTGCTGCTAGAATACTTTCCCCAAGCTCAAACTCTCTTGGAGCACTGAAAAGTTCTCTTCAGCAAATTGACTCTCAGCAAAACCTTTACCAAAACCACCTCTTGATTTGGGAGGAAGAGCTTTAACAACACAACAGTGGCTTGTGACCCAAGAGGAAGCACAACATGACCAGAAAACCCCATTCACATCAGGGAGGGACACAACTGTGTCTCATCCTCCAGTGAAGGATTGCATTGTTATACAAGATTTTGGAACAGCAAACCTAAAGAATGACACTCCAAATGGAAAGGTTCACTGCACAACCAAAGCAGGCAGCAGACAGATTTCAGCTGTGGCTCCTGGCCATGGGCCATCAGGATTCTTTTAAGCATCATCTGAAACATGACAACTCGATGCAATCACTTCTGTGGATCCTGCTTTAGGTCATCTTTCCACTCTGCTGCAGCCCATGAGTAATTTGGACCCAAATACCTCCCCACAGGTCTCGAGCAGAGACGTCAGCCCGGCTGCGTACCGAGGAGGGAACGGAGTCAGCACACATCATGTCTGGGGCAGTCACCCACACCAAGCTTGGGCTCTGCAGCTCAGCCCAAACATCCCAATGGAGCAAGCCAGGGTATCTCCCATCATGAGGGCAGGACGGGCACCCCTGGGTCCGTCCCAGAGCCCAAACTCCCAGCGCAGCAGTTTGGGAGGTGCTGGAGGGAATCACTTACAGTAGCAGCTGTGCTGCTCTTTGAGAAGCCAGGGACACGTCCAACCACTCAGCTGAACTCGTCCCTCCCCGTCAGGGACGCCAGGAGAGGCCAGGACAGGGGACAGGCAAGACAATCCCTCTTCCTACAAGAGACTGAGTGTCGAATATTCCTCGCCCCGCATGAGCCACGCTGTGTCACCCTCCTACACCCCAGCCCTGCACTCCAGGAGGTTTTCAACAAGCCAGGGGACCCGTGTGGCACCGTGCCACCAACCCTGACCCCTCGCTGTGGCACGGGCAGGGTGACAGCACCAGTCCCGTGCCCCAGGCAGGGCGGGCAGAGGAAGCTCCGGCCTCCTCCTCCTCCATCCTTCCTCTTTCAGGGCTGCGAGAGGGAAGTGCTGGGATCTGTGCTTTAAATATGTGACTCAACTTCAGAGGCGAGGAGGAGCCCGTCTGTCAAAACAGAAGAGGATTTCGCTAATTTTCAACCCAATGAGATGACAACACAATGTCACCCCGGAGTACAACGTAGGGCACCTCACAAGCGGCGTCTTTGGCATTTCTGAAGGAAAATCCAAACTTCTATCACCTCACTGACCCTAATTCCTTAACCACAGACATTCAGACCATACCTTGAGCACCCCACCACCTCTGCAGCACAACTTGTACCCCCAAAGCCCCACATTTGTTCCCTCACTCATGTTAGGAACCCCAGACACCAACAAAGGGACAACTCTAAACACAAAAGAAGTGAGGTTATGGGTTCAGGTGGGAGTTAGAGATTTAGGTGAGGGTTATGGGTTTAGGTGGGGTGTTTTTAGCCCTCCCAGTTCTCGGGGTAACGCCAAGGATTGGAACAGCTCATGTGTGGGCGCAAATTGCACGGATGCTGGAGAACACGGCGCTCCCACCGAGCAGCCAGCCTTGCTCCCGCCTCACCCGGCGTGCCAGGAGCCATCCCAAAGAGGGAAACACGCTCTCCCCTTTGCTCAAAAACCTCGTTTTAAAACAAGGAGAGGGGCCCCGTCACCTAGAGCGGGCTCAAACACACCTTGTAGCCACTGTTTATCCACGCCTGTCAAAGAGAAGCAAGTTAGGGACAAGGGGGTAACATCGTAACGCTGAAATATCCGCGGTGGGAAGCGGGGCACGACAGCCGCTCGGTGTTAGAGCCGGGAGGGGACACGGAACGGGGACAGCGAGCAGCCGGGGGTGCTGACACCACACAGCACGGAGGGAACCCCACGTTCCGCGGAGCGTCCCCCACCTCGGGGATGCATCCCAAGATGCGCATCCCACGGAGGGGATCCCAGCCAGGCCACGGTCTCCTCTCTATTCCTACCCCCACCAGCCCCTTCGGGCTACGAAGATGTCATTTCCAGCTACAAAGCAGGAAAGCCGCGTCTCGCTGCTCGTAAAGAAGGGGAAAAACCGAGATTAAAGCGCGGCCGGAGGGGCGGGCGGCAGCTCATTGTCCGGCCGGCCCCGCTGCCGCCCATGGCCCCGGCGGGACCCCCTTCCCCCGGCAGCAGCCACCTTCCATCACTGTCACAGCGCCGCTGCCGCCGCCCGGCCCCTCCCGGCCGAGCGCCCGCGCGGTCCCCGCGTCCCCCCCGCTGCCGCTGCCGCTCCCGGTGCCCGCTCCCCGCGCACCTTGAGCGCGAACTTCTCGCCGCTCTTCTTACTGAAGATCTCCAAAACTTTCCCGTTGATGCCGAGCCCCAGCACTTGCGTGGTGACCTTGTAGTCGTCCGTGATGGCATTCTTCCGGATCTGCAGGCCGCCCTTGCCCGGGAACGGCGGCGGCCCGTGCGGGGGAGCGGCGGGCGGCGGCGGCGGCGGCGGCTGCGGCGGCGGGGCCGGGCTGGGGAAGCCGGCGGGCGGCGGCGGCGCCCCGGAGAGCATGGCGGGCACCGGGCGGGCTCCGGGCGGGCTCGGGGAGGGCTCCGGGAAGGCTCCACCGAGCGGGAGGGAGGGCGGAGGAGCCCCGCGGGCCGTGCGGGATG
This sequence comes from Agelaius phoeniceus, assembly GCF_051311805.1. NCBI lineage: Eukaryota > Metazoa > Chordata > Aves > Passeriformes > Icteridae > Agelaius > Agelaius phoeniceus. The sequence goes on along the minus strand of NC_135289.1, from coordinate 3,974,263 downwards.
GGCCGGGGGTGCGGGGGGTGAAGCAGCAGCGCCGCCGCCGCCGCCCCCCGCCGGTGCGCCCCGGCCCCGACAAGAGCGATGGCTCCGGTGCGGCGGCGGCTCCTCCTCCTCCTCGTCCTCCTCCTCCTCCTCCCGCCGGCCCGGCTCTGATGTCAGCGCCCCGGCCGCCGCCGGGGGAGGGACGGGGCGGGGCGGCCCCGGGGCTGAGCCTGCGCCCGCCGGACCGGCCCCGCCGCTGCCCGAGGGGCCCCGGAGACCCCCGGCCCCGCCGCTGCCCGAGGGGAGCCGGGGCATGTTGGACCCCCAGGGGTACCGAGACCCCCGGCCCCGCCACCGCCGGTGTCCCCGGTGCCCTGGAGCCGGCGGTGGGATGGCAACAGGTCGCGGTGTTCCCGGTGACCCTCCGGTGAGAACAGGAAAGGATGTGGGGAAAAGCTTGGAGCGACAGGACAGGGGGGAATGGGCTCAGGTTGGAAGAGAGAAGGTTTAGGCTGGATATTAAGGGAAAAAATCTTCCCTGTGAGGTTGGGGTGGCCCTGGCACAGGGTGCCCAGAGAAGCTGTGGATGCCCCATCCCTGGAAGTGTCCCAGGCCAGGTTGGAGCAAGCTGGGATAGTGAAGGTGTCCCTGCCCATGGCACGGGTGGATTGGGATGATCTTTAATGTCCCCTCCGACCCAAACCATTCTATGACTGCACAATTCAACCAGTAACAGCTTCCACCCGTGCCTGGCATCTCGCTGCCCCAAGAGCACCCTGAGGTGACAAAGGGCTGCTCTGAGGGTGGCTGACTGCTGCTGCCCAACACCTCATCCACCATCACTCCATCTACAGCCACTTCTCCTGCCCAGGAAGGCAAGAGGTGTAACCAACACCACAGCACAGAGAGTGTTAGGAGATGGGAAGCAAGTCCAAAAAGAGAAAAGCTTGATGTCAGCCTGATATCATCAGCCATGTCCTGATGATAACAAATTAACTCCTATGTCCGTGTTCATCCCAGAATCCAACAAAGATGAGGCTAAAAGAGAAGAGATCCACACCCAGGTGCAACCTTGAGCTGCCTGACATCCACTAAAACACAGTGAGCATTCCTGCTGCTAGAGTGCCACAGGAAATCAAGGTATTTCATTTATGGATATAAAGGGCACACTGATAATCCCTGTTTTCTAAGTAAAGAACACGTGTTTTTTGACATACATGTTTTTTGACATCCATCCTATCGCCCAGCTGTCCCACAAAAGGCAGGGAGTGCGCCCTGGGGAAGGGATGAAGGAACATCATGGTGCACAGGATCTACACCGTGTCCTCCACAAGCAGCTGCCACCACAAGAAAGAAGAATCCAGGTCCTAAAAAGGGACAGGGCAGTGAAGAGCAGGACAGGGAAGGGCACGCTGCGGCCTCTGAGTGTCCCCACACACAGGCAAGGCCACCCCGCAGCAGGAGCCATCTGCTCCACCTCTGCCACCTCAGCACCTTCTGAGATCTATAAAATCCTCTCGGGTTTTTTAATCAAGCCAAGCAAACTGCTCCCAGTTTTGCACAGGCAGTGGCTGATCAATAGCTGGGTGAAGCAGCACATCCAGCTAATCAAAGTACGTCATTAGCAGCAAGAGACTGAGCGTCTGTCAGGAGGTGGCAGTGACAGTCACCAGATGGGAGAGTGAGTAAACCTACACCAGGCGCTGGCAGCTTTATAAATAAAACTCTTGTCGAGCTCCCCGTGCCTCTCACTGAGTCCTGAGTTTCCCTGAGAAACCTGGAGAGCAGCAGAGCCTTCCCCCGCTCCTGGCTGAGCGTTGGCTGTGAGATTTCCCTGTCACGGACATATTTTATGAAAAATCCTTTCATTAAGATCTTTTCTCCTGAGAAGCTTCTTCAGCTTCTCCATGTTTTGCTGCTTTGAAATGTGATTTAGAGAATTGTTTACCCAGCGCGTGAAATTGTTTTTACTTGGTGACCAATGACAGCCACCCCTGTCAAAGCTGTGAGCAGTCACAAGATTTTATTATCATTCCTTTCTATTCCTTTCAAGCCTTCTGGTGAAATCCTTTCTTCTATTCTTTTAGTATAGTTATAATATATCATTTTCTTTTAGTATGTATCATAAAATAATAAATCAGCCTTCTGAAACATGGAGTCAAGATTCTCATCTCTTCCCTCGTCCTGGGACCCCTGTGAACACCACCACATTTCCCACTTGGAGGACGGATTCAATCTGGGCCTTGCAGCATCTCCCAGATCCTGCACCCTTCACCCCAGCCAGCAAGGGGTTTTTGGGGGTGGGAGTTAAATCCTACAGACCCTGCAAGAACAGATCAAAGCTGCTGCTCTGTGGGGTTTTCCCAGCTTTGGCGTCCCCTTGCTCGGGCTGGTCTCAGCACGTCTGAGGAAAGGAGCCTTTTAAAAGCCAAGTTTTTTTTTCTCCACTGAGGAATCTGGTCAAAGGAAAATGACTGACCCATTTCGTTGCTCCGTTTCCTTTCGTTTCATTCATATTTGCTTTGTAACCCGAGCCTTCAGCTATTTCAAAGATAAACAGCAGCCCAGAGGAGGCACAGTTTGGGAGCCTCGGGTCCTGGCTTTCCCATGGAGTCCTCCTTGGTGGCTCACCCGAGGCCAGGGCTGGGCTGGCTCCTGGGGCTGGAGCAGCAGAGCCCCACTTCCCTCTGCCTGCAGGCTGGGGGGTCAGGAAACCGCTTCAATTAATCACAGAATCGTGGCAGGGTTTGGGCTGGATGACTTTAAAGCTCATCCAGTTCCACCCCTGCCATGGCAGGGACAGCTTTTCCTATCCCAGGTGGCTCCAGCCTGGCCTTGGACACTCCCAGGGATGGGGCAGCCACAGCTGCTCTGTGCCAGGGCCTCCCCACCCTCACAGGGAAGAATTTCTTCCCAATATCCAATATAAACATCCCATCTTTTAATTTAAAACCATTCCCTCTTTTCCTGTCACCAAGCCTCTTCAGCACCTTTTAATTTACCCTAATTTCTGAGGTAAATCTGATGCTTGCAGGGAGTTTGTCCTTGCTCTGTTTCAAGTTGTGCTTGCTGATAAACTTAAGCTTTCTGCTCTAAAATTCATGTCATGGGGACAGATGTTTCTGTCCATCACTTCACCTTTCACAAGGTAATTACAATGACAATCTTCTGCTGGGGCCACTGGGAAGCAATGAGCCCTTCGGTGTGAATTTATTAAGAAATAAAGAATTTATTAAAGAAATAACCACGGCAAGAGAAGGCCCAGCGTGACCATAAATATTTCATTTAAATAAAAATTTAATTCCTGTGCCCCTTACAGCAAACCTGAGCAGCAGAGCATCGGTGATGCAGAATTAGGGAGATTTCCCCAAAATGATCCAATCTATGGTGCAGAGGGGATAAAGGGGAGCCAGGTCCCCGTTCCAGGGTGTCGGGGGCTCCCTGCCCGGCTCGGAGCTCATCGCCGGAGCCGCCACGAGGTGGCCCCCGGGCCCCGCCGGGTCCCGCTGCGCCCGGGGCCGCGGGGCGGGAGCGGCGCGGGGGCTCCGGTGTCGTTACAGGGCACGGAATGAAATAACGCGGATGCTGGTGTGAGAAATGCCCGGTTTGTGATCGGCTTTTGGCAAATATTCAAGCGAATATTAGCGAGTAAAGCCCCGGTAAAGCCCTGCCAGCCCCGCTGCTCCTGTGCGGGGTGGGAGCCGGGGTGGGGTCACTGCCACCCCTTGATTGTCCCCAAATCCCTCACTGCCACCCCTTGATTGTCCCAAATCCCTCACTGCCACCCCTTTATTATCCCCAAACCACGACCCAAAACTGTTCTGGTGGGGCAGGGTCACTGCCACCCCTTGTTTGTCCCCAAATCCCTCACTGTCACCCCTTGATTGTCCCCAAACCCTCATCCAGGGCTGCACTGCTGGGCTGGGGTCACTGCCACCCCTCAGATTGTCCCCAAACCACGACCCAAGACTGTTCTGGTGGGGTGGGGTCACTGCCACCTCGGATTGTCCCCAAATTCCTCATCCAAGCCTGCACTGCTGCGCTGGGGTCACTGCCACCCCTTGATTGTCCCCAAACCACGACCCAAGACTGTTCTGGTGGAGTGAGGTCACTGCCACGTCGGATTGTCCCCAAATCCCTCATCCAGGGCTGTTCTGGTGGGGTGGGGTCACGGCCACCCCTCGAATTGTCCCCAGATGCCTCATCCAGGGGTGTTCTGGTGGGGCAGGGTCACTGCCACCCCTTGATTGTCCCCAAACCCTCACCCAGGGCTGCGCTGCCGGGGTGGGGTCACTGCCACCCCTTGATTGTCCCCAAATCCCTCATCCAGGGCTGCACTGTCGGGGTGGGGTCACTGCCACCCCTTGATTGTCCCCAAATCCCTCACTGCCACCCCCTGATTGTCCCCAGACCACGACCCAAGACTGTTCTGGTGGGGTGGGGTCACGGCCACCCCTCGGATTGTCCCCAAACCCCTCATCCACGTGTGTGCTCACTGCCACCTCTCAGACTGTCCCCTCACCCAGGGCTGTGCTGGTGGGGCAGGGTCACTGCCACCCCCTGATTGTCCCCAGCCCCTGCCCCAGTGTGGCCAGCCCGCTGCAGGGGCTGGGCTGAGCTGGGGGGCTCTGTGCCTCCCTGCTGGCTCACAGTGCCCCCCCTGACACAGGGACATGGGTGACAATGGTGTCCCCCAGCTGCCACAGTTCCTTAGGGCCAGCAGCATGGGCTGCATCTGTCCCTCTGGATTAGGGCCAGCCCAGGAGCTGCTTATGCTAATGGGGCTAATCTCCATAATCTTGTCACACAGATGCCTCCTCTCTGCTGGCAGAGAGGGGGGATTTGGGTTATGTGTGGATGCCAGCAGAGAGAAGGGCTCTGGGAGGTGGCACACACAGGGCTCAGGGGGCTGTGCCAGGCTGGAAGAGCCTCCTCCTGCTCCAGGGCCTTACCTTGTCACCCCTCTGTGACCTGCCAGCCAGGGACAGCAGTGCTGGCCCTAAAACCAGGCCTTAAACCCTTTGCCCCAGCCTTGGGTTTTTCCTGGTGTGGGATCTGTGGTTTCACCTGTCAGCTGGGCTCCATCCCTTTAAAAGCCAATTATTTCAGGGCCTGGACATGTCTGTGTTTGTGAGTGGTGGTTTTTGTGACTGTGACTCGGGGAAGTGCATTTGGCATCATCTGGTGGGCAATGAATCAGCATCCACTTTCCAGTTTCAGGTGGAAAAATCCTTGTGTTGGGAAAAGCAGAGTAAGGGGTCAGTGCTGGGGGATTTGGTGTGGGTTTAGAGTTCCTGTGCTAAACCCTCATTGGATGGGGGTCACTCATTGAGGTGGACACCCAGGACACACTGGTTTGTCCCTTGATGAGTCCAGGGACAGCGCTGTGTCCCCTGCCCCAGCCAGGGACAGCCAGGGACAGCAGTGCTGGCCCTAAAACCAGGTCCCTTTGCCCCAGCCTGTGCCTTGGGTTTGTCCTGGTGTAGGATCTGTGGTTTCACCTGTCAGCTGGGCTCCATCCCTTTAAAAGCCAATTATTTCAGGGCCTGGACATTTCTGTATTTGTGAGTGGTGGTATTTGTGACTGTGACTCGGGGAAGTACATTTGGCATCATCTGGTGGGCAATGAATCAGCATCCACTTTCCAGCTTCAGGTGGAAAAATCCTGAAACTGAAAAGCAGAGTGAGGGGTCAGTGCTGGGGGATTTGGTGTGGGTTTAGTGTTCTTGTGCTAAACCCTCGCTGGGTGGGGGTCACTGATTGAGGTGGACACCCAGGACACGCTGGTTTGTCCCTGAGGTCCGGCTGAGTCCAGCGCTGTGTCCCCTGCCCTGTGCTCTGTGCCAGGCACCAGCCTGGCCGGGAAAGGGGCAGGAAAATCCTCATGGCCAGCGGGCAGACAGCTCTAATCCCGAGCAGTATTTCCTGACATGTCTCACAGTCATGGGCTCTGTGTGTCAGCCCGGGAATGTCGGCAGCGCCGGGTGTTAATCCCGCCGGGAATCCCGGCCCGGAGCTGCTGCCTCTTCCCACCGGCTGCCAAGGGGCACCGCTCCATCCCCTGCTGCCGCAGATCGGCGCTGCCCGGGGTGAACATCCCTGGCAAGGGGCTGGTGCTGCCAGCCGGGCCCACCCCGTGCCCCGCTGGCACAGAGGGTGTCCACAAAAATGAGATTTCTCAGCCCCGTCCTGGGCGGAGCAGCGTGAGAAAGTTTGTGGCTGCGTTTTTGGGAAATGAACGCGGGTTAGAATAGCTCCTTTCATCCTGAAGGATCCCACGGTGCTTTATAAATAGATTTGCAGGCCGTGCACAAGGATCACTTCCAGGCACTGGGATGCAGCCGCTTCCTGGGAGAGCGGAGCAGCTGAGCTGGAAAAAAACCTCGGTGCAACTTCCAGTGCTGCCTCCTGAGCTTATTTCAGTCCTTCCGTTGCTTTACAGGTGGCACCGATAGTTGTAATGGTGATTAACAGCATTTTTCAACTCTATTACCCCTCTCCTAAAAAGATTATTTAAAGGAATTATCATTTTTTAAAGTGGGATAGCTTTTCACCAGCCTCGTGCTCCCACAGATCCACCCAGGGAGAAGAACAGGATGCACAGGGCCTTAATGATCATTACCCTCATCTTTGTGGTGTATTTTTTCCTGGATACTCTGCTAAAATCAAATAACAGTCTGGTTTATTACTTGCCATGGAGAGCACGTTCATGGATCAGCCACCGCTGTCACGTAAAGGCTGAGCCTGCTGCCAGCCAGTGACTGTTCCCTCGTGGAAAAGGGACTGCAAGGAGGAAAAAAATCAGTTTCCATTCTCATCTGGATGATTTTTCTCCTGGCTGAGAATCGGAGGTCACTGCTGCTGGCTTTGGTGTTCATAGAGGGCCTTTTGAGTTGGTTTGTTTGGGATTTTTTGGTGTTTTGGTTTTTTTTGGGGGGGGGGTTGTTTTTTGGGTTTTTTTTTGTTTTTTTGTTTGTTTGTTTTTTGAGAAAAAGGGAGCAAAATCTGGTGGTTTTTTTCCCATGCTGGACCCCACATGGTGGCTCTTCCTCTGCTGTGTGAAGCTGTGGGGAGAGTGGGAGGGCAGTGGGTGGATGTGGACCCCCACCACCCTCTGGGGAAGAACCTGCTGATATCCAGAAGGTCCAGAAGGTTCAGAAAGTTCAGCCTAACCCTCCTCTGACCCCATTCCCTTGGGAATGTGTGCTGTGGGGAGAACCAGGACGGCTCCCTTTGTTATAAATAAGAAGCTTGACTAGGCCAATATTCAAGCAGCAATCAATTTATTAATTAATATGGTAAAGTATGAGCAATACAGCGCTGGGTACAGTGGGGGAAGTTTTCCCTCCAACTGCACACTGATAGTTGAGGCTTACAGGTATTTATAGGGGTACTCATCAGCTTTCTCTGCAGTTTCTATTCCAATTTTTACATCACAATTCTATACACTATGGTGATTTAGTTTTTCTCAGGATGTATCCCAAAAGGAGCATCCCCAGATGGTGCTGGTCCAGTTTCTGAAAGAAGGAAGAAGAATCCCATCTGGTGAGGTCCAGCTCTCCAGATGTGTATCCACCTTTTAATTGCAAGGACTATAAATCTCATAACAGTGATGTCCAGCTTCCCTTGGTTGAAACTATAAATCCTTGAGGTGGTGTTCACCTTCTTTTCTCGAGGTGCTTTTCACTGTTTTGTTAAGGTGTGACATAAGCATGTTTCCTTTATATATATTCCAAAGCTATAGTTTCAAGGATACAAGCAATATTCTAAAATTATATTTCAAAAGGTTATTATTGCAGAACTCTTTAAGGCTTAGCTACAAGCAAAGAGCAACATCCTTAACGCTTTAATTCCAATGCTCCTAAATCAACGAAGGTTAATTGCAAACAAAAGATAAGTTCAAAGGCCTTCTTCCATGGTTTACTTCCCTCAGTTATTATTAGAATTGTCAACTGTCCCATGGTCAGTCTCCACACACATCACAATCACAAATACACACATTGCCTGCATGTACCTGACACCAAGCACAGCTTTGTACTTCACACCTTTGAGCCAGGGCAGAGCTGGCACCTCAGGGTCCTTTTCTGTGGGATCTCAGCACATCGTTCCCGATGTCCAGAGATGCCAGGAGAACCCTTGGGGGTCTCGGAAATCCTGGAATGTTGCCAGGAGTGTTTGGTGGCTTGATTTTGATCCATCCACAGAAGTAACAAGAGTTTGAGGACAAGAGAATCACTTTAGAGTAAAAGGTGTAAAAGAGACACATTTAGAGGGTGAAATATAAACTTTAAGGTTTTTGGTACAGGGGGGTTATGGAGACAAGATGGAGGGATCAGGGCGTGTCTTGTCCTTCTTCTTTCTTCTTCTTGTCCTCCATCTCCTGTGGTGATGTTGGCACTTAGAGATTGGTTTATGGTGAAGGTGCACTTGCTAACATGGGCGAAAAGCATTGGGAAATAAAGGTAAATATTGTATACGTAGATTTTAGTATAAAAAGACATGACCGCCCCGTGGGTGGGCAGAGAGTGCCTGTGACTGCTTGCAGGTCAGACCTCTGTTGGGCAGACAGAAAATTCTGTAGATAAGAAATAATAAACAACCTGGAGATCGAAAAGCTGAAGAGTCCAGACTCGTCCTTTGCATCGCGTGCCACCCAAGAACCGCCCTACCCGTGTCGGGGCAGAGACAGACAGACAGACAGACAGACCCGACACTTTTCCAGCTCCTGCTCAGGCTGGAGCCCCCTCGGGCCACCGAGGCGGGGCTGGAAGCGGCCGGCTCAGGGCAGCAGCTGCGGAGCCGCCCCGGCGCTCGGGGTTGCATTGCACAGCCCCAGAAATAAACCCGTGTGTGTAGCAACTGCGAACACAGCAACGGCACCAGCTCGGCTGGGACTCTCTCTTTTTGGGTGTTTGTTCGGGGGTTTTTTGGTGGTTCTTTTTTTTGGGTGGGGGAGATTTGTTGGAAAGAGGATTTTGCTTGGGATGTGGGCTCCTGGAGTATCCACAGGCTGCAAGTGGCAGCATCAGTGGAGGTTTGGGGCTCCCAGCAGCATCCTCACTTTATGTACCAAGATGGAACTCTCTTTTTTGGGTGTTTGTTCATGGTTTTTTTGGTTGGTTTTTTGGTTGGTTTTTTTTTTTTTTTGGGTGGGGGAGATTTGTTGTAAAGAGGATTTTCCTTGGGATGTGAGCTTCCCAGAGCATCTAAGGGCTGCAAGTGGCAGCAGGATGGCTCAGTAGAAGTTTGGGGCTTCCTGCAGCATCCTCTCTTTATGTACCAAGATGTAAATCACTTTTTGGTGTTTGTTCAGGGTTTTTTTGGTGGTTCTTTTTTTTGGATGGGGGAGATTTGTTGTAAAGAGGATTTTGCTTGGGATGTGGGCTCCTGGAGCATCCACAGGCTGCAAGTGGCAACATCACTACAGGTTTGGGGCTCCCAGCAGCATCCTCACTCTATGTACCAAGATGTAAATCACTTTTTTTGGTGTTTGTTTAGGGGTTTTTTGGTGGTTTTTGGGGGGGGAGTGTGAGAGATTTGTTGTAAAGAGGTTTTTCCTTGGGATGTGAGCTCCTGGAGCATCCACAGGCTGCAAGTGGCAGCATCAGTAGAGGTTTGGGGCTCCCAGCAGCATCCTCTCTTTATGTACCAAGATGGGACTCTCTTTTTTGGGTGTTTGTTCAGGGGTTTTTTCGTGGTTCTTTTTTTGGGTGGGGGAGATTTGTTGGAAAGAGGATTTTCCTTGGGATGTGAGCTCCTCAGAACATCCAGATGCTGCAAGTTGCAGCAGGATGGCTCCATGGAGGTCTGGGGCTCCCTGCAGCATCCCCACTTTATGTACCAAGATGGAACTCTCTTTTTTGGGTGTTTGTTTGAGCTCTTTTTTTGTGGTTTTTCTTTTTGGGTGGGAGAGATTTGTTGTAAAGAGGTTTTTGCTGGGGATGCGAGTTCCCTAAAGCATCCATGGGCTGCAAGTGGCAGCAGGATGGCTCCATGGAGGTCTGGGGCTCCCTGCAGCATCCTCACATCCCTTCATGTACCAGAGGCTTTGGGATGCTGAGCTGGGTGAGGAAATGCTGGATATAGCACAAAGCAGAGACAGCAGGGTGAGGGACAGGCTGGAACCAGGTGTATCCCAATATTTGGGAGACATCACTGACCTTGCTGTGTTCCAGTCCCTTTCCAGCTGTTTTTGCACCTTGTGGACAGGGAAAGGGACTCAGGAACGGTTTGGGCTGTTTCAGAAGCACCCTCAGGAGCCAGGATTGTGCCCACAGGCCCCTGCAGGGGCAGGAACCAGGAGGGCAGAGCAAACTCCAGGTCAGCAGACAGAAAACAGGGAGGATGGCCTGACTGGAGTGTCCATATAAAATATCCTCCCTGTGAGCACAGGATGCAGCACAAGGTCACCCCGTGGCTGGGACAGGGCAGGGACAAAGCTCCCACCTCCCACAGCTGCCAGCCCTGCTGCTGGTGGCACTCAATGCCCTGGCAGTGCCACGTGGGGAGAGCCCCACACATGGCACCAGGGAGGCTGGAAACAGGGAAAGGATGAAACTGGGCCCACCAAAAGCTGCTTTTGTTGTGGCCCCGTGGGCAGGTAAAAGATCTTTCTGTGACACTGCCAGAAAGGGCCGTGGAAGGGGACCAGAACCTGAGAAAGCAGCAGCTCAAAAAGGCCAATTTGTGCAGACCCAGCAGTGCAGGCGATGCATGAAGCTCTGAGTTTAGTTTAACAGGGGAAAAATAAATCATCAAAGAATATTTAAAAAGCTTTGTGTCACCCTGGTGCATTTCCCATCTCATGAGGATGTGTCAAAGGACCACACTCAGTCCTGCCAGTGCTGAAGAGGGGCCTGGAAATAGTTCTAGCAAAGCATGTGATTGTTAGACAGGGGAAAAGGAGAAGAAAATCCAGCTTGGAGATTCTCTCTTACCTCTCCTGGCACCTTTTTCTCCTCCTGGAAGCACAGCCAGTGCCCCTGATGAGGAATGAGGTGGCCAGGGAGGTGACAGGCTGTGGCCAGGCTGTGACAGCCCAGCTCCACGCAGCTGGCACTGCTAAACCCTCCTGAATCAGCACCAGCTGGCTGGAAAATGAAAGCTGGGCCTGTTTGCTGCCCTCCTGCACCTCCCAAAATAACCAGCAGCTCCCCTCTGCTCGCCCCCTGTGACCACACACAGCCCCAGCAATCAGCTGGCACTGCCAGCCTGCCCGGCCCCCTGTGCCCCAGCAGTGCCCACGTTAAATGGGCATTGCTGGAGATCACCAGGCTGCAAATGTCAGAGCAGTGCTGGAGAACACAGCTCCCCCCTCCCAGGGCCCTGTGCTTGTGAGGGGCTGTGGGGCACATCCAGCAAGGAGGAAAAATCACCTTGAGCCACCCTCATTGCTTCCACTTTTATCTCATCCAAAGAAGAAACAGAGCATAAAAAGGTGGGCAGCACATTTCTCCAGGCTCCTTCAGAAGCCTGAGGAGCTGCAGGAGCTGCCCAGCTCCAGCCTCTGTCTGTCCTGGTTCAGAAAGAACTCGACAGCATCCAGCCCAAACCATGCCAGGGGCTGAGCTCCACACAGGAAAAGAGCAGGGAAATTGTGGGGATTGTGCAGGGGAGCTGCAGCTCCTGTCTCAGAGTCAGCCTCAGATAATAAAAATCATCCCTCTCTCCTTGCCTGCCTGTATTTAAAACGAAGGGAATTGTGCAAGGGATCCAAGAGGGATCTGCAGCTCCTGTCTCAGAGAGTCAGCCTCAAACAAAAAAAAAAATCATCCCATTCTGCTTGCCTGCCTGAATTTAAAACAGACACGAAGGGAATTGGGCAGGGGATCCAAGGGGATCTGCAGCTCCTCTCAGAGTCAGCCTCAGATAATAAAAATCATCCCTCTCTCCTTGTCTGCCTGAATTTAAAACAGACACAAAGGGAATTGGGCAGGGGATCCAAGGGATCCAAGCCTCAAACAAGAAAAAAAAACCAAAATCACCCCACTCTCCTTGCCTGCCTGATTTAAAACAGCAACAAAGGGAATTGTGCAGGGGATCCAAAGGGATCTGTCTCAGAGAGTCAGCCTCAAACAAAAAAAAATCATCCCATTCTGCTTGCCTGCCTGAATTTAAAACAGCAGGGAAAGGAATTGTGCAGGGGATCCAAAGGGATCTGCAGCTCCTCTCAGAGAGTCAGCCTCAAACCAAAAAAATCATCCCTCTCTTCTTGTCTGCCTGAATTTAAAACAGACACAAAGGGAATTGGGCAGGGGATCCAAAGGGATCTGCAGCTCCTGTCTCAGAGTCAGCCTGAGACCAAAACAATCATCCCACTCTCCTTGCCTGCCTGATTTAAAACAGCAATGAAGGGAATTGTGCAGGGGATCCAGGGGAATCTCCTGTCTCAGAGTCAGCCTCAGACAATAAAAATCACCCCCCTCTCCTTGCCTGCCTGAATTTATCTGTGTTTGTGGCTCTGGGAGCAGAGCAGCTCTGGTGTAAATGACTTGCACGACCTTTCCTGTTTGATGACTTTACAGCTGGCTGCTCACACCTCACATATAATTCCATGTATGCCATCCATCATTAGCACCTGCTGGAGAGCCTGGCAGCTCCTGGGGCTGCTGCTGCTGTCCCGGGGGCTGTGGCAGGGGCAGGACACGGGACAGGGTCACAGGGAGGTGGCCCTGCCCTGCAGAGCCCCGGCCAGGGCAGGACACGGCCAAGGACCGCGGGCGTTCTTGGTCAGACCTGGCACAGGATTAAATTAAATCCCTCTTCTGTCTTCCTCTCGTTTTCCACCCACTTTGAGCTCTGAGGCTCCTGCTGAGGGTGGCAGGCTGGAAATGATTTTCCCAGCTCTTTTCCCTGCCCTACAAGATCTTCCTCACATGGGTGCCCACCACGAAGCCCTTGAAGGCCACGGCAGCCGAATTCCACTCTGCCAGCAGCTTCTGGGTTATGAGTTCCTGCATTTCCATGTCCTCAGCAGCTGTGGAGAAAAAAACCACCCAGGGCAAGACCTGGCTGTGTCCTTTCTCATCTGGAGAGCCCCTTGCTCACATTTATAATTTCCATTTTAATTGTGGCGACACCTCACAGTGCAGGTGAGGTGTTGCCACAATTAAAATGGAAATTATAAAATAAAAAATAAATATATTTATAAATATATTTATATCTTATATTTATACTAAATAAATAGAAATATTTATAAAATATTTATGAATAATAAATAAATGAATAAAATATATTTATGGATATATTTATAAATATAATTTTTATAAAATAAAAAAGTTTAGAAATTTTTTAAAATTTAAGATTTTATTTTTTACAATTTTTTAAGTGTTTAAATTTTAATTTTTTTAAAAAAATTAAAATTTTAAAAATGTTTAATTTTAAATTTCAAAAATGAAAAAAAATTAAATTTAAATTTTTTTTAAAATTAATTAATTAATTTTAAATTGTATTTAATACCTATTAAATCCAGCCCGGATTGTGTCACTCCACACCTCCAGCAGCCCTTTCTGTGGGTTAATCAGGCACGTGCTGCATTGCTCTCAACCCCTTCTCGGCTATGCTTAATTACACTTAATTATCGTAATCCCGGTCTCTCCTTCCTCCCTCCAGCCCAGCACATCAATCCCGGGTTCAGCGCTGCGCTTGTAGAGCCGAATTCCAGAGCTTCCGAGCGGGCGGGAGGAACGCAAACCCTTACATGGCTCTGCTCCTCCGCCAGGGCTGGCGCTGCCTCCCCCTGGCTTTAGAGAGCTCCTCTCAGCGTTTAAGAATGGACAGACTTAATTCGGGCAGCAATTCCATCCCCGCAGACAAAGGGAGCGAGCCGGGGCACACTTCAGGAGCAATTATTTAAATCCCCCTGTCTGAGAGAGGCGGGGGAAAGCTGCTGGTGCCAACAATCCCAAACTCTCCTGCCGCTCCTTATAAGTTCAGCTTTGCCCAGATGTCTCTGCCTGCATCTCGCACCCAGGAAATCACATTTATCATTCCCCTATAAACCTGCAGAGAGAGGGATGGGAGCACAGGAATATGAGTCAAGAGTGTGGTGGTGATCACAGGGGGCCCAGGATGAGGGAAGAGATGAGAATTGTGACTCCATGTTTCAGAAGGCTGATATATTATATTATATTAATTATATTATATTAATTATATTATATTATATTATATTATATTATATTATATTATATTATATTATATTATATTATATTATATTATATTAATTATATTATATTATATTATATTATATTATATTATACTATATTATATCATACCATATTATACTATATTATATCATACTATATTATATTATATCATACCATATTATACTATATTATACGATATATGATATCTATATCATATATTGTAAATATATGCTATATTTAATAGATCAATATATATTGATATATTAAAACTATACTAAAATAATAGAAGAAAATATTTCATCAGAAGGCTTGCAAGGAATAGAAAAGAAATGGAATGATAATAAAATCTTGTGACTGACCAGAGAGTCCGAGACAACCGGACTGTGATTGGCCATTAATAAGAAACAACCACATGAGACCAATCCCAGATGCACCTGTTGCATTCCACAGCAGCAGATAACCATTGTTTGCATTTTGTTCCTGAGGCCTCTCAGCTTCTCAGGAGGAAAAATCCTAAGGAAAGGATTATTCATAAAAGTTTTCTGTGACACAAGAATGTGAGTTTATTCCTGGGTTTTACACCCAAAATCCAAGTGAAGAGAGCAGTCTTCAGAGGGAAAGGTGTTGCTGAGGATCTGTGCACGTGGCTGTCCCAAAAAGTGTTGGCAAAGCTCATTAGGGTAATTTGACAAGAGGAAAGAAAACAAATCCTGAGCTGCCACTGCTCCCTCCTTGCCTGGCCTGTGCCACTGAGCTTACAAAAACCATCAGATTTTTGTACTCAGAGCACTGGCACTCTGAGCCTGCTTGCTAATGCTTAAAAAAACCATAATTTGGGGCAAAATTCTCCTCTTTGGTTCACACAGCCATGGCAGGGACACCTTCCACTGCCTCAGGTGGCTCCAAACTCCAGCCTGGCCTTGGACACTTCAGGGATCCAGGGCAGCCCCAGCTGTGCCAGGGCCTCCCCACCCTCAGTGAAGAATTTTGCCCTTATATCCAATCTAACCCTTCTCCCTTCCAGTTTGAAGCTCTTCCCTCCTGTCCTGTCCCTACAATAATTAAAAATAATTGGAATCCACCACAGGAGTAACAAACTCCAGGCTTCTGCTCCCCATCACGAGGGGCTGGGAACACAAACCCTGTGAGGAAGCCCTGAGGGAGCTGGGGGTGCTCAGCCTGGAGCAAAGGAGACTCAGGGCTGCCCCCATCACTCTGCAGCTCCTGAAAGGTGCCTGTGCTCAGCTGGGGCTGGGCTCTGTCTGCAGGCACTGACACAACCAGAGCACACAGCCTCAAGGGAAACACAGGTTGGATAGCAGGGAAAAGTTTTTCACAGAAAGGGTGAGAAAGTTCTGGAGTCCCCATCCCTGGGGGTGTTTAACAAAGTCTGGATGTGGCACTGGGTGCCAGGGTTGAGTTGAGGGGTTGGGGCTGGGTTGGGCTCGATGATCTCTAAGGTCTCTTTCCAACTCAGTGATTGTGTGATTCTTGGTGCACATTCAGGTTTTTACCAACATCCCTCAGCAGGATTTTGCCAGGCCCAGCTCTGGGGTTGGATTCCCCAGCCCTCACTGGCACCAAACATTATTTCCCCTCACAGCTCCGGGTGCAGCTCAGACAGCAGAATCTGGGAGACAATCCCTTATCAAGTTACACCAACAAGCATTACAGCAGGGCAGATAAGCTTATTTTTTTAATCTGAGGGGCTGTGCTTGAGGAAATGTCACTCAGAGAGTGTCCTGTGGCCTCATGGCAGGCTGAACACAGAGCTACACATTTATATACATATACCACAAACAAAGACATCTAAATCTCTCTCTATATATATTTTTACTGTTTTCAGCTTGCAAACTTTTTAACAATCAGGTATTTGTTGCTCACTGACATTAAAATCATTAAAATGAGGTAAAAATCCACTGTGTTGTCTGCACACTCTGGGTTTAATCACCCAGGTTGGAGCTGGAGACCTTTTATTGGAGCATGATTTCATCTTCAAACCATCCCAATATCCACTTGTGTACAGTAAGTTACCCATTTATAGGTTTCTAATAAAAGCAAATCTTCCCTAAGTGGCTATTACTGGATTTCTCCTTTCAGCCTGGGGATAAGCAGGATTCTGGGCTTTAAAAAGCTCTCTAGTGGGCTGAATAAGAAAGTGACAACTGAAGAATGTCATGGCAAAACTCTGGTGTGTTCTAATTACAGCACTGTTAACGAGGGGAACATTTGTCAGACCAGAGCTTCAGCACGTTTAGCACAGACACAGAAACCTCCCACTCACACAGTGACAATTTTCTCTCCTCTCCAGGCAGATGCCACAGGAGGTGGTGTCTGCCAGCACAAGGTAAGTTCCACCATCTGGAAAGAATTCTTTTCTTTTTTTTTTCATTTTAATCAAGGACTTGAAGGAATTTGCACACTCGATTGCTAAAGAAAATGATGCATTTATTTTCTTTTTTAAAAATGACCCAAAGTACAACTTCAAGAAATCTGCTCATTACATTTAGATACATAGTTTGAGACTGACCGATTTCCAGAACGTTCCTCCACAGTTATATATCCACATGCACCTCCAATGTTTTCCACATCCCCCCACCCTATCACACCTCATCACAATATTCCTAATAAAAAGGCAAAGCTGCAGATTCTGAGCACTGCTGACATTTAGCTGGAACATCTGCAATGTGCAAGAGCCCCTGAACAGGAACGTGGCTGCAGGGAGGCAGAGGGAGGCTGGTAAAACCCTGAGTGCTGTGTGTGGGGAGGCTCTGGGGCAGCACAGGCTGCCCAACCCTGCCAGCCCCCCTGATTTGGAGTTTTAAAAATTTTAAAAATTTTAAAAATGTTCTGGAGCCACGGATTTCTCCTGGTACAGAGGGAGTTACAGAGCTGGAGGCATTGTGGAACATGAGAGCTCTCTAATGAGATGTAGGAGGTGTATTTATTTCCACAAACTGCCCTTAAATTAATAAAACAAATAAAAATCGAGTGGAGTCTGTGATCTTTAGGCTCTGCACAACTCCTGCCAGGAGGGGACAGCCGGGGGGATTTGGGATCTTATCCCAGGGAACAGGGACAGGAGGAGAGGGAACGGCCTCAGGCTGGGCTGGGGAGGCTCAGGTTGGACCCAGCAGGAATTTCCTCATGGGAAGGGCTGGAAGGGGCTGCCCAGGGGGGTTTGGAGCGCCCATCCCTGGAGGTGCCCAGTGAGGGGACACTGGTCTGGGTGACAAGGAGGGGGTCAGGCACAGGCTGGAACTGATGATCCTGGAGGGCTTTTCCAGCCTCACAATTCCAGGATCCTGTGAAGCACCGAATATAAAATCACCAAAACTGCCAGGTGCCCACAGCTCTGAGCACCCAGCACGTGCAGACACCCCAGGGTTTTTCATTAAAGTCTCTGAGCACAATTTGTTTTCAGTCTCAGCACACAAGTCCCACAGATCTTTCCATATTATTTCGGCTCTCCACTTCCACAACGGAATTAAACTTTGGCAGGCAGGGGATTTGTATCATTTCAGCAGAGATCTCTGGGTGCAGCATCAGCCTTTTGCTTGTGTGCCTGGGATTAGCAAGACATTGCTGAGATCATCATATATATGTTTCACAGCCAGGACAGCTTTTGGTATTAAACAAGTAAAAAACCCAGGAGAGCTGCAGTGAGCAGCCCTTTAGAAAGGACCCTGTGCTTGTTTGAGAGGTAGTTCTGAAGATGATCACCATTGCAAAGAAGTTCTGCAACTGCTTAAAAAGTTTTCAACTGCAAGAGGTAAAAAAAGATTGTAAGCAATCACTCACTCTTCCACAAAAGTTGAATTAAATCTGTCCCATTCATCTGCTGGGAATTCTTGGGTCACTGGTCAACCAGGATTGCCATTCCAACAGGCTGGGAGGATAAAAAACACCAGTGAGGAGTGTCTGTGCTACCCAGAAAATCTCTAGATTTAGGTTTGGGTCCTTCAGATGTGCTGCTCATGCATTGTCATTGATTTATATAAAAATATTGCTGAGCCAAAGAGCTGGAACTGCAGCCAAAGAACATTTGTTATTTGCACCTCTCACAGGGCAGTGAAACACTCCAAGGAGCATTTTCAAACAGGTTTGGGTGATTTTAGAGATGCAGTGCCTGATTTGCTGTAAACACCAGTGATTTGCATGTGCTAACTTCTGAGGAGAACACACCAGAGGTGCCAGGGCTGGCAGCTCAACAAAGCAAAACTCCCTCACAAATACAAACTGCTCTTTATCTCCTCAGACATTTTCAATTCTAGGCTGCTTCCAACATTCTCAGCAGCAGCACAGCTCATGAGGGGATGGTTTCTGGTGATTTCAGAGCTCACCAGGGTTTGGCTTTCCCAAAAACAAGTGTGACTTGGAGGTTTGGCCATATCTGGAGAGCCCAGGCACCGAGGCTGTGCCCAACCCTGATAAATGACAGTGACACAGCCCAGGGTCCCCCAGAGGGGCTGGGACAAGCCCTGCTCCCTTCCCCAGGGAACTCAGCCACTCCAGGGTGTGCAGGGATGATTCCTCACAGGACATTTATGGGCTTGGCTCTCCCACTCTGGGAATTCTGCATCAAACAATTCACCAAGAGCAAATGTTCTATGAAGAAATTGGGGATTAGTGATTGGAAACAAAACCCCAATATTCTCAGCTGTATTTCCTAGGCTAGGAAGAAGTTTCCAGCCCAGTAAATATCTGCTGAGGCTGCTTTTCCTTCTCACCCAAATTAGCAATTCACTTAACTACGTATTTGATTTTCAAATATGGCAGTACCAAGTAAGAAAGAGCAAGTCTTAAACAAACACCATGTGCAGTCAGGGCATGCTGAACACATTTTCTAGATGAAAAGCCACAGTTTTGCCAGTTAATTGCTTTATCTGCAGCTTCACAGCCCCAGCCTTAAGCAAAATGACTCAGTGTGCACCAGGGGCTGCCACAGGAGGAGTTCCCTCACAGCCACCTCTCCCCAAAAGTCACAGAATTATCAATATTATTCTAGTTTTTACAGACAGATGTTTGTGCAGCTCCCAGCACACCAGCACTGCTCCTTCTGCCAGGAAGCAGCACCACCACCTTATCTTTATAAAATCCTTTTCCATGCATCCTGCAAGGGTCCCTTCTCCTCTCTCACCTGGTGTGTTTTGTTATAAAGAAATGTAAAGGGCAGAAAAAGAAGAAGATTCCTGGCTTCTGAAAATGTGCCAGATCTATTAGAGATTCTACTAAAATCAATGGCATCTTCTGCCACTTCCCTCCAGAATCCACTTCCCTGGTTCTTCATTCAAACAAAACTTCACTCAGCCTAGCAAAATGAAAAATCCCAGCCATGTGTTGCTGTGAGTGACCCAGGCCAGCCCATCCATGCTGCTTGCTGCACAGATAAGGGCCAGACTGTTATTTTAATATCATTACTAAGCTCATTGAATTGACACTTGCTCAACAAAACAACTCAGAAAAGCTCCACACATGAGAACCCTCCTGGGAGCCTCAGTTTCGAGTCCTCTGGAGCTTTGGCTGGGTCTTTTTGAGGTTTTTTGCAGGCCTGCACCCAGTGCTGCAATGACCCAGAGGGGCCAGAGCAGCCCCATCTCCTCAGGGGAAGGGTCTCCTACTGAACATTTGCTCACTTATCTTTCAAATCACCCTGGTGACTCCTTTGTTTGCATACTGAGAGTCTCCTTCCTTCAGCATTCAAAACCTGCTGCAGAGAAAAAGTCATTACATTTCAAACCTCCTGTTCAGAAAAGCTCTAAATTGCATTTAAAGTCCTGTTCAGGCACCTGGCAAGGGATCAGATGGATCTGGAGATGGGCTTGGGCCATGAGGCTGCAAGAAGGAACAACCCCAACAAGCTGGGCTGTGGTTGTGACAGGTCACACCACCCTGGCATGTTCTGGGAAGATAAAGGAAGAGGAAATACAAGCTCATGGAGTTCAAGAATGAGAAAATGTAGGCACCCAAAGGCCTGGAGGAAGGCAATTAGAAACAAAGCAGCTCTTCCCATAAAATATTTCCATTTGGATTAGCCAGTTCTTGCACCTTATCAGTCTTTCCTGGTTATGTTTCCAGAGATTTTGTTGAGATTTCAGAGCACACTCCCAATTATTAATGTGTGTTTTCCCCCCCTCCCTCATTTTCCAGTCACAGCCCTGGGCCTGAAAAAGTTCTACTTGTCTGACAGGGGTGGCATGTTTGCATTTTTATTAAAAGAGCTTCATGTAATTCAATGGAATTCACTCTACACAAAGAGATAATTTTTTGCAATTACCAGAATCTCAAACATGGATATAAACCAGCTCTTGAAGTTCAACATTTTTGTTTTAGAAACATGGGAAAAACAAAGACACACACCTGGCAGAACTGATGATGGAAATCTGAGCTCCAAAGAAACAGAGAATTCAATCATTACCTGAACAAAGTGGCCCACACTTGTGATGGACCAGGCCTGATCCCAAATACCCCTACAAGCTTTCCATAGATTTTTAGGGGGAAATAGCAAGTGTTACAGAAATTAGTAGTTTTATTTAGATATATCCTGTGTTTCGTGGCATTTCATTTTTTCATGGCTGCTTTGAAATTTTATCATCTGAGTATTTTCTCTTCCAATGACAAATTCCTTTGGGGTCTACATCCCATCACAGTTTTTAAAATCCCAGGATAGATAAGGGAAAAGCAATGCAGAGAAATAAAATTCTTCAAACTTAAACAATTTGCAAGTAAGTTCCTAATGCATTACATTAATGTATTTGTGCTTTTGACAAGAGATTTAAAAACTTTCCCCTGGAACAGAAAGAGTTCAGCTGGAGACAACTGAAAACATGGGAGTTTAAATCAAGTTCCTTTCCTGCCTTAAGCAAAAGAACCTGTTGAACCATGATAAATGGTTTGGTTTCTAAACCAGCATTTTTAAACAGCACATCAGCCAAAGTGTCTCTGTACTCCCCAGCTGAGCTGAACCCTCAGCAGTGGGGAATGCACCAGGTGTGAGTGAAGCAACTGGATAAAATCAGCCCTTTAACGTGCACATTTCTGACTGATCTTCCAATATTCCAGACTGAGCCCCTACCACAAAGTAAATCCATTAAAACCCTCTCATTTCATTTCCTCCCACGGCATGAACAGACGGCGCACACACACGGGGCGTACCCTGGGAACCCAGCACTCCCCACTAGCTGACCAGTTTGGGGAGCACAGTACACAGAGGGATGCTGCCACTGGGCTCAGTGGCCAGACTGGCCCTCAGCTTGCTGGGGACTGCAGCCACAGGAGGCAGCTTGTTAGCAATTCCTTGGAAGGAACCTGAATAGCTGGAAATCCTCCTGCCGGCGCTTTTCTCCAAGGCGGCTGCTTTGGGCACCCGTTTGCAGATCCAGGGGTGCCGCAGGGCCTGGCTGGGAATCATGCGTGTGGAAGGATCCCAGCTGAGGCAATCCTTCAGGAAACCAGTGAACAAGGGGTCATCACAGCCCTTCAGAGCTGTCACCCAGTCCTTGTTCCCCGGGGCACCCCGGACCTTGCCGCGGCGCGAGCGGCTCCCGCTCAGGGTCACCTTCCCGTCCGGCTGCGTCAGCACCGTGCAGTAACGGGGGTGACCCTTGGAGTTGATGAAGTTCTTGGCTCGTTTGGATTGCTCCAAAAGCTTCTGAGGTGGCATTCCAAGAAGTTCCATGATACAGGCCAGCTGGTCTGCCTCGTCCTCTCCAGGGAAAAGAGGGTAGCCAGTCAAAAGCTCCACCAGGATACAGCCAAAACTCCACATGTCTATGGGCATCCCATAGCGGCTCCCCAGGATCACCTCTGGCGCCCGATAAAACCGGGACTGGATGTAGGTGTAGACTCTTTGGTGCTCAAAACAGCTGGACCCAAAATCTATAACCTTGATTCCACTCCTCCCTTGCTGTTTTAGGAGGATATTTTCTGGCTTCAAGTCACAGTGGATGATTTTGTTTCTATAAAGGGCATCCAAACACTGCAGGATGGAGTGAGCGAACTTCCGAACCAGCTGGAGGCTGAAACCCTGAAATTTATTCCTTTTAATCAGCTCATACAGGTTCATACTCAAGAGTTCAAAGGTCATGCAGATGTGGTTCCGAAAGGTGAAGCTTTCCAGCATGTGGATCACATTCATGCTGCCTGTTTTATCCTGCTTCTTCAGGTGCTCCAGGATCCTGATCTCCTCGGCAGCTTGGCGATGGAACCTCTTCTCATTGCGAACCATCTTTAAGGCCAGGTGTTGGTGCAGTTTGTGATCATAGACTTTAGCAACTTGTCCAAAACTGCCCTTGCCAATGATTTTGAGCACCTCATACCTGTAAGCCAGGTGGTCGTGGGGCACGTGGATGTAGCTGCCTTGGTCGTCGTCGTAGCCGCCGTTGTTGGGGCCGCCGATCACCCCCTGCCTCTTTTTGGCAGACGGCCCCACAAAGTAAATCTCAGAGAAACTGAAGATCTCCTGCTGCTCATAAGCTGACAGCAGATGTTTGAACTGTTTGACAGCTTCCTCTGGAGCTTGGGAGACAGCTTTGTGTGATTTCAAGGAGCTTCCACTGCCTCTAGCACCCAGGCTCTCTAGGGTTTTCTCTTTTGTCAGGGAAGGCAGAGATCTTTCTGGAGTAAGGCCTGCAGAGTGAAGAGTGCTGCTCCTTCTGTTGCCAGAGTCCTCAAATAACTGCTCCACTTTGACCTGATTTGCAGCCAGAGGGTGATCCTTCATTATAAGTTTGTTGATAGAAACCTACAAGGGAAAAAGTAGTTGAGTTTATCTTTTAAAGCATAGATTAAAAATAAACTCACTACCAACAGAAAATCGGTAACACGGATGAGTTTGGCATTTATTAGGAACAAATATAAAATGCTGGGCTAAATTAAGTTACAAGCATAGTTATAGAAGGGTACACAAAGAGAAAGCAGCTCCCTGAAACAGCACATGTGCTTTTAAATCCAGAAAGGGAAACCCTAGACAGCCAAAGACTCAAACAACCACAAAATTCCTCTCTCCACTCAGTGGAGGGCCAGGGAACAGCTATGTTTAGCTTCAGACGTGGGTGCAGCAGCACAACCACCAACAGATGCAACTTGCACCTGTCTGGAGCACGGAATGGAACGTGGATGTGCAGAGCAGTGGCAGCAGGAGTGCACAGCCAGGCTGCCAAAGGAACACAAAGCAACCCCAGCAGGTGACACATGGCTGCTGTGAGGCAGCTGCACGAGGAACAGGAGGGGGACAGGGCAAGGCAAGGTAAACCATCCTTCAGAATCTAAAAATTAATGGTGGGGTTTTAATTTCGAGGGGAAAACATCATCATATCCACACCTCTCTTTGAAATCATGGTGGAATTATAGAATATCCTGAGCTGGAAGGGACCCACAAAAATGATCATCAAGTCCAAGTCCTGGTCCTGCACAGGAGACCCCAAAATCCCTCCCAGCCCCTGAGAGCGTTGCTCTGGAGCTCTGGCAGCCCTGGGGCTGTGCCCATGCCCTGGGCAGCCTGTTCTGTGCCCCACTGTCCGGTCTGTCTGTCTGTCTGTCTGTCTCTGCTTGGACACGGGCAGGGTGGTTCTTGGGTGGCACACGTTTCAAAGGACGAGTCTGGACTCTTCAGCTTTTCCATCTTCAGATTGTTTATTGTTTCTTATCTACGGAATTTTCTGTCTGCCCAACAGAGGTCTGACCTGCAAGGCAGCCAAGGGCACTCTGCCCACCCACGAGGCCATCATGTCTTTTTATACTAAAATCTATGTACACGATATTTACCTTTATTTTCCAATACTTTTCACCCATGTTAGCAAGTGCACCCTCACCATAAACCAATCCCCAAGTGCCAACATCACCACAGGAGATGGAGGACAAGAAGAAGAAAGAAGAAGGACAAGATACGCCCTGATCCCTCCATCTTGTCTCCATAACCCCCCTGTACCAAAAACCTTAAAGTCTATATTTCACCCTATAAATGTGTCCCTTTCACACCCTTCACTCTAAAGTGATTCTCATGTCCTCAAACTGCTGTCACTTCTGTGGATGGATCAAAATCAAGCCACCAAACACTCTTGGCAACATTCCAGGATTTCCGAGACCCCCAAGGGTTCTCCTGGCATCTCTGGACATCGGGAGTGATGTGCTGAGATCCCACACCCCACCACCCTCTGGGGGAAGAACTTTTATCCAACCTAAACCTCCCTGCCACAGCTCCAGCCATTCTCTTGGGTGCTGGCACTGTCACAGAGGGAACAGAGAGCTGCAGAACTCTCTTAACACACACTTGAACAACCAGGAACAGCTCCCACTCCAACTCAGCTGAGAGCAGTCTGCGAGCACTCCCTCTTACCGCCATGTGCTAAAATATTTACATCTGAAACAAACCCAGAGAAGGTGAGAAAAACACTGTGAAATTTTCCAGGCTTGTCAATTTTACTATTTAGTAAATGCTGAACACCCCGGAGGTCAGTTCCCCTCTAGCAATTTTTCCTTTTCCTGCTTGCTGGCACTCCCTGCTGAGAGGCAGCACAGAGGTGTTGTCCCATCCAGGCAGAATTGAAGAAGCCCTGACTGAAGCAGCAACATCTGTTTTCCATTTTGTCCTTTAATCTAAAAATAAAGATCTCAGACACATGCCAAACCAAATCCCTGAAAACCAAAATAACTACACAGGAATCAAACAAAAAAAATATAAATAAACCTGCAGCCCCACGGCAATAAAACCAAATTCCTTTTTAGTTACATCCAGTCCAACATCTCAGCAGGGTCAGCAAATCAGGGAAGTGAATGTTCTCCCCAAAGCCAACTCCACACAGCTCATAAAAGCCTCTGGTTGTTGGTGCTGCCCTGAAATGTTGGTTCTTGCTCACAAGCCCCAAAAAATGGGCATTTCCCTGCAGAAGTCAGTCCTTATCAACATGAAGAGATCCTACCAAGCTCCACTCCTCCTATCGACCCCAAAATGTGGTGTACTGGGAGGGACACGCCCAGCCAGAGCCTGCAGTAAAAACAACAGAGCCCAGCCCTGGTAACTCGGAATAAACGCCTTTTTCTTGGAGCCTGGCTGAACCTCCGAGATAAGAATGACATTTCTTCAGAGCTGCCTCAAAGACTCTTCAGTTGGCAGACCCAAACAGAAAGTTTACAAATAAACACAAGATATAAACACAGAACTCGGGTCACGCTTGTTTAAATATTCTCCACCCAAGAGCAGCGGCAGCTCTGCTTGTGCTGCTGCTCATAGCAAACATTTTGTACCTTTGAATCCCTAAATAAACCAGCAATTCATGATTCCATTTATCCTGGAACGATTTCTTAATGAAGGAATTATGGCTTTGGATTTCAAACCTGACTCAACGGTAGTAAGGGCTCAATTTTCATTCTTAGAGGACTCCCAAAATCAGTTGCCACATGATGGTGAGACACAAATATAGCTCCATCTTCACTTGAGCTCAGGAGAGCTGCACTCAGATGACTCCTGGCTAACACCAGCTTTCTTTCAACAGCTTGATTTTACAAATCCCAGCCTCCACAAGTTTTTTGTTTAATTGCTGAAGTGCA
Source organism: Agelaius phoeniceus (assembly GCF_051311805.1). NCBI lineage: Eukaryota > Metazoa > Chordata > Aves > Passeriformes > Icteridae > Agelaius > Agelaius phoeniceus. The sequence continues at coordinate 3,948,593 of NC_135289.1, read as the reverse complement.
GGCGAGAAATGAGGCTGACAACAACCAGTGGCACCCTGTTGAAAACTCTCCCTGACAAAAACTTCATTTTCACTGACAAGGAAACAGTTGCTGCAATTCCTGCACAAACTGGTTTGCAGAGATGCTCTGAACACTGAATTAAACACATTGAACCCAGCCCATGTATTCTCAAAGCAGAGAGACTTTGTGTTCTCTTGCAGGCTCAGATGAAGGAATGGGCAGCTGCAGTCACCAACACTCCTCAACTCTCATGTAACATTACATAATAATAACACATCTTGCAAGAAAACTAAAACTCCAGGTATTTTCCCATTAAAACTTAGCACCACCATTTCAGCCCCAGCTCCTGCTTGCCTGATACCACTGAGGTTGGATTTTATTGGTACACCACCATGCAAACTGGGCATGCTATAAATCCTTAAGCTTGCCCTAAGAAGTTAACAGGCTTTAAGGATAAAACACACAGATGAAGACAAATCAAACAAAATATTCATGGGTTTATATTTGTATTGCATTGGATAGTTCCACTCTACTGACTTGTACTCAGTTATGAACAAATGAAGTCACACTACAGCTCAAAACACTGCAGCTGAAATGTTTCCATATCCCTGCACACAAAAAACCCCAACCCACCACTCCTCAAACCCTACTGCTCAACAGAACTCCAAATTCCTTCTGTTCCCCCTCAACATTTCCAAAAAGGGAAAAAAAAACCCAGACTCATGCCCCTGAGTTTGCACAGACCAAATTTGTTACAACAAAATCCCACAAGGTGATGATTTTCAAATGCATGTTCCTCGGGGCAATGTCTATTTTCACTTTTTAGAAAGTGAGAGGGTTTTTTTTAAGCTTAAGCTCCTTCCCTTCTGCCAGAACTCAACAAGAGCCAGAACACATTTAAAACCCATCTAAAGGACAGATCAGTGCACAAAAGTACAGCTGAACACGAGCACTACTGAGCCAATTAAAGGGGAAAAAAAAAATCTCCCAGCTCCACATCTGCTGAGGGAACAGAGCCCTGATGAAAGAGCCCAGCAACACCTTCAGTTCATAAGGACTGTTTTGGAAGCAAAAGAAGTGACAGATAATGCCCAAGCTTTCGGAGCAGAAAGGTACTTTTGTGAGGTGTTTGGCAGCCACACAGACTCACACTGCTCCTATGTTACTTACCAGTCAGAATTTTCATGAGGGAAACTAAAATGGAAACGTGCAGGAGGAGGCAGAGCAAAGCATGTGTGGATTGACTAATCAGAGCACAAGGTGACACGGCAGAACGCTGCAAGCCTTTGTAAAATAACTTTATTTTTATTAAAACACTGAGCTGAGGGCAGTAAGATGGGGTTCCTGAGGCTGCCAGCAAGTTCTGCACTGAATGCAGCACATCATTTTCATGCTCAGAAAAAACAATAATGTTAAGAAGCCTCTACAAAGCAGCAAAATGCCACTTTTTAAATCTATTCTCTGTAGGGAGGTATCAGACCCCCACACAGCTCTCACTCCCACACTGCACAAGGTGAAGACACAGATGACTTTAAAATACTCACATGAGGTCTTGAAAGGGAAGGAATTCCCGAGGGGCTCCGTTCTTCATTTGTAGGCTCTGGGTATCTACACTCATCTATCCTCATATAGGAGTCGTACAATCCATCTCCAATCCTGGCTGGAACGGTCCCACACACAAACCAGTTATTCACAACAATTCACACCGACAGAGACAGAGCCAAAAGCTTAAATGCACATTTTAGTCTGTAAAATCATCGATTCTCCTTCATTCATTAAATGATCTTTGGAATTTAACTGAATTTTCAAACCGCAGCAGTGCGATGCTTCTGGGAAATCTTAATTCGAGATACTTTTAATTTAGAGGTTCTTTTTTGTGAAGCAACTTCTGCACTGCAAAAAAATACATCCCTAAGAATCACTGCCCACCATTCTTCCCGCTTCCCCTTAATCAGGATAATCCCAAACGAGCAGAAAACGAGCAAACACTTCAACACTTGATAGGACTATCCTTTAAAGCAGGTTATCCCTTAAAAATGAGATGTGAGAATTACAGCTGCAAAAGCGTGGGGAAGGCAAAAAAAAAAAAAAAAAGGCGGCGTCTCTCGCTGTCGACTGCTCAAAAACTTAAAATCGCGACGCCTATCGCGACAGACCCGACGGGCGGCTGGGACCACGCGGGGGGCTCGGCGGCCACCGACCCAAACCGCATCCCCCCCCTTTCCCCCCAGCCCCGCGGGACCCCCGGCCGCCCCCTCCTGCTCACCCGCGGCGAGAGGCCCGTCCGGCTTCCTGCCGAGCAGCATCGTGTCGGGGGGGCCCCGGCGCGGGCCCCATTCCCGGCGGGTGCCGCTGCCCAGCGCGGCCGCTCGGCCCCGGCCCGGCCCGGCCGTTGCCCCGGGAACGGCCCCCGCCCGCCGCCCGCCCGCCCGCGCCTGCGCAGCGCCGCCGGGGCGGGATCGCGCCCGGGGCTGCGGAGCTCCAGCGCTCGCCTCAGTTCTCCCCTGCGCTAAACCCGCGCTGCGCGTCCCCTGCACCCGGGGCTGCGGAGCTCCGGCGCTCGCTTCAGTTCTCCCCTGCGCTAAACCCGCGCTGCGCGACCCCTGCACCCAGGGCTGGGGAGCTCCAGCCTCCCTCGCTTCGCTTCTCCCCTCAGGGACACCCGCCCCGCGGGACCCCCGCACCCGGGGCTGCGCTTCTCCCCTGAGCTAAACCCGCCCTACGGGACCCCCGCACCCGGGGCTGCGGAGCTCCACCTCTCGCCTCGCTTCTCCCCTGTGCTAAACCCGCCCCGCGGGACCACGCACCCCGGGCTGCGGAGCTCCAGCGGTCGCTTCGCTTCTCCCCTGAGCTAAACCCGCCCTACGGGACCCCTGCACCCGGGGCTGCGGAGCTCCAGCGCGCACCTCGCTTCTCCCCTCAGCCAAACCCGCCCTGCGGGACTCCGCACACCGCGGAGTGCTCGGCCTGGGGGAGAGGAGGCCGCCGGGGCGGGATGGCGCCCGTGGCTGCGGAGCTCCAGCGCACACCTCGCTTCTCCCCTCAGCCAAACCAGCCCCGCGGAACTCCCGCACCCGAGGCTGTGGAGCTCCAGCGGTCGCCTCGCTTTTCCCTTCAGCCAAACCCGCCCCGAGGGATCCCCTCATCAGAGGATGCGGAGCTCCAGCGGTCGCCTCGCTTTTCCCCTCAGCCGAATCCGCTCCGCGGGGCCCCCACACACCGCGGAGTGCTCGGCATGGAGGAAAGGAACCTCCTCACACCGAGGTGTGGAAGCAACGCTCAGTAGTAACGTGGTTGCGAATAGGTGGATGGAGGCAAAACGCTGAGTGCTGCATGTAGGGGGCTCTGGGACAGCACAGGCTGCCCGACCCTGCCAGCCGCTGTGCAGGGATTGATTTGGAATAAAAAGTCCAGGACAATGTTCAGCTCCCCGCGAGCAGCCATGGATTTGACCTGGAACAGAGGGAGTTACAGAGCTGGAGGCATCGGTGGCGTTTTGGAACATGAGAGCTCTCTAATGAGATGTAGGAGGTGTATTTATTTCCACAAACTGCCCTTAAATTAATAAAACAAATAAAAATCAAGTGGAGTCTGACTTTCTGGCTCTGCACAACTCCCTGCCAGGAGGGGACAGCCAGGGGATCCTATCCCAGGGAACAGGGAGAGGCGGAGAGGGAACGGCCTCAGGCTGGGCTGGGGAGGCTCAGGTTGGACATCAGCAGGAATTTCCTCATGGAAAGGGCTGGAAGGGGCTGCCCAGGGGGGTTTGGAGCGCCCATCCCTGGAGGTGCCCAAGGATGGATGTGGCACTGAGTGCTCTGGGCTGGGGACAACGTGGGCATCGGGCACAACTTGGACTCGATGATCCTGGAGGGATTTTCCAATCTCCATAACTCTGTAAAAGCTGCAATTACTACAATGCTCCTGTAATACTCCTACCCATTCCACATTCTTCAATCTCCACCTAGAAATCGATCAGGAACACGCAAGCAAATATGTAAATCACAGCGAGGATGCCCAGCTGCCAGGGCACGTTTACCAGACAACAGCTGAGAAGTTTAAGCACAAAAGAACCCCCACAATTCTGAGAACCCCTCGTATGGAGGAGCCTGGGGGCCGCCGTGGGGGGATCCCAGAGCCTGGCAGGGGGACCGAGACCCGCTCAGGGAGCCAAGGTGGGGAGACCGAGACCCCCTCAAGGAGCCGGCGCTGGGGAGACTGGGACCCCCTCAAGGAGCTGGGGCGGGGGTCTCTAATGCGGGTGATGGGGACTGGGACCCCCTCAAGGAGCTGGGGCGGGGGTCTCCAACGCAGGCAATGGTGACCGGGACCCTTTTAAACAGCCGGGGCAGGGTGACCAGGCCCCCTCAGGGAACCGGCGTTGGGGGAACCGAGACCCCCTCAAGGAGCTGGGGCGGGGGTCTCCAACGCGGGCGAGGGGGACCGGAACCCCCTCAAGGAGTCGGGCAGGGGAGACCGAGACCCCCTCAAGGAGTCCGGGCAGGGGGACTGGTGCCTCTCAGGGAGCTGGGGCGGGGGTCCCCAGCGCGGACGAGGGGGCCCGGGAGCCCTGAGGGCGGCGGAGCGGGGGTCGCGGGGGCTCGGCGCGGCCGGACGCCGTTTCCAGCCGGACGGTTTATGGGCGCGGACGGCGCCATGGCGGCCGCCGCGGGCTGAGGGGACGGCGCGGGCCCGCCATGTTCGCCAGGGCGTTCCGCGTGAGGGCCAACACCAGCATCAAGGGCTCGGACCGGTGAGTGCCGCGTCGGGACCCCGCAGGCAGGGACCCCCCCCGCCGGGCCGGGGGGACGCGCGGGGCTCGGCCCCGGGGTCGCGGTCGGCGATGCCCCGGGAGTAGCTGCTTTCAGCTCCTGCTTGTGACACGCTCCCGGCCTGAGCACGGAGTTGTGCGTTTCGCTGGAAGATGTTGCCGTAATTAAGCCAGGTTTAATTGAAATGTTATGCCGAGGCCTGGATGAGGCCTTCTGTGCTTATTTATAGCAGAGTTCAGTGTGTAACGGGGCTGTGAGACGAAGAGGGGGTTTGGATAAGGAGTGGAGTGACAGGACATGGGGGAATGGCTTTAAACTGGATGAGGGTAGGTTTATATTGGATATTAGGAAGAAATTATTCCCTGTGAGGGTGGGGAGGTGCTGGCACAGGGTGCCCAGAGCAGCTGGGGCTGCCCCTGGATCCCTGGCAGTGTCCAAGGCCAGGCTGGATGGGGCTTGGAGCACCTGGGACAGTGGAAGGTGTCCCTGCCCATGGCAGGGGTGGGACTGGATGGGATTTAAAGTCTCCTTTAACCCGAACCATCTGTAATTCTCTAATTCTTTATGTTCCTGAGTAGCACTGTTGGGCTGACCTCCTGATTGTTCAGGTTCACTGGACACTGCTGTGAATGACCACAAACCCCCCTGTGCTGGTCACTGGGGCTTAAACTTCAATTAAAACTGGGGGACAGGGAAATCTGGCTGTCCCCTGCTCCAGCTGTGGGTGACAGCTGGGCAGAGCCAGTGTGGCACTCCCAGGTTGAAATCACAGCACAAAACAGAGGCGCGGGCTGCAAACAGAAGCTGAAAGCAGATGTTTAAAGAAGATAAGAGCAGGGCAAGTGTATCGTTCAGATCGTTTGTAAACCCAGACACAAATGTTTCAGATTATCTCCTGTGAAGAGGTGGGAATCTCAGGAACAGGCAACAGAGCAGAACAGCAGTTGTTGGAATTAGTTTGAGGGATGGCCTAGGCAGCTTTGTAACACATTTGGGGTTTTTTTCATTGCAGGAGGAAGCTACGAAGTGATGTGGCAGCAGCTTTCCCCAGCCTGAGCACTGAACAAGTGGCTGAGTTGGTTCCAAACAAGGAAGAGCTCAATGTCATCAAAATATACTCTCACAAAGGGGAGGCCATCACTGTGTACATGAACCACAGGAACCCGATTCTGTTTGAAGTTGAGAAAGTTCTGTATCCAACAGGTAGGGGGAAGGGACTGGAGTAATCCTCCCTCTTTGCTTACCTTCCCAGGTAATTATTGTGGCATTGTTTTGATTTCACATTTCTTTATTATCCAATTAAGTGTTTTATTATCTAATTAAGTTTAATATCCAATGAGAGTTTAGTCTTAAAGATGAAAAGAAACAGCATCTAGAAATGTTCTTAATGATACATTTTAAAATTTACTTCTGTTTTGGGACAGTGTACACTCTGTGGGTCTACCCAGACCTTCTCCCTGCCTTTGCAACATGGCCCCCAGTGCTACAGAAACTTGCAGGAGGTGCAGGTAAGAGCACCAGAACTTTGTCCCTTTGCACTGCAAAAAGGAGTTTGCCTAAAGGACTTTTTAGATGTTTTCTTTCACAGTGGCAAAAATGTACCTGAAATAAATAGAAGGAATGAGTACTCAAAAAAATTTATAGTGGTGGTGTCCTAGAAAGGAAATAAATTAGCTGTAAAAAGAGTTTGTGAAGGAAGGAAAGTAGGTGAAGGTGTTTAAAGCAGTAACCTGCTCAGTGTGGGAGGCTGAGATTTGGAAATCCCTTCTCAGGGTGCTGAGCAGCCCTGACCTGGGACACAGAAGTGCCTGTGCCATTGGTCTGTCCCTTTTGACAGCTCCTTTGCTGCCACCCTGCTTCCTGTCAGTGCCCAGGTGAAGAAGCTCATCCTGTGGAGAGGAAGGAAATGTGGTTTGGGAGCTGCAGTGCAATCACTGTCAGGCAGCCTGGGCATTGTGCAGGTGGGGCTGGAGCTGAGTCCCTGGGTTACTGGCTCTACCACCTCATCATGGATCAAGACCAACAGGAAAGGTGTCTGTTTTCTGAAACCTGCTTTGGATGCAGTTCAGACTCAGGAGAATCAGCCCATTATAAACTTGAAATTGCTGAACTGCTCAAGCAGAAAAAGATTAAATTTGAGCTGCTGCAGCCTTGATCTCTACCTGGAAGTGCTCACGAAGGGAGGGATGTCTTTTTCCATGACACAGCATCCAAAGTGGAACTCAGGTCTCTCTGCTTTGTTTGCTCTTGGGGAAAATAAAGTGCTGTGATAGACATCTGAGAGAGCCTGGCTGCTGACTTAGAATGACCCAGTTTCTGGGCAAAAAGACTTGCTAATGGGGCAGGACATTGATGAAAGAGTCCTGCGGGTCATTCATCGCCCCTGGCAACCAGGCTACCTCTGTGCAGGATCCAAAGATAAGGAGCTGGCCGGGAGACAATGGCCACAAAGGCAGGGGGAGAGGTAGAGCCAGTCCTCAGAAGGGAGAGGAAAGGCACCAGGCTCTCCAGTGCTGCAGGCTGGAGGACATTCAGTTCCTAAAAGCAGCATCTTTTGGGATATCTCTTCCATAAATTCAAATACCTGCTGTCTGCCCTGCTAATTTGCATCATTGAATGCTGCTTATGCAGTCACATTAAGGCCTTGATGTGGTTTCTGTCCCCAGCCATGTGGAGCTCTGGTGGCAGCTGCAGAGTTCATTGTAGACTTGATAAAAATACTTGTGACAATGAACAGGGGGAAGCATCTTGGCTTCTTCAGGCTCCACATTAAATCAGGAATGCTGAGAAAAATGTGAGATGTCTGCAAAACCAAGCCATGGAAGAGCTCAGACTGCAGAGAGCTGCAGTGAGGGAGAGCAGCTGCTGCTCCCATCCTTTGGTGAGGACATGGTGCCACACCTGCAGCATGGAAAGCTCTGCTTTGCTCCCACCCCAGGCTGGTCCTCCCAGGTGTGGGAAGCAGAAGGAAGCAGGGGTGTGGTTTCTATCCAAAACAGCGAGGAGGCAACTCCCTGAGAATTGCCAGCTGGCTGCAGCTGATGTGGCACGTTCAGGAGGGATGGGGCAGCAGTGGAAACTTTGAGGCAATTCTGTCTCCAGGGAAAAAGCTGCTGGGATAACCTTCCCTTGGGAAGGGTAAATGGGATATTCCTGGTGCTTCTCCTTGTTCCTTTCCATGCCATTAATGAAGAGCTTTGCTGGGAGCTCGTTCAAAACAGTCCCTCAGGTCTGACAGGGCTGAGCAAGCTTCATTCCTCTGCAGTTTTTTGGGATGTGCCCAGCATGGATTATGGATTGGATCCCGCACTCCACGGGGAAAAGCAGCGCTTGAGGAGGAGAAACAGAGACTCCTGTTCTCCCTGGCGTGTGCTCAGCTCGTGGTTCTGCTGAGTAACGGGAGGGAGGGAGGGAGGGAGGGAGGGGGAGGCGGTGCCTGAGCGTTTCATTGAGAAATGGATGTGCTTCATTCTTCCCGCAGACCTGATGCTGCCAGGAGTTGTGGTGCCACCTTCTGGCCTCCCTCAAGTGACACGGGGCACGCTCTGTGCTGTCACCCTGCTGGGAAACAGGTACAGAGCATTCTCCCATCCACAGCCTGTCCAGAAACTAAAAACGAAGTGAAGAATTTTGAGGAAATCGAAGCAGAAATGTTGTCTTCGAGGAGCCTCAGCAGTGGAAGATACAGCAGAAAAAAAACCTTAATTTTTTGAGTTAGGATATGTTTGAACTGAGGTGGGAAGCTTTGTAAATTGGTTCTTTTGGACCAGTGTTTTTAACAAAATATTGAATTCTGCACAATTGTCTTTGTGTCTGTGTGGAAGTTCTGAGTGAGGGAGTGTTAAAGCCATTGGTTCTCTCTCACTGCTGGTCTCTTCTGGCAGTGCATGCACTTCTTGTCATTTATTAAAAGCCAGAATGTGTCACTGCACAACCTTCACTTCATCCAGGCTCAGGATTCTTTGAAAAACCTTACATACCAGAAAAAAATGTAGAACCTTGAAAAAAACCCCACAATTTGTAAAGAGCAGGGAGGCTGTAAAATAAATTCAGTGTGACACATTAGCACAGCCTGTGTGCAGTGGCACTGGGTGTTTGTGTTGTCCTGCTCCAACATTCCCTTCTTTTCCCAGAGCTCCCGTGGCAGTTGGAGTTGCCACCATGTCCACGGAGGAGATGCTGGCTGCTGGAATGAAAGGGAAGGGCTTTGCTGTGCTGCACACTCACCTGGATCACCTCTGGTGGGTAACTGCCAGGCCTGGGGGAAAATGGGCAACAGGTCTCGTGTGTTTACTGAAACCCAAATCTGAGATTAATCTGTCAGGCCAACTTAGTGAATTATTTGGGTACAGCTCAGATAGGAACTTTATTTGGAATTAATGGAGGAAGATGAGTTCAAAGTAAATTTTACAGTTCAGAGATTGCAGAAAAAGACCCATGCAGGTGCCAGTTCCTTTATTCAGGGTGACATCTGTTCACTGTCCTGTGGTTGAAAGCAGCAAAAGGAAAGCTGTGTTCTGCTTTTTCTTCCTTTTGTAGGGAATATGGTGACAAATCTTCTCCTCCTACCTTAGCTCCCTTGGTGACAGATCCTGCTGCAATGGAGAGTGCTGGAGACCAGGAGGAGCTGCAGGGGAAGGAGCCTGGCAGCAGCTGCTCCCCTGAGCCAGAGCAGCACGTGGACATCAGGGATTTGAGCCTGAGGGACACAGACACTCGTGCACAACTGCTGGGGAAGGAGGAGCTCCATGAGAACAGAGCTGCAGAACCAGCTGAGGATGCCAGCACGGGGGACCAGCAGGAGGCTGAGGACAGCAGGACCCCACAAGGTATTTTTAGATGCCAGGAAACCCAAACTGTGCCCCTTTGGTTTGCTGAAGCTCACAGGCAACTCACTGCCTACCTGTCCTTTTTTCTCCCTGCAGAGCAAATGGATGCATTGTTTAATCAGTGCTTTTTCCATGCTTTAAAATGCAGAGTAAAGAAGTCAGATCTCCCCCTGCTCACCAGCACATTTCTAGGCAGCCACATGGTCTCCTGCTGGTACGTGGGAAGGAGATGGAATTGGGATTTGCATGCTGGGATTTGGTCTTTAAAATGTGAAGATTGTGTGGGATATTTAGGAAACAGGTTTTGAGTAAAAAATGAATTCCAGTTCTTAATTAAGGTTATGCTCACTTCTGCCATCAAATACTTTGATCATATACAATCCTTATATTAAATACTTGGATGTAAGGATTGTCCAGACCTGGATTTGCACTTGGGAGCCAACTTGGCTTGGCTGACATTGGTTTCACCATGGTTTGGTCACCTGAGTGGCTGCTGCCTGCCTCAAGATGATCAGCACTAATTTCACTCATCACATTCTATTTATCAGCTTCTTTGGTGTAGCTCTTCCTCTGTGTGATTTGTATTCCTGCTGTTAAGAAACTTCTAGCATAAGTAGCAAGATTTAAGAAGAAATGAAGGGTGACTCATAACTAAAGAACTTTTAAAAAATCCATTTATAGCCCTGCTGGAAAACAACTGGACATAAAGAAATCAAGCTATAAGAAGGTGAGATTTTTCTGTTGGTTTGGGTGGTTTTTTAAAAAATTAATTTTAATAATTAACAGAGAAAGAGAAAAAGTTTAAAACACAAGAGCAGGAGTTGAAAATACTTGACTCCACATTTCTGATTGTTGCTTCCTTCAGTTCTCTAAATTCCTGCAATGCATGCAGCACCAGAGGATCTTGCAAGTGAAGGAGCTGAGCAAAGGTGTGGAGAGCATCGTGGACGTGGACTGGAAACACCCAGAGTACGTAGAACAATATCAGCCTTTAAAGGAGTTGGGAGTCTCTGAAAGAAGGGAGTGGAATCTGCTGCCTCCAGCTCTGTTTCCATCCCTTCTACTCACACCAAACAATTCTTGTGGCAGCATTAAAGCATTTGCAGTGCCTGAAGGATTTTCCTCAGCCTCTGCTGCCCAAGACAGCAAGAGTGAAGAGAGAGAACAAGTGTACCATGCTCCTGAGATCATTCCACTCTATGGGGTCTCCACAAAAATGATCCCACTCTTTCAGGAATCTGGACACAGGTAAGCACTAAAAAAAAAAGAAATGAAGAGAGAGACCAACAAAACTGTAGTTGCTGTTTCTCTCTTACTGCCAGAACCCAACTCCCAAATACTTTGAGTTCAAAATTCTCTTTGTCCTCAGAAAAGGCAGCATCCTCTCAAGCAGTGAGGTGAGAAACATCATCATTAACTACGTGAAGAGTAACGAGTTGGTTGATGAAACAAACAAAAAGTGAGTACAGGTGGAAGTTTTCCTCCCCTGCTTCTGCAGAAGAGGCTGAAATTAGAGGAAAAAAAGTGACCTGGTTTGCTCCTTCTGTGTGCTTTTGTTTTGCAGCTTTGTAAAGGTGAATGCCATTCTGTGTGACTGCCTGTTGGATAAATCAGAGCAGGATGAGATCTCACACCTTAAATGGGATGAACTCTTGAGCAGGTGATTGTTCCCTCAATATCCCTCCCCAGAACTGCACAGATTTATTGCCTGCAACTCAAACCCCATGGTGGGAGCTGCCTGATTTGTCATTTCCTGGAGATAAATAGGAGCAAGATGAGATCTCACACCTTAAATGGGACATCCTTTTGTGCTCAATATCCCTTCCCAGAATGCCACAGATTATTGTTTTGTCCAGGTGCCTGGAACGACTGCAGCCCTTGCACCAGGTGACATTTTCTGGACAAGAACCCGTGGTGAGGAAAGGAAACATCGAGCCCATTGACATCAGCATAGCACAGAGATCATCAAACAAGAAGGTGAAAAAAGACAATTAAATGAGGGGGGTTGAGCAGGTGAAATCCCAGATCCTGAGGGCAGCTTTGGCAGTCATTATTAAACCTTTATCAGTGATATTTCCAGTCTTTACTAGTTTCTAAGCATTATTAAACCCACAGCAGTGCTGCTTCCAATCATTATTAACCCTTCAGCAGTGATGACTCCAATTGTCATTTAACCATTCAGCAGTGATGTTTCTAATCACTTTTTAACCCTTCAGCAGTGGTGAGTCCAATAATTTTTTAACTCTTCAGCAGTGATGTTTCCAATTATTATTTAACCCTTCAGCAGTGATGTTTCCAATCATTATTAACCCTTCAGCAGTGATGCTTCCAATTATTATTTAACCCTTCAGCAGTGATGCTTCCAATTATTATTTAACCCTTCAGCAGTGATGTTTCCAATTATTATTTAACCCTTCAGCAGTGATGTTTCCAATTATTATTAACCCTTCAGCAGTGATGGTTCCAATCATTATTAACCCTTCAGTAGTGATGCTTCTAATTATTATTTAACCCCACAGGTGACAATTATCAAGAACCTTGAGCTGTATGGTCTGGACCCACAATGTGTGGCCAACACTCTCCAACAAAAGGTCCAAGCCAGTGCCACCATCAGCCCAGCACCAGGAACAAAGGACAGAGTCCAGGTCCAGATCCAAGGCAACCAAATCCATCATCTGGCCAAGATGCTGCTTGGTAAGAAGGTTCTGGAACTGGGCTGGTTGCAGCCAAACTGAGATGTTTCAATTCTTTAGGTCTTCCTTAGCTGAAGTGAGCTCTTGGTTGTGTTGCAGAAGAATATCAGCTACCTCGGAGATACATCCAGGGCCTGGACAAGGCTCCAAAGCTTGGCCGCAAGAAGTAGGAGGAAAATCAGCTCTAAGGATTGCTCAGCTCTCAGTATTTTCATTATTTATAGAAGGATCATGCACAGGCCCTGCTCATTCCACAATGAGTCCTGGATGTTTACAAGGTCTGGAATTCACCCAAATAATAATAATAATAATTGTACTCCAGGTGTTCCTTTTTCATAAAAATAAAAAGCTCAATAAACCCCTTGGCATTATTCTCTTGTGAATTTTTTTAATGGAAATTGATACTGAAGCACTGGATGCTACAATGGTTTTTGGGTGGTTTAACATTCTTGCTTTGCATCTTTGATCAAGGATGTGGAATAAATCTCCTCTGAAATATGAGAAAAATACATTCCAACACAATCCTGGGACAGTGCAGTGTGTTCTGCCACTGAGTAAAACCCCTCTGGCTGAGATTTTATCTTTCTAAACTTTTAAAAAATTTCCACATATTGAATTCAGACATTCCAGCATTGAGAATTAACTGCATTAGCTGGACTTCTGTAGTTTATATTATTTTTATATATAAAAATACATCTAAATGTGTGACATGAGCTGTAATTTATCACAGGTAACAGTTCTGTCAGCCCCAGCTAAAAGATTAAATTAATGGAACACTTTGGTCAGGTCTTACAGGTGTGAATATTCTTTAGCTCTTTAACAGTAAGTTAGGAAATTAGGAAAGATTCCTCTATTTCCCTTTAGGCTAAATCCATTGACGTTCCATAGGAGGGCACCAGAAAAAGAAGTTCAAGAGATTTCTTTAATTACTGACAGCTTTATTCTCATTTCTCTTACACTGTCTGCGTATGAACAAATAGTTCCAGAACCTTCAAAAAAAGTTGAGAGTGAGACATTTTGTAAAAATGCCATAGAATCACTAGGGAGTAGTAAAAATAAATTACAGCATTGCAAAAATGCATTTCACTTTGCCATAGAAGCTCTACTATTCCATCCTATACACATTATTTTACAGGTTTTACAGTAGCCATGGAAAATAAACTTACACGAGACAATTGCTAACCAAAGGCACTGCCAACAGGATTTGCGCTTAAAGAAGGGGCAAATACTCCTAAAACCAGCTCAACTGACCCTTGAGAATTTGAGTTTTCACACCTACCAATTCCTCAAATGCCCCTCATATTGAAAAAAAACCAAAAAAAACCCAAAAGAACGAGCCCTGCTGGTGCAGGAGGTTTTCAGCAGCATCCACAGTGATTGCATACGAAGCCATGCCTTCTACAAACTGTCAAAGACATGCTGGGGCCAGGAAGGGACAGGGGACACCAACATAAAAATAAAACTAGAACTAAACCTGCACAACTTTCAGCCAGAAAGAAAAGGGATTTCAAACCAAGCGTGTGGCTCTTCCCTCTGAGAGCCACCGGCAGTTTCTACAGCGCTCTTCCCCACGGTGGAACTGAAGTATTTATACGGTGCTCTCAAGGCTCAAAGCACCAGATAAACGGTATTTCAATGACTCCACCAGTGAACAGTGAAGTGCTAAGTCTGCCTGTAGCTGGACAAACAGCCCCAGAGCACGGCGGGTGTTAAAGGTCGTTGGGTGTAGAGTACAGTACAGCTGGAGGCTCCTCTGCACCAGAGAGAGCCCTGCGAGCAAACAAACCCTCACTGCTGACCACAACAGGAGCTGCAACTGAGCTCGGCAGAAAGCGGCTTTCACACCAAGTAATGCAGTTACTCTCATAAAGTTTAGAAACATACTCAAAATCTGGAAAAAAAAAAATAATAATCCCAAGCAATCACCTTCCAGAAAGAAACAAAGCAGTTCCTCATCCCTCCCCAGACACGAGGGCCTCGTCACACCAGTGCTGTGGGGACAGGAGGGACAAGGCTCTGCACAGCTTCCTCCTTAGCCCAAATGCAAGGTTTTCACACTTAAGGGAAAAAAAAGGCACTGAGGTAAATTTGAACTCCTCCCTATTCCCCAATAACCGGCTGCCTCCCAGCAGCCACAGTGAGCTCCATGAGCCCACACCAACCCCGTCCCTGCTCCATCCCAATCCAGCACTGACATTTCCCGTTCCCTGGGCTGTGAACAGAGGGAGGGCTGGCCCTGGCTGTGTGCAGCGTGCTCGGTATGGAGCACTGAGGGTAAACACGGGGCCCATCCTCTCCCCCAGGATCATTGCAGCCCAGCAGTGACCCCTGCACGGCCTCAGCAGCAGGAGGGAGGGCAGGGACCCAGCCTGCAGCTCGAGGACTTTGCTGAGGGATGCTCAGCATGGCGTGGTGGCAGCCCTGAGACAGGCAGAGAGAGACTTGCTGTCCTCTCCTGGCTCCACGGAGAGAGCAAATCCTGGGAAGCCTCCTGGACATGCAGGACAGCACCAGTTGAGAGTGGGGAGGGAGAACAGGGCACAGGGACAGCAGGGCTGGGACAGCAGGAGCAGGAGGAAGCCCAGGTGAGGCGAGCAGAAAGCATCCAAGGACAGGAATTCCCTTCCTTGGTGCCACCTCCACACCCCAGCCCTGGATGGGGCTCCTCTCCCTCGGGGCCAGGCGCGCTCACAGCTCAAAATCTGATTTGTGAAGGGGTTTTGAGCTTTCCTGGGTTCCTCTGATGGACACATATTGCTAAACCTTCAACGCTGAACCCACAGCCTGTGCCCCAACCATCACCTTTACACTTTTCAAACAGAATTTCTGGGAACATAGGTTCCAATTCCTACAGAGTAGAGAACTGGTGAAACCCTGGCTAACTTGGCTAAGCATCAGGGACAGTTACTGTAATTCATCTCTTTCCAAAATTAGAAGTCAAATAGAATCAAAATGAATGACTTTCCTGGGAATTACTATTACCAAGTTGCAATAATATTTACTAACAGACTGTTGGGGTGTTGCAGCTGCCTTGGTGTCCTAACCTGGCATTTCCCTGGCTGCCTTAGCCCTGAACAAGTCCAGGGCTTGGCTAGAGCTGCAACACCCACGTGGTTTGGTGCAACAACCTCCTCCCCTTTTCCTGTGCTCTCCTTACGAAACCAGAACTGGGCCATGAGGGCACTGTGGGCCACAGCACCTCCAAACAGGAACAAGCAGCTCGCTGGGAGGAGCAGGAACAGCAAGAGCTGCCCTGCTCCAAACTTCAGCCAGCACAGGGGTCCTGTTGGGTGTCACACTGAGGATTTTCCACGCAGCCTCTCCAGAGGATGGCACGGCTGGAAATCCAACCAGCAGCTGTGTTTGCTTTGTTGAAGCTGTTTTATAAACAGGCTTCCCGTTCTTGGACTGGCTCTGGTCCTGGGAGAAGAGGTTTCAGAAGAAGAAAATGCAATAGGATCATTTTAGGGGTGCTGGGAGCCAGTCCTTAAGGAAGGTTGAAGAGGGAGAATGACTACTAAGGTGTCCTGAGAAGTCTTTTCATTAAAAACAGTCTCTATCTTAGTCTGATGCCCAGTGCCTCCTGAAGGTTATCCAGGTTTGCCTCTGGCCTCTTTCAGGGTCTGTTGCAGTCTCTGTTTGAACCTCTCATACTTCTTGTGCACTTGCTGGATTTTGTCCTTCTCCTCTTTGTCCAGGATCATCAGGAAGTTCTGCAGCTCCGGGATGGAGAAGGCGTCCCACTGCAAAACCAGCAGAGAGGCAAAGTGAGCACACACCTGCTGGGCTTTGTGGGTTCTTACCTCCGAATCTGTGAGGAGGAGCAATAAAATACATTTAAATGTGTCTGATCTCCAGGGATTTCACCTTGAGTGGTGAGAAGGATGGGATAAAGGGCTACAGCAGGAAGGACCATCCCAATCCTCCCACCCCAAATGAGAAGCAGAATCCTGCAGGATGCAGCAGCTCCCAGCATTTGCTTCACAGTGGTGGAGAGCAAGATTTCAACCCAAAATTGGCTGTGAATTTATTACCTGAGTGTCCCTGGCTTTTACTTAAATTAGTGGATTACTTATAACAGTGCTCAGCTAATCTAATTAGAGAGGATTAACCCTGGGGCTGCACTACTAGGTTCCATAAACAGATTATGGAGTGGCCATCAAAACTGGCCTCAGCATTTCCACAGCTCAAGTTTGAATTGTTTTAAAAACGCAGATCAAGTGTGAATTGTTTTAAAAACCCAGATCATTCAGGAGCAATAAAAGACTCAAGTTTGAATTGTTTAAAAAACCCAGTTCAAGTTTGAATTGTTTTAAAAAACCCAGATCATTCAGGAGCAATAAAAGACCTCTTAGAGGGAAACAGCCCTTTTTGTGCTGCCTCTGTCACACATCTCCCAGCTCTGCCATGTGCTCTATATTTGTGTGAAAACAAGGAAAAGTCACCAATGTACCTCAACTTCCCCCGTTTCGTTTTCCTTCAGCACAAAGCTCAGCGCGTCGGTGTCAGGGCCCGCCAGCAGCCGCAGGTACAGGGGGTACTCGGTGAGAGGAAGCTTCTGGAAGAGCACTGCAAGGACAGCAGACACCCCCAGTGAGATCAGGGCTGCCAGGGCAGAGGGAAGCTCGGGGGATCAGCTGGAGCATGGAAAAGGATGCTCAGGATCGCAGGGCGGAGTCTCAGATTCACAACGATCCCTGTAAGGTCTCAGGTGGTTTCAATTCCCTGTTACCCTAAGCACCTGTGGAGGTCTGGCCATTGATTCACCTGGATTTAGGCTTTTCCTGCCTGAGACCCCAGCGAGTCCTAGAGCACACCAACCCCAGGCAGAGCTGCCAGGCCCTGAACTCACCTTGCCCATCTTTCCTCATCTCCTTGAAAAGTGCAAACTTCTGGGGGTTATCCACCACCATGAACTTCTTCAGCAGCCCCTGGATCACCTCGCTCACCGTGGTGGTGCTGCTGATGTGCAGCTGCTTGATGGCATCCAGGGGCAGGTAGAAGGAGGTCCTCTTGTCTGTCATCTCAGCCAGGTTCACCTCCTTGAGGGCATCGTAGATGGACTGGGGCCGGATCCCGGCCGGCACCGTCACCGGCCGCCGCAGCTTCAGGTGCACCTTGATGAAGCCTGTGTAGGTCCCATCATCGTTCTGGGGACAAAGCACACAAGGATCAGGCTCCAGGAAGCTTTTCCAGCCCCTTTCCCACCACAACAAGCGTGGGGTGACAGCAGGAGCTGCCCCCGCTCCGGGAGTTCCAGCGTTTCTCATTAATCATGTCAAAAGTACCCAGTAATTTCAGGACAGTCACTGCTGATTTTCTCTTGGTAGTGACTCATCCCTTCCTCTCTCGCCTGTGGGATCTTGTTTTGTTTCAAACCAGCCCTGCTACGAGGCAGTTATGGAAATTCCATTGCATGGAATTTGTAGTTGCACTTAATATGGATTTGAAACCCCTGGTTCAGCAGGATGTCCCAAACTTATTCCTTACGTTTTATTCCCCATTTAAGAGATTCTCACATCTCCACGTTACAGATCATCCCTGATCCCACCACAGGTCTCTTATCCCACCCTCAGCTCCACAAAAATGCAGGAATCAGGGGAAGAGCCTGGTTCTGCACAGTGCACCCAGGAAGCCTGGCAGTGCTGAGGGCAGAGCTTCTCTCTCTAGAGAGGTTTTGTGTTCCTAAAGCCACTTCCAACAGCTCACAGCCCCGGTTCCTCCATGACTCATCCCCATCTGGGACAAGGCTTTGTGGCAGCTCCTTGCCAGAGATCGGTGCCAGCAGGAAGGGGTGGAGGCAGGGAAGGTGTGATTGGCAGAGTTCAAAAGCTGCCTCAGCCCTGGGGACATTGGGCCATCCAGGTGTCATTTGTCCCCTGAGACTTCCCCCCCTTACCTGGTTGGTGGCTCCCTGCCCCTTCCCTCCCCTTCTCCCTGGGGTTAAAAGGAACAGCAACCACGGGGTTCTTTGTTCTGTTGGAGCTGGTGCTGCATTCAGAGGCCTGTGGGCCAGAATAAAGCTCTGGATCCAAGCCCTCCATCAGAACCGACTCCTTTTCCTTCACCTCGCCTTGAAGCCTCTCCACCAGAGGTAAACCTGAGCTCCTGCACGCCTGGACTTGTCTCTAGCACCCAGCTGCAGCATCCAGCCAGCCAAAGGTGTCTCTGAGGTGAAACCACCTCACATCCAGCCAGCCAAAGGTGTCTCTGAGGTGAAACCACCACGCATCCAGCCAGCCAAAGGTGTCTCTGAGGTAAAACCACCTCACATCCATCCAGCCAAAGGTGTCTCTCAGGTGAAACCACCACAGCTGCCACCCTTGGTCAAGCAGCAAGGGCCAGGTGAGCCCAGGCAGGTTCCATCAGACAAAATTGGTATTTAATTCCAATTTATTGGCGCCCAACGTGGGGCACGAACCCACAACCCTGAGATCAAGAGTCTCACGCTCTACTGGGAGCTGTCACCTGGAGTGTCAGTGACACTGGGAAGGCCAGCAGGAGGAAAAGCAGCTTGCCAGCCACCCTCACCCCAGTGCCACCTTCCCCACAGGCTGGCCCCATTCAGGGCCCACAGGAACCAGCCCCAGTCTGTGTGTGTGAGGGGAAACCAGCCCAGCACGTACCAGTTTCATCAGCAGGCAGTTGGTGACCTTTGCATTGTACTTTTCAATCTTCTGTTTGATCTCCTGGACGGTTGGAGGCTCGGGTTTTTCTTCTTCTACGGTTTGTGTCACATTCTGCAATCAGAAGAGTGGGGCTTTAGCTGCTTTGTGTGTTGGGTAATGCTCCATCTGTTCAGCTCCTGAAAGCAGGAACAGATCCTGCTCAGATCCTGAGCACTGATGACGCAGGTGGGGACTGTCCCCAAATGGGCAGGATGCCACATCCCAACCCCAAACCACCTCTGACACCAGTGACAGGAAGTGGAGGCAACACAAAATGCAGCAGGTGGTGGCACGGAGCAGTAAAGCATCCCACTACAAACCAGGGCAAAAATCCAACCTTTAAAACCCACTTTGAAAGCAAAGCCACCTCCAGCTGCAAGCATTTATTTCCTTTTTGTAATGCAAGAAAAAAAATCCCATCCTATTTCCAGTATTCAAGGCTCTGACTCCTCAAAGTAATGCAAGAAAAAAAAAAATCCCATCCTATTTCCAGTATTCACAGCTCTGACTGCTCAAAACTCAAGCAGCTTCCAGTGGGCTCACCCAGGCAGAAGCTGGAGTTAAATCTCTCACTGCTCTTGTCCAAAGCTTGGGAAATTACAGCTCAGAGCAATAAAAGCACACAAGAGCAGCATGCTGGCTGTGTGACTGAATAAATCAGGCAGCCCAGGAATCCCAGCCCGCTGTCCCAGAAGGGGACAGAGGCTGCTGCTCACCCAGGTTTGGGGGAATTTCCTCCAAAACCAACGGGTCTGACCTGTAGGTGGGCTCTGCCTGAAGGCCAGCCATGGAAATGTCACTAATGAATAATCACAGAATCATTAAGGTCAGAAAAGGTCTCTGAGATTAAGCCCAGATGTCAACACAGCACCATGAAACCATGTCCCCAAGTGTCACGTTCCCAGCCTTTTGAACACTTCCAGGCATGGTGATTCCACCATTTCCCCTTTTCATGCAGAAACTTTCACTCTTATCCAATCCAAACCTCCCCTGGCTCCCCTCGAGGGCAGGTCTCCCACATCACTGCCTGCTTTATCTGCTCAATCTGCAGCAAACAAGGCTCTGTGTGCCTTGGGGAATGCTCAGTGGGCTGGATCTCCCTGCTCAGAGCTCTGCTGCCTCCCCAGAACTCACCGCCCTCCCCGGTGACAGCCTGCAAATGCATTTTGCCCAGATTTTATGTGGGCTTGCTCAGAAGCTGGCGTTAGCAGGGAGCAGGAAGCGTGAAGGGATGTGCCATCAAGGCTGGGAAGGCTCAGAATGAAAACTGCAACCTCTGAGAAGGAAAAAAAAGGGGAAAAAAAGGGAAAAAAAGGAAAAAAAAAAGGGGGAAAAAAAGGGGGGAAAAAAGGGGAAAAAAAAGCATCTTGGGTAGCAGAGCTTGTGTCTTCCCAGGCAGCCCCAGAGCACACAGGACAAGGACACTGTAAATAAGCCAATATTGCCCAAGGCTACCCTTGTTGTTTCTTTCAGGAGGAGAATCAAGCAGAGGACAAACTGAAAGCCTGGTTGCAATCTGGCAAGGCAGGGAAGGCTGGGACTGGGCAGCCCTGGGTTCACTGAGGCCATTCCCCAGTGACAGCTCAGGATTGCTCCATTTCCACCCCAGAGCAGCAAAGAGCTGGAGACCTCTGGGACCCCCTCCCCATGGAGCAGCTGTGACACTGGGGTGGCACCCAGGGGACAGCAGGGATGCTGGGGTGGCACCCAGAGGACAGCAGGGACACTGGGGTGGCACTCAGGGGACAGCAGGGACACTGGGGTGGCACCCAGGGGAGGGAGAGAGGCTTTAAACAGGGGCATGGAGGGACAGGACAAGGGGTGATGGCTTTGAACCAAAAGAGGGGAGATTTACATCAGATATTGGGCAGAAATCCTTCCCTGGCAGGGTGGGCAGGCCCTGGCAGCTGGGGCTGCCCCTGGATCCCTGGCAGTGCCCAAGGCCAGGCTGGAGCACCGTGGGACAGGGGAAGGTGTCCCTGCCATGGCAGGGGTGGGACTGGATGAGGTCCCTTCCCCCTAAACATTTCAGGTTCTTTCCAATCCAAAGCATTTTATGACAATAAAAGCAAAGCTTTCCTGGGATATTTGAGAACTGCACATAAAGTTTTTCACAGAAAGGGTGATAAAGTTCTGGAATGTTCTGCCCAGGGAGGTGGTGCAGTCCCCATCCCTGGGGGTGTTTAACAAAGCCTGGATGTGGCACTGGGTGCCAGGGTTCAGTTGAGGGGTTGGGGCTGGGTTGGACTCGATGATCTCTAAGATCTCTTCCAACCCAGTGATTCTGTGAATTCTGTGAAATATCCATTTATCAGAACTCCCCAGTCTGTCAGAGTCCTTTGGCTCACACTGCACCAAGTTTTGGTGTCTCACAGGTGCTGGGCTGGCAGGGGAGTCTTTAAAAATCATCTTTAGAAACCATGCTGAGGGTTGAGATTCTGAAAGTAGCGTGATGGAAAAGGAAAAAAAAAAAAAAAGAAAAGCAACAAAAACCCCACACCCCTTCCCTATAAGTTAACAGAAGATGAACTCTCAGAAAGCCTCCACTTCCTCATGTCACCCATGCCACAGCACTGAGACAGGCACAGCTGTGCTGCCCCTCACCAAACACGCAGGGAGGGAGGGCAGGGGACCCTGGGACTGTCCCCTCCTGCACAGAGAGAGCTGGAGCTGCAGGGCTGAGGGCACCACAGCATCAGCCATGGCACAAACACAACCCGGCACAGAGAGAGTCCATCCACCATCCATCCAACCATCCATCCATCCATGGATCCATCCATCCATCCATCCATCATCCATGGATCCATCCATCCATCCATCCATCCATCCATCCATCCTCCATCCATCCATCATCCATCCATGAATCCATCCATCCATCCATCATCCATCCATCCATCCATCCATCATCCATCCATCCATCCATCCATCCATCCATCCATCCATCCATCCATCCTCCATCATCCATCCATGGATCCATGGATCCATCCATCCATCCATCATCCATCCATCCATCCATCCCTCCATCCATCCATCATCCATCCATGAATCCATCCATCCATCCATCCATCATCCATCCATCCATGCATCCTCCGTCCATCCATCCATGCATCCATCCATCTTTTGAACACTTGCAGGGATGGTGATTCCACCATTTCCCTTTCATAAAGAAATTTTCACTGCTATCCAGTCCAAGCCTCCCCTGGCTCCATCCATCCATCCACCCATCCATCACCATCCATCCATCCATCCCTCCATCCCCCATCCATCCATCCATCCCCCATCCATCCATCCATCCATCCATCCATCCATCCATCCATCCCTCCATCCCCCATCCATCCATCCATCCATCCATCCATCCATCCATCCCTCCCTCCCTCCCTCCCTCCATGGCCAAAGCGAGCCCAGCAGCTCTGTCTGTCCCTGTCACTGCAGTTTTTCTCTCCCAGGTCCCTCCCCTGGTGACGTTCCCAGCCCAGGGCCAGTGCCAGCAGTTCAGAGCAGCTCGGTTTCCATGGAGGGGCACGGCACAGCAGGGCAGCAGGAGTCCCAGGGCCCCACAGCAGGCACACAGCACATGAGGAGGGTTTTGGCTGCCAACAAACCCAAAGCACTCCCAGCAGGAGGGGGCTGGCTCAGGAGCACGTCATTGGTGTCACACAATGTCACCGGTGTCACACCATGTCACCAATGTCACCACACACTCCAGCTCTGCCCAGCTCTGCCATCCTGCCTTCCCCACCCTGGGCAGCCCAGGGGTACCTGCAGCCTGCCCAGCTCCTCTTCCTCCCACACCCTCCCACTCCAGGGAAAGAAAGTTCTGGTAATTTCTGTCATGAATGCATCCCACCATGGTCACAGTGTCCCGATGAAACCTGGGGACACACGGTGAAGTCATGGGAGAAAAATGAAGGCAAACTCCAGCAGCTGTCCCAGAGGACCCAGAGTGGGGCCACCCCAGCTCCAGGAGCTGTTTAAGGATGGGGGAGCCCTTAAGGGCACTGGGGATCCAAGGGCTCAACCCCTTACTTCTTCTTGCAGCTCATGTGATGCTCAGGCCAGGCAACACCACGAGCCCCCCAAGCAGGGATCATCCATCCATCCCTGTCCTGCACACCTAAATATTCTGTTTTTCTGCTTCCAGACCCAAACCAGGCCAGCAGCACCAATCCTGTGCTGCAGGAGCCCTGGGAAGAGCAGCCACAGCCTGGGAAGAGAAGCACTGCAGTGCATGGCCAGATCTGACACTTGTTGCTCCTCACAAATCACCCCCAACCTCCGGTTGTGCAAAGTTTCTGCTGCAGAATCTGCAACTCTCCCCAAAGGAAGAAAAACAGAAGCTTTAACCATAAACGGTTGCCACATTTCCTGTTGTACAGGGGCAGCATGAAATGAGCTGGTAACAAAAACCTCATCTCTGATCTGCACCTCAGCCCTGCTGGGCCTGCAGCTTTCCTGCATGGAAAACAGGGATGGGCCAGCTCAGGCAGCCTTGGGGACACCTGGGCAGTGGCCTCAGCACAGGACACTGGTGTGGCAGCCAGAGGAAAGGGCACAGGACATTGATGTGGTAACCAGAATGGGCACAGGACATTGGTGTGGCAGAGAGAGGGACAGGACATTGGTGTGGCACCCAAAGGAACCAGCACAGGACATTGGTGTGGCACCCAAAGGAACCAGCACAGGACACTGGTGTGGCAGCCAGAGGACAGGCACAGGACATTGGTGTGGCAGCCAGAGGGACAGGGACAGGACATTGGTGTGGCAGCCAGAGGAACCAGCACAGGACATTGGTGTGGCACCCAAAGGAACCAGCACAGGACATTGGTGGGGCAGAGAGAGGGACAGGGACAGGACATTGGTGTGGCACCCAAAGGAACCAGCACAGGACACTGGTGTGGCAGCCAGAGGACAGGCACAGGACATTGGTGTGGCAGCCAGAGGGATGGACACAGGACACTGGTGTGGCACCCAAAGGAACCAGCACAGGACATTGGTGTGGCACCCAAAGGAACCAGCCCAGGACATTGGTGTGGCAGCCAGAGGAACCAGCACAGGACATTGGTGTGGCACTCAAAGGAACCAGCACAGGACACTGGTGTGGCACCCAGAGGAACCAGCACAGGACATTGGTGTGGCAGCCAGAGGAAAGGGGACCCAGAGCAGCCCAGGACCCGCTGTGCCCTCCCCTGCCCTCCCCAACCCACATTGCTGCTCAGCTGTAAGAAATCCCCATTGTAAGGAGTGATGCAGCCGCAGCTGGCACTTGGGCTAATGCTCCACGGGACAAAGGCTGCCCGGGCCGGGGACAGGACCCGTGGCACACAAAGCCCATGGCCCAGGGCTGGGCAGGATTCACCGCTCAGCCCCTCTGTGCGAGCCAGCACTCAGCTAATGAGCTGTAAACTCCTGCCAGGCTTTTATGGACAGCCCAGGGGTCACCGAGATGATGGTGATAGCTCTCAAAGGAGCTCTAAGCCAAGAGAGGCCACAAGGAAACCTCCTGTGACAGATGTTGCCATTTACAAGGATGCCAGGAGAAACACAGCCCACATTCAAAGAGCACCCTCCCCACAGCCTCTCACCTTCTCAAGTCAACTCCCAACTTAAAAACCTTTCAAAAGCAGCTGAGGCAGAAGCTCTGTACCACGCCGGGCTCCTGGTTTTGGGGATAACAGCTCCAGGTGGGACCCAGGAGCTGCTGTGTGGTCCCAGCCTGGAGGAGCAGCAGCTCAGGAACTGGGGCTGCACCAGAAAACCAGGCATGGGAAAGCAGCAGAGGGAGAAAGTCTGAGTGGACAGACAAAGGTGGACCAGACAAATCCCTGGAGCCAGGGCCACCATCCCTGCAGCCCCAGGGCCACCATCCCTGCAGCCCCAGGGCCACCATCCCTGGAGCCCAAGGGACACCATCCCTGCAGCTCCAGGAACTCCTCCCTGCAGCCCTAGGAACACCATCCCTGGAGCCTCAAAAACACCATCCCTGCTGCTCCAGGAACACCATCCCTGCAGCCCCTGGGCCACCATCCCTGCTGCTCCAGGGCCACCATCCTTAGAGCCCCAGGGCCACCACCCCTGCGGCTCCAGGGCCACCATCCCTGCAACCCCAGGGCCATCACCCCTGGAGCCAAAAGGACCCCATCCCTACAGCCCCAGGAACTCCTCTCTGCAGCCCCAGAGCCACCATCCCTGCAGCCCCAGAGTCACCATCCCTGCAGCCCCAGGGCCACCATCCCTGCCCTTCACCTCCAGCCAGTTCTCCTCCCCAGCTCTCTCATTAATGAATTTGCAGAGCAGAGCTCTGGGGATGGATCTGGCCCAGCATCACCACATTCTTGGCAGTCTGATCTCAGGCAGGGGTGGCCAAGTCCTCCCTGGTGTGCTTGGGCACAGCTCCATCCCCCTTTCCACCAGCCAGGCTGGGACAAACCAGAGCATTCCCAAAGCCAAGCTCTCCCTTTGGCTCCTCGTTCAGAGATCTCCTCTGAAGGGATTTTATGAGCTAGGCCATCAATCCTCAATTTTTCTGCTTATTAAGGAAAGATTTGTCTTAAAACACCAGCAAGCAAAGGCTGGAGAAGCACATCTGAGTGTCCCTGGCTGTGGAGCTGCAGCTCAGAGCAGCATCACCTGTGACACAAACACAGCCCAGCACAAGGGCTGGAAATGAATGTGAATGCTCCAGATTTCAGTCAGAAATGTCAGAACCAAGAGCTCAGATCTGTAAATCCAGCTGCAGCAGGGAGTGGTGGCAGCTCAGGGACACTGGGGACAGAGCTGTCACCAGAGCTGGGACATCTCTGCTCTCACAGAGCTCTCCAGCCCTGCACAACACCCAACACCCACTCCCAGGGTTCACAGCACTACATTGGAAAAGGATCCACTGCTCCAGCACAGACAGGCAGGGAGGAGAATCTTACAGGAGATCTGCACTGAAAAAATCCCCAAAAAACCTTAAACACCCCCAACATTTCCCTGCTTTTGAGAAACTCAGATGAGGTGCTGTGGTTTGCTTTGGGCGCTGTGGTTTGCTCTGGGGTTCAGAGGAAAAGGCAGCAGGCAGGGGAGAGGGATGGCTGCTGCATTTCAGAGAGGTTACAGCAAGTGAAGATGGGCTCAGTGTTTTGATTGCCATGGAGATTTCACTTAGAAACCGATTTTCCTGCCACATCTCAGCTCAGCACGGAGAGCTGACAAGGTCCTCCCAGGGAGCTGCATCTCGGGGGGCTCCAGGCTGGAGCTCCTCTGCATTGCAGCAGGCTGGCCATGCCCAGGCTGCCCAGCCAGCCCCAGCTGGCTCCCTGCACCCCACAAACCTGCCCCGAGCACCAGCCAGCTCTGGGGCTGTGGGGCAAGGCTGGGTGGGATCTTGGAGACCCCTTCGTCCAACCTTTGCTTGGGTTCTGCCCCTCCTGTGCTTCTCATTCCCTTGCCCCCTTCCCTCTCTCTCGTCAGCCACTGATGCAGAACTCCAGGAGGAATTTTGCAGAGTTTTAGGCAATCAGGCTTCAGGCAGAAGCCACTGAAGCCACTCAGCTGGAGAGGCCCAAAAATGCAAAGTAATGGATCTGCAGGGATGGGGTCACATCTGAGATCTAGACCAGCTCTCTGCTAATGAAGAGTGATTTCGCTGATGGTTCTGAAAATAAAAAGGAATTACAGCACTCCTAGAAAGAGGCTCTCCAGACTAATACAGTTGTTTCAATCAGAAAAATGGTTTCTGTAATCCTACAGATCAAATCCCACTCCCTTAAGTGGCCTGATGTCCCCTCCTACCCACCCACAGCTCATTTCCTCCCCAGAGATGTTTCCTGTGTCTTTCAGGACATTTATCTCTAAGTTATCCAGATTTCTCTTCCTCCTGCCCTGGGCTCAGCAATCACTCCTGGCACCCAGGCTGGACAATCAGCACCATTCCCAACCACATCCACCAGGAAAACTCACCCTGGGCTCTCAGCTGATGATTCCACCCCGTGGCCAGGAGCAGGTGGTGAAAGGCAGAGCTGTTGTCACACACAGCTCTTGCAGGGGTGGAAATGCTCCACATTCAATCATTACCACTTTAATAAGGTGCCAAGTTGAAAAGAGAGGGCAGGGAGTGAATCAACACCCGAGAGAGACATCAACCGCCACCACCTCTTCCTCCTGCAGAACCTGCACCACCACCAACCCCAAACAAGCCATGAACCCCCCCAGAACCATCCTCCACCAAGGCCTGAGCGTGGTTTCCACCTCTGTGAGAATCCACCTCCTCACACAGCCCCATTACACAACACCAGTTGGGCTCAGCTCAGTGTGGGGTTGTTTTCTTCATGCACAGCAACCATTTCCTCTCCACAGCACCAAACCCCTGAGAGGCTCCATCTTCTCTGGCAGCCTGAGCTCTGCCACCCACGCTGCTCACATCCAGGTGAGGAGCTGGGCACAAAGGGGCTGCAGCAGCCCCCGACTGCTCTGAGAGGGAGAAATCCCAAACAGCAACAGCCCAGGCTGATTTCCAGGGCTCCTCCAGGATGATCTGCAGTGCCCTGGCTCAGACGGAGCAGCTCTGGCTGCACCAGCACCCCAATCTCCTCCATCTCCTCCAGAAATGAATCATCAAATGACATTTAAGAACCAGCAGTACGTGTCTGTTAATCATAGCGAGAGGGAGCTGCTGGCTAGCGGGGAATATCCCATCTTAAACCCTTTCTGCAGAGAAATTCAGTAAAATTCCAGGCTGGCTGGAGCTCCCCCTCCAGAGCAGCTCCCCCTGCCCAAGCAGAGCCCTTGGAGCTGCTGCAGGAACCCCAAAGCACCTGCTGGGGGTTGCAGCTCTGCAGGTGCAAAAACAGCAGAGGCTGGACGGGAGCAGTCGGTGCTGGTGGTTTACAGGAGGATTTTCAGTGAAAAAAGCTTCTCCCTGGGCCAGATTTGATCTCTGCAGGGCTCTCGTTCCTGTGTGAAACTCCCACTTCTGCAGCAGCACCTTCTCCTTTTATGCTCAGCTCTAGTTGGGGCCCCAAAGTTCATGGCAAGGATTTTTAATTTTTTCATTTTCTTCTTTTTTAAGCAGACATTTAAAAACTGTGAAGCAGCGTTGCGAACGTTGCTGAGACACAAATCTCATCCTGGGTGCAACACTGCCCAGCCAAACCCTCTGTCCTTCTCCAAGGCAGGCACACACAGTAGCCTCAAGCTCCCAGAAAAGAACCACATTCACCACCGTGCTGATCAGCTCCCAGACTAATCCTGCCCTGAACTTTCCTATCCGCCCCACAGGTGCAATTTTCACCCTCGGTGCAGATTCTGCGAGGCCAAACCACAGATCCCCGCCGGGGAGCCTGACCCTAAAAAAAGATGAAAAAACACCCCGAGAGCAGCGTGGATCCCCGGGAAACGGGGAAACCCGGCTTGGAAAAGGCTGAAAAAACCCCGCAGCGTGCAGACCCCTCAGAGGAGAGGGCAGGACCCCCTCGTGGCCGGCAGCTCTGCCCTGACCCCGGTCCCAGCTCATTTTTGGTGCGGCATCCCCGGCATCCCCGCGTTACCTTGGCAGGGACCTTGCTGTGCGCGCTGCGGAAGAAGGAGGTTTTGGCCGTGAAAAAGCAATCCTCGAGGTCTTCATCCAAGCTGCAGTAGCCGCTGCTCATGGTCATGGGAGCCGGGGGGGCTCGGGGGGACCGAGGCGAGCCCCGCGCTCACATCCCCGGCTCGCCGCTCATCTGCGGCAGCTCCTTCTGCTCATCCTGCCCAGCTATTGCTGCTCGCCGGGGAACCCTTCCCTCGCCTCGCCTCGCCTCCTGCACCCGCCTCCCTGCGCAGCATGGAAGGGGCAGAGCTCCCGCTTCGCTCCGCTCCGCTCCCGGCTCGCTTCGGTTCGCTTCGGTTCGGTTCGGTTCGGTTCGCTCCTCTCGCCGCTCCCGGGGTGCCCGCGCAGCACCGGCAGCAGCGGCAGCATCGCCTCCCCTTCCTGCCCTCGCCTCTCACTGCCGCAGCCCGGCCACTTCCTCTTGCAGAATTCGTGGCCCCGCTCGTAATTTTGGCCCCGGCTCGCCTGGGAGCTCTGGCAGCACCGTGGAGAGGGAAAAGGCGGAGGCACGGAGGGCTGTGGGGGGCTCTGTGCCTGCCACAGCATCCCTGGGAGCTGCCGAGGCTCCAGCCGAGGGAATTGGGGTGGTGGGGATGCAGCTCAGACCCCCTCGGGGTGCCAGGAGCATCGCAAGGGGGTGTCTGTCCATCCTGCAGCGGGTTTCAGAGCAGCGGGAGGAATTTCAGCACCCAGCTTGAGACAGCTTTGACTGCAGCCCAGGAAGAAGCCTCAGCCCCGGGGTGAAGCTGTGACCTTCCTGCTTGGTGGAGATCACTGAGGTTTGTGGGGCCGGGCAGGAAAAGGGCTCTGCTCCCCACAGGGACACCTTCCACTGTGCCAGGGGCTCCCAGCCCTGCCCAGCCTGGCCTTGGGCACTGCCAGGGATCCAGGGGCAGCCACAGCTGTGCCAGGGCCTGCCCACCCTCACAGAGAGGAATTCCTCCCCAGTATCCCATCTCATCTCATCCTGCTCCTCCAGGGCTCCATCCTGCAGCTGATTTCAGAGCAGCAGGAGCAATTTCAACACCCAGCTTGAGGCAGCTCTGACTGCAGCCCAGGAAAAAGCTTCAGCTCCTGGGTGCTGCTTTTACAGCAGCTGTGGCCCTTCCTGCTTGGGGGAAATCACAGGGGAAGGACTCTGCTCCCCGCAGGATCCATGGCAGGGACACCTCCCACTGTCCCAGGTGCTCCCAGCCCTGCCCAGCCTGGCCAAGGGCACTGCCAGGGATCCAGGGCAGCCAGAGCTGCTCTCACCCTGTGCCAGGCCTGCCCACCCTCACTGGGAGGAATTTCTTCCCAATATCTCATCTCATCTTGCTCCTCCAGGGCTCCAAGACCTTCTCACAAGCCAGGGGGAGGTCTTGCAGCCCTGGAGGAGCAAGGTTTTGGCTTCCCACCCAGCACCAAAACCTCTCCTCCTGACACATTGCAGATGTTGCTCCAAACCCTTCCACAGCTGCAACTGCTGAAGAACTTCAATTGCTCCAAAGCTTGGAGAGCTCCGTGCCCACCACAGCAGCATCCCCTGAATGCCAATGGGGATGGAAAGACTGGCAACATCTGCATCCCAGAGAGAGGAAGGCAGGGATCCAAGTGCCTGATTTACAGAGGGAATAAATAAGCCCCGTTCTTATGGCAGCAGCTTGTCCCTGCAGCAGCACAGCCCCCTCTGCTCCACAGGGATAAATTTAGAGGAGAAAGAGGCTTAAATTGAGCATGTGCAACACCAGCAGAAAGTGAGGCTTGGGAGCAGCAGCACTGGGGTCTTCCACGAAGCCTCAGCCCAAAAGTTTCCCAGTGGAACCAGGGTGCAACCTCTGGATTCTCCAAGAATCCCTCATTTATTCCCTGCAGTCCCCCAGCCTGGGACATCAGCTCCATCAAAAATACAACAAAGCCAAATAAACCCAATGCCTTTGGCCCCTTTGTTCAGCAGCAGCTCCATGCAATGGTTCCCTGCACATCAGCCCCCCCAGACCCACAGAGAGACCCTGGTGCTCCTGGGAGGCAGATCTGGGACCCAAATGTAAAACACTCCTAAATACTGAACTGGATCAAAGCCCAAATTATTAATGCCTGGTATTACCTGGTAACAGTCTTTAAATAGGTGATATTAAAATAGTTATTTCTCTGGTGCTTCCACTTTGCTTAATTTTGATAATATGATTTAATGACTTCCAATTATGCCAGCTATTTAATTTTTTTAATGTGTTTTCAGGCCTCTTCCCCTCCTGCCAGTGTAATCAGGTATCCTGTTAGTCTCCTACTGGAATATTGACATTATTTTCCCTCCATCCTCCTCCTTTCCAGCAGCAAAACCTGCCTGGACCAACAGAAACCCTCCAGGAACGTGGCTGCCTGCTCAGATCAAGCAAAGCTGGCAATGATTTTTGCCTGATTATCCATAATGAATGATGGAGTTTTACTGCAGCCATTTACCCTCATTAACCCTCAAATCAGCCCAGGGAGCCCAGGATGCCCTGAGGATTCCGAGGTGTAATCCCCAAGCCTTGGGGATGGGCTGATGGATTTCTGGCTGCTGCTGGAATTGCAGGGACCCTTTTGTTTCCTTGGCCCAGGATGGCTGCCCCTCCCCAGGGTGACACTGGCAGGGTGATGGATGGCCACAAAGCACGGGCTCCCTGTTTGTGATTAGGGCCATCAATAACCCTGGCTGGGCTGAGGGCCCTGAAGGTGAAACGAGCCTCTCTCATTTCTCCAAGAGCCCAGCACTGCTGGGGCCTTGGATGTCACCCAGTGACATCCAAAGGAGGTGGAACCACACACAAATTTAAACTTCAGACACCTGGAAAAACCCACTCTGAGCCATTTGTGATGCATAATTCAGGAATATCAATCCCATCCCACTTCAGATGATTCCTCCTGATCATTTTATTCTGAGCAGCAGCTGCCCAGCAAAGGATGGATGAAAACCAAACCCCACACACCAAACAGAAACCCTACATTGCCTTCAGAAAAGTGCAAATTTCCATCTCCATTTCTGCATGTGTGCAGAAAAAAATAAAGAATTGAAATACTTGAGATAAGATAATAAATAAGAATTGAAAAAAATTAAGAATTGAAATAAGGCTGAAATTGGTATCCTTAGACTTGCATCTTTTCCAACCTTTCCCTTCTCTTCTGCGCAAAAGGGCTCTAAATTTTATCCTGAAGATTTTGAAAGTGCTAGCAGGGTTACACACATGAACAAATCCATGTTTAAAACTTGGAATTTGTCAAAATGTCCTCTTGATACAGAAAAATATACTGAATCAGAAGTGGGGCTACTCATATACAGTTTAAAGAAAGGAAAATTCTTTGAAGATGCTCAGCTCTACATAGAAAAACAACCAAAAATGAAATTTTTGCAAATTTCTGTCTCCATTTCTGCACGAGCACATCAGGGTCCTCCACAGAGAGGGGCATAAACAGGGGATTGTAATGAGGGAGAGAACACAGAACCATGGAACACCTTCATCAAGAGATGAAGGAGAAGGAGAAGGAGAAGACCTTCATCAAGGCTGGAAAAGCCCTTTGACTGGATCCCACCACAGCCACCAAGCCAGGTCACAAAGAGCCACATC
This sequence comes from Agelaius phoeniceus, assembly GCF_051311805.1. Classification (NCBI taxonomy): domain Eukaryota; kingdom Metazoa; phylum Chordata; class Aves; order Passeriformes; family Icteridae; genus Agelaius; species Agelaius phoeniceus. The sequence continues at coordinate 3,916,479 of NC_135289.1, read as the reverse complement.
CACTCATGTGCTGAAGCCTTGGAGGCATGGTGACTCCAGCCAGGTCACAAAGAGCCACATCCACTCCTGTTCTGAACCCTTGGAGGCATGGTGACTCCAGCCAGGTCATGAACAGCCACATCCACTCCTGTTTTGAACACCTGGAGGCATGGTGACTCCAGCCAGGTCACGAACAGCCACATCCACTCGTGTTTTGAACACCTGGAGGCATGGTGACTCCAGCCAGGTCACAAAGAGCCACATCCACTCCTGTTCTGAACACCTGGAGGCATGGTGACTCCAGCCAGGTCACAAAGAGCCACATCCACTCCTGTTCTGAACACCTGGAGGCATGGTGACTCCAGCCAGGTCACAAAGAGCCACATCCACTCCTGTTCTGAAGCCTTGGAGGCATGGTGACTCCAGCCAGGTCACAAACAGCCACATCCAAGCTTGTTTTGAACACCTGGAGGCATGGTGACTCCAGCCAGGTCATGAACAGCCACATCCACTCCTGTTTTGAACACCTGGAGGCATGGTGACTCCAGCCAGGTCACAAAGAGCCACATCCACTCCTGTTCTGAAGCCTTGGTGACCCCACCACGTCCCTTCAGAGCTGCTCCAAACACTTCCCAAAGGCACAGAGAGCCTGCAAGGGCTCCATGCCAGCCACATCCACTCCAGGCAGGTCTCCTGAAGCTTCTCCCCTCCCATCCTCCCCGATCATTTTATTCTGAGCAGCAGCTGCCCAGCAAAGGATGGATGAAAACCAATCCCACACTCAAAACAGAAACCCTACATTGCCTTTGGAAAAGTGCAAATTTCCATCTCCATTTCTGCACGAGTGCATCAGGGGGGTCCTCCACAGAAAGGGGCATAAACAGGGGGTTGTAATGAGGGAGAGAACACAGAACCACGGAATCATCAAGGCTGGAAAAGCCCTTTGACTGGATCCCACCACAGCCACCAAGCCAGGTCACAAAGAGCCACATCCACTCCTGTTCTGAACCCTTGGAGGCATGGTGACTCCAGCCAGGTCACAAAGAGCCACATCCAAGCTTGTTTTGAACACCTGGAGGCATGGTGACTCCAGCCAGGTCACAAAGAGCCACATCCACTCCTGTTCTGAACACCTGGAGGCATGGTGACTCCAGCCAGGTCATGAACAGCCACATCCACTCCTGTTCTGAAGCCTTGGTGACCCCACCACGTCCCTTCAGAGCTGCTCCAAACACTTCCCAAAGGCACAGAGAGCCTGCACAGGCTCCATGCCAGCCACATCCACTCCAGGCAGGTCTCCTGAAGCTTCTCCCCTCCCATCCTCCCTGGTGAGAGCCCCCCTGGCCCTGCAGCCTGTGCCACCCACGCAGCAGCCCCAGACACTGCAGGATTAAAGCCAGGCTGAGCCTTCCAGAGTAAGCCTGGGATTAGTGCACGGCCTAACAGGGATTGAAGAGTCTCCATCCCCCAGGACTACTGAAACTCTCAAAACAAGGCTGGCAGCCAGCATCCCTTGGAGATCCACGCTCCTGCCCTGGGAAATGCATTTCTGGTGCTGATGTGTGCACCCTGTGATGGAACAATCCAGCCCCAGCCCAGTATCAATCCTCTCTCACAGGCACTGCTGTCACTGTCATGTTTTCTGGAAAAATCCCTTTGCCCAGGATTCTCCTCCTGGGAAGCTTCAGAGACAAAGGAAAACAATAATTATCTGATTTGCTTCTCCTGTGTTTTGCTCCTTTGGAATGTATTTGGACTTTGTTTACCCACAGGTGATTGTTTCATTGGATTCCTGTGAATTGTTTTGATTTATTGGCCAATTATGGTCAAGCTGTGTTGAGGCTCTGGAAAGAGTCACAAGTTTTCATTATTATCTTTTTAGCATTCTGTAAGTATCCTTTCTGTATTCTTTAGTATAGTTTAGTTTAGTATTCTGGAAAGAGTCACCAGTTTTCATTATTATCTTTCAGCCTTCTGTAAATATCCTTTCTGTATTCTTTAGTATAGTTTAGTATTCTTTAATATCATATAGTTTAGTATAGTTTAGTTTAATAGAATTTAGTATTAAAATTAAAATTTAATAGAATTTAGTTAGCTTAATAGTTAATAGAATTTAGTATTAGAATTTAGTTTAGTATTCTTTAATATTATATTATATTCTTTAATGTAACATAGTATCATAATTATAATCAATATAATAGGTGTATCACTTGGTGAGAAATTGAGGTTTTGGGGTTTTTAGTATGTTGTGGATGGAAGCAAGATGGAGGGCACAGGGTGTCCTCCTGGGTTTCTTCTTCTTCCTCCTTCTCCATGGGTTTGGGTGGCATTTTGTAATTGGGTAGAAAAATCCACATTGTGGGCTCTTTAGGACCAGTTATTGGGTTAAAAGGGAAATAATCCAGGTGTCAGTTCTTAACTGGATTGTTTGGTTTTAAAGACCTTGGATCAAGAGATTGTTGGCCATTTTTGTGGTGCTTTTCCAGCCTGCTGAGCCTGGTGTGGGCAGCGTGCAAAACTCTGGGTAAGACAATAATAAACAAGAACCTGAAGAGCAAAAAAATCCAGTGGCTCTCTCCTTCCTGAGACAAAACTGCTCCAGGAGGGCCTCCCAGCCTGAGTCCCAGAATTCAGGGAATTGGCAACAGGTACCGGGTGACACCTCGGTGACAATGCTGGGCTGCAGGTGGCACCTCAGTGACACTCATGGGCAACAGGTGACACCTCAGTGACACTCCCAGGCTGCAGGTGACACCTCAGTGACACTCCCAGGCTGCAGGTGACACCTCAGTGACACTCATGGGCAACAGGTGACAACCCAGTGACACTCATGGGCAACAGGTGGCACCTCAGTGACACTCATGGGCAACAAGTGGCACCTCAGTGACATTCCTGGGCTGCAGGTGACACCTCAGTGACACTCATGGGCAGCAGGTGACAACACAGTGACACTCATGGGCTGCAGGTGACACCTCGGTGACACTCCTGGGTTGCAGGTGACACCTCGGTGACACTCATGGGCAGCAGGTGACAACACAGTGACACTCATGGGCAACAGGTGGCACCTCAGTGACATTCCTGGGCTGCAGGTGGCACCTTGGTGACACTCATGGGCAACAGGTGACACCTCAGTGACACTCATGGGCAACAGGTGGCACCTCAGTGACATTCCTGGGCTGCAGGTGACACCTTGGTGACACTCATGGGCAGCAGGTGGCACCTCAGTGACACTCATGGGCAGCAGGTGGCACCTCAGTGACATTCCTGGGCTGCAGGTGACAACACAGTGACACTCATGGGCAGCAGGTGGCACCTCAGTGACACTCATGGGCAGCAGGTGGCACCTCAGTGACATTCCTGGGCTGCAGGTGACACATTGGTGACACTCATGGGCAACAGGTGACACCTCAGTGACACTCATGGGCTGCAGGTGACACCTCAGTGACACTCCCAGGCTGCAGGTGACACCTCGGTGACACTCCAGAGCCCTCTGTCCCCTTGTGATCTGCTCTGTGCAGGTCACCCCCAGGCTGTGCCCCCCCAGAGGCCCCTCCCCACGTACCTGGCTGCAGGGTGGCACCCCGAGGGTGCTCTCTGGGGACAGCTGGCTCTGGCACTGGCCTGGCCGGCGACAATCCAGCTGGATGAGGCTGCGGCACTCCTGGTGACACGTGTACCTGCAGTCTGCAGGGACAAAGGGACAGCGTGAGGCACCAGGGCTGCCCCGGGCTGGGGACACTGGGGACAGCACGGAGGGACGGGGCTGCAGCAGAGGGATCAGAGCACGGCCAGAGCTGGGGCACGGGCACAGGTGCCTTCAACACACCTGTCCCTGTGCAGGCACACGTGTCCCCTTCAACACACCTGTCCCTGTGCAGGCACACATGTCCCCTTCAACACACCTGTCCCTTTGCAGGCACACATGTCCCCTTTAACACACCTGTCCCTTTGCAGGCACACATGTGCCCTTCAACACACCTGTCCCTGTGCAGGCACACATGTCCCCTTTAACACACCTGTCCCTGTGCAGGCACACATGTCCCCTTCAACACACCTGTCCCTGTGCAGGCACACATGTGCCCTTTAACACACCTGTCCCTTTTAACACACATGTCCCCTTCAACACACATTTCTCTGTTCAGCCACATGTCCCTATTCAGGCACATATGTCCCTTTTAACGCACATGTTCCTTTGAACACAGGTGTTCCCTTTAACACATGTCCCTGTTCAGGCACACATGTCCCCTTTTAACACACCTATCCCTTTTAACACACATGTCTCTGTTCAGCCACATGTCCCTTTTAACACAGGCCCCTGTTCAGGCACATGTCCCTTTTAACACACATGTTCCTTTTAACACACATGTCCCTGTTCAAGCACACGTTCCTTCTAATACACATGTCCTTTCTAACACACGTGTTCAGGCACATGTTCACCAATCACCCCTGGAGGGTGCAGGGACACAGTGCCACCATCAGCTCCAGAGAGGGCAGGGACACGGTGCCACCATGGCCCCAGAGAGGGCAGGTCCCGGGTGCCACCATGGCCCCAGCTCCCCCCTGGACAGGGCAGGGACACGGTGCCACCATGGCCCCAGAGAGGGCAGGGACACGGTGCCACCAAAGCCCCAGAGAGGGCAGGTCCCAGGTGCCACCAAAGCCCCAGAGAGGGCAGTCCCGGGTGCCACCATGGCCCCAGCTCACCCCTGGACAGAGCAGGGACACGGTGCCACCATGGCCCCAGAGAGGGCAGGTCCCAGGTGCCACCATGGCCCCAGAGAGGGCAGGTCCCGGGTGCCACCATGGCCCCAAATCACTCCTGGACAGGGCAGGTCCCAGGTGCCACCATGGCCCCAGAGAGGGCAGGGACACAGTGCCACCATGGCCCCAGAGAGGGCAGGTCCCGGGTGCCACCATGGCCCCAGCTCCCCCCTGAACAGGGCAGGGACACGGTGCCACCAAAGCCCCAGAGAGGGCAGGTCCCGGGTGCCACCATGGCCCCAAATCACTCCTGGACAGGGCAGGTCCCAGGTGCCACCATGGCCCCAGAGAGGGCAGGTCCCGGGTGCCACCATGGCCCCAGCTCACCCCTGGACAGGTCCCAGCAGGGCCTGAGCTCCTGCCCCAGGTGCAGCAAGGCTTTTCTGTGCCTGTTTTCCTTGGATGCTGCCCCAGTGGCAGACATTAACCCATTCGTGCCCGGGTGATCTGCACAGAGCAGCTTTAACCCCTTCAGGCACAGGGCCCTGCTCAGCCCCAGCTGCAGAGGGGCACGTTTGGCACAGGCAGCTCCATTATCCCAAATTTGTGACCATCACTGCTGCAAGCCCCAGCTCCTCCAAAGCCTCCTGACTGCAGTGACCAACCTGCTGCCACTTTAATGGCCCACCTGAGCCTTTTAATTTTTAACTGCCAGACAAACAGCCTCACATTTACTTTCTACACTGCCCAAAATTCCAGAGCGGTCACCAACCTGGAAAAAAAATAATTCTATCCTAAAAACAAGGCAAGAGATTTGATTCCACAGGGGGATGTGAGTGCCTGTCCCTGCACCAGCCCCAAGGCCTTGCAAAGAACCACTGAACTTTTATTTTAGATATACATCTTCTTTCTTTTTCCTTTTGCTTCCTTTTCCTTTTTTTCTTTTTCCTTTAGCATTTGGGTCATTGGTTTTGAATGTCTGGGGCTTGCAGGAAAGCAAAGTAATATCCCATGTTTGCTCTGGAAACTGATTTCTGCTCAAATTTATTTTAAATATATATATTCTTTATTTTTTGTTTTTCTTACTTTTCCTTTTTCTTTTCTTTTTTTTTTTTTCCCTTTAGCATTTGGGTCATTGGTTTTGAACGTCTGGGGCACGCAGGAAAGCAAAGGAATATCCCATGTTTGCTCTGGAAACTGATTTCTGCTCAGCTCTGGTGAATTCTGTAATGCCTGAGAATGAAAATGAGTGAGAGGAGCTGAAGCAGTGCTGGGAGCTGCTGCCTGAGGGGGGGAACATCAACCTCCAGAGGAAACAGGGAAATCATTTATCATTTATCATTTAACATTCATCTGGCATGAGCTGTCTGTCATTCTCCTATTCCAAGCCAGTTGTCTCAAGTCAGCCTGGGGGAAAAGCAGGGAGATTTGGCTTTTTCTTTTTTTTTTTTTTTTAATTTTAATTAGAGATAAGCTGCAGTTACACAGTGATTTAATGCATGACCTTTGCAGCAACTGGAACAGCTTTTCAATGGGGGACATTGGCCAAGTCTTTGCTGGAGCTGCCAGCTGGAGAATGCTCCAGCTGTGGCTTCACCTGAGCATCTGCCACCACCACAACGTCCCCTCTGTCCCCTGTGCCCGGATTTTCACATTTGGGCAGCCAAAGGTGTCACACAGGAAATCTGCACCACAGAAACGCCAATCGCCAGGCACCTCCTCCCACTGTGGCATTTCTCCGTGGGATTAAAGGGTGACACCTCCTTAGTCACCGTCACCTATTACCAGACCCTAATCACCGCCGATCCGGTGGGGAACGCTAATTTTAGAAACCCTGCACAGCTTTAGGAAGCAGCCACGTGAGCAGTTTGCCGAGAGGAGCAGGATGCCTCCACTTAGGCTTGAAGATAATTTCCATTCCAGTCAAACAATGGAACACTTGGAAATGGAGGGGTTTAAAAAAAAAAAAAGAGAGAGAAAAAGGTCATGATATTGTGAAAAGCTTTGGTGGCTGAAGGGAATTTCCCTTTTTTCACAGGTAAAGTCACTCAGGGGGATGAAATGGGCAATATAAATGCCCATTAAATGCTCCATCACTGCAGTCTCACCTTGGCACTTTTTGGTCTAAACCAGATGGTTTGGACTTCAAAAGAAACTTTCATAATCCTGTTGTTTATTGCTTGCATTTCGTAGATTTAACACACATGTCCCCTTTAACACATGTCCCTTTTAACACACATGTCCCCTTTAACACACATGTCCTTTTTAATACACGTCTCTTTTAACACACATGTCCCCTTTAACACATGTCCCTTTTAACACACATGTCCCTGTTCAGGCACACATGTCCCTTTTAACACATCCCCTTTAACACATGTCCTTTTTAATACATGTCCCTTTAACACAGGTCCCTGTTCAGGCACACATGTCCCATTTAATGCACATGTCCCTGTTCAGGTACACAGGCCAAGAAATGCTAATAGTGTTCTGTAATCAGGGAATAGTTGGTTTCTGATTGTGCTGGTGTGAATTACAACAACTGTTATTGTCTCACCCTTCAAATGAGAAATGGAATAAAAGTTTTTAAAACACCTCTCAGTTGCCTCATCTCTGGTCAGCAAAGGGCATAGTTATATTTCTGATTGTTACTTAAAGCATTTTTTTGCTTGCACTGAGCACTGCTATATTACAACACAGCAATTTAATGCTGTGAAAGCCTAGTTAGTTCAAAGGGCATAAATTGTGTTCAATAATAGTTACAAGTTATTGTTTGAAAAAGTCTTGTTGATTCTAAGGTCTTAATTGAAAACTTTCTTCCATGTCTATACTTGTATCTATTATCTCTGTGAGATTTTGACAACTCTCTGTGAATTTATTTTTTATTTCTCTCTCTTGCATGATAAAAACTTCTTTGATAGTTTTGTTCATCATTTGTTGCACACACTGAAGTATGCAGGGTGTTACTACTGATGTAACTACTAAAACAATACATAGAGACTTATCTTGCAAAGCTTTTTTAGCTAAGGTGCAAAGCTCCATTCTTGGAACAAATCATTTAACTAGGACTCACTATCTTCTTTCATTTGAGCTGTCAAATCTTTTAGCTTTTGTGGATGGACTCAGAATGATCTGACAGGTTCACACAGCACAATCTGTGAGGTCCCTGTGCCACTGCAGCCCCTGGCAGTGACAGAGCTGTCACCCCAGCTGCTGGCACGATTTAACCAAGCCCAAATGCCCCTCTGGGGTGGCAGCTGGGACAGCAGCCATGCCCTGTGCTCCTGCCAGAGGAGCCAGAGGGGCAGGTGAAGCCACCTGGTGCCACAGGTGTGGTGCCAGCCCTGTGCCCACCCAGGCAGGATCCCTGTGTCCGTGCTCACAGGGGTCTCAGGATGAGGGAAGAGACTCCACATTTTAGAAGGCTTGATTTGTTATTTTATGATATATATTATATTAAAACTATACTAAAAGAATAGAAGAAAAAGACCTCATCAGAAGGCTGGCTAAGAATAGAAAGGAATGATAACAAAGGTTTGTGGCTCAGACAGAGAGTCCGAGCCAGCTGGGCTGTGATTGGCCATTAATTAGAAACAACCACATGGGACCAATCCCAGATGCACCTGTTGCATTCCACAGCAGCAGATAATCATTGTTTGCATTTTGTTCCTGAGGCCTCTCAGCTTCTCAGGAGGAAGAATCCCAAGGAAAGGATTTTCCATAAAAGATGCCTGCGACAGATCCCCACGTCCAGGCTGGGCTCAGCAGTGCCAAGGCAAACCCCACACCCCAAAAACCAGCAGCAAACCCATTCAAAACCCCCTAAATCCCATCAGCACCTACCTGGAAGCAGCAGCACCTCCCTGCTGGGCCTCCTGGCTGGGCACAGTCCCCTGGAGCAGGGCTTGCCTCGGGGGAAATGCCTGAAGATTTGACGGATTCTCTTTGTTACAAGCCCAAAACAAGAGGCTGCTCCCTCCTCCCCCTCTGGCATCCTCCAGGAGCTCCTCAGGCACGTCCCAACCCCAAATGCTCTGGGATACAACTTGCTCCAGGGCCTGCTCTGTCTGCTCCCACCAGAGGCCTTTTCCCCCACGGAGATAAAGCCCTGACATTGGCCGTTTACAACCTGCTGCCATCTCAAGGGTTATTTATTTCTTTTTCTGAGCAGCTCAGGGCTCTTGCATCTCCTGTAAGCCATGGAAAACTTTCTATTTCTGGGGCTTTTTGCTTGATAAGATAAAATAACCCAACGGAAGAGATTAGGGAGAGAAAGCACAGGACTGGGCCCTGTGCAGGGAGGTCTCTTCCCCCCATCCTCCCTTCTCTCTTTGCTGCTTTTCAGCACTTTTAAGGACTGCTTTTTCAGTCTTTAAAAGTTTGAGGGATAAAAAAAAGCCCCCAGTGTTTAATCAGAGGTTAAAGGAACACACTGAGATTAATTATGTTTATAATATTGATTTAAACTCTGCACATAGTTAAGAGAGGCTCGTAGAGCCATCCATGAAAATCAGGATCAGGGCTTTAAGTGACTTTTTAGCGATAGGATAAGAAGGGTGGCTTTAAAGAGATTTAGATGAGATATTGGGAATGAATTGTTCCCAGTGAGGGTGGGGAGGCCCTGGCACAGCTGGGGCTGCCCCTGGATCCCTGGAAATGTTCCAGGCCAGGCTGGACAGGGCTGGGAGCACCTGGGGCAGTGGAAGGTGTCCCTGCCATGGCTTTGAGCTCCTTCCCACCCAAACCATCCCACGGTGGATCAGTCACAGCTGTACCAGGTGTCCTGGGATGGGACACAAACACCAGTTCAGCAATGCCCCTGGAATCTGCCACTTTGTACCCAGTCCCCACGCCCTCCCTGCTCAGGACAAACACCCAGCACCACACAGGGCGTGAAAAAGATGGAATTCAACCAGTCCAAACCCCACCCTGAGCAGCAAAAGCACTGAGTCCTCTCAGGGGGCTTTGCAGCCACCTCTCTCCTTCCCAGAGCCACACCAGCAAACTCCACCGAGCTCCAGTGGGATAAAACAGAGAGAGAAACCCCAAAACCAACCTGGAAGGTGAGAGATGGAGACCAGCAAACTCCACTGAGCTCCACTGGGATGGAGCAGAGAGAGAAACCCAGAAACCAACCTGAAAAGTAGGGAGAAGCCCAAAAACCAACCTGCAAGGAGATGGAGACCAGCAAACTCCACCGAGCTCCACTGGGATAAAACAGAGAGAGAAACCCAAAAACCAACCTGAAAAGTAGGGAGAAGCCCAAAAACAAACCTGCAAGGTGAGAGATGGAGACCAGCAAACCCCACTGAGCTCCACTGGGATGGAGAAGAGGGAGAAACCCAGAAACCAACCTGAGAGAGCCGCTCTCAAACCTGAAACCCAAAAACCAACCTGCAAGGTGAGAGATGGAGACCAGCAAACTCCACTGGGATAAAACAGAGAGAGAAACCCCAAAACCAACCTGCAAGGTGAGAGATGGAGACCAGCAAACTCCACTGAGCTCCACTGGGATGGAGCAGAGGGAGAAACCCAAAAACCAACGAGCAAAGCAGGGAAAAGCCCAAAAACTAACCTGCAAGGTGAGAGATGGAGACCAGCAAACTCCACTGAGCTCCAGTGGGATAAAACAGAGAGAGAAACCCAAACACCAACCTGAAAAGTAGGGAGAAGCCCAAAAACCAACCTGCAAAGCAGGAAATAGCCCAAAAACCAACCTGGAAGGTGGGAGCTGGAGACCAGCAAACCCCACTGGGATAAAACACAGAGAGAAACCCAAAAACCAACCTGGAAGGTGGGAGCTGGAGACCAGCAAACTCCACTGGGATAAACAGAGAGAGAAGCCCAAAAACCAATGTGCAAAGTAGGGAGAAGCCCAAAAACCAACCTGCAAGGAGCTGGAGACCAGCAAACCCCACTGAGCTCCACTGGGATAAAACAGAGAGAGAAACCCAAAAACCAACCTGAAAAGTAGGGAGAAGCCCAAAAACCAACCTGCAAGGTGAGAGATGGAGACCAGCAAACCCCACTGAGCTTCACTGGGATAAAACAGAGAGAAACCCAAAAACCAACCTGCAAGGTGGGAGCTGGAGACCAGCAAACCCCACTGAGCTCCACTGGGATGGAGAAGAGGGAGAAACCCAAAAACCAATGAGCAAAGCAGGGAGAAGCCCAAAAACCAACCTGGAAGGTGAGAGATGGAGACCAGCAAACCCCACTGAGCTTCACTGGGATAAAACAGAGGGAGAAGCCCAAAAACCAACGTGCAAGGTGAGAGATGGAGACCAGCAAAGTCCACTGAGCTCCACCAGGATGGAGCAGAGGCAGAAACCCAAAAACCAATGCGCAAGGTGAGAGCTCCACTGGGATAAAACAGAGAGAGAAGCCCAAAAACCAGCCTGGAAGGTGGGAGATGGAGACCAGCAAACCCCACTGAGCTCCACTGGGATAAAACACAGAGAGAAACCCAAACACCAACCTGCAAGGTGGGAGCTGGAGCCTTGGCTGGCGTCTCTCCCCATAAACCCTTCCCAAGGCACCCAGGTGGAATGCAGCAGGAAACATCGCCCTGGAGAGCTGGGGCACCCCGGGCGCCTGTGCCACAGCTCTGGGCAGGTCCCTGTCCCTGTCCCTGTCCCTGCCCACAGCCCCATCCCCGCCCGGGGAGGGGCACACCCTGCCTGCAGTGGGCGGGAGGCACCCCTGGACCCCACCCTGTCCCCACCCATCCCCACCTGGCAGCAGGAAAAGCTGCAGGGATCTGCCCGGATCAGCTGAATGGGACAGAAATGCAAAGTGCTGTGGGTCCTGTCGGCGATCGTTGTTTACAGTGGTGGGGCTGAGTGTGGGAGGAGAGACACAAAAACCACAGCAGCAGCAGCAGCAGAGGGCGAGCAGAGCCTCGTGCGGGTAAAGGACTCGGTAAAGAGCTCGTTATCTTAAACAAACGGCTCCCTGAGAACCAGCAGGGTTAGAACTGAAGTTTGCTCTACAAATCACAAAGAGAAATCGTGTTTTACCAGCTTAAGGAAACAGGGGCTGATTCAGCACAGGGCCCTGAAAACAGCAGGAGCTGCTCAGGGAGATCGGGGCGGCTCCAGGGCAGAGGCACAAACCCCATTTGGGAGCTCAGGGGCTTTGCTGGGCTGAGCACAGGCACAAACCCCATTTGGGTGCTGAGCTGAGCAGAACAGAGGCACAAACCCCATTTGGATCCTGAGCTGAGCACAGCAGAGGCAAAAACCCCATTTGGATGCTGAGCTGAGCAGAGGAACAAACCCCACTTGGATGCTGAGGTCTCAGCTTTGTTGGGCTGAGTAGAGGAACAAACCCCATTTGGATCCTGAGGTCTCAAGCTTTGCTGGGCTGAGCAGAGGCACAAACCCCATTTGGGTGCTCAGGTTTTTGCTGAGCAGAGGCACAAACCCCATTTGGGTGCTGAGCTGAGCAGAACAGAGGCACAAACCCCATTTGGATCCTGAGGTGCTTTGCTGCACAGAGCAGAGGCACAAACCCCATTTGGATCCTGAGGTGCTTTGCTGCACAGAGCAGAGGCACAAACCCCATTTGGGTGCTGAGGTCTCAGCTTTATTGGGCTGAGCACAGGCACAAACCCCATTTGGATGCTCAGGTTTTTGCTGAGCAGAGGCACAAACCCCATTTGGATGCTGAGGTCTCAGCTTTGCTGGGCTGAGCAGAGGCACAAACCCCACTTGGATGCTGAGGTCTCAGCTTTGCTGGGCTGAGCAGAGGCACAAACCCCATTTGGGTGCTCAGGTTTTTGCTGAGCTGGGTCTGTGTGGCAAGAGCTGCAGATCAAAGCTGGCTCCAGCTTTGCAGAGGTGCTGGGCACGCTCTGAGGTTTCCCTGCAGGGCTGCCCCACGCCAGCCCTGCCCACAAGGGAAGCAGCCAGGGCTGGTTTCCTTGCAGAGAAACCACCCTCCAGCCAGCCACGTGCTGTTTTATCAACAGAAATATCAAAATACTTCATTTTCGCTTATCAGAGACACCAAGGGAAGCGCCTGAGCCATTCCCACCCAACCTCTCCCAGTAGGAAGCTGCCCCAACTCCGAGCCCAGCCTGGTTTCTGTGCTGTCCCAAAGGCCAGTGGCACACACAGAGGGCTTTGAAGCTGCCATGAGTCACCAGGACACCCAAGAACTGCACCCAAACACCCCAGAGCACCTCTGCACCCTGCTCCTCCCTGCTGGGAGAAGCTGGCAGGAAAAGCTGTCTGTCCCCCAGCAGCAGGACAGGCATTTACACCCACGCAGAGGTGATTTATTTTACTGCAGACAGCTCTGAGAGCTGACAACACAAAGCCACACACGTTAGACAGGAGCTATTCAAGGCACAGCTACTCCTCCTGCCCAAACCATGCCCTCCAAGGCTGAAAATGAGGATTTTTCAGGGAATTCCTGTAGGATTTGCTCCCACCTCCCCATCCTTTCATGCTGACACCAGTTGGGAGCAGGATGCTGGATGTCTGTCCTGCACAGAGCCTGGAAAATTCCAAATAAAAGCAGGGGGAAAAAAAAGGCTCCCATGCCTCAGGCAACACCTGCACCAGCCTCAGGGGCAGCACCCACAGGCAGGGCTTGGGTTAAAATCAGAGAGGGTCCCCCTGAGACTCCTTTTCTCCAGAATGAACTGTAAATAATCACAATAAATTAGTATATTATAATATATTATTTAATATATCCAATATATAAATATTAAATATTTAATAATAATATTTAATATTAATATATTAAATATTTAACAGTAATATTTAATATTAATATATTAAATACATTAATTTATTTAATTTATTATATATAATGTAATATATATTATATATTAAATTTAAAATAAAATTATTTAAATAAATTATATAATATAATAAATAAAATAAATAAATTTTAAAAAATAAATAAAATAAATAAATGAATGTCGCTTTCCCATTTTACTAAATACAGCCAGATCTGACGTAAATAAAAATAGGCCAGAACTGCACAAACAAAAACCTGAGTATCCTCGGGCTGCAAGTCAAAAGCGAACAAGCAGCAACTCTACATCAGAAAGAAAAAAAAAATAAATGTTCACCAAAGGGGGAGAGCACGCCCTGTCTGCAGCTCTCAGGCATTTTTAATGGGAATCACTATTGGGATGACAGGGAATGCAGATATGAGTGTCCCTGCCCCCCATCCCGGTTGTTTGGGGAGTTTTTGAGGCAGAACTACTCCCACGGTCTGCATAATTCTGCGAAATGAAAAGGGAAATGGACTTATTTAAAATCTGTTTCAATATTAGTATGGAAAACATCCTGCCAGTGAGAAGTCCCTCAAACCAGCTCTTTATGCAGCATTTCGCAACACCACAAAATTCTGTGAGTTTCTACTTCAAGTCAGGATTTCAAAGCACAAAAATCTCACCTCGCACCTCACCCCAGCTTCAAGGGCTGGTGAAAAAGCCTCGACAAAGATTTTCCCCCTTAAATAAACCTCATTTCTGCTAAACTCGACATTCCTTTAAGCACACCCGTTCATGCCGGGAGCTCCCAGCCCCGGGGAATCACCTGGCCCTCGGCAGCTTTTGAGGGAATGAACCAGGAATGCCAGGCAGAAAGCAAAGGTGCACCCTAGAAATCAGATTTACATCAGATTTACATCAGATTTACATCCCCCTCCTCCCACCAGGGTGCCAGCCCCGCCGTGTCCCCGCGTCGCGTTGTGCTGGCGCGGCTGGGTGACATTTAATTAACAGCAGTCATTAGGGCTAAGCCCTAATTCGCTGCAGCAGGGCCAGATGGTGCTGCTGCCTCCCCCGACCGCCCTCCATCCCAAACGGCGCCGGGAGGCACCGGAGAGAGCCCTGCCCGCCCCACAAATCCCCCAAAAAACACTGAATGGGTTTGTGAGCTAAGGAAAGCCAAGCTGGGCACCAGAACTGCCCCGGTGCCCCCTAAACAAGCCCAAAAATGAGCAGCGACCATTCCCCCACCCCCAGTGGGACGGGTCAGACCCAAATTCGCACCGGCACGGCCTCGCTGCCCTCCACACCCGCACCGAGGGCATCCCCACAGGTGCAGGTGATGTGGGCGCAAAGCTGCAGGGAACGGCAATCAGCACTGACACATTCTCAAAAAAATCAAAATCCCCCAAAAATCAACAGGCTCCTGACCCCCACCAGGAAATTTTCAAGTCCCTCAAGGCCCAGAAGCTGCATCCCAAAAGAGTTTCTCCGAGTGAGCGGGGCAGGAGCGGTTTCACAGCCAGCAGGGCTCAAATCCCGAAGTTATCAGTGACAGCTTTGCAAAAACCTCTTCTTGTCCCCTCCCGCCACACCTGACCCGGGTCACTCCTCACCAGGGAGCGGGAGCAGCACCCGGGACAGGGCACAGGGCGGGGGCGTCACCGCACAGCCCCAGCTGGGTCCCCTCTGTGCCCACTCCCAGCCAGGGGAAACGTGAATCAACCTCTCCTGCAGAGCATCCACAGCACCAGCACAGCCCGGATCCACACCAGGGAGCACTGGCACAAATCATCCCTGGCACAATCAATGGCACAAACCATCCCTGGCACAATCACTGGCACAAACCATCATTGGCACAAACAGTGACATAAACCATCCCTGGCACAAACCATCACTGGCACACACCATCAATGGCACAAACCATCCCTGGCACAAACCATCCCTGGCACAAACCATCACTAGCACAAACAATCAATGGCATAAACATCATTGGCACAAACCATCCCTGGCACAATCAATGGCACAAACCATCCCTGGCACAAACCATCCCTGGCACAAACAATCAATGGCACAAACCATCCCTGGCACAAACCATCCCTGGCACAAACCATCACTGGCACAAACCATCCCTGGCACACACCATCCCTGGCACAAACTATCCCTGGCACACACCATCACTGGCACAACTTCCCTCACCCGGGGCTCGGGCAGAGCTTCAGGCACAAATTCTCGAGGACTTTACCCCTCGCTGGGAAGCTTTACATAGGCCAACCCTCCCTGCTCACCGCGAGCTGCCGATGCCAACCCCGCCCAGCAGCGATCATCTCCTCTTTCCTGGAAAAGCTGCATTTTCCAAACCCGCCCGGCGGCACCGCACCCACACGCGGAGACCCCGGCCCGGCCCGGTCCCTCCCGGTGCGCAGCCCCCCGGGGGAGCGGGGGGACCCGGCCCGGTGCCAAACCGGACCCCAGGGGTGCAGAGCTGGGGCAAGGGGAGGGAGAGGGGCCGGGGGGAGAATCCGGGCAGGGTGAGGGATGCGGGGAGGGCAGGGGTGCGGGACAGCGAGGGGCAGGCAGGGGACAGTGAGGGGCAGGCAGGGGACAGTGAGGGGCAGGCAGGGGAAAGCAAGGGGCAGGCAGGGGACAGCGAGGGGCAGGCAGGCGACAGGCAGGATGGGATAAGCAGGGGACAGCGAGGGGACAGTGAGGGGCAGGCAGGGGACAGGCAGGGGCAGGCAGGGGCAGGCAGGGGACAATGAGGGGCAAGCAGGGGACAGCGAGGGGCAGGCAGGGGACAGCGAGGGGCAGGCAGGGGACAGTGAGGGGCGGGCAGGGGACAGGCGGGGGATAGCGAGGGGCGGGCAGGCGACAGGCAGGGGAACGGCAGAGGATAGAGAGGGGCAAGCAGGGGAAAGCGAGGGGCAGGCAGGGGACAGTGAGGGGACAGAGATGGGCAGGCAGGGGACAATGAGGGGCAGGCAGGCGACAGCGAGGGGCAGGCAGGCGACAGGCAGGGGCAGGCAGGGGCAGGCAGGCGGCAGGCAGGGGCAGGCAGGGTGGGATAAGCAGGGGACAGCACTCACAGTCGCAGCGCAGGGCGCGCTCCCGCACCGCCTCCCCGCACAGGTCGCACCATCCCCGGCGCGGCAGGCGCGGGGCGAAGCGGTGCCCGCGGCCGCGCTCGGGGGGCTCTCCGGCCGCCCCGAAGATGCTCCGCACGTCGGGCAGCAGCCGCGGGGCTCCCCCGCGCCGCCGCAGCCGCCGCGCAGCCCTGGCCCCGCCGGGGCTCCCCTCGGGACGGGCGGGGGTCGCGGCGGGGCCCGGCGGGCGGCGGCGCATGGAGCCGGGCACGGGGGGCGGCAGCGGGCGGGGGCACGGCCCCACGGCCGGCGATGCCATGGGCTCGCAGCGGCGGCGGCGGGGCGGGGCGGGCGCTCGGCCCGGCCGGAGGGAGGAGACGCGGCGGGGAGGGCGGGGGTGGCACCGGGAGCGGCCCCGGGGCGCCCCTCCCGTGGGGACACCCTCGGGGTCAGGGTCAGGGTCGGGGTCGGGGCGCTCCGCGCTCGCTGCCCCCGCGGTGCTGGCGCTGCTCGCCCCGCGTTCCCCGGCGCGCACCGGAATGTCCCCGTGCTCTGCCGCCGGGAATCCCCGCTCAGATGGGACTGGGATTCCCCGGGCAAGGGGTCCGTGCATTCCCCGGGGGGCTCTCCCTGCCGGACAATCACCCCCGCGGGGCTGGGGTTCCCCAGGGGGGTCCGTGCATCCCCCGGGGGGCTCTCCCTGCCGGACAGTCACCCCGTGGGGCTGGGGGTCCGTGCATCCCCCGAGGGGCTCTCCCTGCCAAACAGTCACCCCGCGGGGCTGGGGTTCCCCAGGAGGGGTCTGGGTATCCCCCGGGGGGCTTTCCCCGCCGCACAATCACCCTCGTGGGGTTGGGGTTCCCCGGGGGGCTCTCCCCTCCGGACAGTCACCCCGTGGGGCTGGGGTTCCCCGGGGTTCCGTGCATCTCCCGGGGGGCTCTCCCTGCCGGACAGTCACCCCTGTGGGTGGGATTTGTGACCCTGCCCTGCTGCTCCCTGGGATGGGGCTGTGGATGGGGGACAGCCCATAAATCACTCTGGGGACAGCCCATAAATCACTCTGGGGACAGGCGGTGGGGGGGCGGCCGAGGGGCAGCGTGGCTGAGCCTTCTCACAAACATCTCCTGCTCCCACCCCCAGCCCATTCCCCGGGGGGCTCTCCCTGCCCGACAGACACCCCGTGGGGCTGGGGTTCCCCGGCGAGGGGGTCCCTGCATCCCCCGGGGCTCCCACAAAGCACAGCCAGAGGATTTTCCCCAGCGCAGCCGCGTCCCCGGCGCTTTGTCACGGCTCTGTCCCCGTGGGAGCAGCACGGTCACACGTGGGGAGAAGCCCCTGTCCCTCTGTGGGGCTGTGACACGCAGGGATTCCCTCCCCCAGCTGATCTCCCGTGGGAAACCTGAAAGGGAAAATATGGCAGCAGCTCGGGCTGCTCCATGCAGGTATTCTGTACCAGGAGTTTGTCTTGTCTTCTTTTCTTTCGTTCCCTCCCTATCAAATCCTTCCTTCCTTCCTTCCTTCCTTCCTTCCTTCCTTCCTTCCTTCCTTCCTTCCTTCCTTCCTTCCTTCCTTCCTTCCTTCCTTCCTTCCTTCCTTCCTTCCTTCCTTCCTTCCTTCCTTCCTTCCTTCCTTCCTTCCTTCCTTCCTTCCTTCCTTCCTTCCTTCCTTCCTTCCTTCCTTCCTTCCTTCCTTCCTTCCTTCCTTCCTTCCTTCCTTCCTTCCTTCCTTCCTTCCTTCCTTCCTTCCTTCCTTCCTTCCTTCCTTCCTTCCTTCCTTCCTTCCTTCCTTCCTTCCTTCCTTCCTTCCTTCCTTCCTTCCTTCCTTCCTTCCTTCCTTCCTTCCTTCCTTCCTTCCTTCCTTCCTTCCTTCCTTCCTTCCTTCCTTCCTTCCTTCCTTCCTTCCTTCCTTCCTTCCTTCCTTCCTTCCTTCCTTCCTTCCTTCCTTCCTTCCTTCCTTCCTTCCTTCCTTCCTTCCTTCCTTCCTTCCTTCCTTCCTTCCTTCCTTCCTTCCTTCCTTCCTTCCTTCCTTCCTTCCTTCCTTCCTTCCTTCCTTCCTTCCTTCCTTCCTTCCTTCCTTCCTTCCTTCCTTCCTTCCTTCCTTCCTTCCTTCCTTCCTTCCTTCCTTCCTTCCTTCCTTCCTTCCTTCCTTCCTTCCTTCCTTCCTTCCTTCCTTCCTTCCTTCCTTCCTTCCTTCCTTCCTTCCTTCCTTCCTTCCTTCCTTCCTCTCCCACAGCTGTACAGACCAGAGAGTTTGAGCAGCCACTGCAAAAAGATCGAGTTACCAGTAGAAAAACGACCAGGAGTCAGACACTGTGTGTGCTGCCACCCCTTCCCCTGGGCACAGCTGCACCTGGCCCTGCATGTCCCCTCCTTCCAGCCGGGGGTGTCACGGGGCTGGGAAGGTCCCTGTCCCCCCTCCCTGCTGGCCCGAGGGTGATTGCTGCTCTGGGTGCGTGCCTGGAGGGTGACACAGCCCTGAGCCCTGCAGGACACCCTGCAGACACGGCACCGGCCCTGCTCTGCTGCTCTCCCTCCTCCTGGTTTGGACACTGAAATTCCGACAGAATTATCCCTGAATTTCAGCCAGGGATGTCCTCCACAAGCTGTTCATTGTATCAGGAATCACCCACAATAAAGGAAATTTCTGAGGGTGAAGGTTTAGCTGGCACCTGGCTGGGAACCTCCTAAAACCATTCTGGACTTTCATTTTCTCAATAACATCCCAAGAGACATCTCCAGTCTCTGTTCTGCAGTCTCAGGGCAGAAGACACTAAATAAATGTAATATTTTCTGTCCCCACAGCAAGCACAGGCTGCACAAGAGGCTCGTGACAGTCATTGTCCTTCCCAGCTGTCCCTTCAGGTATTCAGAGCTGACAGCACAGGGAGCTCTTTTAGGCCACAGGATAATTTTTTTTTTTTGGGGAAAAAGAAAACCCCAAGTAATTAACACTGGCAGGAAAATTCTTGTTTCATTTGGATTCCAGAAGTCCCCTCTGCACCATTCTGGACTTTCATTTTCCCAATACCATCCCAGGAGACAGCTCCATGAAAATCAGGATTTTAAAGAAAAGAGGGAGAGTGACTTTTTAGTGACAGGACAAGGGGGGTGGCTTTAAACTAAAAGAGGAGAGATTTAGATGAGATATTGGGAAGGAATTGTGCATATTCCCATTGTCCATTTGCATTCAGGTTTTTGGGAGAGAAGGGAGGGGAGAGGCAGAGCTGGGCTGGGTGAATCCAGGCTTAGGGGAAGCTGAATTTGACGTCTCCCGTGTACTCCTGAGGACAGGATAAGCTGAGAATATCTAAATCCTTTTCAAGGATTCTAATTTGAAGGATGGATTAAAACACTGGCTCTGAATCACAGCAGCCCAGTGCCATAAGCAGCCCCTAATAACAGCTGCAAACCAAAGGAGGAATAATGCAGCTGGGAAAATTGGAGTTTTGCTCTGTGCTAAGCAGCAAGATTCATTTTTAGAAGGTCTTTTCCTTCCCTATTCAGGATTTGCTTTCATGCCTCCTCTGCTTCTGCTTGAAAACAGCAGCAGATTTATTCCTCAATTGTTCCACCAAAGTTTGGTATTTTGTCATATGTCCTCCACAAGCTGTTCATTGTATCAGGAATAAAGGAAATTTCTGAGGGTGAAGGTTTAGCTGGCACCTGGCTGGGAACCTCCTAAAACCATTCTGGACTTTCATTTTCCCAATATCATCCTGGGAGACAGCTCCAGGCTCTGTTCTGCAGCCTCAGGGCATAAAAATACTAAATAAATTTAATATTTTCTGTCCCCACAGCAAGCTCAGCCTGCACAAGAGGCTCGGGACAGTCATTATCCTTCCCAGCTGTCCCTTCAGGTATTCAGGTTAAAATATTTTTTAGGCCACAGGTTAAATTTTTTTTTTTTTTGGGGAAAAAGAAAACCCCAAGTAATTAACATTGGCAGGAAAATTCTTGTTTCATTTGGATTCCAGAAGTCCCCTCTGCAGCTGCTGTGTTACAGCAGTTAAAGCATGACAAGGGCTATTAGCAGAAGTTCTTTTTTCTGTTTGCCAAGAAATAAATCCCTTTTAGCTGAAGCCAAACATGTTCCAGGTCAAATGCTCAGCTGGTGCGAGTCAGTGCAGCTCCACTGAGTGCCAGGAGGTGCAGCAGGGACCCTGCTCCTTTATGAACATCAGAAAATTCTGCCTGGATTCAAAATAACGTCCATTAGAACGCCCAGCAAATCCCAGAAAATAATTCTTAGGGGAAAAGCTCTGAAGGGATGGATTAGCTCCACCTCTGCACAGCAAACAGTTGGGGTTGACATTCAGGATGTTGGTTTTTATAATTAAAATGAATGGGGAGCTCTGGTGCCAAATTCCACCAGGGAAATGTTTCCTGGGCGGGGGAGGCTCCTGGGCACCCCTGGCGTGTTCCTACAAGAAACTCAGGCTGGGCACAGCCCTGCAGCTGCTGCTCCTCCTGCTCCTCCTTCCTTCTGCTGCCTTGGCACGGAGGGGTGGGTGCTCCTGGCACTGGGATGTGCCAGGATGGGTGGGGTGGGCACAGCAGGGTGGGATCTGTCACCCTGACCTGCTGCTCTCTGGGATGGGGAGGTGGGATGGGGATGTGGGATGGAGATGTGGGATGGGGATGTGGGATGTGGGGACAGCAGTGTGGGATCTGTCACCCTGACCTGCTGCTCTCTGGCATGGGGAGGTGGGATAAACCCAGCAGGGTGGGATCTGTCACCCTGCCTGGCTTTGGATGCTGCTCCTGGGATGGAGATGAGGGATGTGGGGACAGCAGGGTGGGATTTGTCACCTTGCTGCTCCTGGGATGTGCCAGGATGGGTGGGATGAGCCCAGGAGGGTGGGATCTGTCACCCTGCTCTGCTGCTCTCTGGGATGGGGATGTGGGATGGGCCCAGAAGGGTGGGATCTGTCACCCTGCCTGGCTTTGGATGCTGCTCCCTGGGATGGAGATGAGGGATGTGGGGACAGCAGGGTGGGATCTGTCACCCTGCCCAGCTTTGGATCCCTGGGATGGGGAGGTGGGATGGGGATCTGGGATGAGCCCACAGGATGGGATTTGTCACCCTGCTGCTCCTGGGATGTGCCAGGATGGGTGGGATGGGCACAGCAGGGTGGGATCTGTCACCCTGCCCTGCTCTCCCTGGGATGGGGATGTGGGATGAGCCCAGCAGGGTGGGATCTGTTACCCTGCTGCTCCCTGGGATGGAGATGTGGGATGGGGATGTGGGATGAGCCCAGGAGGGTGGGATCTGTTACCCTGCCCTGCTGCTCCTGAGATGGGGATGTGGGATGTGGGGACAGCAGGGTGGTATCTGTCACCCTGCTGCTCCTGGGATGGGGAGGTGGGATGGGCCCAGCAGGGTGGGATCTCTTACCCTGCCCTGCTGCTCCTGAGATGGGGATGTGGGATGGGGATGTGGGATGGACCCAACAGGATGGGATCTGTCACCCTGCCCTGCTGCTCCTGGGATGGAGATGTGGGATGGGGATGTGGGATGGGGATGTGGGATGGACCCAACAGGATGGGATCTGTCACCCTGCCCTGCTGCTCCTGGGATGGAGATGTGGGATGGAGATGTGGGATGGGGATGTGGGATGGACCCAACAGGATGGGATCTGTCACCCTGCCCTGCTGCTCCTGGGATGGAGATGTGGGATGGAGATGTGGGATGGGGATGTGGGATGGACCCAACAGGATGGGATCTGTCACCCTGCCCTGCTGCTCCTGGGATGGGGCTGTGGATGTGGGCACAGCCCATAAATCACTCCGGGGACAGGCAGGGGGGTGGCTGAGCCTTCCCACAAGCATCTCCTGCTCCCAGCTCCCAGCCCCAGCTCCTGGCAATCCCCATCGCTGCTCCACACCCGCCCTGGCTGCTCATCAGGGAATCGGTCACAAAACAGCCGGGAAAGGAGCAGAGCCATCGTCCCTAACACAGGGCTGGGCCAGCAGGGCCCTCCCGCAGCTCTCTGTGCCATTCCCGATGTGTTCCCCCTCCATCCCGCCCCTCTGCAGCAGGGAAGGGTCGGCAATGCCCTCCCACGGCCCCCAGCACCCCCTGCCCCACTCCAGCACGTTAAAAGTGAGAATAATTCCTAAATAAGTAAGAGGACGAAAGATTAAAGCTCTTCTTCTTCCTCATCGGACACAGTGATGCAGAGAAACCATGAAAACACCACGTCCTTCAAACCTTTTTTTTTTTTTTTTTAAAAAAAAAAGAGAAAAATTTAAAACCCCACTCGATTTTCTGGCCAAACCTGCAGAGGCTCAGGGCACACGGGGCTGATGGGGGAGAAGGTGCAAAGTGCTGGGGCACAGAGGTAGGACACGGAGAGCTCCCAGGGCACGGGAATCCAGCAGCTCCGTGGCTCCAGGGGCTGTGAATTCCCTCTGCTGGGAGGGTTTGGTTCAGCAGCTGCACCTTCACCGTGCCCCTCAAACGCTGGGAGCAGGAGCAGCCCCACCCAACCTGCAGGGACAAAAGGGTTCAGGTCAGATGTGGCCCTAAAAGCAGGGCTGGATCCCCAGTTCCTGGGGGTTTCTCCTGGATGTGCTGATCCATGAAAATCAGGATTTTAAAGAAGAGGGAGAGTGATTTTTTAGTGATAGGACAAGGGGGATGGCTTTAAAGTAAAAGAGAATTATCCCTGAATTTTGGCCAGGGATGTCCTCCACAAGCTGTTCATTGTATCAGGAATCACCCACAATAAAGGAAATTTCTGAGGGGGAAGGTTTAGCTGGCACCTGGCTGGGAACCTCCTAAAACCATTCTGGACTTTCATTTTCCCAATACCATCCTGAGAGACAGCTCCATGAAAATCAGGATTTTAAAGAAGAGGGAAGTGACTTTTTAGTGACAGGACAAGGGGATGGCTTAGAACTAAAAGAGGAGAGATTTAGATGAGATATTGGGAAGGAATTGTACATATTCCCATTGTCCATTTGCATTCAGAGCCTCGAGGAAAGGATGCAGAGGAGGAAAATCACAGGAGGGCGATTCCCAGCTTTTCTCAGCTTGAATAAATGGACAATGGGAATATGTACAATTCCTTCCCAATATCTCATCTAAATCCTTCATCTTTTAGTTTAAAGCCACACCAACCACACCAACACCTCTTCTATCTGCAAACCCAGAGGTTTTCTTTAATTTGGGGGCTGGAAAACTCCTCCTGTGAGGAGCAACTGAAGGAGCTGGAGGTGTTTACCCTGAAGAAAAGGATGTGGTATTCCCATTCTCTGAGCAGAGAGACACAATTCTCTCTCCCAGGACTTTTCCTGGGAAAGGCAAATAGAAATAAGAATTGTTTTCTCTTCTCTCTCTGAGCTTTCTCAAACAGAAATAAGAATTTTTTTCTCTTCTCTCTCTGAGAAAGCAAATAGAAATAAGAATTGTTTTCTCTTCTCTCTCTGAACTTTCTCACTGCCTTCCCCAGGAAAAATCCTGGGAGAGAGAATGATGTCTCTCGATGTTCAGAGGATGTGAATGCCACAAAAAGAGGTTCTGGGGAACTTTATTGCTCCCAACTCCCTGGAAGGAGGCTGTGCTGAGGGGGGAGCTGGTCTCTTCTCCCAGGTAACAAATGACAGGACAGGAGGCCTCAAGTTGTACCAGGGGAGCTTTAAATTGGATATTAGGGTAAAAAAAAATCACAGACTCTGGGTTTTGCAGAGGTTTTCATATAGAAAAATCTGTATCTAGTCCCCCACGGCAGTGAGCAGCAGTGAGTGCTGGGGAAAAGGGAAAAGGGTGAAAAGAGGGGGATGAAATGATGGAGAAATCCTTGGCTAAAACTCCAAGAAAGAAGAATTCTGCTGCTGCCAGCCCGTGATGCAAACACGGGGCAAACCCCATGGGAGAGGGGCTGTGGCTGGGCCTGGCGGGTCCCAGAGAGCTCAGCCAGAGCCTCCAGCACAGCCTGGGTGGGAGAAGCGGGGTGGGGAGCAGGGACCCTGTGAGGAGCAGGGAGAGGAGCAGGGAGAGGAGCAGGAGAGGAGCAGGGATCCTGTGAGGAGCAGGGAGAGGAGCAGGGATCCTGTGAGGAGCAGGGAGAGGAGCAGGGATCCTGTGAGGAGCAGGGAGAGGAGCAGGGATCCTGTGAGGAGCAGGTGAGGAGCAGGGATCCTGTGAGGAGCAGGGTGAGGAGCAGGGAGAGGAGCAGGGATCCTGTGAGGAGCAGGTGAGGAGCAGGTGAGGAGCAGGGATCCTGTGAGGAGCAGGTGAGGAGCAGGTGAGGAGCAGGGATCCTGTGAGGAGCAGGGAGAGGAGAAGGGAGAGGAGCAGGGATCCTGTGAGGAGCAGGTGAGGAGCAGGGAGAGGAGGAGGGAGAGGAGCAGGGAGAGGAACTGGGATCCTGCTGGGAGCAGGGTGAGGAGCAGGGATGCTATGAGGAGCAGGGTGAGGAGCAGGGAGAGGAGCAGGGATCCTGCTGGGAGCAGGGAGAGGAGCAGATAAGGAGGAGGGATCCTGTGAGGAGCGGGGTAAGGAGGAGGGATCCTGTGAGGAGCAGGTGAGGAGCAGGTGAGGAGCAAGGATCCTGCTGGGACCAGGGTGAGGAGCTGGGATCCCATGAGCAGCAGGTGAGGAGCAGGGAGAGGAACTGGGATCCCGTGAGGAGCAGGGAGAGGAGGAGGGTGAGGAACTGGGATCCTGCTTGGAGCAGGGTGAGGAGCAGGGATCCTGCTTGGTGTAGGGTGAGGAGCAGAGTGAGGAGCAGGGATCCCACTGGGAGCAGGGTGAGGAGCTGGGATCCCATGAGGAGCAGGTGAGGAGCAGGGTGAGGAGCAGGGATCCCGTGAGGAGCAGGGAGAGGAGGAGGGTGAGGAGGAGGGTGAGGAACTGGGATCCTGCTGGGAGCAGGGTGAGGAGCAGGGATGCTATGAGGAGCAGGGATCCCACTCAGAGCAGGGTGAGGAGCAGGATGAGGAGCAGGTGGGAGGAGCAGGGATCCTGCTTGGAGTAGGGTGAGGAGCTGAGTGAGGAGCAGGGATCCCACTGGGAGCAGGGTGAGGAGCAGGGATCCTGCTGGGAGCAGCAGCCCGGGGTGCACTCACTCACTCACTCACTCACTCACTCACTCACTCACTCACTCACTCCCTCACTCACTTACTCACTCACTCTCTCACTCACTCACTCCCTCACTCACTCACTCCCTCACTCACTCCCTCACTCACTTACTCACTCACTCACTCTCTCACTCACTCACTCCCTCACTCACTCACTCCCTCACTCACTTACTCACTCACTCACTCTCTCACTCACTCACTCCCTCACTCACTCTCTCTCTCACTCACCTCTCGATGATGCTGTTGTTGAGCTGCAGATCGCAGGCGACCGACCTCATCTGCTCCAGCAGCTCCTGCATCCTGCAGGGACACAGCCAGCCCTCATTCCTGCATCTTTAGGGGAAAATACAGCCCCAATTCCTGCAGGGACACAGCCAGCCCTCATTCCTGCATCTTTAGGGGAAAATACAGCCCCAACTCCTGCAGGGACACAGCCCTAATACCTGCATTCTTTAAGGGCAAATCCAGCCCCAACTCCTGCAGGGACACAGCCCTAGCTCCTGCATTCTTTAGGGGCAAATCCAGCCCTAATTCCTGCATCCTTTAGGGGTAAATCCAGCCTCAATTCCTGCATCCTTTAGGGGCAGATCCAGCCCCAATTCCTGCATCCTTTAGGGGCAGATCCAGCCCCAATTCCTGCATCCTTTAGGGGCAAATCCAGCCTTAATTCCTGCATTCTTTAGGGGCAGATCCAGGCCCAATTCCTGCATCCTTCAGGGGCAAATCCAGCCCTAATTCCTGCATCCTTTAGGGGTAAATCCAGCCTCAATTCCTGCATCCTTTAGGGGCAGATCCAGCCCCAATTCCTGCATCCTTTAGGGGCAAATCCAGCCTTAATTCCTGCATCCTTTAGGGGCAAATCCAGCCCAAATTCCTGCATCCTTTAGGGGCAAATCCAGCCCAAATTCCTGCATCCTTTAGGGGCAGATCCAGCCCCAATTCCTGCATCCTTTAGGGGCAGATCCAGCCCCAATTCCTGCATCCTGCAGGGGCAAATCCAGCCTTAATTCCTGCATCCTGCAGGGGCAAATCCAGCCCCAATTCCTGCATCCTGCAAGGGCAAATCCAGCCTTAATTCCTGCATCCTGCAGGGGCAAATCCAGCCCCAATTCCTGCATCCTGCAGGGGCAAATCCAGCCCCAATTCCTGCATCCTGCAAGGGCAAATCCAGCCTTAATTCCTGCATCCTTTAGGAGCACATGCAGCCCCTCATTCCTGCATCCTGCAGGGGTAAATGCAGCCTTAATTCCTTCAGAGACACAGCCAGCCCTAATTCCTGCATCCTGCAGGGACAGATCCAGTCCTAATTCCTGCATCATTTAGGGACAGATCCAGCCCTAATTCCTGCATCCTGCAGGGGCACATCCAGCCCCAGATTCCTGCAGGGGCACATCCAGCCCTGATTTCTGCACTGCTCAGCCCCTGTTTCCCATGGGAGCAGCTCCTGCTGAAGGGCTGGGATGCCCCACAGGACACGGAGCAGGGATCACACGGAGCAGGGATCACACGGAGCAGGGATCACACGGAGCAGGGCCACACCCCATTCCCAAGATGAGCAGCAGGAGGTTCTGTCCCCCCCTAAGGAGCTGGGCTGTCCCCAGACCCCTGCTCCCAAGGGTGGGAAATGGATTTGTAGAGAGTTCTTGGGGTCTAACAGAAGGCCCACACAGTATTCATCCCTATGAGATAAGAAACTCTGATTTAGAAATTATATGGAATAAGATAGATGTTGTTGAGAGGGAAATGAGCTAGAAAAAAAGTTTCAAAAATGGCCTTACAAATAAAACTAAATACTTTGGAGAAATAGAACTATGAAAGGTGTATTATAGTGGGACCCACAAGGGGCAGTTTTAGATGATTGGTTTTAAGGCATTTGCAGCACGGTGTGACAAAAAGTTAATAAGCTAAGAAATGCTTATGGTGTTT
Source organism: Agelaius phoeniceus (assembly GCF_051311805.1). Lineage (NCBI taxonomy): Eukaryota > Metazoa > Chordata > Aves > Passeriformes > Icteridae > Agelaius > Agelaius phoeniceus. Next base: position 3,888,979 of record NC_135289.1, on the reverse strand, counting down.
TGTAATCAGGAAATAGCTTCTGATTGTGCTGGTGTGAATTCTAGCACCTGTGTTGTCTCACCCTTCTCACGAGACTGAAACTGGAATAAAAGCTTTTAACTCTCAGTTTCCCCTTCCCTGAGTCACACAAAGGTATTTTCCAAACCAAGGACTCACCTCAGAGCCATCTCCTGGCAGGCCTGGCTCAGGGGGACAGGGGGAGGCACAGGAGGGGCCAAATTCCATTGCTCCAGCTGGAGAAGCCTGTCCAGAGCCTGTGGAGATGGAGATGGAGATGGAGAAGGAGATGGAAATGGAGATGGAAATGGAGATGGAGATGGAGATGGAGATGCAGATGGAACTGGAGAGTGCTGGCAGCGCCACACCAGGGGCTGTCCTTGGGGCTGAGCCAGAGCCAAACAGCAGCACCCACAGAGTCACACCCAGCACTGCTCCAGAACAATTAAATAAATTAACCCAAGCACCAGCTCACTCCCAGGGGCTGTGCCCCAGCTCAGCAGCTCTGCCGTGGCAGCTGGAGGTGAAGCAGCATTTTCCTCCTGCTGCAATTCCCATTTATTGGGCACACACCCCCCTTGCCAGGCAATCCCTGGCACCAGCAGCACCTTGGCCAAAGGTTTCCCTGCTCACACAGTGGGACAAAACAGCACCTCCAGCCTGGATCACCCATAAAAAGGGGTTTAGGAACCCTGCAGGGCTCTCCTGCTGAGCCCAGGGGCTGCTGGGGAGGAGCAGGAGGAGCTGCAGCCCTGGACACCCACGCCCTGCAGGCAGTCCTGGCACTCCATCATCTCCACACTGCAGGCACTGATGCGGTTGCTGAGCCTCTTCAGGTGCCTCTTGATCTCACAAACTTTCCTGGAAAGAGGAGAAAATGATGTCAAAACTCCCAGGCAATGCTTGGCATCATTAATTTATTTTATTTTATTTTATTTTTATATTTTATTTTATATTTTATTTTATTTTTATTTTATATTTTATTTATAGCTTATATTTTATTTTATTTTTTATTTTATATTTTATAATTTTACATTTTATTTTTTATTTTATATTTTTATATTATATTATTTTATTTTATATTTTATTTATAGCTTATATTTTATTTTATATTTTATATTTTATATTTTATTTTATATTTTATTTTTATTTTATATTTTATTTTTTATATTATTTGATTTTATATTTTATTTATAGCTTATATTTTATTTTATTTTACATTTTATATTTTATTTTAATTTTATATTTTATTTATATCATATATTTTATAATATATAATAACATTTTATAATACATAATATAATATATATTATATATTATAATTATATATAATAATATTTTATAATATATAATAGTATATAAAATATATAATACTATATATTTTATAATATATAATATTTTATAATTTATAATTCATATTTTATAATTTATATTTTATATTTTATTGTATTTTGTTTTATATTTTGCGTGTTTTAATTGCACGCTGCTTTCTGCAGAGCTGTCTGGATTCAAAATCCTGAAGGGAAGCAAATGAGTCAGGGCTTGCTGTAATTGCAGCTGCAGCAGCCACCATTAGGCCAGGTTATCCAAACAGCACTAAGAGCTAATTAATCAGGGAAAGTTGATTGTAAATGAGGCAGCTCAGACCTGTCAGTTCACCCAGCACAGACTGGGCCTCTTGTTCCTACCCAGAAAAGGCTCCTCACACCCAGCAGCCACACCAGGAGTTGAATTCAAAAAAAAATAAAAATGTTTGGTTTGGCTTTAAAAAAACAAAGGAAAGAATATTTCAGGTGAATGATCCACCTCAAGTCCCCAGAAAAACAACCACCGCCCCACAAACCCTGGCAGGAAACAAAACAGGACAATTAAAACTGAAGTAAGGAGAAATTAAAAATATCCAGCTGTGACTCATGGTGCTTTCTCCACAAGGACAGGAAAACAGGTACGAAAATACCTCAGGAAAACGTGGGGAAGGATTTTTCCTCCCTGTGAGCAGAGGTAAAACCATTTTTAGTGTCCTGCACTGCATGGATTCTGTGGGGCTCCACATCCAGGGGGGAATCCCAACCCAAGAATTCCCAAAATTCTTGGGGAAACTGAGAGATTTCATTGCCTGGGTGGGATGAGGGGACTGCAGGACACAGCTCCTGTCCTCAGAGTGAAACCTGCCTCTGGTGAGGGCTGGCAGCAGGGAAAGCCCTGGTGGGACAAACTGGGAATGGGAATGGGAGAAGGATGGGAAAAAACTGGGGAAAAAACTGGGAAAAGAAAAATGGGAAAAGAAAAAGAACTGGGGAAAAGAAAAAAAAAATGGGAAAAGGAGAAGAACTGGAGAATGATGGGAAAAGACTGGGGAAAAATCAGGGAAAAGAAAAAGAACTGGGGAAAAGAAAAAAACTGGCAAAAAGAAAAGAACTGGAGAAGGATGGGAAAAGACTGGGAAAAAACTGGGAAAAGAAAAAGAACTGGGGAAGGAAAAAAACTGGGAAAAGGAAAAGAACTGGAGAAGGATGGGAAAAGACTGGGGAAAAAACTGGGAAAAGAAAAAGAACTGGGGAAGGAAAAAAACTGGGGAAAGGAAAAGAACTGGAGAAGGATGGGAAAAGACTGGAGAACAAAACAGGGGAAAAAACTGGGAAAAGAAAAAGAAGTGGGGAAGGAAAAAAACTGGGGAAAGGAAAAGAACTGGAGAAGGATGGGAAAAGACTGGAGGAAAAAACAGGGGAAAAAACTGGGAAAAGAACTGGGGAAAAGAAAAAAAAAACAGGGAAAAGACAAATAACTGGGACAGAAAAAAATGGGGAAAGAAAAAAACCTGGGATAGGGCAGGGAAAAGGCAGAGAGGGCACAGGGACAGGGCAGACCCTGCCCTCAGCTCCTGCAGAAATTCTGAGCATCCAAACCAAACTTCCAGCCTAAAAATCCCCTCCACTTGTCAATCCAGCCCAGGGCTACTCCCCAGCAGAAACAGGATCAAAAAATGGGTTTAATTGTAAGGAATCCCAGAAACTCCTCCTCCCTCCAGCCACAGGCAGCCCAGGAGGGGCTGCTCCTCTCCTTGCCATTAAATTCCAATTTTTGCAAGGTCCTCTCCCCCGCTGCTGCCACAGGCTGTGGATTGCCCTCAGTCACCACGGGGTAATTTGCTCTTTGCATTATTCCCCAAGCACTGCTCAGCAGAAAATCCTTCCCAGGGAGTGGGAAAATCCTTCCCATTTCTCTCTGTCTCGATGGCAATTCTGTCCCAATAAAATAAACTAAAATAACCTCTCCCCCCACGCCAGAGCTGCAAGTTTAGGGGATTTGGGGGCTTTTTAAAACATAAACTTTAAACAGCAGGGCAGAACTATGGCATAGGAGCCAGCTGGGGTCACAGAGCTCTTGGAGGGTTTGTCACCCCTGTGCAGTCCCTCAGCAATTCCCAAAATTCCCATTTCCATCTTTCCACTGGATCACAGCAGACAGCACTTGGAAGCCCTGATCCTTGGGGGAGGACTATATTATTATTATTAGTAGTAGTAGTAGTATTAGTAGTAGTAGTAGAATATATAATTTAAATCATTATTTTCAATATAAATTAATTTTAATATAAATTATTATTTTAATAGAAAATATTTTAATAAGATTATACTAATTTAATATAAAATTATTGATTTAAAATATTTTAATATAAAATTAATATTATTCTTTTAATAGAAAATATAATAATAGAATATAATATAATTCACATATTTTTATATTATATATTATAAATTATAGAAATTTATATATTATGTAATTTATATAATATTACATAAATTATTATTATTGCAATATAAAATTCTGATAATTATTTGTAATATAAATTAATTTTAATATAAATTATTTTAATATAAAATATTTAAGAAAACTATACTATTTTAATATAAAATAATTAATTTGAAATATTTTAATATAAAATTAGTATTTTTCTTTTACTATAAAATATAAAATATGACAATATGACAATATAATAATATAATGTTATAATATAATATTATTTATATATTTATATAATAGAAATTGTAGAAATTATTATTATTATTATTATTATTATTATTATTATTATTATTATTATTATTATTATTATTATTATTATTATTATTATTATTATCTTTTCCACTACAAAGTGGCCTGTCCCAAATCCCTGGGTGGGGCTGGTACCTCATTCTGCTGCTGTGCAGGGCCAGGGCCTCCTGGTACTGCTGGACGCAGTCATTCTGGAAAATGGACAGAACCCTCCTGGCCAGGTTCCCCAAATTCAGCCTAAAGCCAGGAATAAGAGAGAAAACACCATTATTTCCTTCAGTGTGCGAAAAGGAACATCACAGGGTGGAGAAAGAAAGGAGTTCCAGGGAAAACAAACCCTGGCTGTGATGGAGAGGGAGGTTTTGGGGGATACAAAATACAAATAGAATTTTGGTTTTGGGGGATACAAAAAGCATTTGATACAAAAATACAAAGACCATTTCCCAAAATCCCCATTTCCATCTCCACGCTCCATCCTTAGCAGAGAGCACTTGGAAGCCCTGGATGCTCAGGAAAGAGTTACAGAGAAGACACAACACCCCTGGAGAGGGACATTTTGGGGGATTCACCCCCTGTCCCCCACCCAGGGCACTGCTGAGCAGTCTCTGCCTTGGAGTTTAGGGCAAATGCTCAAGGTTAGACTGAGACAAGGGAGTCTGTGGAATTTCACCCTCCCTGCTGCAGCTTCAAGTGGGAATTTTGTTTCTTGCCTGTGCTGAACTCCCCCGGTTTGGGTGCAAACTGAAAGGTACCAAACCCCTCAGGCACTCCACAAGCACAGGGGGAAGCAGGGACACTTCCCAAATCACCATCTCAGTGCAAAAAAAAACCCCTTTTTTTGGTCTTTTGCTCACACAGCCCAAGTCCTGAGTAAGCCCAGCCTGGGATGGGTTTGTCCCCTCAACCACCCCAAACCAGCTCCCTGTGCCCACCTCTGCTCCCACAGCCCCATCTGAGAGAGCTCAGGGCTTGAACCTTCCCTGGGAGAGCCCCTGCAAGGAGGAACCACACAGGAACCTCCAATTTTTAACAATTTTTAACCCTTTGGGGCCCACCCAGAGCCAGCAAGGGGCAGGTCCTGGGGAGGGGACAGGGTGGGACTCACTTATCCAGCTTGTGGATTTGCTCCTCGTTGTAGCTCAGCCCTGGGGAGGGAAAACAAGGTCACCACACATTTCCTGCAGACAGCCCAAGAAATGGGAAATTTCACTGCACACAGAGCTGGCTGAAGGGGATTTTCCTTGTGGATATTTTCTGTTCAGTTGAAGAAAGAATAGAGATAATTTCTCCCAGGCTGAGCCTGGGAATCTTAGAGGAGAGAATCCAAACAATTATTATTTCTCTTTCTATCACCATTGTTTATAGATATGGTTCTCCAGAGTGTGCTACTGCTGATTCACCAATAGTGTGAGAGGTTTTCACTTTGAGACCAATCAGGTCTTAAGTTCACCATTATTTCTATAAGAACTGAAAATTTCTAATAATAAAGTGGCTTTTCATACCTTTTGCATCATAGAGACAATGATAATTATTACCCAGCTTGGGGCTGCTCCCACATTTCCTGGCTCAGCCCCCAGGGCAATGCCAGGACACAGAAACAGGAAAGCCCTGCAAGGTTCCATGAAGTCACTGCTGATCCCAGCAAACCCAAATCACCCATTTTCCCACGGGCAGGGCCATTCCTGCCTGGTGTCCCCAGCCCCAGCACTCACTCAGACACGTCCTGGCCTTCTTGAACTGCTTGTGGATCATCTGCATCTTCTCCAGGCAGCATTCCATCTGCTGGATGCTGCAACGGGGCAGGGAGGGGGTGAGGCTGGGCTGAAATCAGCATTTGGGCTGAAATCAGCATTTGGGGCTGAAATCAGCATTTGGGGCTGAAATCAGCATTTGGGAGTGAAATCAGCATTTCGGAGGGAACTTATCCCTTTGGGGTGGGATGTGAATTCTGCTTTTCCCCTGCCTGTCTGTGAGCAGGGACATCAGCCCCTGTGTGTGTGTGTGGCACCCTTGGCAGGGGAACTGCTCCATTCTGTGGGGCTCTGCTGGCAAGGATGAAAGTTTGACAGGGAAGTCTCACAGATGTGGGTGCTTGGCAGAAAGATTTTTGAATGTGGAGTCTGATGAAGGAATAGAGATGGAAGCAAGTTTTGATATAGAAGAAAAGAATTACTGAGCCAGTTTTACTGGATAACTAAAGAGGCAAAGGGTGTGTTAGTTAGAAGGGGTTTTATGGCTTAGAGCAAAGGATAAACCCACCCCAAACAAGAAGATGTTTTTACCAAGCAGAAAGAGAGCACAGGCAAACAAGGCAGCAAATGGTGCAAATAGAAGAAAAGTCTCAGAATTTTCCACTGCAGGAAAACTGAAAAACAACTTCTAGCTTAAACTGTAATGTACTGGCTTTTAGTGATTGGAGAATAGAAGCATGAATATGGTAATTATAGCAGTTATGATAGGCTGTAGATAAAAGTTAAGGGATAGATTGGTTCTACTGTATGAAGATGCTCAGCAAAGAAAAGTATAGAATGCATTGTGACCAAAATTAAAGTATATAATGCATTGTGACCAAAATAAAAGTATATAATGCATTGTGACCAAAGCCAAAGGGTCTCCAGGCCTGCCTGCAGCTGGAGCTGACAGCTGTGGGCACAGCTCTGTCACCCACAACCCTGGACTGTGTAACCTCTTGGATACAATAAACTGCATTTTGGAGAGCTGCCTGGAGTCCCACATCCCTCATTCAGGCTCTTACAGGGCTCCACATCCAGGGGAGAATCCCAATCCAAGAATTCCCACAGAAACTGAGGGAGATTTCATTGCCTGGGTGGGATGAGGGGACTGCAGGACACAGCTCCTGTCCTCAGAGTGAAACCTGCCTCTGGTGAGGGCTGGCAGCAGGGAAAGCCCTGGTGGGACAAAAGCTGGGAATGGGAGAAGGATGGGAAAAAACTGGGGAAAAAATCAGGGAAAAAAACTGGGAAAAGAAAAATAACTGGGGAAAGAAAAAAAAACTGGAGGAAAAAAATAACTGGGATAGGGCAGGGAAAAGGCAGGGAGGGCACAGGGACAGGGCAGACCCTGCCCTCAGCTTCTGCAGAAATTCTGAGCATCCAAACCAAACTTGCAGCCTAAAAATCCCCTCCACTTGTCAATCCAGCCCAGGGCTCCTGGTGGGGACAGCCAGGTGGCACCAGGGATTGCCCCACACACCTCTTGTCCTCGTGCACTTGCTGCCTGTCCTTCACCAGCTCGGCCAAAATCCCATCCAGGGCCCCCTGGAAGTCAAAGATGCTGTGGGAGCACTGGGAGAGCTCCTCATCCACCTGCAGAGGGGGGCAGAGGTTGGGACCAGCTGCTCTGAGAGCTCTGGGGGCTCCTGGGGCCGGGGATGCTCCTCACCCTCTGCAGCCTTGGCTTCACCACATCCAGCCCAGCTGGGGCCCTGCTGCCTGCAGGAACGGCCTCGTACCTGGGGAAGGCAGAAAATGGGGATTGCTGAAGGGGGATTAGTGCTGGCAAACAACTGGCACAGGGATCCACCCCGAGCTGGGGTCCGGGGGGCTGCAAAGGGATTTCCTTGGGCAGCAAGCCAGATTTCAGAGCCACTGTCAGAACTCAGTGCATCCCTCTGGGTGTCCAGGGCTGCTGAGGAGCCCATGGGGGGCTCAGAGACCCTGGCACACGGCCCAGAGCACCTGGGGATTTGATTGTGACCCCTGGAGCAAGTTACCAGCTTTGTATGAGGATGTGAAAGTCACACAGGTTTGAATGGTGTAATAACAAAATGATCACAGGGTGAAAATGTCGATTTTAGGATTTTTAGAATAAGGGTTTTGGGGACAAGATGGAGGAACTTGGGTGTGTCCAGCCTTTCTTCTTCTTCTTCTTGTTCTCCATTTTCTGCAGTGATGTTGGCACTTTGGGATTGGTTTAGAGTGGAAGTGCACTGTCTAACACAGGTAATGGGTATTGGAAAGTAATTATAAATATGTTATATTTACAATAGAAGCTCACTGTCTAACATAGCTGATAGGTATTGGAAATTAATTGTAAATATGTTATATTTAGAGTAGAAGTGCACTGTCTAACATAGGTGATAGGTATTGGAAATTAATTGTAAATATGTTATATTTAGAGTAGAAGTGCACTGTCTAACACAGGTGATAGGTATTGGAAATTAATTGTAAATATGTTATATTTAGAGTAGAAGTGCACTGTCTAACATAGCTGATAGGTATTGGAAAGTAATTGTAAATATATTATATGTAGTTTGTAGTATAAAAAGACAACACCACCCTTGGGGTGGTCAGAGTGCCTGTGGCTGCCCTGCTGAGCAGACCTCGGCTGGGCAGAAAGAAAATTTTATAGATAAGAATTAATAAACAACCTCAAGGCCAAAAAGTGAAGAGTCCAGACTCGTTCTTCAGACAGACGGATGAAACAGAGACAGAAACAGAGACACCCTGCACATCTCAGAGCTGCAATTATCAACAGCAACCCAAGAAGCCACGAGATGCAAAGTGCTGATCTGGTAAAAAGTCGCCCTATTGAGTCCAATTTGTTCCAAAATTGTTGGTTTTACACCCACTGGCTTCAGGCCAGCTGGGAGGGTGTCTGTGTGCCAGGCTGAGCGTGGCACAGGGGCTAAGTCAGCAGAAATGCTCCTGCTGCAGAGCTGGAAGGGCTGGAAGAGCCAGAGCACCCAGCTGCAGCTCTGCCGCTCTTGGCACTCCAGCCCTGAGGGCTGCACTCAATGGGAACCACGTGTCCCCATTTTATTTTTTATTTTTTTTTTTTTATCCAGATGAAATGGAAATTAAGAGACTTTGCTAAATGGAATGAAAGAACAGCAACCCAGAGGCAAAGAATTTTCCACTATAACAACAACAAAAAAGCAGCAGAAAAATAAAAAATCCGTGGGTTGCTTGAGATAAAATGGGTTCAGCTTGGCCCAGGGCAGCTGGGTGGGAAGGGGGGTGTGAGAAAGGCTGAGGGCAGCCCAGGGTTTCCCCATAATTCAGTGAAGACTCTTGGAAGGAAATGGGACCTCTCCCCAGGGCTGGTGGGATGCTGGATCCCTGGGAATGCAGCCCAGCTCTCCAGGGTTGGTGATAGGGGCCAGATCCCCATGGGGTCATGGAGCTGGTGCCATCTTGTTCTTTATTTTATCCCAATTTTCTGTTTTCCTTTCCCTGGAGCTGATGCCATCCTGCTCTTTATTTTATCCCAATTTTCTGTTTTCCTTTCCCTGGAGCTGGTGCCATCCTGCTCTTTATTTTATCCCAATTTTCTCAGTTTTCCTTTCCCTGGAGCTGGTGCCATCCTGTTCTTTATTTTATCCCAATTTTCTGTTTTCCTTTCCCTGGAGCTGGTGCCATCCTGTTCTTTATTTTATCCCAATTTTCTGTTTTCCTTTCCCTGGAGCTGGTGCCATCCTGTTCTTTATTTTATCCCAATTTTCTGTTTTCCTTTCCCTGGAGCTGGTGCCATCCTGCTCTTTATTTTATCCCAATTTTCTGTTTTCCTTTCCCTGGAGCTGGTGCCATCCTGCTCTTTATTTTATCCCAATTTTCTCAGTTTTCCTTTCCCTGGAGCTGGTGCCATCCTGTTCTTTATTTTATCCCAATTTTCTGTTTTCCTTTCCCTGGAGCTGGTGCCACCCTGCTCTTTATTTTATCCCAATTTTCTCAGTTTTCCTTTCCCTGGAGCTGGCAGCAGCTCTGGCTCCTTCCTGCTTGAGGGCTGTAACAGTCAGAAAGCCCCAGAGCAGGAGCCAGAGTCAGGACTAACTCTGGCCTCCTGTGAAATCATTAAAGACTGAAGAAAAGAGGGACAAACAGCCAGAGTGACTCATTTCCCAAACAGGGAAAAAGCCTCCTACATCCACAATATCAGCTTATTCCTGGCATTTTCCTTATTCCTGATTATCCAGGGCCTTTGAGAGCCCCTGTTCCAGCAATGCAAGATGTTTTCTATTACCATCCCTATGGCAGATTACCTTTGTCCAGTGGGCAGTTTGCCTTATCTCTCTCTGAGTGACCACAATCACTCCTCATTCGGGAGGGGACCTGTGCTGATAACAGCCATTGAATGTCCCTGCATGGCTGATAAGAGCTACAGCATCCCATTGGGAGATGTGAGCCCAGGGGGAGGAGCCAAGCATTCCTACCTGGATATAATCTGGAGATTCTGGAACACCAGCCAAGCATTCCTGCCTGGATATAATCTGGGGATTCTGGAACACCAGCACAGCTTCTGCACTGGATTGCCCAGAGGAACAGCAGCTGCCTCTGCCCCTGGATCTTCAGAGGCAGAGACTGCACCTTTCTCCAGGATCCCTGCTCCAGCAGAACCAGCCCTGGCACTGCAGGAGGGCTGAGCCACAATTCCAATGGTTCTGCTGCCAGCACCCTGACCCACAGGGTGTCAGGTTGGGTTCTGACTCTGGCAGTGCTGGTTTGGTTTACTGCATTGTTTATTTTATCTTTTTATTTTTCTTCCTTATTCAAGAACCATTATTTCCTGCTCCCATATTTTTGCCTGAGAGCCCCTTAATTTAAAATTTATAACAATTTGGAGGGGTGGGGAGGGTTTACATTTTCCATTTCAGGGGAGGCTCCTGCCTTCCTTAGCAGACTCCTGTCTTTCCAAACCAAGACAGCCCCATATCCCCCCAGCACAGCCCAGCTCACTTACAGCACGTGTGTCTTCCCCATGGTGAGCTGCAGGCAGGTGAGCACGGAGTGAGCCCCTCTCCTCTGCTCCAAAATCCTGCAGCACTCTGTCCTCAGGGTCCCTCTGCCAAGAGAGAAAACAGCCCCCCCAAGATGTGCTCCCTGAAACCACAGATCCACCCTGGGGTGGGGATGGAGCTGGTGGCTTCTCTCAGGCTGCTCTGAGACACTGGGGGCTGGTGAACCTAAAATTGGGTGTGGCTGCTGCTTTTAGGGTCTCTCACCCTCTGTCCTGCCCCAAAAGGAGAGCATAGGGCAGTGAAGTTCATAATGGAATGGTTTGGGTTGGAAGGGACCTTAAAGCTTAAATTCCAAATCCCTGCCCTGGGCAGGAACACTTCCAATAGATGCACACAGTGATGACAATAATAAAATACAAAGGAAGGAAGGGAGGAAGGGAGGAAGGAATAATTCTGCTTTTTTCCTCAGCCTCTCCTAAACTGAAAAAAGTCACCCAAAAGGAACAAAGGAGGGCAGGAGCATCCTCCCAACACCGAGGAGTTTTTCCTCCAGGTGCAGCCCCATGGGCACACAGAGCCCCTCCTGCCCTGCTCCCTCCAAGTCCCCCAGGGCCCCACCCCACCATCCCCACTGGTCTGCACTAGCAGGAAGAGGCTGAAAACCCCTTAACCCAGCAACCCCATAGCCCTGGCAGGCTGTGTGCCCCCTGTGCCCTGCCCAGCAGTGGCCCTGGCACTCACATCACCCAGTGCAGGCCCCTGGCCAGCAGCTCCCGGCCCCTCCGCAGCGCCTGCCCCACGCGCAGGGTCTGGTGAGCAGCACCCACGGCACTCTGCAAGGCAAAGGGCGCTGCCAGGGCCTGTGCCAGGCACAGGGCACTGCCAGCACACTGCCCTGGCACACACACCCACCTTGGCTGCACTGCAGTCGGCCACCACGTCCACCCTGGGCACGAACTTTGGGAATTCCAGCGCCGCTGCAAAGACAGGCGGGGTCGGGGGGTTTGTCACCAGCTGGGGGCTGTGGGCAGCTCCCACCCACCAGATAAACCCTGGGGACACTCAGGATTTCAGCCTCAGTGTTGGAGGCTCAGTGAAGCCCTCCAAGATACTTTGGGAGCATGGATGAAGGCAGGAATTCCCAAAGCTCAGCATGGTGTGTGGCTGTGCAGCAGCAGCACACGGCAGGGGAAAACTGACCCTGAAATCCCCTAATCACGCTGCAGGGACCAGAAACAGGACTGGGAATTGGCACTGGGAAGTGGCATCAGGACTGGGAATTGGCACTGGGAAGTGGCATCAGGATTGGGAATTGGCACTGGGAAGTGGCATCAGGATTGGGAATTGGCACAAGGAAACCAGTGCTCCTGCTGCTGGAACTGGGGTCACTGCTGGGAATGGGGACTGGCACAGCCTGGCAGTGGGAAAAGCAACCAGTCTGGAGAATTGGGAACTCCAGTGGGAACTGGGATCCAGGTCAAACACTGCCCAGGCCCCAGGAGCTGGGATCACGCAGGAAATGGGAAATCTCTCAGGGTAATAGCTGGAACAAATCCCTCTTCCAGCAGCCACTCCCTCTCCTGCTGTGCCACATCTCCCACCATTCACACTCACGGTCTCGGTACCGGACCCCCACCACGTCCTCGGGCTGCTCTGAGGTGCTCAGCAAAGTCAGGGGGCTGCTCTCTGTGGTTTTGCAGAAATGATGAGCTTGTAGATTGGGATCCAGCTCATACAGGTGTCCTTCAAAAAAATATTCTTGATGGTGAGGGGCTATGTTTGTCTGTTTGAAGACGGCGTCTAAAAACTTGGTGGTACTGAAATGGAGAAAGAAGGGAAAGGATGGGGTTAAGCAAAGAGGTGAGCACACAGATTTCCATCCCTTTAGCAGCCTGCTGCCCTCAAAATACCAAGATGTTGATATTTTCTCTTAGCAAAATATCAGACAAGGTCAGCAGAGCCCCCTGAGGCTCTCAGTGTGCCCAGAGCTCTGCTAGGCTCCAGCAAAGGCTGATTTGAGCCTGGTGTGTTTTAACCTGGCTTGGGAGCAGTGCACAGGGCACGGTGGTGCCCCAGGTTCTGCTGTTGAAGCGAGGGGAACTCAGAGCTCCATTCCCAAATCCCAAATGAATCCCTATCCCAGCCTTACGTGTTGTAGGAGTGGATGTAGATGCGGTGGGAGGACGCCTGCTGCAGGGAGAACACGTCCACCACCATCCTGTGCAAAATGTCGTTGGTTCCTGCAAAAAACTGGTCGAATCCCCAGCATTTCTCCTGATCCACCTCCAGGATATTCGCCAGGATGGGGATCAGCTGGTCCTTCAGCCCCCTGCAGCAGCAAGGGAAGTTTTGTATTTGGGTTGCCTCCAGACAAAGGAAGGAATGATGAATCTGACTCCATGAATGATGAATCTGTTCTCAGAAGGCTAATTTATTATTTAATGATTATATTATATTATATTAAAGAATACTAAACTAAACTGTACTAAAGAATACAGAAAGGATAAAGACAGAAGGCTAGAAAGCTAATAATGAAATTATGAAAAGATAATAATGAAAACTCATGACTCCTGCCAGAGTCCTGACACAGCTGGGCCCCAATTGGCCAAAGAGCCAAAACAGCTCACATTAAACCAATCAAACAATCACCTGTGGGTAAACAATCCCCAAACACATTCCAGATGAGCAAAACACAGGAGAAGCAAATCAGACAATTATCATTTTCCTTTTCCTCTGAGGCTTCTCAGCTTCCCAGGAGAAAAGTCCTGGGCAAAGGGATTTTTCCAGAAAATATGAATGCCACAGGGAAGAAGAGAAGTTTGATGGGCTGGTGTAACCCCGAGTCACAAACACTGCCCTGCACCCCCTTTTCCTCTCTGGAAAGCAGAGATCTGCTCTGAAAGCTGTGACAGCTGAAGAAGAAAAGTTCCAGCGCCTTGTTAACCCCTCCTGTGCTGCCTGGGGACACCCAGCCCCAGCAGGGGACACTCACGTGGAGAGGCGGCAGGTGATGGGCAGCTCGTAGCTCCACTCGATGCTCCCGTTCTCCTGCCTCTGGATCCCTGCAATGGCCCCAGGAGGCTTCTCCGTGGTGATTTTGTACCTGTGGGAAGGGATTTTTTGCTGCTGACTCGAGCCAAGCGAGCTCTGTTTGGGCACTGAGTCCCTCAGGTGGAGGGAAAGGGCAGAGCGTGGATGTGCTGGGAAAAACATGATTCACTGAGGGAAAAGGAAGTGCCCAGAGGGAAAATCCTGCAAGGAACAGTCAGAACCTTCCATTAACCCTGCCTCCCCTTCCAGCTGTTTAGCCAGGAGGACTTGGGAATGCATCTTACAGAATCCCAGAGTTATCTGGGTTGGAAGGTGTGGTGGTGTTTGAGGGTCCGCAGGACAAGGGAAGAGATGAGAATCTTGACTCCACGTTTCAGAAGGCTGATTTATTATTTTATGATATATATTATATTAAAAGAAAATTATATATTAAGAAGAAAATATCATATATAAAAATTGTAAAATATAAAAAAATATATACAACCATATAATGTATAATAATATATATTATATAATATATATTATATAATAATATATTATACACAATAATATAATATATAATAATATTATATATATAATAATATAATATATAAAATATATATAAAAAGAAAATATACTAAAAGAAAATTATATACTAAAACTATGCTAAAGAAAGAGAAAGGAGACATCAGAGGGCTAGAAAAGAATGCATAATAAAATCTTGTGACTGACTAGAGTCCGACGCAGCTGGACTGTGATTGGCCATTAATTAAAAACAATCACATGAGACCAATCAAAGATGCATCTTTGGCTGGTAAACCATCTCCAGACCACATTCCACAGCCATCAGATAGTTATTGTTTACATTTCTTTTCTGAGGCTTCTCAGGAGAAAAATCCTAGAGAAAGGATTTTTCAGAAAATACGTCTGTGACAGGAAGGAACCTTAAAGATCACCTGATTCCAACCCCCTGCTATGGGCAGGGATGCCAGTGTCCCACCCCAGCATCCCATTTGGAGGGAAAACGTGGCAAATGGGACATGGATTCTTCCCCACAGTCCCCTTGGCAGGGCTTTGAGGCCAGGTGTGGTTAAAGCAGAGCGAGGCACCCTCAGCACAGCCCCAGCTCCCCAGCACAGCTGGCAGGGCACCTACATGATCTCCTTGTTCCTGCGGGGTCCCCCGAAGGGCACGAAGGGCAGGCTGCCGGTGGCAGCGTGGTAGAAGGTGACACCGATGCTCCAGAGGTCCACGGTGACACCAAAGGCCTTCTGTGGTGGCTTGCGCAGCACGGCCCGCTCGTACACGTCAGGGTGCTGGGGGCACACAGACACGGTCCTGGCTGAGAAACAGCACCTGGAACACAGCTCTGGGTCCCCCCAAAAACCTCTAACACAGCTCTGGGACCCCCAAAAACCTCTAACACAGCTCTGGGTCCTGGCTGAGAAACAGCACCTGGAACACAGATCTGGGTCCTGGCTGAGAAATATCAACTGGGACACAGATCTGGGTCCCCCCAAAAACCTCTAACACAGCTCTGGGTCCTGGCTGAAAAATATCACCTGGAACAGAGCTCTGGGTCCTCCCAAACACTTCTAACCCAGGTCTGTGTCCTCCCCAAAAAACATCACCTGGAACAGAGCTCTGGGTCCTGGCTGAAAAACAGCACCTGGAACACAGCTCTGGGTCCCCCCAAAAACCTCTAACACAGCTCTGGGTCCTGGCTGAGAAACAGCACCTGGAACACAGCTCTGGGTCCCCCCAAAAACCTCTAACACAGCTCTGGGTCCTGGCTGAGAAACAGCACCTGGAACACAGATCTGGGTCCTGGCTGAAAAATATCAACTGGAACAGAGCTCTGGGTCCTGGCTGAAAAACATTACCTTTAACAGAGCTCTGGGTCCTCCTCAAAAAACATCACCTGGAACACAGCTCTGGGTCCCCCAAAAACCTCTAACACAGCTCTGGGTCCTGGCTGAGAAACAGCACCTGCAACACAGCTCTGGCTCCTCCCAAACACTTCTAACAAACTCTGTGTCCTCCCAAAAAAACATCACCTGGAACAGAGCTCTGGGTCCTGGCTGAAAAACATTACCTTTAACAGAGCTCTGGGTCCTCCCCAAAAAACATCACCTGGAACACAGCTCTGGGTCTTCCCCAAAACCTCTAACAGAGCTCTGGGTTCTGCCCAAAAACCTCTAACAGAGCTTTGGGTCTTCCCCAAATATCATCACCTGGAACACAGCTCTGGGCCCTCCCCCCTCAAAAATTCACCTCTAACAGAGCTCTGGGCCCTCCCCAAAAAACATCACCTGGAACACAGCTCTGGGCCCTCCCCCAAAAAAATCACTTCTAACAGAGCTCTGGGCCCTCCCCCCTCAAAAATTCACCTCTAACAGAGCTCTGGGCCCACCCCAAAAACCATCACCTGGAACACAGCTCTGGGCCCTCCCCCAAAAAAATCACTTCTAACAGAGCTCTGGCTCCTCCCAAAAACCATCACCTGGAACACAGCTCTGGCTCCTCCCAAGAACCATCACCTGCAACCCTGCCACAAAGCACCGAGCCCTTGCCCTTCCAAAAACACAGATGAGGCTCTGCCAGTGACTCAGCTGCAGGACTGAGGGACAGGGCCCAGCCTCCCCCAGGACTCCCAGGGCCACCAGCCCGGCACGTGCCCTCCTCACCAGGTACTCCTCTGTCCCATAGACCGACACAAACTTCTCATCATCCTCCAGCTCCCGGGCGGCTCCGAAATCCGTCAGTTTGTAGATGCTCTGCCCGTCCTCCCCCACCAGCCTCATGATGTTGCCGGGTTTGATGTCCCTGTGCACGACACCATTCTCACGCAGGTGGTTCATCCCTGCCACTGGCACAAGGGGGAGGCAGAAATTCATCTGTGGGGCTGGGCCACAGGGGGGGCCAGTTTGAGTTTAGGGATGAGAAAAGGGCTGGAGAGGGGGTAAATGCCGTGGTGGTTGTTGGAACTCAGCGCATCCCTCTGGGTGTCCAGAGTTGCCGAGGACCCCGCCGAGGGGCTCGGAGACCCTGGCACGCACAATACCTCACAAAATACCCAATACCTCACAAAATACCCAATACCTCACAAAATTTTCTAACAGTTACCATGCCTTGTGGTAAGACAGGTACCATGCCTTTGTTGGGACAGGACTTATCTGCTCCTGTATCAACCAAAAATTCAAATTCTTCATTTAGAGGTCCCACTTCAAAGTTTACCAAGGGCTCCTCTAGATGTTGCATCGGGTCCCTTAAAGTGTAAAGCCCTTGACACCCCTAATTGTCACCTCTGAGAACCCTCTCTAAGGCTTCTTGTTCCCTGGCTATTGCCTCATCGAGACTGAGCTTTTTACAAGCCCTCCTAACATGCCCAGTTTCTCCACAATAATCCCAGAGCACCTGGGGATTTGATTATGACCCGTGGAGCAAATTACCAGCTTTGTATGAGGACCTGAAAACCACAGAAGTTTTAACAGTCTAATAATAAAATTATCACAGGGTGAAAATGTAGATTTTAGGATTTTTAGAATAAGGGTTTTGGGGACAAGATGGAGGGATCTGGGCGTGTCCAGCCTTTCTTCTTCTTCTTCTTCTTGTTCTCCATTTTCTGCAGTGATGTTGCACTTTGGGATTGGTTTAGAGTAGAAGTGCACTGTCTAACACAGGTGATGGGTATTGGGAATTCAGTGTAAATATGTTCTATGTAGTTTGTAGTATAAAAGGACAACACTGCCTCAGGGGCGGTCAGTGTGCTTGTGGCTGCCCTGCTGAGCAGACCTCAGCTGGGCAGAAAGAAAATTTTATAGATAAGAATTAATAAACAACCTCAAGAGCGAAAAGTGAAGAGTCCAGACTCGTTCTTCAGATGCACGGGTGAAGCAGAGACACCCTGCACATCTCAGGGCAGCAATTAACAACCAAACTCTGAGAGATGGTTGCACTTAGATGGGGATCAGTGTGACTGGGGGGGTGGAGAGGATGAGGACATGGCAGGGCACAGCTCCTTGTCACAGCAGCTTCCCAGAGCAAGGAGAAACCCTCAACACTGAGCTCAACCCCACCCTGTTCAGGGCTGCAATTCCCGACCCCTCACTCCATTGCCCAGGGCTGCTGCCTGCAGGGTCCCACCAGCCCCCAGCTGGGAGGGTCCCAGTCCCTGCTGTGGTCCCTGAGCCCCCCACTCACCCACACACTGCAGCACGATGAGGAACTCGGACTCAGCCAGGCCAAAGGCATTGGCTGGGTCTTCCAGCACGTTCAGCAGGCTGCCACTGGAGCAATATTCCATCACCAGCACCTTCTGCTTGCTGCTGCCCTGCGGGGGGACCAGGGCAGGGCTCAGCCAGCCCCGTGTCCCCCCCTCCCTTGGCTGGGGAGCCCCGGGATTTCCCACTCACTGTCTCCTCCACGGCGAATAATTTGACAATGTTTTTGTGGTTCAGCTTCCGCAGCATCTCGAACTCTCTCACCTGCACCTCCTGGGGCCGCAGGTAGCTGGCACTGTTAAACACCTTCACAGCGACCAGCTCCCCCGATTTCTGGGAAAAAAGAGCAAAAAAGAGGGAATGAAAACACCAAGTGATGCCATTCACGTGCGAAGCGGCTCCAGGAGCTCTGTCCCGGCTCCCACTGGGGATGTAAACGATGAAATGATGAAATGACGCCTCTGCAGCGCTCGGCTGCACAAACAAACCGCTGTTATTCACCTCCCTGCCCTTCCTGTCCCGGCACCCACGTGCTGAGTTTCGCTGTGTTTATCCGGCCCCACAAAGAGTTCCCATCTGCAGCCCGGGCCGGCGGCTCCCCGAGGGATGGGGATGTTCCCAGCCCGCGCCCGCAGTTTGCTTAATAAACTTCAAAGGCTGCTGAGGAGGAGGAGGAGGAGGAGGAGAGCCCGCTCCAAGCCCGGCAAGTGTTTGCACGAAGTATGCAAATGGCCAAGGATGGGGTTTTCAAAAGCTCTGGGCATTCCCCGGGAAGAGGCAGCTCCTTCCCCCTGCGCCAGAAGGAGCCGGGGAGCGCCCCAAAAGCCGCCCCCGACCCGCAGAGCAGGGGAAGGAGCCCCGTGGAAAGTGAAAATAAAAGGCAAAGCAGCGCCTCTCAGCCTAGAGGCATGGTCCAATGTTTGGAGGTTTTGCTTTGCTCCAAGGTCGCCCCAACCGACAAACCCAGAGCAGCAGCTTCTGTGTCGGTGAAGCCGGTGGGTGAGTGTGTGTCCTAAGGTGGCTGCTGGTTTTGCAGTTCCACAGGATCTTCCACAGGGTCTTATGGGTTTATCCCTGCTTTTGCACAGGGAGATCAAACAAAACAAAACGCAAACAGCGCCTGAGGTGCGAGGATCCCCGGGAGGGCGAGCGGAGCGGGGCTCGGACAGGGATGGGGGCACCGGGGCTCCGCACTTTGGGGTTCCTGCCCCCCCAGCCGCCCCCGCTCACCTTGTTGCGAGCTTTGTAGACAGAGGCCGTGGCCCCCTGGCCCAGGAGGTCCTCGGTGCTCCACAGGTAGTTGGGGGTGCTCTGCATGTCCGGTGAGGTTTATCCCACCGAGCCCCTCCGGGAAGCGCGGCAGATGCAGGGTGGGATGCAGGGTGGGATGCAGGATACGGGGCCGAGGCTGAGCATGGACGGGCCCGCAGCGCTGCCCGAAGCCCCAGAAGCCCCAGAAGCCCCAGAAGCCCCAGAAGCCCCAGAAGCCCCAGAAGCCCCGGGCCGTGCCGGGGCTGGCAGCAGGAGCCCGGCGGATGCCGGAGCTCGGAGCGGAGCAGCGCGGGGCGAGAGGCGCCTCCCCGGCCGGGAACTGAAACCCGCGGATTGCAAAACCCGCCCGGCGAGCACGGCCACGCTGCAGGAGGAAACGCCTCAGCTTCCTGCTCGAGAGAAAACTTCCCTGCCGGGCAGCCATGCCCTGGGCACGCCGGGCAATCATCCCCCGGCACCGGAGCTGCCATCCCCGGGCACCTGAGCTGCCATCCCCCGATACCCGGGCTGCCATCCCCGGAGCACCCGGGCATCTACCCCCGGAGAACCTGGGCTGCCATCCCCCGGCATCTGGGCAGCAATGCCCCGGGGCACCGGGGCTGCCATCCCTGGGTACAGCGGGCAGCCATGCCCCGGCATCCGGGCTGCCATCCCCGGGCTGCTCCAGGACAGCTCCAGTGGTGACAGAAGGTGCTGAGCTCCGGCTGCCATCGGCACTGCCAGGTGGGGATTTAGGAAGCAGAGCCGGGTCAGGATCTGTGCCCAGGGTCGGTGTTCAGCCCTTGTTATCTGTGCCAGCACGGGGTTAGTGCTTGGGCACGGACACAGCACTGCCTGGCAAGGCTGGCACTGTTGGGGCTCCCTGTCGGGGATGTGGGGCAGGGTGGGATGGGGGATACAGGGTAGGATGTGGGATGCAGGGTGGGATGTGGGATGCAGGGTGCAGAGCAGGATGTGGGATGCAGGACAGGGTAGGATGCAGGATTTGGGATGCAGGATGGGATGCAGGACACAGAGGAGGGTTCAGGGTGAACTGAAGGACAGGGTGGGATGTGGGATGCAGGGTGGGATGTGGGATGCAGGTGACATGCAGGGCGCAGAGCAGGATGTGGGATGCAGGATGGTTTGTAGGACAGGGTGGGATGCAGGATGCAGGACAGGGTGGAATATGTAATGTAGGCCAGGGATTCAGGATGTGAGGTTCAGGCTGGGATGCAGGGCAGGATGTGGGATTCAGGGCACTCTGCTGCCTGCACTGGGCAGAGTGGGGCTGCTCCTTTTCCTGCTCACTCTGTTTTCAGTGTGACCAGCTCAGCATCAGGGTCCCACTGCCAGGAATTGTTCCAGGCTGATATGGATGTCTCTAAAGGCTCCATCCTCACCAACAAAGCCTCCAAAGTTCTCAGAGTTCATCAGCACGTGGGGCATCCAAATATCAACACTGCTTCACCAGCCTGCACACAAACCCCACCCCTAATTAATTCCTTAATTCCTGCTGAGCTTCATTTTCCCATCCAGGGGTGGGTGCCTGGAGCAGCCTCCAGAGAGGGCAGAGGGCACAGCCTGGCCCTTTCCCTGAGGCCATCCAGGGGTGCCCAGGGCTGGGAAGGGGTGGCAGAGTCTCGGTTTAACCACACGAAACCTGAAATCACTTTGGGTGAAGTCATTCAGCTGCAGCTCCGCTGACAGGAAGAGAAAGGGCCAGGGTGACTTCTTGAAATTGTGTCTGGGTTTATTTTCTGTGCATGTGAAACAGGAGCATGTGCATGAGCATGTTTCATTTTCTGGGCATGTGAAACAGGAGCATGTGCATGGGCATTTTTTATTTTCTGAGCATGTGAAACAGGAGCATGTGCATGAGCATGAGCATGTTTTATTTTCTGGGCATGTGAAGCAGGAGCATGTGCATGAGCATGTTTCATTTTCTGTGCATGTGAAGCAGGAGCATGTGCATGAGCATGTTTTATTTTCTGGGCATGTGAAGCAGGAGCATGTGCATGAGCATGTTTCATTTTCTGTACATGTGAAGCAGGAGCATGTGCATGAGCATGTTTTATTTTCTGTGCCTGTGAAGCAGGAGCATGTGCATGAGCATGTTTCATTTTCTGTGCATGTGAAACAGGAGCATGTGCATGAGCATGTTTTATTTTCTGTGCCTGTGAAACAGGAGCATGTGCATGAGCATGTTTTATTTTCTGTACATGTGAAACAGGAGCATGTGCATGAGCATGTTGTATTTTCTGTGCATGTGAAGCAGGAGCATGTGCATGAGCATGTTTCATTTTCTGTGCCTGTGAAACAGGAGCATGTGCATGAGCATGTTGTATTTTCTGTACATGTGAAACAGGAGCATGTGCATGAGCATGTTTTATTTTCTGTACATGTGAAACAGGAGCATGTGCATGAGCATGTTGTATTTTCTGTACATGTGAAACAGGAGCATGTGCATGAGCATGTTTTATTTTCTGTGCATGTGAAACAGGAGCATGTGCATGGGCATGTTTCATTTTCTGAGCATGTGAAGCAGGAGCATGTGCATGAGCATGTTTCATTTTCTGAGCATGTGAAGCAGGAGCATCCCTCTGTCCCCACGCTGCTGGCCGAGCCCGTGGCTGGAAGTGCAGGGAACTCACCCCCAGCACCTGCCTGGCTTCTCCCAGCCCCCTTATGCTTCCTTCTGCCATCCTTTTAAAATTCCCAGCTCGTTCCCTCTCCCTGGTTGCCCCATCAGCAGGATTTTCCTCCCCAGCCCCATCTGAACCCCAGGGCTGGATGATAAAGTGATAAATGATGACACCTTGGTGTGGTGGGGAGAGCTCATCTGGCACAGGCTGGGAGAGAAAAAACACCCGGCCTTGAAAGCAATTTGTGACAAGAATGAATTGTTCCAGCTGGTGGCAGCAAAGCTCAAAGAATAAAGGACCAGCAGCGAGCTCTGTGTGCTGCAGGGACCTCGTCCTTGGGGTCAGAAAACCCAGAGGAGAATCCCACGGGCGCAGTGGTGTCCCCACGGTGTCCCTGTGACAAACCTGTGACAAACCTGTGACACATCAGTGAGAGCTGAACCCCCCCAGCACTCCCCGAGGCGTTTCTTTGTTAAAAACCACCAAAAACCCCATTTCTTTGTTAAAAACCAGGGGGTTTGTGAGGGAGGGTTGGCCCCACCTGTGGTTTGATGAGGGTTTGAGGGATAATCACAGAGAGAGAATCACAGCATCTTCTGCTGGGCAGTGACCAAGGGAAAATCAAAAGTCCCCTGTTATCTGTGCCACCCCATCCTCGCTCCTCTGACTTTCTGACTCCTATTTCATGTTTTAAAAGCAAAAAGCCACCAGCAGCGTGCCCAGCTGGCTCTGGGGTGGTGCCACAGAGGCTGCTGTGATTTTGGAATAAAAACATCCTGGATTTTCCAGCTGATCCCTACAAGAGATGTGGGACAGGGAGCACAGGGAGGCTCACCCCAGGCACAGGGAGGGACAAAATGCCTCCATTAGACATCAAACCTCACTGAAAGTAGGTAATCCCTTCAAATCTTAAGAAAAGGAAGCAAAAAATGAACAGCCCTGCCACGTTCTGAAAAAGGCCTGTGGAAAAACCGAGATAGGGGAAAGATGGTAATGATAAAATAATGATCCAATCCATAATCCCAATCCTAAATCCTCTTTCCTGAGCCAGTTGGGGGTCCATCCTCCACAGGAGAATGATGAAGATTAAGCATTTTTAAATCAGGTCAGTGCCAGGGAAGTGTTTGCCCTGGGGAATCCTCCTGTGGCGGCTGCGTGCGAGCCCAGGCTGGGGGAACTGGGGCTGGAATCAGGAATCTGTGGGGTCACAGAAAGAACTGGGCTGGGAGAGATCTCTAAAGTCTTATCCTTCCACAGCAGGGATTTTCCTGCTTTTCCACTACCTCAGGGTGCTCCAGCCTGGCCTGGGACATGCCCAGGGATGCAGGGGCAGCCACAGCTGCTCTGGGCACCCGTGCCAGGGCCTGCCCACCCTCACAGTGACCAATTCCTGCCCAATATCCCACCTAAACTGCTCTCCTCAGCTTTGGGCCATTCCCTTGTCCTATCACCACATCCTCAGTGTCCCCTGTGCCACCTCTGTGCCACCTCTGTGCCACCACGCTGCTCCTGTCCCCTGCCACTGAGTATCCCCAGGGACATCCCCAGGGATGCAGGGGCAGCCACAGCTGCTCTGGGCACCTGTGCCAGGGCCTGCCCACCCTCACAGGGAACAATTCCTGCCCAATATCCCACCTAAACCTGCTCTCCTTCAGCTTCAGGCCATTCCCCTGTCCTATCACCACATCCTCAGTGTCCCCCGTGCCACCTGTGCTGCTCCTGCCCCGCTGCCATCGATGTCCCCGTGCCCAGGATGGCACCAGGAGCTCCTGCAGGTCCTTCCTCACCCCCTCACCAGCACCTCCAGCACCAGCCCTGAGCATCCCAGGAGCCCCCCAGGCCATGCTGTCCCTCTCTCCCACCCAGCCCCAGGACATCACACACCAGCACCCTCAGGTCAGTGTTTCCACCATACCCAAAACATTTATTTCTCCAAAACTATTGCTAATGACAATGGATACATTTTGTTGCCCCAGTATGGATTTAACACTTCCAACACATCGACTCCTAATACTGTACAAGACTGTACCAAAAGGGAGGGGGGAAAAAAAAAAAACAAAACCAAAACAAAAAAAGGCTGTACCTCCATATTGTACAGAGTTCTATGTACAAAGTACAATTTTACACAGTTTAATATATACACCATATATATATTGGTGTAGAAGACATGAAACAGTGGAAACTTGTTTTAGCAAGAACATTCCATCCCACCATGGAAACAACTGCTGCTGACAACCCCAGGTTCAGACAGAAAAACACAATTCCTACACTTTGCAACCCGATTTTCCTGCCCTTACAGCAGGACCACTGGAAATCAGAGATGGATTTCAGCAATTGCCCTGTCTGAGCTACATGGAGCTGGGCTTTCAGAGGAGCTGCTGCTGCTCACAAGTATTGCTCCAGCAGTTTGGCACACTCAGAGTCCAACCCGGCCTTGGGCTGCTCTTCACACCTCAGGGCTGGTGGAAAGGCTGGTGGAGCCCACGTCAGGAGCAAGGTTACTGCAGTGCCTCAAAAAGGACAGGCCCACCTTCCATTCCCACTGCAAACTGCTGAATATTTACCCTGTGTGGGGCTTGGCAGATCAAGTATTAGCACGGCAGGGAGCTGCCCTCCCTCTGCACCTTCCCCTCTTTTTGGCCCATCGTTGAGAAACGCGTTCATCCCAAACTGCGTCAGAGGAAGCACAAAATTTAACAGGAAAAAAGGAACAAAACCCAAACCAACAGAACCCTTTGCATTTTCCAGGCTTTGAACTGCTGTTTTGGCATCTCTAGAGCCACCCAAATAGATGGTTTGCTGCTAGAACAGCCTGGAACAGAGTTCACCTGCCTTGCGGCGGGCGGTCGGCGGAACCGCGTGTGCGCGACGCAGCCGGGGCCATCCCGGCCCCGCAGGCACAGGGTCAAGTATTTCTGTTTTTATTTCTTATTTTCAAGTACCAGGTTGTCACACAGACACAGAGACATGCAGGGAGCCGATGTGGAAGGAGCTCAAACCCCAGAGTTCAGTCCATGAGGTGCTTGGTGGCCCCCCAGAGCTGGTGCTGGCCATTCCCTCCTTTCCACCTCTTGTGCCACCAACCCACTAAAGGAACAGCTTTATGTCCCCAGCTGCATTTGTGGGGCATTAGCCAAGGCCAGATAAACCCAAAAAAGGGCTGGGTTGTTTTTTTTTTTTTTTTTTTGTGAAAGCTAAAAATCTCAAAATAAATAAATCCCCAGCTTGTTAAACTCAATTTCCTGTTCTGTTCAGGCCCACAAGCAATGGAAATGCCCCAGTGCTCGTGTTTCCCTGTGGGT
The DNA here is from genome assembly GCF_051311805.1 of Agelaius phoeniceus. Taxonomy (NCBI): domain Eukaryota; kingdom Metazoa; phylum Chordata; class Aves; order Passeriformes; family Icteridae; genus Agelaius; species Agelaius phoeniceus. The sequence goes on along the minus strand of NC_135289.1, from coordinate 3,863,784 downwards.
TTTGAAGCAGTTTTTGAGGCAGTTCCCTCCCAGGGCAGTTCAGTGTGTTTGCACTTTGGGGCACATCCCTCTGCACCCAGGGCTTGGTCCTGCCAAGCTCAGGTGCCCCTCACCTCCTTCCTCTCCTCCTGTGCTCATGGACCTGCTGGACAAGGGGGTGAGTTCAGCCTCTCATGGAATCCATCCACCTGTCTCAACGGGGATTTCTGGGGCGTTTTCCCACCATTCCTGATTGCTCACTGAGAGCATCACCTCCTGCAAGTGTCCCCTCCACTCAGATCCCACACACCCAGGAAGGATCTGAAGTGCCGGCGTCGATTTTTGCAGAAGAACATCTCCCAAAAGCTCCATAAATCCCCAAACCCACGCCTGGCTCCACTGAGTTTGAGGTTTTTGACGCAGAGAAGAAGAGAAATAAGGCAGCAAACTCCACCTGCAGTGAGCTTCTCCTGTCCCAGTATTGCTGGAGCTCTTCCAGGTGCGCCGGGTCGGCCCCGTACCAAGTGCAAGGTGGGGAATTGCAACAGATGGGATTTCTTGCCAAGCTGAAGTGTTTTGATTCAGTAAATAAATTTATGAGAACTCGGTTATCTTAACCTACTTTTGTGCAAGAACAATCTTGTCTTAAAAAAGAAGAAGAAAAAAAAATAAACTAAAAAAGAAAAAAATCAACAAAAACTCCCAAAACCCAACACATGAGGTATTCAGCACAGGAAACCCAAAGACTCCTTTTGAACAGGTATCAAAATACAGACATATACAACAACTTTTTTTTTTTTTTTTTTTTGTTCTGCTGTCACAGTGCACTCTAATTATTTACTCATTTTTGTTGCACTAAAATACCCAGCACAGATAAAATGAGAGGGTTTTGATCGTGTCCCACTGCTCGGACATGAAGGACAAATTTACAATTCATAAACTTTGGACGACCTCAGAGAGGCAGAAATTAAGCAATGGTTAAAGCACACTGCTCCATTCCCAACTAGGGAAATAACCCAGAAAAGGTCTGAGCTTCAGAAACCATTCAGATTGATCACCTAAAACCGTGTTTCATTTTAAAAGTTTTTAGTTTTTTTTTTAGGTTTTTGTTTTTTGCTTTGGATTATTTCAATCCAACACCTGATGAACAAGGTTCATACAAAGCACTATCCAACAGACAGACGTCATTCCAGTTATCAAACACTTCTTTTTGTCTTCATATTCCACACAAACGTTACAGGAAAAGTCATGAAAAAGAGGAATTTCCTTGGAAGAGCTAAAATTTCTTCGGGATATGAAGATGTGGAGTGACATTGGTACCTCCCCAAGCAAACCACTGAGTCAGACCTGTCCTCAGGGAGGGAACATTTCCAGTTCCTCCTTCCCACCTTTCCGGCAGCCACTGCCCATAAAACACTCGTGGCAAAACGTCCTCCAGCCTTGTGTGTTCAGAGTGAGGAGGACAAGCTGGAAATCTCCTTTTTCCCCACGATTTCCATGATTTCTGCTCATAAAACACTCGTGGCAAAACGTCCTCTCAGCCTTGTGTGTTCAGAGTGGGGAGGACAAGCTGGAAAATCTCCTTTTTCCCCACGATTTCCATGATTTCTGCTCATAAAACACTCGTGGCAAAACGTCCTCTCAGCCTTGTGTGTTCAGAGTGGGGAGGACAAGCTGGAAAATCTCCTTTTTTTTTTTTTTCCATAATTTTGTGTGCGATTTTTTTGTTTCATCCCCTCCCACGTGTGATTTTTCCGCCCAAGGAAGAGGAAGGAGGAGCTTCAGCCTCTCCTATTGCTTGTGTCATCACAGTGCACACCAGAATTCCAGTTGAGTTGCTCCATATCCAGGTGATCCTGCCCAGCACCTTGCCCTTGGCAGCAGGATTGTCCCAGAGCTGTGGATGCTAGAGAAGCACAGTAATAATTCAGATACAGACAGTTGCTGTTACAGTAACCTGAAGTCTTTTTTTTTTTTTTAATTAATTTTTTTTTTTCCATCTAATTCCACACTTCAGACCTTGAAGCTGGAAAAGAGCAGCTCCTCCATTGTGCTGTGCGTGGCTGAACACTTATTCTTAGGAATATTGAATGCTAGGCATAAAAATATAAAAAAGAAAATAAGGCATTAAAATGAGGCAAAGTCAATTTACAGAGATCCTGCTCTTGACAAAGATTAACTTTGGTCATTTGAGACCAAAATAAAAAAAAAATAATAAAAAAAAAGAAACCAAAAAACCCAAGAATTGTTACTAAAAAGGAAATGCCAGAAAAGTTCTGCCTGAGCAAAAAATTACAAGTTTAATCATTCTATTTATTTATTTATTTTTCCCCAAAAGAACAAGTGATTCCTTGGTGGTAGAAGTCCATCAGAACCTGAGAGCAAAGGTGGCACTGGTGGCATCTCCTGGAGGGGCAGGGACAGTCACACTCGTACCGTGGGGCTCCCCCAGGGCAGCTCAGAGAAATGGGAAACGAGGAGAGTTCTCACCAAAACCTTCCCAGTGCTCCCCAGTTCCTGCCCGTCCTTCGTTCAGGGCCCAGAGGAAGCTTTTTGGGAAGTCATTAATTATGGATTGATTGCTTCTGTAGAAAGGGGGTTGTGCGTGTGGGCATGGACAGGGATGCAGGAAGACCCTGCTCCATTTTTCTCCAAGTATCATCCTAAATGTCAGAAAAGGACATTTTCAGCAACTCTTCTTGGTTTCTTCTTGTTTAAGTGCCAATTAAACGGGCTTTGCAGTCACCAGGAACTCACAAACTGCAAGGAAACTCAGCTTAAATGGGTGAGAAGAATGACTTTTCTCCTCTTGTCCTGAATCCATTATTTGATGGAAGCCTAAAGATGTGCAGCTTGTTTGAAATCCCAGAAAAGCCGAGGAACGAGGCAAGCTCGGGGTCAGCCAATCTCCACTCCTAAGTGGCACAAGCCTTTTAATTATTGAATTAAATAACTGTGGGCACCGTGGAGAATTCCCAGGGGAGTACAAAAAGAGTCCGTGGATGCTGCTGGCTATGGATAAATACAAATAACAGCAAAGGATTCATTCACAGGTCAGCCCTGCGTGGAGCACGGGGGGCAGCCACTGCTGTCACATCCCTGTCCCCAGCAGCGTTCCCTGCACTGCTCTATGAGAGCAGAGAGGGACAAGGCAGGGAGCTGAGAACTCCTGAGCGAAGTTTTTACAGTGCTTGGCGCTGGGATGGGGGTCAGGATCTGTCCTGAGGAACAGGCAAACCAGCAGAGCGTGTCTTGGGGACGGGCTCCCAGCAGAGGATGCTTGTTTTCAAAATTATCTCTTTTTTCTGTTTTGTTTTGCTTTGTTTTACATTCAGTCTCCTGAGAGCAAACACCACATCAGAGCCCACAGGCTGAAAATGCCACTGGAAACAATAAAGCTGCTTTTAAATATGGGAGAGCAAAGGGGGAAACCAGTGAAGATTGTCCATAAGCAATGACTGGGCTCTTTCTTGTGCTCCCAGAGCTCAGGAAAACATGTTTGTTTATATTTGCACAGACACGTCTTACGTAGAACTCCACAAAACCTACGAGTGCTCCAGAGTAAACTGATTTTTCCATGACAAATAAAGCATGAGGCTGGAATGGCCAAAGGCTTTGGCCCTGAGGGGGAGGAATGGGGAGCAAACAAACAAAACCAGAGGATGTGATGGAAGTCGAGACAGACCCTTAACCACCGTGGCACCAGCGGGCGACGGAATAATAATAATAATAATAATAATTATAATTATAATAATAATAATGCACAAGAAACAGGCATGTCCAAGCTCCACGTAACCAGTGGCACCAAAACATGCAATAGACTAAAATCTATCCTATTGTTTCCCTGTGGTAAATGAAACACAGAATACAGAAGTCACTACACCAGTATCCCAAAACAGGACACCACCAAATGTTCCTTCCAGCGGCCGAACACTTGAACAGGGCATGGAAACCAAAATCCAGCTCATCCCTTGGTGTTATCCTGCTCAGCTTCACAGTGGATTGTGGATTGTGGATTTCCCAAGCGTGGCAGGAGCTGTCCTGGGCACGTGGGACGAGGCTGTGGCTGCCCAGGAGCTCCCAGCATCTCCCTTTCAATCCAAGCATTCATTAAATAACAATCGTAGCGTCTTTGCCGTGTGGAACAGCAGGATTGTACCCAGAGAGCAGCAGGGGGTGCATCAGACAGTACAGGACTTGTCTGGGGGCTGCTGGGCCGCAGAGGAGGCCACGCCGGGGGTGCTGGCGCTGGTTTTGGGGAACACGGCCGGCTTGGGCCGCGTGGCCGGCGGCTTCACCTGCGAGGCCACCTTGACGGACTTGACGGGCCTGAAGGTGCAGGGGATGTCCCCAGCCGTGCTGGCGCTGCGCTGGAAGGGGGGCTCAGTGTCCTTGAGGAGCTGGGTGTGCAGGGGGCTGGAGGGCTCCGAGGTTGGGGCCACCACCGGGGAGGTTTTCAGCGGCTCCAGGGTGTCCAGGACGACGTCGGGCGCGTGCTTGACGCTGCTCTGCCTCTCCAGCTCCCGCAGCTCGTTCAGGGCCGAGTTCATGGTGGCTTCAATGTCCTGCAAGCACAGCACAGGAGCCCAGTGAAGGCAAGGCCCAGGCACACAAATCACCAGGTAAAAGGCAGGTTTTGAGCAAAAATTTTTTGGTTTTTTTAAACACCAACCTCGCGTCAAGGACCGAACCGTGCAGCGCCACATCCTGCAGCCAATAGTCACTAAAAATTTCCAGCAATGGGGAGCAAAATAATTGCTAGCACTGCCTTGATGCTAATCTGGCCCTTCACTGCTGCCCAGAATTCAAAGTAAAGCCCCAAATGGCAGCAAGGAACAGAAACCAAAGCATTGGTGCCCATTCTTGCAGTTTATTTGACACGTGAGGTTCAGGAGAGTTAATTCCTGAAGGGAGCACTCATGAACAGAAACCAAAGCATTGGTGCCCATTCTTGCAGTTTATTTGGCACCTGAGGTTCAGGAGAGTAAATTCCTGAAGGGAGCACTCATGAACAGAAACCAAAGCATTGGTGCCCATTCTTGCAGTTTATTTGACACATGAAGTTCAGGAGAGTAAATTCCTGAAGGGAGCACTCATGGCTTGGATTCTGGGCCACACACTGAATGCTGAAATCCTCGTGGGCTCCTGCTCCTGCCTCACTGGTTTTCCTGCTAAGCTGTTCCCAGAAATGTATTTCACAGGACTCGGAATTTTAGAAAACACAGAAGATGTCAGAAACACGTGTAGCAACCCGAAACTGGCCCTTCTCCTTCCTCTTAAAAACCATTACAGCTATGAACAAATAAATATAAAGAACTTTTGAGCTAAAGTCATGGGGGTTTTGTCTCAGGACCTCCACGCTGTCTGCTGGGGAGTGCAGTGGTGCACAGAGCTCCCAGGGGAGCAGGAGAGCTCAGCCTGGCTGTGACTCACACTCTTGGCTGCAGCTTTCCAGCTTCCTCAGAGCCTTTTCAGGGGGTGGGGAAGGTAAATCACTCAAGGAATGGTGGAAGAAAGCAGAGGGAGAAATCTGATGCCTCCCACTCTATCTTGAGGCCGGGCAGATTTTCGTTATGAAGTTGGGGAAATATTTAAGATGGTTATGGGTGGTGCTTGAGCAGACAGTACAGAGAAAAACTCTGATTTAACACAGCTTGGGTTTTCCTCCCTCCTCTTTTTTATTTATTTTCCCCTCCTCTTTCCTTTTTGTCCCCAGACTCTTCTCCAGTGAAACAATGGAGTGAAGGTTCTGGCAGGGAGAGGAGACAGAACAACTTCAGTCAGAGCCTAATTGAAAAAACAAAGAATCTGATTTATATCAACCAAAGCCTCAGAAGGACAGGGAAGCACGAGGACAGCAGGAGCTGTACATCACATTTCCACTTTAACAAATGGGCTTAAGGTACTCAAAATTGCAAAATACAAACTCCCATCAGCATTAAACCCACTGAGTTTTAAGGTGCCCCTTATTTACTATGTGGAGTCGCTGTTTTGTCAATAAAAATTCAATTTATTTCTCACGTATTTTCCCCCCAGCTCCTTAGGAACCTGCAGAGCCTTGAGGCAGGCAGAGCAGTCAGGTCTGTTTGTAACCTGAGCCTGGAGCATTCCTTGGCTGCAGGCAGAGCCATCCATCCCACCCTGCAAACACTGGGTACAGACACACGCAAGTGCAGGCACATCCACCCAGGAAGAGCCCTCTGGAAGGGGGAAATCTGTAAATTCACAGTTTTGTAGCCAGCCTCGACTTCAAGGCCGCTGTGTAAATAACAAACTCCTGAAAACCAGCAGGGCTGTGTTCAGGTCTGGTTGCTGATCACACTCTGAGCCCTGCAAGAAGATGAGGATGCCACTGGAGCACTGCACGAGTCTGCTCCTGCTTTTATTTGGCCTGTGCTGCTCCACGTGCTTGCCATGCTGTGGGTTTGTATGTGCTGAGTGTTTTAGTGGTGACACTGGCAGCAATACCTTGCATACTTCAGTGTGTACAACAAATAATAGGCAGAACTATCAAAAAGGTTTTTATCACACAAGAGAGAGAAGGAGGAAATGGATTTGCAGAGAATCTTACAGAGATAGCAGATGAAAGTACAGACAGAGATGTCACACCACAGGCAAGCCTGCACCACTGACAGGAGAGTGTTAAATCCACAAGAAATACTTAATTTCTCTCGTGTCTTGAAGTTATGGTTGCTTAACTCTCTGCTGGCAGCTTTGGAATCTCTGTCACTTTCTGAAATGGGTGTTTTCAGTGTTGAGATGAAATTCTGGGTAACCAACAGGGCCAAGCTTTATGGAGGAAGGACCTGGGTGTTTATTTTCCCTCAGGAAAGCAGCCTCAGTGCCTGCACACAGGGAGGAGGAAAGCCCAGGCTGGGGCTGTGTCCTGAGCTAATATTGCACTGGGAGAATCACAGAATGTGGGCTTGGAGGGGACCTCTGGAGTCCAGCCCACCTGGAGGTGACACAGAAACTCATCCAGGTGGCTTTGGGGTGTCTGCAGAGAGGGAGACTCCGCTCCCTGCCTGGGCAGCAGCTCAGGGCTCTGCACCCTCATGGACACAAACTCTTCCTCACATTGAGCTGAACTTTTTATTTTCATCTATGGCTCCTTGTGCTGCTGCTGCTGAACAGAGCCTGGCACCATCCTGGCACTCCTTGGGGACATTTGTGTGCATTTGTGGGATCCCCTCTCAGCCTTCTCACCAAGTGATGCACCTACACTACTCTCTGTAATCTATTTCACACTTTTGTGGATTCCAGTCTATCTTGAAGTCTGGGAAACTTTCTCCATGGATGAGGGTCAGAGTCAGAGCTCCCCTGAGGGTCAAGGACACCCCAGAGCAGACACAGAAATATTCCCAGGGCTCTGGGTTTCCACAGTTTCCTTCCTACCATGGGGAACCCCAAAAATACCACAGTGCTGCTCACCTGTGCAATGACCTCGGGGTGAAGAAGGAGGAAGAAGAAGCATGAAGAAGAAACCCAGGACAACACCCTGTGCCCTCCATCTTGCTTCCATCCACAACACACTAAAAATCCCAGAACCTAAATTTCCCACCTAACTGATACACCTACATTACTGTCTAGAATCTATTTCACACTTTTGTGGATTCCAGTCTATGCTGAAGTCTGGGAAACTTTCTCCATGGATGAGGATCAAAGTCAGAGCTCCCCTGAGGGTCAAGGACACCCCAGAGCAGACACAGAAATATTCCCAGTGTGCTGGGGGTTTCCACAATTCCCCTCCTGCCACGGGGAACCCCAAGCACACTACCCTGGTGCTCACCTGAGTAATGACCTCGGGGTGAAGAAGGAGGAAGAAGAAGCATGAAGAAGAAACCCAGGACAACACCCTGTGTTGCTTCCATCTACAGGACACTAAAAATCCCAGAACCTAAATTTCCCACCTAACTGATACACCTACACTACTCTCTGTAATCTATTTCACACTTTTGTGGATTCCAGTCTACCTTGAAGTCTTTAGGAAAGATTCCAGTCTGCCTTGAAGTCTGGGAAACTTTCTCCATGGATGAGGGTCAAAGTCAGAGCTCCCCTGAGGGTCAGGGCACCCCAGAGCAGACACAGAAATATTCCCTGTGTGCCCTGGGTTTCCACAATTCCCCTCCTGCCATGGGGAACCCCAAGCACACTACCCTGGTGCTCACCTGAGCGATGACCTCGGGGTGAAGAAGGAGGAAGAAGAAGCATGAAGAAGAAACCCAGGACAGCACCCTGTGCCCTCCATCTTGCTTCCATCCACAACACACTAAAAATCCCAGAATCTAAATTTCCCACCTAAGTGATACACCTGCACTGCTCTCTATGATCTATTTCACACTTTTGTGGATTCCAGTCTACCTTGAAGTCTTTAGGAAAGATTCCAGTCTGCCTTGAAGTCTGGGGAAGTTTCTCCATGGATGAGGGTCAAAGTCAGAGCTCCCCTGAGGGTCAGGACACCCCAGAGCAGACACAGAAATATTCCCAGTGTGCTGGGGGTTTCCACAATTCCCCTCCTGCCATAGGGAATTCCACAATTCCCCTCATCCCCTGGTGCTCACCTGCGCGATGACCTCGGGGTCCATGGGCCGGTGGTTGTTGAAGCTCTTGGAGCGGCCGGCGGCGAGCGCCTTGCGCACCTGCGGGCTCTCCATCCTGCTCTTGAGCGACGAGTGCCGGCTGATGGAGTTGAGGCTGCCGTGGCCACTGATGGAGCATTTGTCTGGAACCTCCTTGGGAAGGCTTTGGCTCATTATGGGCTGAGATGAGGGCCTGGAACCGGCTATGGCCCCGGGGGAGGCTGGTTCTGCCAGGGAACTACCTAGGCCGTGGCCGTCACTTTGGCGGAACGCTCTTCTGATGCTGCCTGACTCTGGTTTCTTTCTTTGCCTTCAGTCACAAAAGCAAAACAAGTCAATACAAGCAGGTACAGGGCTGTCATTTTGAAGATATCCCCCCAAAACAACACACAGGACAATGGGGAGAGACACAGAGGTAACCCAGATTACAAACGGACTCAGGGGATTGAGGAGTGATTGCGGTACAGTGAAATAATTATAAATTATAAATTATAAATCATTCCAGTTTCACGCTTCTAACGACAAGGCTGAGTCCTGGCAGCTGTGCACATTCATAGCAAAACCAGAAAACTTGGGTGGAACATGATTAACTTGGTCAAGAGGAGAAGAATTTATACTGGAACAAAAAAAAAACCAAAAAAACCCTCTGTGCCATCGACAGGTTTTGATGACGTGTTTTTATTACATTCCAAGAGCAGAGCTACAATCTTTGACTGGAGGACACAGTATAAGTCTACTAAGCTCCTGGCCCAAGGCATCAAGTTATTATTTTCAGAGATCAGCAAGCAAAGACCCCCAGTTTGGGGATAATGATCATTTCCAATGTTTGCTGGTGGTAGGAGATGGTTCTTTTTCATGGCTTTGGCAGGGCCACAAGGCATGGGCTACAGATAAACCAAAGGGATGATGTCAAATGGATGAACTGGTCCAAAGAATTTAGTTTCTACCCCAGCACCATGAGGTCTGACAGCACGATTCCACTCAGATCATGGCAAGGCCAATGCAGCAGAATACTTTATGCCATAGGTCTGAAGCTTGGCATCCATTATACAGGGAAGGATCCATTTATATATAGCACCAGCCCCATGAATAACTGCAAGAAAGTGTTAACTCCAGTAGGATTTTGGCATCCAAATAATAATTCAGTGGGTGGCACAACTGTCATTGCGAAACCATCTGATTTAATTTTGCTCAAGTCTGTTCACACATAGGTCAGAAGATTCATTCCTAAAGAAAAAACAACAAAATGAGTCTTATGCTACTTATTGCTAAATATCAGGTGTTTCCCTAGTAAAGGGAAAAAAAAAAAAGCCCCAAAAACTAGGGTGGACATTCCCCAGGCTCCTAAAAACCACTAGACACAACTCTACCAAAGCCAGCAGATGGTGAAGCTCCAGCACAGGTCTGTTATTACACAAATCTCTCCATAACTGGCAGAATGGCCACTCCAGTGGCTCAGACAGCAAATATCATAAAAGAAAGCCCAGATCCCAAGCTGATGCAGATTAACACAGCTTTCCAGATATCACTGGAGCTCTGCTGAATCCCATAAGGAAGGCCCAGGCTCTCTAGGCCATGAGCAGGGTCCAAACCTTTTAAAAGGATGCATTTGTGCTAATGCCTTTCTAGACTACATTGTGTTAAATTAGCTGAAGGTTAAGAACATCCCCTCCCATCAAACTGTAATTATCACATAAAACCTTCACTGCACAATGGAGAGAGGTGGGGGCTTTTAACACAAAGGAAATAATCAGAAATATACGGGGGATAAATCTGTCCAGAAAAACTATTTAACAGATCATGGAATTTAGTCTGCTACTAGCTTGATTTTTCCAGCTTTTTATTATGTTGAGTGTTGGCTAAAGCAACAATTTCTGGTGGAGGAGGCAAGGTTAGAGCAACAGGGGGTTGTGCTGTTCCACTGCAAGCATATGGTTAGTAACCCGAGGTGAGGAGTGCTGCAGAAACAAAGGAGTGCTCCAGGCAGTGCCAGATGGTTGGGACTGCAGGTATGGCATTTATCACAAACTGGGACACAGCTTCCTGGAGGAGCTGTCCCCCCCAGCCCATCCAACAGGACGTGGCAAACGTGGAGGAGACGTGACAGATCACACAACACGAGGAGGGACGGGGACAACGACACCAGAGCTCAGCCCAGCACTCCCCTCCCTCCCTCTGTCTGCTCAAACAGGGCATATTTGGGAAAACAGGACCAGATGGCACCTTGGAGACAGGGAAGAGAAGCCAGTGGGGTTTCAAACGAGCGATGGCCACGCCGGTGACAGAGAGGGGACAGCAAAATGCGAGCGAGTTAGAAGAGAAGGGAAGCAGAGAAAAGGGGTGGCAGTGCTGGTTAAGGAATCATTTTCAGGGAAGGAAGCATTTCACTGGACTCATCAGCAAGCTCTGGACAGGCAGGGGAACAATGCAAGGCTGCTCTTACTTGTTGATGTTGGCAAGGTAAATATCTGCGACGTGGCCCCCGCTCGGGCAGCTGGCACCGGCTCTGGCTGTCACCTTCTCCTCCGGGGGCTCCGAGTTTGTTTCTATCTCCGACTTGGGGCTGGACCTTTCCGACATCCCATCCTCACTAGGAAGGAGCAGGGAGGGTATCACAACCACAACAGCCTCTCTGAGCCTGTCAGGGGGTTTATTGTCACCCTTGTCTGGCCTTCTGAGGTGTCCTTTCTCTTTCTTTAGCAGAGTTTTAGTACATACTTTTCTTTAAATATAATAGAATATCATGAAATAATAAATCAGCCTTCTGAGAACTTGGAGTCAATTCTCATCTCTCTGTATACCTTCTCTTTCTTTAGTATAGTTTTAGTATATCCTTTTCTTATAATATAATATAATATAATATAATATAATATAATATAATATAATATAATATAATAATCAGCCTTCTGAGAACTTGGGAGTCAATTCTCATCTCTCTGTATCCTTTCTCTTTGTTTAGTATAGTTTTAGTATATAACTTTCTTAGAAATATAATGTAATGTAATAAAATAAAATAATATAATAAAATAATAAATCAGCCTTCTGAGAGAACATGGGAGTCAATTCTCATCTCTTTGTATCCTTTCTCTTTCTTTAGTATAGATTTAGTATATCAATATAATATAATATAATATAATATACTATAATAATAAATCATCCTTCTGAGAACTTGGGAGTCAATTCTCATCTCTCTATATCCTTTCTCTTTAGTATAGATTTAGTATATCATTATAATATAATATAATATAATATAATATAATATAATATAATATAATATAATATAATATAATATAATATAATATAATATATCATCCTTCTGAAAACTTGGAATAAATTCTCATCTCTCTGTATACTTTCTCTTTCTTTAGTATAGTTTTAGTATATCCTTTTCATATAATATAATATAATATAATATAATATAATATAATAATAAATTAGCCTTCTGAGAACATGGGAGCCAATTCTCATGTCTCTGTATCCCTTCTCTTTCTTTAGTATAGATTTAGTATATCATTTTCATGTAATATAATATGATAATAAATCATATTATATGATTATTATTCTTCTGAGAACTTGGGAGTCAATTCTCATGTCTCTGTATCCTTTCTCTTTAGTATAGATTTAGTATATCATTATAATATAATATAATATAATATAATATAATATAATATAATATAATATAATATAATATAATATAATATAATATAATATATCATCCTTCTGAGAACTTGGAATCAATTCTCATCTCTCTGTATACTTTCTCTTTCTTTAGTATAGTTTTAGTATATCCTTTTAATATAATATAATATAATATAATATAATATAATATAATATAATATAATATAATAATAAATTAGCCTTCTGAGAACATGGGAGCCAATTCTCATCTCTCTGTATCCTCTTTCTTTAGTATAGTTTTAGTATATCCATAATATAATATAATATAATATAATATAATATAATATAATATAATATAATATAATATAATATAATATAATATAATATAACAATAAATCATCCTTCTGAGAACTTGGGAGCCAATTCTCATCTCTCACCTCACCCCGGGGACCCTCCCAACACCGAACAATCGCTGACCCCACCCAGACAGCTGGGCTGTGATAATTAACACTATAATTAGACCAACAATGAGTCCTGTCTGAGGTGATCTCAGCATCCTGCCCCTGCCCGGGTGGCACCTACGTGTCCTGCACCACGATGTACTGGTGTGGGATCAGGCCGTCCACGCCGTTGTGCCGTCCCTCCCACCAGTCGTCGGAGGCGCGCTGGTAGAGCAGCAGGGACGCTCCCTTCTTGAAGGACAGCTCCCGTGCAGTCCTGCCCACGTAGTCAAACTTGGCTATGGCCTCTATGGGCTCACACTCTAGGGGGGAAGAAAGAACATTCACTGAGCACCTGTGGCATCCTGGTTTTTTAAGATTTTCCGAGCCTTCTGATGTCTACGTTCTTGTAGCAAGCTTTCTCACACGGTTCATGTAAATAAATGATTGTCTGGCGTTCTTTTATGGAGGAGGAGAAATCTGATGGGCTGTTGGTTTGTCCAGTGTCACTGGAGAGGTGGCACTGTCACCCTCCAATCCAGCAAATCCATAAATGTTGGAGTCAGAAATTAAACCTCTTTCTTTTTTACTTTGGAGATTCCAGGGTCCACATGGTTTTGTTTCATGTCCTAAAGCAACAAGAGCCCACAGATCCTCCAAAGACCCCACAGATCCCCCAAAGACCCCACAGATGATCCCCCAAAGACCCCACAGATGATCCCCCAAAGAGCCTGTCGCCCTGATTATTTATTATTTATATATTTTTAATTTATTTATTTATTATTTATTTTATGTATTATTTTTTAAAGTTCTTTTAAGCCTTCTGATGTTTACATTCTTGTAGCAAACTTTCTCACACGCTTTCTGTGAATAACTGATTGTTTTGCATTCTTTTATGGAGGAGGAGAAATTTGATGGGCTGTTGGTTTGTCACGGGAGAGGTGGCACTGTCACCCTCCAATCCAGGGTCACTTTTGGAAATTTATAAATGTTAAGAGTCAGAAATTAAACCTCTTTCTTTTTTACTTTGGAGATTCCAGTGTCCACATAGTTTTATTTCCTGTTCTAAAGCAACAAGAGCCTACAGACACCCCAAAGACCCCACAGATGATCCCCCAAAGAGCCTGTCGCCCTGATTATTTATTTACTATTTATTTGTTATTTATTTTATTTTTTTTAAGTTCTTTTAAGCCTTCTGATGTTTACATTCTTGTAACAAACTTTCTCACACACTTTCTGTGAATAACTGATTGTGTTGCATTCTTTTATGGAGGAGGAGAAATTTGATGGGCTGCTGGTTTGCCCAGTGTCATTGGAGAGGTGGCACTGTCACTTTTGGAAATCAGAGGGCACATTTGTATTTTCCAAGCCCTAAATCCCCTCACAGCAATTCAAGCCAACAATAATGGAAGCGGCAAGGGCAGAATTAGTGTTTCATTAAAATAAAAAGGCTTTCAGAGGTGGGAAGCAATCAGGTTTGTTCCAGACAAAAATCTCCCCAGGGTTCTCTTCCTTAAAAGCAGCTGAAATGAATCCCCTGGGCAGGCAGGGGTGGGAAACATCCTCTCATTCCGAGCTGTTTCAGAAATAAAGCATCAATTCAGAAGGAAATTTCTGCTGCCTGTGAGGCTCACCTGAGCCAGGAGAGAGGAATTCTGGCACAGTGGGAGCCCTGCTGTTCATCCAAGTGTCAAACACCCAGTGCCTCCAGAGCTGGGCTTGGTGCAGGGGTGAGGCACAGAAGATGCTCTGTGCCCACTCCTACAGAGCTCACAGCAGCTCCAGCCATGCCCTGCCACTAATCCAGCTCCCTGCAGGACTCTGGTACTACACAGCAGCACAATAAGGGCATTTAAGATACTCAGGAAAATCAATGTGGGATTCCCCTGGATTATTTTTAAGGCTCTGAAAAAAAAAAATAAAAAAATCTGCCAGTGTTTGAGTGTAAATGTGCATTCAGGCAGCTCCTGGTTGTGGGCAGGGATCAGGGGAATGGAGATGAGCTCAACCACACAGCCCCAGTGGGCTCCCTCTAATTACTTTAAAGGAGCTTTAATGCAGCCAAGCAATCCATGGAAATTGAGTTCTTTCCTGGAGAAAAGAGATTTGTGGTTCCTCTGCCCTGATCAAAGGGAGATCTGCCACTCCACACAGAGATCTCTGCACCACAGGAAGAAACTCAGATGGGCTGAGAGGCCAAACCTGAGGCACAGCTCTTCCAGTTACTCCTTGGGAGCTCCAGAACTGGCTCTGGAGCTGCCTCAAGGCTGCAAGGAGGCAGCAGGGCTTGAGAAAGCAATGGTGTAAATCCATTACAGAGCAGAAGCATCTGCCCCCAAAAAGCCCCACCAGCACCAAGTGACTGAGGGCAAGCAGCAACAGGAGCTGAGATCTGAGATGCCCTCAGCACTGTCTGCTCTAAAACCCAGCAGGATGGCTTCTGTGGCAGTGCTGGAAACAGGAAGTTTTAATAAAAGGCAAAATAACAAAGCTCTTTACAGAGAGGAGAGAAACTTCTAGGCTTTTTTTCCTTTTTAAAGGGACAAAAGATAATTTTGTCACTCCATCAACGAAAAGCAGAGTCCTACAGCCAGGGATCATCATTTCACATCAGCCACTTCATCCTTCCTCTGCTCTGGAGGGGGCTCACAGGATGTTCCCATGACTGCAGTGCCACCTTTTCCTTAGGAAATACCCTGGAATTCTCAGCCTTGGTGCCTCTTTTCACTGATCAGACAAGAAATGTTAACTGAGCTTCCTTAAGGAAATCCAAAGATGATCTCTAAGAGATCCCTCAGGACAGTCTGCTCTAAACCCCAGCTCTCAGAGGAAGACGAGCAGGTCTGGGGGTGTTTTGCTCTCCCTTCAAGGGCTTTGAGCACTCTCAATTCTCCTTCCTGAGCCACTGGCAGCAGAAATGCCTGGCACAGGCAGAGGGGACAGGGAGAGGACACTGAAACACACCCAGCCTCCTGCTGAGACCCCATGAGAAGCAGAGACATGTTCAAAATTGTCCAAAATTGCCAGGTAATTCTGGATATTCCCGCTGATCCTACGCCTTTGTACCTCCTGCCCCCAAACGCTGCCTCAAAGTGATGCTTCCAGTGAGAATTCTGACTTAAACTCCACTTTGCATCTTTAAGCCAGCCCTGCCTCCCCCAGGGCAGGCTGCACCAGTTTCCCCAGTAAACAGCAGGTTTCCCATACCATCATCACTGGTGTGGTGCTCAGCTGTGGCATCCTGCACGGAATCTTCTGTCAGGGCTCTCTCTCCATGGGGGCTTTCACTGCAACAGAAGGAGACAGGGACAGCTGTGACTGCTGGGAATTGGGGTCCCAAGCAGACAGAACATCCTGGAAAGCAATCAGACAGAGCTGGGGATATCCTGGAGAGCAGCCACACAGAACTGGGAATCCCCAGCAGGAGTCAATGTTTAGATTTTGCTGCCACAGACACTTTGTGGATGCACGTGCTGAAATGGCTGTGGGTGAAAATGGAGCTGAATCCTTTGTGATCAGCCAAACCAAACATCTGGGTGACCCCTTCTGAGTGCTATCAGCAGAGTCCACCCTCACATCTCACAGCCTGGAGCCCTGGAAGTGCTGAGCAGCAGTGCCAGGCTGGGTCCAGCTCCTCCCTGCCCTGCCAGGATGATTCCCCTGGCTGCATTCTCCACTGCTCTAATTAGCTCATTAGATGGCTGATGAGAAAGCTGCAACTTCCTGGGGGAAATCGTTCCTTGATTTATAACCTGCTATTTCCAGGTCTGTGTTTGTCATCTCCCTCCATCCCTTTTATCGCCACCTTAAATGTCCCATTCATTTCCCCCAACAACTCCCACAGCCCAATTAGCTGCCTGTAAATAAAGATTCCAGAGCACCTGAACTACCAAGAGGACTCATTTTATGTTTGGCATGAAGAAAAGCTTTGAGAGGATCGACAGACAACAAGTGGCAAGCAAAGGTTATGTTGTTGTAGGAGCAGCTCCCTCTGGACACGAGCAGAAGGGAAACTGGAAGAGGATCCATTGCCTCTCCCAAGCAGCTCCACAGAGCTGCTGCCAGCTGGCAGCCCTGCCTGCCTCTCTCAGGAGGAAAAAAAAGGGCTAAAAACCACTGCTGGCTCTTCATCTTACACCAGAAAACTCCTTTGCTGCCTCCTGTGACTCCTTAAAGGTGATTTTTAATCTTCGTCACACAAGGAGGAACTTCATCCCTCATTTTGGCCCTGCAATGGTTAAAATAATTTTAATCCCTCATTTTGGCCCTGCAACGGTTAAAATAATTCTATTTTTGGCAGTCTACCTCCTGTGCTCTTTTAAACATGAGGGAAAACAGAAAAATAAAAACCAAAAATGAGAAGAGCTGAAATGTCTGAACAATTCTGGCTCCTTATTCTGCTTAATCCACAGGACTGCCCAACCTCTCCTGAGCCAGCACCTCAGCCATCAGCCCTTCCCAGGCTTTGCAGAGCCTTTTATGCTCTTTAATAAAGTTTACAGAAGCCTCTGGAGCCAGCTGGAGGCCCCAGGAGGAAGCAGCACCGAGGGCTAAAGTTTCACCCAGACTCTGAAGTCACGTCGAGCACAGCTGCAGCTCCAAACCCCGCGCGGGGCCGCGTTCTTACCCAGCAATGCTTCCTAAAAACCTGCATTTTCCACCTAAAAACCTGCATTTTCCACCCAAAAAGCTGCATTTTCCACCTAAAAAAAATTTGTCCTTGCTGCATTTTCCACCTAAAAAATTGTCCTTGCTGAATTTCCCATTTAAAATCCTGTCCTTGCTGCCATTTCCCACCGAAAAAATGTATTTGCTGCATTTTCCACCTAAAAAAGTGGCCTTGTTGCATTTCCCACCTAAAATCCTGTCCCTGCTGCATTTTCCACCTAAGAAATTGCCCTTGTTGCATTTCCCACCTAAAGTCCTGTCCCTGCTGCATTTTCCACCTAAAAAATTGTCCTTGTTGCATTTCCCACCTAAAATCCTGTCCCTGCTGTATTTCCCACCTAAAATCCTGTCCTTTATAAGTATAACTTTAACAAACGAAATTCATTGAAGTTACATTTTGTTAAATTTCCTAGATCATCATAAAATTAGTGATGGAACCTAAAAAAAAAACCCTCTTCATTTTCAATTTGGAGAAAACCTGTCCTTGCTGTATTTCCCACCTAAAATCCTGTCTTTTATAATTATAATTTTAACAAACGAAATTCATTAAAGTTACATTTTGTTAAATTTCCTAGATCATCATAAAAGTACTGATGGAACCTAAAAAAAAAAAACCCCTCTTAATTTTCAATTTGAAAATGAAAATGAGAAAACCTCTCCTTGCTGCATTTTCCACCTAAAAAATTGTCCTTGCTGCACTTTCCACCTAAAATCCTGTCCTTGCTGTATTTCCCACCTAAAAAATTGTGTTTGCTTCATTTCCCACCTAAAAAAATGTCCCTGATGCATTTTCCACCTAAAATCCTGTCCTTGCTGCATTTCCCATCTAAAAACCTGTCCTTTATAAGTATAATTTTAACAAATTAAATTCATTACAGTTACATTTTGGTGAACTTCCTAGATCATCATAAAATTAGTGATGGAACCTAAAAAATACCCTCTTCATTTTCAATTTGAAAATGAAAATGAGAAAACCTCTCCCTGCTGCATTTCCCACCTAAAAAATTTGTCTTTGCTGTATTTCCCACCTAAAATCCTGTCTTTTATAAGTGTAATTTTAACAAATGAAATTCATTAAAGTTACATTTTGGTAAACTTCCTAGGTCATCATAAAAACAAAACCTCTTCATTTTCAATTTGGAGAAAATCCATCCTTGCTGCATTTTCCACCTAAATTCCCAGGGATGCTCAGGGTGGGATTTTGGGGTGTCTGGGCAGGGCCAGGGGCTGATCAATGATTCCTGAGGGTCCCATCCACACTTTTATTCCCTTCACCTCATGGCACAAAACTTCTTGTCCAAATTACTGTGTTTCCTGAAGGCCATAAATATTATTAAGTTGTTTTTTTGGTTTTTTTTTTCCCCTGCAATTCCTTCATATATAACATCAGCTAAAAACATCAGAGAGAGGGGTGAAATGAAGAGAATTTCCAAAAGGTTTTGGCAAGTGCTGTGCACACAGCAGTGAGTTTGGAGGAGCCTCTGAATGAGGAGCGATCCCACAGCTCTGAGACAAGCCAGGGGAACAAGGCCTGCTCTGTCCCCACAGTGACTGCATTTAAAAAAACCTATTTATGTTAGCCATGAAAATAACCACTGCCATTGCTGTGAGGCTGGAGGAGAGCAGGAGCAGTGATGGGGGGAGAAGTGGGGCACAAATGAACATTCCTGATCCTCAGAGGGAGGGAGCAGCTCAGGCGGGAGGGAAACAGAGCCTTTCCTTTCCTTTTTCTTTTCCTTTTTCCTTTCCTTTCCCTTCCTCCTTTCCTTTTTCCTTTCCCTTCCTCCTTTCCCCTTTCCTTTCTCCTTTCCTTTCCCCTTCTCCTTTCTTTTCCTTTCCCCTTCTCCTTTCCTTTCCCCTTTCCCCTTCTCCTTTCCTTTCCCCTTTCCCCTTCTCCTTTCCTTTCCCCTTCTCCTTTCCTTTCCCCTTCTCCTTTCCTTTCCCCTTTCCCCTTCTCCTTTCCTTTCCCCTTCTCCTTTCCTTTCCCCTTCTCCTTTCCTTTCCCCTTCTCCTTTCCTTTCCCCTTCTCCTTTCCTTTCCCCTTTCCCCTTCTCCTTTCCTTTCCCCTTCTCCTTTCCTTTCCCCTTCTCCTTTCCTTTCCCCTTCTCCTTTCCTTTCCCCTTTCCCCTTCTCCTTTCCTTTCCCCTTCTCCTTTCCTTTCCCCTTTCTCCTTCTCCTTTCCTTTCCCCTTCTCCTTTCCTTTCCCCTTCTCCTTTCCTTTCCCCTTTCCCCTTCTCCTTTCCTTTCCCCTTCTCCTTTCCTTTCCCCTTCTCCTTTCCTTTCCCCTTTCTCCTTCTCCTTTCCTTTCCCCTTTCTCCTTCTCCTTTCCTTTCCCCTTTCTCCTTTCCTTTCCCCTTTCTCCTTCTCCTTTCCTTTCCCCTTTCTCCTTCTCCTTTCCTTTCCCCTTTCTCCTTTCCTTTCCCCTTTCCCCTTCTCCTTTCCTTTCCCCTTTCCCCTTCTCCTTTCCTTTCCCCTTCTCCTTTCCTTTCCCCTTTCCCCTTTCCCCTTCTCCTTTCCTTTCCCCTTTCCCCTTCTCCTTTCCTTTCCCCTTCTCCTTTCCTTTCCTTTCCCCTTCTCCTTTCCTTTCCCCTTTCCTTTCCTCTTTCTCCTTTCCTTTCCCCTTCTCCTTTCCTCTTTCTCCTTTCCTTTCCTCTTTCTCCTTTCCTTTCCTCTTTCTCCTTTCCTTTCCTCTTTCTCCTTTCCCCTCTCTTTTCCTTTCTCCTTTCCTTTCCTTTCCTTTCCTTTCCTTTCCTTTCCTTTCCTTTCCTTTCCTTTCCTTTCCTTTCCTTTCCCCTTTCTCCTCTCCTCTCCTCTCCTTTCCTCTCCTCTCGTCTCCCCCCTGCCCAGATGACAGGAGCTGCTCTGCCTGAATTGCTTCCAGATGTGCTCTGAGCCTGAGCACGTGGCCAGGCCTCTGGAGCTCCAGGCTGCATGGAAATGGTGATTTTGCATTCCTGCCTCTTCCCTCCCCCCCTGCAGCCCTGGAAATTCAACTGTGCCACAGCCTTGGAGGTTCAGCAGCAAGTGACCCCCGTGGCTGAAGCAAAGGCACTCCAGAAAAGCAGAGAGAAAAGGCAAAAAAAACCCAAAAAACAACAAAAAGAGATTGATTTTGGCAGCTACCAAACCAGAACATCCAAGAAAATCCCTCCACAGCCTTGCCCTTCAAGATAAGTGAGTGAGGTTTGACAACTGAATAGCTACTTTATACCAGCTTATTTCTTTAAAGCTGAGGACTCTCCAGAGGGACCAGAGCCATCTTTGCTGCTATAAAACAGATTCAATATATTTCTTTTATATATATTAAAATATATAATATAAAATATTATATATTATATATTTTATAATATATTTTATAATATATTCTATATAATATTATATATGTAATAATATATATAATATTATTATGTATATATATAACATTATTATGTATATATATATATATATATATATATATATATAT
The DNA here is from genome assembly GCF_051311805.1 of Agelaius phoeniceus. Taxonomy (NCBI): domain Eukaryota; kingdom Metazoa; phylum Chordata; class Aves; order Passeriformes; family Icteridae; genus Agelaius; species Agelaius phoeniceus. The sequence continues at coordinate 3,843,037 of NC_135289.1, read as the reverse complement.
ATATATATATATATATATAAAAATATATAAAAGAAATCCTGAATTAGCCAACACTGCTGCAGCATCCTAACCCATGGATAAACGTGCAGCCATGGCTCTGCTCAGAGCACCCATCATACCAGTAATCCTCTGTGTTTCCACCTCTGCTGTAGACTGGGCCCTCCAGCTCCCTGGGCCCTGGGAAGATGTTCTCGTGTTGGATGATGATGGTTTTGATCAGTTCATTGACGTGAGCCTGGCAGGAGACCTGGTCATGGCCCTCGGGCACAGACATCAGCGTGGGCCCAAAGCAGATGGCCAGGTTGTAGGGATCCATCATGTTCTCTTCACTGAACTGAGATAAACTGCAAAAAAACAGAGGTGGGAAGGAGGGTGAACAGCAGAAATCATCATCATCATCACCATTGTCACTGCCATATTTCCTGAAAAATCCCTTCCCCGGGAATTCTTCTCCTGGGAAGCTGAGAAGCCTCAGAGAAAAATGAAAACAATAATGATCTGATTTACTTCTCCTGTGTTTTGCTGCTTTGGAATGTGGTTGGAGATTGTTTATCCAACAGGTGAGTGTTTGATTGGTTTAATGTGATTGTTTTAATTTAATGATCAATCACTGCCAGGCTGTGTTGGATTCTGGAAGAGTCAGGAGTTTTCATTATCATTCTTTGTAGCCTTCTGTCTGTCTCCTTTCTGTATTCTTTAGTATATTATAGTATAATATAATATAATATAATATAATATAATATAATATAATATAATATAATATAATATAATAATAAATTAGCCTTCTAAGAACATGGAATCATATTCTCAATTCCTCCTTCATCCTGAGGACCCCAAAAATTTATAATGAAAAAAAATATCACACACCATCACCATCCTCTGCTCAGAACACAGGTGAGCTCAGTTTTGGGCTTTATGGGACACAAATGTTCTGGATCCAGGTAAGAAATGAGACACTGGTGGTATTTAGTGAGAAATGAAACAGAAACTGCAAGGGGAGTTTGAAAGCTCTGGGTGCTGATTTTCATATTTGACTTTATTTCTTCTCTGCTATTCTTGTTCAGAGCCCACCTGCAGCCCAGCTCAAGTCCAGGGTTACAGCAGGATTAAAACTGAATGGATTTAAACTGAAAGAGAGTTTGGGAACTGAAATGAGATATTGGGCAGAAATCCTTCCTGGGAGGGCGGGCAGGCCCTGGCACAGGTGCCCAGAGCAGCTGGGGCTGCCCCTGGATCCCTGGCAGTGCCCAAGGCCAGGCTGGGCAGGGCTGGGAGCAGCCTGGGATGGAGGAAGGTGTCCCTGGCCTGTCCACCCTCAGTAATTCCATGTTTATCCCAGAGAGAGTTTCTCTCCCAGCAGAGCCCTGGAGGCAGGGGTGCCAGGGAAAGGTTTGTGGGCAGCTGCTGGAGCAGAGAGGCAGCACAGGAGCACCTGGCAGGGCCACTGAGCACATTCCTCAATGCCAGCTCAAAAAGGAGGAGGCCTAATTTTAAGGAACTGCTCCTTCCCACCTCTGCAACTGAGGCCAGCCTATAAAACCACCCCAGAACCTGCAGAGCTGCAAATCAAAGGCTCTGAAGGTGCTCCCAGGGGTACTCACTGATTGAGGAATGCAAAGAGGTATCTCATGACAATCAGGGTGGTCTTGGGCAGGTTCAGCAGCACCTTCCGGACGTGCAGCGCTCGCTCCTGCAAATTGTCCATGGCTGGAAAAGAGAGAGCACAGAGAGAGTCACCCCTGTGCCACAGCCCCAGGGCCACCAGGACCCCTGCCCTGCACACTGGGCAGCCAGCAGAGGCCAGCAGGAGGGGATGTGGCTGCAGAACCTGCTGGCAAAGCCCAAACACCTCCCTGCTGTGGGGGAAGATGGAACAGGAAAGCCTTATAAATATGATTGCCTGGCAAAAGAGTTTGAGAATATGGAAACTATAAGTGAGATTGAAATGAAAGCAAGCTTTGAGATCCCTCAATTACTGAACAACTGGAAAACAATGGTGTGGCCACTGAAGGTGATCCCCTTTTGATGGAACAACACCCTCTGCTTGCAGACAGGCCCAAGGGGCAGAGCAGACCCTACAGCTTGGCAGAAGGGGCCCAAACAGGAGTTTTTAGGGTTTAAAATGTAACACAGTGTGGGAATGTAATGATTCTTATAGGCTGTATGGATTTGTATCTTGGACTAGATTGGTCAGTGAGAATCAGAATATTCAGCACAGAAGAAGATTTATGGTATTGGAACGGGAACCTCGCTCTCTTACTCTCTTATCCTCTCATCCTCTCTTGTCACAGCCATATTTTCTGAAAAATACTTTTGCCGGGATTTTTTCTCCTGAGAAGCTGAGAGGCCTCAGGAACAAAATGTAACCAATGGTTATCTGCTGCTGTGGAATGCAACAGGTGCATCTGGGATTGGGCTCATGTGGTTGTTTCTAATTAATGGCCAATCACAGCCCAGCTGGCTCAGACTCTCTGGTCAGTCACAAGGTTTTATTATCATTCCATTTCTTTCCTTTCTGATTAAAGCCTTTCTTCTATTCTTTTAGTATAGTTTTAATATAATATATATCATAAAATAATAAATCAGCCTTCTGAAACATGGAGTCAAGATCCTCATCTCTTCTCTCATCCTGGGATCCCTGTGAACACCACCACACTCTCTCTCATCCTCTTTACCTCTGTCTTTACTTCCCTCAGGCCTGCTCTGAGCTGTGGCAGCTCCCAGCAGGGCCCTGCACCCTTTGCAATAAACCACAATAAACCCCAAATTCCAAGCCCTGGCTTCAGAGATCTCTGGTGTCCGTCTGTCCTGACCCTCCCACCCCCCGTGGCTCCTCCACCCTGCGAGCGTGGGAGCTCTGGATGTCACCTGGCACAAGGGCTCCTTCAGGGCAGCTGGGAAAGGTGGGTGTTTGAAAAGCAGGAGCTGGAACACTCAAATGAACATAGCTAAAGGCTGAGCAAAGGGCTCTGTGTGCAGCAGCCTGCTGAGAAACAAGTGGGCAGCATCAATCAGCTCACAAGGGAGAGCTCCTTAGGGGGAAAGGGGATTTTGCTTCTCAACATAACACAAATCCAAGTCTGGAAATGCATTTATCAGGAGCAGAAAAGCACAGGCCAGTTCTGAAGCTGTCTGCTCAGTGATCTTCTGCCTCTCTTGAGGGGCTGTCCCTGCAAAGGCCATTTCTCTGCTTGGACAATGGAATCATTCTGCAGTTCTGGGGGATGTAGCAAGAGCCAGGCCACTTAAAAAACAACACAGAAACCACAAACAACCCTCTGCCTGGCAGAAACACCTTTAGTAACCATGAAAAATGTTAACAGTGAGTGCTCTGATGATTGATATGCTGGAGCAGGAGGCAGTGGATGGTCCCTTGTGGGTATGAAGCTAAAAGGAGCATGAATAAAAACTACCTTGTCAGCTGAGGCCAGCACACAGGAGCATGGCAGCAGACATCCAGGGAAAGCAGATATCCAGGGAACCCTGCTGGTGATCCCTGCCTCAGAGAGGCCATTTCTGACATCCTCTGATGACAGCTCTTCAAGATTATTTTACACAAAAGAGGTTTTTTTGCTTTATTCTCTTTTAAAAGAATCCTGTCACCAAGCACTGGCTCACAAAACCCCCTCACACAGCCCTCAAAATCTGTGAATTTCCATCTCCTTGTTCACTGATGTCAGAGCAAGGATGGCTGTGAAAAGGTGACTGGGTAACAGAAACCAGCCCAGCAGCACAAACCCAGCCAGAGAAACCCCAAAATCTCACCCTGGAGTCAGGAAAAAAAGGGGAAAGGGAGGGAAGACAAGCGGGGGGATGAGGAAAATGAATCCAATTTCTTTGCAGTTCTTCATGTACTTACTGACACAGGCAATCAGGTCATGGAAGATGTCCTTGGGGAACAGGGGGTGCTCCAGGCCTCTGAAATAGAGCTTAAGGACTCCTGCTATGGAATCCATGTCGTGGTCATTCTGGTCCCCAGCCAAGGGATCTTCCCCTTAGGAGCAAGGAGAGGAAAATCAGAACACTGGAGGAAATCAGAACACTGAAAGGAATCAAACACTGGAAGGAAATAAAACACTGGAGGAAATCAAAACAATGGAGGAAACCAAACACTGGAGGAAATCAAACACTGAAAGGAATCAAACACTGGAGGAAATCAAACACTGAAAGGAAATCAGAACAATGGAGGAAATCAAACACTGGAGGAAATCAAACACTGAAAGGAAATCAGAACAATGGAGGAAATCAAACACTGGAGGAAATCAAACACTGAAAGGAAATCAGAACAATGGAGGAAATCAAACACTGGAGGAAATCAAACACTGGAATGAAATCAAACACTGGAGGAAACCAAACACTGAAAGGAAATCAAACACTGAAAGGAAATCAGAACAATGGAGGAAACCAAACACTGGAGGAAACCAAACACTGAAAGGAAATCAAACACTGGAGGAAATCAGAACACTGGAGGAAATCAAACACTGGAGGAAATCAAACACTGGAGGAAATGAAACACTGGAGGAATCCAAACACTGGTTTGGAAAGGATTTGTGGTCATCCCAGCCACCCCAGCTGCACTGCAAGGGTGAGGCACAGAGAGATCCCCAGCTGGGAAGCTCTGCCAGGGATGCCAGGACACCTGGGCCAGCTCTGTCACCCAAATGTCACCCAAATATCACCCAAATGTCACCCAGGGGGGTGTGGTGGTGCTCCTGCTGCAGACACACTCCAGGTGTTTTGGGCAGGGCAGAACATCACAGCTCCAGCACCTGACAGGGGGCTTTAGGTGACCCAAAACTGCAGCTCAGGTGGCACAGGGGACACAGGAGCACCACACACCTGGCCCAGGTGACTCAGGGGACACAGGAGCACCACACACCTGGCCCAGGTGATAGAGGGGACACAGGAACATCACACACCTGGCCCAGGGGACACAGGGGACACACAAACATCACACCTGGCCCAGGTGACCCAAGGGGCCCCTGAGCATCACACACCTGGCTTAGAGGACACACAAACATCACACACCTGGCCCAGGGGACACAGGGGACACACAAACATCACACACCTGGCTCAGGTGACACAGGAACATCACACACCTGGCCCAGGTGACTCAGGGGACACAGGAGCACCCCACACCTGGCTCAGGGGATCCAGGGGACACACAAAGATGACACACCTGGCCCAGGTGACCCAGAAACATCCCACATCTGGCCCAGGGGACACACAGAGCATCACACACCTGGCCCAGGTGACTCAGGGGACACACAGAGCATCACACACCTGGCCCAGGTGGCACAGGGGACACAGGAGCATCACAATCACAGGGACACAAGCATCACCTGGCCCAGGTGTGTGCAGACCCAGGGAATGGGGTGGGGAAAGAGTTTCTGGGACGATTTGTGGCTGCAGATCCATCATGGTTTGCCTGCACTACCAGAGGGAAGATGCTCACTCAAGGAGTTGCTCCCTGGGGAAAACTCCCTATCAGCCATAATTAGATTTAATGATGGGGCAATCCTCAAATTGAAGCTATATATATCCATTATGTGACTGGAATTACCAAAGCTTGCCTATTATCTTAATAACACACAGGATAACAAATGGGCCACTCCAAACCCGAGCACTATCCCTGGGATTAACTGCCACCAAGGGCTCTGCATGAAGTAATAAACTGCAGGGACCTTATTGTTAACTTTGGCAGTCCTCTACATCACAGATTTTACAGAGACAAGTGAGATGAAGGTGGGGAAAAAATCCTCTTTTTTATTTCTGCATGGAACCAGTGGGTACTTCCCCAAGCTGGTATTTTTTATATAAAAATCTGATTCTGATAAAGTGGGTATTTCCCCAAACTGGTATTTCTTTAAATAAAAATTTCTTATATAAAAATCTGATTCTGATAAAGTGGGTATTTCCCCAAACTGGCATTTCTTTATATAAAAATTTATTTATATAAAAATCTGATTCTGATAAAGTGGGTATTTCCCCAAACTGGTATTTCCTTAAATAAAAATTTCTTATATAAAAATCTGATTCTGATAAAGTGGGTATTTCCCCAAACTGGTATTTTTTATATAAAAACTTCTTTATATAAAAATCTGATTCTGATAAAGTGGGTATTCTCCCAAACTGGTATTTCTTTAAATAAAAATTTCTTATATAAAGATCTGATTCTGATAAAGTGGGTATTTCTGCAATCTGGTATTTTTTTATATAAAACCTTGCTTATAAAAAAATCTAATTCTGATAAAGTGGGTATTTTCCCAAACTGGCATTTCTTTAAATAAAAATTTCTTATATAAAAATCTGATTCTAATAAAGTGGGTATTTCCCCAAACTGGTATTTCTTTAAATAAAAATCTGATTCTGATAAAGTGGGTATTCCCCCAAATTGGTATTTCTTTATATAAAAATTTCTTTATAAAAAAATCCGATTCTGATAAAGTGGGTATTTCTCCAATCTGGTATTTTTTTATATAAAACCTTGCTTATATAAAAATCTGATTCTAATAAAGTGGGTATTTCCCCAAACTGGTATTTCCTTATATAAAAATCTGATTCTGATAAAGTGGGTATTTCCCCAAACTGGTATTTCTTTATATAAAAATTTCTTATATAAAAATCTGATTCTGATAAAGTGGGTATTTTCCCAAACTGGTATTTCTTTATACAAAAGTTTCTTTATAAAAAAATCTAATTCTGATAAAGTGGGTATTTCTCCAAACTGGTATTTCCTTATATAAAAATCTGATTCTGATAAAGTCGGTATTTCTCCAATCTGGTATTTTTTATATAAACATCTAATTCTGATAAAGTGTGTATTTCCCCAAACTGGTATTTCTTTATATAAAAAATTCTTATATAAAAATCTAATTCTGATAAAGTGGGTATTTCTCCAATCTGGTATTTTTTATATAAAAACTTGCTTATATAAAAATCTGATTCTGATAAAGCGGGTATTTCTCCAAACCAGTATTTCCTTATATAAAAATCTGATTCTGATAAAGTGGGTATTTTCCCAAACTGGTATTTCTTTATATAAAAAATTCTTTATATAAAAATCTGATTCTGATAAAATGGATATTTGCCCAAACTGGTATTTCTTTATACAAAAATTTCTTTATAAAAAAATCTAATTCTGATAAAGTGGGTATTTCTCCAAACTGGTATTTCCTTATATAAAAATCTGATTCTGATAAAGTCGGTATTTCTCCAATCTGGTATTTTTTTATATAAAACCTTCCTTATATAAAAATCTGATTCTGATAAAGTGGGTATTTCTCCAATCTAGTATTTATTTATACAAAAATCTGATTCTGATGCTTTTCCTGACTGTGACACACATTCCTGCCTCCTGAGGGTGTTCACTCTCAGGTAGATGGAGCTGAGGCCAGGTGACATCACCCACCACACGTTGCTCATTCCAATTCCCTCTCCCCCAAAAGCAAAATAAAGCCAATTAATGCCTGCCCTTCTGCAGCAGCAGCAGCAAGCAGGGAAAACCACGGATCCAATTCTTTGGGAGCACAGATTCCAGGGATTAACAGAGGCCCTGTTGTTCCCAGGGAGGGCCTGAGGAGCAGCTCCTCTGAACCTGCCCTGCCAGGGAGAGGAGCCCAGCACGGAGCTGATGAGGCAGGAGGCTCCCAACTGCTCCCTGCCTTTGTGTGGAATGGCTCTTCCCAGAGAGGAAAAATCCCATCTATTAACAGCTACCTCAAATTAACACTCTCTTGAAATTTCCCCCTCTCCCTTGCTGGTATTTTGAATAAATGTAGCCAAGCTGTGCCTCAACAAGAGAGAAAAAAGCCATGGAAATTCATCCTCCAGCACACAAAGAGCTGGGGAGAGGGGAGGAAACTGCAGTTACACCTCATAATGAAATCCTCTACGTCCTTTAGTGTTGCAAACAATCAATAAGCTATCAGACATGAGAGGAGATTGAATTCAGAATATTTATTACACAGACACTCCACAGGGTACAAAGCACAACAGCAAACAAGTGAGAATCCAAGGTTAATGAGCACCAGGGAGGTGTTTGGGAGAGCCTCACTCGGGAAACACAAAAATCAAAGGGACAGAAAAGAAGGGAGCTGCACTCAGGGCAGTTCTGAGGGCTCACACAAATAAATCCCCACATCTGGCAGTAGCTCCTGGGCTGTGGGAGGAGCTGTTCCTTACCTCTCTCAAACGCATTTTTGATGTCGTTCACTTCAACCTGGGACCCAGAGACTCTGAAAATTCCTTCATGCTGCAAACCTGCAGGAAAACAAGAGATGCTGATGACAAGATAAGATGGATTAGATAAAAGAGGATGGCACCTTCAGCAGCTGCAGCTCCTGTGGTAAAGGAGAAACAAGAACAAAGGCAGAGGAGGCTGTTGAAAAGCCACTTCTCCCTGAGATGTCCAGAATATGAAAAAACAGAACTCAGCACAGACAGGAGAATTATTAACCCTTCTAAACTGCTGGAGTAACAGGGCTCTGACAGCCATTGATGTTATCTCTCACCCTGGAGGATCCCTAGAGGATTTTACAACCCAGAGGAAGTCATAAACCAGCAGTGGAGCAGCCAGGAGTAAAATATGACCAATGCCAGGAGGAAAATGTTTAAAACATTTAAAAAGGACTCAGTTGGGTCTGTTGGAAAATCAAAGCCAATTGTAGAATCTGTGAGAAATCTGCATAATCCTGAGGGATTTATCCCCATCAGTTCCTACTCCAGTGTGGGCTCAAGGATTTTGACCAATGCCAGGAGGAAAAAGTTTAAAATGTTTAAGAAGGATTCAGTTGAGTCTGTTGGAAAAATCATAACCAATTGTAGAATCTGAGAGAAATCTGCATCTCCTGGTGCTGAAATCAGCATCACCCTGAGGGATTTATCCCCCAGTTCCCACTCCAACATGGTCTCAAGGATTTTGACCAATGCCAGGAGGAAAACGTTTAAAATATTTAAAAAGGACTCAGTTGAGTCTGTTGGAAAAATCATAACCAGTTGTAGAAGCTGAGTGAAATCAGCATCTCCTGGTGCTGAAATCAGCATCACCCTGAGGGATTTATCCTCCATCAGTTCCCACTCCAACGTGGGCTCAAGGATTTTTTCCAGCAAATATCCAAATATGGCTTAAAGAAAGATTCTAGATTGATTCTAGAACTGTAACTTGGTTATTCCAAGTGCTGATGAGAATGGGACTCCAGATTATGGTTTCTAAAACAGTAATGGGACAAGGGAAACAGGCAGGACCTGCATCTTGCTTAATGAAGATGGATTCCACCTCCCTCCCCACGTGCTAATTAACAGCTGCTTCCCACACTACTAACAAATGATATAAATTAAAAATGAAAACAAACTGCAATAAATGCACAGCATTCAAGGCTGGCAGAGGTCAACCTTCCAAAGAGGCATAAATCATCTCTCTGTGGCACTAAGTGAACAATTAATTCACTGCTTGACCTCCTGCATTCAAACACCCCGAGCGCTCCTCCTCCTCCTCCTCCTCCTCCTCCTCCTCCTGATGAAGAGGATGATTGTTCTGGTGAAGGCCACGTTTCAGGGCTCAAAGGAAGGTGAGAGCAGGGGAGGGATGGGCAGCTCATTCTGCAAGGAATAAAGGGGCATTGTTGGCAAAACAACATTTGCAAGGTCAGTTATGTGGAGCACACACAACACCAGAAATCAGAGCCATTTTCCTTCCGTGGCAGCTCTGCACAAGCTCCTGAGCCATTCTGAACATCCCTTACAAGGTTTATTTTATTGGTTTAACCTCTAAAAGATAGGTTATTTTATTTTATACTCTTTTATGTTATGCTATTTTATTTTTGTTTTACTTTAATTTTATTGGAATGTCCCACAAACTCACCATGCATAGGTTATTTTATTTTATTTTATTGGAATGTCCAACAAACTCACCGTGCATAGGGGTTTTTTTTGGTTTTTTTTTTTTTGTTTTGTTTTGGTTTTGGTTTTTTTGTTTGTTTTTGGTTTTTTGGGGGTTTTTTTTTGTTTTTTTTTATTGGCATGTCCCACAAACTCACTGTGCATAGGTTATTTTATTTTATATTTTATTTTATATTTTATTTTATTTTATAGGAATGTCACACAAACTCACCGAGCATAGGTTATTTGATTTGATTTGATTTTGATTTTAAAGGAATATCTTACAAACTCACCATACATAGGTTTATTTTATTTTATTTTATTTTATTGGAATGTCCCACAAACTCACTGTGCATATGTTATTTTATTTTATTTTATTTTATTTTATTTTATTTTACTTTACTTTATTTTATTTTTATTTTATTGGAATGTCCCAAAAACTCACCATGCATACGTAATTTTATTTTATTTTATTTTGTATTTTATTTTATTGGAATGTCTCACAAACTCACTGTGCATATGTTATTTTATTTTATTTTACTTTATTTTATTGGAATGTCCCAAAAACTCACCATGCATAGGTTATTTTATTTTATTTTATTTTATTTTATTTTATTTTATTTTATTTTATTTTATTTTATTTTATTTTATTTTAATTTAATTTTTAATATTTTATTTTCTATTTTATTTTATTTTCTAGGGATGTCCCACACACTCACCGTGCCTGCTGATGAATCGGATGCAGCTCTCCACCACCAGGGGAATGGCTTGGGAGGAATCCTGCCCAGGGAGGAATCCCAGCAACAGCAGCAGAATGCAGAGTGAAGAGGGGAAAAAAAATAAAAAATAATAAAAAAAGAGAAAGGTTTGACTCTGCACACCAAGATCACACCTTGCTCTCTTTACCCCAAAACTCCCAAGTCCCAAGACTGAATTGGAATTCCCAAACTTTATCCTTAAAGTAGCAACAAGAGATTTTTTGGGTCCTCCCTATCTTAAAAAAAACACATTTTAGCTCACTTGGGTACCAAAAAGCAACAGATTATCCCCAAGGCCAGGGGCACAAAGATTTGTAAATCTTTATTACAGGAAGGCACAACAAGAGAGCAGCTTTAAATTTGAAATTTTAAATTCTGCCATGGAAAATGAACAAGGTTTTGGATTTTTGATTCCAGGTCTGTCAGAACACAGAGTAAAAGCAATTTTAAATTTTGCCATGGAAAATGAATGAGGTTTTGGGTTTTTGATTCCAGTTAATTTCAAGTTTTGCCATGGAAAATGAACAAGGTTTTGGATTTTTGATTCCAGGTAATTTTAAATTTTGCCAAGGAAAATGAACAAAACAAAAATGAACAAACAAAATTTTGGATTTTTAATTCCAGGACTCTCAAAACACAGGGTAATTTTAAATTGTGCCATGGAAAATGAACAAGGTTTTGGATTTTTGATTCCAGGTCTGTCAGAACACAGAGTAAAAGCAATTTTTAATTTTTTTCATGGAAAATGAATGAGGTTCTGCATCCAGGTTTGAGGGGTTTCTCCAACAAGACTGAAAAGGTCCATGGAAGACAGGGAGGGACGGATAAAAAATTTGTTTTCCACTGCTCCTCCTCTTCCCACACCACGTCCCTGCCTTGTCACTGAGGGAAATGTTAATTGTTTTAATTATTGTTTTAATGATTACCTGCTTCCTCACGGTGGAGCTGCGCCGGCCACTGGTCCAGGGGTGCAGGAGGGGAAAAAAGAGCAGAAAATCAGAATAATCCTCCCCCATCACCAGCTCATCCCTCCAGGGCTCCCAGCCACACGCTGGAGCAGGGAAGGAGCCAGAAATCCCAGTAAACCAAAATGCCAGAGGAAAAATCCCAATAAAACACAATTCCAGAGCAAAAATCCCAATAAACCAAAATTCCAGAGCAAAAATCCCAAAAAACCAAAATTCCAGAGCCAGAAATCCCAGTCAATCATAACTCCAGAGCCAAAAATCCCAATAAACCAAAATTCCAGAGCCAGAAATCCCAGTGCACCAAAATTCCAGAGCCAAAAATCCCAGAAAACCAAAATTCCAGAGCAAAAATCCCAGTAAAACACAATTCCAGGGCCAGAAATCCCAGTAAATCATAACTCCAGAGCCAGAAATCCCAGTAAACCAAAATTCCAGGGCCAGAAATCCCAGTAAACCAAAATTCCAGAGCAAAAATCCCAGTAAAACACAATTCCAGAGCCAAAAATCCCAGTCAATAATTCCAGAGCCAGAAATCCCAGTGCACCAAAATTCCAGAGACAGAAATCCCAATAAACCAAAATTCCAGAGCAAAAATCCCAGTAAACCAAAATTCCAGAGCCAGAAATCCCAGTAAAACACAATTCCAGGGCCAGAAATCCCAATAAAACACAATTCCAGGGCCAGAAATCCCAGTCAATCTTAATGCCAGAGCCAGAAATCCCAGTGCACCAAAATTCCAGAGACAGAAATCCCAGTCAATCATAATTCCAGAGCAAAAAATCCCAGTCAATCGTAATTCCAGAGCCTCACTCCAGTTGTTATGGACCTCCAGGAAAATTGTGAGTGACTTTAAATCGCTCAAAACCTGCACGAGGCACGAGGGAGCCCTGACAAAAAAGTCACCGCTGGTATTTTAATTTTGACCAGACACAACCCTGGGTTCCAGGCTGAAGTTTGATATAAATTGCACAGGGAAGAGCAGCTGGGAGCAGGCTGTGCTGTTCACAGTGGAGTCTTTATGATGGTTTTGATAAGATTTCAAATAAATAAATAACATTAAACCCCCCCCCTGGAACAGCAGCACACACCAGCCTCGCCTGTCTGCTCTCATCTGTTGGTGTTGTGAGACATTAATGGCAGAAAAATAGGAAAAAAGCCCTGCTCTGTCAGGGTTTTCCCCTCAAAATTTATTGCTGGGGTTTAAAATTCCTTTAGTTTCTTGTAAAAATGAAAGCAAGGGAGATAATGGCAGAGAGGCCCTAATGTATCACTGCAGCCAATTCCCTGCCAGGGCAGATGGCTGCTGAATTATAAATAAGGGGATTAGAAGTGTGATTTTTTTTTAAAAGCCTGTACAATGTGTTAATTTGGAGGAAATTCCTTTTGTAAAAAAAAAAAAAAATCAAAAACACTGAATGAAAAATAAAAAAAAATAAAAATAAAAATCCAATTCCACGGGCTGTCACAGACAACGAGGTGGGTTTTAAACTGTTAGCCAGCACGAGTCTTTGATATTTAAAATTGTTTCATGATGAATAATATTTTATTATTACAGATGTCAGGGCCTAATTAGGAGCTGTCAGTTCGGCTTTGCAGTGAGGAATGGGAACAGCAGCCATGAGTCCATGCTGGTGGTAATCACCTTGCTCTTGTTAATGAGGCAGGAGGATGCACAGCCCCAGAGCCCCTGAATCCATCACTCTGGAGCATCTCTTGCTTAGACAATTTGTTTGATGGTTGGAGCTTTGCACTTTGGCTAAAGAAACTTTGTAAAATAGGTTTGGTTGTTCTAATGGTAATAATTGTAGTTTTGGTAGCAGTGTTTTGTGTACTTCAGTGTGTAAAAAATTATGAGTGTCTAATATTTTAGTTGTTCATCAGAATGGGGAAGATGTGGGGGGAGATGAAACAGGAAAGGTTTATAAATATGATTGTTTGGCCAAAGATTTTGAGAATATGGAAACTATAAGTGAGATTGAAATGAAAGAAAGCCCCTGAATCCATCACTTGGGAGATGGGGATTTCTTGCTTAGACAATTTGCTTGATGGTTGGAGCTTTGCACTTTGGCTAAATCAAACCTATTGTAAAATAGGTTTGGTTATTCTAATGGTAATAATTGTAGTTTTAGTAGCAGTGTTTTGTATACTTCAGTGTGCGCAAAAAATGATGAGTAAGACAGTGACTAATATTTCAGTTGTTCATCAAAACAGGGGAGATGTAAACTATAAGTGAGATTGAAATGAAAGAAAGCCCCTGAATCCATCACTCTGGAGCATTTCTTGCTTAGACAATTTGTTTGAGCTTTGCACTTTGGCTAAAGAAACTTTGTGAAATAGGTTTGGTTGTTCTAATGGTAATAACTGTAGTTTTGGTAGCAGTGTTTTGTATACTTCAGTGTGTGAAAAATGATGAGTAAGACATTGTCTAATATTTTATTTGTTCATCAAAACGGGGAAGATGTAAACTATAAGTGAGATTGAAATGAAAGAAAGTCCCTGAATCCATCACTTGGGAGATGAGCATTTCTTGCTTAGACAATTTGTTTGAGCTTTGCACTTTGGCTAAAGGAACTTTGTAAAATAGGTTTGGTTATTCTAATGGTAATTATTGTAGTTTTAGTAGCAGTGTTTTGTATACTTCAGCTGTGTGTGAAAAATGATGATATTTATAAAAATAAAAATAAAATATAAATAAAAATTTAAAAATTTTATAAAAATTATAAAAATATCATATATAAAAATTTAATTTTTAATAGATGTATACATTTAAGTAAATTTATTAAACTCCTGCCCCATCTCTGGAAGTGTTCCAGGCCAGGCTGGATGGGATTTGGAGCATCAGGCACAGTGGAGGTTGGCACTGGGTGAGCTTTAATGTCCCTTCCCACCCAAACCACTCCATGATTCCATTCTGTGACTCTAAAATCAGTGTATTTTTCTAACAGACACATATCCTGGGCTGGTAACTGATCTGGAATGACCAATTTGCATCAGATTTTCCTTAAAAACCACAATTCCCTGAGCCACACCTACCTGGCCAGGGCACAGTCTGTCCGCTGACCTGTGGAGGAGACAGAGAAATCCAGAGTGAGGAGGGAGGAATGGGGAAATGCTTTTAACATTTCTGTACAGAGAATTTGGGAAGGAGGTGGAGGAAAGCAGAGGAGAGAGGAGGGGAAGCTCCAAGGACAGCACCAAACCCAGCCCTGCCAAACCAAACCCAACCAGGAGCCAGCTCAGGCTGTCCAAGCGCTCCTATCCACGTGAATTCTTGGTTTTAAATAGAAATCAACCTCCCTGAGCATTTTAATTGTTGACTTCTGCCAAAAAACTGGGCTTGTCAGTCCCTCCCTGCCTCCCTCTTCTCAGGGGAACTGGTGGGGCAAGAGATTCTCCTTCCCCCAGCCCCTGAGGAAAAGTGCAAACATTCCCACATTTGTCAGCCCACAGCCTGAACGTGCTGGCACCAAAGCTATTTTCAGAGGCAGACGTTCAGTGGTGTTTTTAATAAACATATTTATAAAAAACACTCCATTAACTTGGGCCGAGTTTTCGAGGAAGCAGCAGCAGCCAAGCTCAGGGACTTGCTAATTCAGCATCACCTAAACCATCCCAACAGAAGAGGCAGGGGAGAGGAGGATGTGCTGCTGGGAGTGGGACAGGAACATTTTTTTGGTGCAAAAAAAACCAAATAAAAAATCAGTGAAACCACACTGATTCCCACCGGCTGAAAATGCACCTTCCCTCCTGTTGTCTTCCTGCTCCTGGGGAGGTGGAAGGAGGAGTGAGGGAAGCAGCTAATTGCTGATGGCTGACAATTAGCTGAGCACATCTTGAGAGCCACTTTTGCTCTCCCCACTGTAAAAGCCAAAACAGTGCATAATTTACATGAAAATGTTATTCTGCAGCAGAATTTCCAGCCATCTGTCCCCTTCTTCCATCATGGAATATTCATACAGAGAAATTACTGTGGCAGCATCAAGGGGCTCCTGCATTAGGGTGACAAATGGGGACAGGAGGCAGGGACATAATTACTTGCAGAGAGGAGGACTTGCTGCTACTTTTACTGCTGGAACTTGTCATCTTCAGATTAAGGCAATTTGCACCACCACGATTAAAAAAATGTCACCTGAGGATGGGGCAGGGAGGAGAATAAAAAATCACAACCCCCTGAAGCTCCCAGGCACTGGAGACACACAGCTGGAGGCACATTTTCCTGCAGAGCTCCTAACCCTGCTCTAGGGACACGTGGAGGGAATTTTATTTGCCCATTCCCCAATTAAGTGACATTTTATGGATAAATCTAGACATGGTCCCCAGTCTGTAGCATTAACCTGCTCCTGTGGGCTGGGAAATGGGAAGTTCCTCCCTTTCCCAGCTCTTTCTGATCTCACAGGAATTGACAGCAGGAATTTTTTTGGGGGCTCACCCTGACATTCACTGGCTCCCTTCACAGAGCCACCACCAAAGCTGTGACTTGCAAAAAGCAAATGAAGGGAACAGAAGCAGCCTTTAAATCCACACAGCAATACAGAATTCACATTTAATTTCCTCTCCTTTCCCCCCCAGCACGGCCTGAGCTGGGCTCAGGGGGCAGGCAGGGTAAGAGGAAGCAGGGCTGGAATGCAGAGGTCAGGCAGGAGCCAGGAATGCCAGCAGCCCCAGGGGCAGCCACTCTGCCACTCACACTCACACCAAAAACACCCTGAGCACACAAAACTTTGCCTGCAGCCACCCTTTCTCACAGGAGAGCTGAAGAGGTGATGAGCAACCCAAACCCAGGTACACCCTCCCCTCATCTCTGATCAACACCAAACTCTTGACTGCTGCAGCAAGAAGTATTTCAGTTTTTCAGTGGGTTTCCAAAGCCCTCATGCTGGCTGAGTTTTCATCCAGCAGATTCGAGGGGAGCTCAGCTCAGCCACACAGCCCAGCTCCAGACACAACCCAGGACTGAGCTGAGCCTGGCAAAATCCACTTTCTGACCTGACATTTGGACTGCTCAAACCTTCTCCTCTGCAGGAAGGTTTCTATGGAAACTTGGGTGCATAGTTGAAGTGTTTTTGGCCAACAGGATTTGCCCATACCATGAAGGGAAAGAAATCTGCCTTTGTTCTGCCTCTAACAGCAAATGAATATTCAGTTCTGGCTGCTGGCCCCTGACTGATGCCCTCTAGACAGGCAACATATTTCACATGCTCTGAAATTTGTTTGTGCTTCTCCTAACAAAAGCCTGGGCTCAACACTGGGTTGAAGCCACAGAGGTGAGGAGCAGCCAAACTGCCACAGGAATGAAGGCTAAAAATTCTGAATTAATCAGTAAATCAGCAGGTTTGGCCCCAGAGAGATCATGAGGAGCTCACCAGGAAGGGAAACACAAATGAAGGCTAAAAATTCTGAATTGAGCAGTAAATCAGCAGGTTTGGCCCAAGAAGAGCTCACCAGGATGGGTGTGAAGGAGAGGAACACAAATAAAGGCCAAAAATTCTGAATTGCTGAGTAAATAGCAGGTTTGGCCCCAGAGAGATCATGAAGAGCTCACCAGGATGGGTGTGAAGGAGGGGAACACAAATTAAGGCTAAAAATTCTGAATTGCTGAATAAATCAGCAGGTTTGGCCCAAGAGAAATCATGAGGAGCTCACCAGAATGGATGTGAAGGAGGGAAACACAAATGAAGGCTAAAAATTCTGAATTGATCAGTAATTCAGCAGGTTTGGCCCAAGAAGAGTTCACCAGGATGGGTGTGAAGGAGGGGAACACAAATGAAGACTAAAATTTCTGAATTGATCAGTAATTCAGCAGCTTTGGCCCAAGGGAGATCACAAAGAGCTCACCAGGATGAGTGTAAAGGAAAAGAACACAAATGAAGACTAAAATTTCTGAATTGATGAGTAAATCAGCAGGTTTGGCCCCAGAAGAGCTCACCAGGATGGGTGTGAAGGAAAGGAACACAAATGAAGGCTAAAAATTCTGAATTGAGCAGTAAATCAGCAGGTTTGGCCCCAAGAAGAGCTCACCAGGATGGCTGTGAAGGAGGGGGCAGCACACAAATGCACATTAACGCCTTAAAATTCAGCATTTTGGTGTTCACCACTCATCTGCCTCATGCAGATCAGAGGAATTAATTAAAAAAAAACCATCAGCATGGCCATTGCATGGTTAATCCAGGGCTGAGGAGCTCAATAAATGGCCAGCCTGGCTGGAGCTCACACTCACTTTCTCCCAGGGTCTTCTGCAGGAGGTCGTGCTTGGCCTGGAGCTTCGTGATCAGGTTCCTGCCCTCCAGGTACTCCTTCATTTTCTGTGGAGAAAACAGGGTGGTGAGGGACAATCACCTCTCTGATCAGGGGCTGGGGATGCTCTGAATTTACAGAGTGACACTGAATTTACAGTTAGAATGACACTGAATTTACAGTTAGAATGACACTGAATTTACAGTGACACTGAATTTACACAGTGACACTGAATTTACAGTTAGAATGACACTGAATTTACAGTGACACTGAATTTACAGTTACAGAGTGACACTGAATTTAGTGTGACCCTGAATTTACAGTTACAGAATGACATTGGATTTAGTGTGACACTGAATTTACAGTTATAGAATGAGACTGAATTTACAGAGTGACACTGAATTTACAGTTACAATGACACTGAATTTGCAGTTACACTGAATTTACAGAGTGACGCTGGATTTAGTGTGACACTGAATTTACAGTTATAGAATGAGACTGAATTTAGTGTGACACTGAATTTACAGTTACAATGACACTGAATTTGCAGAGTTACACTGAATTTACAGAGTGACACTGAATTTAGTGTGACCCTGAATTTACAGTTACAGAATGACATTGGATTTAGTGTGACATTGAATGTAGTGTGACACTGAATTTACAGATAGAATGACACTGAATTTGCAGAGTTACACTGAATTTACAGAGTGACACTGAATTTACAGTTATAGAATGACACTGAATTTAGTGTGGCACTGAATTTACAGTGACACTGACTTTTCAGTTATAGAATGACATGGAATTTACAGTTAGAATGACACTGAATTTACAGTGATACTGAATTTACAGTTAAAAGAATGACACTGAATTTAGTGAGACACTGAATTTACAGAGTGACACTGAATTTACAGTTAGAATGACACTGAATTTACAGTGACACTGAACTTGCAGTTATAGAATGACATGGAATTTAGTGTGACACTGAATTTACAGTGACACTGCATTTAAAGAATGACATTGAATTTAGTGTGACACTGAATTTACAGTTATTGAGTGACACTGAATTTACAGTTAGAATGACTAATTTACAGTGACACTGAATTTACAGTGATACTGAATTTACAGTTAAAGAATGACACTGAATTTAGTGTGACACTGAATTTACAGACTGACACTGAATTTAGTGAGACACTGAATTTACAGTTATAGAATGACATTGAATTTACAGTGACACTGAATTTACAGAGTGACACTGAATTTACAGTTATTGAGTGACACTGCATTTAGTGTGACACTGAACTTAGTGTGACACTAAATGAATTTACACATGAATTTACAGTTATAGAATGACACTGAATTTAGTGGGACACTGAATTTACAGCTACTGAATGACACTGAATTTGCAGAGTGACACTGAATTTACAGTTAGAGTGACACCAAATTTACAGTTATAGAATGACACTGAATTTAGTGTGACACTGAATTTACAGCTACTGAATGACACTGAATTTGCAGAGTGACACTGAATTTACAGTTATTGAGTGACACTGGATTTAGTGTGACACTGAACTTAGTGTGACACTAAATGAATTTACACATGAATTTACAGTTACTGAATGACACTGAATTTGCAGAGTGACACTGAATTTACAGTTATAGAATGACACTGAATTTGCAGTTGCAGAGTGACACTGAATTTACAGAGTGACACTGAATTTACAGGGTGACACTGAATTTACAGTGACAATAACTCTGAAATTCACAGTTAAAGCCTGAACTAAGTCCTGGCTTAAGTATCTGTGCAAGTCTAAAGCTCAGGCCACTCATATTTGAGCCCAGCCAAGCTTGGATCAATGCTCTCAGAGGCCTTTTCCAGCCTTAACAATTCTGAAATCCTGTGAATTCTCCATCTGCAGGGCAATTTCCACTGCTCCTCTGTGGGATCAGCTGGATGTTTGGCATTTTTGGAGCCACCAGAAGAGCTGCCACCATCCCTGGGCAGGCAGGGTGGGATGCAATCATGAACAATCTGTCTGAACCAACTAAAGGCTGCTACTGTGCTGATTCTCTCACTTAACCTCTCTCACCCCACTCCACTTGTCGAGCCCTGCGTGCTGGATGATCCACAGGACAAAATAAATAAAAGTATTATTGAGGTTCCCATTTACTCTGGAATACTGTACAGCCACGCAGGCATTTTTCCCACTGCTCCCTGATTTCCCACAGCTTTGCAAATGCTGGGTTTTCTTTATTTATTTATTTTTTCCTGTGGTTCTTTCATCTCTTATCTCGCAGCTCAGAGCAGTTTTATTTATCTTCTCTGAGCTGCAGCACGTGAAATGCTCTGCCCACGTTATAAATGGGACACGCTTGCATTGAAAAGCACAAACCCTGCAAATATCACAGAGCCCTCTTTGCCATCCTGAGAGATCTTAAAAATTCCCCCAGCAGGATGAGCACAGGGACAGGATTCTCATCTAATCATGAAATGTTCTTGCTGGAATCAAATCCTCAAATGGTTTTAGGTGGGAAGGGACCTCAAAGCTCACCCAGTTCCATGGGCAGGGACATTTTTCAGCACCCCAGGGTGCTCCAAGCCCTGTCCAGCCTGGCCTTGGACGCTTCCAGCTTTCCCCAGTTAAATCCACTTCCCTTCAGGTCTGATCTGCACAATAAGACTGCAAATCCTTGCAGTCTTATATAAAAATATCCCTAAAAGTGGATGTTTTTAACAACAGGAGAGCCTCGACCCTGCTTGGCCTGGGCAGGAGCAGCTGCTGTGCAGGGTGGAAGGAGTCAAGTAGGAATATATACATAAATAAATAAAGAAATAAATTAAAACCATATAAATATATATTATATAAAAATAATTATATAAAAATATGTACATAAATATATGAATATCTATTCTATTTCTATTATACTTACATATATATCATATCTATATATAAATAAAAATATTAATAATATTACTAATATATACTATATACTGTAATTAAATAATATATACTATATACTGTAATTAAATAATATATCATTATATTAAAAATATATAATATTATAAAATATTTTAAATTATTAAAACATTAAATCATATTATAATTATATATATTATAATAAATATATATAATTATATTAAATAATATGTTGTATGTATTATATATAAATATATATTATATATAAATATAAATTAAACATATATATAAAGGAATTTACACACTGAGGCAGTAGTGAGGGAAATCCTTCCAGGAACTAAGGAAGCTTCCCCTGAGGGCTCCCCAGCCCTGACACAACCAACAAAAATGGCTTTAATTAACTGCCAAAAGCCTGTGTTTTATGTCCCCTGCTTGACAACATTGAAAGAAACATTTCACAAGAATTCAATCCCTTTGGAAAGTCGCAGCATTTCCTGCTTCCTTTATTAATATTTCAATTTTTTTTTTGGTTGTTTTGGAAGAAAACAGGAAGCGCCCTCGAAAACTGAATTGCATTTTTTTGGGGGAATTTCCCTGTAGAGTTTGTTTGCCAAACCCTAACTACACTTTGCTCAACCAGTTCAATTTTTGGAGAAGAAAATACGATGAAAATAAAAAAATCATAAAATAAAACTATAATAAATAATGATACTAATATAATATAAAATATATAAATAGAAACTGTAATAATATAAATATAAGGTGGGTCAGGCAGGGCAGGGCAGAGGCACTCGCTGGGACTTGCAAGGCTCCAGCTTTGAGGTCATTAAAAAACATCAACAGGTACCAGAGGTTGCTTGAAAGGAGGAAAAAAATGTTCCCATCCACTGCAGAATTTAATTTTTTTTAATATTTCCTCATGCCTAACATTCTGTTCCCTGCCTGTTTTCATCAGCAAGGATGCTGATGAAAAAAGAAAATTAATTACAAAATAAAGCTTCAGGCTTTCCTCAGTGAATTACAAAGATCCATTAACCCTGGATTTTTGGTGTAATAAAAACAGACAAAGGAAAAAAAAAAATAAAATCATCAAACTACAGGAGAACTCGTGAGGATTTCATTTGGGGCAGAGCACAGCTGGAGTTAAGTGCAGCCAGAACAAAGCACAGAAACATCTCTGAGTCCCCTCATTTGTGCAGGGGGACAATTCAGAGGTGAAGATCAGCTGGGAGGCAGAGCCAGGAGCATTGTGCACCTCCAAATCCCAGCAAATTGGGCATTTCTGATCCCAATCCCAGCAAACTGGGCATCCCTGAGCCCAAATCCCAGCAGGTTGGGCACCTCTGAGCCCAAATCCCAGCAGGTTGGGCACCTCTGATCCCAAATCCCAGCAAATTGGGCATCCCTGAGCCCAAATCCTAGCAGGTTGGGCATCCCTGAGCCCAAATCCCAGAAAATTTGTCATCCCTGAGCCCAAATCCCAGCAAATTGGGCATCCCTGAGCCCAAATCCTGCAGGATTCCCAGGCAGAACCAAATCCCAGCAAACTGGGCATCTCTGATCCCAAATCCCAGCAAATTGGGCATCCCAGAGCCCAAATCCCAGCATGCTGGGCATCTCTGAGCCCAAATCCCAGCATGTTGGGCACCTCTGAGCCCAAATCCTGCAGGATTCCCAGAATGAACCAAATCCCAGCAAGGTGGGCACCTTTGATCCCAAATCCCAGCAAACTGGGCACCTCTTAGCCCAAATCCCAGCAAATTGGGCATCTCTGAGCCCAAATCCTGCAGGATTCCCAGGAAGAACCAAATCCCAGCCAAACTGGGCACCTCTGAGCCCAAATCCCAGCAAATTGGACATCCCTGAGCCCAGATCCTGCAGAATTCCCAGGAAGAACCAAATCCCAGCCAAATTTGGCACTTCTGAGCCCAAATCCCAGCAAGGTGGGCATCCCTGAGCCCAATCCCAGCAAATTGAGCATCTCTGAGCCCAAATCCCAGCAAATTGGGCATTTCTGATCCCAATCCCAGCAAATTGGGCATCCCTGAGCCCAAATCCCAGCAGGTTGGGCACCTCTGAGCCCAAATCCCAGCCAAACTGGGCATCTCTGATCCCAAATCCCAGCAAATTGGGCATCCCTGAGCCCAAATCCCAGCAAATTGGGCATCTCTGAGCCCAAATCCTGCAGGATCCCCAGGCAGCACCAGCTGCACGTGGGATGAAGCAGAACCCAACCAGACTGTGCCCTCCTCCCTGTCTGGGACACAGAGAAACCATTTCTGCCCCTGCTCCACATCCTGATCCATCTCCAGCCAGGAAAACAGAGATGTTCCTCTCTCTCAGCCCTCCAAGAATAATTCCAAACCAGGAATTCAGCTGAATGACAACTCGAGAGTCACAGGATCAGCAGCCAGCTGCAGGACTCAGGAGCAGCAGGATTTTATCCCTCAAGTCTTAAGGCAAAAATAAACCCCCATGAATCCTAAAGCACTTCACCCAACCAGCACTGCTCTGCTTCCTCCTCTTCCCAGAGATAAAACCCCAAATTCTGCCCAAGAACTCCAATTATGCTGGTTTGGAGGTGGAAGAATGGAACCATTTTCCCCCTTGCCAGTGCCCAGGTGGGGCTGGTGCCAGCTGTGCCCTGCAGGGCAGCTGTGCCAGGGTGCCTGGCACACGACCATGTGTGTAACCATGGCAGCAGCAGCACATCCCCGCATTTTGGCTGCATTTTGGCTGCATTTTGGCTGGATTTTGGCTCCCTGAGGTCGCTGCTGCTTCCCTGCCTCATCCACCTGCAGCAGCTCAGGGCTGGGGCCCTCCTCCCCTGCACAGTGGGAAGTTGAAATTAGCCTGAATACAAATTCAATTACCCTGAATTCACATCTCCCTTCAAGGCCCAACAAGAGATCCATCAGCACTGGGATGTGCTTCCAGTGGAAATTCAGATTATTCCAGTCTGGGGATGGAATAATAAAAATAAGATGCTCACTCCAGTGAGCATCCTTCCACTAAATTCCCATCCCTGTATTCACCCAAGAGCTCTGCCTAGGAATGCACCACATGGAATTTCCTCCATGAGTCACATGAATATGGAATATTCTTTCAAATCAGCACTTTTCTCCAAGTTCCTATCCCCCAGCACTCAGCACATCATGAGGTAAAAGGGAATTTAATCTCAATTCTGCACTGCACTTTGTTTTTTATCCCCTACACAAAGCTCTGCCCTCAAGCCTCATTAATACCCATCACAAGGGTTTATGAGGCACTGAAAAAGCTGCTCCTGGGAGACTCAGAGCTGGAAATCCTTATCAGGGCTATTTATAAGCCTGGTCAATAGCAGATCAATCCAGCATCTGATCAGGCTGCTTAAAGAGAGCCTCTCTCTAACACCAGCATGAAAAGGAGAAATATCCATCCCAAGTGAGCCCTGGGTTCCTCCTTCTCCTGTTTGAACTCAAAGCAGCTCTCTCTAGAGAGGAAATGCTCAGAGTTCAATTAAAAATCACTTTTCTAGCTCCATAACCCTGGGCAGGGTGGTCAATCCTGCCTTAATTGGAGCAGCTTCTCCACCCACTTCTCTCAACAGCCAGATTCACCTTCAGTGCAGGATTTTGGATTTTTCTGAGTCAAGGCCTAATGACCCATCCTGCCCAGTTAGTGCCATTTGCACTGGAAATTCAGATTTTTAACGAGCAGCACCATTCTGGGAAGAAGAAGGTGAAGGATGCCTGAAGGAATGACAAATTAACCAGGGTAAGATCCATGATTTTCATCTGCTACTCTGAAATATTTTGAAACTGGAAACAAATTCAGCAGTTTAACATAAATCTGATGAAGGAAAAAAGACACCCAGTCTGGCATGAAATTCAATAGCAAAAAGCATCTTGTAAAAACACCGACTCAATGAAAAGCTTAAGCAGGCTGAAATTGTAAGATGATAACAAGAAATGAAAGAGCTAAACATTCTTTCAGTTTGCACTAGTTTTGAAATTTCATGTTTACAAGCTATTAAGTTCTTTCTCAGAAAACTCCTTTTCAGATGCAGAAGAAATCAAATTTGACACAATTTACCCACAGACTATGTTGGAACCAACAGAGATATCCCAAAATATTTCCATGTAATATTTTTTTTTGAGAGCACACATTTCCAAACCCCAACACGCTTCCTCTGCTTGCCCAAAATCAGTGAGAGAAGCATTTTTGTTAGACAGGAGCATCACTTTGCACTGTGTTGTGAGGATAATTCTGAGTAGATTTCATTGAAAATTACAGAATCATGGAATGGGCTGGGTTGGGGAGGATCCTAAAGATCACCCAGGGGATGAGCAGGGACACTTTCACTATCCCAGGCTGCTCCAAGCCTCTCCTGGCCTTGGACACTTCCAGGATTGAGGCAGCCACAGCTCTACCAGGGCCTCCCCACCCTCCCTCACAGGGGAGAATTTCCCAAAAAAAGGAAAAAAAAAAAAAAACCCTCTTAAATCCCTAAGAATCAGCCCCTTACAGTGAAGTAGAACTGCTCAGTCTCCTGCTGGTTTGCCCTTCTCTTGGCAATGCTGGGTTTGCTCATGAAGGTTTCTGACACCGTGGATTTCACCGACTCCATGGAGTTGCTGTACTGGAAGCAGTCAGAGACATCGAAGTCCTCGATGGTGACAATGTCCTGGATTGTCTGCAGAGTGGCCTCCATGGTCTTCTTCACCTGCCCAGCAAGGAGGAGAGAACTCAAAACCTCAAGGTTTGGTGTTGTGAGTAAACAACAGAGGGAGGGGAGCGCCCCGGAGCACTTTGCTAATAAACAGACATGACTGGTTTCACACCCTGGGTGCTCTAATTAATTCTGGCTCATTAGCAGCAC
Organism: Agelaius phoeniceus; assembly: GCF_051311805.1. NCBI lineage: Eukaryota > Metazoa > Chordata > Aves > Passeriformes > Icteridae > Agelaius > Agelaius phoeniceus. Next base: position 3,817,422 of record NC_135289.1, on the reverse strand, counting down.
AGTCCATGCAAGCACAGAGCTGGCAGCACCCTCAGCCTGCCAGGACTCCCTGCCAGGATCTCAGTTGTGATCTCAGGAGGAGATGGAAAGAAATTTAACCTCAAAGCAAAGAAAGCTGGAACCAAGATTATCTAATTGTCCTTGCCACTGCATCTTCTGGGCATCAAATGTTAATTACAAACAGGACTCTGCTGCACTGTGCATTGTTATTGAAGGCCAGAATCAACTTTCTAGACATAAAAGGGGTTGCAAATTTTGCACCAAAGGTCCTGAACACAGAGGTGCAGAGATCAGATCCCCACTCCTGTCATCTTCTCATCTTGGATGGCCAATTAAACAAAAATCACTTCAACTCAGGTTATGCAAACTCACTTCAAAACATTAAATTCCTCCTTTTCCCTTTGCTATCCAAATTCAACCTTGGCAACACAGCCAATCTTATCAAAGGAAGGATGTGAAGAGAGATATGGGGGGGACTTCAAAAGATTCTCCCCACACACCCAACTTTCCTGTGAGATCACACTGCAATTAATGCACGAAATGCTTTGGCCTTGAATTTCACCACAAGTGTTAATACAAAAGGATCACAAGAACCAGATTATTCCATCACCAGTGCCCAACAACCACTGGCAGTGGCTGAGGGGGGTTGCTGGGTTTTGGTTATGAACTGACCTCTTCATTCTCAATCTTCAGCGTGGACAGGCGGGACTGCAGCTGCTGACACCTCTGCACCAGCTCACTCTGGACTGGCTGCTGGGCACAGAGCTGAGACTCCTGCAGGGGAAACAGCACAGCAGAGCACTGCAATCACTCCTTCATTTATCACACACAAGCGTTCTCTGAAGTGCTGAGCTTTAAAACCCAATCCACTTTTAAAATCCAGGTTGAAAGCTGGATTTCAACCAGAGGAGAAGGTTCTGGGAAAGTGCAGCTCCCTCCCTGAGAGAAGTAACAGCCAACATCAAAGAAGAGCTAGAAAACACCAGCTGCTTTCAGTGGTGTCAGCTCAAAGGGTGCTTTGCAAGTCTGGAGGTGCTTCATGCCACGTATTTGGATAAATCACATCAAAAATCAGGAATTTGGTTCAGTGCTTCAGCCTGGGGAAGGGGCACAAGGGGCTGGGATGGTTCAGCTGAGCCACCTGCACAGCACAACAACAGGCTCAGGTCACTCCTGCATGAACCCAGGGCAGCTGAAATCAAAAAGCTCAGGCTGGGGACCTGTCACAGACACACAGCACCGAGGTTCAGAAAGACTCTCACTGCACAGCATGAGGCAGCTTTTCCCTCTGGTTTTGTTCTGGTTTTGTGGGGGTTTTCTACAAGAAAACACTGACCTCACTGCCTGAGGCTGTTTCTTCAGAGACAGAATTGAAAATGGGGAGTTTTATCCCACCCATGCACACACACACAGGATCACATCTTCTGATTTAATCTGCTGCACCATCAGCTGCATTTCTAAACACTCCTCCAGCCTTGAGAAGCAGCAAGATGAATGATTCAGTGAATGGGAGCTGCTCCTGAATGACACTCTGCAGGTAATTCCTTTTCTTCCCACGATTTTACAGCATCAGAAGCACAGAAAAATCCAGGGAAGGGCATTTGCAGTCTGAAGGTTTCACTTTAAAATGAGAGAGACAAAGAAGAGCAGGGGCTGCAATTCCCAGCCCAGAAGAAGAGGCTGCCCTGCAAGAGCCCATCCTGCAGTCTGTGCTCAATTTGGGAATGCAACCAACTGACCTAAATTGTCCCACTGGGCCTGTGCTGCCATGCAGAAGCAGTTTCAGCCTGTGGGACTTTGAACAGCTCCCAGCTGAGCAACCCCATCTTGATAAAGCCATCAAAGAGAGGGGCTTGCCCTGCCAAAAATGAGGAGTCCTCTGAGAGCCCTGGCTCACAAGGAGGATGCAAAAAGCAGCATTTGTGCCCTCAGATGCTGCAAAAAAACAGCATTTAGGTTTCAAAATTCAGAGGTTGTCTTGGGGATTAACCTGTAGGTTAAGCAAACCTAGTACCTAGCAAACCTAGCAGGTTTCCTACTCATATTTAGGTTATTTCCTAAATATGAGTAGGAAACCTAGGTCTCCTAGGTAGGTAACTAGGTCTCCTACTCACATTTAATATTAAACCTAATTAAGCATTTTCACCTCCAGTGAAGGGCCAAGGATCAGCACCAGGATCAGCTCAGATTTAACAGCAGCCCTTGCTCCTTTTCACAGAATCTTTGGGGTTGCAAGGGATCTCTGGAGATCATCCAGCTTTGACAGCCAAAAAAGGAAAATTTAGATATCTCTGCCATGAACCTGCTTAATCTTTACCTCATCTCCCACCTCTCAGGATCCCAGAAGAGCCAAACAGGCAGCCCTGGAGGGGATCAATTAACCAAAAATGAGGGTGACCAAGAGGCAGAGCTGCAGGAGGGACCCACACTGACCATGTCCCCCATGTGTGGCTGGAACTCAAACTTCATGGGGGGGCAGAAAACGTTGTTGTACATCTCCATCAGCCTCTGCTTGTCACTGTTGGCATCCAGGTTCTCCACAGCATTCTCAATGGCATCCAGCCCCTCGTGCTTGGACTGCTCCAGGTTCAGCTCTGCTGACAGGAACGTCCTCAGGGCTCTGTTGAGGCTGGCGTGGTAGCCCAGGTCACAGCACTGCTGGAAAAACACACACAATTCCAGGTGAATGCACACAATTCCAGAGGGATGCACACAATTCCAGAGGGATGCACACAATTCCAGAGGGATGAAGCTCCCAGAGTGGGAATCTGAACCAAAGCTGTGTAAATGGGGGACGAGTTGGGGGGCTTCTGTCATCTGCTGGGTGGCAGGGAGGTCTCTCACTGTCTGCACAGAGCACCTCAGCCTGTAACCCCATGCTAATTTTATCACCAGGTTGTAATTATATGGTTTAAATTATAAGCTGTAATAGAAGCTTAAATTATATAACAGTTTGTGAGGTTTTCTTGGAGATTCAGAGATTCATTTTTCATGGAGCACTAAAGACTCATTCCATCCAAAAATGAGGTGGTGAAGTTCAACAGCAGGGCAGTGCATTTCCCTAAATTCTACCCTGACTTTTAGGGGTTTTGTTCCTATGAAAACACTCCAAAATCCTTAAATAACATCATTCAAAGGAGGAGGAAAGCAAGGCACTGAAGTCTACTTGGATTTGGATCATTTATAAAGGCCAATCTGCACCCAAATAATTCCATAATTCCAGCAAAACTGCTTCATTCCATGCACCTCAGGCAGGAGGATCATGAAAACAGAGTGCCCTGACTTTTAGGGGTCTTGTTCCTGGGAAAACACTCCAAAATCCTTGAATAACATCATTCAAAGAAGAGGAGAGGCACTGAAGTGCTACTGGAGAGACAAGACACAGGGTTTGGGTCATTTATAAAGGCCAATCTGCACCCAAACAATTCCACAATTCCAGCAAAACTGCTTCATTCCATGCACCTCAGGCAGGAGGATCATGAAAACAGAGTGCCCTGACTTTTAGGGGTCTTGTTCCTGGGAAAACACTCCAAAATCCTTGAATAACATCATTCAAAGAAGAGGAGAGGCACTGAAGTGCTACTGGAGAGACAAGACACAGCATTTGGGTCATTTATAAAGGCCAATCTGCACCAAACAATTCCACAATTCCAGCAAATCCGCTTCATTCCATGCACCTCAGGCAGGAGGAGCATGACCTGGACATGCAAACAGAGTCATCCAAAAGCCAGCAGCCAGCACTTGGGATGATTTCATTGCTGGGGTGAAACAGAAGAGCAAAAAAAAAAACTTTGAAGCAAGAAGTGGTTATGGTCAAGAATTTCCTGGCTGTGGCTGACACTGGGATGATGTCACTGGGACACAATCAAGCAGCTTCATTTCCACCATGGCTGCAGAGCCAAGTTTTCATGTTTCAGAAGAGGAGGGGGGGAAAAAAAAGGAGCTTTTCATGAGCATGAGATCAGAACCAGCCTGGATTTTTCATCAAGTGAGCAAGAAGGAGCCCACCTTGTTGGAATTACAAGCAAGATTACATCCACTAGGAGAATATCCAAAAAGGGAAAGAAAGAGACCATCTGCCTGATTGCTGTGCTGCTCTGTAAGCAAAATTCACATGGAAACTCCTCACCCATCATTTGGGTCTCATCACTGTCATTGTGTGCAAACACAGAGGGAAAAAGGGGGGAAAAAAAGAGGAGGAGGGGTTGGGGGAGAGGGAAGAGAAGCTGCTGGACCATTCCCTGCTCCCACAGAATTCCTGCCACTGAGTGCTGCAAGCCTGGCTCTGGTGCCAAACAAGCTGTGGCAGGTGGGAAGCCTTGGAAAAAGAGCTGCAGTTGCTGGTTGGGCTGCAGGCAGAGAATTAAGGGATTTTACATTCAATCAGAAAAGAACAAAACCAGCCGAGCAAAAGAAAAAATTTAAAAAAAAAAAAAGCAACCCAAAAGCAAAACAAAAAGCAAAACAAAAGAGGCTTGATTGAGAATGTGCACGTGTGGAGGCAGCCTTGGATCAAGAGGCTCTCACAGCTACTGCTCATTCTGCAGGGGGAAAGATGGGACAGGGATCAGGATCAGGATCAGCATCAGATAATCTCAGATTTAACAGCAGAACTGAATTTTCTTCCGTCCTTTTCACTGAATTTTTGGGGCTGCAATTTTTGGGGTGATGTGGAGATCACCCAGGCCAGGGCAGGGTCACCTGGAGGTGGCACAGGGACACGTCCAGGTGGGTTTGGGGTGGCTGCAGAGAGGGAAACTGCAGGAGCTCCCTGGCAGCACTTCCAGGGCTCTGCACCCTCATGGACAGAAGCTCCTCCTCAAGCTGAGGTGGAAGTTCTTGTGTTGGAGTTTAATGCTGCTTGTCCTGAAGAGAGCCTGGCACCATCCTGGCATCCCTAGGGGAGATGGGCATGGATGGATGGGAGATTCCATGGATTGATGGGATACAGACATGGATTGATGGGAGATTCCATGGATTGATGGGATACAGACATGGATTGATGGGATATTGGTATGGATTGATGGGATATTGGCATGGATTGATGGGATATTGGTATGGATTGATGGGATATTGGCATGGATTGATGGGATATTGGTATGGATTGATGGGATACAGACATGGACTGATGGGATACTGGTATGGATTGATGGGATATTGGCATGGATTGATGGGATACAGACATGGACTGATGGGAGATTGGCATGGATTGAAGGATATTGGCATGGATTGATGAGAGATTTTATGGACTGATGGGATATTGGCATGGATTGATGGGAGATTGGCATGGATGGGATATTGATAAAGATTGATGGGATACTGATATAGATTGATGGGATATTTTATGGATTGATGGGAGATTCAATGGACTGATGGGCTATTTGTATGGACTGAGAGGAGATTGGCATGGAATGATGGGATATTTTATGGATTGATGGAAGATTGATATGGATTGATAGGATATTTTATGGATTGATGGGATATTTTATGGATTGATGGGAAACTGGCATGGATTGACTGGGGATTGATATGGAATGATGGGAGATTAGTATGGATTGATGGGAGATTCTGTGGATTGATGGGATATTTTATGGACTGATGGGAGACTGGCATGGACTGGTGGGATATTGGCATGGATTGATGGGAGATTGGCATGGATTGATAGGATATTTTATGGATTGATGAGATATTTTATGGATTGATGAGATATTTTATGGATTGATAGGATATTTTATGGTTTGATGAGATATTTTATGAATTGATGGGATATTTTATGGATTGATAGGATATTCTATGGATTGATGAGATATTTTATGGATTGATGGGATATTTTATGGATTGATGGGATATTTTATGGATTGATAGGATATTTTATGGATTGCTGGGATATTTTATGGATTGATGGAAGATTGATATGAATTGATAGGATATTTTATAGATTGATGGGATATTTTATGGATTGATGACATTTTATGGATTGATAGGATATTTTATGGATTGATAGGATATTTTATAGATTGATGGGATATTTTATAGATTGATAGGATATTTTATGGACTGATGAGGTATTTTATGGATTGATAGGATATTTTATGGATTGCTGGGATATTTTATGGACTGATGAGATATTCTATGGATTGATGGGATATTTTATGGATTGATGGGACCCCCTCCCAGCCTCCCCTTCTCCAGCCCCCCAGTCTCTCATCAGGGAGATGCTCCAGCCCCCAGATCACCTTTGTGGGTTCTGCTGGACCCTCTGCAGCACCTCCCTGTCACGCCCCAGCTGCAGAGCCCAGAGCTGGGCACAATCCCTGCCGTGGGACAGGTGCTTGTGCACCTTCCCAGTGTGACCAGTTTGTGACCAGTTTGTCCCCAGAAAGGCACTGGGAGGGCTGGGAACCCACAGGGGCAGGGAATGTGTCCCACCCCACCTGGCTCAGGCAGACTGGGTTGGCTCTTTGCTATTGAAGCCATGACAGAAAACATTTCCCCCACTTAAAAAGGGTTTTTTATTTTCTTCAGTCCAGTGTTGCATGTTTGTAAATGCACCAGTCCTGCCGTCCCTTTTCTGGGTTATATAAATGTTTGATGGAACCATTCTCCAAGGAAATCAATTTTTTATAAGAATTTAATGATAACTCATTCAAATTCACTTCCCAACATGACAGCTGATTAACCCTTTAGCTTTCAAACAGGCCTCAAAAGTGGAAGATTGAAGATTTAAGGGGGAAAATTGTTTGTTTTAAAATGCAATTCACATTTGGGAAGGGAAGGATGAGATCCTGGGGTAACACCTCCTCTGCAAGAGCAAAGCAGGCTCTGAGCCTCACACACACATTTTGATCTTTTTTTTTTTTCCTTTTTCCAATCCTGTCCTAGTGACCCTTTTATAAATATGAGTTAATGCAAACTTCCCCATTACTGTAATATTTCATTAGCATCAAAGAGCTGTCTCAGTCCCCAAAGTCAGGAAATTCAAAACTACTGGGCTATGGCAGAAACAATTTATTGCTCTTAACTCTCAACAAAGAATTAACTCCCTGTTATCCTTCCCTGCACACTGCAGAGGGAACAATGTGCTGGATAAACATGACATTAAATATAAAGTTTAATGCTGTTTGGCCTAACACAATCTCCTTGTAAGTAACTTTGAAGATTACTTTTATATTATATTTCAAAATTCAATATCACCAAATGATTAGATCGAGGGAAGGCATTACAGCCTGGCTTTAAAAAATCACATTTTTATTCGAGTCAGATGGCTCAGATAACCATCACTGGTTATAATTGTTAATTTTCAATCCTTCAGGATCAAAGGCATTAATAAATCTATTTTCCCTGTGTCTTCACAACGAGATAACTGAACTCCATCCTGTGCTCCCAGACAAGCCCCACATTTTTCCATGCCTGAACACAGAGCAGATAACACTTTGATTCTGAAGATGATGGGAACTTGTGGAGTTAAACTGAATGTTCCAAGGGCAGGGACTCACCCAGAGCCAGACAAATCCCTGAAATTCAGAAATCTGGGTTCTTGTTCTGCCTTGCCCCAGACACAGCTGGGACTGCCCAGGGAGAGCAGCTCTTCCTTCCAGATTCGTCCTGTCCTGCTGAACACAGCTCTGTGCTCACAAATCATTCTGGGATGTGAAACCCAAATGGACTCTTTGCTACCTGGGATTAATTAAAACACACCAAGAACAATCAACTGAACCAGGCAGCATTTGGGGGAAGGCTTGAGAGACAGAGCTTTAGATGAAAAAAATTAAAACAACTCAATCAGGCTGATGCTGGTGAAATTAATCCCAACCTTGTAGCTTTGATATAAATATGTACAGAGAGTTCTAATTTGTTAAAAACCCAGGGCCAGGCAATTAATGTTGAGCAAATGTTAACCAAAACAGGGCTCCTAAAAAGGCAGCAGGGATAAACAAACCAGGCCTCAGCACTCCTGCAAACCATGACATTTGGAAATAACAGCATTTTTCAAGCCCCCTCTCTGTGACAGCCCTGACCTCCAAAGGACAGGTTTAAATCAACACCTGGCACAAAAGCACTCCAGGAGAGTTTATGTGAATAAATGTATCCTCCAGACTGCTGCTCATTCTAAGAGCTGGCTAATTAATAGAGATCTGAGTGCTCTTTATTGCCTGGGTCTGGAGACTCCTGTGCTCAGCACTCCCTGCAGGCTCTGCAGCCACCGATCCCAGCAGGGCCCACAGAGCCCCTGCCCCACATCAGCCAGTCCAGGCTGGAGGGGCTGCTCCACCCTTGGCAAACACCTCAGGGCTCCTGACTGCCTTTGCTCAGTTTCCAAAAATCAGAATTTTGGTTTTTTTTTTTCCTTTTTTTTTTTTTGTTGGTTGGGTTTTTTTTGGTTGTTGTTTGTTTGTTCTTTTGGGGTTTTTTTGTGGTTTTGTGGGTATTTTTGTTGTTTTTAGGGTTTTTTTGGTGGTTTGTTTTTCTTTTTGTTTAGTTTGGTTTGGTTTTTTTGTTGTTGGTTTTTTTGGGGGGGGTTGGGGGGTTTTTGGGTTTTTTTTTGGTTTTTTTGGTTCTTTTTTTGGTGGTGTTTTGGGTTTTTTTTTGTTTTGGTTTGTTTTGGTTTTTTGGGGTTTTTTTTGGTGGGGTTTTTTTTTTGTTTGTTTTTTGAGTATTTTTGGTTCTTTTTTTGGTTTTTTTTTGTTTGTTTGTTTGGTTTGGGGTTTTTTTTTTTTTTTGGTTCTTTTTTTTTATGCTTGTTTGTTTGGTTGGTTTGTTTTGTTTGTTGGTTTTTGGTTTGGTTTGGTTTTTTTTTTTTACCAAAAGCAGAATTGCTGCCCCCTGAATGGAACGGTGGGGAGACTGAAACATGTCCTGGTGGGCAGGGCAAGGATCAGAGGGAAGGGCTGCAGCTGTGTCAGGGAGCTTTGGGACGGAAATCAGGGAAAGATTCTTCCCCCAGAGAGTGCTGGGCACTGCTCCAAACCCTCCAGAGCTCCAGGAGTGCTTGGACAGCACCCTCAGGCTCAGGGTGGGATTTGGGGGTGTCTGGACAGGGCCAGGAGCTGGACTGGGTGTTTGGACAGCACCCTCAGGCTCAGGGTGGGATTTGGGGGTGTCTGGACAGGGCCAGGAGCCGGACTGGGTGTTTGGACAGCACCCTCAGGCTCTGGGTGGGATTTGGGGGTGTCTGGACAGGGCCAGGAGCTGGACTGGGTGTTTGGACAGCACCCTCAGGCTCAGGGTGGGATTTGGGGGTGTCTGGACAGGGCCTGGAGCTGGACTGGGTGTTTGGACAGCACCCTCAGGCTCTGGGTGGGATTTGGGGGTGTCTGGACAGGGCCTGGAGCTGGACTGGGTGTTTGGACAGCACCCTCAGGCTCAGGGTGGGATTTGGGGGTGTCTGGACAGGGCCAGGAGCTGGACTGGGTGTTTGGACAGCACCCTCAGGCTCTGGGTGGGATTTGGGGGTGTCTGGGCAGGGCCAGGAGCTGGACTGGATGATCCCTGTAGGATCCAACTCCGAATATTCCATAATTCAATGCCTTTTCCCAAAAAAAAAAAGCAGCTTTAGGAAACACCTCTGAACTCCCCCTCTTCTACCAAATCCCTTCCAGTGTTTCTACACCTCAAAATCTTTCTTTTTTCAGACGTGCTGCTGAGTTAAAACCTCGTGGCTTTGCCTAAACGAAAATGCCAGGCAGCAGGGTGACACTGAAGCTGGGGCTCACTGGAACTTGGCAGCTTCTCCTCTTCCCTCTCCCAGTGGGAGCAAAGCCCCTTGTCTGTGGAACAGGGGTGGCCACCTGAGAAAAGCTCTTGGGACACCTTCATGACCCAATTATCAGGCCACTGCCAGCCCCAGGCTGCCCAGGCCAGCTGTGCAGAGGTTTCCAGCTGTGCAGAGGTTTCCAGCTGTGCAGAGGTTTCCAGCTGTGCAGAGGGAGGACAGGGGAGTGGGGGGAGGCACTTACATCAATGAGATCAGACAGGTCATGGATGTAGTACTTGAACACTGAGGCATTGGTGGCTTCCAGGGCCAGCAGATATTCATTCCTTGCCTTGATTGCCTTCAGTCTGTTCTCTGTGTACTTTGCTTGGCGCTGAAAGACAAAAAAAAACCCAAATACAGCATTAAAAACCCTAAAATACAGCATTAAAATAGGTGAGTAACACCAGAAAGACAAAAAAACCCCAAAATATACCAATAAAAACCCCAAAATATAGCATTAAAATAGGTGAGTAACACCAGAAAGACAAAAAAACCCCAAAATATACCAATAAAAACCCCAAAATATAGCATTAAAATAGGTAACACCAGAAAGACAAAAAAACCCCCAAAATATACCAATAAAAACCCCAAAATATACCAATAAAAACCCCAAAATATAGCATTAAAATAGGTGAGTAACACCAGAAAGACAAAAAACCCCCAAAATATACCAATAAAAACCCCAAAATATAGGATTAAAAGGAGGTGAGTAACCTTACTCTGCTCACACTGATTTTTGCCCATTTGAATTCCAGTTTTGCCAGGACTCCAATTCACATTTCCAGTCTTGGAGTCCTGGCAAAACTGGAATGAATGGATGATTGCAGATGAATTATTTAGATGTGTTTAAGCATTGCTGCACTGGACTGAAAGGCTTGAGGCTGTGGGATGGGGAAGAATAAAGGAGGAATGAAGGGACAAGGGGGTTTAGGAGGGTCTGAGGGTTGCTACAAGCACCCCAACACTTCCAAGGCCTGAATTTGGTCCTTCCAGAGCCTAAATCCACCCAAAAATAACCCCTTCCCTTCCATGGGCTTGAACCTTGCAGCTGAATTGCTGGGGTCAGCAGTGAGGCCCCTGGTTCTGCCCCCACAGCCAGCTTGGGCTTGCTGGGCTCCCTAGAGCACAGGCCCCGAGCCTGGACCACAGAAATAACCCCAGGAATTAACCAGGGATTCCAGCAGGCAGCTGCTGCTCTCCCACTCCAACCTGCTTTTTTTGTGCCATGCACATCCCATTCCTGGGTCTATCTCATTTTTGTGTACATCCCATGTTTTTGCTATGCGCATCCCGTGTTTGTGCCCATCCCATTTTTCTGCACATCCCTTTTTTCTGCACATCCCATTTTTGTGCCATGCACATCCCACTTTTGAGCACATTCCACTTCTGTGCCATGCATATCTCATTTTTATGCACATCCCATTTTTCTGCCTATCCCATTTTTGTGCACATCCCATTTTTCTGCCTATCCCATTTTTATGCACATCCCATTTTTGTGCCATACACATCCCATTTTTATGCACATCCCATTTTTGTGCCCATCCCATTTTTGTGCCTATCCCATTTTTATGCACATCCCATTTTCATGCACATCCCATTTTTGTGCCATACACATCCCATTTTTGTGCCATACACATCCCATTTTTGTGCCTATCCCATTTTTATGCACATCCCATTTTTGTGCACATCCCATTTTTGTGCACATCCCATTTTCGTGCCTATCCCATTTTTATGCCCATCCCATTTTTGTGCCCATCCCATTTTTGTGCACATCCCATTTTTGTGCCATACACATCCCATTTTTATGCACATCCCATTTTTATGCACATCCCATTTTTGTGCCATACACATCCCATTTTTATGCCCATCCCATTTTTGTGCCATACACATGCCATTTTTATGCACATCCCATTTTTATGCACATCCCATTTTTCTGCATATCCCATTTTTATGCACATCCCATTTTTGTGCCATACACATCCCATTTTTATGCACATCCCATTTTTATGCACATCCCATTTTTCTGCATATCCCATTTTTATGCCTATCCCATTTTCGTGCCTATCCCATTTTCGTGCCTATCCCATTTTTGTGCCATACACATCCCATTTTTATGCCTATCCCATTTTTGTGCCTATCCCATTTTTGTGCACATCCCATTTTTGTGCCCATCCCATTTTTGTGCCCATCCCATTTTTATGCACATCCCATTTTTATGCACATCCCATTTTTCTGCATATTCCATTTTTGTGCCTATCCCATTTTTGTGCCTATCCCATTTTTATGCACATCCCATTTTTATGCACATCCCATTTTTCTGCCTATCCCATTTTCATGCCTATCCCATTTTCGTGCCTATCCCATTTTCGTGCACATCCCATTTTCGTGTACATCCCATTTTTGTGCCATACACATCCCATTTTTGTGCCTATCCCATTTTTATGCACATCCCATTTTTGTGCACATCCCATTTTTGTGCACATCCCATTTTTGTGCCATACATATCCCATTTTTATGCACATCCCATTTTTCTGCACATCCCATTTTTCTGCATATCCCATTTTTATGCACATCCCATTTTTGTGCCATACACATCCCATTTTTATGCACAACCCATTTTTGTGCCATACACATCCCATTTTTATGCACATCCCATTTTTATGCACATCCCATTTTTGTGCCCATCCCATTTTTGTGCCCATCCCATTTTTATGCACATCCCATTTTTGTGCACATCCCATTTTTATGCACATCCCATTTTTATGCCCATCCCATTTTTATGCACATCCCATTTTTGTGCCCATCCCATTTTTATGCACATCCCATTTTTATGCACATCCCATTTTTGTGCCCGTCCCATTCCCTGGGATAACACCAACTGCCCCTGCCTGTCCTGAAGGAATCTGCTGCTGGTTTTGCCTTCCCTTGAGCTGGCTCTTAACAAACCCTGCCCCAGGAGTGAGGTTTGCCTCTGGGGAGGGACCCTGCCCCTACCTTCTCCTTCATCTTCTCGATTTTTTTGACGGAGCTCCTCCGGACGTGTTTCTCCTCAAACTTGACATTGGAGGTGGAGTCAGGGGAGCGTGGTGTCTGTTTGTCCTCCTGCTTCACTGACTTCCCAATCTGCTTCTCCTCCTGCTTCTCTGCCTCCTTCAGCTTGCTCTGGGCACTGATGCTGTCAGCGTTGTACATGTGGTAGGTTTTCATCACCTGCGGACAACAAAATCCAGCACTCAGCTCCCTGTGGGAATCCATAAAACCAGAGGGGTTTGGGAAAGCTGCAAAAGGCCTCAGAGACAGCAGAACTGGGACTGGAGCTAAGCAGGAGCCATGAGATTGGCCAGCAGAAAAATTATGTGAGAAATAGAAAAGTAAGGACAAATAGAACAATGGTCTGTGTATTAATGCTTGTCTGGAATAACTCCCTAAGCTGCAGAAAAGTTTATCTGGTGAGATATACTATATATAATATAACATAACATAACATAACATCTAGGGAGTTCTAAGCTTAATAATGGAGCTCTGTGCATTGTGGTTTAAGGTTTACAAGCAAATATTGTATTTGGAATAAGCAAGCATTGTTTAACCAAAGGTAACTGTGCTTATAGTGGTTGAACTACTGTCAGTATAGATTATGTACTATACAGATATAAATACTGTCAATGTGCTTTTGCTTTGTGTGATTGGTCAGAAAACTTTTAAAGTGAGCTGTAACATTAAGTTCTTTGTCTCCTACCAAAACTGTAAACTACTAACATCTTCCCATGGTCATAACCATGGAATGAGGCTGATGCTGGAAAATGAACCAGCTCCAGGCACGCTCCCAGCAGCCCTGTCCTGTTTGGGATTTATACACAGTGCCCAGCTGTGGGTCTGCAACACCTGAACCACAAAACAAAACCCACTCAGGGCAACTCCCCAGGGCAGAAAAGCAGGGCAGTGTCACTGCCATGTTTCCTGAAAAATCCCTTCCCCAGGATTTCATCTCCTGGGAAGCTGAGAAGCCTCAGAGAAAAATGAAAACAATAATTTTCTGCTTTGCTTCTCCTCTGTTTTGCTGCTCTGGCATGTGGCTGGAGATTGTTTATCCAACAGGTGAGTGTTTGATTGGTTTCATGTGAATTGTTTTAACTTAATGACCAATCACAGTCCAGCTGTGTCAGGACTGGAAGGAGTCAGGAGTTTTCATTGTCGTTCTTGTTAAGCCTTCTGTCTGTCTCCTTTCTGTATAATGTAATATAATGTAATATAATGTAATATAATGTAATATAATGTAATATAATATAATTAGTAAAATATAATGAATATACTATAATGTAACATAATATAACATAACATAGTATAGCATAATATAATATAGTAAAATATTATGTTATATTATATTATGAAATAAAATAAAATATTAATCTTCTAAGAACATAGAATCAAATTCATCTCTTCCCTCCTCCTTTGGGGTTTTCTGCAAATTCAGCAGGGCAGGAGGAGCCTGAGAGAGTGGGGCTCTCAAAATGGGTCTGAAATCCAAGTGGGTGATTTGATTCTGCAGCTGCTGCTTGGGTTGGCTTTGCTGTGTGCCTTCCTGCACCAGGCAGCAAAGGAGGCACAAAAACAACAAAAAAAGGGCTGCAGACTAATCCAGCCTCCTTGACTGTTCAAAGGAAGTGATATGGCAGGAAAATGAGAGCTTTTCATCAGCAGGTAAGGTTTCTGAAGGGAGCCCCAGCAGCCTTTCATGTGGGGGAAGCAGAGCTTTGAACAGCTCAGCATGGAAACCCAGCCTCAGCACAGGGCCTGCAAGAGCCACTCAGCTGCCACTTGCTCAAATCAAATCTGGGACATAAAAATACTTCTGGGTACCTTATATTTAAAAAAAAAATTTTTTTATATATATATATATTTTTAAATATATATATAAAATATATATATAAATATAAATATATTATAAATATATAAATATATATATTATAAATATATATATAAAATTATATATATAATTTTAATATTATATATTATTATAAATAAAATATAAATATATTTATTTTTGAATATATATATATTCAAAAATAAATATATTTATATTTTATTTATAATAATATATAATATTAAAATAAGATATATTATATATAATATATTAAAAATATGTAATATATAATAATATATAGATATTATTTTATTATTTTATAATAATAAAAATAAAATATCTATTTTAATTTTTATTATTAATTTATATATTTAAAATATATAAAATAATAGAAATAAAAATATATAAAGATTTATAAATAATATATATAAATATATATAATAAAATTATAAATTAATGCTAAAATTCTAAATTAAATAAATTAATATTCAAGTGTGGTTCTAGGCTTTAGGGAGACCTGGACCCTGTGCTCTATGGACACCTTCTATTACAGCACATTTTTATTAGTGAATATAGATAAATATCCCCCACCACTGCCAGAAATCCCATTTGTTTCATGTGATATTAATGTCTAGATTTGTGTTAAGCAAACAGAACCAAAGGACATGAGATCTAAACCAGTTTTTTATCCATAAATGCAAAGCAATTTGAATCCCTCACCAACACAAACAAGATACAACACTCACAGGGGGCAAAAATAAAATGCACAATTGCATGAAGTAGCAGCAATAAAGGCTCCACTTGTGAATAATCTGATTTATTTCAGATGAAAACCCCTTTACAGCTATTTTGCAGCAGAACACAACACAATTTCACCTACGTGGGCTGCAGTGATCAGCAGAGGTCCCAGATTCAAAGAGACTCTGGATTTAAACATGAAAGAAAATGTGGCTGCAGCCAGTGCTAAGGAACATCCTGAATAATTCACACACCCCCCTCCCAGCCCCTGCAGATGCTCAGACTATAAAGCAGGAGTTCATAATTATAATAATTGATGCCAAGGAGTTGCTCTTCCCCTCTTGCTCAGAGCAGAGCTGGCAGAGAGGAAAAACAGAGGGAGAAATCCCAGTTTTGGTGGGTTTTTAATGGTTTTGTGCCACTCTGGCAAAGAGCAAAAGCAGAAGGAGAAATCCCAGTTTTGATGGGGTTTTTAATGGTTTTGTGCCACTCTGGCAATGAGCAAAAACAGAGAGAAAAATCCCAGTTTTGGTGGGTTTTTAATGGTTTTGTGCCATTCTGGTAGAGAGGAAAAACAGAGGGAAAAATCCCAGTTTTGCTGTGTTTTTAATGGTTTTGTGCCACTGTGGCAGCCAGCAAAAGCAGAAGGAGAAATCCCAGTTTTGGTGGGTTTTTAATGGTTTTGTGCCACTTTGGTAGAGAGGAAAAGCAGAGAGAAAAATCCCAGTTTTGATGGGGTTTTTAATGGTTTTGTGCCATTCTGGTAGAGAGGAAAAACAGAGGGAAAAAATCCCAGTTTTGGTGGGGTTTTTAATGGTTTTGTGCCACTCTGGCAAAGAGCAAAAGCAGAGGGAAAAAATCCCAGTTTTGGTGGGTTTTTTATGGTTTTGTGCCATTTTGGTAGAGAGCAAAAGCAGAGAGAAAAATCCCAGTTTTGGTGAGTTTTTAATGGCTTTAATTCCAGCAAAAAAAGCATCTTTTAGCACCACCAAAAGTGGCTTTTTGCAAAGGAAAAGCTTTTCTGGTGAAGGGACAATTCAGAGCTCTGCAGCAGGAGGAATGAATAAATAAGTAAAATTTCAAATTCCCAGCACTGCCATTAAAAATATCAATACCTTACTTGCACTTTGTTTAGCACATTCTGGAAGCTCTTCCTTCCAGGGGTAGAGAAATCAGCAGAATTCATTATTTGGATCAAAAAAATGACCTGTCAGAGCCTGGCACCCAGAAATGATCCCCAGTCCATGAAACTGCACTCCAGATCAGAAATTGCTCCTAAAATCTGATTTTTTTTAGCAAATCCATGTCCTTCCTTAGGATCCCATCCATGACAGGGCTCAAAAATTGAGCCAATTATGCCCTGAAATAGAAAACTGTTTCTGGAGTGCTGATTTGCCTGAATATTTGGCTTTGAGGCTCTAATTGCAATAAACTGTAACGAAACAATTCCCTCTATACGTTTTACTGACATAAGAAATTTCAGGGAAGGCCCTGAAACTCGGTAAATCTGATTTTTTTTACCCCAAATTTCACCACAGGGTCAATGTGCCACAGCCTGAGAAAGAACCCTGAGTCACTTTTCGGAAGGAGGAAGGCCAGAAAATAAATCTCAGTGTCGTGACCCAACAAATCACTAAGGAAGGACAAAATAAAAGGCATTTTTGAGCCACTGAACACTGAGTTCTGCTTTTAAGGAAGAGAACTTGCTCAGCAACAGCAAAATTTTCATCAAGCAAGAGGTTTTTCCATTCAACATTGTGAGGAGGAGAAAAATCCCCACACAGCACATGAGAATTTGGGGAAACATCCTCCTTCCTCTTCCTCCTCCTCCTCTTTGGGGTCTCCAGTGGATTTAATGAGAAATAAAAAGCAGAGATGGGAAAATCTCCCTCTAAAAGGAGCTGTTGAGCTGAGGGGCAAATAAGCTCACACCACACAAACCCCAAGATTTTGGGCATATTTGGAAATAATTCTCCTGTCTCTGGCTCTTTTTTAAACAATCGCTGCAGCAAAGTGTGTGAAGGTGAGATCTGGGGGGAGACAACACTCAGAGAGCTGAAAAAACACAAAATCAGAGGGGAAAAAATGGGATTTATGGAGCTTTAGAGCAGGGATTGCAGCATTTCTCAGGCAGAAGTCAAACACTTCTCCCTTCTGCCTGAGGAGATGCCAAGAAATGAGTTTGATTTACCGTGTAGAGTTCATTCAAAACCTTCATCAGGTCCTCCTGGAGCTGCAGTCCCACTTCCTTGCTCTGCAACAGAACAGAGAAATGAAAGTTAACAGAGGAAGAGGCTGCAGAGGAAGTGAGCAAGGGGCAGCCACAAATAATGGAGGCTCAATGAAGCAGCACTGGTAAATCCAATCAGTGGCTGTGCTGCAGCAGGGGTGTTAATAAAGTGAAATTTCAGATGGGCACTGTCAGGGGGGAAAGAAAGAAAAAAGAAAAGGAAAAAAAAAGGGGAAAAAGGGAGGAAAAATGAAAAAAAAGGGGGAAAAAAAAGGGGAAAAAAGGGGAAAAGAAGAGGAAAAAAAGGGGAAAAGAAGAGGGGGAAAAAGGGGGGAAAAGGAAAGAAAAAAGAAAAATGAAAGGGAAAAAAAGGAAAAAGGGGAAAAAAAGAGGAAAAAGGGAAAGAAAAAAAGGAAAAAAGGAAGAAAAGGGAAAAAAAGGAAAAAAGGGAAAAAAAGGGGGGGGAAATGAAAAAAAGTAAAAAAAATTAAAAGGGAAAAAAGAAAAAACAAGAAAAAGAAGAAAAAAAGGGGAAAAAAGAAAAAAAAAAAGAAAGCTCAATGGAACACAGATGGAAATTTCCAGAGAATGTGAAATTTTCAATTTTTAAGCCTGAAAATACAGAATTTTCCCATTTTCACGAGATCAAGGAAGACTGTGGATGTAGGACAGCTTGGTGTGGAAGCAGAAGGAAAGCAGGATATGAAAACCACAACAAAACAGGAATAACTTAATTCAGTTTATAGATTTTATTCATTCCCTGCCCACTAAGGCAGCATTTGTGTGCTCCAAGTCTCATGTTACAAGTGTTTAATATCTACTGGGGCAAGCAAATTTGATAAATTCAAGATTATTTCTGCCTACAACATTCAGGAAAAGAAAGAGATAAAGAGGCAGTGCAGCCAAACCCATGCTTAAACCAACATTTCTGCCCAGGAAGTCAAGATAGTGCTAAGCCATGAGGAAAAAACCCAACAACACGCTGATAAATTGAAAAGCCAGAAGAGAAAGATTATGTGATTTAAATTTGAATTATTCTTTGCTCCACACTGTCCAGTTCAGCAGTGCTTGGAGTTTCTGAGATTAAAAAAATGCTTTATTAGAGATCTTTTTTTTTATTATTATTTTGGGGTGTCGTGGCTCAGACCAGCCTGGAATTGCTCTGCTGGCAGCACAATGGGATTCCCAGGTATCCAGTGCCCAACCATGTGGATTTTCCACATGTTCCAATCCCAGATTCCTCAGCCTGCTGCCCATCAGACACAAACACTGACAAAGGAAAGGTTTTCCTGGGGAATCCCTAATTTAGAGAGACTTTCTTGATTCCAAACAGGGTTTTGTCCCCATAAATATCCTCAATTAAGTGGAAAGGGCAGGGAAAGGTCCCTGCTCCAGCAGCCCAGGGAATCTCCCAGCTAAAATCAGAGCAGAAAATGGGTTTTAAACCCAGCAGGGCAGGCAGATGCTGAGCTGCTACCTGGCCTGTCCTGAGGCCCCTCTGCCACAGAATAAATCTGCTTTTCTACCCATTACCATTTGCCAGTCACTTCACAATACCCATACATAAAAATCTAAAAGATTTTTAGATCAAACTGAAAAGAATCAGTTTGTTCAGACACTGCTCTAATTTAGAGAAAAGCACAGAGCTGGTGATTCCTAACCTCCAGGAGAGTTTGAGGAACTCAAACCCACGGGATTTCACCTCTGGAAGCAGCAGGAGCTGAGATCTGGGGTGTTCTGGCTGCCTGTCCTGGACTGCCAAGGGAATTGTATTTTATTACAGATATATTATTTATCTGTATGGCAGCTGTCTCCTGTTCAGTGGGCAGCTTTCCTCGTCTCTTCCACAACGACTCCTCCCTCCGGAGGGATAATAATATTGTATTATAATAATAATTATTATCTGCTGATATTATAATAATAATAATCTGCTGATATTATAATAATCTGCTGATAAGAGGCCATGGAATGTCCCTGCATGGCTGATAAGAACTACAGCATCCCATTGGGAGATGTGAGCCCAGAGGGAGGAGCCAAGCATTCCTACCTGGATATAATCTGGAGATTCTGGAACACCAGCCAAGCATTCCTACCTGGATATAATCTGGAGATTCTGGAACACCAGCACAGCTTCTGCACTGGATTGCCCAGAGGAGCAGCAGCTGCCTCTGCCCCTGGATCTTCAGAGGCAGAGACTGCACCTTTCTCCAGGATCCCTGCTCCAGCAGAACCAGCCCTGGCACTGCAGGAGGGCTGAGCCACAATTCCAATGGTTCTGCTGCCCACACCCTGACCCACAGGGTGTCAGGCTGGGCTCTGACTCTGGCAGTGTTGGTTTGGTTCACTGCATTGTTTATTTTATCCTTTTATTTTCTTCCCCAATAAAGAACTGTTATTTTGCTCCCATATTTTTGCCTGAGAGCTCCTTAATTTCAAATTGATAACAATTTGGAGGGAGGGGGGTTCACATTTTCCATTTCAGGTGAGGCTCCTGCCCTCCTTAGCACACACCTGCCTTTCCAAACCAAGAGTGCCTTTTGCTCCCCATGGAGGTGATTAATGGGAGGGACTGCCTGCAGTGCCCTGAGCACTGATCTTTTCACACACAAAGACTTTCCACACACACTCCCAGTGCTGCTGCAACTGCTTGGCCTGGCCCCATCATCTGCCTCTCACCCCTGCTCTTTCCAGCCCATTTTGCTCATTTCTTGCACTGAAAAATTGCTCATTTGCTGCACAAATTGCTGAAGCATCAATTATAGGACAGATTAAAATGAATGTTTTAATGCAGGTTGGGGTTGAAGGGGTAAAGATGATGCCAAATTGTCAAAACACAAAACTCTCTGTGCTTCCAAATGAGCTCTTAAGAAAGGAGCTGCTGGATTGCTGGGCTGGAAAAATCCTTTCCATTAGGATGAAGGTAAAACAGATCACAGGGGACATCAGAACAAGAGCTGTGCAATGAGCACTGTTAATGTAAAATTGTTCCCTGCACTGATTCCACCAAAAAAAAAATGTCTAGGTGAAAAAAAAGCTGAGCTGGCTGACCCTGATAAATGAAAATACATTGGAGGAAGCAGAAGGGTTTGCTTGGGAAAGTCAGAGGAAAATGGATTGGATGTCAGGAAAAAGTTGTTGCTTGAGTGCAGTGGAGGGAGGTGGAGGTGATGCACAGAGGGAATTTCCCTGAATTCCCAAAGAATTCCAAGTGCAGATTAAAGGCTGCTGATCCCACTGCCATCCAGGCACGAGAGATTCCAGCATCATGCCAGAAAATACCACAGAATTATGAATAAAATCCATGCCAAGGAAAGACAACAAAGCCCTGGCAGTTGTCAATGTCTCAGTGTCAATTACTATTGCAGCAGCCAATTCTGTATTGTTCTGTATTTTCTCTGTTATTCTGTGTGTTTTGCAAAGGAAGAACAATTCATTTTGTAAACAAGGCAATAAATAAAAGATATTCTGATCAGCTTTGCTGTGATCTACTCCTGGTTTTACCTGCAACCAAGTCTATCTCCCTTAACCTGAGGAAGGGCTTGTGCAACAAAATCTCAATTAATTGGCTCCACTAATGAGCTGGGTGTGTGTGTGGGGTGGGGGTGTGCCCATAAACTGTCTGTCCTTCTTATCTGAGCAGGTTAAACCCTTCTCCTGCAGATCTGGGAGATGATCTGGCTGGAAGAGCATCCCTGGGACAGGCACAGGAGCTCCCTGCACACCTGAGCGGGGCAGGGAGAGGTCACAGAGAGACCTTCCAGAGAACCACCAGGCTGGAATCACCTTCAGGATCATTAAATCCAACCCAGCCCCAACCCCTCAACTGAGCCCTGGCCCCCAGAGCCACATCCAGGCTTTGTTAAACACACCAGGGATGGGGACTCCACCACCTCCCCGAGCAGAACATTCCAGAACTTTATTGTCAGATTATGCTCTTTTCTGACCCAGAGATGGGGCAACTCAGAGGCATCTTAAAAACTTTTATTCCATTTTCAGTCTCATGTGAAGGGTGAGACAACACAGATGTTATAATTCTCACCATCACAATCAAAAGTTAACTATTTCCTAATTACAACACATTAGAAGCCTTTCTTGGCCTATCAGCTTTTGCCACACCATGCTGTAAATGCCTAATTCTCTACAAATTCATTTCCCACACTTTATCACCCTTTCAGGAGAAAACTTTTCCCTGCTCTCCAGCCTGTATTTCCTTGGTGCAGCTCGGGGCTGTGTGCTCTGGTTGTGTCAGTGCCTGCAGAGAGAGCCCAGCCCCAGCTGAGCACAGGCACCTTTCAGGAGCTGCAGAGTGATGGGGGCAGCCCTGAGTCTCCTTTGCTCCAGGCTGAGCACCCCCAGCTCCCTCAGGGCTTCCTCACAGGGTTTGTGTGTTCCAAACCCATCTCCAGCCTCACTGCCTGCTCTGGATGAGGAGCAGGACGAGAACTTCCCTTTCCTACAAACCAGGGAGGTGATGAGCACAAATTCCCTTCCCTGCACACCATGGAGGTGATGAACACACCTTCCCTTCCTTTCCTCTCAATTACAAACCAGGGAGGTAATGAGCACCCCTTCCCTTCCTCTCAAACCATGGAAATAATTAGGACACCTTCCTTCCCTTCCCTGCAAACCATGGAGGTGATGAGCACACCTTCCCTTCCCTTCCCTTCCCTTCCCTTCCCTTCCCTTCCCTTCCCTTCCCTTCCCTTCCCTTCCCTTCCCTTCCCTTCCCTTCCCTTCCCTTCCCTTCCCTTCCCTTCCCTTCCCTTCCCTTCCCTTCCCTTCCCTTCCCTTCCCTTTTCCCTCAAACCCTGGAGGTGTTGAACACCTTTTTCCTTCCCCTGCACCATCAGCCCCCAGGGAAGCCCAGCAGGATGTGGCCAGGCAGGGGATGCAGGTTTTCCCCAGCTCAGGAGGCTGCTCTGAGCACACACACACACACTACTCCTTTGTTACTCCAGGGTGTATCTGCACCATGTGCAGGGCTGGAGGTTCTGCCACCCCTGGCTCAAACATAAATTCCCAGCACGGGGGGGGGGGCCCTGCCAGCTCCTCAACAGCCTCTTTGTTCCAGCCCTCCTCCCCTCCACCTCCCCTCTAATTTAATCAAGATGTTTTTGGGATCTACTGCGGGGCTGTTCCGCATTCCACCCAACATTAACGACTTCAGCTTCCAAATATTTGGGGGGATAATAAAGAGGAGAGCTCAGGAATGCTGTCAACATTCTCCAGCCCCAGCAAGGTCCTCCCAAGCCTGACAGAAAGATGGGATGGCTTCAAAATCAACATTTCCTGAGGTGCTTTCCCCATAAACCCAATGACAGCTCAAGCCACGGGAGGGTGAATGTGTAACACACCAAGATAAGACATTTTTATCTAATTTGCTGCCTCAAATTATGTCAGAGGGTGACAGCTGGAGCTGGAGCCCAAATCTGCTGATTCTGGAACTGCTCTGGAACAGTACCAGGTGTCTGCATCTTTTTAAAAGTAAGAATTAAATGTGCCTAGGTGGAGAACACACATTAAATATTCCCATGTTGCTTGAGTGAGGGTAAGGATGCCAGGAGGGGAGCAGGGATGTAGCACAGAGGCACCAACTCTGCCCCTCAGTGAGGGTTTTACCCGTGGCATTTGCACATTTACAAATTTACACCGTGGTGGAAAAATATTTGTACAAATGTGTCCAGCTTTGTAACCATTAACTTGTGTCCTGTGGTGGCTTTTCCATGTGTGGGGTGCTTTAAGATTTGTCATTTTCTGCTACCAGAGCAGCAAGAGGCACAGTGCAGCTGTAAAGTAGGTCATGACAGACCCCTTCAGAGAATTAATAATTCCTTTTCCTTGATTACTGCAAGGCTTTTAACCAACTCATTGTGGATTTTTTTATTTCACATCAAACACCCTGCAGTGTACCGGGAGATAAAACTGGGGGGGTTTCCTACCATCAAAGGTTCTAAATAGGAGGAGAATTTCAAACCCTCAGATTGGTTTTCTTGATTCCAAACAGGGTTTTGTCCCCATAAATATCCTCAGTTAAGTGGAAAGGGCAGGGAAAGGTCCCTGCTCCAGCAGCCCAGGGAATCTCCCAGCTAAAATCAGGGCAGAAAATGGGTTTTAAACCCAGCAGGGCAGGCAGATGCTGAGCTGCTACCTGGCCTGTCCTGAGGCCCCTCTGGCACAGAATAAATCTGCTTTTCTACCCATTAACATTTGCCAGTCACTTCCCAGTATCCATAGGTAAAAATCTGTCAAACTGAAAAGAATCAGTTCGTTCAGACACTGCTCAAAGTGAGGCTTCGACAGTCTGTTCTTTTAAAAAAAGCTAATTTTCTTTTTTTTTTTTTCTTTTTTCCTTCAATTTGAACAAGATTATCAGGCTGCTTCTAGGAAAATTTCAAAGAGACAACAGAGAAAGAGTGATTAAAGAGACCAAATTAAAGAGACTGCTGCTCAAAGGTCTGTACATGTATAAATAATCCCAAGGGATCCCACTCAAAAGATACATCTGGAGGCAAGAAAACCTGATAACCATGCAAGGAACAGGAAGAAAACCTGATAACCATGCAGAGAAATGAAGGGTCACATTAAATAGAGAGGGTGACAGGGGGATAGAGGGAAAAAAGGAAATCAAAGCAGGAATCAGCACAAATAGAAGAATATTTTGTGTGGGAAAAAAATACATATATAAATATAAAAACAGAGAGGGTGACAGGGGGATGGGGGGAAAAGGAAATCAAAGCAGGAATCAGCTCAAATAGAAGAATATTTTGGGGGGGGGGGAACAGATATAAAACCCATATATAAATATAAAACCCATATATACCATAAAACCCCATATATTAAAATTAAAAAAAATATATATAGATATAGAAATGCAGAAAGAAATAAATAAAGAGGCTGTGCTGAAGGAGGACAAGCAGGAGAAATCAAAGGGAGATGAAGGAATGAAAAGGAGCAGACATCAAAGCAGGATGATTTTCCAGGAGAGGGAGAGGTGACCAGAATAGCAACGCTGGTGGCACCAGGGCTGGGAACTGCAGCCCTGGAGCAGAGCCAGCCCTAAATCATTAACTGTGCCCAAACAAGAAAACATCACCTCCTCCCCAAGGTGGAACTATTTGTCACTGGGACAATCCCCCCACCTCCAGAGTTTTATTTGCTGGAAATGTGGTTATTTCACCATTTATCTTCCCCAGAACTGCACTGACACCACCCCTGGGGGCAGAGAAATCCCAGATTGCCACTGACAGCACCAGGATTCATCTTCAGGACTGTCAGACCCTGAGCAGGAGCATCTCACACCAACACCTAAAAGTGTTTCCTCAGGAGAAACCAAACCAAGAGCATGGAAAAGCACAGTGCTCCAAGAATTCCTGCAGCTCAGCTGAGAGCGCCCACACGGCTCAGACATGGCAAGGCTCTGACAGAGGAAAGGGGACCCAGGGAAGTAACAAAGCTCAGAGTCAGGGACAAGGGGCAGACACACAATGTTCACCCAGCAGCACGCAGGGCTGGCTCTGGCAAAAGCACAGAGCTGCTCTGATCAGCATGGAGAGCTTTGAAGTGGCTGGCAGCTCCTACCCATCCACCATGAATCCCTTCATCCCTGCCTTCATCCCCTTATCCATCCATCCATCCATCCATGGATTCCATCCATCATCCATGGATTCCATCCATCCATGGATTCCATCCATCCATCCCTCCATCCATCCATCATCCATCATCCATCATCCATCATCCATCCATCCATCCATCCATCCATCATCCATCCATCCATCCATCCATCCATCATCCATCATCCATCCATCATCCATCCATCCATCCATCCATCCATCCATCCATCCATCCATCATCCATCCATCATCCATCCATCATCCATCCATCATCCATCCATCATCCATGGATTCCATCCATCATCCATCCATCATCCATCCCTTCATCCATCCATCCATCCATCCATCCATCATCCA
Organism: Agelaius phoeniceus; assembly: GCF_051311805.1. Classification (NCBI taxonomy): domain Eukaryota; kingdom Metazoa; phylum Chordata; class Aves; order Passeriformes; family Icteridae; genus Agelaius; species Agelaius phoeniceus. Next base: position 3,791,872 of record NC_135289.1, on the reverse strand, counting down.
TCATCCATCCATCCATCCATCATCCATCCCTCCATCCATCCATCCATCCATCCATCCATCCATCATCCATCCCTCCATCCATCCATCCATCCATCCATCATCCATCCATCATCCATCCATCCATCCATCCATCCATCCATCCATCATCCATCCATCCATCCATCATCCATCCCTCCATCCATCCATCCATCCATCCATCCATCCATCCATCCATCCACCATCCATCCATCATCCATCCATCATCCATCCATCCATCCATCATCCATCATCCATCCATCCATGGATTCCATCCATCCATCATCCCTCCATCATCCATCCATCCATCCATCATCCATCCATCCATCCATCCATCCATCCATCATCCATCATCCATCCCTCCATCCATCATCCATCCATCCATCCATCCATCCATCCATCCATCCATCCATCATCCATCCATCCATCCATCCATCCATCATCCATCCCTCCATCCATCCATCCATCCATCCATCCATCCATCCATCCATCATCCCTCCATCCATCCATCCATCCATCCATCCATCCATCCATCATCCATCCATCATCCATCCATCCATCCATCCATCATCCATCTATCCATCATCCATCCATCCATCCATCCATCCATCCATCCATCCATCATCCATGGATTCCATCCATCATCCATCCATCCATCATCCATCCATCCATCCATCCATCATCCATCCATCCATCCATCATCCATCCATCATCCATCCATCCATCATCCATCCATCCATCCATCATCCATCCATCATCCATCCATCATCCATCCATCCATCCATCATCCATCCATCCATCATCCATCCCTCTATCCAGGGATCCATCCATCATCCATCCATGGATTCCATCCATCCCTCCATCCAGCCCTGGGGTGGGGTCTGTGACAGGACCTCCATCTCCTCATTCTGTCAGTTCCTGGAGAAAGAGCCCAGCCCCACCTGACTAAAATCACCTTTTTCATTCCCTTTTCTTTTCCCTTCCCTTTTTCCTTTCCTCCTTTCCCTTTCCTTTCCTTTCCTTTCCTTTCCTTTCCTTTCCTTTCCTTTCCTTTCCTTTCCTTTCCTTTCCTTTCCTTTCCTTTCCTTTCCTTTCCTTTCCTTTCCTTTCCTTTCCTTTCCTTTCCTTTCCTTTCCTTTCCTTTCCTTTCCTTTCCTTTCCTTTCCTTTCCTTTCCTTTCCTTTCCTTTCCGCCCTTATCTCACCCACCCAGCCCTGATCACAGCTGCACTCTGTCCTTTGAAAAGTTCTCCACACCCTCAGAGATGCAGCAGCTCAAGAGCTCAGTGCCAAAAGGGACCTCAAGCACCTCCTTTTTTCCCTGCCTGTCCTCCCCACCTCACCTGCTCCATCCCAGCATGACACAAAACACTGATCTGAGAAAAAACAAGGAAAAAAAGAAATCCAAGGAAAGGATTTTCTGCCTCAGGATCTGCTTTTCCCCTCAGCAGATGAGGATTTCTGTGTCACCATCCTCTCCACATTTCATGGCATTATTTGCAACCTGAATCATTAACTCTGTTAATGATTCAGTTAATCATCATTAATGATTTAGTTAATTCATTAACTTAAACAGTTCCCAAATTCAAGTTGGTAGATTCCCCATTAACACCCACAGCAGAGCAGCCTGGCTTTGCCAGCAGCTTGTCCCTTTTTTTAACCCAGAAAAAGGTAAAAAAGGTGGGAAAAGTCCCTTTTTTTTGCTTAAAGTTCAGAGATACTCTGCCATTCTCTGTGCTGCTTTGGGATATTTTACAAATGTGTCACTGAGGGGGGTTATAAATGGGTAAAATTCTTTAAATCCACAGCAAAACTGCTTTGCAATATTTTAATCACACACCTCATCTGTTTTCTAGCCTGCAGTACCAATTCAAGCTGCTTCTTGCAGCTCAGGAAGGGAAGAGACTCCAGTGAAAAAGCACAAACAGGTCCATGTCAGCCAAATTTCTCTATTTATCAGCTGCTACCAGATAACAGAGGATGCAATTTTTGGTTTTAAACCACGCAGCACAAGTGCAGTTGTAATCAAACACCTGATCTGGCCTTCAGCCAAGCTGGTTTTCCTGGCAAACAGCCAAAGAAGAAGTTGGGATTTAACAACAAGTGCCTTTTGTTTGCACAAATTAATGTGGAGTTTGCCCTTGGCCTGTGAGAAACAAACCAGAGATGGTATTTTGCTGTTAATTGGTTATTTATTTGTTTTTATCCTTGTCCTGCTGGCCAAAATAAAGAATAACCATGGGTTTGCCCTGCTTTATAAAGGGCTGAAGATAAAGCTGCCATTTCCAGCCAAACTGGGATAATATCAATTTCCAAGTGAGGCTTTGCCAAGGCATTTTCCAGGCCACCTTGCTCCAGCACAGCCCTTGTTGAAATTCAACAGGGAGATTACTCCTCCTTTGGAGGGATTAGAGGAATTGGAGAGTAACTGCCATTCAATAATCCCATGTAAGTATCTAATCAACCATAATGTAATTACCAGAAAGTTTTAAAAGGTCAAAAAGGCCTCAGTGTGACATAACTTGAAAAGGAGAAGATTCTTCCTCTGCTCAGGCAATGACTTAGGAAAAAGAAGAAGTCTAAGAGAAACAGAATGTGAAAGTGGAATGTAGTTTCTTTTTCCATTAAAAACTCAAGAAACAGGCAAGTAATAGCTGGAGTATATAGATACAAAATATAGAAATATATGAAATATAGAAATATATAAAAATATATTACTTATAAAATATATAAAACATACATAATATAAATATATAAATATTTAAATATTAAATATATATAAATTATAAATATATATAATATATTATTAACATAGAAAGTATATTTTATTTACATAAAATATGTATTTTCTATATTATATATATTATATATATAAAATAGATATAAAATAGATATAATATATATAAAATAGATATAATTTATTTATAAATAATATATAAATTATATGTTATAAAATATATATTGTAATATACATAAAATATATATAATTCATTTATATATTTATATATTTATATATTTATATATATATATATATATATATAATATATTTTTTTATATATCTCCACAAGTAATAGCTGGAGTAGTATTTTAGATATATATTTAATATATATTTCTATTTATATATATAAAGATAATATATATATATTATGTATAATATATATTTTTATATCTATCTATAACTCCACAAGTAATAGGTGGAGTGGTATTTTTATAAATAAATAAATTAATTAATGACTAAATAAACAAATAAATAAATATACAGAAGAATCAAAGTGAATTTCTGTGCTGGAGCACTCAGTTACCTTCTTGAAGAGGCGTCCTGAGTCCTCGCTGACCTGCACAAAGCGTGGGATGATGTTGTTGAGATAAATGTCACTGAGGGTGGTGTGGTCCCTGCTCTCCCTCTTCACCTGGTTGAGCAGCAGGTTCCAGCAGTTCACTGGTGACAGCACGTTCTGATCCTTCCTGCAAGGACACACAACAGCAACAACTGGACAGGATTCCACCACAATCCTGGATCTGTAAATGAGGCTGTGGGGAGGGTGGGATGCTGAGGAGGATACAGAAAAGACACCCTCAGTTCCATTTCCCTGCATTTTTTGTCCCCAACAAACACATCCTGCAAATGCCAGCTGCAGTGTGCCAAGTGCAGCCTTTAATTTTTCCCTTTGAATCCAGGATTTTGTGCATAAATCAGAGCCTGAGGCAGGGAGGGCGATGGCTCCAGTGTCTGACAGGAGGTTCCACAGCCCTGTCTCAAACATTTGGGTCTTAACCACAATAAAAAAGATTTCAAGCACCTAGTGTGCCAAACAGCATCTGCATAGGGAACGAAATGCTGTGCAAAACCCATCATGGGAAGGCTTCTCTATCTGTCCCACAGCTCCTAAAAGCTGCTTCATTTTCTCATCTTTGAACTTTCCCCACCTTCCTTCAGCTGGAGCACCCCGCAAATGAGCAGTGCAAAGGGCAGCAGGGGAGAGGAGAGGAACTTTGGTTTATTTGGGTCAGCATTTCATTTATTGGAAGGAATCATTTGTCTCTCAGGGCAGCATTTCACCCCAGCTGAAAACTGGGGGATCCAGCAGCAGATCCAGGAGGAGAATTAATGACAGCATTTCCCTCTCTGCAGCTCTGGACACCTTTCATTCACAGTAATATTTATCTAGAAAAGAGTAAAACCTCTGGTGCAGAGCCCTGATTATTGTACAAGACTCTTATCAGATTTCTTTCCTCCTAAAAGCAATGCAGTTTAATTCCCATTGAAAAGGGAATATTCTGCACTTGAAAGGAAAGCAATCTCTGCTGCAGGAAACATTGGGAAAATGGGAAAACTGACCCAGGGCAGAGTTTCATTACCCTTCTTGTGACACCAGCAGTTGGATTTGTGCAATACGGATAATTTTAGATAAAGGGTTTCAGAACAGCTGATCTTGATTTAATAAAAAATAAAAATAAAATTGGAAAGCTCAGAACTGACTGCAGCTTGTGATCTGGACTGCTTCACCCACTGACTCCATCCCTGCCCTCCAAAGCTGGCAGAGCTACAAGCAAAAATTACCCAGTTACCATGAAGAGTTTGGGAATGAACATAACAACAAAAAATGCCCAGGCTCTCCACCAGCTGACCAAAACCCTGCCTCAAAACCCCTCAGAGCCCCATTAGCACCAGGAGTTCTGTGTAGAGGAGCTTGACAGCTGCTTTGCAAGCAAAGCTGAGTTAATAGAAGGGATAAAAATTGATGGTTTTTAAGTGTATCCATAACAAAGAAAAAGACAAGGCCATCAGCATGGAAACAGATTAGAAAAGATACATGAAAATTTTTGTAAGCTAAACTACGTGCACGAGTAGATGTGTATACATGCCTTATTAAATTTCTGTAAAACTTTTGCCAATTATATTAACACTAATTGCTTTGCACCAATAAATATAAATATATAAAATATATGAAAATATAATATAAATATATTGTATAAATATATAATATACAATTATAAATATATACAAATATATAATTACAAATATAATATATAATATAAATATAATGTGTAGATCTGTAATATATAAGTATATTAATATTATATATTAATGTCTAGCTGCCCTGGGTGATTCCAGACCCTGGCAGGGGCTCAGAGGCCTTAGCACAGAGTCACAAACACCTGTGCCTTCGATTGTAACCCATGGAAACAATCACCAACTTTGTGTGAAGAGTTACAAGCCACAAGAGTTTGAATAGAATGACAGTGAATTTACCACAGGGTGAAAATGTAGAATTTTGGGGTTTTTAGAATGGGGGTTCAGGAGGCAAGATGGAGGAATCTGGGTGTGTCCTGTCTTTCTCCTTCTTCTTCTTGTCCTCCATCTTCTGCTGGGATGGTGACACTTCTGGATTGGTTTAGAGTAGAGACAAACTGTCTAACATAGGTGATAGGTATTGGAAAATTATTGTAAATAAAGTACAGGTAGTTTTTAGTATAAAAAAGCTAACACCACCCTGAGGGTGGTCAGTGTGCCTTGAACCAACCTGCCAGACAGCTCTGAGCAGGTCAGATAAAGATAAGGAAAAATAAACAACTTTGAGAAGGAGAGCCAAGGAATCCTGTCTTCCTCTTTAGTCTCAGGGCTGTGAAAAAGAGACTTTTTAACACCTCGGGGTCATCTTGACACCAGAGACCCCATCAGGAAAGGGAAGCAGGGGAGCTGCAGGAGTTAAGTGGGAGTTGCAGCCCAGCTGTCCCAGCCACAGCAGCCCTGGCTGCTCCAAACACAAATAGCAGGAATGCCAGGAGCCTGTGGAAAGGCTGGGAGGGAAGCACTGGTGCTGCCTGGCGCCAGATGGGTGCTGACACGCTCCCTGTGGTCACACATCCTGCAGGAAAAGCCACCCCAAACCCCACAGCTCCCAGTGCACAGCTGGGGTTGTCACCTTCAGGATGCTCCAGCCACACACAGCCAGATTGTCATTTTAAATTCCTTTAATTTCTGGCTGTTGCTGCGGTTTAATAACCCCTTCAGTGCTTTGCTTTTGTATACAGATCCAGCATTTTGGAGGCAAAACCTCTCTTTGCTGTCAGCAAAAAGCTGATATTCAAGGCAGAAATGGAACAGAAAAGGAAATAGTTGCTTCAAACCTCCCAAGCATCCTTTAAAACTTCACACACATTAACTTTTAAAGCACCTCTGGAGCTGCAGGCTCCCCTGGGGTAGGACGTGGGCGCAGTTTTCCCAACAGGGAGCAGGAATTCTACAACTGCTCACAACAGAACCTCTTCATCCTCACCACAGCAGATGGCAGGGAGCAAACTGGGATTCCCATTAACCATTTCAACCCTCAAAGGAGCTGGCAAAGGCACTCTGCTCCCAGCTCCGTGTCACCCAGAGGAGAGATGGAAAAGGGAAGGGAAACATCACTGGGGGCTGGTGGTGTAACACATTCTGCAAAGTGACAGAGTCCCCCTTCACCCTGGAGAGGTAAAACTGATGAGATCAACCCCAAAACTTTTAGGATGTGAATATGAACATTCCCACAGTGCTGGTGCCTTCACACTGACAACAACTTTTTGATTCAAACCTCCCCCATGAGGAGGAGGAGGAGGAGGAGGAAGAAGAAGATGCCAAGACCCAGGTTTATTTCAAGCACTGCTTCTCCTGGTATAAAGATGGTGTGGTGATAGTGAGTGTGGAGAGTTTATTTGGGTTAGCCTGAATTGCAGCAGCTCACAGCCATGGGGGCTGGCTGGAGCAGGAAAAGGAAGCTGTGCACAGATTTTTAGGGAACCACAAACGATGAAGCTCTGTGGTTTCTCGGGTGTTATCTCCATCAGGTCCTGTGCAACTTCCACTTCAAAGGTTTCAGCTGGGTCTCAAAAAGATCATAAGGGAAGATTGAGTCTCAAGTATCTTAATTAAATTACTCATTCATACAAGGGACTTGCAGGCAATCCAAGATTGATCTGCTTCAAGGCAAGCAGGGCAGACAGGCAGATGCCAGAGACACTGAGTTGGGCATTGCAAGGAAATAGGAGAGAAGTCATCTTACAAAACAGATTCAAATAAAAAAATAACCAATAACAAAATAAACAATAAATAAAAAAAATAACCTAGAGCCACACCCACAAACCAGGAATAGGAACCCTGTGTTTCCATAAGGAGCACAAGGTGAAGGAATGAATTAGATATGAATTAGATGAGAATGAAAATATTACTGAAGAGAAAGGTCCTGTCCAGCCTGGCCTTGGGCACTGCCAGGATGCAGGGGCAGCCACAGCTGTGCCAGGGCCTGCCCACCCTCACAGGGAGGAATTCCTTCCCAATATCCCACCTCAATTCCCCTCTCATTTGAATCCCCTCTCATTTGAACCCCTCTCTCCTCTCCTGTCCTGATGAAGGGTCCAAGGGATGTCCCACTGCCCATGGCAACAGGAAACTCCCTGACCACCCTTGCTGCGAGTGAGGTGTTTAAAACAACACCTGAAGTCTCCTGTCCCACCTCCTGATCTCCCCAAAATCCTCAGATTTTCCCTGGATGTCTCCTACAGGCTGGTGCATCCCAGGACAGCCAAGTCTGAAACCCCCAGAGCTGGAGCCAGGCCAAGTGTGAGGGCAGAGATTTCACTGCTCCTCTAAATACTCCTGCAACCCTCTCTGAATTCTGTCCTCTGCAGTGTGGTGTGAGACTGGCATCACTGAGATGATGAAAAACAGCACAAAAATCCTCCCTGAGGTTTTCCATCCGTTTCTGCTGGTCATGAATCCCTGGCTCTCTGCAGTCACACAGGTCACTGAATCAATGAATGTTTAATGCTTACAAAAAGCTTCCAAATGGGGTTACTTGACAGGCTCAGAATAAAATGTGCAGGACTCTGTTTCAGCAAAAAGAACCACAAAAAATAACGTTTATTATTATTAATAATAATGATAATGTAAGTGAGCCCACGTGCCCCAAATGTTTTTGTTAATTCCTCCCTCACAACCTGTATCATCCCTGCTTTACAGAAATCATTTTACTTCTAGGAAAATTAAAGCTGAATTTCTCTGCAAGCTGCTCATTCAACCTCACATTTGATTTTCCCTGACACAGCTCAATGTTAAGTGCAAATTTTGAGAATTACAAGCATGGACATCCATGCTGCTCCCTGCCCTTCTCTTCCAAAAGATTCCAGTTATGAACATCTGTTGTTTACAAGTGCTCAGCCTGAGGGTTGCCAGACTTATTCTTCATCTTCTACTTCAAGGCAAAGGCTGCCAGAAAGGCATCTGAATTTCATGCTGGGATATCCTGGACATTCAGCTCTCCAGCTGACAATTGCTACTCAGGATCCTGCTTCCAAAGATTATCTTGATTTAAAATGTGGCCTTAAAATAGCATTGTAGCATTGTCTTTTCTTTTTTTTTTTTTTCTTTTTTTTTTTTTTCCATTTTCTCCCTCAAAAGCAATCACTCAAGATTGGCCACGGTTTTCATATTGTTGACTGATGATCTGAATAGGCAAATGCCTCCAGGCCAAAAATGACATGAAATAAGAGAACTGAAGGCTGGGGTTGGAGGTCCCAGGGTCTGAGTGCAGAGGGACAGAGCCTTTTTGGGGGGCTGGAAGTCACCCCCAGACCCAAGAGCCACCTGTGAGATGGATGCTCTGATTTACACCCCAGGTACCAAACCTGGGACAAACAAGCTCCTGTAGCAGCCACAGTTACAAGATTTGGGCATCCTTTTGCACATTCCAGCTCTTACATCCCATTCCCCATTAATAACACACAACCCACCAGGAATTACTGACATCAGTGAGCACCCAGAGGCAGGGAATGGCTTCTGTGTCCAACACAAACTTGGGCAATATTTGGCTCTGGAATTCAGAGCAGTGCTGGTGCCTACATTCACTCTTAACAACTCTCTTTTCCATTCCTGTCCTTGCAATCAAATCTACAGCAGGGGGAAAAAAATAAATAAAATAATATTAAAAAAATAAAATAAAATGAAATAAAATAATAAAATAATAAATAAAAATAAACAAAAATTAAAATAAAATAAAATATAAAAGATAAAATAAAATATAAAATATAAAATAAAATAAAAAATAAAGTAAAATAAAATATAAAATAAAATAAAAAATAAAGTAAAATAAAATATAAAATAAAATAAAAAATAAAATAAAATATAAAATATAAAATAAAATATAAAATAAAAGAAATAAAATTTAAAAATAAAAAATTAAAAATAATATAAAATAAAAAATTAAAAGTATAAATAAAAAAAATAAAAAGTAAAAAGTAAAAAATAAATAAAAAAAAAAATAAAATAAAATAAAATAAAATAAAATAAAATAAAATAAAATAAAATAAAATAAAATAATAAAATAAAATAATAAAATAAACCTCCCTGGGCTTTGGGAAGCCCCACAGCAGCCTGCACCTCTGCTCTCTCCCTGAAGCCTGTGCTCTTCCCAGCATGGAGGAACCCACACATTCCAACTGCAGGGCTCAGCCCAAAGCCTCCTGCCCTGGGGAGCATTCCCTTGCAGGAACACAGTGGGAGCAAGTGGGCAATCCCACAAGAGCTGCAGAGCAGGAAAATGCAAATTACAGGGTGGCTGCCTGACAGATTTCCATGTCAGGAGATCTAAAAAGGGGATGTGCCACGGGGAGCAGGCAGGCAATGATACGGTACCTTCTGCCATAATTACCACTTCTGGGGAGAGCAGGTTATTATGAGGTATTTATAGGGTCAGGGCCAGGCAATTACAGAGCAGGCTCCTCTCCCAGACTGTAATCCTGAGGAGCAGGGAGCTGATGGCTGGTTTTGATCCCATGGGGGCTCCCAATGGGATTCCAGCTCCAGCATCTCCAGCCAGGACAGTCCCTGTGATTCAGGCAGGGCAGCGCTGGGAACAGGTGGTTACAAAGGGAATTGTTCCCTAAGGAGCCCTGTGGCATTCTGGCACTCTCCTGAGTGGCACAGCCAGCACACAAGTGGTGCATGGCCAGCCTGACCTGTGCCACTGCTGACCAACACTGCCCACACACCCAGCAGCCTCAGACACCGTGGTATTTTTCACTCATTCCAACTCTTGACCAAATTAATTTGTGTGTTTATGACTCAGACCTTGCAGGGATACCATATTCCAAGAGCAAGGCATTTTTCTGGCAATCTGCTGCTGAAGTAGGAGAACTCGTGAGTCCAAGCAACATCAGCCCTCTCCCTGCAAATCCTGCAGGATTCTGTTCAACTCTGGTCAAAACTTCCACATCATAAATTCATTCTAAATCCCCAAGCAGAAGTTCTATGCAACTTTCTCAAGCTGAATACAAAAGTGTTTCTGATGGGTTGTTTCATATCATGTAATATAGAGAAAATCACCTCAATTTTCACCAGAAATAACAACAAAATCAACTGAAAACATCCATCATAAGCAGGGGGAAATTGTAATCTAGACATCATCTCTTTAGTGCCATCTTAAAGGCACCTGCAGGATGTGCAGTGTTTATAGTTGTAACAACACTTTCACTCTAAAAGAAAAAGGAAAAAGCAAAAAAGAAAGGAAAGGGGAAAGGGGGAAGGGAGGGGAGGGGAGGGGAAGGGAAGGGAAGGGAAGGGAAGGGAAGGGAAGGGAAGGGAAGGGAAGGGAAGGGAAGGGAAGGGAAGGGAAGGGAAGGGAAGGGAAGGGAAGGGAAGGGAAGGGAAGGGAAGGGAAGGGAAGGGAAGGGAAGGGAAGGGAAGGGAAGGGAAGGGAAGGGAAGGGAAGGGAAGGGAAGGGAAGGGAAGGGAAGGGAAGGGAAGGAAAGATCTTTCAGACTCTGACAGGTCCATGGATGTGCAGAACAACTCTTCCCCACGCAGCTCTGCTCTGGAGCCAGGCTTTCCTGAGCACACAGCACAACGTGTGCTCTAAATGACAACCCAAGTGAATGACATCAAAGCTGTGCAGGCAGGAAACTAAAATGGTGCTTCCTTAATGGCTTCCACAGAGAGAGCTGCTGCTGGAAACGGGAAGCTGCTGTGTCCCCACATCCCTCCAAACACAGCAACAGCACAGCACAAACACAGGGAGAACGTCCCGACCCGAACAATGCGCAAAGTGACGCTGCACTCGGGGTGGGAGCGGGCCCAGATGGATCCTCTCAGATCTCAGAAATGATTCAGATCCCAAGGCTGCTGCTGCTCCTTGTTTTCCTCAGCTGCTGCCCTGACAACACAGCCCAACAAGGCTGAGCACTGCCCACATGGGGAGCACGGGCTGGGCTCACCCCCACAGCCCCTCCTGCAGCCCCTGCCCCTGGGAAAAGCAGAATCAAGAGGATTTGAACCCATAAAACCAGGTTCCATCTGCATCAGTGTGAAAAATGCATGTATTTTATGATTGGCTTTTCACAAATATTCAAATGAATATTATATGTGTTGTGTTAGAAAGTAATGCTGTATTAATTCTCTTAAGTAGTGTATTAAATATAGTTTTAGGTTATAACATAATGCTAAAATAGAAACTGTGCTGTGTAGGATACTTCTTTTAAAGAAAGGACTTGCAGTGAGACAGCAGCCACAGGACACCTAAATCTTTCAGAGAAAGAGAATTTATTGCCCTCTTATCAGAAGAAATGAACTTCTTCCTGCCTTGAAGGTGCTGTTCGGATTCAGAGGAAGAAGCTGACACTGACCAGACAGAATCCTGTGATTGAAGGGAATTTATGCATCATGGATGAGGTGTATGAATATGCAACAGGCTGTTGTTTTTAAGGGTTAATCCTTTGTTAATGGGTGTCCTTTTTCAGGCTCGTGCTGCCCAGAAAAAGGTACCCGGACTGTCCATAACTCTTTGTCTCTATTGTCTCATATTGTCCTAATCCAATTTGTCCAAATTATTATTACTGTAATTGTATCACTATTTTTATAACCATTTTATTACTATTAAACTTTTAAAATTTTAAAAACAAGTGACTGGCGCTTTTCACAATCAGTCACCCCAGCTCAGAGAAGTGGGGAAGAACCAACGTCCAGCAACACAGCCAGACCCAGCTGTAAATGATGTTTCAAGCAGCAGAGTCAAGAGATTGTCAGTAAGGACATGTTCAGGTTTTAATTGAGTCCCCCAGCTCGGTATCCAGGGATTCCCCCATCCACAGTGGCACAGCTCTCTCTGGAAGTGCTACTGGCCTTATTTCCCTGCTGTTTGAAGTGATAGTAGCAGAGCTGCAACACAACTCCCACACAGAGCGTGTGTGGGATCCCAAAAACGGAGAACTGACAGCAGGGAACAGATTGGGAACAGCTTCCCTTCAGAAAACCAAAGCCATTGACACTGAAGGAAATCCTGTCCATCAAATCTGGCACACAGCTTTGCCCACCTTTCCCAAGAAAATGACTCCTTTTTTGCACATTCCAGTTCTTACATCCCATTCCCTATTAATAACACACAACCCACCAGGAATTACTGACATCAATGAGCACCCAGAGGCAGGGAATGGCTTCTGTGTCCAACACAAACTTGGGCAATATTTGGCTCTGGAATTCAGAGCAGTGCTGGTGCCTACATTCATTCTTAACAACTCTCTTTTCCATTCCTGTCCTTGCAATCAAATCTACAGCAGGGGAAAAAAATAAAGCAGAAACAAAAGGGAAATACTCTACTTGAATTGCTGGTCTTTGGTGCTCCTAGTTTTAGCCAGGAATCTCTCAGCCAACTTCTCCAAATTCCTGGAGTAATCCATCTCAATCTCTGCCTTCTTGCGGAAGAAATCCTGCAAGTCCTGCAGTAACTGGACCCGAAGCTCACACTGCTGGTCAAGGCATTTCAGCTGCTCTACCAACTGGGCACGGATCTCTGCAACAAACAAAAGCACTGCAGATTAAACACAGTCCATCACACCATCACAATTCTCCAGCAAAACATCATTCAAAAGTGTGATCCTTCACTGGTGTCAGCCAGGCTCCCTTGTGGTGATTATCTACAGGCAGAAAATGACTGCGGGTGCAATTGCAAGGAAATCCATCCCAAACCCTGCGGGCTGGTGCACAGCAAAGCTTTGTTGTTGAAAAGTGCATCAGTTACAAGTGTCAAGTGCATTTTTGGCATTGGGAATGAGTGGTCACTGCCTAAAAATGTACTGAATCTCAGTCTGGAAAAAGGACTGAATGCTGCAATCCCCCACGTCAGCTCAGCAAACCACTTCAGGGAATTTCTATCAAATTCCTCTGCAAACTACTCCTGATGCAGAAACAAGACATTGCACATTCTGGGGCACTCCCCAAAGGCACCAAATTCAGATTATTCAGTTTGTTCCTGAGTCTCCAGCTGTGCAGCTCATTATAAACCAAGCCATGAAAGAGATGAAGAAACCCCTCTGGAGAGCCAACACCAGAGCACTTCCCATTAGGGAATCATCTCCAGGAAGGCTCCTTTTCCTTTTAAAATATCTGCAAGTAACATATTTCCATCTAAGGACCCCATAAAGCACACAGATATAGGTGTTAATACCACAATTAATTATTAATGCACATTCATAATAATCACGGCATAATGATTATGAATGTCTCTATGTTAACACAGTATTTTACAAACTCTTCTCAAGCATTTTACAAACATGAAAAAGCTTCTCCCATTAGCCACGTGTTCTCCTTATCCCACTAATCCTGAATTTGAGGGACAGAATAGTAAAATGACTCACTCACAGTCAAACAGGGCAAGAAAACACAGCAGAAGTGTGTCAGTCGCAGCCTAAAAATGCAGAAATATTCAGTGATGCAGCCAGCAGAGGCTATTTGGCTTTTACACAGGCAATAAACTCAACATGAAATCAATAAAATATGCCCTTTCATCTAAAGGTCTTTGAGCAGTGAAACTGCAGAGATTTGCCATGGCCTGACTGCGAGCGCTGCTCCCTCCAAAGCTTTTCCAAGATGTGCTGTTCCAGGCTGAACCCAGAACCAGCAATAAAATTTCAGGTTTCAATAAAATTTCAGGTTTCACAGCTTCCCTCACACCTCCACACAGCGACTGCAGGCGCCCACAGCTCCAACACTGCAAGGGAAGGAGAGGAGGGAGCATTTCCCAAACTCAATTTTTTTAAAAATCAACGACTTCACTGCTGATTCCTGAAATACAGAAAATCACAGAGAGCAGCTTGGCTCCTCTGTGAGTTTGTCCCTTTGCCCAGGAAATAAAAAAAAAACAACCATCTGGACCTCCATGGTTTCATTCCTGCCATGCACTCCCAGGATCAGTTGCCTCGGATCGTGCTCACATCTGCGGGAACAGTTTTAAGGAATTTGGGATTTGCCATGAACAAAACCCCGCATCTTTATTTTAGGGACTCCAAAACCCAAACCACATGTAGGAAAACACAGCTCCCAATCAGGCTTGCCAAAAGAAAAAAAAAAGGAAAAGAAATAATCTGCACAAATGTGGGGTTTTCAAGCTTGAAGATGACCTTGATTAGCACTGAATTTGGTCATTGCAAACTTCTCAGCCTGTGGTACCCAGGGACTTTTGCTGCAAGGAGGAAATACAGCCAGCAAGGTTGTTGAAAGGGAGGAGTCAACACTGTAATGTGGGGCAAAGCTGGTCAGGTTTATTTTTCCCCACAGGAGAGAATCTTAAAAACCAGAAAACCTGTGTTTCTTCATCAGGAAATAGAGCTACAGGCAAATACATCGACCTCAGCTGCCTGTGCACTTCTTTAACCAAAACCACTCCAGCTCTGCTGCTTCCCCAGGCTCAGGGATGTCCCAGCTCAGGTGGGAAGAGTGTGGGGTCACCCCAGGAAGAGACAAATCCACGAGGAACCCGACCCTGGATGTGCAGGGAAGCATGAGCCACAGCAGGTGAAATCTGCACGCTGCATTTATTTATCCCAACACTGGAGATCCCTTTGCTTTTGAGCTGCCTTTGTTGTTTGCCCCATCCCAGGTGGTGTTTCAGGACTGGCAGGGCCACTGGGATGCTCACACACATCAGACCTGGCAGCACTTATGTAAAACTTTGCTGCTGATGCCCAAAATGTGCTGCACACACTCAGCTTGAGCGCCAGTGCGGGTTTCACCAGGGAAATGCAAACCAGACAGCCCCATCCCACCTGAGGCTTTGCCATTTAGACTTTTTAAAGCCAAGGAGGTGATAACAGCACCAAAACTGCCAGGGAGGTGGTGTTTCCTTGCTGCAATCACCCAGTTCTCCTCATCCTTAACCTGACACTCACCTGCAGCTCTGACACCCAAAGAGGAACATCCTTCAACACAAGAAGGATTAGAAAGCTCTTCCTCCCTTTGGGTTTTCTCCTCCACCCTTTCCTCACCAAAAGGGATGTTCCCAACACAGAAACAACTCTGTGACCTTTTCAGAAGCTACTGGACAAAAGACACTAATTTTAGTAAGTTGAGGACTCATTGAAAGGGATCCCACAAAGAAAATACCTGGGCAGAGCTGGTGTTTTCTGCTAAGCACAGAAAGAGAGTCAGGATTCAAATGCAGCAAATTTTGCGGCAAAATTTTAATGTTTTTATTTGTGCATTTAGGGATTGCTCATCTGCAATGTTTTGGAAGTCTGCAACCTTCTTAGCATGGATGAGCAGCAGACACCTTGCTAGAGAAGAGGACTGGGGTAGGGATGGGAAATAGAAGATTCAGGCAGATCATGGAATGACCACCCATCCTCCTCGGTGCCTCAATTGATGGATTTTTATGAGGGCAACAAATTGGACATTGCCCATGATGTACACTATTGGAAAACCACCTTCTGGAGCAAAATTAGAACTACAAAGGACCACTTCCAAAAAAACAGCAGCTCTAAAAGACAAGAAGATCAGAGCACGAGTGTTTTAATTAGAAAATCCCAAGGCCGCTCAAGCTCTTGGCTCCGGAGGTGGGACACTCCACACACAGCTCTCTGACTGAACAACACAGAGAACCAGCAGCTTCTCCTCCAGTGTGAAAGGCAATCTCAGCATTTTTCTTTATAAATAAAGGCAGTGTTTTGGAGGGGAGCAGTGACAGCTGATCGGGCTCCCGCAGGGAACAATGAGCCATTCAGCCCCGGCTTATCGAGGCCGCGGCGCTGGGCCCGAGTGAGGCAACCTTGCTCATCTTTCAAACACACACCCCGCAGCCCTGTGCCACAAAATAAAATCAAGAATGCAGGAATTTCCTGAGGCTTACTGGGCCTTGCAGAGTATAAAGTGTCTGCTTGTTTTCCCACTGCTTACACAAGCAGAAGGGATTTTTTCTTTTCGGGCCTGCTCCGAGCACATCCCCCGGCGGCGTCGGGGCCGTGCGTGCTCTAACCCGAGGGTCACCGAATTACACGGGACCTTTTCATGTCTCCAGTCACAACAACCACTCCAGTCCCCAATCCACTGCTTCTGCATCTTTTAATTTGCACAGGTTATTAGGTTAACAGCCACTTTAAACACCAAAAAAGCCTTTCCCTCTCCTTTCCTTTAGAGCTTGGCAATCCCACCCACTGTGATGGCTGAAGACAAGGAACAACCTCCTGAAGATTCTTTTCAAGGGTCTGAGGGTGAATAAGCACACGTTGAATTCGAGGTCAAGATGCCAGTGGAAAAATTAGGATTAAACACCAGGTATTCTTATTGTAAGCCTTGCCCTGTACCACTGAATTCCGTCTACTGTATTTCAAATTCATGAGGCTGACAACTCTACATAATTCAAACATCCTCAGTGGCCACAGAAAGTTTTCCATCCACCTCAAACAAACCATTTATTCATTTCCATCACCAGATCATAAAGTCACCCGGGTCACCAAGGGACAGACTGTTGTATAAGCCTGGGCAGTTGCATGACTTGACTTTGATCCTTTTCAACATTCCATGTAGCATGCAGGAGTCAGGTCCACTTTATAACAAGGAAAGGATCTTCTGCCTTCTGTATTTTACTCCCATTTGCCATTCCCCACCCAGAGGCTGTGGCTGACCCATCCCTGGAAGTGTTCAAGGCCAGGCTGGAGGGAGCTTGGAGCAACCTGGAAGGTGCCCTTGCACAGGGGAATGAGATGAGCTTTAAGGTCCCTTCCATCCCAAAGCATTCCACGATCCTCGGCATCCTCAAACTCCACCAAACACAGCAGAGTTCTGCAGAGCTCCTGGCAGGAATTTGTGTTTTCATCAAACAATTCCACCTGGAGCGGGGGGATATTCACAGTGCCTGGGACTGCATCTTGCTCTGCTACAGCATCCAACATCCACCTTCTGAAATAGAATTTCCCAAACTTGACTTTTTAAGGCTTAAACATCCTATGAAGTTGGAATATGGAACCAACTCGTTTATTCTCCCATAGGTCACGCAGTGAGCTAAGACAGGGTAACCTCAGAGCCTGGACTCCAACAAGATTCCTGCTCTGAGCAGGATCATGGAAAGGAAGCTGAAACCCAAGGAAGGGCTCATGTCCCTCCCTAGGAAGGGTTTCAGCTCTTGCCAGGGAGAAGCTGGAACTGCTCTGGCTGGATGGCAGCAGGGTGAATCACAGGCTGGCAGCACAGGGCACCAGGAGGAGGCACGAGCTGTGCTCAGTATCTCCCCCATCTCCTGCATCCCTGGTTTCCCAAGGAAGGGAAAGGTTTCCCCGCCCCATCCCCAGTGCCACGCTGCATAAAAAGATGACAAGCTTGGGAAAGGAGTGGGATGGCAGCAAAACAGAACCACCAAGCCTCAGATGAAAGAGCAAGGCTCTCACCCACACGGATGTGCTGCAGCGGGCAGAGCCCAGCTCCAAAGCCAGCTGTGCCTGGTGGCCCTGCAGCTGTCCCCAACCTAAGGGACCCTCAGCATGGCCAGAGACAAGGCACAGCCCAGGGAAGGTGGCAGCCAGCAGGGCTGTGTGGCTCAGGTAGCCCCGACTAAGAAGGAACCACCCTAAACTGCACACCCAGCCTAAGACAGGCTGATTTCTCAGGCTCCCCGCAGCACAGGAAAGGCAAGAAAAGGCAAAATGAATTAAATCTCCACTTCAAAGCTGGAGCTGTGATTTTAGATCTTGTGCTCCGTCCTTTTTCAGTCCTCATCTCCTGGGAGCTGCCACACAGTCTTGTGCTGAACATCAGAATGAGATGTCTGGGCATCCACTTTTGGAGACTCCATGTAGGTCAAACTAAAAACTACAGCTGAGTTTAAAGCCAACACTCCATTCAGCTTCCAAAAGTTAAAACCATCCAACACAACTTGTGAGTAAAAGCAGTAACTGTTTAAATATACAAGTAACTTTCAGAGAATGCACTGAATCACATATTTTGACATGTTCTTACCACATCACTAAATTATTCACATTTCTCCTGCCATCACATATGAGAGGCTGTACTCCAAGAGTGAAGGACTTGGTACTTCTGACTATTTTTATTGGTAAATGATTACAAACAGGGCTGTGACTAATGACAGGCCCAGCCCAGCCACCCCAACGTGGCTGGGAAGTTTAATGACTTTGAAAAGCCTTTATATATTAACAGCCAGAATTCCAGGGAACAAGCTGTGTCACCAGCCAAAAGCTGTTGATCATCACAGCCTTAGAAAAATCTCCCTGGTAATCTAAAAGCTTGGCTTTGAAGTGAAAATGATATAAGAGGAGGAAATACAGCCTTTTGTTTAAGAGCAGAGCCAGGAGGGAGATTCAGGTTCACAACCACTGTAAGCCCTGGAAAAGGTAAATATTCCTTCTACAGCCAGATACTCCATTTGAGAAATAAGAGCAACGGGTAACACAAACTGACAAGAATCCCTTTGTAGTTATAAATATATAAACAGAGCTGGAGGTGTTGGGAGCTGAAATCCTTTCCAGCAGAGATTGATGAAATTGTTTTGAGGTGCAAGACGAGCGCTGGGAGATTTGCATTAATGAAGTGAAAGGACGCCAGACGTGCTTAAAAGCAAAAATTAAGGCTGGTCTCGGTCTCAGGGAAGAACTGAGGACATTCAGCTTTTATTTCCTCACCTACACCCTAATATATGTGCATCACTAATTACCTGGGGCTCCCTCCCAGCTTTTCCAGGCACCACACAAGTGCCACTTGCAGGAGCGTGGCAGCTGCTGCATCTGCCCTGGGTGCTGCCTCCCTGGAACATTTATAACTTTAAAGAATTCCATTTAAAAATCCCACTTTAAAAAAATCCCACAGCCAGCCTGGACATTGGTTTTCCATATCCACACCAAAAAAAACCCCCAAACACACCATTCATCTGGCATTCCCAGACTGCAAACTGATGTGAGGCTTCAGACCTGCAAAGCTTTTAAAAGATGCTCAAAATTCTGCAATTAACCACACTGACAAAGTTGCCAAGGTATTTAATCCATCCAGGACTCAAATTAAATTTTTTTTTTTCTGTCTAATGAAGGTCCCCTTTGCTATCATCAAAACACAGCCCATGCTGTTGACTTTGGGGGAGGATGTTTAAAAGCAGAACTCAGATTAAATTCCCCTGGGCAGGGATTCATGGCCCTAATTCC
The DNA here is from genome assembly GCF_051311805.1 of Agelaius phoeniceus. Lineage (NCBI taxonomy): Eukaryota > Metazoa > Chordata > Aves > Passeriformes > Icteridae > Agelaius > Agelaius phoeniceus. The sequence goes on along the minus strand of NC_135289.1, from coordinate 3,772,418 downwards.
AACAGCAGAACGTGAGCAACTCCTCCAAACAAGCCTGATAAGGGGAATGTGTTTGAGTACATGAGGTAATAATAATCTATTTTTAGGTTTTACAACTGTTTATTCAAAAGAAATAAAAGTTTATCAATACATTTCAAATACCCACGTGCAAACAGCAGGAGCATGGCAGCTCCTCCTCTCCAGGAAGTTTCACAGCTATTTTAGGATTGTCTGTACTCAGTTAAAGGTTTTCCCCCACTGATATCAAGCCAAAATTAAAAAAACCTCAGGCAAAGCTTTGCTTATGCTTTCCCAATTTTTGAATGCTGGAAAAAACACCGTGGGCAAGTAGTAAAACTACATTTTATCAATGTTTTGCAGCATGGAATTACAGAATAAACAATTTAAAAGTCATTTTGCCACATGGACTATTATTGCAATCAAAGACAACACACACATACACACATCCTCCAGTTCATATTTTCAATATTCAGAGAATAATTTCAACTAAAAAAACTCTTTGTAACTCTTTGCTGCTGTAATGAGCACCCCGAGTGTTGTGTGCTCCTGGGAGGCAGGAATTGCTTTGGGCCCACTAAAAACCTGGATTAATATTTTCTCCAAACAACTTTTTCATAGTTATTTCAATAGTTTCCACTCCTGCAGGGTGAAAATGCCAACAGTGTATAGATGGCAAAAAATTTGGTGAATATTTTTAATATAAAGGGTATTTTTCCTGATTTAGTTTCCTTTCTGCTTCTGGCCAGGGCAAACCAAGTCTCCCTGAAGCACCAAATCAAATGGTATTTTCCATCACACTCCCCTACTGCTCAGAAAGAAAGGATTCTTCCCTCAAAGCCTGTGTTAATCACAAAAAAAAAGAATAAAAAAGAATAAAAGGTGTTATGAGTGCAAGGAGCTGGAGATGTGCTCCCAGTTATTCAAAACAACACAGGAGTGAAGCTAAGCATGTGCTGGACACATTTTCAATCAAATTCCTCCTGATTTCTCACAGAACCAGGGCTGGTTATGACTAAAATGTAAAAATGTGAAATGTTTCTGGATCCTGTCTGGCAGGGAGGGCTGGAGTGGGGATTTCCAGCGGGTGTTGCACAAGGGTCACACTCCAAGGAAGGGAAGTTTAACTAATCCTGCTCCTCCAGCAGCCCCACCACCCTCCACTTCCAACCCCACTGACACCACTCTAACACCTCAAACACCACACACAAAAAATAAAATAAAAGTTATGAAGGAATAATAAAAAATGTTCCAGTTTGGGGAAGGTTCCTGATCAACCCCATGCAGCATCAGAGCGCAAGAATGAACCCAAGTGCCCCAAAAGTGTGGGAAAAGCACAGAAACACCCTGCAGGAAGCAGGGGAATAATTCATTTGCAAGCCATGAGCTGCCTGGGCGTGGGGAGGGAGGCAGCCAGGGCTCTTCCCTCTCAACAGGAGCAGATTTGAATGAAGAATGTGGCGCTGCCCTGCTCACAAAGCACCTCGGGTTCCTTTGCACAGGGAGAGGCTGCACTTGCTCTCAAGAGAAAAAATCTGTTTGTTCTACAATAGACCCAGCAGGAAGAGGCAGCAGAACAGGTCCAGGAGACAAAAGATGAGTGAAGATGGTGGTGACCCTGTGAAGCTCCAGCTGGGAACATCCCAAGGGAGCTGCTGGGTGCACCTGCAGGAGGATCAGGGGGTTTGGATGGCAGCAGGACAAGGTTCTTCCCACACAGGATGCTCCACCTGGTTGGTCCTCAGCAGCCTCTGGACCATTTTAAAATCCAGTTTTTGTACAAGAGTGGATAATAAGCTTGGATTAGTGTTAGAGTGCCACCGTTCCAGAGGCATCCTGATCTCAGCAGGAGATGCTGGGTGCACCTGCAGGAGGATCAGGGGGTTTGGGTGCCAGCAGGACAAGGTTCTGCCCACACAGGATGCTCCACCTGGTTGGTGCTGAGCAGCCTCTGGACCATTTTAAAATCCAGTTTTGTACAAGAGTGGATAACTTTGGGTTAGTGCCACCATTCCAGAGGCACTACTATGGGCAGGAGCTGGTGGGTGCACCTGCAGGATGGTCGGGGGTTTGGATGGCAGCAGGACAAGGTTCTTCCCACACAGAATGCCCCACCTGGTTGGTCCTCAGCAGCCCAGCAGCCCCTGGACCATTTTAAAATCCAGTTTTTGTAGAAGATTGGATAACTTTGGGTTAGTGCCACCATTCCAGAGGCATCCTGATCTCAGCAGGAGCTGCTGGGTGCACCTGCAGGAGGATCAGGGGGTTTGGATGGCAGCAGGACAAGGTTCTTCCCACACAGGATGCTCCACCTGGTTGGTGCTGAGCAGCCCAGCAGCCCCTGGACCATTTTAAAATCCAGTTTTGTACAAGATTGGAGGATAACCTTGGGTTAGTGTTAGAATGCCACCATCCCAGAGGCACCTGCTCTGTGCAGGAGATGCTGGGTGCACCTGCAGGAGGATCAGGGGGTTTGGGTGCCAGCAGGAAAAGGTTTTTCCCCACAGGATGCTCCACCTGGTTGGTCCTCAGCAGCCCAGCAGCCCCTGGACCATTTTAAAATCCAGTTTTTGTACAAGAGTGGATAACCTTGGGTTAGTGCCACCATTCCAGAGGCACCTGCTCTGTGCAGGAGCTGCTGGGTGCACCTGCAGGAGGCTCAGGGGGTTTGGATGGCAGCAGGACAAGGTTCTTCCCCACAGGATGCTCCACCTGGTTGGTGCTGAGCAGCCCAGTAGCCTCTGGACCATTTTAAAATCCAGTTTTTGTACAAGAGTGGATAACTTTGGGTTAGTGCCACCATTCCAGAGGCATCCTGATCTCAGCAGGAGCTGCTGGGTGCACCTGCAGGAGGATCAGGGGGTTTGGATGGCAGCAGGACAAGGTTCTTCCCACACAGGATGCTCCACCTGGTTGGTCCTCAACAGCCCCTGGACCATTTAAAAATCCAGTTTTTGTAGAAGATTGGATAACTTTGGGTTAGTGCCACCATCCCAGAGGCATCCTGCCTCTGCAGCAGGCTCAGGGGGTTTGGATGGCAGCAGGACAAAGGTTCTTCTTCCCCCACAGGGTGCTCGGGCACTTCCCTCTCCCCAAAACACAGCCCTGCAGCCAACCAGGGGGGCCAAAACTCTTTACAAAACATCCCAAAAATATCTGGCTGTCATTTTGTTCCACCCCAAATCTCTGCTGCAGAAAGGTGGATTTTAGGGTTAAGAAAAGGGGGAAAAACCAATCCTTTCTTATTTTAAAAGCAATTCTAGCACATTTCTCCCAACTCCTGCTTCTGGCAGCTTCTGCTGTGCTTTCCTGGCTTATTTTAGAGAGAGTTTCTGTCTGCAGCCCTTCACCTCCCCATCCTTCCCTCTGCTCCACAGTGTAGTAGCTGTTTAGTAGCCACAACTCCATCCTAAAACCTCACAAATGTCTTCCTCCTAAGTGTTAAGATTTCCTCTGCTGCTGCTGATTAAAACAGAAGTTAAACAAGGGCTCCTTTCACCTTCCAAAATTTCTCCTCCAAGTGTTTCAGCTGTGCTGTGTCAAGTATTGTGAGGGGTTTATTTTAAGGGTGAAACAAGCCCTAAACTGAAGTGAATTAAGTGAATTATTCATCAGAAACGTGTAATGTGCTCATTATTTCTGGCATTTCCCATCTGCTCTCAGCTCACTGCAGGAATCCCAGTTTCAGCTCCCCAGAGTGCCACATTCCAGTGCTGCACACTCAGACACATCCAGAGGTGAGAACACAGCACCCACACACACACACACACAGAGATTAAATCCTCCACAGTCCTAATTATTTCTGCAGGAAAACAGTCCAGGGATGCATCAAATTCTCCAGACCCAATTCCCAGCTGCCTCTGCAAAAACTTCGTTAATTTGATATTCTAATTTTTTATTTATCTGTTAAGGGTGCTCAAAGTTTGGAAGTGCTAAAGAATCTGGGATGCAAGAACGCAGAAACAGCATTAATATGAAAAAAAAATCACTTTTTCTTCCCAATTCACAAGACCTGAAGAGTTACTCTCTTACACACGATTATTTCATGCAAAGTAACATCAAGTAAATTTGTCAAATGAATAAAATTGCCAGAACAGAAGTGGCAATTTGCAACTTACATGCCTTAATCTCTTCAATTAAAGGAAAATCCTTTGGTGAATTATGTCAGATATTTAGAGATACAAACAGAATGATTAATGCTGGTGTCTAATTGAATTTCACCTCAGGATTTCTCTGCCTCCCTCTCCCCTCTGGTACCTAACACGTTAACATGAATAAATGATTGAGAAAGAAATGAAGAGAGGAACAAAAGGGGACATGTAAACACTCCTCAAGCACAGCACAGCAAACTCAATTTCAAAATCACTTCCAGCAGGCTGCCAAATTCCAGGGCTGTCTCAGGCAGTGAGGGGAAAGTCAGACACACGTGGGGTTGGTTTTTTAATCACATGGACAATTTTCATCCTTGCTTTGTGCTAAAAAGAACCAACACCGACTTATCTGGCGTTGAAAAATAAAATTATCGATGACCAATTGAAAAATAAATTTACCAATTTATTCTTTAGGAATAGTTCCTAAATATGCAGGGGGAAAAAAAAGGAGAATAGGATGAGGCTCCATTTTAAAATCCAGTTATCACAGAAGAGTGGATGATAACCTTGGGGTAGTCCCACTATTCCAGAGGCATCCTGCAATGAAATCTTGGGATTGAAGCCCCTTCCTTGGTGCCACCTGGGTTTGTTCCAGGACCTGGTTGGTCCTGAGCAGCCCAGCAGCCCCTGGACTGTTTTAAAATCCAGTGATTATGTAAGAGGGGAAGACAAGCATGGGTTAATCACCCTATTCCAAAGTATCCTGCAATGAAATCCTGGGATTAATCCCCTTCCCTGGTGCCACCTGGATCCTGTTCAGGTGAACCCACCAGGCTGGTCCTGAGCAGCCCAGCCTGAGGCAGCCCAGCTTAGTCCCACTATTCCAAGGCATCCTGCAACAAAATCCTGGGATTGATCCCCTTCCCTGGTGCCCCCTGGATCCTGTTCAGGTGAACCCACCTGGTCTGTCCTGAGCAGCCCAGCAGCCCCTGGATCATTTTAAGATGCAGTAATTATAGAGGAGTGGATGATAACCTTGGCTTAGTCCCACTGTCCCAAGATATCCTATTCCAATCACTCTACCCTGCAATGAAATCTTGGGACTGAAGCCTCTTCCCTGGTGCCACCTGGGCCCTTCCAGGTGAACCCACCTGGTCTGTCCCGAGCAGCCCAGCAGCCCCTGGATCATTTTAAGATCCAGTAATTATAGAGGAGTGGATGATAACCTTGGCTTAGTCCCACTATCCCAAGGCATCCTATTCCAAGCAATGAAATCTTGGGATTGATCCCCTTCCCTGGTGCCACCTGGGTCCTGTTCAGGTGAACCCACCAGGCTGGTCCTGAGCAGCCCAGCCTGAGGCAGCCCAGCTTATTCCCACTATTCCAAGGCATCCTGCAATGAAATCCTGGGATTGATCCCCTTCCCTGGTGCCACCTGGATCCTGTTCAGGTAAACCCACCTGGTCTGTCCTGAGCAGCCCAGCCTGAGGCAGCCCAGCTTAGTCCAATGCATCCTGCAACAAAATCCTGGGATTGATTCCCTTCCCTGGTGCCCCCTGGGTCCCTCTCAGGTGAACCCACCTGGTCTGTCCTGAGCAGCCCAGCCTGAGGCAGCCCAGCCTGAGGCAGCCCAGCTTAGCCCCACTATTCCAAGGCATCCTGCAACAAAATCCTGGGATTGATCCCCTTCCCTGGTGCCCCCTGGGTCCCTTCCAGGTGAACCCACCAGGCTGGCCCTGAGCAGCCCAGCCTGAGGCAGCCCAGCTTAGCCCCACTATTCCAAGGCATCCTGCAACAAAATCCTGGGATTGATTCCCTTCCCTGGTGCCCCCTGGGTCCCTCTCAGGTGAACCCACCTGGTCTGTCCTGAGGCAGCCCAGCCTGAGGCAGCCCAGCTTAGTCCCACTATTCCAAGGCATCCTGCAATGAAATCCTGGGATTAATCCCCTTCCCTGGTGCCACCTGGGCCCTTCCAGGTGAACCCACCTGGTCTGTCCCGAGCAGCCCAGCCTGAGGCAGCCCAGCTTAGCCCCACTATTCCAAGGCATCCTGCAATGAAATCCTGGGATTGATCCCCTTCCCTGGTGCCCCCTGGGTCCCTCTCAGGTGAACCCACCTGGTCTGTCCCGAGCAGCCCAGCCTGGGCCAGGCCAGCAGCCCCTGGACAGCTGAACCATGAAGGATCTCCTGAGGCTCCTCCTGGCCTTCCCTTCCTTCCCTCTGGAGCAGCAGGAAAAGCTCTCAGCCCATGGAGGAGGAGGACAGAGACTGTGCCCAGGAGTCAGCAGGGTGAGTCAAATATACAGAGCCTCCCTACCTGGCCCTGTGTGTGTTTCTGGGAGGATTTCAGGGCTATTAATTAACCCTGAGCATTCCAGGGGAGGTGAATAATGAGCATCATTACAGACACTTCACAGCTGACTTGAACAACATCAAAAAGGGCCAGGTTGTTTGCCCAGGGTACCAGTGGACAATGATGACAGAGCTGCTTTCCTCCAGAGCAGCCTCTCATTTTCCCCACCAACACCTGCCATTAAAACACCCCATAAAATCAAAGTAATGCCTCTTCCAACTGGCAGGAGAGTCCCTGATAAATCAGTCTTAACTGTTTGCATAAGAAATCAAATTGGAGCATTGTTTTAATTCAGATGTAACACACCTAAAAGCCAGACAGGAGCCTAATTGAAAACCACAAAACACAATTATGTTTAAAAAAAAAAAGTGCTCCAGTCTCCCTGTTGCTCTCTGGCTCAGTCTGTTCAAAAGGAGTTTACAGCAGGAATACTCCATGAAAGCAAAGCTGTCCCAAGCAGGATTTTCCTATCTAATTCCTTCAGGTGTAAATATTCAGCTGTGTAAGTGCAGCACTGCTGTCTCAAAAAAGAACTCACATTTTACTCCACAGCACCTCTTGTAAAGGAAGAAATGAATATTTGACAGAGCCTGCAAAGCTCGAATTATGTGAATCATCATTTTTCTATCAGTTCATTGTCAGCTACAGCAACACCCATTAATCAGCACAGCTTAGAGCAGAGCAAGAACAAGGAGATGCTTATTTTTCATAAGCCTTTGTCAGAGAACTGACATTAAAATTCAGGTCCTCCTTTTTACACACACACACACACGTGTGCTTTATCATTTAGAAACCATTTCTATTGCTCCAGCATTTACAATAAATGACTCAAGGTTCAATAAAGGACTTTACTACATGCACTGTTTGGAAGGTACACAGGGGCTGGCTCTGCCCAGTCTTTGTACAGTAGTAATTTCTACAATAAATTTAAAGTCTAAATCTGATTTTTTTTTCTTTTTCTCTCTGATCCCATCCTAGTTCCCCTGGGGGAAAACCACCTATTTTTTTCAAAAAAAGCTTTTTCCAAAGAAATTCGGGTTGCAATCCACCACACAAACTGGGTGTGAAAGGGAACAAAAATCTCCATATTTTACACATATTTGTACAAATAAAAGTTAGAATAATTTGAAGCCAGAGTATGAGACAGGTCCATTAATCAGGATTTTCCCAGCATCAGCTGGATAGCAGAGTTAACACAGTATTCCCTGAAATGAAGCCCCATGTCTTGCATTTCCAAGCAGGCTGAGCCTGGCACTGCTCTGGGTCTCCTCTGCACAATTCAAGCTTGACCTGAGCCCTGATTAACTCCATTTTTCACTTGCTCGGTGCCACTCCACCAGCACAGTTCAGTCCCTAGAAAACACCACTAAAAAGAAATAAAAATCCAAAATTCAGAGAGTCACAGAAGCCCAGACTGGTTTGTTTGGGTTGGAAGGGACCTCAAAGCCCATCTTGTTCATGGGCAGGGTTTAAATTGACATAAATTGGGATTTCTCAAAGCCACTGGGACAGGAGGAAATTGAAGCACACATAACCCAGAGAGTGCAAAGGGTGTGACTTATTTACCCTGAGCATTTGAAGCTCCAGCCATGTGGCACAGGAGCCCCTGAACCAGCTGGGGACAAACCCAGCCAAAATCAACACAAAACAGCAGCACAGGCTCCTCTGCAAGCACCGGGAATGTTTGTGCTGCTCCAGTGAGCAGGGACTGAAAACAACACGCCCAAAAAAGCCAGAATTCAGCAGGGAGAGAGCAGAAATCACAGGGATGGATCCTGTGCAAAGTCAGGGTCGGCTTTGTGAGGGAAGCTCCTCCATCCTCCTTAAGGAAATAAAAAAAAAAAGGAATCTTCCTCCAGAAATCCAACCAACCCTGGAATATCCACGTTTCTCAATCTTATTAATACACCAAAAATAATACAGCATTTTGTTTAGGGGTTTTGTTGGAAATAGCTATGCTTAGCAAAAGCCTGTGTCAGGAAGGTCTATACAAATATTATCTTAACAATACTGAGCACACAAATAAATGGTGTAGTAAAGCCTCCATTGATAAAGTTACACGTGTAACTTTCAATAAAACTGACTTAAATTTGATTTATGTGCTGACAACATCTCAGATAACTTAGGAAATCCAGTTATTGGCATGGCTGAATTATGAATTATCAATACACGACATTTCATTAGCTCTTAGTGCTCGTTAGGTGCATAAATCACTGATGCCATTAAGCTGTGAGTGACATTTGTGAATTCTCATGGTGGTGGACCTTTACTGTGGGAGACATTCCTGTGAAGAGCCAGCACAGATGGATTTGTTATCACCACTTAAAATCCAACACTTTCACAGGAACATCAGAATAACTTACAGAGGGAAATGAGCAGTGAAAGCTTCAGCTGCTCTGCTCCTATTTTTGTTTTTTAAAAGCCTTGAATGGTTAATTTCCCATTAACATGAGAGATCTGGTTTTTCACTCCTATAAAGCCATCAACTCTCCAAACAGAGAGAGTAACCTTATCAAAGCAAGGCACTGCACCTTCCAGTCTGACTCACACTGAGACCATCTGGACAAAACATTCAGACAAGAGTTTAAAAAAAAAACACAAAACCCAACATCTTGAAACAAATTGCCAGACAGGATTACACAAAATGATCTGTAGAACGTGTTAGAGACAGCCAGAAAAATCTTTAAAAGCAGACAGAGGGGAGGAAATGTGGATCCTTCTGGGATCCACTTATGGCTTATCTTTTTACCTTCCAGCTTTTCCAGCTATAAAATCCCACATTCACTGGGGGTTCCAGGCAGCCTCAAGTCCTGCAGTGTCTGCAGAGGCACCAGAGGAGCTCTGAGAGCTTTGAGAGCTGCTCCTGTGCCCCTTCACCAGCTGCTTTTCCCAGTTACACTAGCAATCCCCCAGCACTGACACCGTGCCACTGCTCCCTCCTACCAACCAGAAAAACACCCAGACTTTTGCCATTTATATACCCAGTATTGGTATATAAATATATATACCTATATATATATACACCTATATTTATATATTTATATATATATATACACACACATGTATAGGTGTATATATATATATATGTATAGGTGTATATATATAAATATATAAAAAAATATATATGTACACACACCCACACCAATATATGGTGTGTGTGTGTGTATATATATATATATATATATATATATATATATATATGTGTGTATATATATAAATATATTAAAAATATATATGTACACACACACACCCCAATATATGGTGTGTATATATATATATATAAAATATATATACCAATATATATGGTATATTTATATACCCAGTACTCTTGCTCATTTCTACCTCAAATTTCCCCAATAACAATCAGCAATGGCTCCAGCTATGAAATAACCCCCCAAAATCTTGGATTTGATGATGCAGGGTAGTTTTTGTCCTTTATCTGCCAGAGCAGACACGCTGATCCAGCCAAGGCACTGCATCCAGCTCATTGCACATTTGCCTTTCTCATTAACAAGCCCAGAGGTCATTTTGCCAAAGGACAGACAGATAAAGCAGACAAACTTTCCACTACTCCCCGACAGCTTAATTACTACCCAGAATCTGGAGCAAGCCATGACAACTCTGCATTCGTCTCCACATTTCATTTTTATGACACTCCAACATCTGCAGAGGATGCTGTAATTAAAAAGGAATAAAATTATGGTTAAAAAAAAACCCCAACAAAACACACCAACAAAGCCTGGACACAGTCATCTGCTCAAAGAACACGGATTACACAGCAAGTACAGATGCTCTGTAGCAGGACAGAGTTGGTGTGCAAGGTTTAAAATCTGAATTACACACCCTGCAGTTGGTGTGCAAGGTTTAAAGTCCTGAATTACACACTCTGCAGTTGGTGTGCAAGGTTTGAAATCCTGAATTACACATTCTGCAGTTGGTGTGCAAGGTTTAAAGTCCTGAATTACACACTCTGCAGTTGGTGTGCAAGGTTTGAAATCCTGAATTACACATTCTGCAGTTGGTGTGCAAGGTTTGAAATCCTGAATTACACACTTGCAGCAGGACAGAGTTGGTGTGCAAGGTTTAAAATCCTGAATTACACATCCTGCAGTTGATGTGCAAGGTTTGAAATTCTAAATTACACACTCTGCAGTTGGTGTGCAAGGTTTGAAATCCTGAATTACACACCCTGCAGTTGGTGTGCAAGGTTTGAAATCCTGAATTACACATTCTGCAGTTGGTGTGCAAGGTTTGAAATCCTGAATTACACATCCTGCAGTTGATGTGCAAGGTTTAATGTCTTGAATTACACACTTGCAGCAGGACAGAGTTGGTGTGCAAGGTTTAAAATCCTGAATTACACATTCTGCAGTTGGTGTGCAAGGTTTAAAGTCTTGAATTACACACTCTGCAGTTGGTGTGCAAGCTTTGAAATCCTGAATTACACATTCTGCACTCCTGTCCTGCAGCAGGACAGAGTTGGTGTGCAAGGCTTAAAGTCCTGAATTACACACTCTGCAGTTGGTGTGCAAGTTTTGAAGCCCTGAATTACACATTCTGCAGCAAAACAGTCAGTGTGCAAGGTTTAAAGTCTTGAATTACACACTTGCAGCAGGACAGAGTTGGTGTGCAAGCTTTGAAGTCCTGAATTACATATTCTACAGTTGGTGTGCAAGGTTTAAAGTCCTGAATTACACACTCTGCAGCAAGGCAGAATCAGTGTGCAAGGTTTAAAGTCCTGATTTACACACTCTGCAGCAGGACAGAGTCGGTGTGCAAGCTTTAAAATCCTGAATTACACACTCTGGGGCAGCCAGGGGAGCCTCAAATGAATTTGAAGGGAAGTCCTTCATTTCAGAGCACACTGCTGATGTTACACTTGGCACAGCCTGGCTGGAAGTGTGCTCTGTGCTGGACTGGGAATTAATGAGATAAGCACAAGGCATCCATCCTTGCAGCATTCCTGCATCCAAGGAACCCAGACTGCAAGCCAGAGGGGTAAAACCTCCCTAGAACAGGATGTCCAGCTTTTAATCTCCTGAAGTGTAGCTAAGAAACCACTGCATGGGAAGGAAGTCAAGCCCATCAGTCTGAAGACAGCCTGATCCTCCCCACTTCCCCACCTCAGCCCAACTTGAAAATCTTCATTTTTAGGCACGGTGACACTGAGCAGCCTTGCAGATGATGGACAGAAGGACTGGGCTCACACAAACAGCTCCACACTTGCAGTTTGCATCAGCCACAGCACTCAGCAATGCAAATTATCTTCCTCAAACTCTGCAGAGGAAGGGCTGGAGGTGCCTGGTGACAGCAGCTGCTTCCCCTGTGGCAGCCACTGGAAGCAGAAGCATGTGGCAGCTTCCTTGCAGAAAGCTCTGCCCTTAAAAATAAAGCTGGAAGAGAAACTGCTTCTCCCACCTGTCCTTTGTAGAGAGGATTTCAGATATCACCCCCCAAGAGGAAGGCTCCAACCCAAACTGCCTGATGGACACACTCCCCACACCAGCACACACAGAGTGTGGCACTCACTGGGTTATGTGTGCCTGCATTTCCCCCTGTCCCAGTGGCTTGGAGAAACCTCAGTTTAAATCTGAAATGTCAAGCTGCCCGATGGACACGCTCTCCACACCAGCACACACACACACAGAGTGTGGCACTCACTGGGTTATGTGTGCCTGCATTTCCCCCTGTCCCAGTGACTTGGAGAAAGCCCAGTTTAAACCTGAAATGTCGTGAAATGTCAAACTGCCTGCTGGACACACTCCCCACACCAGCACACACCCTCAGAGTGTGGCACTCACTGGGTTTGTGTGCTTGCATTTCCCCCTGTCCCAGTGACTTTGAGAAACCTCAGTTTAAACCTGAAATGTCAAACTGCCTGCTGGACACACTCCCCACACCAGCACATACCCTCAGAGTGTGGCACTCACTGGGTTATGTGTGCCTGCATTTCCTCCTGTCCCAGTGGCTTGGAGAAAGCCCAGTTTAAACCTGAAATGTCAATTTAAACCCCTGTTCATGAACAAGATGGGCTTTAAGGTCCCTTCCAAACTAAACCAGTCTGGGCTTCTGTGACTCTCAGAATTTTGGATTTTTATTTAATTTTAGTGGTGTTTTCTAGGGAATGAACTGTGCTGGTGGAGTGGCACCAAGCAAGTGAAAAATGGAGTTAATCAGGGCTGCAGCATCCACAACCACCTCAATTTCCATTTAATATCAGCTTGTCCTTTCCTTGATTTCACAACACAGTCAAAATAGAACAAACAAAAAATTCTTTCCCCGGGAAGTTTCAGTTCCCTCTTTTCAAAACTGCGTCAACGACAGACGAGGCACGCTGGGGTCTCCTCTCATTTCCCCTCAGAACCTCCACTCTCCCCAGGAAAGAAAAACAGTGAGAGGTCTCCAATAAGAGGAGAAGCTCCTGGAGGGCCCAGAATTAAAAACATCAGAGCACACAATGGCCCCGACGTGCTGCAGCTTTTCATTCCGGCCATTGTCCGCTAAGAATAGCCCGGAGCCCCACGGCCACATTGTGCGCTCCTGTCCACCTCCCTGCCAGGGCTATTTAAAGCCTAAAACAGCTTCTCCTCAGATGTCAGCTCTGGCTGGGAAGTAAGAGCCAAGGCAGTCTCGAGATTGTGGATTTTGAAGCGTTGCCCGCTGGGCGCGGGGTGGAGTTTGTGATTAAAAACAACAGGAGGGGAAAAGTTGCTGCGAGCAAACGGCGGGGCAGGTGTGGAGAGCTGCAGAGGACAACGGCACATCCATAAACCAGATCCTCACAGGATCACACAGCCTGGAAAAACCCCCAGGACCAGAGTCCAGGCTGGGTGTGGTGGTGCTCACAGGGGCCCCAGGACAAGGGAAGAGATGAGAATCTTGACTCCATGTTTCAGAAAAATGGAGTTCTGAAATTATTTTATTATTATATTATTTTCGATATATTATGTTATTATTTTATTATTTTATTATATATATTACTTTATTATTATTTTATTATATATATTATTTTATTTTATTATTATTTTATGATAAATATTATATTAAAAGTAAATGATATATTAAAACTATACTAAAGGAATAGAAGAAAGGATTTCATCAGAAGGCTTGCAAGGAAAGGAATGAAATGATAATAAAAGCTGGTGACTGACCAGAGAGTCTGTGTAGAAGGGGCTAACAGCAGCTTGTTAGCTAAAGGAGAGAGAAGAAGCTGAGAAGTAAGAAGAAGCTGATAAGAAGCTCTCTCTAAAGTTGTAACTTAGGAGACTGAGAGAAGAAAGATAAAAGAACTTTGCAGTTAGACCAAGCATTTTTAGAAAGTTCAGTTACTATAACTTCTCACTAATAGTATAATGTTGATTTATTGTAGCTAATAGTAAAGATAGAAGAAGCATAAACAATTGGAAAGTGTATAAAAATCAGCCACGTTCAATAATAAAGTGTTGCCAACTGAGGCTGCTTGTGGTCTCTGCTTTATGTCGTGACCGCCTCGACAGCGACAAGTCAGAGCCAGCTGGGCTGTGATTGGGCATTAATTAAAAACAACCACACGAGCCCAATCCCAGATGCACCTGTTGCATCCCACAGCAGCAGATAACCATTGGTTACATTTTGTTCCTGAGGCCTCTCAGCTTCTCAGGAGGAAAATCCTGGCAAAGGGATTTTTCAGAAATTATCATGGCTACAGCTGTGACCGGTCCCCACCGTGTCCCCCAGACCATGAAGTGCCACCTTCCCAACAGGAGCTGGCTGGTGCTACCTCCAGAACTCCTCCATTTCCAGCCTGGGTAAGGTTTTAGAGACAATCCCTGTCAGATAAAGGCACAGAGAATTACAGGACAGAGATGCACAGTGAAGTTATCCTCCCACAATAAATATATCCCAAGTGTGCCTGCGCTGAGCCACAATCCAGTGATTTTCCACTGAATTAGCTGAGTTTTTCATTGAATTACCTGGCCAGGGGCTGTAGAGAGCTCATTCAGGTGCTCCTCTGGCACACTGCTGGGGTTTGAAATAATGAGGGGTCAATTTTCCATTGAACTTCCTGAATTACCTGGAATTATTAAAATCCCACTGATCCAGCATCATTCCTACACAGACAACAGGTACTGCATGAATCACAAACCCACACAGCAAATTTCACAGAAGCTGAAATCAGCAGCCACTCTGCTTTCCAAGAACAAAACAACAGCAGCTAACCTCTGTGACTTGCAAGGAAATCCAAATATATCAAAACCCAGGCACATGCTGGGAATAAATGCCAATGCCCAGGGATGCTGCTCATCTCAGCACGACTCCTTTATTCTTTGTGAGTGATACCCATTGACAAAAATAAAGCCATGGGCTCAGGCCATGCCTATAAACATTAATTGTTGTGATTTGTAATTGTCACACAAATATCAGCCTTTAAAAAAAAAAACCCAAAATTACTCAAGCCCCAGGAGCCCCATCAGCACCTTGGTGCTCTTAAGACATGTGGAAATGCAAGGCAGGATTTCTCCTTCTATCTGCAGCTGTGCAGAGCCCAAAGCTCCTCTCCAGCTCCAGTTTGGGTCCAAAAGGAGCAGAAAAGTGATTCATCCTCCCACTGTGCATCCAGGCTCCCATTTTGCTGCCAGAGCCCACCACCTTTGGCAGCTCAGAGCACTCCAGCACCGAGGCAGGAGTCACTCCCAACACTGGGAACATTTGGTGACATTTCCACTGCTACAAACAGGGAATGAATTTGAATCAGGACCTATAAAAGATGGAGGTTGAGTCATCCAACTGCTCGTGCACCAAACTGGGTTTTGCTTCTTCCCCCTTTTTTGCTGTATGTGAACAGTGCATTAAAGAAAATGTAATCAAGGAACCTCCTAGCAAGCAAAGGGAAAAAACAGCCTGAAAAATGAACTCAAACTCACTGATCAATTCTGTTCTGCTTGCTGAGTTCAGTGGACTTCTGACTTCATCTACAACAACCCTGCCAACAGGAGAAAACTGAAAATTACCTCTACCCAAATCAAAATGACAGCAATTAAGCCATTAACAAGCAGCTTGGTGAGTTCAAGCCATCAGCCTGGAGTATTAAATGGCATTTTAAGCCTTTCTAGGAAGAACCATGCTTGCTGTTACAGCTCTCCAAAGGCTTGAATGGATGGTTACATGCTCAAAAAAGCTGCATCTGGCTGAGCAAGAGAACTAAAATTACCCCAAAAATCAAATCCCCACACCAGCAAGTTAACAGTAGGTGTAGAAAA
Organism: Agelaius phoeniceus; assembly: GCF_051311805.1. Lineage (NCBI taxonomy): Eukaryota > Metazoa > Chordata > Aves > Passeriformes > Icteridae > Agelaius > Agelaius phoeniceus. The sequence continues at coordinate 3,756,738 of NC_135289.1, read as the reverse complement.
ACTATTAAGGCAGCCAGTGTGCAGTATTAGTTTATTTAGAGTAACCACATTATTAACCAATCTGCCAGCAGTAATAGAAGCCATCCCCAGTGTCACCACTGGCACAGAATTCCCAGTGTGCAGAAAACGCTGGGATGAGCAGCCTGACCTCAACACAGAAAATGAAATCACCACAGAACCAGGCACTCACTGAAATTTCAAGCCCAGCCTAATTACTGCCAGGGCAAAGCTGATTTCTCTCTGCTCCTGACACATTTTTCCCCCTTCCTCCAAGATTGCTGTGCAGTGTTTTCCTTGTGTGGGATGGCAGCAAAAGCCAGGTGAGCACTGAGCCAGCACCAGAGCACTAAAAAGTATTAGTTTATTTAGAGAAAAAAAGGGAAAAGGTCTCTGCAGCACAGGGAATCTTCTGTTTGCTCTGGGACCAACCCCTCTTCCTCACACACACCCCAAAAATCCATGCCAGCAATGAGGGAGCCCACCCCAAGGAAACAGGGTTTGTTCTACACAAGGAAAGGATAAGGAATCACCCCACAAATAGTTTGCTGTGCTTGATCTACCCCCAGAAAATACATTTAACATTCACAAACTTCCTCCTGTTTAAATTAAAGAGCTTCCCAAGGCTCAGTGGAACAGGGAAGGTTGGCTTCAACACTAAGGGTTCCTCAAGGATGTGGGGAAATGGCAACACAATCCCAGTACAGGAGGTGGCAAAATGAGCATCCTTCACATTCTCACCTGGCCTCTCTTCTTGGCAGCTTGAAAGATTTCAAGATTATTTTAAAATATAAATTCGACATCCAGGACTGGCAAACCGGTATCTCTGCCAGCACTGAACTTCACACAAGCCTCCCACTCCTAAAAATAAAACCTAAAGAAAACAGCCATTCAAACTCAATCCCAGTGGAGCAAAAAGAACTTTGGGAGAATCACAAAAAAAAAAAAAAAACAAAACTGGTGCTTAAAAATAGCAAACCTGATTGTTTGTGTTGGGAGATTTCAGGGGAGTGTTTATTTCCTTCTTAATCCCCAAAACAGCAGGAACCAGAGAGAGGGGAAAAGTGAAGGGAGAAAGGAATGAAAGCAAGGGATAACTGCAGACACATTTCAGCTTGCTGACAATCTGATTCCAGACTCTACAAAGTTCTGACTCATCCCTGGAGTTGTTTTCTGATTGTTCTTTGCAGCTCAGTTTTATTTGAGGGATGAGCTGCACCCCCCTCTCCCCGTTTCGGGGACGCCTCATTCAGCATCACCCTGGGATTTGTCTTTCTGTCCCCTCCAAAAATTCAAAAAGGAACAACGAAAAGAATCACAAAGTAAAAGCCCTGTGCAGTTATCTCCTCTGTCCAAGTGATTTTCTTGAAAAGAAGAGGCACATCCTGTCCAGCCAGGCAGGCTGCGCTGCCAGACAAAAAACAAGACATAAAAAAGCTCAGTGTTCTCTCAACATGTTTCAAGATGTGTAACTGAATCCCCATAAATCTCACCAGAGACCTTGATTTAGGTCATCTCGAGTAATTCACTACCATTTAATCTCCTCACCTACTTTTGGGCTGCTTGGAACACAGTGGCTGAGCAAGATGTGCTGAAAGGCCCAATTCAGGAGCCAGGGAACACAGACTCCCAAAACCAGATCTGGATCAAGGGCAGGAGGATCCCTGTCCCCAGCCAAGGCAAAGAACAGCTCTGACACCAGCACACCACAAACAAAGGCTGGTTTCAACTGGATGCTCTTCCCATGATCATAAATAAGCTTTTCGAAATGAAAATGCATTTAATTTTAAAGGAAAAAGGCAATTTTTTATTGCATGCGTGTTATAATACACATGCAGTTGTGTATTTGATTTGATAATAAATCAAATAATATCAAATTGAATAATTTGATTATTTAGCTTTAAGGCAGCTAAGAAATAATATTTATTTATAACAATTAAAATGTGCTACAGGAAGTTCCAGAATCAGAATTCCCTGAAAGACAACCAGGGCTTTTGGGTTTCCTGGGGTTTTCAGGCATCAAAGGTACAAGAATTCGCAATTATAATTATTATATATGATTCATAAACTCCCTCATTTACACCAAGAGGAAGAGAGACCAAAATCTAAGCAGAGATAAGATAGTGAGTGAAATTTAGAAAGGGAGACCAAAATCTAAGCAGAGAAAAGGTGCTGAGCGAAATTTAGAAAGTGATGCAGTAATAAAATATAAACTTCAAGAAATCTGTGATACAGCTGAAGAGCTCTTTATTGTATTGAACAGAACATTGTGTTTGGGCTACTTCAGACAAAGCCAGATAAATAAATACTTCATGCACTTTTTTGATAAAAACACAAAATCAAAAGTGCTATGATCTGAAAAAAAAAAAAATTCTCTGTAAGAGAAATGAGGAATTGTGCTCCAAAAAAAAGTGAATGGTCAACAGGTTTTGGTGTTATTGCCATAAGCAATGAGACTTCAGGGGGCTTTTTGTTTTATTGACAAAATCAGCTTTTAGAGAGGCATAAGACAAGAAGCAATGAAAAAAAAAAGGAGGTGGGAAGGAAAAGGAACCTGTTCTCCTTGTACTTCTCCGAGCTGGATTTGTTCTCCCTATCGCTGTCAAAGCCTCCAAGTCATTCTGCAAACACAGCACAAGCTCCCCACAAGACAGCCCAGGCAGGGCTGGCTGCATGCTGATGGCTTTCATTAAAAATAAAATAATAAATAAATAAAAATCTACGTGCTCTTCCCATCCCCTGCACACACCTTTCCACGCAGGACCTCAAAGCAAGCTCCTCCTGGCAGGGAGAGGCATCGATCTTTTGGGACTGATAAATGTGTTTAAACAGTCAACATATAAATAACTTCTTACAGAGAGCCTTCCCCAAGATACAGAATCCTTCAATTAAAGGTAACAGCAAATTAGCAGCACTTTCATCCCAACCATAGCAGCTGGTGGAGCTGCTCTGGCTTTGGGACAGGGTGGGGTGCAATGGGGATTATTTGCATGAAGCCTGATCCTAAAACCACTGCAAACCATGTGAGGGAGCTGGGAGAAAATTATAGCTGCTATTCCAGCTCCCAGCCAGTGTTTAGTGTGGAATTCACATTTCAAGGAACCTCCAGCAGCACAAAAACAACATTAATTCTCATCCCTCCATGTGGGATGTTGGATATTGTGCAATTTCCCAAACCTCCATAGGGGTTTGTCTTGTTCCTCCCCAAAATTCTGATGGGATCCTTCAGTCTGGGTCCAGTTCTGAGCCTCTCATTCCAGAAAGGACAAGAAAATGAAGGAGTCAGGAGCAGCCAGGCAGCAGCAAATGGATAAATCACAGCAAGAATGCCCAACTGTTCCAGGGTGTTTATCAGAAAATAGTGTTTAGTGTGGGATTCACAACTCAAGGAACCTCCAGCAGCACAAAAACCAACATTAATTCTCATCCCTCCATACGGGATGTTGGATATTGTGGAATTTCCCAAACCTTCACAGGGGTTTGTCTTGTTTCTCCCCAAAATTCTGATGGAGCCTCGAGTCTGGGTCCAGTTCTGAGCCTCTCATTCCAGAAAGGACAAGAAAATCAAGGAGTCAGGAGCAGCCAGGCAGCAAGTGGATAAATCACAGCAAGAATGCCCAACTGTTGCAGGCTGTTTATCAGAAAATAGCTGGGAGTTCCAGAACAAAATGAAACAAAAAGCCCCAACAAAACCAAACCAAAACACTTCATTCACTGCCAAAAGCTGTCACTGCTTTCAGGGTATGAAAGAAGGCTCTACCTGCAGGGATTTTCCAAAGGGGGCAGTACCAGAATTTTTTCTCCATTTAAATCTGAAACCAAACCACCACCTGAATTTCCACTGACAGGTTTGGTGGGAAGTGTTTTTAGCCAAGAGTTTCAGGGAGAAAGTGTGAAAAGTGGAAATAAATGGATGCAAGGAGCCGTTCCCAGCTTTATTCTATGAAGTTCACTGTGATGGGGGAAATAATCTGACATAAAGCCTAAATTAAGATTAATTCCTTAAGTATGAAGACAATGGTTATAAATGTGTTTGGCATTAGGCAAGTGGCCTAAATAAAAGGACTTCTCTTATAGTTATGTGTAAATTAATTTATCATTACAGTCAGAAATTAATCATTTCATGGAAGGTAATAGCAGCATATGGATTGATAAAAGTTCAAACCAACCTCAGAGCTAACACAAGCAATCTGGATGGCATAAGGAGGGAGAAAAGGCAATTTAGCAACCAGCAATGAGCCTTCACACACACAGGAAATAAAATCAACACTTGAGGGGTCCAGAAATCTGCTCCAAGGGGTGCTCAGCCCTAATTCTGAGTTTATCCAACAACCCTGATCAGCAGAGCTGAAATCTTTGCCAACACAAGCTCCCTGCTAAGGAACCTCACACGTTTAGTACAGACAAAATTTTGCCTTGCAAATAACCAGAACCCAAGAATGTCACAGCTCTGATGAACCTGGCAGAGCTCAGATTATTTAAGCCTCTCCCAGCCTGGCTATGGGTGCTTGTCCATCCTCCTGTTTCCCCCTTTTTTTTTTATTTTTTCATTTCTACAGCACAGCTTACAAGCACCAGAAACAGAAAAGTTAAAAAAAAAAGAAAAGAAACAGAACAAGGAGTATTCAGAGTTTTTAGACATTCAGCTCCAGGGGGAAAACACAAGAGCACAATTTCATTCATAGCAAGTGGAGTTTCCATCCAAACAGCATCAGTGTATCCTGTGACCTTTGTGGTGCTGCATTTCTCCCTCCTTTCCCCCTCCCTTTTCCAGCTGCACATTTTAAAATCCTTTACAGGCAAAGCCTTTTGTTCCTATTTCAGCATTTTCCTGCAGCTCTGGGCTCCTCCCTGAGGAGCTGGGACCCTCTGCAGCACAAATACTGGGGGGTTACTGGTGCTTTTGAAAAGTAACTGGGATGAAGCCTCTTCCTCCTTCACCAGATGGGGAGAAGACAGAAAAGTCAGGGTTCCATTCATGAAAGAGACCAGAGCAAAGCCAGGCTCCTTTCCAAAACCACTTCACAGGGAGGTTCATTTATTAAATTTCTGAGTGGCTGCTTATCAAACACTGGGGAAAAACCTCCATGGGCCTGCACCTCCACACTCTGCTTTGTCACTGTCACCCATTCATCCCCTGCACAGATTCAGGAAAAATGGGACTTTTTCCCTCCTCACAGCAACAATGGCTGCTTCTTATTAATGTGCTTTTCTGTCCTCAGATTTTGATGCATTTCAAGCTCATCAGACTTGTCAAAACACACCCATGATAATTTGCTTTATGGGTCAGAGGTCTGAATTTACATTTGCCAATAACCAAAATAATCCATATATTATTATTATACAATATAAGTATTATATATATTATTATATAATATATGTATTATATTATATATAATTATAATATTATATTATCGTATTATATGTGTATTTATTATCTATTAATAAATATTATATGTATTATATATGTTTCTTAATAATAAATTAATAGTATTATTATATTATATTGTTATATATGTAATATAATATAACAATAATATTATACATGTATTTTTGTATAATGCATTTATTATCTATTAATAAATGCATCTTATATGTATTATATCTGTATTTATTAATAATAAATTGATATTATTGATTATTATATATGTATCATGTTATTATATTATTATATATGTATTATTATATAATATAATATTATATTATTACTATAACATTATAATTTTTATTATATAATGTATTCATTATCTATTAATAAATACATCTTATGTGTATTATATTTGTATTTATTAATAATAAATTAATAGACATATCTATAAATTAAAATATTAAATAGAAATAAATAGACAAATAGGGAGCTAAATAGGACTTTGACAGTGGATTTGCTCAATACTCCAGCCAGGAAAAGAGCCCTGCCAGAGGGAAGGGATGTCAGCATCTTGGCACATCCAAGCAATTCCCTGATTCTCCTTTACAGGCACTTGATCCAGCTCTGCCTTCCCAGGAAGGGGGGAGAGCATCAGCTTTGCTTCATCTCGGCTCAGGGATGGATGCTCACAGTGCCAGCCATGGCCTGGGGAGCAGCTCGCTCCTCTCAGCCGTCATTGCCCAGGAAAACGCTTGAGACAGGGCCCTGCAGCCCTTCCCAGGGGAACTGGGCTGGAAAAAGGAGAATTGTCCTTGTGTCCCCACCCCTGCTGGCCACAGCCCTGCCCACACTGAGGAGCTACACCTGGTGGATGAGTGGAAGCTTCTTGAATACATGATCCTAGCCCAAAAAATTCCCCGTATTTTACCACAAACAGTGCTAATGAAATATGTGAATAACCCTATTTTTATATTTTTTTCCCTAGAAGCAGCAGAATCACATACAATGTGTTTTAGTACCACATTTCATTTTATTGCTGTAGGACAGCAAGAGCCCTGCTCCAGTGTGAACTTGCATCAAGAAAAGGATGTTGTGGAATTTCCCAATTTTCCCACCTAAATTCACAAACTCAGAGCATGACCTGCTGGCCCAGGACCCACTCATTCCCAGGCAACAACTGTTGATATTTTAAGTAAATTCAATTTGCAAGCACTCCCCATCTATAAATTGCATCGTTCCCTGGTTTCCTCCCTGTAGGAAAACCATCCTCCAATGACAGCGGTACAAAAACAAACCAAAAATCCTTCCCTGCTCGCAAGAAGCCAAGAAGCTCTTCCTGGAAAGTCCTGTGATTTCAGAAAAAATAAAAATAAAACAACAAAACCAACGTCAGATGTGGCAGGACCAACCCTGCTGCAGCAGTTGAGGGTTGTAGATTGAAATCCACGCTGGGTTTGGAGTTAATCTGATTATTTGGCTCCTTCTCAAGAGTCAAAAAGGCAGGAGCTGCTCATAAGGCAGCTCCCCTGGCCTAATTCAGCCCATTCCATAGAAAACAATGTGAATTATTGCTGGAAACCCTTAAAGACCTAAGAATTTCTGCAGCACATTTAGCAACACCTGTGATTAACGCTAAACTCAAAAGCAGAACAACTGGGTCAGGAGATTTCCAGGTTAAACAACAGCAAATAGTTACTCTGATGGCAAAAAATTACAACGTTTTAAATGGTTCCAATCCATTTACAGCATCTTCTTGGTAAAAAAAAAAAAAAAAACCACACCAGTTGAGCTTCCTCACATTACATCCATATGGTTTCTGACTTCAAACACATCCAGAGTTTTCAATGAGCATTATCCAGGGATTTCACAGAAAGAAGGCCCTGTTTTGTCTACTGGATTGCTGCAATTTGGGAAGAAAAGGGGAGAAAAAAAAGTAAAAATGGAGACTGGTCTCTACTGATGGAATTACTGCAAGGTCGAGACCCCTTCTCCCATTTTCTTCCACACTTTTATCCCACAATAAATCCCATAACTGCATTTGTTTCCATTGCCTACAAAGCACTGTCAGTATTCCAAGAGCAGGACACCCGTGATGTTGTAGGAATTCTGAGAGAGAAAAGCCATGAAATCTGTGAAAGTCATACCAAAAAATGAACTAAATAAAGTTGTGAGTAATGAATATCAACTGTGCATGGCACAGTGAAAGCCATTCAAGGGAACATGTGCTTGAACATACTTTCCATCTCAACAAAAGTTCAGATTTTTCACTCTTCATAACGACAGCTGAAAAAAAAAAAAGTTGACCAGGCAAAGAGATTCTTCCAAGTAAATCCCCAAAATGGCCAAAAAAAATTAGCAAGGATTTAAAAAAAGAATAAAAGAGGAGTGGAGCCTTTTAACTGACAGGAAAAGGGAAAGATACTAATTTGTAACCTCACCACGAAAGGAAATCATTTAGAGCTGAGGAAAAATGTCCTGTCCCTTAGCTGGGAGTCAGGGAAAACTGGCTATTACCAGTAAACTTTTTATAGAATCCTACTGGAGTTACACTGGCAATTCCCTCTGCTTTTGGAGGGAACTGCAGCACTTGAGGGGATGGAGTGGCTTGGTCAGCTTTGCTCTCCAGCCTTCCAACACCTGATGAAACTGCAAAAAAAAAATAAATTTAAAAAAGGGATTTTGGAGCTGGAGAGGAAAGAAGGCAGACTCTGCATTCCTTCACCTCTTTCCATCCTCATTAATAATCCATTAGCAGGAGTTGGACACAAAAACACAAACTATTGCTGGAAGATCAAGGCAGTCTCCCAACGCCCCCTTCCCCCTTTTTTTGGCACCAAAGGCTGCTTGGCTGGGCCAATCCAGCTCCAAAACTCAAGGGATTAGCACTATCAGGAACTGCAGAAAACCAGATGATTCCACAGCAATTCCAGAGCCCCGAGTTTGGAGCAAGTCATTGTTGCAAACAAATGGAATCACTTACAGGCACAGAGCCCTGATTAACTGCAAAAACCCCTTAAAAGGTAGTTTTACATTTTAAATGGGAACGTTAATCCAACGCGTGCAGAGTTAAAATATCAGAATTCAGGATTCTTTCACTCAACCACACCGGGGTGAGGGGTTGAAAAGTCTCTTTATAGGGTGTATTAAAAATTCTGGGAATCCCACCCAAGGATCAGTCACAGTGCGCAGTGACCAACCTGGTGACCTGAACAGGTGGTGAACACAAAGGAGAAATCAACGTTTACGTGTAACATCAACCACTGAAAAATCCCAAAGTGCACGGGTTCAGCAGTAAAATAAATGGCAGTGATCTCAGCTCAGTGATCTAAAAATCTGAAGGTAAAAAAATCCTGCAACCATTGAGAGAAATACCCATTTTTTGGTTCAAATCATCACCAAAAGCATCACACTTCCCTTCCAGCCCCCAAATTACAGCTCTGACCCCATCACAGCTCCTTTTGCCATCTTTACACCCTGAAGGGCTGGACCAGCTCACCAGGATTAAAAACTGCCCAGCATCCCTCAGGAAGATGGACCATACAAATGAGATTTCCACACAGCAGTTAAGGCAAAAAAAAAATCACAATCAGATCAGACACACTCTCAGACATTCAACACAGAGAGGGAAAAGGGATTCATCCAAAATTTATCAGCCATTTTGGGGAGGTTTAAGGGGAAGTTTTGAGACATTTCAGTAGCCTGAGTGTGATGGCAGCTGGGAGGTTGCCTCAAGTTGTTCTTATCAGGAATCTTCCCTCAGCAAAGACAAACTCAGCTCAGCAACCACGCAGCCACCTCTGGGCTCTGCTTGCTCCTGCTGTAAATTACCTCATCCATTTGTCATATTTTTAGCACTTTTTGGGCTGGGCTGCAAGATCTGCAAGAGATGCATTTTAACCTTTGCTAGCGACTACTCAAGGACAGAAGTGGTTTTATGAGCCCTCGCAGTGTAAAAAAATGTCAGTATTAAATTTCTGCAGCTCAAATCATGGAGCTATTTACTGAGGCTTTATACAAACTAATTAAATATAAGGCTCTCGTGGGACACGAGGAGAAAGAAAAGGAGAATTAAGAGATAAATCACTGGCTTTTCTTTCCTCAGCAAGTGTACACTCCAATTTAATATATTAAACCAAAAAAACACCCTGACAGTGCTCGCTCGGGCACAGAGAGGCAGCAGCATCCCAACCTCACATGGAACAGCATAAATTAATTATCTCTGCCTCACCACAACTTGCACAAAGGAATTGGGAGAGACAATCCAGACAAGGGGATGAGCTTGAGATATCAAAGGCTCCATATGGAGTGGGGGAATCTCACTTTGCAGCTTCACAGGGCTCCCAGGCTTTGTGAGCACATGGCACTGGGAGGTATCAAAGCAGCTCTTCCCTCCCCTGCTGGCCCTGGGTCATCCTGGCAGGAGAATCCTGACTGCTTGACAAGATTCCTGCTGGAGTTTCCTCAAAAAAGGCACTCCAAGGAGTCCCTGGCCAAGAGCAGAGAGGACAAAGCATGGAAGCAACGGAGGAAGGCTGGAGGTCAAGGCAGGTGTTGGGGAAAATCAAAGTGTGGGTTAATTCCCTTCTGCAGAAGAGTGGGGTTGAAGCTGGACCTCCAGGTGTTAGGGAAAATCAAAGTGTGGGTTAATTCCCTTCTGCAGAAGAGTGGGGTTGGAGCTGGACCTCCAGATGTTGGGGAAAATCAAAGTGTGGGTAAATTTCCTTCTGCAGTAGAGTGGGGTTGGAGCTGGACCTCCAGGTGTTGGGGAAAATCAAAGTGTGGGTTAATTCCCTTGTTCAGAGGAGTGGGGTTGGAGCTGGACCTCCAGGTGTTAGGGAAAATCAAAGTGTGGGTTAATTTCCTTCTGCAGAAGAATGGGTTTGGAGCTGGACCTCCAGAATTTGGGGAAAATCAAAGTGTGGGTTAATTCCCTTCTGCAGAAGAGTGGGGTTGGAGCTGGACCTTCAGATGTTGGGGAAAATCAAAGTGTGGGTTAATTCCCTTGTTCAGAAGAGTGGGGTTGGAGCTGGACCTCCAGGTGTTAGGGAAAATCAAAGTGTGGGTTAATTCCCTTCTGCAGAAGAGTGGGGTTGGAGCTGGACCTTCAGATGTTGGGGAAAATCAAAGTGTGGGTTAATTCCCTTGTTCAGAAGAGTGGGGTTGGAGCTGGACCTCCAGATGTTGGGGAAAATCAAAGTGTGGGTTAATTCCCTTCTGCAGAAGAATGGGTTGGAGCTGGACCTCCAGGTGTTGGAGACCATGGGGTCACTGGGCAATCCAGCACATCCTCTGGGGAAAATCAGAGGGTCAGAGTCTGGTTCCAGACACCTCCACAGATGCACAACCAGAGTGGACAACAGGAAGGAGCTCCTCGCTCCCTCCATGCCCCCTGATGGCTGCAGGGTAACTTTGGTTGAAAAAAATCTTCAGGAATTGATTTCATTCAAATGTTTATCTCCCCACATGCACAAACCACAGGAAAGGCCAGCTGCACCCAAAACAGACAGAGAAATGGCTGTGGGGAGACAAAAAATACCCACAGCTCGTGGTTGTAGGAGGACAGAAAGTGTCACTCATCCACACCATGTCCATCCCTGGACATGTCCCTGAACTCTCAGAGCAGCCTGGGACAGTGGAAGATGTCCCTGCCCATGGGATGAGCTTTAAGGTCCCTCCCAACCCAAACCATTCCATGATCCTTTGCCCTGCTGCCCCTTTTTCAATAAAAGCCACCGAGCTTATTCAGCAACGGAAAATCAAAAATTTTGCTTCTTGATGATCTATTAATCAAGCCATTCTTTAAATGGTTTCTGATTAACCACTTAAGGCTATTAAATTTTTAAACAAAGCTCCATCATTCCATTAGCAATCATTTAAAGTGCTTAAGGAGGTGTTTGTGGATTAAGGGTTTTAAAGGAAGCCTCTAAACACCGCTCCCAGCACAGAGCCAAGCACAAAAAACGCTCTAAGTTTCTAAATGCCAGCAAAAAATATCTGAGTTTTGTCATCAGAGGAGCAGATGCCACCTCAGAACACGTGATTCATCTCACCCCCACAGCCCCTGCTCCCCTTCCCAGCTCAGGGAAAGGATTTCAGAGTTAACATTTCCATGCTGCTCCCACAGCTGAGGGCAGAACTGGACACCAAATTCACCCTGTAGGAACCTCGGTGTGTTTGGTGAGGAGGCAGCAGCACCACATTTGTGGATGTCAACGGATTCAGCATCATCTCATCCTCCATGGGATGGAGAGTCCTGGAATTAGTGCCTGGAATTAGGGCTGAGAGATTCCCTAAGGAATCCCAGCAGTGTCCAGCTCAGGGCTGAGCTATCTGTGGGATTTGCATGAGAGGCATTCAGGGGAGTGATGGAAAAGCACAAAACAAGCAAAGGAGCCAAGTCTCCCCCCAAAGCTGGTACCCAAAGGCAGGGAGAGAAGGATGCCCATTGTCAAAGCAGCTCCTGAAAGGTCAGGGCTGGAAAAGGGAAAGGAAAAGCTCTAAAATAAACCCTAAAATAAATCAGGGATGTAGGACAGGGTTGCTGCAGGACTGCCCTGTGCATTTCTCTGGGATTGTCGTGGTTTTGCATGAGAGGCATTTAGGGGAGTGATGGAAAAGCACAAAACAAGCAAAGGTTTGTGGTGTTCTGGAAGGGGCAAAGTCTCCCCCCAAAGCTGGTACCCAAAGGCAGGGAGAGAAGGATGCCCATGGTCAAAGCAGCTCCTGGGTGGGAAAGGGAAAGGAAAAGCTCTAAAATAAACCAGGGGATGTAGGACAGGGTTGGTGCAGGACTGCCCTGTGCATTTCTGAGCACCTCCCTCCAAGAGATGGAGCAGCAGCACCTCCTGACCCAGAGCCAAACTGGGACAGGGGCAGGAGAGCATCCTGAGGTGAAGGCATCCCTGCCCTCACCCCAATCCAGGAAGGAAATCCCCTTCTCCCAGCTCCTCCAGATCCCTTCCGCCCTCCTTAACCTCCTGCAACGCTTTATAAGGCCAAAAAGCAAAAAAAAAAATTAAAATAAATCCATGTGCCACTAGTGCAATCCACTTTTGGGAGCACATTTCCAGGTCAATGACAGCCCCAGAGATGAGCTGAGCTCTGGCAGAAACGAGGAAGGCTCCTTCCCATTTTCCTGCTCTCTTGTTTGAAAAGGAAGAGGAGGATTTCTAATTTATGCAAGAGCTGAGAGGTGAGAGGATGTGCTTTGCTAATTCCAAAGCCTCCTTTCCGTGTTATTCCCAAATATTGTGACTGCCAGCTCGCATCTATCACGCACATTTTGAAGGGGTAAATAATGAAAGAGCCTACAAGCCTCTAATTTGATGCTGACTGCAATTCCCACTTCCAAAGACAGCAAGAAAACAGGAATAGAAACTAAACCAGTAAAAGAGAAACACGCCCTTCTCCATTTCTAACTTTAAGAACCTCAATATTCAAGGGGAAAAAAAAAAAAAATCAAAATAAACTCTCAACACAGCTTCGTATTTGCTCAAATAAGCATTTTTCAACATAAGTACCCAAACTGCTTCTAGGTGCAGGGCACAGGGGTCAGGGTAGGACACGGCTTGTAGGACAACACATTTCAATGATTTGCACCCAACAAGCAAACCCCCCTCCCCAGCAGGAACAATAACTGAGCACCTAATTGCAAAACAATATCTTAATTGTCAATTTGAATCTAGGTTTCCTCCTCAGATTTAAATCTGGCTTTTTTTTTTTTTTCTTTTTCAAATTGCATTGATTTAACTCAATCAACCCTGCCCGAAGGCCATCTTTCCTGCATGCTCTGAGCATACCAAGCAAGTTTCAACCAATTAGATAAATCACTGAATCTCAGAACTTCCTAGCAGCGACGTATCAAGCCATGCACAAGCTCTAATTATTCTTTTAAATACGTCTCATCCTGAAAACTTCACCAAAATAAGCAGCTCAGGGGGGAATTTCACCATCTTTTATTATTTATTTTTTTTAACCTAGGGCACATGATAGCCAGCTGAATTCTGCAGGAGACTTGCATGGTCATTGCAAAACCCACTGTTTGAACGTGTTTATTATTCCCTGTGCTGATGGGAATAATGCTGCTGCACGAGTTTTATTCATTTATTCTTTTTTTTTTTCCCTCTGTGTGTGTGTATGTGTACACCCACACCCACACCGCAGCCTCGAGGTGTTACACTCCAGCACGGCAAGGAAAAGCAGGGAATGATGATGGACTCACCCCGAGGAAAATCCTGAATAATGGAAGTTTCTAGCACAAACAGCTTCCCGGGGACCCCGGAGCACAGTCCCCCATCAGCAGCAGTGGAAATATGCTCCTGTGACACTGCACAGATTGTTCAAAGATTCCCATGACAGGCAGAGGATTAAAAAGCAATTCCCTGCCTCTCATATTTCACATGCAAAGCCGTCTCTGGGAACGGCAGGCAGGAAAAAGATGGATCTCCCCGAACTCAAAAATGCGGGTATTCCATTAAAAAAACCCCCTTAAAAACGGCAGCATCAAAGCAGGAACTGCCCCACGGGGACAGACACAGCGCTGCAAACCCGACCCAGCTTTGTATTCCCAAAAAAAAACCCCTGCAAATTCCAGGCAATCTGCAAATGATTTCCCTCTTCCCCACCCAAACATCCACTGCAAACTCCTACAATCGCCAGGCAGGCTTGCAGGGAAGGGATGGAAATAAAACCATTCCTTACCTTTAACTTGAGTGTCGTATTCAGCTATGATCTCCTTATCCTTTTTGAATTTTGCTGGCGACGTCATGTTTTCTTGTCCAAAAAGCTGAATAACCTCGAAAGAGATCCACCAGAACACGAGATATAAAAGGGAATTTTCGCTCCTCTCAGCACGATGCCTTGGCTTTCTGCTCGTCCTTCCCTTCCCCCCCCCCGCAAAAAGGGAAAAAAAATCAAAAAATCAGTCCATGGAGAGAGGGTGTGAGAGGGAGCACAGCAGCAGGAAAATGCAGATGTTGAGATCAGCGGATGGAAGAGGCAGCAGTTTTGTCTCCCTGCACCAAATCCTTGAGCAGCAGCATCAGCCTGGCGAGATCCTGCAGCCCCAAAGGCTCTTCCTGATCCTCAATAGCACAGCCAGGGAGTGGAAGTCCTTCCGCACATGTTTTGTGTGGGTTTGGTTTGCCCTTTTTTTATTTTTTTTTCCCTCTCTTCTCTTTTTTTTTTTTTTTATTTATTTCTTTTAATGGGCACGGAGATGATGCAAATCAAATCCCAAACGAGAGCAGCAGCAGAGGAGAAGCAGCTTTTGGTTTGCTTGCCTACAAATACAAAAAAAAAAATAAATAATAATATATATATATTTAGAAAATTACTGCTGGCAGCCCAAATTTGTGATGGGAAGCAAAGCTGCCCTGACACCCTGACATTGCAAATCGTCCTTTGAGCAGCAGCAGTGCGAGGTTCCAGCTGCAGCCCCCAGGTGAACACGCCTACACCGGGACCGGGCACGGCTCGGACACGGCGGCTCCTTCGGGATATCCCGGGGGTGGTTTGGGGTGCAGCCCCCGGGGGAATAGGGGATGGTTTGGGGAGCAGGGATCCTTTGGGGAGCAGGGATCCTTTGGTATGCGGCTCCGGTGGGAGCTGGGGTTCATTTGGGGTGCAGGTCCCGGGGGAGAATTTGGGGTTGATTTGGGGCGCAGGTCCCAGAGGAGAATTTGGGGATCAGGTTCCGGGAGAGAATACGGGGTTCATTTGGGGTGACGGTCCGGGAGGAGAAGGTCCCAGGAGAGAATTTGGGGTTCATTTGGGGTGCAGGTCCCAGGGGAGAATTTGGGACTGATCTGGGGTACAGGTCCCGAGGGTTATGGGGCTGTTTGGGGAGCGGCTCCCAGATGAATGGGGCTCCTTTGGGATGCGGCTCCAGTGGGAGAATTTGGGGTTGATTAGGGGTGCAGATCCTGGGAGACGATTTGGGGTTCATTTGGGGTGCAGGTCCCGGGACAGAATTTGGGGTTGATTTGGGGTGCAGGTCCCGGGGGAGAATTTGGGGAGCAGCTCCCAGGGGAACGAGGCTCCTTTGGGATGCGGCTCCAGTGCGAGCTGGGGTTCATTTGGGGTGCAGCTCCTGGGAGAGCATTTGGGGTTAATTTGGGGTGCAGGTCCAGGGGGAGACTTTAGGGTTCATTTGGGGTGCAGCTCCCGGGAGAGAATTCGGGGTTGATTTGGGGTGCAGCTCCCGGGGGAGAATTCGAGGGTGATTTGGGGTGCAGATCCCGGGGGAGAATTCGGGGAGCGGCTGCCGGGGATTCCGGGGCTGTTCGGGGAGCGGCTCCGAGGCCTCCCTGGGCTGCGGCGCTGCCCCGGTCCCGCAGCATCCCCCGCTGACCGCGGGCTCGGCCCCGCCGCCGGCAGCCCCGGGCACACCGGGCGCGCCCCCGCCGGGCGGCTCCGCCCGCAGCTTCTCCCTTTTCGGTTTTCTTTTCGGGGGGGTGATTTAGGGTTCCTTCCAGCGCCCGCTGCGCCGTGCAGGGCGGGACACAACTTTTCCCCCGTCTTTTCTTTCTAATTTGGATTTGTTCCCCGTTTTTTTTTTGGGAGGAGGGGGAAGGAGGGCGGGCGCGCGGCCGCAGCCCCCGCGGGAGATGCGCGGACGGGAGGAAGAAATAAATAAACAAACACGGCACCCGCCGGATCCGCATCCCGCCCGGGATAGAACAATGCGGGCGGCGGGGAGAGGAAGCGTGGGGGGGTCCCGAAGGGGGGGCCGGGGTTGGGGGGACGCGGCTCGGGGCGCTGGGGAGGCGGCGGGGCCGGCGGCAGAGCGCTGCTCGTGGCCTGCCGGGGGTGGCACGGGAGGGCCGGGGGTCGGGCGGCCGGGCGGGGCGATTACCTGGGCGCTGCGGAGCCGCCTCCCGCAGCCGGGCGTCCTCCGGCCGCTGGCGCCCGCCGCCCGGTCCCCCGCACCGGCCCGCCACCGCCCCGCCCCGCCCAGCGGCTCAGCCAATGGGCGCGGAGCGCTGGGTGTGAGCGACGGGCGTTATAACCAATCAGACATTGCCGTCCATAAGATGAGCCCGCCCCCTCTTCCCGCCGCTTGGCGCCCGTGGCACCGCCCCGCCGGCGGAGCGCGGCGCAGGGGCGGGACGAGAGTGTGAGTGACAGCAGATACAACCAATAAAAGCGACGCATGGTGCGCCTTTCCACCAATAGCCAGGCGGGAGGGGTGGTGCCACCGGATTTTTCAATGGAGTGGGTGTGGCC
This sequence comes from Agelaius phoeniceus, assembly GCF_051311805.1. Classification (NCBI taxonomy): domain Eukaryota; kingdom Metazoa; phylum Chordata; class Aves; order Passeriformes; family Icteridae; genus Agelaius; species Agelaius phoeniceus. The sequence continues at coordinate 3,740,147 of NC_135289.1, read as the reverse complement.
TGCGGCGCCCAATGGGAGGGCGCGGTCGGGAATTCAAACTGACAGGTGGGAGCGTGGCCGTTGGTGCTGGAGCGGGACTGGACCGGGACGGGGACAGAAACCGGGACTGGGATTGGGATCGGTACAGGGACCAGGATCGAGACCGGGGCAGGACCGGGACCGGATCGGGACACGAGCGGAGCGGACCGGCCCAGGCTCCCAGCCGCCATGTCGTCTAGCAGCGGCTGCACCTTCGCGGACCGGTGCGTGACCGTGCTGTGCTGCCGGTTCTGCCGGCAGGTGCTGAGCTGGCGGGGGATGCAGGCGGTGCTGCTGGCCGACACCGACACCGACCTCTACTCCACCGACATGCCGCCCTCGGGGTAAGCGCCGGGAACGGAGGAAGCGTGGGTTCTACCGGGGCACGGGGTCCGGCCAGCCCCGGGGGACACGGCTGGAATGGCTCCGAAATCCGCTGTCACCGGGAGAGCGGCCCCGCAGTGTGGCGGTGCTCACAGGGGTCCCAGGATGAGGGAGGAGATGAGGATCTTGACTCCGTGTCTCAGAATGTTGATTTATTATTTTATGATTTATATTATATAGTATTCTATTATATCATATATAATTATCATATAGTATTATATAATTTTATATTATATACTATAGTTATATATTATAGTATATATAATATATTATATAATTATAAGAATATTATATACTAAAACTATACTAAAAGAATAGAAGAAAGGATTTCATCAGAAAGCCAGCAAGAAAAGGAAAAGAATGATAATAAAATCTTGTGTCTGACCAGAGAGTCTGAGACAGCCGGACTGTGATTGGCCATTAATTAGAAACAACCACATGACACCAATCCCAGATGCACCTGTTGCATTCCACAGCAGCAGATAACCATTGCTTACATTTCATTTCTCAGGAGAAAAACATCCTAGCAAAAGGATTTTTCATAAAATGTGTCTGTGACACTGCAGAGCACGGGTTACCCCATCCCTGCATCCCCAGTCCCAGCAAAAAGTGAGGCTGTGCCATGCAGGGCAAACCCAAATTTTAATTTAATCCATCCCTAGGGATGACACAGGCTCAGCAGGCACAGGAAGCTCCTCCCGCCTGTTCCCAAAGCGAGGATTAGAATTTGAAATAAAGACCCACAAACAAAACAAACCTGATCTGTCACTGCTGCCAGGGCTCTCCCCTGGCTGGGCTCAGCTTTCCCATAGCCAGATTTGAATAGTAAGGAAATCAGGTTGTGAAATGACATGGTAATCAAAAAGTATGGGTTGGAGAGGAGATAAGCAGTCAAAGGTTTGGGTTTAGACATCCCTGAGGTTTTGTTCTGTTTCAGAGCTGGGATTTGGCAGCAATGTCCCTGAGCAGGGTTTGATGGCAGTGCCACACTGAGCACCAAGGCTCTGGCATCTCCTGCTCTTTGCAGCTTCTTCTTCACTGGGAAGCCTCTTAGAGCATTTCCATCTTTATTTGTTAATATTTTCAGGGCTTCAGCACCAAACTCTGCTTTTCTGGGCTATTTTAAGAGGATTTTTGATACTCGTGCAAGGTCACATGTGTCTGTTATTCAAATTTCCATATGAGGGGGGCTGAGAGTCAGAAGAAAAATAATATAACTATATTTTATTATTATTATTATTATTAATAAAGCCATGTTTTATTATCCTGGTTTAAGCCACCCAGGACCAATGGCAGCATAATAATAATAAAAATAGTAATAGTAATAATAATAAGCAGCCAGGTCTGTGCTCAGAACTCAAAGCTTTCTGCTCTGGCATCTCCTGCTCTTTGCAGCTTCTCTGCCCCTCAGGATGCTCCTAAATATGTACTAGGAAGCCTCTTGGAGCATTTTAATTTTTATTTTTCAATACTTTCAGGGTTTCAGCACCAAACTCTGCTTTTCTGGGCTATTTTAAGAGGATTTTTGATACTCGTGCAACGTCACGTGGGTCTGTTATTCAAATTTCCATATGAGTGGGGCTGAGAGTCAGAAGGAAAGTAGAATAATGTGGTTTAAACCACCCAGGACCAATGGCAGCGTCCCTTAGTGGTGACTTCAGCCTGGTGTCATTGTGACCCTGAGGCTGTGTGCACCACCACAAACCCAAACTTTTGTGCATTTCCCTCCCCCAGAACCGTGGATTTCATCGGGAGCTGCTACTTCACTGAGATCTGCCAGTGCAAAGTGAGGAACATCGCCTGCTTGAAGTGGTGAGCAGCTCACACCCACCCCACAGCTGTCCCAGCCCCGTGTCCCAGCCCCATGTCCCTTCCTCTGTCACCTCCTGCAGCTCAGCAGTTATGGGCTGAAGGAACAGCTTGCCTTCCCTGCTGCAAATTTAACGCTGCTGGGGAGAAAAACCAGGCTGCCCCAGGGTATTTCTGTGAGTCCCCAGTGGAAATGTGACAGCGTTTTCAGGAGGATGAGTCTCCTGAAAGCTTCTGTGCCACCTGCCCGATGGAATGTGCGCCTCAACGCTGAGATTTCCCTGCGAATAAGGCCCCAGCAAGAAGCAGTTACTCATTCTCTAATTAATGGAACATCCTCTTGGCAGATTGCGTTGCTGGGAGCAGATGGAACATGCTGTCGCTGAAGTTCTTGGAGTTCTTTTATCCTCCTTAATAATGCTTGATATTTAAGGGTGAAAACAACAACTCTCACAGTTATCTGAGAGAATTCTTTCAGCTCCCTCATTGAGATTTTTACCTTTCTCAGGTTTGAACAATTGGGGGGCTGTGATAGGGAGAGATAATTCTTTCTGAGAGAATTCTTTCAGCTCCCTCATTGAGATTTTTACCTTTCTCAGGTTTGAACAATTGGGGGGTTGTGATAGGGAAAGAGAATTCTTTCTGAGAGAATTCTTTCAGCTCCCTCATTGAGATTTTTACCTTTCTCAGGTTTGAACAATTGGGGGGCTGTGATAGGGAGGGAGAATTCTTTCTGAGAGAATTCTTTCAGCTCCCTGATGGAGATTTTTACCTTTCTCAGGTTTGAACAACTGGGGGATTGTGATAGGGAGAGAGAATTCTTTCTGAGAGAATTCTTTCAGTTCCCTCATTGAGATTTTTACCTTTTTTGGGTTTGAACAATTGGGGGGTTGTGATAGGGAGGGAGAATTCTTTCTGAGAGAATTCTTTCAGCTCCCTCATTGAGATTTTTACCTCTTTCAGGTTTGAACAACTGGGGGGTTGTGATAGGGAGAGAGAATTCTTTCTGAGAGAATTCTTTCAGCTCCCTCATTGAGGTTTTTAATTTTCAGGTTTGAACAATTGGGGGGTTGTGATAGGGACACAATATTTTGGTTTTTAGATAGAAGTAGAGAAACAGAAATATCTCCAGGTATTTCTAATACCAGAGCACATGAAAATGGATAAATGGTTGTTATGGTTTCAGTCTAGGAGAGTTGATAAGGGTCAATAATGTGGCCCAGAGCAGCTGTGGCTGCCCCATCCCCATCCCTGAAGTGTCCAAGACCAGGCTGGAGCACCCTGGGATGGTGGAAGGTGTCCCTGCCCATGGCAGGGGGTGGAAATGGATGAGATTTAAGGTCCTTTCCAAGCCAAACCATTCCATAATTCTCAGTTTCATCACTCCTGCTGCTGGCAGCCTCCTGTGCACGGTCCTTGTGTACAGGTGAATTTTGGGTGTGAGGAATTTCTCTGCTGGTTGGAATCACTGCCCTTCCAAAGGAAAACAAATAAATCCACCAGCATTTGTTGGTATGTAAACTAATCTGGGTTACACAATTTAGGTTACTAAACACTTCTCTGTGTGCCAAAGATCTAAAACTCAGATATTCTGTAACTCCCAACAGATGTTCCCTAAATATTTCAGATACTCGTTTCACCCTGTTCCCTTAACCCTATCAAAACACCAGCATTACACAAAGCCCTGGCACTGGGGCTGTTCAACTGGAGCTGGAAAAAGCCCCCAAGATCCACCTCTGTCCCCAGGCTGACTCTTTCCCTTGCTTTTCCAGTGGGAATGTTGTTGGCTACCACGTCATCTGTCCCTGCAAGCCCTGCCTGCAGTCCTGCAACAACGGCCACCTCTGGATGTTCCACAGCCAGGCCGTGGTTGGCATCAACAGGCTGGACCCTTCTGGTGAGGGACACCTTGGCTTCCTGCCTTTCCCTAAAATCCTCATCTCCCATCACAGGATTATTCACAGAATCACTGGGTTGGGAGAGACCTCAAAGATGATGGAGTCCAATCCAGCCCCAACCCCTCAACTGAACCCTGGCACCCAGTGCCACATCCAGATTTGTGTTAAACACACCCAGGGATGGGGACTCCACCTCCTCCTCAGTCCCTGGGAATTTCAAAAATTCACAGAATCACCAGGGTGGAGGAGACCTCAAAGATCATCAAATGTAACCCAGCCCCAGCACCCAACTAAACCCTGGCACCCAGTGCCACATCCAGATTTGTGTTAAACACACCCAGGGATGGGGACTCCACCACCTCCTCAGTCCCCGGGAATTCCCAAAATTCACAGAATTCCCTGAATTCACAGAGTCACTGGGTTGGGAGAGACTCAGAGATCATTAAATCCAACCCAGCCCCAACCCCTCAACTGAGCCCTGGCCCCCAGTGCCACATCCAGGCTTTGTTAAACACCCCCAGGGATGGGGACTCCACCACCTCCCTGGGCAGAACATTCCAGAACTTTATTGTCAGATTATGCTCTTTTCTGACCCAGAGATGGGGCAACTCAGAGGCATCTTAAAAACTTTTATTCCATTTTCAGTCTCATGTGAAGGGTGAGACAACACAGATGTTACAATTCCCACCATCACAATCAGAAGTTAACGATTTCCTAATTACAACACATCACAAGTGTTTCTTGGCCTATCAGCTTTTGCCACACCATGCTGTAAATGCCTAATTCTCTACAAATTCATTTCCCACAATTTATCACCCTTTCAGGAGAAAACTTTTCCCTGCTCTCCAGCCTGTATTTCCCTTGTGCAGCTCGAGGCTGTGTGCTCTGGTTGTGTCAGTGCCTGCAGACAGAGCCCAGCCCCAGCTGAGCACAGGCACCTTTCAGGAGCTGCAGAGTGATGGGGGCAGCCCTGAGTCTCCTTTGCTCCAGGCTGAGCACCCCCAGCTCCCTCAGGGGTCCCTCACAGGGTTTTGGGCTCTTCCAAACCCATCTCCAGCCTCATTGCCTGCTCTGGATGAGGAGGAGGAGGAGGAGGAGGAGGAGGAGAGCTTCCCTTCCTCTCAAACCTGGGGGGTGATGAGCACAAATTCCCTTCCCTGCACACCATGGAGGTGATGAGCACCCCTTCCCTTTCTCTCAGACAATGGAGGATTGATTAACTAATAAAACACTGCTAACAGAAATATTTATGTTTTTAACTTAATTTTTAAATATTTTGTCACATAGACATGCTACAGTGTAAGTTTCCTTAGCTAATCATGTTATAACACACAAATCTACAGTACTGCATTCTCAACTTCTTGTTTACCTTTTATTTTTACTTTTTTTTCTGTTTCTTAAACTCTAAAACTTTAAACTTTCTTCTTCTTAACATGTCAACAGAAATAATATTTCTGTTATATTATTTTAATATAATAGTTATATAATTACATATAATATTATATTTTAATAATATATGTTATATATTTAATATTTGTTATGTGTTTTATATGTTAATATAATTATATATGTAATATATAATGTTATATCATTATATATTGTTATATTATTTTATAATATTATTTATATAGTTATTTTAATACTAATTTTATATAATATTATTATATATTTTATATAGTTTTGTATATTTATATAGATATAGAATAATAAATTTATATAAATATATAAATATTTATCCTCTGAATTGGGCTGAAAAATAAACAACACTCCAAGATCACTTTGAAGGAAGATAGAAAATAGATTTATTCACCATGAACGTGACTTGCTGGGTTTTGCAGGGATTGTTTTCTCTCAAAATAGACAGTTGTGCAACTCAAAAATAAGGTCACAATCCAAAAATATCTCTTTTTTCCCCCCTCCTTTGTCTCCTTCCCACCAGGTGTGAATGTTTTGCTGTGGGGCAACCTGCCAGCTCTGGAGGAAAGCACAGAGGGAGACACGTCCTGCCCCTCCGAGGAGGAGTTCATCAGATAAATTCCACCTGCAGGACCTCCCCTGCACTGCTGGCCTGGCTGTTTGCTTTGGATTCATTTCATTTCACCTGGTGGCTCATCAGAGCTTAAACAGCAGGAAAAAAAAAAAACAACAGGAAATCTGGAAAAAAAATTTAAAAAAAAATTGAATTCTTCTTGCTCTTTCCCTATAACCTTCCCTGGACTCTGCCTGAGCAGATCCACCTTGGAAATGCCAACACTAAGGGCATTTACTGAGCTCTGTTTTGGTTTTAATTCTTAACCCCTCTACAGCTGATAATCCTTCTTTTCTTCTTCCCCAAAGCACTTTTCACAGAGCAAAACCTCTCAGCTGCTTCTCTCAGTTCAAAAGAATGTTCAGGAATAATCAGCCAGGTCTGGTTTCAGAACTCAAAGTTTTCTGCTCTGGCTCTGGCATCTCCTGCTCTTTGCAGCTTCTCTGCCCCTCAGGATGCTCCTAAATAAGCACTGGGAAGCCTCTTAGAGCATCTCCATCTTTATTTGTCAATGCTTTCAGGGTTTCAGCACCAAACTCTGCTTTTCTGGGCTGTTTTAAGAGGATTTTTGATACTCATGCAATGTCACTTGGGTCTCTACTAAAGTTCCCATATGAGGGGGACTGAGAGTCAGAAGGAAAATAATAAAATCATGTTTTATTATTATTATTAATAAAGCCATGTTTTATTATCCTGGTTTAAACCACGCAGGACCAATGGCATAATAATAATAAAAATAATAATAATAATCAGGGTTCTGTCTCCACAGAGATCAAGTTCATGGTTTTTCTCCCTGATCAAACCTAAATTCTGCAGTTTCTTAGTAGAACTTCAAGGCTACACTGGAGTTTTTCTTCAGGGCAGCAATAAAACCCATCCACTTTCATATACATATATATATATACATATATATATATATATATATATATATATATATATATATATATATTTCCCCTCTCCTAAACAAAACTCAGTCATGAAATTGGGTCTTTTTAGAGAAAGCAAAAAAGAAAAAAAAAGTTAAATATTTGGTGTTGATGCCTAATTTTCCATCCTGAGGTGCACAGACAATCTGGTTCCTGTAGGTAATGAATTCAAAGCTCATTTTCTGAGTTGTTAACAAGCCTTGATGTTTAATTTCTGAACTAAGGGCTGTCCCTTTGAGCTACTCACCTGAAGGCCACCAATAAAAAAATCCAGATAAAATCATGTCAGAGAACAGAGGGAACTTTTAAATTTGGATTGATGCTGAAGAAATCTCTCTGTAGGCTCCTGTGATACTTGAAAGGGGTGCAATGAATTGTCTCAGTATTTTTACTGCTCGTTATCCATTTCTTAATTAATGGTACTACCTCTTGTGCACTGTTTAAATGTATATTGGTGTATGTTTGTATGTGTGTGTCTTGTTTTGAATTCCTATGTTGTGTCTGCCCAGGAAATAAAAGCTTTGGACTCTGGAGTCTTCAGGGCTGTCATAAATATGGATGTGTAATGATATCAGATAATCAAAACAATGAAATAGCAGCTTGGATTAAAAGAGTAGAATAATTAGGGTTTTAGTGTTATGAATTTGTTTTAGACAACCCAAAAATAGAATCACTTCAGGCTGACAGACCTGACAGTTCCTCAGTCTCACTTAACCCTTCTATAACTCAATATCCCAATTTTCTCCAGCTTTCTGTGATCACTACAGCACCAAGCTGCCAAGGTGACACCTCAAAAATTTATTTTTTTTTTCCCCAGCAAAATTCATGAGCTAAAAATAAATCTGATTATTTTTGCATCAGCAGCACAACAGTTCAAACCTAACTGTGCCTGTTGCCTCCTCTCCAGCTCTTGCCATTTGTAACCTTCACTGTTCTGAGCCAGCAGCTCCTCTCCCACAGGGAAGCAGAGGATGAACTCCTCCCCATCCAATCTGTAATTCTGGGGGTTTTTCTGCTCCCCATCTGCACACACAGAACTGGAACTTCTGCCGTGAACTCGCTCCAACAGGCTTAAAGCAGCTCCCCTCATCAGCTGGAAATTAGGAATGAGGCACTTTTGAAGGAGTTCAGGCCTTTCTTCCTGGCAATAAAGAAGTTGTAGGTGTTGTACACAAAGCATGCAAATATCCCCCATTGCCCCAGCTGTCGTGGATGCCACCAAGGTAATCAATCATGGCCAGGGCTGCTCCTTTCTGTCTGAAATTACAAAAATATCTGAGTGAGCAGTTTGTGTTAAAGCCACAGCAGCTCATTGCCAGAGCCCCAAAGGCTGGGGTTGTTCCCAAGGATCACCAGGGTTATGGACGGATTTAACCCCAAACTGGCACAAAACCAGATCAGAAACACTCCCAGGCCCTTCACCCCACCCAAAGCTGTGTTTGGAATAAACAGCTCAGCTCTCTGCTTTGCTTTCTGTCTGGTTTCTGGCACAGCAGAGGTGTTGGTGCTGTGGCACAGCCCTGCAATCTGCTGTGGAGCCCAAACCCATGGAGAAGGAGGAAGAAGAAGATTGTGACCTGGGATGACACCCTGTGCCCTCCATCTTGCACACTAAAAATCCCCAAACTCAAATTTCCCACCTAAGTGATGCACCTACACCGCTCTCTGTAATCTATTGCACACTTTTGTGATTCTATCTTGAAGTCTGGGAAACTTTCTCCATGGGTGAGGGTCAAAGTCAGAGCTCCCCTGTGGGTCAGGACACCCCAGAGCAGACACAGAAATATTCCCTGTGTGCTCTGGGTTTCCACAATTCCCCTCCTGCCATGGGGAACCCTGAAAATACCACAGTGCTGCTCACCTGTGCAATGACCTTGGGGTGAAGGAGGAAGAAGAAGGAGCATGAAGAAGAAACCCAGGACCATGTGCCCTCCATCTTGCTTCCATCCACAACACACTAAAAATCCCCAAACTTAAATTTCCCACCTAAGTGATACACCTACACTGCTCTCTGTAATCTCTTGCACACTTTTGTGGATTCTTTCTCCATGGGTGAGGGTCAAAGTCAGAGCTCCCCTGTGGGTCAGGACACCCCAGAGCAGACACAGAAATATTCCCAGTGTGCCCTGGGTTTCCACAATTCCCCTCCTGCCATGGGGAGCCCTGAAAATACCACAGTGCTGCTCACCGGTGCAATGACTGAAGGAGGATGAAGGAGGAGGAAGAAGAAACCCAGGACCATGTGCCCTCCATCTTGCTTCCATCCACAACCTACTAAAAACCCCAAAACCTCAATTTCTCGCAAGTGATCCACCTGCACTGCTCTCTGTAATCTATTTCACACTTTTGTGGATTCTTTCTCCATGGATGAGCGTCAAAGTCAGAGCTCCCTGGGGGTCAGGGCACCCCAGAGCAGACACAGAAATATTCCCTGTGTGCCCTGGGTGTCCACAGGTTTCTGCAAGGCTCTGCAGTGTCCTGGCACCGAGAGCTCTACTGGAGCCCTTCCCTCTGTGCCCATGGGCTGCACCTCCTGAGCCACCCCAGGGCTCAGCCAGCAGCTCTGAGCATCTTGTGCAACACAGACTTGCAGGCTCAGGGTCACAGACTGGTTTGGATGAGGACATTTGGAGCTGGGATTTGATGATCTCTAACTCCAGTTTGGTTTTGGAGTCACAGTGTGATCACTGTTACTGATACCCAGCCATTTTCCTCTCTGCAGGGCACAAAATCAGCGTGAGGGGTGAGGGAAACTCAGAGCAAGACAGTGACAAATTGACACCTCTCCATATTAAATAAGAATTACTGGGAGAAAAAGCCCATTTAAATCTTCTTCCTTATTCCAGCACAGCCTAAAGCCTCATCACAGCCTCACATTTATGTACCACCATTGATCCCAGAGTGACAAACAGCCAGGAATTCTCCTGCCACTGAACTGCAGCCAAGTGCAGGCTGCAGAGCAGCTGCCAAGCAGGCAGAGAGTGGCCAGGCAGTGCCGAGGCATCACCCTGGGACGAAGTTCAGAGTGTTTGACCACAAAACTCCCAAAAAACTCACTTCCTTCTCAAACCAGGATAGATCTCCACCAGCACAAACCCATCAGGGATCACCCTGGGATGAACAAGGTCACAGTGTGATTTCCATCAGTATAAACCCATCAGTGATTGCCCTGAGATGAAGAAGTTCACATTGTGATCTCCACCAGCACAAACCCATCAGTGATCACCCTGGGATGAAGAAGCTCACAGTGTGATTTCTGTGAGCTCAAACCCATCAGGGATCACCCTGGCATGAAGAAGCTCACAGTGTGATCTCCATCAGTATAAACCCATTGGTGATTGCCCTGAGATGAAGTTCAGAGCTCAAACCCATCAGTGATCACCCTGGGATGGAGAAGTTCACATTGTGATCTCTGTGAGCTCAAACCCATCAGTGATCACCCTGGGATGAAGCTCACAGTGTGATCTCCATCCATCAGCACAAACTGATCTGGTGATCACCCTGGGATGAAGAAGCTCACAGTGTGATTTCTGTGAGCACAAACCCATCAGGGATCACCCTGGGATGAAGAAGCTCACAGTGTGATTTCTGTGAGCTCAAACCCATCAGTGATCACCCTGAGATGAAGAAGTTCACAGTGTGATTTCCATCAGTATAAACCCATCGGTGATTGCCCTGAGATGAAGAAGTTCACATTGTGATTTCCCCCAGCACAAACCCCTCAGTGATCACTCTGGGATGGAGAAGCTCACATTGTGATCTTTGTGAGCTCAAACCCATCAGTGATCACCCTGGGATGAAGTTCAGAGTGTGATCTCCATGGAGTCAGATTCATCATTCCTTCTTTTTCTGGGAACCCTGCAAATACAAGATGGAGAAGGGGAAAAACGAGACAAGGAGGGGAAAAAAACAAAACCCACCAAAAAACCAAGAGGGAACAAATACAGATTTGAGGCAGCTCAAATCCCTGGTGCCTCCCTTGTGACGCCAGCTGAGCTCTGCCAGGGTGGTGGCACCCAGGGCAAGCAGCCCCAGGCCCCTCTGCAGCGCTGCCATCTGCATGGCAGCCTGGGCACAGCCCAGAGCAGCCTCCCAGGGCTCCAGGCCGGGTTTAACAAGTCCTGATCTCCCGCATTTCTGTGCCTGCACTGCTTTCCTGGGGGGAAATGCTCATTAAAACCATCCACGCTGGGATCCCTCCCTGCTGGGCCGTGGCAGAAGCGGATGAGTTCATCCCTCTCCAGCATATGGCCTGCTTTGGAAGGGGAAATTTCCACTAGAACGGGAGATAAGAGCAGAAATGCAGGTGTTCTGGGGGGCCCTCAGCCCCATTTCCCCAAAGAAAAGCTGGTCCTGGTTCTGCTGGGCAAGTCCAACAGATCCTGACGCAAAGGCAAATTAATGAGAGTGAATTTGAATGAAATTCACCTGGTTTTGCCTCATCATCTGCCTTGCTCTCAGAGCCAACACCACACCCCAGCAGCAGAGGGGTTTTAGGACCAAACCACAAAGGTACAAAGCTCCCACCCCTTTGGCTCTGGGGGTTTCACCAGAGCTGCTCCTTCACCAGCAATTCATCTCGTTTTAAAAAGCACAGATTTCATCCTGAGGCTTGGACAGGAAGGATTCTGCTCCTGCTGTGCCTGCAGAATGCACCCAGAGCTGTGTGCCACAAGCTGCCTCGGGTGTGAGCAGTGCCAGCCCTCCCTGGGCATGTCAAAAACAGCACAAAAAACACCCCAAAGCACCTGGAGACAGCACAGGATCTGTGTTTGGGATCTATTCCCACACCAGGGCTAAGCATGCACCTCCAAACCCTTTATGTCCATTCAAAAGTGGGTGTCCAGCTACTCTGCTAACACAAAATCCTTACATTTTTATTAAATTATTTTGATTTTTAAATCTCTTTAGGGATTTAAATTATTAAAGTTATTAAAATTTTTAAATCTCTTTAGAGCTTTGAGCAATTTGCTGGTTCTCCTGCAGGTGGGCACAGAGCAGTGGAGGGGTTTGCACCCCCACAACACCAAAAGCTGCAATGATTTTTTTCTCCCAGGGTGCTCCCCAAAGGCAACAGGATCAGAGAACGATTTGGTTAAAAATGCAGATGGAATGGCACAGTCCCAGCCGAGGGGAGGTTGTGAAAGCTCCTGCAGATTCAGTCTCATGTTTGATGAGAGCCTAAAACGTTGGGGAAAAAAATGAAGCAATCTGCTCTTGTGCAAAGCCCACCACAAGACTTTCCACAGTGTTGCTCCATTCTTTCTTGGAGCCCAGGTTGGATGTGAATTTTTCTCTGTAAAGTGGATTTTACCCTGCTTCAAATTTTACCCAGAGCCCAAATTGCTTTCTTTGTAGCTGAGAACTTAAAATTCAGATGAATACATTTTTTTCCCCCCTCTCTCCTGCTAGCAGAAGGCAGCATTCCTAAGTGGCAGGAAGTCTTTATTCAGCAGAATATGTCCAATTTTTTAATTCCAGTCCTTATGGGAAATCAAAATTTAAAAACTGCTTAAAAGCAGCTGGCACTGGCCTTGATAAGAAACCCTTTTTACTTTATTAACTGGATTGAATTTTGATTTGCTACAAACATGCCAGTGATGCACGAGCCCGAATCGCTGCTTTCCTGACAGCACAAAACCCTTCCCAGCAAACTGAGCTGCAAGGCAGCCCCAAAACCCAGAGGACTTCATGAGCAGCAGATTTTGGAGAGCACCAGGTGCTCTGAGAACCCCTCCTGCAGCCCCAGAGCCTCCTCCTGCCTGCCTGGGCGCTGATGGCTTTGGCATTGATTGAGTGCCTTTGGCATTGGAGGTGTCCCTGGCCATGGCAGAGATGATTTCTAAGGTCTTTTCCAACCCCAAACCATTCTGAGAGCTGGACACCTCCACCTATGCAGGGCAGGAGGAGGAGGAAGCCCCCCAGGAAGGGGCTGGGGGTGCAGCACCCCCAATCCTGTGCACATTCCATGGGGGTCCTGAACCGCCCAGCTCCAGGGGTCTCTGCCCAGGAGCTGCCATGGGATGAGGGACACCAGGGGATGCAGCCTCTGGCAAAAATACCCATAAAAAACCTGCTACAAACCCACTCCAAACCTGGGCAGATCCAGCATTTCTAGAGCTGAACCATGGAATTAGAGACACCAGGGGGATGCAGCCTCTGGCAAAAATACCCATAAAAAACCTGCTACAAACCCACTCCAAACCTGGGCAGATCCAGCATTTCTAGAGCTGAGCTGAACCATGAAGTAAGAGACACCAGCAGGATACAGCCCCTAGCAAAATATCCTTTAAAAACCTACAAATAAATCCAGGTTCTTCCAAACCTGGGCAGATCCAGAATTTCTAGAGCTGAACCATGGAATCAGAGACACCAGGGGATGCAGCCTCTGGCAAAAATATCCATAAAAAACCTGCTACAAACCCACTCCAAACCTGGGCAGATCCAGCATTTCTAGAGCTGAGTTGAACCATGGAATCAGAGACACCAGGGGGATGCAGCCTCTGGCAAAAATACCCATAAAAAACCTGCTACAAACCCACTCCAAACCTGGGCAGATCCAGCATTTCTAGAGCTGAGTTGAACCATGGAATCAGAGACACCAGGGGATGCAGCCTCTGGCAAAAATACCCATAAAAAACCTGCTACAAACCCACTCCAAACCTGGGCAGATCCAGCATTTCTAGAGCTGAGCTGAACCATGGAGTAAGAGACACCAGCAGGATACAGCCCCTAGCAAAATATCCATTAAAAACCTAAAACCAACCCAGGTTCTTCCAAACCTGGGCAGATCCAGAATTTCTAGAGCTGAACCATGGAGTAAGAGACACCAGCAGGATACAGCCCCTAGCAAAATATCCTTTAAAAACCTACAAATAAATCCAGGTTCTTCCAAACCTGGGCAGATCCAGGATTTCTAGAGCTGAACCATGGAATTAGAGACACCAGGAGGATACAGCCTCTGGCAAAAATACCCATAAAAAACCTGCTACAAACCCACTCCAAACCTGGGCAGATCCAGCATTTCTAGAGCTGAGTTGAACCATGGAATCAGAGACACCAGGGGGATGCAGCCTCTGGCAAAAATATCCATAAAAAACCTGCTACAAACCCACTCCAAACCTGGGCAGATCCAGCATTTCTAGAGCTGAGCTGAACCATGGAGTAAGAGACACCAGCAGGATACAGCCCCTAGCAAAATATCCTTTAAAAACCTACAAATAAATCCAGGTTCTTCCAAACCTGGGCAGATCCAGAATTTCTAGAGCTGAACCATGGAATCAGAGACACCAGGGGATGCAGCCTCTGGCAAAAATATCCATAAAAAACCTGCTACAAACCCACTCCAAACCTGGGCAGATCCAGCATTTCTAGAGCTGAGCTGAACCATGGAATTAGAGACACCAGGAGGATACAGCCCCTAGCAAAATATCCTTTAAAAACCTACAAATAAATCCAGGTTCTTCCAAACCTGGGCAGATCCAGCATTTCTAGAGCTGAACCATGGAATTAGAGACACCAGGGGGATACAGCCTCTGGCAAAATATCCATAAAAAACTTAAAACAAACCCAGGTTCTTCCAAATCTGGGCAGATCCAGCACAGGATCTAGAGATTTCTAGATTCAGATTTCTAGAGCTGAGCTGAACCAGGCCATGGGGCAAGAGACATCAGCAGGATGCAGCATCTAGCAAAATATCCATAAAAAACCTACAACAAACCAAGGTTCTTCCAAACCTGGGCAGATCCAGAATTTCTAGAGCTGAACCATGGAATAAGAGATGCCAGGAGGATACAGCCCCTAGCAAAATATCCTGAAAAAATCCACAATAAACCCAGGTTCTTCCAAACCTGGGCAGATCCAGAATTTCTAGAGCTGAGCTGAACCAGGCCACAAAATATGAGATACAGCCCCTAGCAAAATATCCATTAAAAGCCTACAACAAACCCAGGTTCTTCCAAAGCTGGGCAGATCCAGCACAGATCTAGAGATTTGTAGATTCACAGATTTCCAGAGCTGAGCTGAACCAGGCCATGGAATAAGAGACAGCAGCACTGTGCTCCAGCAATCTGCACCAGGAATGATAACAGGAATCCCAGCTGGATTTAGGAGCTCAGGACAGGAAGGTTCCCCAGCAGAGCACAGGGGGTTTCATTCTCTGCCAGCAGAGAAATAAAGACAGCAGGGGAGGAAGCAGGAGCTCAACAGGGCCAGAGAAAGGGACTCTGATATTTTAAGGCATTCACCTTTAGGTTATGAGCAGCTTATCTCAGGCTGCTCCATCTGTGGTCTCCTTGGGAACAGAGGCAGACAATAAATCAGATGTGCCAGCTTTTATCAGAAGTTCCAAGCAGCCAAAACCCATCAGCTCCTGCCCCAGTGCCAAATGGGCTCTGCAGGGCCTGGAGTCACTCCTGAGGCACACAGCACATTAAACCCCACGTGAGAAACACCACTGGAAACTCCAAATTATGCTCACATTGCTGCTCCTCCTTGCTCTGTCCTCCTGCAGCCATGGGCTCTGTCAGAACCTTCAGAAAAAGGGGAAAAAAACCAAAATCAACCTGGCATCTTGTGGGCACACATCAGGGCAGCATCTGCATATTGTGCCCAGTCAGCCACGAAAATAAACCAACCCACTCTGCTCATAGTCTGGGGCATGGGAGAGATTATTCTTGTTTTAGTCTGAGCAGGGAGGGGGAGAAAAAAGCAATGTATGGGTAGAGTGGTGGTAGGAATAAAAACAGCTTGAGGAAAGGCAGCAATTCAGTGCATGAATATTCTCAGAGTGCAGAAATCCTGCCAGACACAGGGGGAAAAAATCCAGACATTTCACATGTCAGGAATAAAACCATCCCCACCAAAAAAAAAAAAAAAATAGTCATGAAAACTTGTTTTTAAACTGGTGAAAATTTCCCGACCAGTTCCAAAATGTTTTGCTGGTTTTGCATGAGCAGAAGGATGCCAGGCAGGAATGGTGGGGACAAACCTCAGTGACAGGGGTCTGGCCAGGGAAAAGCACCAGCAGAGACACCAGGGAGTCCCATTTGTCCCCAAATCCCCACCCTGGGGCATCAGACACGGCTGGGGTTGGGAGCTGGGCTGGCAGCAATGGGAACAGGGCTGGGGGCAGAGGCAAGGCCTGGCACAGCTCTGCCCATGGCCCTGCAGAGGGAAATGTCACCTTTTCCAAATGTCACCTTTTCCAAGGGGAAATGTCACCTTTTCAAAGGGAAATGTCACCTTTTCCAAGGAGAAATGTCACCGTTTCCAAGGGGAAATGTCACCTTTTCCAAGGGGAAATGTCACCTTCTCCAAGGGGAAATGTCACCTTCTCCAAGGAGAAATGTCACCTTTTCCAAGAGGAAATGTCACCTTCTCCAAGAGGAAATGTCACCTTTTCCAAAGGAAATGTCACCTTTTCCAAGGGGAAATGTCACCTTTTCCAAAGGAAATGTCACCTTTTCCAAGGGGAAATGTCACCTTCTCCAAATGTCACCTTCTCCAAGGGGAAATGTCACCTTTTCCAAGGAGAAATGTCACCTTTTCAAAGGAGAAATGTCACCTTTTCCAAGGGGAAATGTCACCTTTTCCAAAGGAAATGTCACCTTCTCCAAGAGGAAATGTCACCTTTTCCAAGGAGAAATGTCACCTTCTCCAAAGGGAAATGTCACCTTTTCCAAAGGAAATGTCACCTTTTCCAAGAGGAACAGCCCCCCTCTCCCCTGAAGGCTGTGAATGCCTCACTCAATAACAACCCCAAAGTGCAGCAGGTTCCAGAGGCCTGGCCCCGTGCTGGCCCCTGGGATTGTCCCTGCCCCTGGTGGGCGCCCCTGGCTGGCACAGACCCCTCGGGCAGAGCCTGAGCCCACCTGAGCCTGACCTGAGACAGAAATGGTGCCCCCCTGCCCATCCCTGCTGGCCCCAAACTGCCCCCAGTTGGACCCTTTCCCCCCAGTTGTCCCTGTGCCCCCCAGTTCTCCCCGTCCCCCCCATTTGTCCCCGTGTCCCCCAGTTATCCCTGTGTCCCCCCCAGTTGTCCCTGTCCCCCCCAACTGTTCCCGTGTCCCCCAATTCTCCCCATATCCCCCCAGTTGTCCCTGTCCCCCCGAGCTGTCCCCGTGTCCCCAGTTCTCCCCGTGTCCCCCCCAGTTCTCCCCGCGTCCCCCCCAGTGTCCCCCAATTCTCTCTGTCCCCTGAAGGCTGTGAATGCCTCACTCAATAAAAAACCCCAAAGTGAAGCAGGTTACAGAGCTGTCCCCATGTCCCCTTCAGTTGCCCCTGCACCTCCAATTCTCCCCGTGTCCCCAGCTGTCCCCGTGTCCCCAATTGTCCCTGTCCCCCCCAATTCCCCGTGTCCCCACAATTCTCCCTGTCCTCCAAGTCTCTCCCTGTGCCCCCAAGTTGACCCCATGTCCCCCCCAATTCTCCCTGTCCCCCCAGCCCGCTGTCCCCGTGTCCCTCAATTCTCCCCCTGTCCCCCCCAATTCTCCCTGTCCCCCCCAATTCTCTCCCTGTCCCCCAGTTCTCCCCCTGTCCCCCACAATTCTCTCCCTGTCCCCCTCCAATTCTCTCCCTGTCCCCCAGTTCTCTCCCTGTCCCCCCCGTTGTCCCCGTGTCCCCCCCGTGTCCCCAGCCCAGCGCAGCCGGGCCCGCAGCGCCCCCTCCCGGCCGTGCTGGGCGCCGCAGCCTCGTTGGAGCCGCCTTGAATTTTCTTTTTTTTTTTAATTTTCCTTTGTTTCCCTTCGTTTCCGGCGGGTTTTGTTTGCTCTGGGGCGGGGGGTGCGTATTTTTTCCTACGAGGTGTGGTACAAGCAGGGCCGGGTCCCAGTTCCAGTCTAATTTCTGCACAAAACACAGCCCCGGCCTCTGATGCTGCTCCCATCAGTCAGGGCAGTTTGGGACTTCCATCCTCCTTTTTTTCCCTGAATTGCAGATCAAACCTTTCTGAAGTCATTCCCCATTACTGAACTAGAAAATCAGGAGGAAAATAATCGGCAGAGCACCAGAAATGGATCGTTTAAAGCCTTTGCTGAAGTTTTCTGGTTGGTATTTTCATTGAGTTTACAAAGCTTTTGGCAGCTGTGTTTGAACTTTGCGGCTGTTTGAACTTTGTGGCTGAAAATCCTTCACCAAAACAGATTCAAAACACTCTAAAAATGCCATTATCTGCCCATCACTGTCCAAACTGAGACAACCCCTGGAGAACCCAACCTCTGGAATTTGGTTTCCCATTGGCAAAGCTCTGCTCCTGCATTTGTGCTGGAGCTCAGTGGATGCTTGCAGGCCTGTTTTCCTGCAGAAGGGGATAAAAGGTAATAAAAAGCCATTTAAATGCAATGAAAGAGCTCCTTTCCTACCTGGGTCTGTAAAAAAAAAGGAAGGAACAGCTCTTGAGGGGTGACCCAGGGGAAGGAAGGGCCTTCAGCAGAGACAACCACGAGCACCCCAAAGCAGCATTCAGAATTGAACAGGATTTAAATCTGCACCTCTCTGAGACCTCAGGACCTCGTGGGCTGCACTCCCTCCCTCCAGGCAGCCCCACAGAGCAGAATTGAGCTGATTTCCTCTGATTCCCTCCCTGAAACGAGGCAAAACCAGGCAAATGAGGGCAAGGATGAGATTTTCAGAGGCAGCTCCTGTTCATTACCACTTAGGGAGCTTTAAACGTTTCCCAGCAGTGCCACTGCTGCTCTCTCTCTGTCTCTCTGCTGCTCCACTCCTCTCCGAGCTGAAGTCCAAGACAAAACAACAATAAAATCCTACACGGAGCCTAACACGGGCTCCCAGCAGTGCACACTTTGCTGGGACTTATTAACCAGCTCCCAGCTTGTTCCCTGCATAATCGGTTTGCACTTCAAAGCCTCTGCCAGCAGACAGAGCTAAACGATGGTGTTCAGCTCAATCATGCATAAAATGAATTAGTTTGGGGGCAGGACGGTGGATATTGGTTGTCAAAAGTTGGGATGTTTAACACTGGATGGGGTTGCTGAGGGGCTCTGGGGAGCTTTAACTTCCCAAGCAAGTCCTGGAGCTCTGATATTCGGGATGTGGCTTTTGAGGAGGGGTGGGTGGGAAGGGAAGGGGTGGCTCCGTGCAGGGAATGGGTCAGGAATGGCAGAATTATCCCTGGAGGAGCAGAAGGCTGTGCTGGCTCCAGATGGAGGCAGAGGGGTTGATCCCACACTTGGATAAATGCACGTTTGCAAAATTATACACAGATTGGGTCAAATACCAACAGGATGCTGCAGAAAACCCCCAGCATTATAAAATTATAGAATTCCAGGGTGGTTTGGGTTGGAAGAGACCTTAAAGCCCATCCAGTTCCTCCCCCTGCCAAGGGCAGGGACTGCTCCCATTGTCCCAGATCGTCCAGCCTGGCCTTGGGCACTGCCAGGGATGGGGCAGCCACAGCTTCTCTGGGCAAGCTTTAATTCCTTTAATAATTTAAAAATCATTATATAATTATTATAAATTAAATAAAAATTAGTATATAATAATTATAAATCATTATATAATTATATAATTATAATAATTTTAAGTTATTGTATATTATAATATATAATATTATATAAAATAATATATATAGTATAATGTTATATATAATATATAATATTATATATTGTATATTGTATATTACATGTGATATATATAATTTTTTATTATAATATAATTATATTTATATATATTATATATTTTTATAATATATTTTTCTGTATTATAATTATAATATTTTTATATTATTATATTTATATTTTTATTATTTTTATTATAATTTTTATATATTATAATATATATAAATTATATATGTTATAATTATATTATGATTATTATATAATTCTTTTTTTTAAAAGGCAGATAATTCCTTTGAATTCCCCCCAAAGAGCTGCTCTGCACCTCCAGCTGTGGCTGAGACATCTGGCAAAGGCGTCTGGAGGCCAAGGTTCCCAAGAGGTGACCAGAGGAGCCCTCAGCCTGGATCCCTTTTTCCAGGAGGGAAAACAGCATCTGGCTCATCCCCCAGCACAGGTCACTCCAGGGAACGACCCCTTGTCCCCAGCATCTCTGGTTTCCTCCAGGGATAATCCTGTCCCAATTAGCTTTTGAGGATTTAAGAATTAATTTAATTATTTTTTATGAGGCAAACGATCACGGCCCCCGGAGCTGGGGGGCACCGGGGCTGCTGGAGCCTCTCTGGGCTTTAGCAGAGATTTTCACATCTCATCTTAATCCAACACTGAGCTGTAAATGTGCCCCTCACTGGGGCAGGGCAGGCTCTCACCTCGGTGTGACAACAGCAGAGCTTCATTCAGCCCCAGGGTGCGAGTTGATGCCCTGGATGGGATTTGATGCTCTGGATGGGATTTGATGCCCTGGATGGGTGGGAATTGATGCCCTGGATGGGATTTGATGCCCTGGATGGGATTTGATGCTCTGGGTGGGTGGGATTTGATGCTCTGGATGGGTGGGAATTGATGCTCTGGGTGGATGGGATTTGATGCTCTGGATGGGTGGGAATTGATGCTCTGGGTGGATGGGATTTGATGCCCTGGGTGGATGGGATTTGATGCCCTGGATGGGATTTGATGCCCTGGATGGGTGGGAATTGATGCCCTGGATGGGATTTGATGCCCTGGATGGGATTTGATGCCCTGGATGGGATTTGATGCCCTGGATGGGTGGGAATTGATGCCCTGGGTGGATGGGATTTGATGCTGCCCTGGATGGGATTTGATGCCCTGGGTGGGATTTGATGCCCTGGGTGGGTGGGAATTGATGCTGCCCTGGATGGGATTTGATGCCCTGGATGGGTGGGATTTGATGCCCTGGATGGGATTTGATGCCCTGGATAGGATTTGATGCCCTGGATGGGTGGGATTTGATGCCCTGGATGGGTGGATTTGATGCCCTGGATGGATGGGATTTGATGCCCTGGATGGATGGGATTTGATGCCCTGGGTGGATGGGATTTGATGCCCTGGATGGGTGGATTTGATGCCCTGGATGGGATTTGATGCCCTGGATGGGATTTGATGCCCTGGATGGGTGGATTTGATGCCCTGGGTGGGTGGGAATTGATGCCCTGGATGGATGGGATTTGATGCCCTGGATGGGTGGGAATTGTCTGTGAGGAAGGGCAGCAGCTCCAGGAGCTGTCCCAGGCTCGCGGCTGAGCTCGAGGTTCCCCAGAGGAGCCCAGCCCGGCTGAGCTGCAGGGACAGACCCGTGCAGGCTCCAAAATGCCATTTTTCTGCCACACAGGGCAGCAATTCCATCTCGCAGCAGCGCTGAACACACCCTGCTGCCTCTCAGATGTGCTGTGAAACGCGCATGGAAATCGCTCAGAGAGATGCTCGGCAATTAACACCGAGAGATGCTCGGCAATTAACACCGAGCACAGACAAAGCCATTGTCTGGCGGTGTTAAACGATTTTTTTGGAGGCACAAAACCGACTGCCACAGCCTGATCCAGCCTCTGGCTAAAAGAATCCTCTCTGTCTATGATCTGCCTGGAAAATAGGGGTTGCACTCCCCTTGGTTCAGCGTTATCAGGCACTTAAAATCTGATTTTAACGACCCCAGCCGGGTGGTTAAAATCAGATTTTGAGGAGGATTCAGCACTCCCGTTCCGTGCTGCTGGAATTTCTCGGTGGACAGTGAGGATGAGGTGGAAGGATTTGCTTTTATCAGAGCTCTTTGCCATCCAAGCCACCGCTCCCTCTTCTCCCAGCTGAGAATCCCTGCTCTGCAAGAGGCTCCTCGGAGAATCTGCTTCGTGATAAAATACCCAAAGGAAATCAGACCTTCGGCTTCACAGGAGAAGTTAGAAATGGAGATGAGAGGTTCATTCCGCCGATGGGAGCTTTAAATCAGATTTCCCTCAGAGCTGAGCACTGGAGCACACCCGAGCTGGGCCATCCCCCGTTCCACCAACGCGAGTGGGAATTACCCCAAACTCCAGAGCCCGCTCAGCATCCCAGAGCACGGGAATGGTGTCCGGGGGGATTCAGAGCACCCAGGGCAGGGCAGAGCTCGGGGCCGGGCAGAATCCATCCCCAGAGCTGCTCCCACACGGCCCTAAGCCCTTTGTCCCACAGGGTCCCGTCCCTTTCCTTTCCCCAGGCCTGCTCCTACACATTCCTGCCCCTGATCCCACAGGTTCCTGCCCTTGATCCCACAGGTTCCTGCCCCTGATCCCACAGGTTCCTGCCCTTGATCCCACAGGTTCCTGCCCCTGATCCCACAGGTTCCTGCCCTTGATCCCACAGGTTCCTGCCCTTGATCCCAGAGGTTCCCAACCCTTTTCCTTCCCCAGGGCTGGTCCCACACGTTTCTGCCCTTAACCCCACATGTTCCTGCCCTTTTCCTTTCCCTTGGGCTGGTCCCACATGTTCCTGACCTTGACCCTACAGGTTCCCAACCCTTTCCCTTTCCCCAGAGCTGGTCCCACACGTTTCTGCCCTTAACCCCACATGTTCCTGCCCTTAACCCCACATGTTCCTGTCCCTTTCCTTCCTCCAAGGCTGATCCCACATGTTCCCAACCCTTTCCCTTCCCCAGGGCTGATCCCACATGCTCCAAACCCATTTTCTTTGTCCAGAGCTGGTCCCACATGTTCCTTCCCCTGACCCCACAGGTTCCTGTCCCTTCCCTTTCCCCAGGGCTGGTTCCACAGGTTCCTGACCCCTTTTCCTTCCCTAGACCTGCTCCCACATGTTCCTAACCCTTTCCCTTTCCCTAGGGTTGGTCCCACACGTTTCTGCCCTTAACCCCACAGGTTCCTGACCCCTTTCCTTTCCTCAGGGCTGCTCCCACACGTTCCTAACCCATTTTCTGTCCCCAGGGCTGGTCCCACACATTCCTAACCCCT
The DNA here is from genome assembly GCF_051311805.1 of Agelaius phoeniceus. Taxonomy (NCBI): domain Eukaryota; kingdom Metazoa; phylum Chordata; class Aves; order Passeriformes; family Icteridae; genus Agelaius; species Agelaius phoeniceus. Next base: position 3,717,212 of record NC_135289.1, on the reverse strand, counting down.
TCCCCAGGGCTGCTCCCACATGTTCCTAAACCTTCCCCTTTCCCCAGGGCTGCTCCCACATGTTCCTAACCCTTCCCCTTTCCCCAGGGCTGGTCCCACATGTTCCTAAACCTTCCCCTTTCCCCAGGGCTGGTCCCCACAGGTTCCTGTCCCTGTCCCTGTCCCCAGCTGGCCCAGCCCTCCCCGCAGGACTCTCTGTGCCCTCGCTGTACTTTGTCACCTTCTGCTCAGACACCTCAGCCTGGCAGGGGATTAAGGAGCATTAACTGCCCTGCCAGGCAGCCCAGATGGGAGCAGATTGAGGATTAACTCCTCTGTTCTCCCCAGGGACAGGCAGGGGGGTGGATGGGAGCAGGGAAGGGCTCCTTGGAGCCCTTAATTTGGATCCAATTATTTGGATTTTAACTCCTGGCGTCCTTAATTTGGATCCAATAATTTGGATTTTAACTCCTGGTGCCCATTTCCAAACAAAAGCTTGGTACAGCGGCTTGGGGGATCAGGGGAGGGGTTTTCAGTAGGGGTCACCTGTCCCCAAAACCACTGGTGCTCTCCAGTTTGGCTGTGTTTTCTCTGGGATGGAGCCTCAAAGAGGGGAGAACAGCCTCTCATAACCGAGCCTTGAACTTTGCCTGGCAGGGTGAGCCCAGATTCTGCAGAGGAATCCCCAGTCCCCATTTCCCCAACTCCAGTCCCCATTTCCCCACATTTCACCATCCCCAGTCCCCATTTCCCCACCGTTCACCATCCCCAATCCCCATTTCCCCACATTTCACCATCCCCAATCCCCATCTCCCCACCTTTCACCATCCCCAATCCCCATTTCCCCACCATTCACCATCCCCAATCCCCATTTCCCCACCATTCACCATCCCCAATCCCCATTTCCCATTTCCCCACCATTCACCATCCCCAGTCCCCATTTCCCATTTCCCCACCACTGACCATCCCCATTTCCCATTTCCCCACCACTGACCATCCCCAATCCCCATTTCCCCACCTTTCACCATCCCCAATCCGCTGCTCCTCTCCTCTCCCAGCCCTGATGCTGCCTCTGCTGCCTGCAGGGTGATGGGGTTGGAATAACCACGGAATTCCCATCAGGGAAGGAGGGGAAGGGGAGGCAGAGCAGAGCTGGGGTCAGTCACGGTGTCAGGAGAATTAACCCACAAACAGCAGAGGTTTGTGCCCAAAAAGGAGACAGAGGAGTCCTTTGGCTTTATTCCAATAAAGGCAGAGGCTATGGGGCATTCCCCTGGGGTCTCTCACATTTTTGGAGGATGCAGCCTCCTTTTTATCCCAATTTCCCTCTCTCTTTCCCCATTTCTGAGGTACCTGAAAGGTTCAGACTTCCCAAAACACCTGAAACCAGAGATTCCCCTCTAATGTACAACCCTCCCTTTGCATTTTTAATTCTTACAGAATTTAGGGGTTTTTCCCCATTGGCTGAGGTACCTGAGAGGTTCAGACTTCCCAAAATGCCTGATCCCAAACATTTCCCTCAAATTTATAACCCTGCCTTTTGGTTTTTAATTCTTATGGAATTTAGGGGTTTTTCCCCATTGGCTGAGGTACCTGAGAGGTTCAGACTCCCTGATATGCCTGATCCCAAAGATTGCCCTCTAATGTACAACCCTCCCTTTTCATTTTTAATTCTTAATGGAATTTAAGGTTTTCCCCCATTGTTTCTTTCATCTCTCAATGATAAAAAAATCACAAACCAACCCATCACAACCAAACAAATCACAAACCAACCCATCTCTCCGGGCTGTAGGGCCTGAAAAATCTCGTGTACAAATCAGATTTTCACTAAAACTGAACATCTATAACCATCTACAAATCAGATTTTCACTAAAAATCTCATGTACAAATCAGATTTTCACTGAAAGTGAACATCTCGTGTACAAATCAGATTTTCACTGATACTGAACATCTCTGAACATCTACAAATCAGATTTTCACTAAAAATCTCATGCACAAATCAGATTTTCACTCAAAGTGAACATCTCATGTACAAATCAGATTTTCACTGAACATCTCATGTACAAATCAGATTTTCACTGAAAATGAACATCTCTGAACATCTACAAATCAGATTTTCACTAAAAATCTCATGCACAAATCAGATTTTCACTGAAAGTGAACATCTCATGTACAAATCAGATTTTCACTGAAAATCTCATGCACAAATCAGATTTTCACTGAACATCTCATGTACAAATCAGATTTTCACTGAAAATGAACATCTCTGAACATCAGCAAATCAGATTTTCACTAAAAATCTCATGCACAAATCAGATTTTCACTGAAAATCTCATGCACAAATCAGATTTTCACTCAAAGTGAACATCTCGTGCACCAATCAGATTTTCACTGCCTATTTTTGTACCTGCCAGGGTACACAGGGCTGGGACAGGCCTGGCTGCCCTCCTTGAGTTGAAAAGCCAAAGGGATGTGCAGTTTCCTGCTGCTTTTGAGGACAATTTCTCTTTCCCTTTGTATTTACCTGCAATTTCCAGGTCCTAAACAGCTTTTCCAGCCTGGCCACTGTACCTGGCTGGGAATTCTGGCCCAGGTGAATTCTCCTTTCCCCTCTGTCTGTCCACACACAGCAGAGGACAGGAAAAAGCCATTTATTTCCAGCCTTGAAATGTAATTTTGGTTGTTGCTCTCTTTTTTTTTTCCATTATTGATTTTAAGGTTGTAAAGCTGTGTCTGGTTTTTAAATGCTAATGATGGTAACAGGGAAAGGAGATGAGGGAGCAGGGGAGGAAATTGAAGCATTTCACAGCTACCAAAGTCTTTAAACATCCCTGGCCACACGAGGAAACCAACAGGGAGAGCTTAAGGATGATAAACAAGTAATTTGCTATCTTGAACTCCTGGAGCTTCAATTTTACCTCTGGCAGTTGCCTCTCTTTAGGCAGGTTTCCACTCATGTGGGGCAAAATGAAAATATCCAACAAAACAAGAAGGAAAAGGTGAAGTCTGATGGAGTTATTATTATTTTTTTTTAATTATTTTTTTAAATGGAGTTGTATTTATTGTCAGCTGCAAGGACAGCCTGGGATTGGATTTTATTATTATTATTATTATTAATTTATTATCAGCTGCAAGGACAGCCTGGGATATTAATTATTATTATTATTGTTATTGTTATATTTATTATTATATTTATTATTATTATTTTATGGAGTTGTATTTATTATCAGCTGCAAGGACAGCCTGGGATTGGATTATTATTATTATTATTATTGTTATTATTATTATTTTATGGAGTTGTATTTATTATCAGCTGCAAGGACAGCCTAGGATTGGATTATTATTATTATTATTATTATTATTATTATTATTATTATTATTATTATTATTATTATTATTATTATTATTATTATTATTATTATTATTTTATGGAGTTGTATTTATTATCAGCTGCAAGGACAGCCTGGGATTGGATTTGTTTTATTCAACAAGAAGATCCTGATGTTCAGTGGAGTTTGGGCTCCAAACCCCACTGCTGTGGGGTCAGTGGGGTCTCTGTGGGTTCCACCTGTGATTTTGGGGGTGATCTGGGGAGATTTTGGGGTGTTTGGGTGGTCTGGGCTGTCCCAAACATCAGGAAGAGCAGGCAGGATGAGGGGAGGGATGTTTTAAACCCCCAGCTCAGCTGATGTTCAAGGCAACATTTTGGGCCCCCATCCTTTAAAATGCAATTTTTGGCACAAGCCCTGCCAGCTTTTGTTGCTCTTCTTGCCAATTTTCACAGCTTCCCATGGATTTTCCATGAAAATTCTTCTGCCCAGCAGGCCCCGCTCTGGGGCACTCCCCATGTGCTCAGCATAAATTTATTTATGCTCTCTAATATATTAATAAGGAGCAGGGGTTTTAATTAAGTGGAAAAAACCCAAATCTGAATGAGGGAGCGGGGTGAGGCTGGAAAAGGTGAGGTTGAAAAAGGTTTCACTTCTGGCTTTAAATGCTAGAAGCTCCTCTTCAGTCCCAGGTGAATATTTAGAAGCAATTTGACATTTTTGGGGCATTTCCTGAGGTTTTAGGATGGAACAGGACTGGTTTGAATCCTTTTAGACCCCCCAAATCTCACATTCCTTGGTTCATGAAATTTGTCCCCCCCCCAGACAGATCCCACAAAGCGATTTCCTGACTTCACAAACATTGCAAGCCACAAACAAAAATGAGAATTCCATCAAGATTTCAGCATCCAAATTGTCCAAATTCGAGTGGGAAAAAAAGGACAAAAGACAGGTCAACAGCAAGAGTGAGTTGGGCTTTGAAGATTCAGCAGTTTATGTTTGCAGGAGGTGGAGGGGGAGCCCATCCATGGCTTCATTTTGACAGAAATTGGCATTTAATAGAACAGGAGATAGCAGGAATTCCCAGCCCTCATTACTGCCCTCAGCCTTCCCAAGGAGACAAGCCCAGGATAGTTGCAACACCATTAATTTTATGGCATCTGAAGCAGCAGAAAATGACCAAATCTGGCTTTTCCTGACCTGAACCACAGAAAACATTTCAGTGATTAAATGCTAAAGGCAGCCCAAGCCTTCTCCGTGCTGTCAGCAATAAAATTTAACAGCATCACACACCACAAATGAAATATTTGTGTTGAGAAGGCGGCCAGGGCAGCACATAAACCCGAGCCAGCAGATTTTATTTATTTAACCAGCAAGCTGCCTACAGAACAAAGTCACCAGGTGCTGTGCCAAGTGATTTAGCAATCCCAAAACCCCTGCCTGTGCTGCCCACAATGAGCTCAGGCTGCCAGCTGAGCAGGAGCAGCATTTTCTGTGCTGTGCTGGGACCTAGAGCTGCAAAAATGAGAGTACAATGCACTGTGGTTGAGTTTGTGAGGGTCCCCAGGATGAGGGGAGAGATGAGAATTTGATTTCATGTTCTTAGAAGGCTGATTTGTTATTATGTATTTTTAATATTATATTTTAATTTTATTTTCTATTCTTTTTATATTATTTTAATTTTATATTATTTATATGTTATATTATTTATATATTATTTATATATTATATTATAATATATTATACTATATTATATATTATATTATACTATATTATATTATATATTATATTATACTATATTATACTATACTATATTATATTATACGATATTATACTATATTATACTATATTATACTATATTATATTATGCTATACTAAAACTATACTTAAGAAAGAGAAGGATACAGACAGAAGGTTTAACAAGAACGAAAATAATGAAAATAATGGAATAGAAAATAATGGAGATTATAATATATATATATATAATATATATAATATATATTATATAATATTATATATAATATATAATATTATATAAACAATATATATAATATAATATATATAATAATATAATATATATAATATATATTATATATATGTAATTATATATATTATATAACTCGTGACTGACTCCTCAGAGTCTGACACAGCTGGACTGTGATTGGTCATTAATTAAAAACAATTCACATGAAACCAATCAAACACTCACCTGTTGGATAAACAATCTCCAACAACATTCCAAAGCAGCCAAACACAGCAGAAGCAAATCAATAATTATTGGTTTCATTTCCCTCTGAGGCTTCTCAGCTTCCCAGGAGAAGAAAACCTGGCCAGGAGATTTTTGCAGGAAATGTGACAGTGACACATTGTTACCCTGAAAAACCAAATTTAGGAGCCTGGAAATGCAGTGCTGGGGGCCCTGAGCCTCTCCCAGGGGTCAGGGAGGGCTCCCAGTAATTTTTAATTTTTCCCCCATTGCAGGGCTCAACCCTGCAAATTCCTGTAAATTCCAGGCTGGAATTTACCCCAACCCTGCCCAGGGGCTCTCCCTGGACATCCAAAATGCATGGCCCAAAACCTGCAGGGATTTTCCTCATCCCACAGCTCCCCCAGCCCCTGCTCCCAGGGGGGAACAGCCCAGGCTGGAACAATCCCTCAGGCAGGAATTCCATGCTGGAAATGCCAGCCCTGGTGGTGCTGAAGCCCAGGAGCTGCTGCTGGTGCCTCAGAATGTTCAGCAAACCCACAAAAGAAAATGAGTTTATTTTCCATTCCATCTGCTCAAAAAGGAAAACAAAAAAAAATTTCTTTCCTGTGGTGACATCTCTCCCCGTAAAGAAAATTGAATTTTCAAGTTCCAAGGGGGTGGTTTAGTTGGGAATTAGCTTCATTTTCCTCTAAACAAACAAACAACAAAAAATTAGCTCAGCTTTCTTTTCCCTTGGAAAAGAATTCTCCTTGTAACTAAACTCAGGAAAATCTGGAGTAAAAGCTCTGACTGCAAGGGAATTGCTCCCAAACCAAAATCCTGCCAGAAAAAAAAAACCAAAAAAAAACCTCAAAAACTTTGCCCTCAAAACCCTCTCAGTGTTTCCTCCTCTCTTAAGGTTCTGCCCTTCCATCTCAGCTTTTCTCTGCTTTGTAAGGTTGGGTTTTTTTTCCCACACTGCCCTCTATTAATCTCGCTGAAAATCAGACAGCTGATCCCAACCACAGAAAATCAAATTATCCACCAAAGCCCTTCCCATGCACAGCACCTCCACCAGGCACCCTCTGATAGGTGCTTTACATCCACAGGGCCTCATAAGGACGAATCTCTTTTAATTAGACACAAACTGAGCTCATTTAGGGTTATTAGAGGTGATCTGCAAATTTATTCAGCAAATAACAGATTTTGTACAGGGAATTTCCATGGGATAGCAGAGCCGTGTCCAGCACACGCCAGGTGGGATAAAAGCCACACCAGGTGATTTTTGGATCATTTTGGATTTTTGGATCATCTTTTCCTCACAGAGAAAGGGAAAAAAGGGCTGAAAATAGATGAATTTCACTTCTTCTTGCCATAATTTAGAAACCAGCAGGGAAAACAAAGGATGGATGTTGCCAAACAGAAGTGGAATTGTGTGGGCAGAAGGGAGGGTGAGGAGATGCCCAAATTCTCAGGAAGGTGAAATCCAGGAGCCTTTCAGCTCCACACTCACCTGGATTTTTCCCCACTGGAAAAAAAATAATAAATCCCCATTTCCCCACTGGAGAAGGAAAAAAAAATCCAAATTTTTTACACCATTTTCCCTCATCCCACTGTCCAGCCCCTTTCCCTCAGCTCCCAGCCAGCCTTGCACAAAACCTGGGACATCTCCAGCTCCTTTCTCCCCACCAATTTTGTCTTTTCCAAGGATTTTTTCCCCAGGTTTAAAAAAAAAAACCCAGGATTTTTTTCCAGGTTTTGGGGGGAAAAGGATTTTTTTTTTCCAGGTTTTAGAATTTGGTTTTTGGATTTTTTTTTTCCAGGTTTTGGAAAAAAATGGGGTAAATTTTGGCGACCTGTGGCTGGGCAGAACCTCACTCCCCATTTTTGGGGTGATTTTGTGCCAGATGGAGGAAAACAACAGAATTTAGGCTTCTGCTGTGTCTCAGGGACAATCCCCATCTGCTGGAATCTGAAATCCAGGGAATTCTCAGAACTTTGGGCCTGTAAACCAAAGCTCAGAATTAAACACAGGATTTGATCTAAGACTTTGAAAAAAGCTTCCAAACTTAGGTATTAGAAGCAAGAATGTGGATTTATAGTTTAAAACAGAAACACGTTAAATTTAGAAGAAGAAGGTTTAGAGTTTTGGAGTTTGAGATATAAAAAAATAAAAATAATTATAAAAAGTTTAGAATACAGTACTATAGGTTTGTGTGTCATAACATGATTAACTGAGAAAACTTACATTATAACATAAATCCATACAACTAAATATTTTAAAATTGAATATTTAAAGATGAAATTAAAAATTAAATTTAAAAATTAAAAATAATTAAAGATTACATTAAAAATTAAAGCATAAATATCCTTATTAACAATGTTTTATTAGTCAATAAATCCTTAAAAGGCCTTACAACTAAGGATCTTGGGACCTCCTGAACCACACAATAAAAATGTGAACCAAACTCACCCTTCCCATCTACGTAGAAAATTTAAGAAATAAATCACATCATCTAAAAAAAAAAAAAATATCAAAATTCCCATCTTTAACCCATTCAAATTCCTCCCAAAATCTCCATTCCCTGGGAGGGACCTGGCAGGGTAAAAAATCCAGCTGGGGGACACCGGGAGGGACTTGGCAGGGGTAAAACCCAGCTTAGGGACATCAGGAAGGACCTGGCAGGGGTAAAACCCAGCCTGGGGACACTGAGAGGGTCCTGGCAGGGGTAAAACCCAACCAGGGGACATCAGGAGGGTCCTGGCAGGGATAAAACCCAGCTTGGGGACATCAGGAGGGTCCTGGCAGGGATAAAACCCAGCCTGGGGACAGAGCTCACACACGGGGACATTGGGGAGGGACCTGGCAGGGATAAAACCCAGCCTGGGGACATCAGGAGGGTCCTGGCAGGGATAAAACCCAGCTTGGGGACATCAGGAAGGACCTGGCAGGGCTAAAACTCAGCCTGGGGACACCAGGAGGGTCCTGGCAGGGGCAAAACCCAGCCTGGGGACATCAGGAGGGTCCTGGCAGGGATAAAACCCAGCCTGGGAACAGAGCTCACACACGGGGACATTGGGGAGGGACCTGGCAGGGGTAAAACCCAACCAGGGGACACTGGGAGGGTCCTGGCAGGGGTAAAACCCAGCTTGGGGACATCAGGAGGGTCCTGGCAGGGATAAAACCCAGCCTGGGGACATCAGGAGGGTCCTGGCAGGGATAAAACCCACCTTGGGGACACCGGGAGGGACCTGGCAGAGGCAAAACCCAGCCTGGGAACAGAGCTCACACATGGGGACATTGGGGAGGGTCCTGGCAGGGATAAAACCCAGCCTGGGGACACTGGGAGGGTCCTGGCAGGGGTAAAACCCAGCTTGGGGACATCAGGAGGGTCCTGGCAGGGGTAAAACCCAACCAGGGGACATCAGGAGGGTCCTGGCAGGGATAAAACCCACCTTGGGGACATCAGGAGGGACCTGGCAGAGGCAAAACCCAGCCTGGGAACAGAGCTCACACATGGGGACATTGGGGAGGGACCTGGCAGGGGTAAAACCCAGCCTGGGGACATCAGGAGGGACCTGGCAGGGGTAAAACCCAACCAGGGGACATCGGGAAGGTCCTGGCAGGGATAAAACCCAGCTTGGGGACACCAGGAGGGTCCTGGCAAGGGTAAAACCCAGCTTGGGGACATCAGGAGGGTCCTGGCAGGGATAAAACCCAGCCTGGGGACACTGGGAGGGTCCTGGCAGGGGTAAAACCCAGCCTGGGGACATCAGGAGGGTCCTGGCAGGGGCAAAACCCAGCCTGGGAACAGAGCTCACACATGGGGACATTGGGGAGGGACCTGGCAGGGATAAAACCCAACCAGGGGACACTGAGAGGGTCCTGGCAGGGGTAAAACCCAACCAGGGGACATCAGGAGGGTCCTGGCAGGGATAAAACCCAGTCTGGGGACATCGGGAAGGACCTGGCAGGGATAAAACCCAGCTTGGGGACACCAGGAGGGACCTGCCAGGTTAAAAAACCCAGCTTGGGGACATGGGGGAGGGATCTGCCAGAAACCCATCCCAGGGAGGGACGGTGCTGACACACAGGGACATCGGGGAGGGACCTGCCAGGATATAAAACCCAGCCTGGGGACACCTGCGGCCAGGGCTGGGACACGCTGCTCACCTGGCTGCTGGCCTGGGGACGAGAAGCCAAAGGGAGGCAGCCTCTGTAGAGTTTGCTGCTGCTTTTAAGGAGAATTTCTCTTTGCCCTCGGATTTACCTGCACAGGGGATGCACAGGGTGAGCAGTGCAGGGAGAAGCAGGGATGTGGGAAGGTTTTGTGGGAATGAGAGGAATATCAAGGGCTGAAGCAGGGATTTGGGAATTCTCAGTGCAAAGTGAACTATCAAGGACTGAAGCAGGGATTTGGGAATGTTCAGTGCAGAGAAGTGAACTATCAAGGGCTGAACCAGGGATTTGGGAATGTTCAGTGAACTATCAAGGGCTGAACCAGGGATTTGGGAATGTTCAGTGAAGAGAACTATCAAGGACTGAACAAGAGATTTGGAAATTTTCAGTGCAGACAAGAGAACTATCAAGGACTGAAGCAGGGATTTGGGAATTCTCAGTGCAGACAAGAGAAGTATCAAGGGCTGAACCACGGGTTCTTGCACCTCTCTGCTCCACAGGAATATTTTCAGCCCAGGCAGAGAGGGAACTGCAGCTGCCTAATGCAGAGTTAGTGTGACAGGTGACAACCTGTCCCAGTGCTGGGGACTGCTGGAGGAGGCACATCCAGCCCCCCAGCCAGGGGGGGACCTGCAGGGGTAAAACCCAGCCTGGGGACACCAGGAGGGACCTGGCAGGATAAAAAAATCCAGCACAGGGACATGGGGAAGAATCTGGCAGGGTAATAAACCCAGCCTGGGGACACCGGGGAGAGACCTGGCAGGGGTAAAACCCAGCCTGGGGATACCAGGAGGGACCTGCTGGGGTAAAACCCAGCCTGGGGACATTGAGAAGAACCTGGGGCAGAGGAGCTGGAGCTCAGGAGAAACAGGGAAGGGACAGCAGGACATCAGAGAGGAGCCTTGGAGCTCTGTGCTCCTGCAGAGCCTCCCAGGGGGATGGAGCCGGGCTGGGGCTGGAACGGCTCCCAGCAGAGCCCACCTGGGCACGGCCAGGGGTTGCTGAGCCTGGCAGGGCACCCCAACCTGACGGTGCTGCACACCCGGGACGAGGAGCTGGCCAAGGCTGAGGTGGGGGTGCTGGGCACCATCCTGGCCGTGGCCACCGTGGGCAACCTGGGCGTGCTGCTGGCCATGTACCGGCTGAGGAGGAAGATGAGCCGCATGCACCTCTTCATCCTCCACCTGGGGCTGAGCGACCTGGGCGTGGCGCTGTTCCAGGTGCTGCCGCAGCTCCTCTGGAAGGTCACCTACCGCTTCCTGGGGCCCGACCCCCTCTGCAGGGCCGTCAAGTACCTGCAGGTGCTCAGCATGTTCGCCTCCACCTACATGCTGATGGTGATGACCCTGGACCGCTACCTGGCCGTGTGCCACCCCCTGCAGTCGCTGCAGCAGCCCAGCCGCCAGGCTTACACCATGATCGGGCTCACCTGGCTGCTCAGCTGCCTGCTCAGCCTGCCCCAGGTGTTCATCTTCTCCCTGCGGGAGGTGCGCCCCGGCTCGGGGGTGCTGGATTGCTGGGCGGATTTTGGGTACCCGTGGGGACCGCGCGCCTACGTCACCTGGACCACGCTGTGCATCTTCGTGCTGCCCGTGGGCGTCCTCAGCGTCTGCTACAGCCTCATCTGCCACGAGATCTGCAAGAACCTCAAGGGCAAGACCCAGAGCGGGGCCCTTGGCACGGCGGGAGCCGCGGTGGGTGCCCCTGGTGGTGCCAGCCCTGCAGGGAAGGTTGGGCAGCCCTCGAGGGTGAGTATAGAATATTAATCCTGATGTTTCCAGGTGTGGGGTGCCTGGCTTTGTCTGGCCCTCGCTGCTGGGCCAAAGGCAGCAGCTGTGGGGTTTTACCTCAGAGATGCCTTTGGCCAGCTGGGTGCTGCAGCTGGGCACCCGGAACAAATCCAGGCAAAGTAGGAACTCAGTTTACCTCTGGTGGAAAAGGTTCAGGGGATGGTGAAGAGAAAAGAGCGGGTTCTATCGTAGAGTCTTAATCCAGAGTTTTATTTCAGCATGGTAGACCTCTGAATGTGGGAACAGCTCACAATAGAACCCCGGGCCGCATGGTCTCGTGTCCTTTAAAGCCCTGGGGACAGGGGAGGGGAAGGGACAGGTGAGGGCCAACCAGGTGGGAGGAGGGGAAGGCTCAAGGGATACAGACACCTGGACAGGCCAATGAGCCCAGACCTGAGGGCATCTTTTGAGCTTCTGCCAACCACACCACGCCCTTGCTGGAATGTCAAGATTGATGGGCAGCTCTTAGCAGGAAGGCAAAGGGGGAAGGTTGGCACACCTGAGAGGCTGGGATGGGTGAAACAAGAAATCGCACTGCAACAGGTGAGCAGCGTGCGCACCATCTCCCGCGCCAAGATCCGCACGGTGAAGATGACCTTCGTCATCGTGGCCGCCTACGTCACCTGCTGGGCGCCCTTCTTCAGCGTGCAGATGTGGTCAGTGTGGGACCAGGATGCTCCTGATGATGGTGAGTGCCGAGGGGAGTGGGGCACGGAGCCCTGGGAGTGCCGGGAATGCAGCTGGGTTTGGAACAAGAAGAGACGGATGGCGTGTTGGCATTTAAAAATAAATGGGGAGGCTATGGGTTTTTACATGGTACAAATCGTGGGGATTTTAGGGATTTTTGCATGATAAAAAGCGTGGGGATTTTACAGATTAAAAAAATATATAAAAATTATAAAAAATTATAAAAATCATGGGGAAGGCTACAGATTTTTACATGATAAAAATCATGGAGATTTTACAGATTTTTTTAAAAATACAAAAATATAAGAATATAAAAATTATAAAAATCGTGGGGAAGGCTACAGATTTTTACATGATAAAAATCATGGGGATTTTACAGATTTTTTTAAAAATACAAAAATATAAAAATAAAATATAAAAATATAAAAATTATGGGGAAGGCTACAGGTTTTTACATGATAAAAATTATGGGAATTTTACAGATTTTTAAAAAATACAAAAATATAAAATAAAATATAAAAATATAAAAATTATAAAAGTCATGGGGAAGGCTACAGGTCTTTACATTATAAAAATCATGGGGAAGGCTAGAGGTTTTTACATTATAAAAATCATGGGGATTTTACAGATTTTAAAAAAATATAAAAATATAAAAATTATAAAAATCATGTGGAAGGCTACAGATTTTTACATGATAAAATTCATGGGGATTTTACAGATTTTTTTAAAAATACAAAAATATAAAAATAAAATATAAAAATATAAAAATTATAAAAATCATGGGGAAGGCTACAGATTTTTACCTGATAAAAATCATGGGGAATTTACAGATTTTTTTTAAAAATGCAAAAATATAAAAATAAAATATAAAAATATAAAAATCATGGGGAAGGCTACAGGTTTTTACATGATAAAAATCATGGGGATTTTACAGATTTTTACATGATAAAGAGCATGGGGATTTTACAGATTTTTTTTAAAAAAATACAAAAATATAAAAATAAAATATAAAAATATAAAAATTATAAAAATCATGGGGAAGGCTAGAGGTTTTTACATGATAAAAATTATGGGGAAGGCTACCAATTTCTACATGATAAAAATCATGGGGATTTTACAGATTAAAAAAATATATATATATAAAAATTATAAAAATCATGGGGAAGGCTACAGGTTTCCTTCTCTGCAATGCATAAAATTTCCTCCTTCCTAAAATTCCTTATAAATGTATCAAATACAACACAGATTTCCTGCCCTGTAAATGTATAAAATACAATTTTCAGAGTCAAATAACTACTTTCACCAGAAAAAACCCCTGAGAAGTGATGATTTCTGGCCATCATCCACAGGGATGTGCAAAGACATCTTTGCCATGTGTGTCTTTCCTCTCCTCTTGGAATTTTCAGAGGTTTCAGAAGTGGATTTCTGAGTTCATATGTTGAATTTTTTCCCCTGTAAATCTTCAGTAGTTTTCCTAAATACTGAAGCAGCACTACTACCAGAAAAAGAGACTTCACCCAAGATTGAAAATCTTCTGGGGGATGCTTTGGGCAGCAGAGAGGCTGAAGGAAAGCCCAGAAGCTGCTGGGCCTCAGCTCTCCGAGGATGTGCTCCAGCACATTGGCTCTGCAGAACCTGGAGAGTTCTGGCTCTGCAGAACCTGGAGAGTTCTGGCACTGCAGAACCTGGAGAGTTCTGGCACTACAGAACCTGGAGAGTTCTGGCTCTGCAGAGCCTGGAGAGTTCTGGCACTGCAGAACCTGGAGGATTCTGGCTCTGCAGAACCTGGAGGATTCTGGTTCTGTAGAACCTGGAGGGCTCTGGCTCTGCAGAGCCTGGAGGGCTCTGGCTCTGCAGAACCTGGAGGGCTCTGGCTCTGCAGAACCTGGAGGGCTCTGGCTCTGCAGAACCTGGAGGGTTCTGGCTCTGCAGAACTGGGATGATTCTGGCTCTGCAGAACCTGGAGAGTTCTGGCTCTGCAGAACCTGGAGGGTTCTGGCTCTGCAGAACCTGGAGGATTTTGGCTCTGCAGAACCTGGAGAGTTCTGGCTCTGCAGAACTGGGATGATTCTGGCTCTGCAGAACCTGGAGGGTTCTGGCTCTGCAGAACCTGGAGGGTTCTCGCTCTGCAGAACCTGGAGGATTTTGGCTCTGCAGAACCTGGAGGATTCTGGCTCTGCAGAACCTGGAGGATTTTGGCTCTGCAGAACCTGGAGGGCTCTGGCTCTGCCAGTTTTCCATCCCCCAGCAATGCCAGTGGGACAGGAATGTGAGCCCCCAGCTCCTGCCCACTGCCCTCCCCGACCTTGCCCAGCCCCTGGGGAAGTTTCATCTCTCTCTCTTGCCTCGCCAGAGTCCACCAACGTGGCTTTCAGCATCACCATGCTGCTGGCCAGCCTCAGCAGCTGCTGCAACCCCTGGATCTACCTGTTCTTCAGCGGGCACCTCCTGCAGGACTGCCGGGGCTGCTGGGGCCGCCCCCGGGCCGGGCTGCGCAGACCCAACTCCACCGGGAGCCTGTGCAGCAGGAAAACCACGATCCTGAGCCACAGCCACCAGGCCGGGGTCCCCCTGCACGGGGACAGCGCCAGGGAGCTGGACCCGCCCTGCGACGAGGCTGTGACAGAGTCGGGCACGCTCTAGGCTGCGGCGGTGGCAGCTGCGACACCGTCAGGTGTGACAGTGCCAGGTGTGTGACAGTGCCAGGTGTGTGGCAGTGCCAAGTGTGACACTGCCAGGTGTGAGACTGCCAGGTGTGTGACAGCGCCAGGTGTGTGACAGCGCCGTGTGTGACAGCGCCAGGTGTGACACCGCCAGGTGTGACACCGCCAAGTGTGACACTGCCGTGTGTGACAGCACCAGGTGTGTGACAGCGCCAGGTGTGACATCGCCAAGTGTGACACTGCCAGGTGTAGGACACCGCCAAGTGTGACACTGCCAGGTGTGTGACACTGCCAGGTGTGACAGCACCAGGTGTGTGACAGCGCCAGGTGTGCGACACTGTCACCGCTCGCTCTCGCTGCAGAGCGCGGCTTTCCCCACCTGGTGGCACCGCGTTTTGCAGAAATCGCAATGTTTCACCCAGAAAAGCGTCGCGTCCGCCTTGTCCTCGCTGCTGTGTGCGCTGGAGGATGGACAGAGCCCCTCCGGCTGCTGCCTGACCGCAGCATCCACCCCCAGCCGCGTTTAGGGAAACTTCTGGATGATCTCCTGCGGGGAGGGACCCTGGAACCTCCGGGGAGGGACCCTGGAACCTCTGGGAAGGGATCCTGGAACCTCTGGGAAAGGATCCTGCACCCTTTGAGATCAGGGGATCCTGCAACCTCCGGGAAAGGATGCAGCATCAAGGGGGATCAAGGGATCCTGCATCCTTTGGGATCAGGGGATGCTGCATTCTTCAGAAACAGGGGATCCTGCACCTTTCGGGATCAAGGGATCCTGCACCTTTCAGGATCAGGGGATCCTGCACCTTTTGGGATCAGGGGATCCTGCACCCTTCGGGATTAGGGGATCCTGCACCTTTCAGGACCAGGGGATCCTGCACCTTTTGGGATCAGGGGATCCTGCACCCTTCGGGATCAGGGGATCCTGCACCTTTTGGGATCAGGGGATCCTGCACCTTTCAGGACCAGGGGATGCTGCATCCACAGAATCCTCCTGGTGGGGCGGGAGTTTTGCGTTCCCAGCAGAGCAGCCGGGGCACGGCAGGCGGCAACGCGGCTCCATCTGCTCCAGAGCCGCCGCCGCCGCTTCCTCCTCCGGCATCCGAGCAGACAGCGGGGACAGAGCTGTCCCCCCGCGGGGCTGCCGAGCTCCTCTGGCCTGGAAGTGCCCCCCTGCCGCCTCCCCCGGGCCAGGGACGGGGCTGCGGGGGCCCTGGTGCTGGGCACAGCTGTCCTGCCCCACGCTGTGCCCCAAATGCGGCACTGGCACCCCCGAGGAGCTGCTGGGAGCGGCCCTGGCCCTGCTCCAGCTCAGCCGGGCACATCCTGACTCCCCCCGTGCCCTCTCCCATCAGCTCTGCTCCCAGCCCCATCCTGTGCTCAACATCTGCTGCATCCCAGGGAGCTGCTCTCACCCTGCTGCTGCTGCTGCTGCTGCTGCTGCTTTTGGCTGATTTTGCAGGATCAGGGGCCCAAACCCACCCTGGGCTCGGGGAGCAGGAGCTCAGTTCCCCTGCAGTCCCAGCCTGGCCCCTGCCCTGCTCCCAGGAGCTGTTTTGTGCAGGAATAAATCATGGATGAGGCAGGAAAGAGCTTCCATTAGCTCAAAAGCTGCTGTGGGTGATGTACAGGTGTCCCAGTGAAGGTTCCCAATTCCCTGCGAGCCACAGGCATTATTCCTTCCACTATCACAGGCTAAAGCTGTAAAAATAAAACATTAAGAGGAAAAGATTTTGAAATCTTCAATATTTTCACTTTTTAATTGCCAGGCTTTTGAATCAGATTTCTCAGAAGCTTCCTCTCACTGGTTTTGGCCTCACCTTCAATCCCATAATCACACCTCTCCTGGGTTTTCCAACGTTACCCAGGAATTGTTGGGGTTTTTGGAACATTTTCCTTCATGTGCCCTTCAAGCTGGGCCAGATCTGCACCACAAGGTCATGAAAGCAGGAGTGCCTGGCTCCCCCTGCCACTGATCAATCCCAAATCAATTGTCTCACAACCCTTCATTAAATCACAGCATTACTGAGCCCATTTAAAACACACTTGGGGCAGCTCCAGCCCTGAGGAAGGGGAGGCAGCAGCTCCATCCCCCTCACACAGCTCCCACTGGGGCACCATTCCCATTCCCAGCACTTTGGAAGTTTATTTCTGGAAAATTCAGTAGTAACAAAATGCAGAGTGAGGAGCAGGAGGCCCAGGTGGGGAGAGACCAACCCCAGCACCTGGAGCAGGGACAAAGCAGGGAAAGCAAAAGCTGGGAGACAGGGAGAGGGAAAATCCAGCGGGAAAATTGTATTTGAAAGGATTTTATGAGGCTGATGAGCAAAACAACAACACTGAGAGGAGCTGCCAGCCAGCTCAGTGCAGGTTTGAGGATCAATGCATCTCCCTCCCATTTTGAGAGGTAAGGGGGGGGGATGTTTCTTTTTGCTTTCATGCAATGAGGGGAAAAAGGGCCGTGACACAGGAGTGGAGAGCTGATTCCAGCCTGGCTGGGAGGAGCCTGCCCCTGCCCCACCCTGCAGCCCTCGGGAACAGTGGAGCCTTTAAGGAAAAGCCAAGGAAGCTGTGGCTGCGGGCGGGGGTGGTACGAGCGCTGCAGCCCGTGCCAGGCAGCGCCCCAGGGGAAGGGGACAGTGCCAGGGGAAGGGGACAGTGCCACTGTGCAGCTGCTGGGGGCTCTGGGCACCCTGGTGTGACAGCTCCACCCTGGTGTGACAGCTTCACCCTGGTGTGACAGCTTCACCCTGGTGTGACAGCCTCACATCAGTGTCACAGCTCCACAGCAGTGTCACAGCTTCACCTCGGTGTACTCCACAGCCTTGGATGCCCTGGGGCTAGAGAAGGGCCAGAAATGTGTTTTCCTCTTCTTTGGGTCCACGTTGACATAATCCATGCCAGACTTGACGTTCTCGTAGTCCTGGGCAGAGCCTGGCTCGGGGCCTTTCCCTGGGAACACCAGGGATGTGTAATTGATGTTTGCCTCTGAGCCACGGCCCTGCAGGAGCAAAAGGAAGCCCAGGTCAGGCCCCAGCAGCCACCCAGGAGCCTTTGATCTCAAGCCCGTGCATCAGTTCAGGGAATCATGGAATGGGTTGGGTTGGAAGGGATTTTATGCCCATCCCATTCCCCCTGCCATGGCAGGGACACTCTCTATTGTCCCAGGTGCTCCAAGCCCCGTCCAGCCTGGCCTTGGGCACTGCCAGGGATGCAGGGGCAGCCACAGCTGCTCTGTGCCAGGGCCTGCCCACCCTCAGAGAGAAGATTTTGCTTCCTAATTTTCCTGAAGTGCCCAGGGATGCTTCCCTCTGAATGGAGGACACTGGAACGCTGCATGTGACAGGGGACAACAACCACCCCAGCCCTTATCTATGGAATTTCAATGTGGTTTGATGGATTTGCCCCTCCTGATGCTGCTCCAGAGCTGGACACAGCACCAGGTGGGCTGGGGATGATTTTCCCCTGGTACCTGAGGGCAGGAAGGGTTGTCGTTGTCTGAGTCCTCTGAGGTGTCTGAAGATGTGTCACTGCTCCCTTAAAAACACAAAACATTTACCACCCCAGCACTCCCCACAGGGTTAAAGGGAAAAAAGGATCAAGGGAGAAAAAGCAAACATGCTCAGAAGTGAAAATTCTGATCCACAAAGCCTCAGTTCGATCCCTCCCAGCCTCACTTCCCTGGGAGAAAAGGGCAGGGAGAGCCCAGCTGGGAAGAGGAGGCAGCTCCTGCTTGGCCCTTCTCCCACCCCAGCGTGTCCACAGCTCATAAGGAAGAGACATCACACAAAAGCCACCCACAAATTCCCATCCCTGTGCCAGGACAATGCCCCATTGCTGCAGAGCCCCTTACCTGCATAGGCTGGGGCTGGTTTTTGTGGCCCAGGCTGTTTTTGTGGCCCAGGCTGTTTCTGTGCTGTGTCCCCTCCAGGTGCTGAGGCTGCAGCTGGGCTGGGCTGAGGGCTGGGGTGCTCCCCAGGGCTGCTGCTCACCTGCATCCTGCAGGAATGCTGGGCTGTGAGCAAGAGGAGAGTGAGCCCTGGTCCAGCACACCCCACCCTGCTCCAGCACCCCCAGCTCAAACCAGCCCACCCCAAAATAATGATTGCTGTGCCCTGGAGCAGGCTCCTATCCATCAGTTCAATTCCTGAGATGATCCAGGGCCCTGCTCTCCCACCAGGAGAGGCTCCAGTGACAAATCACAGTGTCAGGGCCTCTTCTTGCAAGTTGGGAATGATTTTGACCCAAAGCAGAGCTGGGCTCTGTGCAAATGTGAGCAGCAGTTGGTGTGAAAGAATTCCCTGCTAGAAATTACAGCTTCATCTGAACTAATACTCTGTGAGCTGATTCTTGGTATTTCCCCAGCACTTTACTAAAAAAGCAAGAAAAGAAAATGGTTTTGAAGCAACACAAGGTTGTACAACCCTCACTGATGTGTACAGCCATGTCACCCATGTCACCACAGCTCACAGCCATGCCAGCCCAGCCCTGCCCTGCCCCTTTCCCATCCCACACCCACCCAAACCAGGAAATCACCAGGGAAAGCCATTTTTTATTTACCAATTTTCCTGCTGAGCATGGTGTAGAAGGCCAGCAAGAGGAGAGGGTAGAGTATTGAGGTGAGAAGTGAGGCGGCAGCAGGAATCCAGCTGAACAAGAGAAAACCATTCAGTCTCACTGAAATCACCAATTTTTTTCAACCCTGCCATGGCTTCAAGGCACATTTTAGACTCAGGTTTGTTGGTAGCTTTTGGTTTTGCTTTTTGGTTTTGGGGTGATGTGGCCCAAAACGAGGGCCTTGGTTTTCAAGAATGATTTGAGTTTCTTGCCCCTCGTTTTTGGGGCCTGTCCCCAGAAGGGTTTTCAAAAACCCCCATGGGGGGAATGTGGTGCTGGAGGGGAGAGAGACATGAACAGATATGATGGAATTACAGAATTGTGGAATGATGGAATGGGTTGGGACCTTTGAAGGGCACCCCCTGCCATGAGCAGGGACAGTTTCAGCCAGACCAGGTTGCTCAGAGCCCCTGGAGTGGTCCCAGGGGGGCTGTGAAGGGCTCTGTGCCCCAGGGTGCTGCACTCACCATGCACAAAGGCTCATCCTCCTGCTGGGGCGTCTCCAGGGCCTGGGGGGACACAGACAGGCAGCAGGACCTGGTGGCAACCAAAGAAATGGTCCCACTGAGCCTCACACTGCTCCACACGAGCTGGAGATCAGGCTCAGCACTTGGAAGCAGCGGTTGGATGTTGCAGATGTGAAATAAAGGGGTTTTTATTTTATCCCAGCCCTCCCCCTGTGAGAATCCCTGTGGTTCACACCCTCACAGAGCCACAGGTTGTCCCTTATCACTGAATTAATGGCTTTATACACGCTCATATCTGAGACTTGTCTGGACTTTCTGGGCTCCACCGCAATAGAATTGAAATTTGTTCTCCTTCTTCTTGCTTTAATCCTCTCTCATGGTTCATTTTTTAAAATTTTTCTCTTTTTAATCCACCAAAAAAAAAAAAAAAAAAAAAACCAAAGAAGAAAACTACAAGATGAAGGAAAAAAAAAATCCATGGAAAAAGTAACCAAAGGAAGGTCGTGGGTTGGTGTGAGACTCTTGCATCAGTCAAGGTCCAGACAGAAATATCAGAGGCCCTCCAACACCTCAGTGTCTGAAACACCTCAGATTTACTACTGTGAGAGCTTCAATCCTGCTGAGGTTAAGAGGGTTTAAGGCAGAAAATCAGAAAACACCAATGCCTGGGCTGGGCCCCTTGGCTTGGGACTTCTGGCCATAACACTCAAGGGATTTATAATAAAAGATAGAGGTGTTCATTTTGTAAAAATAGCAGTGGGCTGCTCCTCTTGTGAGCTTTCACTTGCAAAAAAGCACTTTAAATCCTCTCTCAGTGTTATACACTTGCTATTTATAAATGGCTGATAGGGAGAGATCTTCAGCTGAGGCTTTGATACAGTGATTAAAGCAGCCATGATAATTTGATTGATAGGCTGATGGATAAATTGATAGAGCAAAGGCATTATCCATCCTGTGGAGCAGATTCTATCATTTCCTCTATGACACATTTCTGAGCCTAATTCATCAAAAGCTTTCCTGATAACCACCAATCTGCTGCAAAATTCCACTCATGCAAACAGTTTGATGACTGCCAAGCTGAAAGTTCATTTTTTTGCAGATATTTTCCCCCTCCCTTACTGAATAAATCTGTCCCCAAATATCCTTCTCAAAGGGCTGCCACTGTTGAAAGGCTCATTTCCTACTGTGGGGCAGGAGACGCTGCTGCAGCAGCAGATAAGGATCTGAAAAATGAGCTGTTCAAAAGGAAATTGCAAAATAAGCCCCAAATCCAACTATCAGCAGCTTCTGTGCCGAGGTGGGTACAGCAAGATGGAGGCACCGATATCAGGTGGGTATCAAAAAATCTGATTTGAGACAGCAACCAGTGAGAGCCTGGCACCAAATGTGCTTTTTTGGGGGGCCTCAGGGGACTTCTGTGAGCCTGCAGCCTCCAGGACTTCAACCCTTTCTCAAGAAAATGCTGAAATCAAGGCTTGCAGGGAGCTGCTCCTCGGCCGGGCAGCGAGGGCCCACCTGAGGCACCTGCACTCGGCTAAACGTGAGTCAAAGCTCTAGAATGCCCCAAATCATTTTAATCCCACTTGAGCCAGGCCCAGCTGGTTCACTGGAGCTCAGGATGGCACCAAAATGTGCCCAGGGGGATTCCCAGCCCAGCTCTGCTCCCGCTGTTGCACCCTCTGCTTCTCGCGCCATCGCACCCGGAGCGCGGCGCCCAACGCGGCCTTACCTGGGCTCAGAGCTTTCCAACCTTCCCTTCCCCACAGCCTGGGGCAGCTGGGGCCCTGCAGGCAGCAGGATTTGGGGCTGTTTCAGCAGGATTTGGGGCCGTTTCAGCAGGATTTGGGGCCGTTTCAGCAGGATTTGGGTGCAGAGCGGGGTCTGGCAGCGTGGCGGTGCCGGATGCGGTCACGCTCTACCCCCAGAAGCAGAGCCCACACGAGTTCCATGACACCTCCCCTCTGCCCAGCAGCCTCATTTAAATAGTTTGGGGTGTTCCTCTGCTGTTCTGCAGCTGTTTTGCTGCTGCACCCCTCCATCAATTCTCTGTCTTCCAGCAGCTTTGTCCCGAAATTCAACTGAGCTTCCCTGGAGCCAAGCGGTGCTGGGGGAGCTGTGCCCAGCTCAACTCAGCTGCCACCCAAAACGAGCTCTGGATGCTTCCAAGCAAACATTTTGCACAGGGATGAAGCATTTTCCACCACCTGGCTCCATGGCTGCTGGGGGTGGCTGGGCCTCCACCTGCCCACACTGTGGAAAATGTTCTGCAAGCTTTGGGGTGCAAGCAGCAGCCTGGCAGATCCCATCCTGAGAGTCCCCAGGAGTTTTGGGGATTGATGGCTGCTGGTTCATAGGAACTGTGGGGTTTGTAGCTCTGGAAGTGCCCTGGCAGAAAGGAACAAGAAATTCCCTTTTTTTTCAAGGTGCCTGACTCATGGGGACGATGCCTGTTCGCCTTCCAACATCTCCACCAGCCCACAGCAATCCTGCCCCAGGGATACAACATCCCAAAGAATCCTCCTGGATAATCCAAAAGCAAAAAGAAGATTTCAAAAAGCATCACCTACCCCTGGAGCTGCATCACAAGTTGGGGTCACTTCCCAAATTCCTCTTCATCCCTGGGACTGCTCCCACCATCCACCAGCTGCATCGTCAGATGTTGGTCCTGCTCCCCTCACAGCTGCTGCACCCCAGGTAAATATTTTGGGGTTTATTTAACTGAAACTTGCTTGTTTGTTGATTTTTTTTCAGGTGAAACTTTGCTGCTGCAACACTTTCAAGTGCTCGGTGGCGGATAAACAGATTAACAGGTGGGAGAAGTGTCTGATAAAGGCAGGAAAAAAGGGTTTTTTACAAAACACTGCTGAGGCACAGTGTGAATCAACCAGGGCAGTGGCTCCACTAAAGGAAATGTGTAAGAAGGAACACAGATAACACGTTTTTAGCCTGAGAACAGGTTTTTTAAACAAAGAAAATGCTTCACACAGAGCTGGTGAGAGGTATTTTTTCTACCCAAGGGGCAAAACCTATTTCTGATCCAACTGTGTGGCCCTGGAGGGGTGGGACACAGCTGGGGACGGGCCCTGACTGGCAGAGCCCATTCCTTTCTTACCAGGCTGGGATGTTGCAGGAGCTGGGGTCACCTTTCCTCAACTTCTCCAGAGCAGCACAGGCTGGCCCTGCCAAGCTGAGGGACACCAAGGCTGGGAAATTGGGCATCTCCTCCCTCTGCATTCCACACATTGAGCTACAGCTGGAATATGTATGAAACAAAGCTTTTTTGACCCAATTTTCTGTGCAAATCCAGCCCAGTTGCTCCCAAAACATAGAGAAAAAAAAAAAAACCAAAAAACCCACCACTTTGTTCTACTTGAAATAACAATTTTCAAGTGCTCCTAAGAGTTGAGCTTTTAAAATGGCTTCTAAAATAACTCAAAAGTCTAAATAAATTTGCTTAGCTGCAAAAATTTCTAAATGAAAGCTCTGGCCTCGTTATGACTTTCATCTTCCTATTTTAATGCTGAATCTGCTGCCAGGAGTTTGCAGATTATGATGATCCAATTGGGGGATCTTTTCCACCAAATAAACTATTTCACTTAAAGTGTTTGGCGTGTCTGTGCTGCTGCTCACCCTCACGTTTATCTCCAAAGCCCAGTGACCCTTCAGGCTGGGTTTTCTGATAGGATTTTCGGGTTATAAACCATGTCTGGAACAATCCACTTGCTGTTTTCAGCTTATCTGGCACTTGCTGCAGCTGCTTTTGTTTTAGGAAGTTTCTTTCTAATCCATGAATATGTGATTAGGACAAGGAGGGAGGCTGGTACATTAAACTGCATCTCAAAAGGGGAAATAGAGAATAAATTTGTATAAAAGCCACTTGTTAAAAAAAAAATATTGCAGCGTGGGGGAATGAAGGGAATTTTCATTTGTTTTGAAAAAACAGCTGCATTTGCCATCGGCATCAACTGTGCTGTGCCCAACGTTTTCCTGCTCATATTGAGAAATATTTGATGGATTTTTTAAAACTTAATCTGCCCTCAAAGCTGGGGAGAGGAGAGGCCTGGCAGCACCTCCAGGGATGGGGACACAAGATCCCGGTGACAGCAGGACGTGACTTAGCTGTCCCCAGCCACCCTCGGTACCTGTGCCTCACAGATGAGGACTTTTTAATTTCCTGGGCGAGGGCTTTAATTAGATAAAAATTTAATTAGATAAAACAGGCTCGCTGGGACAAACAAAAAATTGATTAGCACGGTGCTAAAGCCTGTTAATCACGTGAATGGGGCTCGCTGAGCAGAACACCCCCTTTAGCACCCAAAACCATGGAAAATAAGGACAGCATGCAAAAAAAAAAAAGGGCCTGGGAGATGGTGGCAGCAGGAAAAACCTTGCCTGCCCCCACTCACTCCCTCCATGTCTGAAGGCTTTATTTGTTCATCAGAATTTTCTGTTTGCACTCGCTGAGGCTTTAATGAGAGCCCGTCCTGGGTAAAACAAAACCCACAGAGGACGAGCCCATTAACGCCTGCAGAGCACCAGGAGCTGTGTCCCTTGGAAAGCTGCTCCTTCCCGGCCTTTGGAAAGGAAAGTTGAGGATTCCCGAGCTGTTCATCACTGCTAATTAGGCTTTGCCTTTTAAAATTAGGTCGATGGTACAAACACATCCCTTTCCTGCACGTCCCTGCAGCTGCTGGGCTTTGGGGCACCCCACAGCCATGGGCAGCTCCTTGGGGTGGGGCTGTGGGGTGAAGGAGAAGGGAAATGTTCCTCCAAAGCATTTTGGGGGGTTTCCACCAAAATGATGGTGGGATGGGAACTGGTGCTGGGATGGGGACCCCACTCTGCTCCCTCTGTGGGATCTCCACTGCCCCAAAATCAGCCAAACCCTCCCCTGCTCAGCTCCCACAGGCCCCCCAGCGCCGTCCTCACCCAGAAAAGCAAACGTGACCCCGGAGTGCCCGCTCAGCCTCGCCTGGGCCGTGGCCAGTGATTCATTGTGGGTGCCCGAGCCCGGTGTTGACTCTGGCAGGGCTGTTATCGAGCTTGGCACCGTGGGTATAAGAGCGGCACCGCGGCGGGCACAGCCACCATCCCCACCATGAGGCGCCTGCTGCTCCTCACCGCGCTCTGCCTGGCCCTGGCCAGCGCCCTGAAGAGGTAAGGGGGTCCCCAGAGTCCCCAGGGTCCCCAAGGTGCCCAGGGTCCCCAGGGTCTGGGGGGGACACTGCCAGGGCTGTGATGGGTGGCAGAGCTCAGCCTGTGCCAGAGCGGTGGCACCGTGCTGGGATTTGCGGGTGCTCCGTCCCTCCGGGCAGAGCCTGGCAGCAGCAGGAGGGGCTGTGAAGGGCTTTGTGCAAGCAGGGAGGGCAGAAAAAAGCAGCCTGGATTGCCCTTGGCCCTGCTCGCCCTGCCCAGCCCCAAGGGCCTTCCCCTCAGTGGCACTGCCAGGAACTGGAGGCTCTCCTGCCAGCTCCTGATCTGCTGTGCCCAGAAACACATCCAGTGCCCCTCTTCTGCTGTGCCTCGGCTGGAAATTGTTGCAGAGAGGGGATGTGGGCTCTGAACCCCCATCCTGGCAGGGCCAGGACCCTCCGGGTGGGCAGAGGACATGGGCAGCACACACAGGAGTGACCAGGACTTTCAGGGTGGGCACAGGACATGGGCAGCAGCTCCATGAGTGCCCAGGACCCTCAGGGTGGGCACAGCACCCACAGCAGTGACCAGGGCCCTCAGGGTGGGCACAGCATCCTCAGAGTGGGCACAGCACCCTCAGGGAGGGCACAGCATCCTCAGGGCAGGCACAGCACCTTCAGGGTGGGCACAGCACCCACAGGGCAGGCACACCACCCTCAGGATGGGCACAGCACCCTCATGGCAGTGCCCAGCACCCTCAGGGTGGGCACAGCACCCTCAGGGAGGGCACAGCATCCTTAGGGAGGGCACAGCATCCTCAGGGTGGGCACAACACCCTCAGGGCGGGCACAGCACCCTCAGGGTGGGCACAGCACCTTCAGGGTGGGCACAGCACCCTCAGGATGGGCACAGCACCCTCATGGCAGTGCCCAGCACCCTCAGGATGGGTACAGCACCCTCAGGGCA
This sequence comes from Agelaius phoeniceus, assembly GCF_051311805.1. NCBI lineage: Eukaryota > Metazoa > Chordata > Aves > Passeriformes > Icteridae > Agelaius > Agelaius phoeniceus. The sequence continues at coordinate 3,691,213 of NC_135289.1, read as the reverse complement.
GTGACCGGGCTCTCAGGGTGGGCACAGCACCCTCAGGGTGGGCACAGCACCCTCGGGGCAGTGCCCAGCACCCTCATGGCAATGCCAGCACCCTTAGGATGGACACAGCACCCTCATGGCAGTGCCCAGCACCCTCAGGGTGGGCACAGCACCCTCAGGGCAGTGACCGGGCTCTCAGGGTGGGCACAGCACCCTCAGGGTGGGCACAGCACCCTCAGGGCAGTGACCGGGCTCTCAGGGTGGGCACAGCACCCTCAGGGTGGGCACAGCACCCCGGCACTGAGCGGGCCCTTCCCGCAGGGTGCCCCTGAGCCGGCGCCGCTCGCTGCGGAAGCTGCTGCGGGAGCGGGGGCAGCTCTCGCACCTCTGGAGGGCCCGGGACGCGCCGGCCGCGAGCAGCGAGGACTGCGCCGCCTTCTCGGAGACCAACGAGCCCCTCATCAACTACCTGGACGTGAGCAGGGCGGCACCGCGGGCTGGGAGCACCCCCAGTTTGCCCGAGCAGTGCCCACAAACCCCGCGGCTCCAGGCAGTGCCCGGCGTGCCAGGGCTCGCTGCCTGCCCGGCCCTTTGTCCCCGGGGTTGTCAGGAGAAGGACAAGGGAGGGCATTCATGGCAGGCACCGCCAGCCCCTTCCCTCCCTGCCGCGCTCTGTTCGCCCCCCTGGGCTCAGATTTACTCCAAAATTCAAATTATTCAGGGCAGAGCCCCCCACAGAGGTGGAGGGAGCTCCCCAGGACAATCCCATTCCCCAGTTTCCCCGTCCCCAAAGCCCTGCCTGGTGACAAGGGTCCCCTCGGGGCCCAGCCTTGCCAGGAAGAGGCAGAGGCCTGTACCCAACGTGCTGCCTTTTATCCTCAGTCCCCACTGCTGTTCCTTAAATATTTGTCTCCTTTATTCCACCTGGCACAGCACAGATCAAACACTGAGCCCCATCCGTGCTCTGCAGACACCCCAGGCTCTGTTTTGCTGGCATTTCTGGCTGTGCTGGTGGCTCACAGTGCTCTCTGTCCCCCCTCTTTGGCAGATGGAGTATTTTGGGCAGATCTCCATCGGAACACCCCCCCAGAATTTCACTGTGGTGTTCGACACGGGCTCCTCCAACCTCTGGGTGCCTTCTGTCTACTGTGTCAGCAAAGCCTGCAGTGAGTGGGGAGCCCCTGACCCCAGAGAGGCCACAGGCCACCAGCCCCAAGGCCATGGGGACCCTCCTAAAAGTGACAGAAATCCAGGGGTGAAAGCATGGGGTGACAGCTCAGCAGGGGACAAACGTGGCCTCTTGGAGCTGTCAGAGATCAGCCAGCTCTAGAGAGCCCAGAGGGACCAGAGCATCCCTGAGCAGCCCCAGGGCTGCCCCAGAGCTCAGTGGGATTTGGGGAATGGGAGTGGATCCTGCAGGGAATTGGGGAATGGGACTGGAACTCACAGGGAATTGGGGAATGGGAGTGGAACTCACAGGGAGTTGGGGAATGGGACTGGATCCCGCAGGGAATTGGGGAACGGGACTGGATCCCACAGGGAGTTGGGGAATGGGAGTAGATCCTGCAGGGAATTGGGGAATGGGAGTGGATCCTGCAGGGAACTGAGGAATGGGACGGAAACTTACAGGGAATTGGGGAATGGGAGTGGATCCTGCAGGGAATTGGGGAATGGGAGTGGATCCTGCAGGGAACTGGGGAATGGGACTGGATCCCACAGTGCTGTGAGGCTCCTGCTGGCTGTAACCAGGGACAGCAGTGCTCATCTCAGGACTCATTAAATGCTGCTGATCCTGCTCTCCCTAAGAGCCCTTGCACCCTTCATCAGACTGAAATGGGAGAGGTTTTCTCCCCCCTCAAAACTCCAGCACATCCCTCAGCAGAGCCCCCCATAACCAGGAGTTTTGGTGACACCATTCTGCCATCATTTCGCCTCACTCGGGGCTCCTGGCAGCTGTGGCCATGCAAAAAACCCAACATTTCTGGTGATAGATCCCATCTCCTTCCTCAGCTGAGCACACCAGGTTCCAGCCAACCCAGTCCAGCACCTACCAGGTGATAGGGACCCCGTTCTCCATCCAGTACGGCACCGGGAGCCTGACGGGGATCATCGGATCTGACCAAGTAGCCGTGAGTGCCCTTTGGGTTGCCCTGCTCTGGACAATGGGCCTGGGACTTGCCCACGGGCCCGGGCCCCCCACGGAACCCCTTCCTCCCTGCAGGTCGAGGGTCTGGCTGTGAGCAACCAGCAGTTTGCAGAGAGCATCAGTGAGCCTGGAAAAGCCTTCCTGGATGCTGAGTTCGATGGGATCCTGGGGCTGGCTTATCCCTCCCTGGCCGTGGATGGGGTCACCCCTGTCTTCGACAACATGATGGCCCAAAATTTGGTGGAGCTGCCCCTTTTCTCCGTCTACATGAGCTCGTATGGACGTGGCTTTGCTCTGGGATGCTGCTTGGAGTCTGGCATTGCTTTAGGGAGCAGGAGGGGCTGCTAAAATACAGATCATGAAGGGGGGGTTTGGTACCAGATTGAGCATCGCAGATCTCTGGCCTTGCAGCATGTGTGGGGAGAAAGTTGGGGTAAAGTCATGCTAAATGGACAAAAATCCTTCATGTGTCCTCCTCCTGCCAGAATCTGGGGGAGCTGCCCGTTTTCTCTGTCTACATGAGCTCGTGTGGACATGGCTTTGCTCTGGGGTGCTGCTTGGAGTCTGGCATTGCTTTAGGGAGCAGGAGAGGCTGCTAAAACACAGATCATGAAGGGGGGGTTTGGTACCAGATTGAGCATCGCAGATCTCTGGCCTTGCAGCATTTGGGGGGAGAAAGCTGGGGTAAATTCATGCTAAATGGACCAAATTCCCTCATGTGTCCTCCTCCTCCTCCTCCCTGCAGGAACCCTGACTCCCCCCAGGGAGGAGAGGTGCTTTTTGGGGGCTATGACACCTCCCGCTTCACGGGCACCCTCAACTGGGTGCCAGTCACCCAGCAGGGCTACTGGCAGATCCAGCTGGACAAGTGAGTGCTGCTGGGCAGGGAGGGAGGGCAGGGCAGGGCTGGGCTGGCAGAGCACCACAAATCCCTCCTGCTGCTTCTCTTCCAGCATCCAGCTGGGTGGGACAGCCACATTCTGTGCCAATGGCTGCCAGGCCATCGTGGACACCGGGACGTCGCTCATCGTGGGTCCCACCAAGGAGATCAAAAAACTGCAAAACCTCATTGGGGCTGTGTCTGTGGATGGAGAGGTGAGAGCCAGGGTGGAGACAGGAGGGGACAAAGCCTTGGGGACCTTTCCCTGCTGGAAGGGACCCCCTGAGCCCCCGGCTCTGTTCCAGTATGCCGTGGAGTGCAGCAACCTCAGCGTGATGCCTGACCTGACCTTCACCATCAACGGGCTGCCCTACACGCTCAGCGCCCAGGCTTACACCCTCGTGGTATGGTTGTGGCTCCCTCAACCCCAAATCCCAGCTGCTCCAGTGGCAAAGGTGGCCCAGCCCCACGCCAGGAGCTGGCAGTGTGTCCCCAAGGGTGACAAACCCTGCTGGGTTCTGCTTCGCCGCCCTTCCTGGGTGTTTCCATGTGCACGAGGCTCTCGGCTTCATCCCCAGCTTTCTGCTTCTCCTCCCCAGGAGGATGCTGATGGCATGGCCTTCTGCACCAGTGGCTTCCAGGGCAGCGACATCCCCCCTCCCACAGGACCCCTCTGGATTTTGGGAGATGTTTTCATCCGTCAGTTCTACTCCGTCTTCGACCGTGGGAATGACATGGTGGGGTTGGCCCCTGCTGTCCCTTAGGGCTGTGACATCCGTGGGGCAGGAGAGGAACGGACCTTGGCAGGGCAGGGGATGTCACCCTGTCCTCCTCAGTGTCCCCAGGGGGTTGAAGACATCCCCAGGGATGCAGTGAAGAGGCCAGCAGAGGTTCAGTCCACACCAGGACACTGTGATATAAAAATGTCTCGGGCAGCTCTGTGATCTGCTCTGCACATTTTCTCTTTTTAAATCCTGAGCCAATAAAAATGTCAATAAACCCAAACTTCTCATGCTTCTGTCAGCAGCAGCCCAGCAGAAATCCTGCACATCTCAAAGGTTTTTCCTGGGGGTTAAATCCTCCTTGCCCATGTCCTGCTCTCCTCCCTGGGTGATCCATGGCACTGGGATTTCCACAGGGGCAGAAAGAAGGGGATGCTTTGCCCAGGTAGAGCAGAAATCCCTGGAGGTGGCTGTGGCCATCCCAGGAGCAGGGCAGGGGCTGAGGGAGCACTGGGAATGCACCTTTCCTCAGCTGGGGCTGGTAAACAAAAAGGTAACAAGGAGACTGGAAAGACCCTGGGGCTCTTTCTGTGCCACACAACTGCAAGAGCCACCGGTGATTTCCAGTGAACTTTGCTTTGATTCCTTTGGGGAACTCACAACAAACTGTGCTTGGTGGGTCCTTGAAGCAAAAAGGGCAAAGCAGCTGCTGAGCCCTGGGCTGGGCTGGCTCAAAGTGTGGGGGGCTGTGGGGGCCATGGGGGTCCCCAGGAGTCACCGTGGCACACGTGACTTGCTGACAGAGTGTGACAGTGCACGAGTGGCAGTGGCTCATGAGTGATGCACCCTGAGGCAGCAAGAAAGGGAAGCACAAAAAGGTTATTTTTATCCAGGCCTTTGCTCTGTTTTCCCCAGTGACTCTGAAGCCAGCAGTGCTAAGGCTGGGCTGCTGGAGTGTCCATGTGCCAGCCCAGCTTGGTGGCTGCTCCATCCCTCCCAGAGCAGAGCAGCCTTCAGGGCTGGGGCTGGGAGCTCTGGACTATTCAGATCTGCTTGTAAACTTTGTGGCTGAGCCTTGTGGTTTGCAATAAAGGGAGATATCTGCCTTACCCAGAGGCACTGATTGTGCCACTGACCAGCGTGGGCTCTCTGAGTTTCCTGTGTTGACTTTACCCCTGCTGAGTCCCAGATAAGGTGCTGGGGCTGACGGACAAAGGTCTCCTGTCCCTCTTCCACCTTAACCCTTAGCACGCCAAGGTGCTGCTGAGCACGAGCCCAGGGGCTGGGGGGGAGCATGCAGCTCCCCCAGCATGACAGGGGCCACCCAGTGTCCCCAAAGAGCAGCTGGCAGTGAGAGCTGGCCTGGCCTGGAGTCACCCAGGACTGCTCTGGTGCTTTGTTTTTGGGATCTCAGGGCACTCTGTGCCTTCTTGACAGGTTTGGGGGTGAAGTTGCTCAAACAAATGTTTGAAGTTGCTCATCCCAATAAAGAGTGACCCTGCTGTCCCCCAGGGAGGCTGAGCAGTGCAGGGAACACTTGGATGCCCTTTGCTTCCTTCCCTTTCCGTCACTCCCATGGCCCTGCAGGGCACAGGCCATCCTCTCCTTGTCCCCATCAGCCTTTTGCCCAGCTGTGGGTTTCATCACAGTCACAGGCCACAAAACCCACGCCTTTTCCTCAGAACTGCTGACATGGGGGAGGAACCAGGGCAGGACTGAAGCTGTGGTCACTGGAGCTGCTGAGTGACGCCTTGGCCATCACCTCCTCCCCACCACTGCTCCCACTGCCTCCATCCAGGCAGAATCTCAGCACAGGGGGGATTAGGAGAGCAGGAGCTTTGGGAAAATCCCTTTTCCTGTGAAATCAAACAAAAGCCAGAGATAAGGCTGATGCACCCTGGTGGGTACAGCCACCCTGGCTAAAAGCAGAAGTGGCCGTGGGCATCAGCTGCAGTTTGGGATTGACCACAAACCCCAGCCCCAGCAGCATGGAGAGGCTTTGATCATCTGATAGGGTGAGCAATCCCCCATCCCACCAGGGACACGCGAGAGGAACGAGGGCAGAAGTTGTTGTAGGGGGAGGTTGAACAAGAAATTGTCTGTGCAGGAGCAAAGGTGAAGCAGGATGGTGAAAAGGGACTGAAAATGGGGATTAGGAGAGAGCTGCTCCAGGGAAATGTCAGCCTTTTACCCACCACTGGTGAGAACTGGCTCAGGTTCTCCTGCCTCAGCCCAGCTCCTCCCAGCGCCTGCCCTCTGGGGGGAAAAACAGATTTTTCTGGCCAGACAGGTCCCAAAATTACACCTGGAGAAGAGGGGGAGGAAGGTTTGTCCTGCACTGCTGGGTGCAGTGATCCTCCCTGAGATCCCATCAGGGTCTGCAAGGGGCAAAAAAAATCTACAAAAATGCTGGAAGTGGAAAAGCAAAAGCCAGTGGTCTTGGAGGGATCCCAAACCCTGGGCACGGAACCACCATCAACTGGGGGCTGCTGGTTCAGGATGAGGGAGGGTTCTCAGATGGGGGACACCCCACTCCCACTGCAAAGCCCAAATCCTGCAGAATGCTTGGCAAAGGCACAGGACCTGCCCTGGCACGTTGGGAAGCAGAGCTCTGCCTTTGTGGCCGTGGCCAAGCAGGTTCTCCCACTCCAGAGAGCCCTGGGCGCACTCCTGGTGCTGGGATTGCTCCACAGGGGCAGCTGAGATCCCCAAAATCCCATTTACTGATTGAACACATCCTCCTGCAGATGTTCCCTCTTTTTGGGGTATTTCTGGGGTGCCTGTGCTGCCTGTGGGTGCCTGGTGGGACCCCTGTGGGCTCGGAGCTGCGGGGATGTGCCATGAGGGGCTGGAAACGCTCGTGATCCCCACCCTGCCCCTTTCCTGCCTGGAAAAGGAGACAAAGCCACACAGAGCTCCTCAGAGGGATCCCAGCCGCTCCTGATCCGTGCTCAGCTCCCAAATCCGTTTATCCCATCCCACGATATCAGAGCAAAGTCCAGCATGGCTCCAGGGATGCTGCCACAGCCCCGCCCGGCTTTTGTCCTCATCGCTCAACAATTGCCCAGCAGGGACGCAGATAAAGGGTCAGAAAACCCTTTTAAAGGAACCGAGGGCATTCTGAGCCAGAGGAGCGGCCCAAAAGTCCATCCCAAATTCCAGAACCTCCTTCCCCATCGGAGCCCGAGCCGGGGACACTGGGCAGAGCCGGGAGTCGAAGGCAAATCCAAGGACACCCCAGCGCCTGCCCGCGGCTCCTCCAGCCCCGCCGGCATCTCGGCCCCTTTCTGCTGATGTCACGGAGCGGGGCCCCGTAGCCGCCTTCCCCGGGAGGGCAGGGATCGGCCGCCCCTTCCCGGATCCTCCTCTCTCGCCTCTCCCGTCCCCTGCCCGGGCCGGCTGCAGCGGAGCCGGGAGCCGCGGCTGCCCGGCAGGTGAGTGCTCCGCAGGTGAGTCCTGGGGCAGCCCAGAGCCGCGGAGCAGCAGCGAGGGGAGGAAACTCCATTTTGAGTTTAGAAACATCTGGCGTCCCAAAAAGCTGGCGGAAGCACCAGGAAGTTTGTGTGTGCTGAGAGATGAGGCTGTGCCCGTGCCCAGGATGATGCCCGCGGCTGGGCACGGGGGGCAGAGGGGGCAGGGGGGCCTGGAGCCTGATTTCAGAGCTGATTTTCAGGGCTGAGCTTTACAGCTGGGAGCTCCCCGCTGGTGTTCCAAGGGGGAATGGCGCAGGGCTGGCCAGCGCATCAGGGAAAAATGCAGGGATGAGGCTGCCAGCGTTTCCATCCGTGCCTTGGCCGCTGCCGTGGGGATGGGGCTGCTGCGGCTGCTGGGGGATGCTAGTGCCACCTGAGGAGGGGGTTTCAGGGGTCCTGGCCAGGCTCAGAGCATTTGAGGACACTGGGACATGATGGGGACACATCCTGGGGGGACATTTCAGGGTGCTCCTGGGCGGGGATGCTCCCTGGGCTGTGCTTGAGGCATCAAGGAATCCCTTCTGGCTGGGGTCTTCTTTAATAAATTTAATTTTCAGCAGGACCCCAGGCGTGCGTGCCAGGCCTAGGGGGAGGGACTGCGCTGGAGACGGGGTGGGAGAAGCAGGGAAGTGGCTCCCGGCAGCTTTGAATGGTGATGAACCGGCGAGTCCGGGCGTGCTGCGGCTCCTCGGCAGCGGGCGGGGACGTGGGCCGGGCTTGGCATGGGGGGGTTTTTCTGTCCCCACCATGCCTGGGACTCAAGTGCTGGCATGGCACGGGCGTGATGCTGGCACGGTGAGGGCACAGCCACATCCCGGGGTGGCAGCAGGGACAGGACCCCAGGGCTCACCCAGGTGCCATCCCCACAGCCCCGCTCGCCCCTCTCGCCCCCAGGGCCTGTCCATGGATGCCAGCAAGAAGGTGGATCTGAAGATCATCATCATCGGAGCTCTGGGGTAAGGAGCTGGCCAGGGAGGGAAGCCCCTGCGTGTGCTGGGTGTCCCCTGAGCTGGGCCAAGCCTCACCAGTGCCCCTTTCCTCGTCCCCAGTGTGGGCAAGACCTCCCTGCTGCACCAGTACGTGCACAAGAAGTTCTACGAGGATTATCGCACCACGCTGGGCGCCAGCATCCTCACCAAGGTCCTGCCCGTGGACAGCACCCCCCTGAAGCTGCAGGTGAGCAGGGTGAGCTGGCACTGCCCACAGTGCCCACCCTGATCCCAGCTCTGCGTCCCAGCCTGGCCTGCTGGGCCCAAGTGCCACCGCGGTCATGAGGTGCAGAGCCCGATTTTCAGGGCTGAGTTTTAGAGCTGAGCTTCAGAACCCAAATTTCAGAGCCTGATTTTCAGAGACTGATTTTCAGAGCCGATTTTCAAAGCCTGATTTTTAAAGCCTGATTTTTGGAGCCTGATTTTTAGGGCCCAATTTTCAGAAGTGATTTTCAGAGCTGATTTCCAGAGCTGATTTTTAGAGCCTGATTTTCAAGGCCTTATTTTCAGAAGCGATTTTCAGAGCCCAGTTTTCAGAGCCTGATATTCAGAGCTGATTTTCAGAGCCCAATTTTCAGAGCCTGATTTTCAAGCTGATTTTCAGAGCCCAATTTTCAAGCTGATTTTCAGAGCCCAGATTTCAGTGCTTGATTTTTAGAGCCTGATTTTTAGAGCCTGATTTTCAGCATCCATGAACTGCACTGGAATCCCACAGGAATTCTGGGGGCTCAGCACCCCCTGAAGCTGCTCCTGTGGGCTGTAGCACCCACCCTGCCCCTGTCACATCCCCTCCTCTGCCCTAGATCTGGGACACAGGGGGACAGGAGCGGTTCCGGTCCATGGTGTCGACCTTCTACAAAGGCTCAGACGGCTGCATGCTGGCCTTTGACGTGACAGACAGGGAGTCCTTTGAGGCCCTGGACAACTGGAGAGATGATTTCCTGGAGAAGGTCATTCCCAGGGAGCAGGATTTCCCCATGGTGGTGCTGGGGAACAAGATAGACCTCAGTGACCGGCAGGTAAGGGTGGAGCAGGGAGAGCAGGATCAGCAGTGCTGGGGTCACCACCCCTGCAGGGATTTAAAACTTGTACAGCTGTACCCTTGGGGACATGGTTCAGTGCTGGGTTAATGGCTGGACTTGATGATCTTAAGGGTCTTTTCCAACCTAAACAATTCCATGATTGGGATGCTGTAGGGTCCTAATGGTTTTGAGGGCGGATCCTTCACCTCAGGACCAGCCTTTTCCCTGTCCTCACACAAACCAGAGCTCCAGGCAAGGAGCTGCCACCTCCCCCAGCACTCTGGGAGGGGATGAGCAACATCCTCCTGCTGCTCTTTGGGGCACAGACTGTCCCCACCAGAGGCAGCAGGGATGACAACCTCGGGCACTGCCAGCACCCCCTCGCCCAGCAGTGCCTGGATGGGTGAGGAGGGTGCCATCCCTGAGCTGTGGCTCATCCAGCAGTGCCTGGATGGGTGAGGAGGGTCCCCTGTCCTATCCCTGAGCTGTGGCTCACCCACAGTGCCTGCATGGGTGAGGAGGGTCCCATCTTCTGTCCTATCCCTGAGCTGTGGCTCACCCAGCAGTGCCTGGATGGGTGAGGAGGGTCCCCTGTCCCATCCCTGAGCTGTGGCTCCATCCTCCCATCCCAGCAGTGCCTGGATGGGTGAGGAGGATCCCCTGTCCCATCCCTGAGCTGTGGCTCACCCAGCAGTGCCTGGATGGGTGAGGAGGGTCCCATCCCCTGTCCCATCCCTGAACTGTGGCTCACCCAGAAGTGCCTGGATGGGTGAGGAGGGTCCCCTCTCTGGGCTGTGGCTCCATCCTCCCATCCCTCAGGTGTCCAAGGAGATGGCCTCAGCCTGGTGCAAGGAGAAGGACATCCCCTATTTCGAGGTCAGTGCCAAGAACAACATCAACGTGGCCGAGGCTTTCGAGACCCTGGCGAAGCAGGCGCTGAGCACGGTGAGCACCCTCCAGCTCCGAGCTGTGCCGGGGAGGAATTTGGGGTAAAACCGGGATTAACCTGACAGATCCTCCCGTGTGGAACAGCTCCTGCTGCGAGGGAGAGCCCCGGGAATGAGAAACGCAGCCGTGCTTGACCCTAAATCAATAGGAGCAGGAATTGCCGTGTGCTTTTCCCGCAGTGATGGAGCCCACAGCGCTCCAGCACCGTCCTCTAGCGGCCGTGCCACGGCGACATTGGTGTCCCCAAGCCCTGCGCTAGGTGGCTTTTGCCCGCATTTTGCCGGTAGCCACAAGTTCAGGGCTGAACCGCGGGGCCGCTCAGGCCGGCTCGGAGCCGCGCTCGCTCATCCTTTCCCTTCTCCGCCTCTTTTCCAGTATAAAGGGATTTTTGAGAGTTATTTGACCGACTCCATCAAGCTCACTCCCAACGACAAGCCCAAGCAGAGCTGCTGCTGACCCCGGGGCTGCTGGACCCCACGGTGCAGCCCTGCCCAGGGCTCGGTGCCCGCTGCCCACCCCAGCTGCCCACGGGGACTGGCAGTGCCAGGGCTGGGCACACCTCGAGCTGCCTGCTCCTCCCGGGATTTGCTGCTTGCCACGGCTCTGGAGCTGCTCTCCATCACCTCAGTGTCACGGTGGTGGCCCTGTCCCCATGCCCTCGATGTCCCTGTGGTGACGGTGCCAGGGATGCAGGCAGGGCTCTCCAGACACCTGGGCACCACGGGTGGCCCTTGCCAGGGCACAGCCTGGTGGCCCCGCGGCTCCCAGGGTGCTACAGGCTGCCCTGAGGGGACAGCTGGGGCTGCTGGCCTCGGCACAGGGACCTGCCACTGTGGAGGCAACTATTCCATGCCTCAGTTTCCCCTCCTCTCATGCATATCCCCCATCAAACACCTTCCCCCTTCTGCCTCACTGGGGAGGATTCTCAAAAAAGCACTTTGTCAGGGGTATTCTTTTTTGTTTTTTTAAAAAGGAAATTAAATATTTCATTTTTATTTATATTTATGTGTTGTGAAACGCTCCCCAAGTCCCGCAGCAGGAGGGTGGGGTGGGGGCTCCAGACTTCCCTCCCTGAGTCTGTTCAGCTGCTCAAGGCTGGGGGGTGCATTTTGGGTCTGGGATTTTATTATTTTATTTTATTTTATTTTATTTTATTTTATTTTATTTTGTTTTATTTTATTTTGTTTTGTTTTATTTTACTTTGTTTTATTTTATTTTATTTTATTTTGTTTTATTTTGTTTTATTTTGTTTTATTCTATTCTATTCTATTCTATTCTATTCTATTTTATATATTTTGTTTTATTTTATTCTATTCTATTCTATATATTTTGTTTTATTTTATTTTATTTTTTATTTTTTATTTTATTTTGTTTTATTGTATTTTATTTTAGTTTTTATTTTATTTTAATTATATTTTATATTTTATATTTTAATTTGGTTTGGGTTTTGGGTTTTTTTGGGTTTTTTTTTTTTAATTTTACTTTAATTTTCCAGTGTAAATTTTGGGTCAGGGGAGGAGGAGGAGGTGCGAAGTGGGTGTGCAGAGGTGGGCTGGCCAGGGCAGCTGTCGGCAGAGGGAGCCCGCTGGGAGCAGAGCCGGGCTCCCTCTTCCCTCCTGCATCCATCGCGGGCACCGATCACTGGGGCTGCAGCATCCCCCTGGCCGGGCTGGATGGCCTCAGATCCCCAGGGAGGTCACCAGGGACCCCCTGCCCTCCGCCAGCCCCCTCAGACCCCCCCAGTGACTGCAGTGGTGCCACAGAGTGTCCCGGAGGCTGCCCATGGGGACAGCAGCCATGGGGGACAGGGCAGGGCAGGGCAGCTGCGCTCAGGAAGGGCAAAACCTGAGCGAGGGATGGGCGCGGGGGGCGTGGGGGCTGCGGAGAGGGGGCTGGAAATGGAATGGGGCTGGAGATGGAAATGGGGCTGGAGATGGGACTGGAGATGGAGATGGAGATGGAGATGGGGATGGAGATGGGACTGGAGATGGGGTTGGAGATGGAAATGGAGCTGGAGATGGAAATAGGGCTGGAGATGGAGATGGGGCTGGAAATGGGGCTGGAGATGGAAATGGGACTGGAGATGGGGCTGGAGATGGAAATGGGGCTGGGGATGGAGATGGGACTGGAGATGGAAATGGGGCTGGAGATGGGGATGGAGCTGGAGATGGAGATGGGGCTAGAGATGGGGATGGAGCTAGAGATGGAGATGGAGATGGGGCTGGAGATGGAGATGGGGATGGAGCTGGGGCTGGGGATGGAGATGGGGCTGGGGATGGGACTGGAGATGGGGCTGGGGATGGAGCTGAGGGTGGAGATGGAGCTGGGGCTGGAACTCGAGCTGGAAGCGGGGCTGTGGCTGTGTCTGGGGCGCCCGTCCGGAGAGAACGGACAGTTCAGTTCCCACCCCCGGACAGTTCAGTTCCCACCCCGGACAGTTCAATTCCCACCCCGGACAGTGCAGTTCCCACCCCGGACAGTTCAGTTCCCACCCCCGGACAGTTCAATTCCCACCCCGGACAGGGCAGTTTCCACCCCCGGACAGTGCAGTTCCCACCCCGGACAGTGCAGTTCCCACCCCCGGACAGGGCAGTTCCCACCCCCGGACAGTTCAGTTCCCACCCCGGACAGTTCAGTTCCCACCCCCGGACAGTGCAGTTCCCACCCCGGACAGTTCCCCACCCCCGGACAGTTCAGTTCCCACCCCGGACAGTTCAGTTCCCACCCCGGACAGTTCAGTTCCCACCCCGGACAGTTCAGTTCCCACCCGGACAGTGCAGTTTCCACCCCCGGACAGTTCCCACCCTCGTCCTTACGCAACGCTCCGCCTGTTGATTTGGGCGCCGGGCCGGGGAGAGGATTTGTCCCTTCCTACTGGGAGGAGAGGGGCATTAACCATTTCCTCCCCACGTTCTGGATGCCCTTTCCCCACCCTGCGCCTGCCTGGAGCCCCCCTCACACCCAGCATCCCCCAGCCCACCCTGGCCCCTCCGGGGCTGTTGGGACGGGGCTGTTGGGCGCTGCCCGTGCCAGCAGCAATGTTGTTTCTCATCACACCCTTCTCCCAGCAGCTCCCAGCACTGGCAAACAAAAACCTGATCGGTTTTAGCAGTTTGGACACCCCGGGCTGAGCAGACACAAACGCCCTCAGGGCAGGGGAAGCTCCCTGAGCTGGGGCTGGGCACCTCTGGCACGCCCAGGGCTGCTGTGGGTGCTGGAAGCTGTGAGTGGCAGGAGCTGGAGCCAGGTGGGAGCTGCAGGCTTGGCTCAGGGTCCAGCTGGGTGCCCTGGGCAGGGCGGGCAGGGCTGGGGTCAGACCTTGCCCTCTGCAGAGCCCTGGGCAGGCTCTGAGCTGCTGGGCTCCAGCTCAGCATGGCCCCAGCACTTTGTGCATCATTCCAGCCAGAGGAATCAGGGCTGTGAGGATGCTGCAGCCTCAGGAGCTGGCAGGATCTCCAGTGGCATCACCAGCGTGCAGAAATCCTGCCCAGCACACATCACAGATGTGCAGCACCGTGCTGGAGCCAGCTCCAGCTTTTTCTACTCCCTCCATGCCTCTGGGCAGGGTGTCCTGCTGGCCAGGCTGCCCTGGCACAGCCAGGAGAGCTGGCAGGGTGGCACGGTGCCAGGCAGGATGCTGGCAGGAGCAGCCAGAGGTGCTAAGCTGGTAACACTATCCCGAAACCCGATAAAGGACAGGGGAGGTTTGCAACACGTGGGATTAACAAGGTCAGCTCAAGATTTTTCTCAGGGTGAAAATCAAAGGGGAAAATATTTGCCTTGTGTGACTCAGTGAGTTCCTGAGCAGCCACCTGAGTTCCTAAGCTCACCCCGGCCTGTGGCCACTGCTGAGGAGCCAAACTGAGTCCTCCTGCTCAGTTTAACAAGCAGAGATTTCCCAGCTGCTCTGCTGTCCCCAGAGGTTTTCATTCACCCATTGAAACGACAAAAATCAGTAAAATCTCCCCCTCGATGCTCGTCACCAAAGAGGGACCATCCCAACCCTCTTGCAGAAGATCTGCCCTCAGTATTTGAGGAATTGGCACCCCCCACTCACCCTGAATCCCCAACTCCCAGTTTGCTTCGTTGTTCTGAGGTTCAATTACCCCTGAGAGCCCTGACTGCTTCCAGAGGTGGCAGCAGGGTTGGAGAGGGTGGATTTGCATCACAAATCTCCCTGTGAGGCTGGCAGAGAGCAGCTCCTCCACTGCTCCTTCCCCAGACACATCCCAGGCACAGGCAGCAGTGCCCAAAATCACAGAATTTATAATTTACATTGGAAAATCCCTCTGAGATCATCAAGCCCACCATGAAATGATGTCCTGAATGTCCACCTACCCTATGGCACCTGCAGCCAGGTGGGATTAAATTCTCTTACTGAAATGTAAGAATTTAAATAAAGACACTGGAAAATACCTTAAAAAGCTGCAAAAAGAATCAAAACCCACCACGTTTTCCTGTTTGGAAGCAGAAATCTCATTAACCTGAAGCTGGGACTGAGGGTAATGCAGTGGCTTCAGCCACTTCCCCAGACACATCCCAGGCACAGGCAGCAGTGCCCAAAATCACAGAATTTATAATTAAGGTTGGAAAATCCCTCTGAGATCACCAAGCCCACCATGAAATGATGTCCTGAATGTCCACCTACCCCAGCCTGTGGCACCTGCAGCCAGGTGGGACTAAATTCTTTTATTGAAGTGTGAAAATTTAAATACACTGGAAAATGCCTTAAAAAGCTGCAAAAAGAATCAAAACCCGCCAAGTTTTCCTGTTTGGAAGCAGAAATCTCATTAACCTGGAGCTGGGACTGAGGTAACTCGGTGGCTTCAGCCACTTCAAAGCTGCCCTGATAAACGCCAGGGGTTCAAAGTTCCAGGTGACCTTTCAAAGGCGTCAGACGTGACAAACAGAGCCAGGGCATCACGCAAAGCTTTATCTGTGCCCCGTGGTGCCAGCGGCCGCAGGGCAGTAAACACCTCCGGAGGTGTCACACAGCCCCGGGGCCGCTCCTGGTGGCTCTCACCCGGCTGGGACCGGCTGGGGTGGTGGCCTGGCCGGTGCCACACCGGGATTCCTTCCCAAGAACGCTCCCGGGGCTGGGAATAGCTGAATGGTTGTTGTCCCTTTCCTCAATATCCCCGCAGTGAGGGGGTGACACTGGTGGGGTTGATGTGAGTGTCCCCCCGAGGTGTGACTGTCCCCCCAGGGGTGGCTGTCTGTCACAGGCACCTTTTAGGAAAAAGCTTTGCTTTAGGATTTTTCCTCCTGAGAAGCTGAGAGGCCTCAGGAACGAAATGCAACCAATGGTTATCTGCTGCTGTGGGATGCAACAGGGGCATCTGGGATTGGGCTCATGGGGTTGTTTCTAATTAATGGCCAATCACAGCCCAGCTGGCTCGGACTCTCTGTCCAAGCCACAAACCTTTGTTATCATTCTTTGCTATTCTATTCTCAGCCAGCCTTCTGATGAAACCTTTTCTTCTATTCTTTGAGTATAGTTTGAATATAATATATATCATAAAATAATAAATCAGCCTTCTGAAACATGGAGTCAGATCCTCGTCTCTTCCCCAGTCCAAAACCCCCTGTGCACACTGTCACAGCTGTCCCCAAAAGGGACACACAGGCAGCCCAGGTGTGAGGCACAGCCATCCCCTCACCCTGTGCCTCCCTGCCCACCACCACAGCAGGAGTTGCTGCTTCTCCTCCAGCCCAGCCCACGGGTGGGGCTGTCCCCGTGTCCCACCCCAGAGGACACCGTGTGTGGGGTTTGTGGGGCCACAGGGCTGTGCCTGGCCAGGGGCTGGGGACAGGGGGTTTGGGGACATGGCAGGGCTGTGCCTGGCCAGGGGCTGGGGACAGGGGGGTCTGGGGACATGGCAGGGCTGTGCCTGGCCCCAGGGAAGGGGACAGGGGGTTTGGGGACATGGCAGGGCTGTGCCTGGCGCTGGGGTTGGGGACAGGAGGGTTTGGGGACATGGCAGGCTGTGCCTGGCCCCAGGGCTGTGCCTGGCGCTGGGGTTGGGGACAGGGGGGTTTGGGGACATGGCAGGGCTCAGGGAGGACTGGGGGCTGTGGCCAGGCTGGAGCCAGAGCTGGGACATGCTGAGGTCAGCACCCAGCCCCAGCCTCGGGCGGCCTCCCCACAGCAGCAGGGTCAGGATCAGGGTCAGGATTGGGATTGGGATCAGGGTCAGGATTAGGATCAGGGTCAGGATTAGGATCAGGGTCAGGATCATGATGGGATCGGGAGCAGGATCAGAATCAGGATCGGGATTGGAATCAGGATCAGGACCAGGATCAGGCTCAGGGTCAGGGTCAGGACCAAGATCAGGACCAGGATCAGGGTCAGGACCAGGACCAGGATCAGGATCAGGGTAAGGGTTAGGATCAGGACCAGGATTGGGATCAGGATCGGGATTGGGGTCAGGATTGGGGTCAGGATTGGGATTGGTGTCAGGATCAGGACTGGGATCGGGATTGGGATCAGGATCGGGATCAGGGTCAGGATTGGGATCAGGGTCAGGGTCAGGATTGGGATCGGGATCAGGGTCAGGGTCAGGGTCAGGATTGGGATCAGGATCAGGGTCAGGATTGGGATCAGGGTCAGGGTCAGGATTGGGATCGGGTTTGGGATCAGGGTCAGGGTCAGGATTGGGATCAGGATCATGATCAGGGTCAGGGTCAGGACTGGGATGTGGTGTGGGCAGGGTGGCCCTGCCAGCCTGGCACGGGGCTGCCCCCCTGTCCCAGCCCTCCCTGGCAGAGTCCCCCAGAGGTGCTGAGGATCCCCCATGGGACAGAGCCCGGGGCAGGGGCAGCAGAGGCAGGAGCAGCCACAGGAGCCCCTGCGGGACTGGTTTGGTCAGGGTGGGATGGTGCCCGTGCCAAGGGCTGGGCAGCAGCTCTGGGGCAGGACCGAGCCACGGCAGGGCTCCCAGGGCAGGGGGGTGGCCCTTGGCACGGGGGTGGCACCACCTTCCCACGGGAGCTCCAGGTGAGCTGGAGCTGGGGAGCAGCAGCAGCCTCAGCCTCCTGCTGGTGGGTCCCTGCTGCCCAAATTGCCCAGATTTAGGTTTGGTTTAGGCTGGGCTCTGTCCTGGATCAGCTCCTCAGAGTGTGGACAGACACAGACAATGGTGATCTGCAGCTCCACTCGTGCTGACCGCAGGGAAAATGTGAATTTGTCTCCTCTCACTGCCCTGCCTGAGCTCCCTCAGGCCTGCATGAGGCCATCAGGGATAACAGAGAATAGAAAAATTCAGTTTTTCTGAAGCTGCTGAATGGAGTTCAAAGATTAAATACTTCAAACTGTGCTAAAAAGATTATTCTGGCCCATTTTGGTATCACCAGGGCAGCAGCAGAGCCTCCTTCAGGCCCTGGGTGAGGCTCAGGGCAGTGAATCCTTCTCCCACCAGGTTCCACCTGGACACTAAATGCTTTATTTAACTTTAATGCCTTTAACCACGCACTCTTTCAGAGCAGCTCAGCTGCCCCTGGCCTCACGGCACGGCTGCAGCACCAACACTCCTAAAACTCCCCAAAAAGGCAAAGTAGGCAGAGCTTTCATCTGGAATCTGCCCGCTGATCTCCCTGACCAGGGGCGACAGGGCCTCCTCCTGCTCCAGGTCCTCACGTCCAACACCCGAGCTCCTCTGCAGGCATTGACCTCAGAGCCCTGAACAATCTCAGCTTTATTTCAGGGCTTATCTCCCTGCCATCGAAGCCTTTGGGCCTTAATGAGTTGCCCAAGGGCACAGAGCAGCAGTGATGGGACCACAATCACTTTCCCCCTGAGGAAAGCCACTCGTTCTCCTCCACACACCTTCCCACTTTTATTATTATTTTTTTTTTTAGGGAAAGTTCCTCTTTCTTTTTTCTTTTTTTTTTTTTTTTTTTCAGATTGAGGAACCTCCCTTCACAGGAATTCAATGGTTTTAAGTGAAAAAGCCACCTTGGGGTTTGACTCTGCTGGGTCAGGGTGGGCAGAAAGCCCTGAGGGGTGGGGGAGGCAGTGCCTGGAGCAGCCCCCAGCCTGAATTCCAGGAGAATGGGATGGGTTGGGATGGGATGGGATGGGATGGGATGGGATGGGATGGGATGGGATGCTCCACACGGCCCCCCTTGGCCTGGGGGCTCTCCCAGACCTTCAGGGCTGCTCCAAGGGCAGGAATTTTGGGTGCTCCCACCCAGCCCCAGGAGCTGCTGGTGTCCCCAGGCCCTGGGCAGACCTTGCTGAGCACATTTGGAGGCAGATATCTTACACCTATTTTACAAATAAGATAAGAGCCCTTGCTCAAGGTGACCTGAGGGCTGCCCAGAGAGCACGGGCCAGTCCCAGGTGAGGGCACACAGCCCCTGCCAGGTGCTCTCTGCAGGCTGGGTGGGATTTTTGGGGGGTGCCAATTCCTCTGCAGGTCGTTGTGGAGCTCCAGGCAGGAATTTGGGTTGGTGGGCTTGGCTCTGACCATCAGAACACGCTCTGCTCCCCAAGCCAGGGTGTCTCACCCCACAAATCCTTCAGTGTGGGGATGTGCCCGAGCTCCCAGTGAAGGAGAGGGGCTGTGACAGGGCTGAGCCCACAGCCACATGCAGGTGACATGAAAGAGGGTGACTCTGGACATGTCCCCACAGGGCTGGAGCAGGCTGGCAAGGCCCTGAGCAGCTGTGCCCCAGCAATTCCCCCAGAGATAAACCCCAAAACCAACCCCAAAACCCCAGAGCCTCTCCCAGCCCCGAGAGCTGCAGCGGCGGGGGGGCAGCTGGAACCTTCCGGAGCCTTCCTGCATTCCAGCCTTCATTTTGGGGCTGTAAATAACCCTGCTGCCTCCCCTGGGACGGGGTGTTCCTCATTCCTGCCCCGATCAGGCCCCGTGCCAGCGGGTGGCACCGGGCAGGGTGGCAGTGCCAGCGGCGCCTTTCAGGTGGCAGCTCTGGCTCCAGCCCTGGCACCACAGGGACACCAGGCCAGCCCTGCCAGAGGGATGGTGGCACCCAGCCCGGGCTCTGCATTCCTGGGAGAGCAGGAAATGGTGAGAACCAGCCCTGGGAATGTCAGATGTGAAAAATGCACGTGTTTTGTGATTGGCCTTTTGCAAATATTCAAATGAATATTATATGTGTTGTGTTAGAAAGTGATGCTGTATTAATTCTCTTAAGTAGTGTGGTAAATATAGTTTTAGATGTGAAACATTTGTATTTTATGATTGGCTTTTTGCAAATACTCAAATGAATATTATATGTGT
The DNA here is from genome assembly GCF_051311805.1 of Agelaius phoeniceus. NCBI lineage: Eukaryota > Metazoa > Chordata > Aves > Passeriformes > Icteridae > Agelaius > Agelaius phoeniceus. The sequence continues at coordinate 3,671,809 of NC_135289.1, read as the reverse complement.
TGTGTTGGAAAGTGATGCTGTATTAATTCTCTTAAGCAGTGTGGTAAATATAGTTTTAGATGTGAAACATTTGTATTTTATGATTGGCCTTTTGCAAATACTCAAATGAATATTATATGTGTTGTGTTAGAAAGTGATGCTATGTTAATTCTCTTAAGCAGTGTGGTAAATATAGTTTTAGGCTATAACAAAATGTTAAAATAGAAACAATGCTGTGTAAGATATTTTTTTTAAAGAAAGGACTCGCAATGAGACAGCAGCCACGGGACACCCGAATCTTTCAGAGAAAGAGAATTTATTACTCCATTATCAGAAGAAACAAAGTTCTTCCTGCCTCAAAGGCGCTGTCGGGATTCAGAGGAAGAAGCTGACCCTGCCCAGACAGAATCCTGTGTTTGAATGGAATTTATGCATCATGGATGAGGTGGATGAATATGCAACAGGCTGTTGCTTTTAAGGGTTAATCCTCTGTTAATGTGGGGCCTTTTTTGGGCTCATGCTGCCCAGAAAAGGTACCCAGACATCCATAACTCTTTGTATTTGTCTCATATTGTCCTAATCCAATTTGTCCAAATTATTATTACTCTAATTGTATTACTATTTTTATAGCCATTTTATTACTATTAAACTTTTAAAATGTTAAAAACAAGCGATTGGCGTTTTTCACATCAGAGCTCTGTGTGGTGCCCGTGGTGGGATGGGATGGGATGGGATGGGATGGGGATGGGATGGGATGGGATGGGATGGGATGGGATGGGATGGGATGGGATGGGATGGGATGGGATGGATGGGATGGATGGGATGGGATGGGATGGGATGGGGATGGGGATGGGGATGGGGATGGGATGGGGATGGGGATGGGATGGGATGGGATGGGATGGGATGGGATGGGATGGGATGGGATGGGATGCATGGGATGGGATGGGATGGGATGGGATGGGATGGGATGGGGAAGGGATGGGATGGGATGGGATGGGATGGGGATGGGATGGGGATGGGATGGGGATGGGATGGGATGGGATGGGGATGGGATGGGATGGGATGGGGATGGGGATGGGATGGGATGGGATGGGATGGGATGGGATGGGATGGGATGGGATGGGATGCATGGGATGGGATGGGATGGGATGGGATGGGATGGGATGGGGAAGGGATGGGATGGGATGGGATGGGATGGGATGGGATGGGATGGGATGGGATGGGATGGGATGGGGAAGGGATGGGATGGGATGGGATGGGATGGGATGGGGATGGGATGGGATGGGATGGGATGGGATGGGATGGGATGGGATGGGGATGGGGATGGGATGGGATGGGATGGGATGGGATGGGATGGGATGGGATGGGATGGGATGCATGGGATGGGATGGGATGGGATGGGATGGGATGGGATGGGGAAGGGATGGGATGGGATGGGATGGGATGGGGATGGGATGGGGATGGGATGGGGATGGGATGGGATGGGATGGGGATGGGATGGAAGGATGTAGGGAGGAAGGCTCCCTTCAGGTCCCATCATAACCTGAGCACCAGCCCCTCTGCCCAGGGCATGGCTGCCTGTCCCTGCTGCCCCCAGCCTCGGCCTCCCACTGAATTATTACCACTGAATTTATTACCACTGAATTATCACCACTGAATTATTACCACTGAATTATTGCCCCGTTAAGTGCAACATATCTGCTAAAATTAATCATCTGCAAACAAATCCACACATTCCAGCAGGTGGAATGCTGTTATCAGGCCAGGAGATAACCAGCTCAGCACTCTGTGCAGCCCAGGCTCACCTGGGGAGTCCCTGGGTTCCATGTCCCAGGGCTCCCCAGCTTCCCTGTGCTCCCCAGACACCCATCCATGCCTTGCACACCAGCCTGGGTGCTCTCTTGGTGGTCACATCCTCAGGCCACACGTGGGGAGAGCAGAAATGCAGAATGAGCTGTATTTATAATTTCTGAAAATGGAATTTGACCAGGACTGCGCCTCCCAGACCAGAAATGCCCCAGGACCATTGGTGGCTGCACAGGGCTGGGTTCTCTGCAGGGCAAGACCTCATTTTATCCTGATCACACCCAGCAGGACTTTGGAATAGCAGCAGGAAACAAAAGGGGATCCATCTGTGCAGGAGGGACACCGGGGCTGGGAAGGGACAGGGAGAGCCTGAAGGTCTGGTGTAAATCATTGCCTGGGGAAAAATAACCTCACACATGGGCGAGAACTTCACTGGGTTTTGGGAGTGCTGGAGGGACAAAAATCCACTGCCAGCATCCCAGTCCAAGCCCCAGCAAGTGCAGCAATCAAAAAAAATAAAGCTGGATTTTTGTAACCCATGCAGCTGTAAAGAAGGAGAGCTTTATAAATGTAAATATGACAAGAGGCTGAGATAAAGGACATAAACAGATCAAAGAGATCTGATCACTGAGCCCCTCTGGGGTGGTTCTGTGTCCCAGTGTGCCCAGAGAGCCTTTCCTGCCTGTGCCAGGGGTTGCTGGCATTCCATGGAGCTGGCATGGACCCCGCTGGGCCCTCCCTGTGCAGCTCTGAGGATGAGCAGCACCAGCTGGGAGCCAGCTTTGGAATTTTACCTTTTGTCTTTCTCCAGTGGAGCCTCTCTAGGAAAAACTGCCCTTTACTGCTGGCAAAATTCCATTTTGGCATGAACGCTTCAGCTAATTAACCCTGCACATTAGCCCTGGAAGTTAATTAGCACCATCTAGGATGTTGTTCCTCGTCTTTCTGTGGTGCAGGATCCCTGTGGATGCTGGAGCTCTGTGTTCCTGGGATTTGCTGCTGTGAAAAATGCATGTATTTTATGATTGGCTTTTCACAAATATTCAAAGGAATATTATATGTGTTGTGTTAGAAAGTGATGCTGTATTAATTCTCTTAAGCAGTGTGTTAAATATAGTTTTAGGCTATAACAAAATGTTAAAATAGAAAGTGTGCTGTGTAGGATTGCTTTTTCTAAAGAAATGACTCACACTGAGACAGCAGCCACGGGACACCCGAATCTTTCAGAGAAAGAGAATTTATTGCTCCATTATCAGGAGAAATGAACTTCTTCCCACCTCACTCGTGCAGGATGATGCATCAGGATTAAGAGGAAGAAGCTGACCCTGCCCAGACAGAATCCTGTCTTTGAATGGAATTTATGCATCATGTATGAGCTGTATGAATATGCAACAGGCTGTTGTTTTTAAGGGTTAATCCTCTGTTTATTGTGGGGCCTTTCTCGGGCTTATTTTGCCCAGAAAAAGGTACCCAGACATCCATAACTCTTTGTATTTATTGTCTCGCATTGTCCTAATCCAAATTGTCCAAATTATTATTACTCTAATTGTATTACTATTTTTATAACCATTTTACTGCTATTAAACTTTTTAAACGTTAAAAACAGGCGACTGTCGTTTTCCACACTGTGACAGGAGCCTCTGGAACACCCGAGGGCTGCTCCTGCTGCCGCGCCACCGTTCCTGTCCCAGCGCTCTGCTCATATCAGCCTGTCCTGTAAAAAAAAACCCCACAGGCTCTGAGTTACTAATGATATTTACAGGATAACTGCTCGGCAATGATTACCTCCGTGGGTCAGATGGCAATGAATCAGCCCCCTTCCCCGGGCACCCTGGGCAGGGTGTTCCTCTGCACTGCTGGTGATTGATTCCCATGCCGTGAGCTTTCCTGGCAGCAGCTGCCGATGCCTCCAGCGTGCACAAATGTTTCTTTTCGAATGAAATTTAAAATGGAAGCCGTAACTATAAAACAGATAGAGGTACACATACTAAAATATTGCCAGAGATAATTGTTGTGCCCTAAGTCTGTTTAAAAATCTAAAGTTCCTGGTAGAAAACTTGTGCACAACTGAGGGACCTAAATGATATTCTCTTTTCAGATTAATTATACTTATATATATATATATATATACTATAACTATAAAACTATAACTATAAAACAGATAGAGGTGCACATACTAAAATATTGCCAGAGATAATTGCTGTGCCCTAAGTCTGTTTAAAAATCTAGAGTTCCTGGTAAAAAACTTGTGCACAACTGAGGGACCTAAATGATATTCTCTTTTCAGATTAATTATACATATATATATATATATATATATATATATATATATATATTATAACTATAAAACTATAACTATAAAACAGATAGAGGTACACATACTAAAATATTGCCAGAGATAATTGTTGTGCCCTAAGTCTGTTTAAAAATCTAGAGTTCCTGGTAAAAAACTTGTGCACAACTGAGGGGCCTAAATGATATTCTCTTTTCAGATTAATTATACTTTTATATATATATATATATATATATATATATATATATATATATATATATATACTATAACTATAAAACAGATAGAGGTACACATACTAAAATATAGCCAGAGATAATTGCTGTGCCCTAAGTCTGTTTAAAAATCTAAAGTTCCTGGTAGAAAACTTGTGCACAACTGAGGGACCTAAATGATATTCTCTTTTCAGATTAATTATACTTATATATATATATATATATAATATATATATATATATAGTATAACTATAAAATTATAACTATAAAACAGATAGAGGTACACATACTAAAATATTGCCAGAGATAATTGTTGTGCCCTAAGTCTGTTTAAAAATCTAAAGTTCCTGGTAGAAAACTTGTACACAACTGAGGGACCTAAATGATACTCAATGATACTCTCTTTTCAGATTAATTATACTTATATATTTTATATATATATATATATAATATATATTATATATATATAATATATATATTGCCAGAGATAATTGTTGTGCCCTAAGTCTGTTTAAAAATCTAGAGTTCCTGGTAGAAAACTTGTGCACAACTGAGGGACCTAAATGATATTCTCTTTTCAGATTAATTGTACTTATTTATATATTTTTTATTTTTATTTTTATTTTTATATAAAACTTATTAATATATAATATACTTATTAATTATACTTCAGTCTCTTAATTATACTTCAGTCTCACCACCTCTACCAATTGATTTCCACAGGTCCTTAGAAAACTTAGAAAAGTTAAAAGTAATTTAACCTTTTTTGGTTCTATTTAAAAAAAAAAAAAAAATTACAGCGACGAGAGCTATTTGCGCTCCCTGTTTTCTGAAAAGCCTGAACATCAAACTTTATTTTGAATTTTGTTTCGTATCAAACGAAAGGAGAATTTTCCGGAGAATTTAAAGGAGAATTCAGGAATTTAAAGGAGAATTTTTTACCCTGGGAGCGAGCACAGCCCGCAGCGCTGCCTTCCCCCTCCCCTTGCCCCAGCCCTGCGTTCCCCGTCCGTCTGTCCCTCTGTCCGCTCCCTTCTCCCGTCGCTCTGCAGCGCTCGGAGGTGGCAGCACATCCCGGTGACACCAGAGCCACCCCATGGAGGGGCTTGACAGCTGGCGAGCGAAGCTGAATTAATCGTGAGCTGATTGAGAGTTAATTGATGATTTTCGGGTGTATCCATAGCAAAGAAAAAGACAAGGCTGTCAGCATGGAAACTGATTTAAAAAGATTATTTATATAGAAATATAGAAATATATATATATATATATATATAAATATATATATAATTATATATATATATATAATGAGATTAAAAATGAAAATTTTTGTACGCTAAACTACGTGCATAAGTCGATGTGCATACAATACCTCATTAAATTTCTGTAAAACTTTTGCCAATTTTATTGATGTTAATTGCTTTGCACCAATGAATATAATAAGTTATTGGGGTGCAGTTAATGACTTAAGATCACGCTTTGTTTAGAGCTTATAAGCTGGAGAACACACGGAATAAAAAATCTTTTTCCTTCTCAGACCCTGCTCACGTGTGTGTGTCATGTCTGATCTAGCAGTGACATCAGCCCCGTGCACACCCCGTGCCAAGCTGCCCTTGGGGACAAGGGGAACACGAGGGATCAATTCCTCCACAGCAAATTGTCCCTGCAGCTCCCTTCTGGTGGCCAAATTCCCTTGGGGACGCGTCCCTGTCCCTCCCGTGCTGCTGTCCCTGCCCATCTCATCACCTGCAGCTGCCTGGCTGGTACCTGGCTCCTGCACCCTCAAAACCTGGGAGGAGAGGAGTCCGGGAGCCTGGAGAAGAAAGAGAGATCAGGAGCCTGCAGAAGAGAGATCAGGAGCCTGCAGAAGAGAGATCAGGATCCTGCAGAAGAGAGATCAGGATCCTGGACATGAGAGGAGTCCAAGAACCTGGAGAAGAGATCAGGATCCTGGAGAAGAGAGATCAGGATCCTGGACATGAGAGGAATCTGGGAGCCTGGAGAAGAGAGATCAGGATCCTGCAGAAGAGAGATCAGGATCCTGGACATGAGAGGAGTCCAGGAACCTGGAGAAGAGATCAGGATCCTGGAGAAGAGAGATCAGGATCCTGGACATGAGAGGAATCTGGGAGCCTGGAGAAGAGAGGATTCCAGGACCCTGGAGAAGAGAGATCAGGATCCTGGAAAGAAGATCAGGATCCTGGAGAAGAGAGGACTCCAGGATCCTGGAGAGGAGAGGAGATCAGGAACCTGGAGAAGAGAGATCAGGATCCTGGACACGAGAGAAGTCCAGTATCGTAGAGAAAAGAGGAGATCAAGATCCTGGAGAAGAGAGGAGATCAGGATCCTGGAGAGGAGAGGAGATCAGGATCCTGGAGAAGAGAGGAGATCAGGATCCTGGACACGAGAGGATTCCAGGATCCTGGAGAGGAGAGGACTGCAGGATCCTGGACACGAGAGGAGTCCAGTATCATAGACAGAAGAGGAGATCAAGATCCTGGAGAGGAGAGGAGATCAGGATCCTGGAGAGGAGAGGTCAGGATCCTGGAGAAGAGCATCAGGGTGCCGGCCCCAGCTCAGCACAGTGATGCTGCCACAGCTTGGACGCGATGGCAGCACGGGACGAGTGTCACCCCTGCTCTGAGCTGCCTGCTCCCTGCCCCGTCCCAGGAGCTTTTCCCGTTTCAAACGCTGCCTGTCCCCGAACCCTGGCAGCTCCCACTCCAGGAGAGCGAGCAGCACCTCAGGGGCGGCTCCTCCCTGCCCATCGCTGTCCCCACCAGGGGCGTCACACGAACCTGTCACACCCCGAGCGCGGCCAGGTGCCCTCCAGGCTGATGGCAGATATCTCCTGCACATCCCGAGAGCTCCCACAATGCCGGGTTTCCCCTCTGTTCCCATCCCTTTGAACCCGGCAATGAACGGAGGCTCCGCTCCCCGCTGCCCAGCGCTCCCCGCCGGGCTCGGGCGCTGGCACAAAGCGCCCCATTGTCCATCCCGGCGGCTCAAAGGCCGGGCAGACGCTGCCCACAGCCCCCACCAAAGCATCTCCCGCTGCCCCCGGCCCGTGGCAGCCCGGGGAGCTGAATATGGGTTATTGTCACCCAGAGCACCGAGGGACCCGCGCAGGGGATCAAACAAGCCAGGCCGGAGAGGGAACGGGTGGGGTGAGGGGGGACATCCAAAAAAGCTCTTCTCCCTCCTCAGATCTCCCCTTATCTCCCCCGGCTATCTCCTGAGCTTAGCCTGGCTGTACCTGCTCGCAATTACCTCCTCAAGCCAATCAGGCGCCGAGCACAGCCCTCGGTCCCCTTGACTGAGGTGATTTATAAATGACTCACGGGCTGCTTGGAGCGCAGACCTCGGCTCCTGCAGCACCTCTCCTGCCACATCTGCACCATCGGCCGCCCTCCCGAGGCGCAGGTAACGCCAACAATCGGCCTCTTTGTCCGGGTGGGCGTGGGGGATTTACACTCCGCTTGCACAGCCACTGGGTGTGAGGAGCACTATTTGGAGAACTGCTACTTCTATTCTTTCTCTTTCTATTTTTTTTTCCTCCCTTTTTTTCCCCCCTTTTCTTTCCCCCCCTTCTCTTTCCCTCCCTTCTCTTTCCCTCCCTTCTCTTTTCCTCCCTTCTCTTCACCAAGGGGATTTACAGCAGCAGATTTACTCAGGAATTAGCAACACCAAGCATCCAGCAGCTTGATTTATTATGAAGAGAGAGGCTGGAAGAGCCAAATATGTGAATTAATTCTTGCTAGAATAAATCCTGCCGTCTTATCCTGCTGAGATGTGTGGAGGGATTTGCCTGATAGGCAACACTGATGAGAAGCACTCAGTTTCTGGACCTTTGTTGTGACCAGAACTTTCTGTGCATGGGGCTGTGGAAAGTGAGGATGCTGCAGCCCAAATCGGGTGTTGCACATCCCGGGATAGAGGGGAGGGATGAGGAGCCCAGAGCCTGCAGGCAGGGGGTGGGAAGCACTGGAATCCAGCCCAGGAAAGGGGATTTGGCTGTACAGGGCCAAATCCTGTGCTCACAGTCAGGGTAGGAGGGAATTATAGCTGGGATGAGGAGTGCTCCCAGACTGAGACCTGCCACACTGACAGGTGTGACCCCTGCAGGGTCCCCAGCTCCTCCCAGTGCCCTTTCAAGGGATGTTTAGCTCAAGTTTGGGCAGGATCCTTTGTATATAAGCAAGAGGAAATATCCCCTCAGCCTTGCCCCATGGTGGAAAACTGCAGCTCCCACAGCTGGGATGCTTTCTGCTCTGCCCTGATTAAATTTGTCCACACCTTATTTGTAAGCAGGCTGAAAGCTGGAGCTGGGGACTGTCCTCCTTTCCCTCAGAGATAAGTCCCTGCAGTGACATTTGTCCTGGTCACGCCGTGTTTCTGCCCCAGCTCAGAGATTCCCAGCACAGAAATTCTGTCCCGTCCTCCATCCCAGGACAGGATGGACGGGCTGAGCCCAGGGCTGTTTTTCCTTCTCCCAGAGCGGATCCACAGGGGAGGGAGCATGTGGAGGGGTGAGCTCTCAGCAGGCACCCCAGATCAGTGCTGGCAGGAGCTGCAGGAACGCTGCAAACTTTGTAATTCCTTGGGATTTGCGTTGCCTGCCTGCTCTTCAAGGGTCTGTGTCAGAGACAGGTGAAGAACAGAGACTGTGGCACTGATGGACAACAAAGTCTCACTTCTCCTTCCTTTAAATGCCCTTTCCAGTTCACTCCTGCCCATCCCAGCTGCCTTTTCCACGGGAAGGGGATGGACACAGCACTGCCAGGGACTGGGCTGAGAGGCTGCTGGGGTCAGGCACTGCTCTGCCACCCTCACCAAGGTGACAGCTCGAGGGGACAGCAGGGCAGGGAAGCTTTTGGGGTGTCCATACAGACAGGCAGACTTTGGGATGGACATCCCACAGCAGCAGCCCAGGCCATGTGCCCGATGCCTCACCCCAGCCCAGCCCTTCCTCGCAGAGCTATGGAGCTGATGTGGTTCTGACAGCAACCAAGAGCTGGGGTGGGGTTGGAACAAGTGGGTAAATCAAACAAATCCCAGGGAAAGTGGGTCCACCCTGGGCTTTGCTGCCCTGCTGTCAGTGCAGGGCAGATCCCCCGTGCCCCCAGTTTGCTCCCTGACAGCAAAGCACAGGAGCCGAGCTGCTGAGTATAAACATTTCACTTAATAAACACCCTGTGAGCCAAACACTTTGGCTTCACCCCGAGGAGCTGGCAGATGCCTGCAGATTTTATTATTCTGGTTACCAGGCACAGAGCTAGTTTGGTTAGAAACTCGTGTGAAGTGGGACATCAAACATTGGCACCGGCCCAGCAGCGGCAGCACAAGAGCTCTGCCCGCTGCCTGAGCTGGGCTGGGGCACTCCCAGCCAGAAAAGGCCCATCTGCCTCGTGGAAATCACCTTGGAACACTCCAAATATTGCATCTGAGCGCTGGTGGAATGCCTGCTGTTCCGTGGTGAAGCTGCAGCAGTGGGGAATGGGCTGGGGGATGCTGGGGGGCACTGGGATGGGAGGTGGGAGCTGGAGGGAAGCAGAGACGTCTCCTCCCGGCCCTGCTCTGTGGCACAGGAGCCATTCCCTGCCTGCCTCAGATCCATCAGAGCCCCTGAGCACCTCCCTGCACCCCCTTCCCCCTCTGGCCCTTATTCCACCCACAGCCATCACTGCAGCTCCTCCTGGAAAATGGACTGGCACAGCAAAGTTTTGACTGAACTTTATGGGTTCTGGCATTCTGCCTTTCCTGAGGCATGGATATTTTTCATAACTGATTTATATTCTGGTGTCTTACTCTTCTATTTCCAATGGGTAAAGGTTAAGAAAAGGTTAAACCCCAGTGTGTGCCCAGTGCATGGCATCAACCCCCTGAATACAACCCCTGCTTCTTTCCCTTCCCCAGATTACTGGGAGTGATTTTTTCCCCAAAATACTCATGCCAGAAATGTGGGACTGTAGATGTGCCTTTATCACTGCCAGATTTTCTTTCTGAATCAGTTCTGTTGTAGGTGAAGCCTGTGGTCATCCAGAGCCAAAGGTAAAACAGAAATAAATCAACCAAATTCTAAGTGTAAAAAAGAATTTGTGCCCAGCTGGAGACTCTGGGGTCCCTGGTGAGGTCCATCAGCTGGACTCGGTCCTGAATACAACCCCTGCTTCCTTCCCTCCCCAATTACTGCAAATGATTGTTTTCCCCAAAATACTCATGCCACAAATGTGGGACTGTAGATGTGTCCTTATCACTGCCAGATTTTCTTCCTGTATCAGTTCAGTTCTGTAGGTGAGGCCTGTGCCATCCCGAGCCAAAGGTAAAACAGAACTAAATCAACCAAATTCAAAATGTGAAAAAGAATTTGTGCCCAAATGGCCCAGCTGCAGACTCTGGGGTCCCTGGGCCATCAGTTCCTGGTGAGTTCCATCAGCTGGACTGGGTCCTGGCAGGTTCCCAGTGCCAGGAGGTTGCAGGGAGTGACTGGGGAGCGTGGGGGCGGATCTGCCAGTGCCCATGGCAGAGGTGAATTGTACAACACCTCCTGAAACACCTGAGCTGAGAGAGCCACAGCAGGAACCTCCTGCTCCTCAGGGCAGCAAGCGTGGGGCAGGAGGGTGGGGGAGACTTCAGTCAGGGGGAGCACCTGGAGCTGCAGGGCTGGCACCGCCACAGCTGGAACCGGCACATCTGGCACCGCCACAGCTGGAACCGGCACACCTGGCACCAAAAGCACAGCCCCTGTGCCAGGCAGGTCTCAGGGAGGAGCTGAGGCTTCCCCTGCTGACCCTGCAGGGCCTGGGGGCCCTTTCACCCTGTTGCCCCAGGGCTCCTGTGGCACCTGAAGGCTCCAGTCCAGGGCCACGGGAGTCAAGACCTTGTGCTGGTGTTGCAACCAAACCCTTGCACCTGTGCCTGGGCTCTCCTGGTCTGGGGGACAGGGGGGAGCTGCTTTTATGGCCCTTTCTTGGGCAATGGGGCCGGGAAGGGGTGTTTTGGATGGAGATTCACACGGGGGTGGGAAGAGGTTGGACCTCTGAACCCAGTCCTGAAACAAACAGCACCAAGGGCTGGGTGTGCCTCATGCAAGGAGAAGGGGGATGAAGAGGGGGCAGGCAAAGGAGGAAGTGTTGTTTCAGAGCACTGATTTTTAATCCCTAAAGTTAAGGAGCAGCTGGCTGAGTGGGACATTTGTCCATGTCCAGCACTGGGATCAGTTTGGGCCCTTGTGTCACACCTAAGGCAGGGATCAGATGGCTCTCCCACCAAATTTTGACTCATTCCTTGGACTGGAGCTGCTGTTCTGTGCCTACGTCAGTGCAGGAAAGTGGCTTTGTGCCAGGGGCTCCTATCAACACCAGCCAGGAACCTCAATGTGACTTTCCTCTTCCCAAGCACAGCTATCACCAGCACGGGGCAGCAGATAAGAGCTCAGTGAGCGTGTTTGCAGAATGAACTCTGGCAGAAAAGGTCTGTGCCTGGCATGCACAGCCTGGCCTGGGGCTGGCAGGGCTGGCATCAGCCAGGTCTGGACCGAGGGGACACCCATGTCCTGTTGGTCACCCACATCACGTTGCTGAAGCAGAGCAGCTCTGCTCCCATGTGTTGTTTGCCCTGATATCACATCCCATTTGTGTACTCAGTGAGGTCAAATCTTACATTTCTGAGCATCACTCACTGCAGGGATGGGCTGCCTGAAAACTTGTGAGCTCTTGGAGCTCTTCTCCCAGCCCTTGTCCTTTATTTCCACGCTCAAACTGGATGAGAGATCCTGAAAAACCTGGTCCCTGCAATGCAGCAGCTGTCTGGCACTCTGCTCTCCCCTCCACACTCATGGAATTGCTCCGGGGTCCTGCCCCAGCTGCAGGGTTTAAACCAGCTCTGCAGCTTGCCTCGGGCTCATCCCAGCAGCACCAGGCCCAGCTGGATTTGCCTTTTGTTCAAGGAGCAGCCACGCAGCTCCTCGTGCTCTTTACTGCCCAAATCTCTGAGGTTTCAGCTGCTGTTTGATCTGGGCAAGGCTGTGATAAGCCAAGGCAAGAACTTGACTCTGTCCGGGACGCTGACATCACGAGCCTGTTTGTTTAAGATGGAATTTAATCATGGGGATATTTTCCCCTCTATACCTGCTCTGTTGATTATTTTTTTCTGATTGCCAACACTTTCACTCAGCGGGGGAATTTCATTAAAGAGCTGGGATTTAATTGGCTGCTTGGGTCTGTCTGGTGGCAGAAGGGATGGAGATCAGAGAGACCACCAGGGATTATCAGCCCTCAGAAACTGTTGCTGAGGCTGGACATTCAAAATATTCACCAAGGAGAACTGGAAATTCCAAGCAGAGCTGTGGGGCTGGGAGGAAGGCTGGGAACAACCAAAGGATCACTGAAAACGTGGGAAAACCATGAGTGTTTATCAGACAGGCATTTGGCATGAGGGGCTGGGAATAGCCCAGGACACGGGTTAGTGCTGTTATCCAAAGGCAAAGCTTGTCCTTGCTCTTGGACGGGAATCTCCGGGGGAACAGGAGCAGCAGGGATGCCCTGCAGAGGGCACTGGGTCAGGCACTGGGACGGGTTCCCCCTTTGCTCCAAAGCCATGGGCTGGGGTCCCTCCCGAGCCCCGTGGGTGCAGCTCAGAGCTGGAATCTCAAACACCCCATGGCCGGGGCAGTTTTACAGCACAGTGCTCTTGATGGCCCCTGTGATCTCTAAAGGGTTGATGACCTCCCTTTCTAGACCCATTAGCTGCTATTAGCATAATGATTCTATTGACCTAAATTCTCCCCAGAGTTTCGGCTCCCTGCATCATCCTCTCCTTCCTGCGCTGCTCTCCTCCAATCCCCTCCCGCTCCCCGCTCCGAGGCACAGCCGGGCTCTCTCCACTCCTGTGCAAGGACACTTTGCTCATCCCGCTGTGCCCTGGACTCTCAGCAGCGCCCGGAGAGGGGCGGGGAGGCTCCGGCACATCCAGATCGCTCTGTAAACTCTAAACAACCTGGATGTTGCTTCTCGGTGCATTCTCCTGCCTGAATCACCAGCTTTTCCCACCCCCTCTTCTCCTCCCGTGTTGGGCAATGACCCATTTAGATACACGCCAAAACACAAATAATTACGGAGATGCTGGGTTTATATCTGACCACTTCCTCCCTCCCTCCTCTCCCCTCCCAGGTGATTCCCTCTCTCCTGGGCACGGTAAAATCAGGGATGTCTCAAGTCCATCATCCCTTTGCTGAGACCCAGATCCCGGGCAGGACTGGTCTGCCGGGATGTTTGGGCATCTTCATCACTGCCATGAGTTAGCAACAGTTATCTCCCCGAGCATCACTTCCTAGAGGAAGCCGGGCACTCACCCACGGCCGGGAGGATCGGGAAGGTTCTGGAATGCTGGGCAGTGTGGCACGAACAGCTCGGGAGGGATCCAGCCCTCAATCGTGCCGGTGCCGGTATCAACCAGCCTGGCAAAGCCTTGGTGGTGAAACCGAGCCATGGGAAAGGTCAAGGGCCCCGCCCGAGGCAAAAAGGCACTCCCGGAGCTGGGATTAACACCCCTAACCCTAACCCGGGATTAACCCTAACCCTAACCTGGGATTAACCCCAACCCTGCCCCTCTGCCGGGCGATCCAGGGTCCCCTGGCGCGGCACCGCTCATTAACACCGCTCATTAACACCGCTCATTAGCACCGCTCATTAGCATCACCTCCGAGCAGCCGGGAAGGCTGCGGGGCCGGGGAGCAGCAGCAGCCCCTGGAGCTGGGAGAAGCCACTCCCAGGACCTGCCTCTCTGCCACGGGGAAACTATTTAGGGTGGAGGAGCTCGGGGAGGGCTCCAGAGGCTGGAGGTGTCCGCTCTGGGCCAACTCCAGCCGCATTCTTGCCTTTGCTCTTTCTATTTTTTTTTTTTAATTTCTTTTCTTTTCTTTTTTTCCTTTTTAATATCCAAATGATGCAGAGATGAGCCAGGCCAGGCCTCGCTATGCCATCGAACGTGCTGCCTACTCTGTCAGCCTCTTCGACGAGGAGTTTGAGAAGAAAACCAGAGCTTACCCCGTCGGGGAGAAACTGAGAAACCTTTTCAGGTAACAGGGAGCGCTCATATTATTACACCACTCCAATTCCAGATTTAGTCAGGAATTGGAGGGGTATAATTCAGACCTGGGAATCCAGATCACATTTTTATCCTGGGGATCTGTGCTCTTCAGGGGTTTGATGGATGAAAGGTATGGGAGAAATGCAAATTGGGCTGAAGAAAATGAAATTGGTGGCTCTTTTCTCAGCAGAACAGTTTGCACTGGGTGCATTGGGGATTTGGGGTCCTATTTTCCTGTTTTTTTAATAGTGGGAAAAGCACAATTGATGATGTAGGCACGTGTGCATTATTTTTTTATGCTTTCCAGCTGAGATTTCCTTTTCTCAGCTTTCTGATTAAAATCAATACCACCTTAAAGAAAGGCTAATAATTATGTAAACAAAGGTTTATAACCCTGCTGATCACTTCCTTGGAAATCTATCTCCATTCCCCAGAAGAAGGAAGATAATAGAGGAAAGAGAGAGCTCAGGATCTGGTGAGGGAGAAAAGCTGAAACATTCCTGGGAAGATCCTTCCTTACTCCCAGCTCATTCGCTCCCTCCCTTCTTTCAGTTTCAAATTCTCCACCTTTCAAATCTGCTTTCATTTTTTTATCTCCCTTTTAGATGTTCAGCTTCCAGGCTCAAGCTCACCCTCTTCCGCCTGTTCCCCATTCTGGGGTGGCTCCCCAAGTACAAAATCAAGGACTACATCCTGCCTGATGTCCTCGGGGGGCTCAGTGCAGGGACAATCCAAGTGCCACAAGGTGAGCAGCCTCCCTCTCTGGGTGTCCAGGAGGGAATGACAGCTCTAGCAAAGCCCTGCAGGCGATGCTGGTGCCCATTTGGGAGGGATTTGTGTTTTGCTGGTGACACCAAGCTCTCCCTCCAGCCTGGAGCTCCCTGTATTTTCCCTTGTGTTTTGCAGGAATGGCCTTTGCCCTCCTGGCCAATCTGCCTCCTGTCAATGGCCTCTACTCCTCCTTCTTCCCCCTGCTCCCCTACTTCTTCCTCGGGGGCATCCATCAGATGGTGCCAGGTGAGGAATTGCCTGCTCAGGACAGTGAAATGCTGCCTGGGGACGCTGGTGTGTCCCAGAGCTGGGCTGTTTGCCCTGCCAGGCGTTTGTGGGGTCGCTGATTCTGTCACCCCAATGACCCCAACCCTGCCCCGGGGCTGGGGAGGGGCTGAGTGGAGCCCAGGAGCCTTCCAGGACAGGGCTCTGCCCACAGGGAGCTCCTGACCTCCCCGTGCTGCCCGCAGGGACCTTTGCTGTCATCAGCATCATTGTTGGCAACATCTGCAACGAGCTGGCTCCAGAGTCGGACTTCCAGTACTTCAACCACACCAGCAACGAGAGCAGAGTGAACAGCACGGCCCTGGAGGCAGCCAGGCTGGAGATCTCTGCCACCCTGGCCTGCCTGACAGCCATCATACAGGTGAGGGCTCTGCTGTGTCCCCGTGGAGCAGAGATGGTGGTGATGGCAGAGATGCTCAAAGGGGACAAACTTCTGGGTGGATGATGCCTCAAAAATAGAGATTTTGGGGCGGTTTTGGCCTTGGGGTGGAATTCTCCATGGGGACAATCCAAGAATGGCACTCTCAGCCCTGAATGGGGGTGGATTATGGCTCAAAATAGAGATTTTTGCATTTTTGGTCTTATGGGTAGAATTCTTTATGGGGACCATCCATTAGCCCTGAGTGGGGGTGGATGATGCCCCAAAGTAGAGATTTTTGGTCGTGGGGTGGAATTCTCCATGTGGACAATCCATTAGCCCTGAGTAGAGGCAGATTATGGCTCAAAATAGAGATTTTTGGGGATTTTTGATCTTGGGGTGGAATTCTCCATGGGGACAATCCAAGAATGGCATTCTTAGCCCTGAGTGGGGGCTCAAAATAGAGATTTTTGGTCTTGGGGTGGAATTCTCCATGTGGACAATCCATTGGCCCTGAGTAGGGGCAGATTATGGCTCAAAATAGAGATTTTTGGGGATTTTTGATCTTGGGGTGGAATTCTCCATATGGACAATCCAAGAATGGCACTCAGCCCTGAGTAGGGGTGGGTGATGCCTAAAAATAGAGATTTTTGGGAATTTTTTGGTCTTGGGGTGGAATTCTCCATATGGACAATCCAAGAATGGCACTCAGCCCCGAGTAGGGGTGGATGATGCCTAAAAATAGAGATTTTTGGGGATTTTTGGTCTTGGGGTGGAATTCTCCATATGGACAGCCCAAGAATGGCACTCTTAGCCCTGAATGTGGTTGGATGATGCCTCCAAGTAGAGATTTCTGGTCTTGGGGTGGAATTCTCTGCGTGGGCAATCCCAGAATGTCACCCTTGTCCCTGCTGTCCCCTCCCCTGCTCCGGGACACCGCTGTGTGTGTGTGGGAGAGCTGTGTGTGCTCCCCCAGATGATGCCCCTGCCCCACGCAGGGCTGTCCCTGCTCTGACCACAGCTCCTCTGCCTCTCTAGCTGTGCCTGGGCTTCCTGCAGTTCGGCTTCGTGGCCATCTACCTGTCAGAGTCCTTCATCAGGGGCTTCATGACGGCGGCGGGGCTGCAGATCCTCATCTCCGTGCTCAAGTACGTCTTCGGCTTGACGGTCCCGTCTTACACCGGGCCCTTAGCTATCGTCTACGTAAGTGGGGGCTCTGCACAGCCACCTTCCCCCCAACCCCGGCAGCACCACCACCCCTGCCTGGGAAACAGGGCCCAGGAGGTCAGGAAAGGGTGGGGGGAAAGGGGAATCCCTGCCCCAGCGGCAGAGTTGGGTGTTAGGAGAAAGTTTTTTGCTGAAAAGGGTGATAAAGTTCTGGAGTCACCGTCCCTGGGTGTGTTTAAAACAAGGCTGGGTGTCAGGGTTCAGTTGAGGTGTTGGGGATGGGTTGGACTCGATCATGAAGGTCTTTTCCAGCCTGGTGATTCTGTGCTCCCCAGCCAGCATTATCCGAGCTTGGATGTGTTTCAAACAGCCTGGATGTGGCACTGGGTGCCAGGGTTCACTTGAGGTGTTGGGGATGGGTTGGACTGGATGATCATGAAGGTCTCTTCCAACCTGGTGGTTCTGTGCTTCTGTGAATTCTGTGTTCCCCAGCAGCATTATCTGAGCTGTGGTTTTAGTGAGGAATAATGGATTGGGACTGGGATCTGGGGGTATGAGCTGTGCTGATTTGCAGCAGGAGTCTTGCAGAGTTGTCAGCAGCAGGAACGTTTCCCCTGAGCAGGTTTGGCCATTCCTGGGATTCCCTGTGTCTTCCATGGGTGCATCCTGTGCTGATGCAGCCAGAGCTGCATTAAATCACCAGCCCAGGCCCAGGGCTGGGGCCTGACCCCTCAGCAGAGGCTTTTTAGCACTGCTCACATCTCAGGGTGTCGATTGTGGTAACAAGTGCTGTCCGTTGTTCTGTCCATGTCGCCCATGTGGCTCACCGTGACCCCTCCTCCTGTTCTCTCCCCTTCAGACATTCATTGACATTTGTAAAGGTCTGCCCCAGACCAACCTGGCCTCCCTGGTCTATGCCTTGGTCAGCTCTGTGCTCCTGATCGTTGTCAAGGAGCTCAACCTGAAGTACATGAAGAAGATCCGGATGCCCATCCCGATGGAGATCATCATTGTAAGTGACACCTGGGCTGTCCCTGCAGCCTCCCCTGGCCTCACAGGCCCTGCTCTCAGCAGGGCCACCATGCAGAGCACTTACACAGTGAGTGTGACACGGCCCCCACATGGTTGGGGCTCAGGAACTGGGCCAGCCCCATGCTCATCCCTGCACTGCATCCTGGTGATGCTGAGGGTGAAGAAAACAACTCTGCTGGGACAGTCCTCACCTTCCCCAGCCCCAGCTTGGTGCTGGTTTTATTCTGTCAGCTCTGGGAGCGTGGCAGGGTGAATGCCCTGAGCCAGCCCAGCTCTTCCTGCTCACAGCTCTTTATTCCCTGTCCCTGCAGGTGATCGTGGCCACCGCAATCTCCGGCAGCTTCAACATGCCCGACAAGTATGGGATGCCAATAGTGGGGAAAATCAGCATGGGGTAAGAGCTTGTGCTGCTCTGATTCACCTTCCAGACAGTTTTCCTTCCTCCTCCTCCTCCTCCAGCCTGGAAAACACCTCACTCTTCCCTGCAACCCCAGAGTCCCCTTCCAGGAATGTCAGCGTGCCCTGTGACACAACCACCCCCATCCTCTGCAGTGTGGGCAGGGATTGTGCCATTCCTGAACCCTCCAGCCCCTCAGCCAGCACTGCCACACCTTCTCCCCTGTGCTCTGAGTGCAGGTTCCCAAAGGCCACCCTGCCCCTGGTGAGCAAGTGGAAGGACATGGTGGGCACGGCTTTCTCTCTCGCCATCGTGGGCTACGTGATCAACCTGGCCATGGGGAGGACCCTGGCAGCCAAGCATGGCTACAACGTGGACCCCAACCAGGTATGGCTGGGGCTGGGGCAGCCAGGGGCTGCTGCCTTTGCTGTCAGGCGTGAAGCGAAGAGCTCACAGCGTGAAGGGAAGACGTTCAGACGTGCTGGGCCCCGAGCAGACGTGCTGCTCCCGAGGAGGCTCCGTGGCTTTGTGCCATGCTGGGGGCAAAAGGACACGGCAGAGCCCTGTCCTGTGTACTGGAGAGAGGCTGGAAGAGGGAAAGGAGCTTCAGGCTGGGCTCTGTGCCTTGCTCTCCCTCCACACTCAGTGTTTTGGCAGCTTGAGGTGCGTGCACTGCTCAGGGAGCAGAGAAAGACCTGGATTCCTGGTGTGTCACCTAGATACTCGGAGAGGCAGGACATTAAATAATCCTCTTTTGTCATCCCTGGCACGGTGGCAGCTTTCAACAACAGCCACACATACCACATGGAGCCCTGCCCTGAGTGTGTCAACAGATGACAACGTGTTTATGTGGGATTGTGCTTCCAGGTTTCCCTGCTGCACCAGGGCCTAGCCCAGATCTTACTGGAAGGAAAGAGTCTGGGATGCACAGCAGGGAACCCAGAGCTGCCCTGGCCACATAAACCAGCCTCAGGCCCCTGCTCTCTTGCCAGTGTGTCAGCAGGAAGGGCAGCTGTCCTTTCTGATTCACTCTCCACATCTCCACAGGAAATGCTGGCCCTGGGCTGCAGCAACTTCTTTGGATCCTTCTTCAAAATCCACGTGATCTGCTGTGCCCTCTCTGTCACCCTCGCCGTGGATGGGGCAGGAGCAAAATCCCAAGTTAGTTCCTCTTCCTCCTCCTCCTCCTCCTCCTCCTCCTCCTCCTCCTCCTCTCCTCTCTCCATTCCCTCTGGATCACCAAGTGCTGTAGCAGCCACACGCTGCCAGCCTCACTGTGCAGCCCTGGAGAGGTTTAACACACAAGTGCTTCAGGCTGCTGCTGTTAAAGCACAATTTCCTCCCTCCCCAAGCCCATTTTGGTCCCTGATTTGGGCACAGAAACAGAGCTCTCAATCTGCAGTCCCACTCTGGACTGGGCAGCGAGGGAAGGTTGGGGTTATCTGTGAGATCTGCAACCCCCTGCCTGTTTTCAGAGGCAAACATCCTCTCCCATAAAATGCTGCAGTGCCCAGTTGTGCCCCTGACTACACCCAGGGGAGCTTTGAGAAGCCCTGATGTTTGCAGAAGTGATTTTCTTCCCTCTTTGCAGGTGGCAAGTTTCTTTGTGGCTCTGGTGGTCATGGTGACAATGCTGTCCCTGGGAATCTACCTCGAGCCTCTTCCAAAGGTAACACAAACATCTGTGCAGGCAGAGCCATTGCAACACCCGCTCTCCACACCCAAACACGGGCACAGCCTGGCTCCAAAAAAACCCTGATGCAAACAGAAGCACGGGACAGCTTGTTCCTGGCCTGGGGACCTGTCTGCAGGGCTGGCTGGAATCACACAATCACACAGCCACACAATTCCAGGCTGGTTTGGGTTGGAAAGGACCTTAAACCTCATCCCTGCCACGGGCAGTGACACCTTTTACTGTCCCAGGCTGCTCCAAGCCCTGTCCACGCTGGCCTTGGGCAGGGATGGGGCAGCCACAGCTTCTCTGAGCAAATAGAAATGTAAATTATGGTGAAAGAATCATCCAAATGACCCTGCTCAGATCCAGGTGAGATCCGTGTGAGCATCACCCTTGTGATAGGGCAAATATAAGTGTAAATTATGGTGAAATATTCATCCAAACGACCCTGCTCAGATCCAGGTGAGATCCTTGTGAGCATCACCTTCGTGATGGGGCAAATATAAGAGAGCAAATAAGTGTAATATATATATATATAATATAGATAATAAGTGTAAATTATGGTGAAAGAATCATCCAAATGACCCTGCTCTGATCCAGCTGGGAGCTTTGTCAGCATCACCCTTGTAATGGGGCAAATATAAGAGAGCAAGTGTAATATATATATATATAATATAGATAATAAGTGTAAATTATGGTGAAAGAATCATCCAAATGACCCTGCTCTGATCCAGCTGGGAGCTTTGTCAGCATCACCCTTGTGATAGGGCAAATATAAGAGAGCAAATAAGTGTAATTTATCTATATAATATATAATATAGATAATAAGTGTAAATTATGGTGAAAGAATCATCCAAATGGCCGTGCTCAGATCCAAGTGGGAGCTTTGTGAGCATCACCCTTGTGATGGGGCTGGCCCAAGGCAGGCAGATGCTGCAGAAAAGCATCCACTGCCAAACGTGGCACATCCAGGTGTGGCTGACACCATTCCCTGTCCTCCACAGTCTGTGCTGGGAGCCCTCATTGCTGTGAACCTGAAAAACTCCCTCAAGCAGCTGGCTGACCCCTTCTACCTGTGGAAGAAGAGCAAGCTGGACTGTGTGAGTGCCTGGGGCTGCTGGGAGGGATCACCTGGCCAGGGCTGGATGAGCAGGACAGACCCCAAAAAAGCCTTGAGTGGGGTTTTGGGGTTGTGAGTCCCTTGCAGGAGGTGGGTTTGGCTCTCTTGGTGAGATGGGGCTGCCTGGCCTGCCCAGCTGAGCACGCTGCAGCTCAGAGCACATATCAGAGAGGCCTGAACTCTTACCTGCTGTGTTCAAATGCCAATCAAGAGCGGAGCCTGTTTGCCCAGAACTAGCCAAACCGGCCCTGCTCAATATCTGGGAGTCATGACTTCAAAACTCACACAATGGCCCTCCAGGGTGAGGAGAGCCCTTCAGAGTGATAAGGACTCCAGGCACTGGTTGATGTATAAACCCAGGCAGGGGGTGGCGGGGGAGTGAGAACGGAATTTGGAAATGTCTGACATAAAAAGAGAGTGTTTGAACAGGGCTCCCACGGCTGAGTGCCGTGTGTGGACACGGAGCCAATATCCTGTCAGGGCCCAACAAAACCCCTTATCAGGGCAATCAGGAGGAGTCCAGAGGGGCTGGCCTGGGCCATGAAGAGCTTTCCCAAAATCCTGCTCAAACAAGTGCTGGGGAAGAGCTGGGTTATCAATTTGGGCACATCTCTGATCAGGTTTTGCTGCTGGGGGGTGAGAGGGGAGCTCTGTGGGCTCTGGCAGCTCTGTGGGCTCTGCTGCCCCTTTACCAGAGCACAGATGGACCCCACAGGCTTCAGAGACCCCGAAACCTGGGCAGAGCCCTGAGCATGGATTGAGTGGAGATGGATGGTGCTGCCTGAGGAACATCCTGGCAGATGCCAATGGAGTGAACGGGATTCCCCTGACCTCAATCTCCTTGGAATTTGAACTAGATTCAGTGTCCTGGCCCAAAATGGGGAGCACCATTCCTGGGTGATGTCAGAGCATTGGTGTTCATCACCTTCATGCTGGTTGTGTTTCAGGACAGCTAATTCCAACTAATTCTAATGATGGATGCATGGATGGATGGAGGAAAGCTCTTCCTTGCCATTTATGCACAAAATGAATATAAATTAAGATATTGAAGTCATCAAAGTTACCTTTATTCATCCAAGGTCAAAGTTAGTTTTTATTCATTTTGAGGATGGGTTTAAAACAACCTGATAATGATTTTCAGAGGAGATGTTTAAATGCAGGGCAGGACTGATCTCATATAGAGTGAGATGCTTGAGTGCTAGCACATAAAAATGACAAATGGCAGAGCTGTGAGCTGGAGTGGGGCAGGTTTTGGTCTCCTCTGCCACATCAAATCCTCTCTGTGTTCAGAGCATTTCCAGCAGGTGCTCAGGCAGTTTTCAGAGAGACAATTTCTGACTTTTTCTGAACTGCTCTGGCTGACAGCAGGAGCTGCTCAGGGTTGGAGCAGGGAGCAGCAGATGGTGGGATCTGCAGGAGCCCCTTCCTGATCAAGCCAGGCTGATCCTTTTTGGGTGGAACGAGCAGAGTGGGCGCTCGAGCAGCCGTGGAGAAACGCCCTGGCTGCTTCTGTGGCTGAAAAGGAACAGGGGCTCCTGGCAAACTGCCCAGCAAGGACGGTTCCCTCTGAAACATGCAGCAACTGCAGCATTAGAACAGCTGCACAATTCAGGGTTTGGCCTATTCATGTTGAGCTGGGAGGGTTTGAGAGCTCAGGGTAGCAGCACAGAACCATTTCCCCCATCCATTTTTCCCCCGTCCATTTTTCCCCCGTCCACTTTTTCCCATCCACTTTTTGCCGTGCATTTTTTTTTTCCATCCGTTTGCCCACACAGGTTTTCCATCCGTTTTCCCCGTCCATATTTTCCCCATCCATTTTTTCCATCCACTTTCCCCATCCATTTTCCCCATCCATTTTCCCCATCCATTTTCCCCATCCATTTTCCCCATCCATTTTCCCCATCCATTTTCCCCATCCATTTTCCCCATCCATTTTCCCCATCCATTTTCCCCATCCATTTTCCCCATCCATTTTCCCCATCCATTTTCCCCATCCATTTTCCCCATCCATTTTCCCCATCCATTTTCCCCATCCATTTTCCCCATCCATTTTCCCCATCCATTTTCCCCATCCATTTTCCCCATCCATTTTCCCCATCCATTTTCCCCATCCATTTTCCCCATCCATTTTCCCCATCCATTTTCCCCATCCATTTTCCCCATCCATTTTCCCCATCCATTTTCCCCATCCATTTTCCCCATCCATTTTCCCCATCCATTTTCCCCATCCATTTTCCCCATCCATTTTCCCCATCCATTTTCCCCATCCATTTTCCCCATCCATTTTCCCCATCCATTTTCCCCATCCATTTTCCCCATCCATTTTCCCCATCCATTTTCCCCATCCATTTTCCCCATCCATTTTCCCCATCCATTTTCCCCATCCATTTTCCCCATCCATTTTCCCCATCCATTTTCCCCATCCATTTTCCCCATCCATTTTCCCCATCCATTTTCCCCATCCATTTTCCCCATCCATTTTCCCCATCCATTTTCCCCATCCATTTTCCCCATCCATTTTCCCCATCCATTTTCCCCATCCATTTTCCCCATCCATTTTCCCCATCCATTTTCCCCATCCATTTTCCCCATCCATTTTCCCCATCCATTTTCCCCATCCATTTTCCCCATCCATTTTCCCCATCCATTTTCCCCATCCATTTTCCCCATCCATTTTCCCCATCCATTTTCCCCATCCATTTTCCCCATCCATTTTCCCCATCCATTTTCCCCATCCATTTTCCCCATCCATTTTCCCCATCCATTTTCCCCATCCATTTTCCCCATCCATTTTCCCCATCCATTTTCCCCATCCATTTTCCCCATCCATTTTCCCCATCCATTTTCCCCATCCATTTTCCCCATCCATTTTCCCCATCCATTTTCCCCATCCATTTTCCCCATCCATTTTCCCCATCCATTTTCCCCATCCATTTTCCCCATCCATTTTCCCCATCCATTTTCCCCATCCATTTTCCCCATCCATTTTCCCCATCCATTTTCCCCATCCATTTTCCCCATCCATTTTCCCCATCCATTTTCCCCATCCATTTTCCCCATCCATTTTCCCCATCCATTTTCCCCATCCATTTTCCCCATCCATTTTCCCCATCCATTTTCCCCATCCATTTTCCCCATCCATTTTCCCCATCCATTTTCCCCATCCATTTTCCCCATCCATTTTCCCCATCCATTTTCCCCATCCATTTTCCCCATCCATTTTCCCCATCCATTTTCCCCATCCATTTTCCCCATCCATTTTCCCCATCCATTTTCCCCATCCATTTTCCCCATCCATTTTCCCCATCCATTTTCCCCATCCATTTCTTCCCCTCCACTTTTCCCCTCCACTTTTCCCCTCCACTTTTCCCCTCCACTTTTCCCCTCCACTTTTCCCCTCCACTTTTCCCCTTCGTTTCCCATCCATTTTCCCATCCCCTTTTCCCATCCATCTCCCTCCACATCCCCACCATTCATCTCCCCTCTCCCTCCTCTCCCTGCAGCTGGTCTGGCTCGTGAGTTTCCTCTCCGCTTTCTTCCTGAGCCTCCCCTACGGCGTGGCGGTGGGCGTTGGATTCTCCGTGCTCGTGGTGGTTTTCCACACCCAGTTGTGAGTACCTCATGGCCCCCAGAGCCACAGCAGATCTGCCAGGGGCAGGAGGAGGGACAGGTGATTTTTTAGGAGCGACCTCTGGCCCGCGGAACGCGCGGCAGGAGCCCCGGGGAGTGCAGGTGTCCTGCCCGGAATGTGCAAACAGGAATGGCAGGCGCCAATTGACTGCCTGCATTCCCGCTCCCGTGCACATCCCAGGGCCAGGGGAAGCCTCAAGGGATTTGCTTCACCCCACACAGTTCCCAGCTCACACAAAGAGAGAGTCCTTGTGGGAACCCAGCACATCCCTCTGGCTGTCCAGAACAGCCCAGACCCTGCCAGGGGGCTCAGAGACCCTGGCACAGAGCCCAAAACACCTCTGGGATTGATTATGACCCATGGAGCAAATTACCAACCATAGATGATCAGCAAGCCACAACAGTTTAGGTAGAGTAATAGTGAAGTTATCACGGGGTGGAAAAGGAGATTTTGGGGTTTTTGGTATGGGGGTTCATGAGGCAAGACAGAGGGAACTGGGCATGTCCAGCCTTTCTCCTTCTTTTTCTTGGCCTCCATCTTCTGCTGTGATGGTGGCACTTTTGGATTGGTTTAGAGTAGAAGCTCACTGTCTAACACAGGTGATAGGTATTGGACAGTAATTGTAAACATTGTACAGGTAGTTTTTAGTATAAAGACATAACACCACCCCAAGGGCTGGAAACAATTCCCAGCTTTGTGTGAGGAGTTACAAACCACAAGAGTTTGAGCAAAATAATAGTGAATTAATCACAGGGTGAAAACGTAGAATTTTGGGGATTTAGAATGGGAGTTCATGAGGCAAGATGGAAGGAACTGGGCATGTCCTGTCCTTCTTCTCCTTCTTCTTCTTGGCCTCCATCTTCTGCTGTGATGTTGGCACTTTTAGATTGGTTTAGAGTAGAAGCTCACTGTCTAACACAGGTGATAGGTATTGGGAAGTAATTGTAAATATTGTACAGGTAGTTTTTAGTATAAAGACATAACCCTGCCCTGGGGGCAGGCAGAGTGCCTGGAACTGTCCTGCTGGATGGACCTCGGCAGGGCAGGAGAAAAATTTTTTATAGATAAGACACAATAAACAACCTGGAGACAGAGAAATGAAGAGCCCTGACTCCTTCTTTGAGCTATGGGCTGAGAAAAGAGACTTTCCAACTTTTCTTGGAGTCACTCTGACCAGTGAGAGATCCCAACAAGTCCTGTCTGTGTGCAGGGCCCTGGTGTGAGGTGTTCTCACCACTTTTAATCCATTAAAGCCCTTTCTTAATATTTCCCAGTCTGCCATCTCAAAATACTGACTCTTTTTTTTGCCCTGTAGACTCTGCAGGGGTGAAATGTAAGAGTTTTCCCCAAGCAAATGTTCAAATCCTGGGGTGGAATGTGAAGCAGAAGCAGTTTTCTTTCCCCTAACCCTGATCTCTTCTTTTCTACAGCCGCAACGGCTCTGCCCTGGGCCAGGTGACTTCCACTGACATCTACAAGAACCCCAAAACCTACAACAAGGTGAGCTGCAGATAAAACACCCTCGGAGAAAATGCTGTTCTTAGCCACTGTTTGCTCTGAGCTCCTGTCTCTGCTGCAGGTCCATGAAGTTAATGGGATTAAAATCATCACCTACTGCTCACCGCTGTATTTCGCCAACTCGGAGATATTCCGGGAGAAAATCATAGCCAAGGTGAGCAGTTCCTCAACAAACCCCTGCCTGAAGCCAATCCCAAACTGCCCCTGCTCTCTCCTGTGGTGCTGCACAGGGTTAATTCAGCTGTGGATGATCGTGGACAATGGTCACATCCACTCTCTACTCCTCAATCCTCCTCTCCCTGATCCTCAGGGCTGTTCGCAGAGCTCATTTTAAAGGTTGTGCCCAAATCATTTTAAGCTCATTTTAAAGGTTGTGCCCAAATCCTGGCAGGCTCCTCCTCCAAGCTCTGCCAAAACAGGAGCATCCTGCTATTCCAAGTCTCTCCCTGCATGTGCAGGTTCCCTGAATTCCAGGAGATGTTTGGATGTCATCAGGATCACCCCACTCCAGTGCCCAGCTGGTGCCCCAGGCTGGGAAATGCCAGGGAAGGAACAGCAGCTCCTCACTCTTGGAACTGACTTTTTAAGGAAAAGAAATATCTCTTTTCCACAGACAGGGGTGGATCCCGGCAAGGTGTACTTGGCCAGGAGGAAATTTGTGAAACAGCAGGGGAAGAGCACAGCACAAGCACCAGCAAAGCTCCCAAAATTCCTGCTAAAGGAGAACAAGGTAACTCAGCTCTGAGTTCCCAAAAGGGTCCCTGTGTCCATGGGTACAGCCCCAAGTCCCCATCAGACAGCTCCTCTTGACATGGGATTTCCTGCACTGTTTTCCTGCCACATTTCCCACCTCTCACCCCCTTTCCTCCCCACCTACATCTCCATTCCTCCCCAAACCTGAAGGTGCAGGAGAACTGGGAATGGCTGGGAGGCTGGAGAGGAGGCTGGAATGGGAACATGGGGAACAATCTGCAGAAACCAGGCAGCTTTGGCCTCTTTCTCTGGGGCTGTGTCAGCAGTTCAGCCCTTTCAAAGCCCATTGCTCAGCCACCCCAGCCCCATTTGCTTTGCAATGCTGAGCACTTTGGAAATAAATGAATCATGGAAATTATCCTAAGTCCAGCCCCAAGGGACAGCCAGGCTGGAGTTAGTCCAGATTCAAACCCTTCATATCATGGGTAGAGGTGCAGTCACCTGTGCCCTGCCCTGACTCTGCACCTCTGCTCTGCCTCAGACCTTGTCTTTGCAAGAGCTCCAGAAGGACTTTGAGAGCGCCTCTCCAACAGACACCAACAACAACCAGACCACTGCCAACGGTGCCAGCATCTCCTACATCACATTCCACCCTCCTGCCCCCGGGGCTGGGCCAGGGCAGAGCCCTGGGGAGCTGGGCAGCAGCAGCAGCACCCTGCAGGGCAGCACCCTCAGCGTGCTGCCCACAGCAGACACTGACCCTGTGCTGGCAGCACCGCCCTACGTCAGCTTCCACACCATCATCCTGGACATGAGTGGGGTGTGCTTTGTGGACCTGATGGGCACAAAGGCACTGAGCAAGGTGAGTTCTGTGCAGGGACCTTCTGCTCTCTCACATGGAGGTGTTTATGTGCCTCAATTCACAGAATTCACAGAATCACCAGGTTGGAATCACCTTCAAGATCATGGAGTCCAACCCAGCCCCAACAGCTCAACTCAACCCTGGCACCCAGTGCCACATCCAGGCTTTGTTAAACACCCCCAGGGATGGGGACTCCAGAACTTTCTCACCCTTTCTGTAAAAAACTTTTTCCTGATATCCAACCTAGATTTCCCTCGAGGCTGTGTGCTCTGGTTGTGTCAGTGCCTGGAGACAGAGCCCAGCCCCAGCTGAGCACAGGCACCTTTCAGGAGCTGCAGAGTGAAGGGGGCACCCCTGAGTCTCCTTTGCTCCAGGCTGAGCACCCCCAGCTCCCTCAGGGGCTCCTCACAGGGCTTGTGTTCCAATTTTCCTCTTCTGCATCTCTGATTTTCTCCTTCAGCCCCAGCACTGATAAAAGTCTTTATGCATGAACACAAAGCTGGAGCAGCAGTGGTTTTAATCCTCTCTCTCCCATCTCATCCCTTCCAGTTGTGTTCCAGTTACCGGAAGATTGGGATCAAAGTGTTCCTGGCAAACGTGCATGGTAAGAATCCCCAAAGAACACATTTCCATGGGATCTCCCCCCATTTCTGAGCTGCTGACAAACAGCAGATCCTTTTCTGTTCTTTATTCAAACTGTGAGATACCAGTCCTTTGCTGGACCAGGCTAGAACAGATAAAAGGAGAAAACAGAAGAAAGGAAAGAGAATCACTGTTCTCTGTGTGTGAAATCAGTGCTTTCATTTGGGAAGTAACAAAGCTGGAACCCCTCCACACTCAGCATGCAGGAAAGCAGATCCCCACACTCATTTCTGCTGCAAACCTGCTTCTTCTGAGCCTTGCCTGAGCTCAGAGGACCCCAGCAGCCACACACAACTCCAGAATTCCTCCTGGGCTTTCCTCCTGGTTCAGCTGTCTCCTTTCTCCAGCCCAGGTGTACGACGACATCAGCACAGGGGGAGTCTTTGAGGAAGGAGCTCTGGACCCAAGTCACATCTTCCTGACCATCCACGATGCTGTTTTGTTTGCACTGGCCAGTATCAGAGAATTTGTCCACCCACCCATCTTGGAAGAGGTAAATTTGCTCCCCAGCCTGCAGGATTCTCCTGTTTGGCCTCCAGGGTGTGTCAGCACAATGAAAAAAATAACATTTTATTGCCTAAAATAACATTTTATTACCTAAAGAAGCTTCATGTTTATCTCAAGCGGTAAAGGCCTAAATGCAGGAAATTATTTAATATTCCAGTTGTTGTGTATGGGCTGAGCACCTTGTGATGGAATGGATTTCCATGGGAAATCAATTTTTTTAGTGTCAATTTGTTTTACACAAACCCTTAGCTGAGAGATGAGTACTGTGCCAGCCTGGAGGAGCCAGAAGAGCTGTTCCAGCACTGTGCCCTCAGTTTGGTGCAGGTTGGAACAGACAAAGGCAGAATTTGGCCCCCAGTGATGAAGAAATGAAGGCAAAGCTGGTGCAGCTGGAATAGTCCTGGCATCCATGAGTGCTCCACTGGTGGGAGGAGAACAGGAGGAATTCTGAGGCAGGAATGTGGCCCATGCTGGTGGCACAGCACCAGACAGGCTCTGTCCCCAAATAGAGGTTGGTTTATTGTGTGCCAGCTGGAGGTGGCACCAGTTATCTCCCAGGAGGAGTTAAGGTATCTCCTATCAAAGCAGAGTGATAGGAAATGCAGATAAACACCTGGAGCAGGACTCCTCCTGTGCCCCTTCTCCTGGGCATTTCCCTCAGAGCATGGGTCACCTTTTAGGCCTGGCTTAATCATTGTTTTCACTCCTTTTGACCCTGCACTCTGCTAATTCGTGGACTCAACTCTTCCCTGCACAGAGGCCGACCCAGACAGAGCTCTCCATCTATGATGAGTCTGTGGATGAGGGCAGTGCAGAATACAAGAACCTGGAGGAGGTGAGTTGTAGTGCCAGGGGTCACTGCAGCCATGGGTACGAGGCAGAAATCAAAACTTCTAATTGGGACTGATTAGATGGGAAACCATCTGGAAGTACTGCAGTGCTCAGTGGAAAGTTAATTGCAAATAGAATTTTAAATCTCTGTCTTGAGGAGCTCTGGAAGGCACCAGGATGAGGAGCAGGTAGGTGACCCCACAGAGGAGTCCTTCAATCATTCTGGGCCACATGGCTCAGGTTCCGTAGGACCCGTGGGCTCCACACATTGTGGGGGAAACTCAGAGAACCAGGTTTGACTCACATCAAAGGCAGAGTCACCAGTGAAGATTTTCAGCACAGGCTTTGTAAATGCTGCAGTGATTTTCACCCACGTGTGGGCCTTGGGAGGAGCTCCCCTCCCTTCCCCGTGCTGCCCATGCCCAGCTGGAAGCTGGAGAAGAGCTGGAGCTCCTGGGGGTGTTTGTGTGACAATGACACCGAGCTGTGCCACCAACCCTGACCCTGCTCATCCTCTGTGCCCTTCAGGAGATGTTTGGGAGCATGTTCCACTCAGAGACCCAGACAGCTCTGTGAGCACAGCGAGCACCGGGCAGACCCTCCAGGGGAGATTCCTCCAGACCCTCCAGGGGAGATTCCTCTCTCCCACCCCTCCATGGAGAGCTGTGCTTCTACCTGGGGATGGAACAGGTTTGCAACGAGGCCATCACCCTCCAGAACTGCCAAATCCTCCCTGTTCTGCTTGTGGCAAACCCTCCAGAGGAGACTCCTCCAGACCCTCCAGAGGAGATTCCTCTCTCCCACCCCTCCATGGAGAGCTGTGCTTCTACCTGGGGATGGAACAGGTTTGAAACGAGGCCATCACCCTCCAGAACTGCCAAATCCTCCCTGTTCTGCTTGTGCCAGACCCTCCAGAGGAGATTCCTCTCTCCCACCCCTCCATGGAGAGCTGTGCTTCTACCTGGGGTTACAACAGGTTTGCAACGAGGCCATCACCCTCCAGACCTGTCAGATCCTCCCTCCTCCATGCTCTGCTCGTGGCAGACCCTCCAGAGGAGACTCCTCCAGAGAAGAATCCTCTCTCCCCCCCTCTGTGGAGAGCTGTGCTACTACCTGGGGATACAACAGGTTTGCAACAAGGCCAGGACCCTCCAGAACTGCCAAATCCTCCCTGCTCTGCTGTGGCACCCAGAGCAGAGGACTCTGAGCAGGCAGAGCCAGCTGGGGCAGCAGGAGCTCAGCAGCTGCCATCTGATGGACTCTCAGCTGGAGGCAGGTGCCTGAGCTCAGGGGACGTTCAGCCACCCCTTTGTCCCTCACCATCCTTCTGCCCACCTGGAATTGCATCCCCTGGCCCTCCTGCTCCTTGCCTTTCCCTCCTCCCTGTATCCCCCCCCAGGTGAAACACAGGCAGACACTGAGAGCCTTTCAGGAGGTGTGGCAGGGCAGCTGTGCCAGCTGTGCCAGCTGCTGCTGCTCTCTGATGTGCACTGACCCCTGCAGCCCCCCGAGTTCCCCTGTGTGTCTCTGCCTCTCCTCTTCTGTGTCCCAGCAGCCCAAAAAACACTGCCTCAGACCAGTGCTGTGTTTCTGATACCCCAAAGACCTCAGGACTCTCTCATCAGGGCTAAATTCTGAAATATATATATTTTTTTTTTCTTACTAATAGGACAGGTTTGTACTCAGAAATAAGAATTATGTGCACGTTGTCCTGCCTGCCCAGCGGGTTGAGTACGTGAAAACTATTTTAAAATTCTATTTCTATTTTAACACTCTAAAATATTACAAATATAAGCAAGCTTTAATGTGTATGGTTTTAAAGTACACGGATGTTATTGAGCTGATTGCTGAAGGCTTCCTGGGGCTTTCCTGCAGCTCCCACATGTCTCATGTTTAAGGAAAATAGAGTTTCCTGAACCATCCTTGCTAGAAAGTCACTGAAGGAAACAACAGCAGCAGCCTGCCAGTTTGGTTTTATGTAACATCTCAATAACCAAGTCACCATTTCTCTACCTCAATTTCTGATTTTGTGGTGCAGGAGAGTAATAAAACCAAAGGAAGGCAGAAAACCCCACTAGCTGATCTTATTTTAATCTTAGACAACAATGGTTTCTCCAGAAATCTCCATGTATAGCTTGTTTTACAAGGTAAAAGCAAGAGATGAAGTCTCTTAAATTATCTTTGAGGGTGATTCCTCATGGCCTTTTGTACTGCCTGAGTGCTTCTTTTAAAAAGTGCTAATTTTGAATGAAAGGCAACGAAGAAATTGGTGCAGAGCAACAAGAAACTGCCCTGATCAATATTTTTGGGTCTCTGAGGCAGCATCAAATTAAAAGAGGGAAGTTCCAGTTCCCAGCTCTACATTCAGGATTCCTTACAGGAGGTTGATTTTTCCAGCCTGGGGTCTGACAGGAAAATGCAGGAATCCTCAGAGCAGAGGCATAAACCAGATTGTATTTCCTGAACTTCCTACAAGAAATGGGATGGGATGTCACAAGAAATGGCTCAGAAACAGCAGAGGTGGCTCTCCTGCAAGTCATGACCCAGGCAGAAGGAAATCCCATTTCTGCAGCCAAATTCTGGGTCAGTTCTGGCAATAAATGTCACACCAGCAGGTAAATGGCACTGCTGGAGGCACAATGTGGCCAAAGTCATAATTCCCAAGTGCCTGGGCAGAGAATTAGGGGAGCTCAAAGTCACGCTGGTGAAATATTTTCAATTCCAGTAAAATATTCCTTTTATTGCTCTTAAGTAACAGTGAGGTTGATGTGGTTTGGCTCTGAAGCCTTACTTGGTAAATGCATGATGTATAACCGGCTCAGAAATGTTTGTAATTTATTTAATTTAATGTTGGTTTCGTTCTTCTTTTTTTCTTTTTCTTTTTTTTTTTTTTTTTGATAATAAAGAATGTGTGAACAATCATTGTCATCTTCTGCTGACTCAGGGGCAGGATTTCCACGGCTGTTCCCATCTGGTCTTTGGCATCCCGGGACAGCTTGTGCCATGGGAAGCTGGGATAAATCTTCACATTCCATTCAGAACAGCTGTAAAGAAGGGAATAAGAAGGGTTCCATCTTGCTAGCTGGTGGAATCAAGGAAAGTAGTGAGATATTTTGAAAAGCAGGTGGATTTAAAGTTTGTCAGGAGTGGGGCTGCACAACACAGGGACTCCCTGGCATTCTTCTGCCTCCCTTGTGGCCCCAGTGAGCCTGGAGGTGGTTATTCCCCGCAGGAATTCCTTTTATCCCCATCCTTTGGGAGCAGCACCCCAAGATATTGGGAACAAATTCTTCCTTGTGAGGGTGGGCAGCCCCTCGCACAGGGTGTCCAGAGAAGCTGTGGCTGCCCCACCCCTGGAATTGTCCAAGGCCAGGTTGGAAAGGGCTTGGAGCACGCAGGGACAGTGGAAGGTGTCCCTGACAGCGCAGGGGTGGAATGAGATGGGATTTCAGAGTCTTTCCAACGCAAACCATTCCCTAAGCAGCGCTTCACTCGGCCGCCCCCACATCCGCTACAAACTACATCTCCCAGCAGCCCCCGCGAGAGCAGCGGGTTACACCCTCCCCTGCTCCACTCCTATTGGTCGCCATGCTGACGAGCCGGGTGGCGATTGGCTCCCGCTCACGCCCATCAGCCGCGGGGGCGCGGCTGTCAGTGATGGCGGGCGGGCGACGGGCGGTGACGGTGGCGCTGCTGGCACTGGGCACGGTGGTGCTGGCGCTGGTGGCCGCCGTCCTGCTCCGAGCCTTCGTCCTGCGAGCCCCGGCCGGGGTGCCGCGGCTCTGGGCACGGAGCGCCGGCACCGTCGCCCTCAGCGCTGGCGAGCGGCAGGAGCTCAAGGAGGTGCTGCGAGGTGAGGGGGCCCGAGCGCTGTGAGCCCCCCTCGCCCCTCCTGAGGGGGGACCCAGGGCACGGGGGGCGGGTGTGGAGGCGGCCGCTCCCCGGGTGCTTTCCCTGCAAGGAACCGGGTGTTGGCTGCCAGCAGGACTAAGGAAGTGATTGAAAGTCTGTGCTGGGCACTGCTGAGGCCACGCCTCGAGCGCCCTGTCCGGTTCTGGGCGCTGCAGTTCAGGAAGGGCTGGAGCGAGTCCAGGGAGGGGAATGGAGAAACCTGAGGGAGCTGGGAAGGGTTTGGAGAATCCTGAGGGAGCTGGGAAAGGGTTTGGAGAGTCCTGAGGGAGCTGGGCAGGGGCTCAGCCTGGAGCAAAGGAGGCTCAGGGGGAATTTCTGGCTCTGCACAACTCCCTGCCAGGAGGGGACAGCCGGGGGGATTTGGGATCTTATCCCAGGGAACAGGGACAGGAGGAGAGGGAACGGCCTCAGGCTGGGCTGGGGAGGCTCAGGTTGGACAGCAGCAGGAATTTCCTCATGGGAAGGGCTGGAAGGGGCTGCCCAGGGGGGTTTGGAGCGCCCATCCCTGGAGGTGTCACCTGGAGGTGGCACTGAGTGCTCAGGGTGGGGATCGGGCACAGCCTGGACTCGATGATCCCACAGGGATTTTCCAGCCTCGGCGATCCTGTGCTTCTCCTGAGCCAACTCTTGCCCTGTTGTTGATTTTCTCCACCGTTTCCTGCTTGTACACACAGAATTTTGCCAGACAGCCGTGAAGGCGTTTCCAGACATCCCTTTGTCCACGGGATAAGTCACCGTCGGGATTTTCTCCCTCTCTTGTTCTTGCTCACCACTGCTGTGCCCAGTCCTGGGCTGTTTGTGCTGTCTGACGTAGAAGATTTGAGGGGTTTAGCTCTCAGTAGGGCTGGCACTGTGCAGGAAACCACAATCTGGCACCAAGTGATAAAACCCTGTGTGTAAACCTCATACCTTGCTGGTTTGTAGGATTTATTGCCTAGCAAATTGTGTTTGCATTCTTTTTTTAATGGGAAAATGAAGGCTCACAATAGATTTTTGTGTTAATTCATGAATCACACGACCTCAAAAGAATCCATAACCTCTGCTGGCAGCTGCTCTTTGGAAAGGCAGCTGGGGCTGAGTTACTCCCATGTTCTGCAGGACAGGGACTGGATGCTGGAGAGCCTGTTTAAATGCCAGGGCAGAGCAAAAGGGCCAACAGAAGCCCTGTGTGTTTATATAAATTAATTTATAAAGCAGTAGGGAGGTGTAATAACCATCACAACCTGCTTAACTCTTGAGAAAGAGCCTGGGACTGCCAGCTCAGCTGCCAGAGGAGCCTGTGGCTCTGGGGAATCAGATCACCCAAGCAAACTGCAGCTGCTCCTGGACAGCAGCACTTCTAAGGACATCATTCAACACTTGCAGCATGAAAAGTGGAGTCAGATTGTCTGGAGAGTTGGTTGAGCTGTTAGGAAATGCTGGTGGCTGCCTGTGCACGGCCCAGCTGAAGCACATCAGTCTCTGTTTGATCATGGCAGCTCGTGCTGTGCTGTGGAATAATGTTTAAATCCTGGAAAAACACTCAGGAACAGAAATGTGCTTCCACTTGTGAAGTGCAGTTGGAGCTGTGATTGGTTTTGGTGCTGAGTGATTTCTGTTCTGTGTTTTCTTTGAAGGGGCCATTAAAATCCCAACTGTGTCCTGGTCTCCAGAGGATGTGAATACAACTGCCATGGCAGAATTTGGGAGCTACATCCAGAAAGGTACTGAACTTTCAGTCTTGGCAATTTCTGCTGCTCTATTTTCATAAACAAATTGAAGAGAGCATGTATCATTCCTGAATATCAGAGATTTTTATGCTTTTCCTGAAGAAATGTCCTGTCAGACGTGAATGAAGGAATTTCCTGTCAGAAATGTCACATGTGTGTCCCCTCTGTAGCAGTGGTATCAATGGCCCCAAAAGGTTCAAAAGCCTTTTTGTAATGATGGTGTTTGGTCCTTGAGATGGTTAAATGCCATTAAAAAATAAAAGAGCATTTTTCTGCTGCTGCTTCAACCTAATTTTTTGGCAATTCCATCATTGTGCCCTGCAAAAGAGCTGCAGCACTGCTGAGCAAGAATTCTGCTTTTGTTTGGGAGGCTTTCAAATCCCAAGTGAGATGGATTGGTAGAAGTGTGAGACCTCCTGTGCCCAGTCTTATTTCCAGTTCCCCTCTGATGCTCCCTAGCTGACAACTATTCCATAATGCTAAAATTACCCCTTATTGTTAATTTTTTCCTTTCACATGTCTCTTAAATTTTTTTTTATTTTTTTTCTTTAACAGTCTTCCCAGCTGTATTTTCTTCAAAGTTCATCCAACATGAAATTGTTGGCAAATACAGCCACCTGTTCAGAGTGCAGGGCTCTGCCCCTGGCCTGCAGCCCTACATGCTGCTGGCACACATGGATGTGGTGCCTGCTCCCCCTGAGGGCTGGCATTTCCCTCCTTTCTCAGCTGCAGAGCACGAGGGCTTCATCTACGGACGAGGAGCACTGGACAACAAAAACTCTGCCATGGTACTGGGCTGGGTGATGTCCTTCCACACAGACACAGCCTGCCAGAGGCACAGGGGAGTGCCCAGCCTCCTGGGATTCACTGTGGTCTCTCCTTCTCACCCCTCTTTCTGCTAGGGATAAATTCCTAGTTCGGATAAATTCCAAGTTTTTCCTAAAGATGGGGTGTTCTCACTCACTCTTCACTGTTACTGGAGAAAAGAGGGTTAAAGAATCAGGAGAGTCATATTCACAGATGCAGATGGGTTTGGTTAAATGCCAGGTTAAAGTTTTATGGCACCAGAGAATCCATGGTTGCCCCATCCCTGGGAGTGTCCAAGGCACTTGGAATTCACTCTGGTGTCTCTTTCTCACCCCTCTTTCTGCCAGGGATAAATTCCTAGTTTGGATAAATTCCAAGTTTTTCCTAAAGATGGGGTGTTCTCACTCACTCTTCACTGTTACTGGAGAAAAGAGGGTTAAAACTCACAAAGAATCAGGAGGATGATATTGCCAGATGCAGATGGATTTGGTTCAATGCCAGGTTAAAGTTTTATGGCACAGGGGGCCAGAGAAACCATGGTTGCCCCATCCCTGGGAGTGCCCAAAGCACTTGGAATTCACTCTGGTGTCTCTTTCTCACTCCTCTTTCTGCTAGGGATAAATTCCAAGTATTTCCTGAAGATGGGGTGTTCTCACTCACTCTTCACTGTTACTGGAGAAAAGATGGTTAAAACTCACAAAGAATCAGGAGAGTCATATTGCCAGATGCAGATGTGTTTGGTTAAATGCCACTTTAAAGTTTTATGGCACAGAGGGCCAGAGAATCTGTGGCTGCCCCATCCCTGGGAGTGTCCAAGGCACTTGGAATTCACTGTGGTGAATTCACTGTGGTGAATTTCTCACCCCTCTTTCTGCTAGGGATGAATTCCAAGTATTTCCTGAAGATGGGGTGTTCTCACTCACTCTTCACTGTTACTGGAGAAAAGAGGGTTAAAGAATCAGGAGAGTCATATTCACAGATGCAGATGGGTTTGGTTAAATGCCAGGTTAAAGTTTTATGGCACTGGGGGCCAGAGAATCTGTGGCTACTCCATCCCTGGGAGTGTCCAGGGCACTTGGAATTCACTGTGGTGTCTCTTTCTCACCCCTCTTTCTGCCAGGGATAAATTCCAAGTTTGGATAAATTCCAAGTTTTTCCTAAAGATGGGGTGTTTTCACTCATTCTTCACTGTTACTGATGAAAAGATGGTTAAAACTCACAAAGAATCAGGAGGATGATATTGCCAGATGCAGATGGATTTGGTTAAATGGCACTTTAAAGTTTTATGGCAGAGGGGGCCAGAGAAACCATGGTTGCCCCATCCCTGGGAGTGTCCAGGGCCAGGTTGGAGCAGCCTGGGATAGTGGAAGTTTCTCTTCTTGTGGCACTGGATGAGCTATAAAATCCCTTCCAACCCAAATCATTCCATAATTCTCTGTCAAATGCTGTGTTTGAAACCTTGTCCTTTTTCCCAGGTGTCACAGAGGCACTCCAAGCCAAAACTGGCCCTTTGAAAAGGTTTAAAAATGAAACATTTAAAAAATGTTTCAAATTAAACATTTTTATATAATAAGAAAGACAAACAACCCTGCATCTTTTATCCAGCCTATGGCAGAACAAAGAGCTGTTGCACTGAACACATTTGGGAAGAATGGAGTCAGAAAAGATTGGGAAAGATTTCTCAGGGGGAAAAATGATGGAAAAATGACTCTGGAAAATGTCCCTTTGAGACTTTGATAATGCCTTCCATGGCAGCCCGATATTTCAATTTGAACAGATGTTTAGTGTCACACAGGACACACTCCTGGAAAGTTTCAGGATGTTTAATCATCAATTTCAAAGCCTTGAAACTTGAAAGTGTAGGTTGGTGCTTCATTCTGCTGTGAACTGCACAAGTAACTGCACAAATGGCCAAAAAAAAGTCAAATCAACAATTTTAGTGAACATGGCAAAAAATGGGTGCTGACAATTTCGAGGTGATATGTGAAAAATTATTTAAATTGAAAAAGAGAGATGGAATAATAGAGCAAATGTGTGTATTTATATATACTGCCACAGCAAATGGTAGATTTGATTTTTTGATTTCTCATCCTTCAGATTAATTTTCTTGTTCTGTTTCTGTCATCTTGGCAGCTCCTTAACCCTCCTGGATTTGGTAGCTCCAGAGAGAGCCAGTCTGGGTGTGTGACAGGCACTGCAAGGGAGCAGTGAATTCCTGGGTGATTCTGCTCCGGGGGCTCCTGTGCAGTTTGTCCCTGACCCAGCTGCTCTGTATTTCATGTCCCTCCCCTGGCACCTGCACAGCATTCCTGATCCAAACCACTGCAGGGTCTTTTCCAAGGAATGGGAATATCCTCGCTGGGAGCTGTAGGAATCAAAGCTCAGCAGTGAACAGCACAAACATCCCAAAATTCTCTTCACTCTGCATTCTGTTGCATTTATTCTCCTGGTCAGCCCCAGGGATGGTTCAGCAGTTCTGCTTTTCCTGCAGGGCACTCTGCAAGCTCTGGAGTTCCTGCTCAGGAGGAATTACCGACCCCGGCGCTCCTTCTACATCGCCATTGGCCACGATGAGGAGGTATCGAATTTCCTTTCCTTGCCACACACGCTCCTCTGGGTTTTCCTTAGAAAGCCCCAAGGACGTTTTGAGCTGAGGCTGTTTCCCACTCCCTTTGCTGTGTCTTCCTTCCCTGCTGAAGGTCCTTGACTGTAACATTTTCCCCTCTCCCTGTGATGGGAGCCCTGGGTCAGTGCAGCCTTCCCTCCTTGCAGCCCCTCATTGCATTTTATTATTGCATTTTCACTTGGGGCCTGCTGTGGGAGGGGTGCAATGGATCTCCATTTTCATTCTATTGCCAAAGCTTGCAGCCAAAGCTGACATTTCAGTGCAGGCCTAAATTGCAAACCCATTTGTGCTCTACACAAATAATTTGGTTATTTAGAGGCATGGTTCTCTGCCCTCTCTTTTCAGTGTAGGCTGAGCTGGGTTTGCAAAGTGCAAACCCATTTGTGCTCTACACAAATAATTTGGTTATTTAGGGGCATGGTTCTCTGCCCTCTCTGTTCAGTGCAGGCTGAGCTGGGTTTGCAAAGTGCAAACCCATTTGTGCTCTACACAAATAATTTGGCTATTTAGGGGCATGGTTCTCTGCCCTCTCTGTTCAGTGCAGGCTGAGCTGGGTTTGCAAAGTGCAAACCCATTTGTGCTCTGCACAAATAATTTGGTTATTTAGGGGCATGATTCTCTGCCCTTTCTGGAATTCCAGACCCCATCACTCCTTCTATGTTGGCATTAACCTCAATGAGGAGGTATTTTCTTTCCTTTCCTTGCAACAACAACCTGTTTGCATTGTTCCTCTAGGTAACAGGGCTTAATTTTGAAACATTGTTTAGCTGGAAGGTCTTTCCTGTTTTTCTTGGTTCTGTGGGGAGATAATGTGTCAGGCCCCAGGTCACAGTTATGGATTGATTGATTGGCTTGCAGTGACATTCACAAAGGGTTTGGTGTGATGAGCAAAGGGAAAAGAACATTGGAGGGTGTCACTTTTAAATTCTTTTCTGCAAGGAAGGTGCAGCAGGAATCCCCTTTTGGAGACAGGAAAAGCTGGGTTGAGATTCACATGGTTGTGCCAAATGTTCAGGAAGAAGTGGCAAATATGGTCCAGTGGTACAGAGAGGGGAGGTGGGTTTGGTTAGGCACTGTCAAAATAGAAACACAAAGAATTGTTAATAGTTGAAATAAATGTCTGCAGTTGCTAATCTGGGACTTTACAGCTCTGAGGTATCAAAATGAAAGCAGCAGGCAGTGACTCATCAATAAGAGCACCTCTCATCATGGCTGTAAATTCATCTGCTATCAGGCCATTAACAATCTGCAATTAATTTTCCTGGAAGAATCTTTCATGTTGCTCTGGAGCTGTTCCCCAGGGGATTTCATGCATTCTTTGTGCTGTAGCCAACAGCAAGGTGCTTTCCAGTTTTCCTCCCAGTGTTTTGGCTGGATCTGATCAGTTCCTCTGCCTGGATTGCACAGGTGTCTGGGCTGAAGGGAGCAAAGAAAATTGCAGCTCTGCTGGAAGCCAGAGGAGTGAAACTCTCCTTCCTGCTGGACGAGGGGAGCGCAGTGCTGGATGGCATCATTGCAGGGGTGGAGAAACCAGTGGCTGTGTAAGAGTGACCACCAGAATGTGACTCATTTTCAGTCCTTAATTAATGATAATGACATTGGTGATATCACTACAGAACGTTGGCAGGACATTGGTGCTGCTGGAGCTGCAGCAGTGGCACAAAGTGCAAGGCAGGGACCTTCAGCCTTTGCCTGCTGTCCATCACAGTCATGCTGACAGAGGCACAATGTTCCACTGAGCATTTGGATTCTGTGCTGGAGAATTCTGCTCTGCTCCCTGCACAGGCAGCCCAGCCACCAGTCCTGCAGAGATCTAAACACTGTTAATGATTTGTTGTTGCTGCTTGAGTGGCTTTTATCATACTAGAACTATGCAGAGTAGTTATTTTTATCTACAGTCTCTGTGTGTGTGTGTGTGTTTGGAATTACATTAGTCATTTATTTGTTAATTAATTGATTAATTTATCATTGTCCAGGATTGCAGTCACAGAAAAAGGTTCAATGACACTGAACTTCACAGTGGAAAAAGAGCCAGGGCATTCATCCTTTCCCCCTAAGGAGACAAGTATTGGCATTCTGGCAGCAGCCATGTCCAGGTGAGAATTTCCCTGCCACCCAATGCCAAAAACAGTCCAAAAACCTCCTGAATCACTGATATGTGACTTTTTAAATATTTGTGTTTGGAGTCTTTTTCAAACTGCTGTTCTATAACTGCAATTGCAGTTTGTAGCTCACTTTGAAGGGCAGAAATGAAACTCCCAGCCAAGGGACAATTGCCAGGTGTCTGCAGAGTCTTTGCACTTCAGCTGTTCCAAGTGTCAGCCAATTCTTTAAAAGCAAGACAAGTGCTGTCTGCCCTAATTTCCTCTGTAGCAACAGAGATTCCATTGTTTGGGTGCAGGATTCCTCTGGAATTTGTTCCTACCTCAGCTGGGAATTCTCCAAGCCAATGAACAGGGAGCAGAGTCATAACGTGACTGCAGGAATCATCTCTCTACATCTCTGTGCAGATACCAAATTGGCTAAGAAATACATATTTTAGAAAAACTGAGTATGTCCAGACCTGCTGGGATTTGTGTGCTAGTTTTCTGGATTTCCATGTATTTATAGCAGCCAGGCTTTGGGATTTTTTCTGCTGTTTCTCCAAGGAAATCTTTGCACGTGACTGGAATGCCCAGAAATCTGTGGAGCTGTGCTTGCAGTCACTTACCAGGAGAGCAGAGTGTGATCACATCTCCAATCACAGAGATACATTTCACAAATCAAATTCCTGCCATCCTTCTGGAGCAGCAACAGCCAGAGAGTTGTTTTTGAACCTTTCCAGCGTTGCAAACATGAACAATTTGTTTTGTAGGCTGGAGCAGAATCCCTTGCGCAACCTGTTTGGCCAGGGCCCAGAGCTCATGACCATGGAGCACCTGGCAGCAGAGGTGAGGACTCAGGCAGGATTTCATTCCCAAATTTCCATAAGAAATTGAAGAATTTAGTTGTGTAGAAAGGATCAAAAAAGCTGGTTTTTCACCCAGATTATTGTTGCTGCTGGGATTGTTTTGTCCATATTCAGGTGACTCCAGCACGCTCTTGACAAATGAAAAGTTTCTGATTTGTGCTTTTGTTTCCTGCCCTTAGTTCAAGTTTCCTCTCAACATCATCATGAGCAATTTGTGGCTGTTCTCACCTATTGTCAGCAGGTAAGAAAAGAGATCCTTGATAAACATCCCCAACCTCTGAGCCTTAAAAGATGAAGCCATTTCTAATCTTCCCAGGAAATCAGTTATTTTATAGTTTGGATAATTCAGTGGTTTCCTGTTAATAACCACTTTGTTAATTGAATAAGCCATCATTCAGCTTATTGCCTGTGCAATTCTGGTGCTTAATTTTTAGCAATATTCAACTTATTTGAAAAATTGGGTTTGATTTGTTTCTATTTTTTTAGAGTCCTTGCCTGGAAACCTTCCACCAACGCCTTGATCCGAACAACCACTGCAGTCACCCTGTTTAATGCAGGAATCAAGGTACTTCATTTGGGTTTTTCTCCATGTAATTATGATGAGACAATTAGGACATTTCATTTCCACCTATTTAAGTCCAGTTCTAAGATCAGTGTGGGCCCTGTGTGGTGCCACAGTCTCATTCTTACCTCAGATACAGCTTGGGTTTGAAGATCACAGTTGAAAATCTCTCTCAGAAGTATCTGATCTCTGCCCACCACTGTTAAAATTCTTAATACTTCAGCATAGACCAGAAAATGTGGTTTCTGCATAATCCTACAGAGGCAATATTTGAAACTGTCACAGTCACCAACACTTCCCTGACCCAGACATCTGCAGCACAGGTCTGGGGTTTGCCTGAAGTGTGTTAAATGTGCACCTTGGACTGAGAGATAACAGCCAGATCCTTCCCTGATAAGGAGGTGGAGCTGTCCAAAAATCCTGGAGCCCTGGAAAACAAACAGGCTGTGTTTGGTGTGTGTCTGAAAAATCTGGGACTGAAAAGCATCCCTGGACAGGAGAAGATGCAGTGGCTGAACAGTGACACGGAGTGGCCAGGAGGGAAGTGACACCCTGGTTCCTTGGGGTTCTTTCTAAAGATTTCATGAAGATTCATAATCATAAAGATTCAGCTTTTGTTTAACAAAGTTGTAAATATTCAGTCTGTAGATAAGAAGAGTTATGTGTTCAATAAAAATCAGTTGTTAAGCAACTTACATTTACCCAAATATGTAATGTGACAGTGAGGTAAAAATAACACTTAAAAAACCCCAGAGTTTCAGGATTTCTCAGTATAAATGTTCTGAAGGGAGAGAGCTTAGCTCAAGATAAAAACTTCTAGAGAATTAACAAGTAACTTCATTTCTGTTGATTTGACAAATATTTCTTTGTGTATTTAGCTGCATTTTAGATAAGATTTACAGTGTTTTAACACAGAAAGAGACATCACACTTGGTGTTAACAGTCGAGCACCTGAGGCCTGAAGCTGTTCTGAGTTTTCAGCTGGCATTTTATTCTGATTTTCACTTCCTTTTAAACTTTGGCCTTTCCTTTTTTCCAGGTGAATGTCATCCCTTCCTCTGCCAGAGCCACAGTGAACTTCAGGATCCACTCAGCTGAGACAGCTGCTGAGGTAGCCCTGGGCAGATCCCCTCACTCAGCCTTTGTGGCCCAGAGCACGGGGATCATCTGGGATATGGAAGGGGTTTGTGACCTGGCACAGTTTGGGGATCTTGGACACCTTGGGATGTCTGACAGGCCTGTCCAACCCAGGGCACCTGGGAAACAAAAGCTCTTCCCTCCCCAAGCCTTTGCTGGGAGTTTCTCTCTCTGGAAGCTTTTTCTGGATTATTTGGATGCCATAATTCCCAAGAGCAGCAGGCTCAGCTCCTGCCTTCCAGGAGTGCCTTGAGACAGAGATTAAAACTGCACCTGAAGTGTCAGCCATGACTCAGAAGAGGAGCTGAACACACTTCAGCCACAACTGCCAGCTCACAGACAGAACATCTGCTGGTGTCTCTAAGGGCTGCTTTCTCATTTCTTGTGTTCCTCTTGTCTCTGTGTCTCACCCCCAGGTGCTGGAGACAGTCAGGAGCACCATTGCTGATGAGAGAGTGAAGATTGATGTGGTGGAGGCCTTTGACCCCCTGCCCATCAGCCCTTGGGATGAGCAGACATTTGCTGTCCATATTTTCCAAAAAACCATCCTGGACACTTTCCCAGCTGTTGACAGTGTGGTCCCAGGTGACAGCAGGCACATGATGATTATTGTTTCCTCTTTTTGCTTTTCCTTTCTCCAGCTCTGCCTTGTTTCCATTTGCTGTGTACTCCTCCACCCCAGCTGTTAACTGCTGGAAACAGCTGTTTTTTCCTCTTTTTATTCCCTTCCCTCTTTATGCTTTAAAAGTTTTCATGTTGTTTTTTAGTAGTGGAAGTAAAAAAGCAAACAGGAAGCTGACAGAAACAATGAGCCTTGAATTGGGCTCTCTACACACACAAAGGAATCTCTTCAGGGAAGAAAGGAATTGTGAGGGAGAGGAGGAGTCTTCTTGCTTCAGTTCTTCTTTTATTGTTTTCATAGCTGCCAAAGCCATTCCTGCTTTTCTGTATTGTTCCTTATGATCCCAGCCCCTTCCCTTTCTTGCAGCTCTTTCCTAGCTCTGCAGTTCTTGGATTGAAGTTTGAAGTCTGCATTTTTGGATTGAAGTTTGAAGTCTGCATTTTTGGATTGAAGTTTGAAGTTTGCATTTTTGGATTGAAGTTTGAAGTTTGCATTTTCGGATTGAAGTTTGAAGTTTGCATTTTTTGGATTGAAGTTTGAAGTTTGCATTTTCGGATTGAAGTTTGAAGTTT
Source organism: Agelaius phoeniceus (assembly GCF_051311805.1). Classification (NCBI taxonomy): domain Eukaryota; kingdom Metazoa; phylum Chordata; class Aves; order Passeriformes; family Icteridae; genus Agelaius; species Agelaius phoeniceus. The sequence continues at coordinate 3,627,047 of NC_135289.1, read as the reverse complement.
GCATTTTTTGGATTGAAGTTTGAAGTTTGCATTTTCGGATTGAAGTTTGAAGTTTGCATTTTTTGGATTGAAGTTTGAAGTTTGCATTTTTGGATTGAAGTTTGAAGTTTGCATTTTTGGATTGAAGTTTGAAGTTTGCATTTTTTGGATTGAAGTTTGAAGTTTGCGTTTTTTGGATTGAAGTTTGAAGTTTGCATTTTTGGATTGAAGTTTGAAGTTTGCATTTTTGGATTGAAGTTTGAAGTTTGCATTTTTCGGATTGAAGTTTGAAGTTTGCATTTTTGCATTGAAGTTTGAAGTTTGCATTTCTGAGTGTCAGAGCTGTTCTTGGGCTGAGTTGTGTGTTCAGCTCCATGTTCCCCAGTACCAATCATTGTTTCCAGGGATGCTTTTGCTGCAGGCAGAGCAGGACTGTTTCCTTTGCTCTCCCTCTCTCCTGGGGAGAGGTGGGGCACTTTTTGAAGCTCAGTTGTTCCTCTTTGTTTTCCAGGCACGTGCATTGGAAACACGGACAGCAGGCACTTCACCAACGTCACCAAGGCCATTTACAGGTTCAACCCCCTGCTCCTGAAACAGGATGATCTCCCCAGGTACTGAGCTCTTGGGGTGGGCCCAGGCAAAGAGGAGATCCATGAGCAGAAGGAAACCCAGCCTTGTGTACCTCCCATGCTGTCATGCCACCATTTCCTGCAGATTTGGGGATGGAAATTGCCTTGGGACCACATCAAGTGGCTTTTTATTCCTTCAAATTCAGCCAGAACCCATTGAGGTGTTTGATTCTGTGCTGCTTTGGGTCCTTTGTGTGCTGCAGCAGTGTGAGAGGTGCTGGTCTGGTAGTTGGCCTTGTCCTGCAGATTTATCCACATATTTGGACACTCTGAATTGATCAGAAATTTCCTGAAGTTATGTGATAACAACACCATCATGCAAGGGATTGATTGCTTATTTAAATTTCTCATTTTATTGAGGTGCAGATGATGCAGGGGTGTTCTGCTGTACAGGAATGGCCAAGAGATTGGCCTTTAAGATTTTTTCAATATTAGATTTTTAGATTTTTTTCCAGACTCAGCTGTTGGGCTCTGAGCCTTTGAATCAGTACATTTGGGTTGGTTACAGTGCAGTTTTTGGGCCATATTGCTGTGTTTTTCTATTGGTTACAGTGCAGTTTTTGGGCTGTATTGCTGTGTTTTTCTATTGGTTACAGTGCAGTTTTTGGGCTGTATTGCTGTGTTTTTCTGCTGGTTACAGTGCAGTTTTTGGGTTATATTGCTGTGGTTTTTGTTGGTTACAATGCAGTTTTTGGGCCATATTGCTGTGTTAACTATTGGGATATATTGCTGTGTAACCAGTGCAGTTTTTGGGCCATATTGCTGTGTTTTTCTGCTGGTTACAGTGCAGTTTTTGGGCCATATTGTTGTGATTTTCTGCTGGTTACAGTGCAGTTTTTGGGCCATATTGCTGTGTTTTTCTGTTGGTTACAATGCAGTTTTTGGGCTATATTGCTGTGTTTTTCTGTTGGTTACAGTGCAGGTTTTGGGCCATATTGCTGTGTTTTTCTGTTGGGATATATTGCTGTGTAACCAGTGCAGTTTGTGAGCTATATTGCTGTGTTTTTCTGCTGGTTACAGTGCAGTTTTTGGGCCATATTGCTGTGTTTTTCTGCTGGTTACAATGCAGTTTTTGGGCCATATTGCTGTGTTTTTCTGTTGGTTACAGTGCAGTTTTTGGGCCATATTGCTGTGTTTTTCTGTTGGTTACAGTGCAGTTTTTGGGCCATATTGCTGTGTTTTTCTCTTGGTTACAGTGCAGTTTTTGGGCTATATTGCTGTGTTTTTCTGCTGGTTACAGTGCAGTTTTTGGGCCATATTGCTGTGTTTTTCTGTTGGTTACAGTGCAGTTTTTGGGCTATATTGCTGTACAGTGCAGTTTTTGGGCCATATTGCTGTGTTTTTCTGCTGGTTACAGTGCAGTTTTTGGGCCATATTGCTGTGTTTTTTGTTGGTTACAGTGCAGTTTTTGGGCCATATTGCTGTGTTTTTTGTTGGTTACAATGCAGTTTTTGGGCCATATTGCTGTGTTAACTATTGGGATATATTGCTGTGTAACCAGTGCAGTTTTTGGGCCATATTGCTGTGTTTTTCTGCTGGTTACAGTGCAGTTTTTGGGCCATATTGCTGTGGTTTTTGTTGGTTACAGTGCAGTTTTTGGGCTATATTGCTGTGTTTTTCTATTGGTTACAATGCAGTTTTTGGGCTATATTGCTGTGTTTTTCTGTTGGTTACAGTGCAGTTTTTGGGCTGTATTGCTGTGTTTTTCTGCTGGTTACAGTGCAGTTTTTGGGCCATATTGCTGGTTTTTTCTGCTGGTTACAGTGCAGTTTTTGGGCCATATTGCTGTGTTTTTCTGTTGGTTACAGTGCAGTTTTTGGGCTGTATTGCTGTGTTTTTCTGTTGGTTACAGTGCAGTTTTTGGGCTGTATTGCTGTGTTTTTCTGTTGGTTACAGTGCAGTTTTTGGGCCATATTGCTGTACAGTGCAGTTTTTGGGCTATATTGCTCTGTTTTTCTATTGGTTACAGTGCAGTTTTTGGGCCATATTGCTGTGTTAACTATTGGGATATATTGCTGTGTAACCAGTGCAGTTTTTGGGCCATATTGCTGTGTTTTTCTGCTGGTTACAGTGCAGTTTTTGGGCCATATTGCTGTGTTTTTCTGTTGGTTACAGTGCAGTTTTTGGGCTATATTGCTGTGTTTTTCTTTTGGTTACAGTGCAGTTTTTGGGTTATATTGCTGTACAGTGCAGTTTTTGGGCCATATTGCTGTGTTAACTATTGGGATATATTGCTGTGTAACCAGTGCAGTTTTTGGGCCATATTGCTGTGTTTTTCTGCTGGTTACAGTGCAGTTTTTGGGCCATATTGCTGTGGTTTTTGTTGGTTACAGTGCAGTTTTTGGGCTATATTGCTGTGTTTTTCTATTGGTTACAATGCAGTTTTTGGGCTATATTGCTGTGTTTTTCTGTTGGTTACAGTGCAGTTTTTGGGCTGTATTGCTGTGTTTTTCTGCTGGTTACAGTGCAGTTTTTGGGCCATATTGCTGGTTTTTTCTGCTGGTTACAGTGCAGTTTTTGGGCCATATTGCTGTGTTTTTCTGTTGGTTACAGTGCAGTTTTTGGGCCATATTGCTGTGTTTTTCTGTTGTGCACTGCTTTATGAACCAACAGCCAAGCAAGGGTGCTGGATTTGATTGCAATTGGATCAGAAATTCCCCATGACCTGAAAAATGTCCTTTTTTCTTTCAGGATCCATGGGTTAAATGAGAGAATCTCTGTTGAGAATTATGAGAAGCAGGTGGAGTTCCTCTTCCAGCTGATCAAGAACTGTGACATTGAGGCACTTCCAGAGCCCCATGCCAACTCCCACGAGCTCTGAGCCACTTGTGGGAGAAGCAGCTGCAGGTGGACCCTGGGACAGGGGCTGAAGATGGAGTTTTGTCTTGAGTATTGAGCTACAGCTGGAATTTGGGTTTTTTTTATACTGTGGTTTACATACAGATGGGAAAAGTGCTGGTTGTGTGATAGGAACCTGATAGCCAAACCCAACAAATAACTCTGATTTCTGTGGTCTGATGTGCAGCCATTAATCTGGCACTAATTATTTTCAGCACTTTAAACCTCTGAAATTGGTAATGACTAAAAATCTGAGCTATAACCAGCAGTCACTCACACTAGAAGCTGACTCAGCCTGTGTGCTTCTGACCAACTCCTTTTTTATGGTGAATGGATGTGTCTCAGGTGAGGACTCTGCCAGGAGCTCATGGGGAGGGTTTGTGGGGTGCTGAAAGGGTTCCTGCCACTGGTACAGCCACACTGAGAGGTTCTTGCACTGCTGCTTCCCAGGGGATGCTCCCAGGGGATGATCCATGCCAGGGGCAGTGCTCACTCCCATGGCTGCACTGATTTCTGACTCTATTTTCAGGTACTTCAAAACTTCTGTGTTGCTGTAACTGAGGAGGTGCTGAAAACTCTCCTGTCCATCGTTCTAGTGATGATTTTTGTTCCCTCCATGGCTCCTGGTGTGGCTCAGGGTGTTTTGTGCACCTGGATGTCAGAATAAGGGACTGCAGCTTTAAATAAGGAATTAAATCCCTGTTGTCTGCTCATCTCTTTTCTCATTGAATCACTTCATGCTTCCCCTTTGCTCTTCTGAAAACTTGATTGTGAAAGATGTGAAACCTTCCAGTTTCTCCCAGTTCAGTGCTCACTCCCATGGCTGCACTGATTTCTGACTCTATTTTCAGGTACTCCACAACTTCCACGTTGTTTTAACTGAGGAGGTGCTGAAAACTCTCCTGTCCATCATTTTAGTGATGATTTTTTCCTTCCCCAACTCAGGGTGTGTTGTGCAGCTGGGTGTCAGAATAAGGAACTGCAGCTTTAAATAAGGAATTAAATCCCTGTTTTCTGCTCATCTCTTTTCTCATTGAATCACTTCATGCTTCTCCTTTGCTCTTCTGAAAACTTGATTGTGAAAGATGTGAAACCTTCCAGTTTCTCCCAGTTCAGAGGGCTCTGAGGTTTGTTCCTTCACTGTCAGTGCAAGCAATTTCCACTTTCCTGCTGTTTTTTGGGAACCCTGGGGAAGGCAGGCATGGATGTTGATCCTGCTCCATCTTGCACTTCTTGCCTACCTATGGCAGCACTGAAGGGTCCAGCATTCCTTTGGCCTTTGCAGTTGGGGTTACCAGTATTAATTTAGACAAATACCAGTAATTTAGACAAATAATTTATTTAATTAAATTAATTCTATCAATAAAAGTGATGTTAGCCAAAGAAAAGCCTGGATCCTGGGCAAGGCAGGCCATGGATGTTGATCCTGCTCCATCTTGCACCTCTTGCCTACCTATGGCAGCACTGAAGGGTCCTGCATTCCTTTGGCCTTTGCAGTTGGGGTTATCAGTATTAATTAGATAAATAATTTATTTAATTTAATTAATTCTATCAATAAAAGTGATGCTAACCAAAGAAAAGCCTGAATCATGGGGAAGGCAGGCATGGATGTTGATTCTGCTCCATCTTGCACTTCTTGCCCACCTATGGCAGCACTGAAGGGGTCTGCATTCCTTTGGCCCTGACAGTTGGGGTTACCAGTATTAATTTAGACAAATACCAGTAATTTAGACAAATAATTTATTTAATCAGTTAATTAAATTAATTCTATCAAGAAATAGTTAACAAAGTGATGTTAGCCAAAGAAAAGCCTGAATCCTGAGGAAGGCAGGCCATGGATGTTGGCTCTGCTTCATCTTGCACTTCTTGCCTACCTATGACAGCACTGAAGGGTTCTGCATTCCTTTGGCCTTTGCAGTTGGGGTTATCAGTATTAATTAGATAAATAATTTATTTAATTTAATTAATTCTATCAATAAAAGTGATGCTAGCCAAAGAAAAGCCTGGATCCTGGGCAAGGCAGGCCATGGATGTTGATCCTGCTCCATCTTGCACTTCTTGCCTACCTATGGCAGCACTGAAGGGGTCTGCATTCCTTTGGCCCTGACAGTTGGGGTTATCAGTATTAATTAGACAAATAATTTATTTAATTAAATTAACTCTATCAAGAAATAGTTCACAAAGTTATGTTAGCCAAAGAAAAGCCTGGATCCTGGGCAAGGCAGGCCATGGATGTTGGCTCTGCTCCATCTTGCACTTCTTGCCTACCTATGACAGCACTGAAGGGTTCTGCATTCCTTTGGCCCTGACAGTTGGGGTTACCAGTATTAATTTAGACAAATACCAGTAATTTAGACAAATAATTTATTTAATTAAATTAATTCTATCAATAAAAGTGATGCTAGCCAAAGAAAAGCCTGGATCCTGGGCAAGGCAGGCCATGGATGTTGGCTCTGCTTCATCTTGCACTTCTTGCCTACCTATGGCAGCACTGAAGGGTCCAGCATTCCTTTGGCCTTGGCAGTTGGGGTTATCAGTATTAATTTAGACAAATACCAGTAATTTAGACAAATAATTTATTTAATTAAATTAATTCTATCAAGAAATAGTTAACAAAGTGATGTTAGCCAAAGAAAAGCCTGAAAGCTGCTGTGTGCCAGTGCCAGTGCCTGTGCTGCAGGGACCAGTGCAGCACCTCCTGCTGCACAGATGGGTCTGTTTATCAGAGCCTAAATCATGCACTGGAATGGGTGGATGTTCTGCTTTAAATTCACACTGTGAAATGTGCTGGAATGTACAGGAAATACCCTGAAATGCATCCTGAAAAACACTGATGGAACTGATGTGATTCCAGTTCTTTCCGTTCACTTATTTATTTGTAGTCTGATCTTATCACTGTGGCCAGAGGGCTCCAACTGTATCACTGAATAATTGCAACAAAACTGACAGTTTCATCTAATAAAACGAGGAATGTGAATTCTTTTCTGATGATTATTTCTTCTTTTTATGTAGCTGTGTAATTGCAGTGAAGTCATTTCCACACCTGAGCAATCCATGAAGTTTCCATCCAAACAAACCCACCTATTTTCCAGCCAGTTTTAATCTTGGCTGCCTTTTCTACACACAATCAGCTCACCCTGGCCAGGCATTGTTGGGCACTAAATCGTTTGCACCTTTTCTGGTTTGCTACACTTTGTGATTTGTTCAGGCACGTGGCTGTGGCTCTTTTGTGGAGGTGTCACTGCTCCTGGGAGCTCCTGTGTGCAGGCACAGCAAAAGTGATGTGTCAGGGCACAGCACTGAATGGAGCACAGCCCTGGCAGGGGGAGGTGCACAGAAGGATTTGTTGTTGTTCTTTTCTCTGGCAAATCTCTGTAAAACTGAGTTTAAAGCCTTTGCTTTGGCTGTAGAGGGGAAATATTGTTTAACAGCTGATGGTTGTGTTGCCAGTCAGAGGGAAAACAGGGAGAAAATGGGAAAAAATCCCATGAGAGAGCACAGGTTGTGAAAATGCTGACCTGGGTCATGCTGCTGAGGTGTGGAAGGAGGGATTTCTTGCCTGTTGTACCAGCAAATATGTCCTAAAGACATAAAGCATCTTTATATTCTGTAATCTTCCCCCAGCCAAAACCCCCTCACTTCTGTTCTGGTGAGGATTGTTTCTTTAAAGGAAGAAAATTCATTTTGCTGCTGAAGGAGCAGTGAAGGGCAGAGGGTGCTGGGAAGGCAGGGCTGGGTTTGGCAGCTCCTGGTGAATGTGTGCCCTGAGATTTGGCTGGGGCAGCTCCTTGCAGAGCTCATGGAGTGCAGCTCCTCAGCCAGGCCTGGGGTCTCGCAGGGCCTCTGCACTGGGGATGTGCTCAGCAGAGCTTTGCTGCCACCTCAGGGGCCACTAAAGTGCTTTAAACAGAGCCTGTCCTGCAGGATCCGCTGGGGAAACTGCACATTCCCATCTGTACCCATTTTCCCATCCCTTCTGATGATTATCCCTGCTTTTTCCATGGGGCAGCTTGGCCTTTGTGCTCTTTAAGCCTCTTTATTTTATCACATTTGCTGCCAGGTCGTGGTTGTGTGACACAGTCCCAGGGAGTCCCTCAGTGTTTGGTGTCTGCACAGGTCCCTTCCCACCCCATTTCCCTGTACAAGAGATGCTGCTGAAAATGCCACTTTGCCTAAGCAGAGTGTGAAATTCCCATCAGTAACAACAATAATATGAACGATGCCTTTTCTGTTCATATCCCCTCCAAGCTTGCATGGTGTGAGCAGCTACTGGAGAGTGCCAAGCACATGATGAAAGCACAGAGAGTGACTCCAGGAGCTATTCTTTTTGTGCTGCAGTGAGTCACCGTGCCTGGAGCAGGGAGAGCAATTACCTCTGACTCAGAGAAGGAAGGAAGAGCCTGATTTTCTGCTCTGAACTCAGGTAACTCAGTCATGCTGACAGATGTGATTGGAGCACTGTGTTAGCCCAATTCCAGCGTGTGGTACAGCCATAACAACTCCATTTTTGCCCTGTTTTTCCCCAAATCTGCACAGCTGACATTCCTGTGCCAGCACTGACTCCAGGTGAGCTGTGTGGAGCTGTCAGGCTGCTGAGGGCCAGCTGAGCTGGGCCTGCTGCACCCTGGGGAAAAGGTCACATCCCACACCTGCATTTTCTAAAGAAAGCTCTGTTGCTGGGCTCTCTTTAACAGAACTTGCTTTATTTTCAGCCCCAAGTGGCCGTGGGGAGTTCAGGCTCAGAGCTGGAGGAACAAGGTGTTTACAGAGTTATTTCCTCCAGCTTTGCATTTGACACTTGCATCCTTGGCTCCTCTTTTGCTGTTTCATTTGCTATTTCATGGAGCTGCTGAAATCCATTTTCTCCAGCAGGTGCTGTGAAAATTTCCCTGTCTCAGTGCTGTGGGGTGAGACAGGCACTGAGAACCTGGAGGCTGCTCAGCCACACCCTGTGCTGATAGAGAAGAGCATTCCTCACCTGCAGCTCAGTCTGTCACCCTCAATTCTCGAATTTTCACTGCTCTTCCTGCTGCTGCTTGAACCCTTCACAAATTCTTGCCAATCTCTTCACTCCTTGCTGGTGCTCTGGAACTTTTACAGAATTTTTGTCCCTTCAGTCCCGAATTCAGGCTCTTGCATCAACCCTTTGCAGATGTGCTGCTGTGAGGTGTCTGCAGCATGTGCCACCATCTCAGGGCCTGCAGTGGTGCAGAAATGCTGCCCAGGGGATGATTTTCCTGGCTGGGCAGCTCAGGGAGGGCTGTGTGACACTGGAGCAGGGGCTTGGCTCAGCTTTCCGCTCCCACAGAGATAAAGGGCTCAGCCTGCTGGGGAAGGGAGGGCCCTGCTCCCTGCAGATCCCTCTGCTGATTGCAGGGCTGAGCTCAGAGCTGTGCTGGGGGGCCCAGAGGAAGCTGCAGTCACTTCTCAGCAGGAAGGAAAATGAGCACATGGAAGGGTGGTTAGAGCAAGGGGGCAGGGGACAAAGGGAAAATGCTCTTTGGCACTCAGGGGTTGCTCACAGGGCAGGGGGTCTTACAAGTGACATTCAAACCATGCAGCTTTTCTCAGGGTGCTTCTCATGCCTCTTTTATTGATGTTTTTAACCCAGCACAATGCTGTGGTTCATTGCAGCCCTGTACATGCTCAGATCCCTTGAACACTGTGCCTGGCCTTGCACTACACAGATGATCCCATGGAGAGGCCTGGCTCAGATATTGTGGATCTGATCTCCTCCCACTTGGATTTCTAAATGTTGGTACTGCAGGACTGCCTTGTTGTATGTAAACATGTTCATCCAAACTCCTCTTTGGGATTTTGGGAAGTGAGAGTGTCTTCATGGAAATAGGGGGGAATTAAGAGATTATTGTGTATTTTTTTTATTTTATTTTTTTATTATCCCATGGAGAGGCCTGGCTCAGATATTCTGGATCTGATCTCCTCCCACTTGGATTTCTAAATGTTGATTCTGCAGGACTGCCTTGTTGTATGTAAACATGTTCATCCAAACTCCTCTTTGGGATTTTGGGAAGTGAGAGTGTCTTCATGGAGCAGAAAATAGGGGGGAAATTAAGAGATTATTGTGTATTTTTTTTTGAATTTTATTTTTTTATTATCCCATGGAGAGGCCTGGCTCAGATATTCTGGATCTGATATCCTCCCACTTGGATTTCTAAATGTTGATTCTGCAGGACTGCTTTGTTGTATATAAACATGTTCATCCAAAATCCTTTTTGGGATTTTGGGAAGTGAGAGTGTCTTCATGGAAATAGGGGGGAATTCAGAGATTATTGTGTATTTTTTTTTTAATTTTTTAAAAATTTTTTATTATCCCATGGAGAGGCCTGGCTCAGATATTCTGGATCTGATCTCCTCCCACTTGGATTTCTAAATGTTGGTACTGCAGGACTGCCTTGTGGTATATAAACATGTTCATCCAAAATCCTCTTTGGGATTTTGAGAAGTGAGAGTGTCTTCATGGAAATAGGGGGGAATTCAGAGATTATTGTGTATTTTTAAAATTTTTTTATTTTTTTATTATCCCATGGAGAGGCCTGGCTCAGATATTGTGAATCTGATCTCCTCCCACTTGGATTTCTAAATGTTGGTACTGCAGGACTGCCTTGTTGTATGTAAACATGTTCATCCAAAATCCTCTTTGGGATTTTGGGAAGTGAGAGTGTCTTCATGGAGCAGGAAATAGGAGGGAATTAAGAGATTATTGTGTATTTTTTAATTTTATTTTTTTATTATCCCATGGAGAGGCCTGGCTCAGATATTCTGGATCTGATCTCCTCCCACTTGGATTTCTAAATGTTGGTACTGCAGGACTGCCTTGTTGTATGTAAACATGTTCATCCAAAATCCTCTTTGGGATTTTGGGAAGTGAGAGTGTCTTCATGGAGCAGGAAATAGGGGGGAATTCAGAGATTATTGTGTATTTTTTTTTTAATTTTATTTTTTTATTATCCCATGGAGAGGCCTGGCTCAGATATTCTGGATCTGATCTCCTCCCACTTGGATTTCTAAATGTTGGTACTGCAGGACTGCCTTGTTGTATGTAAACATGTTCATCCAAACTCCTCTTTGGGATTTTGAGAAGTGAGAGTGTCTTCATGGAGCAGAAAATAGGGGGGAATTCAGAGATTATTGTGTATTTTTTTATTATCAGTCTCTGGCCTGGCCAGTTTGTGGTATCAGTGTTTTCTTCAGCCTAATTCTGGCCATAAAAGCATTTCCTCCCAGCCCATTAGTGGAACACAGCTGCCATGTGAGGCACATCCCCAGTGGCCCCTGGCAGGTGTCCCTGTCCCTGCTGCCCCACCGGATCCGCCGACCTTGTGGAGCACAGGAAAGCCAGGCCCAGGTGCTCTCATGTGGCCACCAGGGAGGGACCTGCCAGGGGCTGCCCCGTGTTTGTCACAGCAGCCCCAGCACGTGGGGCACCCAGGAGCACAGCTGGGACCTTGGAAAAAAGGATGGAGATGGGGTTGTTTGCTTCCAGGCTGGCAAAACAGGAATCCTGGAGCTGCATTTCTGCCCCAGCTCAGGGCCAGCTGCTGACGTGGTTCCCTGCCCTTGTGAGCTGCTTGTGCCCTGCAGTGACATCTGAAGGGGCAGGTCCTGCTCCATAACCTGCTCAGGTTTGTTTTCCTGCTGAGGTTCTTGTTTGGAAGGAATTAAGAACCCAGTTCCTGTCACACTGATTTTCTAAGATTTTCTAATCCTTCTGATGTTGACATTCTTGTAACAAACTTTCTCACACCCCTTCTGTAAATAACTGATTGTTTTGTGTTCTTTTATAGAAGAAGAAAAATGTAATAAACTGTTGGTTTGCCCAGTGTCATTGGAGAGGTGGCACTGTCACCCTCCAATCCACTGTCACTTTTAGAAAATTATAACTGTTGGAGTCAGAAAATAAACTTCCCTTTCCTTCACCTTGAGAGCAGCAGTGTGTGCTCTCGTGTTGTTTTGTGTCCTGCAGGGACAAGTTCCCTCAGGATCCTTGCTGAGGAGCAGCTGGGGCTCCATTGAGGCTGTGGTGAAGCCAGGACAGGGAGCAAAGGCACCTCCCAAGGCACTGACACTTCTCTATCAGGACTTTTAAAGTGATTTTGGCCAAACCCTTTTATCCTGCTGGATTCTCCTGTGAATCCCTGAGGCCATTCCTGAGTGCTGGCCCAGAGCTGGGCAGTTCAGCAGGGCCAGAATCACGTGGCTGCTGTAAAACACACGGGCACCACATTCCAGGAGACATTCCAGGATCCAGCTCAGCTCAGTGCTCAACTCCTTCCTTTCCAAACGTTTTTTGTTGCCTTTGCTACCTGCTCCCTGCAATTGGAAACCCAATTTCCTGCCCTTTCATCCTCTGCTTTTTTTGATCTCAGCCTCGCTGGGGGAGGTTTTATCTATTTCTGTTTTCTTGTCTCAGGCAGCTTTTGTCCCCACACTTCCACTTCCTGAGCCTGCAGCTGGGGAGCAGTGAGGTCACATTTGGGTGCACGTTGTTTTTGGGGAGGTGAGGGAAGAATTGAGGCTCCATCCCGGGGGAGGGATGGATTTTCTGAGTCAGGAAGGAAAGATGAAGGTGGAAGCAGAGCCTTGCAGCCAGGTTTGTTTGGACAAAGGAGGATGGAGGAAGGGTTTGGAGCTGCAGTCCCAGCTGGGCATGGCAGTTGGCTGTGGCTGGAGTTGTGTCTTGAAATGTCTCAAGTTTTCCATGAGGTTTCTTTGCTGCTGAGAATGAGTGAAATGACCCCAAAGGCTCCTCATCCCTGAAATCCCAGAATCCCTGGATGGTTTGGGTCGGAAGGGACTTCACACTCCTTCCTTTCTAGGGAAGGAGTTTTTCTAGACCCCTTTCCATTCTACCCCTGCCATGGGCAGGGACATCTTCCTCCATCCCAGGCTGCTCCAAGCCCTGCCCAGCCTGGCCTTGGGCACTGCCAGGGATCCAGGGGCAGCCCCAGCTGCTCTGGGCACCTCCCAGGGAGGAATTCCTTCCCAAATCCCATCTATCCTGCCCTCTGCCAGTGGGAATCCATTCCCCTTCTCCTGCCACTCTCTGCCATATAAAAAGTCCCTTTTCAGTGCTGCTTTCTCTGTGCTTTCTGCTCCACAGGGTCCTCTCATCCTCTTCTCCAAAAGCACCAAATCCTCCAGGAGAACACCTCACTGTGCCCAGTTTTTGATGGAAGCAGACAGAACTGGAGCAGCAGAGCTTTGGGTCACAATAAATCCCTGCCCAGCACTGCTGCTGTTTCCTTGAGGAATGAGTGAAGTCAGCAGCTCCAGGCAGGCTGAGTCCCTGGATCCATGTGGGAATGTGCCCTCCCCTTCCCCCCCACATTTCCAGTGTCCCAGGCACCCTCATTGGCCCAGATTGTGTCTCCAAGGCCTGGAGCTGGGCTCACATCATCACCCTGAGCAATAACTCGCTGCTGCCTGTTTCCTGGGAGGAAAGGAAAGGCAGGAAGGAAAAACAACGGCTCAAAATTTCCACTCATGACAAGAAAAAAAAAAAAAAAAAAAGGGGAAATAAAAGGAAAGCATGAATCAGAGCTGGTTCATTCAGGAACACAGAACTCTACAGAGCAACAAGGACCTGACCTCTGTAGCAGGAGTTTTTATGCTCTTTATTTATTTGTTGTGGGACAGTTTGGCAGAATAGAGGCAGAGTACGTGACAATATTGCTGAGCTTCTGTTCAGAGCTGCCTCAGCCTGGCAGAGGCCTGGAACCCAGGGGATTGAGCATCTTGGTGCTCCTTGGCCTGGACCCAGCTGTGTTTCCCTGGAAGCAGCCCTGGGGTGGCACCGCCGGGCACCTCTGGCACCTGTGAGCTCCCTGTCCCCAGAGGGGCACAACGAGGCTTCCCCAAAGAGGGATCCACAGAGGGCACAGGTGAGAGCAGGGAAACCATGGGGGGATGGATCCATGGATGGATGGATGATGGATGGATGGATCCATGGATGATGGATGGAGGGATGGATGGATGGATGGATGGATGATGGATGGATGGATGGATGGATGGATCCATGGATGATGGATGGATGGATGGAGGGATGGACAGATAGATGGATGGACAGACAGCAGGATGGATGGATGGATGGATGGATGGATGGATGGATGGATGGATGATGGATGGATGGATGGACGGACAGCAGGATAGATGGATGATGGATGGATGGATAGATGGATGGATGGATGGATGGATGGATGGATGGATGGATGGATGGATGATGGATCCATGGATGGAGGGATGGATGGATGGATGGATGGATGATGGATGGAGGGATGGATCGATCCATGGATCCATGGATGGATGGAGGGATGGACAGATGGATGGACAGACAGCAGGATGGATGATGGATGGATGGATCCCTGGATAGAGGGATGGATGGATGGATGGATGGATGGATGGATGGATGGATGGATGGATGGATGGATGGATGGATGGATGGATCCCTGGATCCGTGGATCCGTGGATGGAGGGAGGGATGGACAGATGGATGGACAGACAGCAGGATGGATGAATGGATGGATGGATGGATGGATGGATGGATGGATGGATGGATGGATGGATGGACGGACAGACGGACAGACAGAAGAATGGATGGAAGAATGGACGGCACAGCGGATGGAAGGACGGCAGGACGGACAGACGGAGGGATGGACAGACAGATTGACCGCTCCCGCCCGGTGCGGGCTCAGCCAGACGTGACCCACAGGCCCCGCCCCCGCGCCGCCAAAGGGGCGTGGCCTATCCGCACAGGGGACGCGCTTTTCACCGGGGGCGGGGCCAGACGTGACGCCACGCGGGTCGGACCAATGGGAGCGCGGCGCGGCGGGGCGGGCGCGGCCGCCATTGGCCGGCGGTGATGTCAGGGCGGCGCGGGGCGGGGCCCGGCGGGGCAGAGCGCGGGGCGGCGGAGGAGCCGCGGGTGCGCAGCGGGAGCGGAGCGAGCGGCACCGGGCGGTACCGGCACCGCGGGGACACGGTACCGGCACCGCGGGGACACGGGCGGCGGTACCGTGGGGACCGGCCGGGCGGCAGCCCCGTTCCGCATCCCCGCGGGGATCCGCTCCGGAGCTGGCGGCTCGCGGGGCGCTGCGGGAGGCGGGAGGAGCCCCGGCCGCCCCGGGGGATCGCCCTGCGGGTCCCTCCCGGGGTCCCGGTGCCCCCGGCTCAGCCGCTGAGGGTGCCCGGGGAAGCGGGAGCGCAGCCGGGGGAGAGGTGGGGGTACGGCGAAGGTTGGAGGAAACGGATGGAGCGGCTGCCACGGGACCCCCCGGAATATCGGCTTTCCTCCCGTGTGTTTCAGGTGACGGGCGAGCTCTCGGAAAAGCGCGTTGTGTGCCAGGCTGCCCCAATGCCGGCCCCCACCCTGCAGCCGGGCCAGCTCCGTGAGTAACCCTCGCTGGGAGCTGCTGTTGGTGCGAGTAACAGGAACTGTGCTGGCCTCGTGCTGCTGGGGGAGGAATCCTGCTGCGGGAGGAGGAGGAGGAGGGCGGCAGTGACACTCGGAGCCTGCTGGAATCGCTGGCTGTTGTGGCAGAAACCCGCAGGAGCCTTCAAAGGGGAATCCTGCAGAGCGACGGTGCCGCTGGCAAAGCCCTGGCAGCAAGAAGAGCCTGAGCGGGATCATGTCTAAAAGCCAATCCTCTCCTTCGGTGTTCCTTTAAGCTTCTACATCCTTTACTTCTTCTGTTTTTCCCTCTGCCCCGTCACATCTGCTGGAGAAAAGCTGGGAGGAGATGCACTAAGGCATCGCACATCTCGGGAGGAGAGCTCGGATCGTGCCTCGGCGGCTGCAGCAGCACAGAGCGCTGGGGAGGAGCAGAGCCAGGGGGAACTGAACCATTCCCAGCTCCTGCCGTGTCCCCTGTGCTCCGTGTCCCTGCTTGATGGGGATCTCTGCCGCAGGAGCAGGCTCCGCACTCCCGGGCGGGCGAGCAGGGCTGGCACAGCTCCCTCCTGGATGCTGGCAAGGCCGTGTGGATAAGCTGCTGGCAGAAGATCCCTCCTGGAGCAGCTGCTGGCTGTAGGCCCAGCGAGCCAAGGGTCAGGAGAGCGTGTCCTGCAGCATGACATCCACGCTGGAGCACAAGGATCCCCCCCAGGCCAACGGGGACTGCGGGCAGCCCGCGGGGCCCGAGCATTTCCTGCGGCCCGAGGGCACCGCCGTGGACCTGGTGGTGCTGGAGTCCCGTGCCAACGCCAAAGGGGTGAGGGAGGAGGATGCTCTGCTGGAAAACGGCAGCCAGAGCAACGAGAGCGATGACACCAGCACGGAGCGGGGGCCTGAGCCCCCCTCGCCCCTGAAGGAGATCTCGTTTTCCATCGGGCTGCAGGTGCTGTTCCCCTTCCTGCTGGCTGGATTTGGCACGGTGGCTGCTGGGATGGTGCTGGACATCGTGCAGGTAGGGCTGGGATGGTGCAGGTGGGGCTGGGGTGGGGCTGGACATGGTGCAAGTAGGGCTGGGATAGGGCTGGGATGGTGCAGGTGGGGCTGGGATGGGGCTGGGATGGTGCAGGTGGGGCTGGGATGGGGCTGGACATGGTGCAGGTAGGGCTGGACATGGTGCAGGTAGGGCTGGGGTGGTGCAGGTGGGGCTGGGATGGTGCAGGTAGGGCTGGGGTGGGGCTGGACATGGTGCAGGTAGGGCTGGGGTGGTGCAGGTAGGGCTGGGATGGTGCAAATAGGGCTGGGGTGGTGCTGGACATGGTGCAGGTAGGGCTGGGGTGGTGCAGGTAGGGCTGGGGTGGGGCTGGACATGGTGCAGGTAGGGCTGGGGTGGTGCTGGACATGGTGCAGGTAGGGCTGGGGTGGTGCAGGTGGGGCTGGGATGGTGCAGGTAGGGCTGGGGTGGTGCTGGACATGGTGCAGGTAGGGCTGGGGTGGTGCAGGTGGGGCTGGGATGGTGCAGGTAGGGCTGGGGTGGGGCTGGACATGGTGCAGGTAGGGCTGGACATGGTGCAGATAGGGCTGGGGTGGTGCAGGTAGGGCTGGGATGGTGTAAGTAGGGCTGGAGTGGGGCTGGACATGGTGCAGGTAGGGCTGGGATGGTGCAGGTAGGGCTGGTGCTCCTCTGGCACTCTGCAGGGCTGGGTGGGATAAAGGAATAATAAAGGAATCGCCAAGGAATGCCAAGGCTGCAATAAAGGAATGCCAGGGCTGCTTCAGCAACAGGGAGGGGGGAAAACAGTTTATCCCTGGTGTGCTGGGTGGGGAGGGGGAGATGGGGGAGCCCTCCAGCTCCTTGTGCCAACCCTGGCTTTGTAAATTCAGCTCAGGTAATTTAAGGAGGTGGAAGAGAAGTGAGGAATGAAGGAGGGAGAGGGCACTCAGAGGAGAAGGTGCAGCCTGTGCATCGCAGCTGGAGACAAATCCCTTCCCTGCTGCTGCCTGGGGACACCCCAGCCCTGGGACTGGCTCCTCTCGTCCTTTTCCCACTCAGGTGCTGGCCCAGGCTGTGCCAGCCAGGGAAATGTTTCCCTCCGTGTGTGCCAGGCTCATTCCAGAGCTTCCTGCACCATTCCTTGTGCCCTGGAGGCACCCAGGGATGACAGGAGAGTTCCCCCTGGAAAGGCTGCGCTGGTGACTTTTAGGAAAGGCCAGCAGGGAGCTGGCAGCTCCCCCTGGATGCAAACTGAGGTGTTCCCTGTGGGAATGTGCCAGCCTGGCCGTGTTTCCATGTGGGAACGCTGCCTTTGCAGACGGAGCTGCTCCCAGCGCGTCCCCCAGGCGTGCCTGGCATCAGATCAGCTTCTCCTGGGGCAGAGCCTCCCTTCCCTGGGGCACAGCCCTGGGCTCTGGGGTGGGGACGCGGCCATTTGGGAGCTGTGGGCAGCCAAAATCGGCTCAGCTTGGAGCTGCTGGGCTGGGTAAACAAGGCCTGGCGGTGTGGGCAGCGGGAGGCTCCGGTGTCAGCCCCTGTGCCAGGAAGTCAGAGGGGTTTTTTTGGGATCTGTGGGCGCTCAGGCAGCCGCTCCTCAGGGCTGCCCTGCCCACAGCAGCAGCTTCCCTGCGTGCCTTTGAGCTCTGCTCATCCCCTCCTGGTGGGACCTGCTGGGACGGCTGGGAAGTGACTGCAAACAGGAAAGGCTGGACAGGGGAAATTAATCCAGGACAGCTTTACTGGAATCGTTTTCTGAAAAAAATAAAGTTTCAAGCGTGTTTTCCCTTCACAAGGTCCTTGCCTGGCTCTTCTGGAAGTTCCCCAAAGTGATTTGAGCCCAAGCTAAAGTTTTTCCTGGAGCAGGCACTGCCCTTGTGGTCAGTGTTGACACATGGTGTTCATAATGTCACTTCTCATCTTTCATGCTCTAAACTACACTGAAGCCTTCAGCACTTTCACAGTGTTCTGGACAATTTTTGTCAGCAGTTATTTGCAATTCAATCAATTACACAACTAAATTATTCCTTTATGAAGTTCACCTTCAGGATGCCCTTTTAGAAAATCAGGATTTGAAGGAAAAACAGAAATTTGAGAGCTACAATAGAAGGGGCTGGGAGAGTCTGGCTCAGCCCTGTGTTCTGATTCCTGTGGCCTTTAGGAGTAAAACTTTGTAATTCCTGTGGAATTCCCACAGCAGCTCAGCCTGTGCTGCCAGCAGCTCCAACTCCCTTTAGCCTTGGGATTAAATTCCCATGGCTGGGAAGGAGGATGGATGATTTTTCCAGAACCACCCAGGTCCAGCTCACCCCTCCAGAGCTGCATGGGATCCTGGGCAGATCCTGAAGGACTATTATTATTATTGTTGTTGTTGTTGTTGTTGTTGTTATATTTCATTATTTCATTATTATATAATAAAGGCTATGAGTCTTTGCTGTGTCTTGCAAATATATATATTATATTATTTGACTATATAGTTATTATATTATATAATTATATATAATATATAATTATATAATGTCTATTATTATATTATAAATATAATATATATAAAATATATATTTATATATAAAATTTTATATATTTATAAAATTTTATTTTACTGTATGATTATTATATTATTGTGTTATTAATATAAGATATATATAATTCTTTATGTATATAGTTATATGATATATATAAAATTTCACATGCAAATTTTTATATTTATAAAATTATATTATACTATATAATTATTATATTAATACATTATTTTATTATTATAATAGATGTCATTATTTTATTATTATAATATATATATAATTCTATAATGTATATCATTTTGTGTATATATATATATATATACATATATATTTATATATAAAGTTTATAGATATATATTTGCAAGACACAGCAAAGGCTTTCAGCTGAGACTGACCAAACTCCAGCACTCAAATCTGCCAAAAACTGCAAGTATTGGGCAAAGCCTGTCCATGTTTCCCTGTTTTGGCCTCTGGGTGTGTAAACATTTTGTCCCTGGGGACTCTCTGGGGGATTTTCAGTGGAAGTTGCTGGCTCAGGGCTGTTTTGTCAGCCTGGCAGGGCTGGGCTCACTGCTGCAAATGTCACAGTGGGAAATCCCCAGTGTGGCAGCAGGAGGGGCACTGGGGGTGCTCAGGGCCAGAGGGGACAGGGAGGGGTGGCACTGAGCACAGAGCCAAGGCTGGCACCAGCCACAGGGAGATGGGCTGGATTTATTGATGTGTTTGCTGAGATGGGCTGGATTTATTGATGTGTTTGGTGAGATGGGCTGGATTTATTGAGTGTGCTTGGGTGAGATTTGCTGATTTTATTGAGAGTGCTTTGCTGACATTTCCTGGTTTGATTGAGTGTGCTTTGGTGACATTTCCTGGTTTTGGTGAGATTGGCTGGTTTTATTGAGTGTGCTTTGGTGAGATTGGCTGGTTTTATTGAATGTGTTTGGTGAGATTTCCTGGTTTTATTGAACGTGCTTTAATGTGAGATTGGCTGGTTTTATTGAATGTGCTTTGGTGGCATTTCCTGGTTTTATTGAAAGTGCTTTTGTCAGAGATTTGCTGGTTTTATTGAGTGTGTTTTGGTGAGATGTGCTGGTTTTATTGAGTGTGCTTGGATGAGATTGGCTGAATTTTATTGAATGTGCTTTGGCCAGAGATGTGCTGGTTTCACTGAATGTGCTTTGGTGAGATTTGTTGGTTTTGGTGAGATTGGCTGGTTTTATTAAATGTCCTTTGGTGAGATTTCCTGGTTTTAATGAGTGTGCTTGGGTGAGATGTGCTGGTTTTATTGAGTGTGCTTTAATTTGAGATTTCCTGGCTTTATTGAATTGCTTTGGTGAGATTTGCTGATTTTGTTGAATGTCCTTTGCTGGTTTTATTGAATGTGCTTGGGTAAGATTTGCTTGAATGTGCTTTGGTGAGATGTACTGATTTTATGGAATGTGCTTTGGTCAGAGATTTCCTGGTTTTATTGAATGTGCTTTGGTGAGATTGGCTGGATTTATTGGATGTGCTTTGGTGACATTTCCTGGTTTTATTGAACGTGCTTTAATGTGAGATTGGCTGGTTTTATTGAATGTGCTTTAGTGACATTTCCTGGTTTTATTGAATGTGCTTTGGTGACATTTCCTGGTTTTACTGAATGTGCTTTAACCTTGCAGCACTGGGACGTCTTCAAACAGGTCACTGAGGTGTTCATCTTGGTTCCTGCTCTGCTGGGGCTGAAGGGGAACCTGGAGATGACCCTGGCATCCCGCCTGTCCACAGCTGTGAGTGCCCAGGAGCTGGGGAGGCACAGGGACACCTGCTCTGTGTGTGTGTGGGAGGGTAAAATTCCCAAATTTCCCCCAGAGCCCGGGGTCCAGCTGTGCTGGGAAGGTGTTTACACCCTGCTGGCTGATGGGATGTGAAGGGTTAATGGTGCTGGAGCTTTGCTGCCAGCTCAGGTGCTGTGCTGGGGCTGGGATCCAGCTGTCCCAGCAGGAACTGGGCACAGCAATGTCCCCAGGGCAGGAGGGGACAGCTGGGGAGCACAGGGGAGCTGGCAGGGAGAGTGGCCAGGGATGGAGGTCACAGCTGGGCTTTTGTCCTGCTGGAACTGGCTCTGGCCATGGAGATGAATCACATATGGAATTGAATCACATATGGAATTGAATCACATATGGAATTGAATCACATATGGAATTGAATCACATATGGAATTGAATCACATATGGAATTGAATCAAACATGGAATTGAATCAAACATGGAATTGAATCAAGTACAGGGTTTAACCAAATGTAGGGGTGAATCCAGTGATCTGTTAGCACTTGTTAGTTTTATTTGCTTCCTTCTGCCACGCAGATGTGCCTGTAGATCAACCAAAAATGAATGTTTAGGTTGCCATAGCCAAATCAACAGGCTCCAACGTCATGTTTTTAACCAATTGTAGCCCAGACAAAGCCTTTGTGACCTGTTTGGTCAATGTGCCAGTGCCAGCCAAGGAGTGGCCAATACCCAGTTGTGACAATTTTTGGTGTGAGGCAAAGGAGACAAATCCCATAACCCAAATTCTGCTGGGCTCATCCCCTTCCTCTGGGGCTGTCCTTGCTGCAGGAGAAGGCACAGCAGAGCTGCACAGGGCTCTCTCTGGGTCTCCTCTCCTCCAGGGACAGAGGCTGAGCTTTGTTCAACCCTTCCCTCTGAAACAATCAAACCAACAATTCCCTTTGTTTGTCTCCCTCTCCACTGTTGGCATCCTTGGCTCTTTGCTGTCCTGGCTCCAGGGACGCTCTCCCTGCTGCTCAGGGGGTGCTTGGCCCTTGTGTGTCCCCTCCTGGAGCAGCTTTGGCCCAGGACCCAGCCTGTGGCCAGTCAGGAGTGCAGAACTTGGCCCCACCAGCCCTGGGGACACCAGCACAGGCTCCTGCCCTGTCCTGCTGCTTCCTCCTGTCCCCAGAGGCTTTGGCCTCTGCCTTCCCTCCTGTGCTCCCCAAATCATGGAATTGAAGCTGCAGGAGCATCCAGGAGCCTCCCCATGCCTGCTGGCACAGGAGCACCTCTGCTCCCAGGTGGGTGTAGGGAGCTCCTCCCTGCCCACAGCTCCCTGCCGTGGGTCCCAACAAATTTTCCAAAAAAATCTCCTTGTTTAGGATTTTTCTTCTAAGGAGCTGGGAAGCTTCAGAGAAAAAGGAAAACAATTATTTCATGGGTTTTTTCTGTGTTTTGCTGCTTTAGAATGTGTTTGGAGATTGTTTATCTAACAGGTGATTGTTTAATGGGGTTTATGTGAATTGTTTTGACTCTTTGGCCAAGCTGTGTCGGACTCTGGAAAGAGAGTCACAAGTTTTTATTTTTATATTTTTAACCTTCTGTAAATATCTTTTTTGTATTCTTTAGGATAGTTTAGTATAGTAGTCTTTAATATAATATAATATATTAAAATAATAAATTAGCCTTCTGAAAACACAGAGTCAGATTTATCATTCCTTTCTTCATCTGGGCACCCCACAAATACAAGTGTTACATTCATATTTTCCAAAAAATCTCTTTTAAGATTTTTCTTCTAAGAAGCTGAGAAGCTTCAGAGAAAAAGGAAAACAATTATTTCATGGGTTTTTTTCTGTGTTTTGCTGCTTTAGAATGTGTTTGGAGATTGTTTATCTAACAGGTGATTGTTTAATTACTTTAATGTGAATTGTTTTGACTCTTTGGCCAAGCTGTGTCGGACTCTGGAAAGAGAGTCACAAGTTTTTATTTTTATATTTTTAACCTTCTGTAAATATCTTTTTTGTGTTCTTTAGGATAGTTTAGTATAGTATTCTTTAATATAATATAATATATTAAAATAATAAATTAGCCTTCTGAAAACACAGAGTCAGATTTATCATTCCTTTCTTCATCTGGGTTCCCCACAAATACAATACAAGTGTCCAAAAAATCTCTTTAAGATTTTTCTTCTAAGAAGCTAAGAAGCTTCAGAGAAAAAGGAAAGCAATAATTGTTTCATCATTTTTTCTGTGTTTTGCTGCTTTAGAATGTGTTTGGAGATTGGCCAAAGAGTCAAAATAATTCACATTAAACTAATTAAACAATCAGGGCCAAGCTGTGTCAGATTCTGGAAAGAGAGTCACAAGTTTTTTATTTTTATATTTTTAACCTTCTGTAAATATCCTTTTTGTATTCTTTAGTATAGTTTTATAATATAATATAATATAATATACAATATAATATAGTATATTATAATATATTAATTTAATATAATATAGTATATTAAAATAATATAATATAGTATATTAATAGAATTTCTTTAATATAATATAGTATAGTATATTAAATATACTTTAATATAATATAGTATATTAAAATAATAAATTCGCCTTCTGAGAACATACAGTCAGATTTATCATTCCTTCCTTTGTCTGGGCACTAACACAATCCCAAGCTCTCTCCACAGCCTGGAGTCCTTTCTCAGGCTTTGGGTTCCTAATTAGTGCTGCCTTAAGGCACCTCAGAAATTCCTTTCACAATTAAGAGGCAAAACTCCCCCATTAGTTAAAGGATTAAGGGAGGTTATGCTAATCCCATTCGAATTGCCATGGGGCTGGAATTTTAAGGTCAGGCTTCTTATGGAGCTCAAATTCCTGTGCTGGCTGTGCTGCTCCACTCAGCTTTTTGTTGGCTTTCCCCCATTCCTTCCTCCTCCCTGCCCAGAATTTGCCCCAGAGATGGGAGCATCTCAGTAAAGCACATCCAGCAAGGAGAGCAGGGGGTTAATCAATCAATTAATTAATCAAATTAATCAGTTTACAGATTTCTTGTTTTATTTTCCACCTGAGAGGAGGAAATTGCTGCTGTTGTGCACAAGTTTGAAGAAGTTTGGGATGCAGTGCTGTAGGTTTTTGTGTCATAGCATGATTGGCTAAGAAAGCTCACACTGCAGCACGAGTCCATAAGATGAAATATGTAAAGATTGGGTCAAAACCATAAATACCCTTGTTGGCAGTGTTTTATTGGTCAATAAACCCTTAAAAAGTCTTGTAACTAAGGGTCCTGAGACCTTCTGAGCCATGCAGTGGAGATGTGAGCTGAACTCACCCTTCCTGTCTGTGTAAAAAATAAGAAAAATAAATCCCATCATCGAAAAAACTCAGAGGTCCCTTCTCTAACTCCTTCAAAATTCAAAATGCATTTCCCACTGCAGTGTTGGAGCCTCTCCCTTGTTTCCTGAGTTCATCAGCTTCTAATGATGCAAATTGGGTATAAATGTACCCAATTGGGTATAAATTTACCCATTGTTCCCATAAAGCCCCTGGAGGTGGCAGGGAGGAGCAGATCTCACACCCTGCAGCGATTCCTCTGCCTTATTTTGGATCCTACAGCAGGAATTGAAGCATTTCCACCTCCTGCTCCTGCTTGGTGTCCCCCCCAGTGACATTTACTGGGTTATTCTTTAATCCTGGTCATCCTGCTCAGCCTCTCCCTGCTCCTCTCTGTGTCCCCATGTGTCCCCAGCCTTGTTTGCTCAGCTCTTCCCAGCAGCTTTCCCTGGCTTTGCTGCTGACCTGGGGCAGCCTGACCCAGCCAGGCCCAGCAGAGTGAGGGCCCTGGGCAATGCAGTTTGTGGCTGCAGGGGTGTCATGGATATATTTTATGGAAAATCCTTTCCTTAGGGTCTTTTCTCTTGAGAGGCCTCAGAGAGGAAATGCAAACAATAATTATCTGTTGCTGTGGGATGCAACAGGGGCAGCTGGGATTGGGCTCATGGGGTTGTTTTTAATTAATGGCCAATCACAGCCCAGCTGGCTCAGACTCTCTGGTCAGTCACAAGATTTTATTATCATTCTTTTCCCCTTTTCCCTTTCCTTTCCTCTCCTCTTAATAGAATATATATATCATAATTGAATATATATTATCATAAAATAGTAAATCAGCCTTCTGAAACATGGAGTCAAGATTCTCCTCCCTCATCCTGGGACCCTCCCTCATAATTGAATATATATTATCATAAGAGAATAAATCAGCCTTCTGAAACATGGAGTCAAGATTCTCATCTCCTCCCTCATCCTGGGACCCCAGTGAACACCACCACACAAGGGGCACAGAGAGATCTTGTTGATTTTGCAGCATTCCCATCGGACTTTTGGTTGGTGACACCAAAAATTTTGGACTTTTGGTTGGTGACACCAAAAATTTTGGACTTTTGGTTGGTGACACCAAAATTTTAGGATTTTTGGTTGGTGTTGATTCCCCTTTGCACTCCCTTTTCTGCTGAATTGTTCTCCTGAGGGTTTGAGTCCCCTCCTGCTCCTGGCAGGCAGGATTTGGCTGTTGGCAGGTGTGAAGGGCTGCCAGGCTGCAATGGTGTCTGATTTTCCTCTTACAGGCTAACATTGGCCAAATGGATTCACACAAAGAGCTCTGGAAGATGATCACAGGGAACATGGCTCTGATACAGGTAAGCAGAGGGAAGGGGAATATTCCCAGCTGGGACAAGCCCAGTTTGGCAGGTGTGGGAGGTTTCAGTGCCTGGGATTTGCTGTTGGTGTCTGATGGTGGCCCTGCAGGCTGGGCTGGGTGTTGCCATGCTGGATTCTGATCCCCCTGGGTGGGGTTTCCCTCCTGGAATCATGGAATAAAATCATGGAGTGGTTTGGGTTGGAAGGGACCTTAAAGTTCATGCCAGGTTTCAGCTTCCTTTGCTGCCTCTGTTGGGGTCAGGATTGAAGGCACTTGAGCTGATAGTTCATGTTCACACTCAGGTGTTTGTGGTTTCTTATCAGTGTTACAGTCTCACAGCCTGAGTCCTGCAGTCTCATTAACAAGGCACAAAATGGCCAACTATCTTTTGTTCCAAGGTCTTTTAAGGCTAAACTATCCAATTAAGAAATAACACCTAAATTATTTTCACTTTTAACCAAATAACTGATCCCTCAAAGCCCTCAGTGTGGACTTTTCTGTCCAATTACAAAATACCACCCAAACCCATGAAGAAGGAAGAAAAAGGTAAAGAAGAACAACCTAGAACCTCCATCTTGCTTCATATTTGTTCCTGTATTCTAAAACCCCAAACTCTTAAGTTTTCCACCCTGTAACATTACACACTTTTAACCAAGAACACACCCATAATCCCAGTGCTGTTAATCAATTTTGGAAGCCTTCTCCACAGCCTCAGGGGGTCAGAGTCTGTTAGCACAGAAAGTTTAAAATTCTCAGCATCCAGAACTCCAACAAGCTCATCCATTTCCCATGGGCAGTGACACCTCCCACTCTCCCAGGCTGCTCTAACCTGGCCATGGGCACTTCCAGGGATGAGGCAGCCACAGCTGGGCAAGGTTTCCTACACACAGAATCACTGGGCTGGGAGAGACCTCAAAGATCATGGAGTCCAACCCAGCCCCAACCCCTCAGCTGAGCCCTGGCACCCAGAGCCACATCCAGGCTTTGTTAAGGGACTCCACCACCTCCCCGGGCCGAACATTCCAGAACTTTATTGTCAGATTATGCTCTTTTCTGACCCAGAGATGGGGCAACTCAGAGGCATCTTAAAAACTTTTATTCCATTTTCAGTCTCATGTGAAGGGTGAGACAACACAGACGTTATAATTCACACCATCACAATCAGAAGTTAACTATTTCCTAATTACAACACATCACAAGTGTTTCTTGGCCTATCAGCTTTTGCCACACCATGCTGTAAATGCCTAATTCTCTACAAATTCATTTCCCACACTTTATCACTCTTTCAGGAGAAAACTTTTCCCTGCTCTCCAGCCTGTATTTCCCTTGGTGCAGCTCGAGGCTGTGTGCTCTGGTTGTGTCAGTGCCTGCAGACAGAGCCCAGCCCCAGCTGAGCACAGGCACCTTTCAGGAGCTGCAGAGTGATGGGGGCAGCCCTGAGTCTCCTTTGCTCCAGGCTGAGCACCCCCAGCTCCCTCAGGGCTTCCTCACAGGGTTTGTGTGTTCCCAGCCCCTCTCCAGCCTCGTTGCCTCTTCTAGACATGCTCAAGTTCTCCCCACTCCCTGGGACTGTTTTGGTGTCTTGGTGACCCTGTGCTTTCCATTTCCAGCTCCAGTCCATGGTGGGACTGTCCTGGTGTCTTGGTGTCCCTGTGCTTTCCATTTCCAGCTCCAGGCCATGGTGGGACTGTCCTGGTGTCTTGGTGACCCTGTGTTTTCCATTTCCAGCTCCAGGCCATGGTGGGACTGTCCTGGTGTCTTGGTGACCCTGTGCTTTCCATTTCCAGGTCCAGGCCATGGTGGGACTGTCCTGGTGTCCTGGTGACCCTGTGCTTTCCATTTCCAGGTTCAGTCCATGGTGGGACTGTCCTGGTGTCTTGGTGACCCTGTGCTTTCCATTTCCAGCTCCAGGCCATGGTGGGACTGTCCTGGTGTCTTGGTGACCCTGTGCTTTCCATTTCCAGGTCCAGGCCACCGTGGTTGGTTTCCTGGCCTCGATTGCAGCCGTGGTGTTTGGGTGGATCCCAGATGGGCACTTCAGCATGGACCACGCTGTGCTGCTGTGTGCCAGCAGCGTGGCCACTGCCTTCATTGCTTCCCTAGTCCTGGGTGAGAGTCCCCCCTCTGCTGTGCCCCCTCCTCCTGAAATATTAACCTCCCCTTGGCCTTATCTTGGGGGTTTTTTTGCCTCTTTCTGGTTGCAGGCATGATTATGATTGGGGTGATCATTGGCTCCAAGAAGATGGGGATCAATCCTGACAACGTGGCCACGCCGATCGCTGCCAGCCTGGGGGACCTCATCACCCTGGCCCTGCTCTCAGGGATCAGCTGGGGCCTGTACAAGGAGCTGGGTGAGGAGCAGCAAAAGGCTCAGGCTCTGCCTGCTCCTTGCTGTGTCCCCCTCTCGTTTCTTCACCCTCTTCCTCTGGAATCTGCCTCGGGGTGTGTGGGGTTCCTGCTCTGGAGCTCCCTCAGTTGGGCTTAGTCCAGGTTAGAGGAGGGGATGGAGCCTCTCACTGCCTGGAACTCCTCCTCCTCTCCAGGTGAGGTGCTCAGGGAGAGCTCCTTCCTCCTTCCTCCCTCTTTCCTCCTCCTCCTTCCTTCCCTGGGACACGGGGCTGGGACTCAGCCAGGTTCATCCAGGGCTGAAGGAAGCAGCTGCCCAGGAGTGGGAAGCAGCAGGGATAAGAGCTGGAATTGCAGAGATCTCCCTCAGATCTGCTGGTGAACACATCCAGGTGTTTTAGAGGCTACAGCTGTGACAAGGAACCACCACATCCTGCAGACTCCAGGCTGCCCTGAACTGTCCCTGGAGCTCCTGAGGGACGTGGCCTTGACTTTTCTGCTTCTTTTTCTCCTTCTTCCCCTGCCCAGAGGGCAGAGCCTACGTGAACCCCTTGGTGTGCGCCTTCTTCCTGTCCCTGCTGCCCATCTGGATCATCATTGCCAGGAGGAATTCTGCCACCAGGGAGGTGCTCTACTCGGGCTGGGAGCCTGTCATCATTGCCATGGCCATCAGCAGGTGAGCCTGGCCCTGGCCTGTGCCCAGAGCCCCCCAGGTGAGCCCAGCACTGACCGCCCCTCTCCCCTGCAGCGTCGGGGGGCTCATTTTGGACAGGACGGTGTCGGACCCCAACTTTGCTGGCATGGCAGTGTTCACCCCAGTCATCAATGGTGAGTCCTGCCCGCCCTGGGCTGCAGCTCTTGGCAAACTGGGCTGGTCTGGGGCTTCAGGACACTCATTCTCTCTCGGGGCACACCCTGTGCCACCCTATCACCCTTTGTTCTTGGCAAACTGGGATGGTCTGGGGCTTCAGGACACTCATTCTCCTCTAGGACACACAGGTTTGGCTCCCCTGTCACCCTCTGCTCTTGGCAAACTGGGGTGGTCTGGAACTTCAGGACACTCATTCTCCTCTCTGGGGCGCCTCCTTTCCCCCCCTTCTTTCCTTTCCTTTCCCCCCCTTCTTTCCTTTCCTTTCCCCCCCTTCTTTCCTTTCCTTTTCCCCCCCTTCTTTCCTTTCCTTTTCCCCCCCTTCTTTCCTTTTCTTTTCCCCCCCTTCTTTCCTTTCCTTTTCCCCCCCTTCTTTCCTTTTATTTCCCCCCCTTCTTTCCTTTTATTTTCCCCCCTTCTTTCCTTTCCTTTTCCCCCCATTCTTTCCTTTCCTTTTCCCCCTTCTTTCCTTTCCTTTTCCCCCCCTTCTTTCCTTTCCTTTTCCCCCCCTTCTTTCCTTTCCTTTTCCCCCCTTCTTTCCTTTCCTTTTCCCCCCCTTCTTTCCTTTCCTTTTCCCCCCCTTCTTTCCTTTCCTTTTCCCCCTTCTTTCCTTTCCTTTTCCCCCTTCTTTCCTTTCCTTTTCCCCCTTCTTTCCTTTCCTTTTCCCCCTTCTTTCCTTTCCTTTTCCCCCTTCTTTCCTTTTCCCCCCTTCCTTCTTTCCCCCTATTCTTTCTTTCTTGCTTTCCATGCCAACAACCTTGGTGGGTAATTCTTCCAGGGCTAAACACTGGAACAATTCCTCTTCTCAGACTTCTCTCTGGCTCACAGAAATCCACCTCTCCCACAGGTGTGGGTGGCAACCTGGTGGCAGTGCAGGCCAGCCGAATCTCCACCTACCTGCACATGAGTGGGGAGCCTGGAGAAGGCCCTGGCACGGCCCCTCGGAAGTGCCCCAGCCCCTGCAGCACCTTCTGCAGCTCAGGTACAGCCCTGGAGGGCAGGGCTTGGTGCCAGCTGGGCTCCCTGGGCACAACCAAGGGGGCACAGCCCTGCTCAGGTCAGGCTGGGGCTGCCCTGCCCCATCCAGGGCTCTGCTGGGGGGGAAATGGGAGTGTGGGGTGTCCTGAGCTGGAAGGGGATTTGGGGATGTCTTGGTTTGAGCAGACAGGTTCTGCTAAGGAAGGCAAGAAATGGGAAATTTTAAACTCCCCTCCCTCCAAATTGTTATAAATTTGAAATTAAGGGGCTCTCAGGCAAAGATGTGGGAATAGGAATAACAGTTCTTTATTGTCCTGAGCTGGAAGGGGATTTGTGGATGTCTTGGTTTGAAAAGCCAGGTTCTGCTCAGGAAGGCAAGAGGCCCCCCCTGAAATAGGAAATGTAAACCTATATATTTATATTTTCTAAAATATATTAAATATATATTTTATATTAAAAATATAAAATATATTTTACAATTATTTACAATAAATAAATAATTTACAAATAATTTACAATTATTCACAATGAGTTATTTTCGCTACAAGAACATAAACATCAGAAGGCTTAGAAAACCTTAAAAAAATCAGGGTGTGACACTTGGGCACTTGCAGGGTCTGAATGTGTCCTTCTGTGCCCTTTGCAGACGTGAACTCCCGCTCTGCCCGTGTGCTCTTCCTGCTGGTGGTGCCCGGGCACCTGGTGTTCCTCTACACCATCCACTCCATGCAGGGGGGACACACCACGCTCACCCTCATCTTCATCGTCTTTTACATGACAGCAGCGCTGCTCCAGGTGAGCTGGGAGCCCTCAGGTGGGGCTGGGCTGCCTCAGGGGACACGGCTGGCACCTGCTCAGGTGTCCCTGTCCCTGCCCAGAGATCCTGTGCTGGGCAGAGGGATCCTTCAGGAATTCCTTCGTGGGCACCTGAGCACACAATTCTTCCATCCTGCCATTCCTGGGGAGTTTCAAAATCTGCCTTTTGTCTCTTTTTATAGTCTTTTTGGTAGCCAAAGTGTGCTAATCTGTCCTGGGGGGTGATCTGGCAATTTGGAAAGGCCTGGTGATGAAAAGAGGATGTGGAATTTGGCAGGGAACGTGTGCCCCGTGCTGCCCTTTGCCCTGGCATTCCCTGGGGCTGTGAGGGACACAAGACCCAAAGGCCTGGGAGGACCCACTGCAGATTTTATTGTGGCCATGGGGTTAATTGTTCCCATGGGGTTGTCGTGGGGTTGTTGTGGCATGTGGGGTTGTTGTTCCCACAGGGTTAATTGTTCCCATAGGGTTAATTGTGGCCATTGGGTTAATTGTGGCCATGGGGCTGTTGTGGCTTATGGGGTTAATTGTGCCCATGGTGTTGTTGTTCCCATGGAGTTATTGTGGCCATGGGGTTGTTGTGGCCCATGGGGTTAATTGTTGCTATGGGGTTGTTGTGGGGTTGTTGTGCCCACAGGGTTAATTGTTCCCATAGGGTTAATTGTGGCCATGGGGTTGTTGTGGCTTATGGGGTTAATTGTGCCCATGGGGTGGTTGTGCCCATGGTGCTGTTGTTCCCATGGAGTTGTTGTGGCCACGGGGCTGTTGTGGCCCATGGGGTTAATTGTGCCTGTGGGGTGGTTGTGGCCCATGGGGTTAATTGTTCCCATGGGGTTGTTGTGGGGTTGTTGTGCCCACAGGGTTAATTGTTCCCATAGGGTTAATTGTGGCCATGGGCTTGTTGTGGCTTATGGGGTTAATTGTGCCCATAGGGTGGTTGTGCCCATGGTGTTGTTGTAGCCCATGGGGTTAATTGTGCCTGTGGGGTTGTTGTGCCCATGGGGTTAATTGTGCCTGTGGGATTAATTGTTCCCATGGAATTATTGTGGCCTATGGGGTTAATTGTGGTTGTTGTGGGATTAATTGTGGCCCACGGGGTTGTTGTTCCCATGGGGTGGTTGTGCCCATGGGGTTGTGCTCCCCGGGGCCAGGCAGGGCCGCAGTGGGGTTTGTAGGGCCGCAGTGGGGTTTGCAGGGCCGCAGTGGGGTCTGCAGGGCCGCAGTGGGGTGACAGGGCTGCCATAGGGTCTGCAGGGCCGCAGTGGGGTTTGTAGGGCCGCAGTGGGGTTTGTAGGGCCGCAGTGGGGGTCACAGGGCCGCAGTGGGGGTCACAGGGCCGCAGTGGGGGTCACAGGGCCGCAGTGGGGGTCACAGGGCCGCAGTGGGGTTTGTAGGGCCGCAGTGGGGTCACAGGGCCGCAGTGGGGTCTGCAGAGCTGCAGTGGGGTTTGCAGGGCCACCGTGGGGTCACAGGGCCACAGTGGGGTTTGCAGGGCCACCGTGGGGTCACAGGGCCGCCGTGGGGTCTGCAGGGCTGCAGTGGGGTCTGCAGGGCTGCCATGGGATTTTTAGGGCTGCAATGGGGTCTGCAGGGCTGCCGTGGGGCTGCAGAGTTGCTGTGGGCTCACACAGGGGCTCAGGGCTGTCCCTGCCGTGGCTCTTGCAGGTGCTGATCCTGCTCTACATCGCAGACTGGATGGTGCACTGGATGTGGGGCAGGCACCTGGACCCCGACAACTTCTCCATCCCGTACCTGACAGCCCTGGGGGACCTGATTGGGACAGGGCTGCTGGCCCTCAGCTTCCACGTGCTCTGGCTCATCGGGGACAGGGACTCCGACGTTGGGGATTAAACCTCCCTGCTCCTCCCTTCCCACAGCTCTCCTCCTTCCATTTGTTGTTTCTTTGCTTCTCCCCCTCCTGCCACCCCTCACCCTGGAAGATTTCACCTTTGATACTGGATTCTCATTATTTTCAATGGGAATTTTACCTGGTTTATATTTCAAGCCGAGTTTGTAAAAAAGAAAAATCTTACCTAGTTTTGGGAAGGACAAACAAACAAACAAACAAAAAGTGTAACGAGACAATCACTAAGTGCAATTTTCGTAGCAGTTGTGTCTGAACCAAGGTTCCAGAGAAGTTCCTGCTCAGTCAGGTCATGCAGGGAGCCCCCCCTGCCCCATCCCTCGAGGTGCAGGGCTGCTTTTTTCGCTTCATAAGCGTTTTTTAAACCCTGCAGGTGGAGCTCATGTCTGTTCAGCTGAGCTGGCACCTTCCAGCCAAGCACAACCTCACAGCCCAGGGCATGGGCTACACCTGCCTTGGCTCCCTGAAGCTCCAGCCTGGGCCCACACCCAGAAATGGGGAGTGTCTGTGAAGGGGGATGAGGAGGATGGTGAGGAAGGCTCCTGTGTTCACCCCAGGAATGTGAGTGAGCTCATTTGGGACCCCCAGCTCCTGGCTGGGCTCTGCTGGCAGCTTCAGGCTCCCTTTTGCCACCCACCCCAGAGTGCAGCACGCTGCTCCTGCCTTGGTGAGCTGAGCTCAGCTGCCCTGAGCCTGGCCCAGAGGGGCTGGGGGCTCTCCCCACCCATCACCATCACCATCCCCTGCCAGGGATCCCTGCTGGAGCCCTCCTGGTGCTGCTCCATTCCCCTGGCTGACCTTCCCAGAGGGGTGGATGGACAAACAGCTCCTGGGTTTTGTGCCCAGGTTTCCTTTTGGGCTGCTGAGGGGCTCCTTGCAGGCAGGAAAAGCCACCCAGCAGCTCCCCCAGCTGAGCCTGGGGTGCTCCCAGCTGGGCAGGAGCATTTTGGTGTCTGTAAGGGAAGGAGCTCCATGGGATTGTTCTGCAGCTGGAGATGCAGTGTCACACACAGGGGCCTGGCTGGTGGAGCAGGAACAGGAACCAACCCCCTGCCCTGGTGTCAAATCTGGGGTTCCTGGGGCTCAGCCCAGCTGGGAGGCCCTGGCTGAGCCCTGGCAGGGCAGGGTTCCCTCTTCTGCTGCTTCCCCTCCTGCTTTTTGTGGAATTCCTGCTCTTCCCCTTAGGCCGTGCTGGGAGGGCAGGAAAAACCCACAGCAAGTGCACCCAGAGGGGTAAACCAAGACCAAAGTTAGGCCAGGCTCAATGTCCCAGGCCAGAGCAGGACCTGGCTCCAGATGATGCTGTTGGAAAGGAGGCTCAGGATGGAGGAGTTCTGGATTGTTGGAAAACAGGGCCAGGATGGAATTCTGGAAATCCACAGAGCAGATAGAGCCAAACCAGAGCTCCTGGCTGCTGCAGGCCCTCCCTGGAGCTCTGCAAACCCTTCCCTGCTGCAGGAGGCAGGGCTGGGCTCCAGGCTGCTCCTCCTGAGCAGGTCTTGTATTTTTGAGGTGATTCCCCCTTTTTTTCCCTTGCTAATCCAGCATCAGGCTCAGTTTCCCTCCTCCTGTGCTCCATGTCCCGTGTGGGAGCAGCTCTGATCCTCCTCTCTCCCCTCTGGTGACATTTCTGAGCTTTCCTTTGGCCAAAGCTGTGCTCAAAGGGAAAAAACCCAACCACAAAACAAACCCTGTCCCTGCTGTGCTGAGCTCTCAGCCCAGGGAATCCTGGAATATTATTTTTCCTGGAATATTATTTTTCCTGGAGTATTATTTTCTGGAATATTATTTTCCTGGAATATTATTTTCTGGAATATTTTTTTTTGGAATATTATTTTCTGGAATATTATAATTTTCTGGAATAATATTTTCTGGAATATTCTCAGCTGCTCACCTGATTTCTCTGCCTGATGTTGAGGAATTAAATGCAAGATTTCCTTCCATTAACATTTCAGCTTTTATGGATATAAAGAGAAGCTCTGCTGGCCTTTCTGGTGTCACATCACCACTTAATCCCCCAGGAAAAAATTCCCTAGAGGAGGAATCTGCCTCTCATGGTGGGGCTGGGGGGGGAGTCTGTACATTAAATATGGTCCAAGGTGTGCTTGGGGAATGGTCAGGGAAGAATTTAATTTAAAACTGAGGAATATTGATGGGAAAACAAACAAAAACAAAAGAAACCTCTTCCCACTGGTTGCACTCCAATGCATGCCTACTCTACAGCTGCCTGCAGATGAAAATCCTGGTTTACTCTTTTATTAAAGGAAAAAAAAAGACTGTCTTAATTATTTATAGTTCCTATAACTGACAGATGTCGACCTAATGGATAAATTATATTTGGTTAAATAAAGATGACATTTATTTATCTGGACTCTGGTGGGGTTTTTTTTGGTTTTTTTTTTCCATCAGGTTGAAGGCCCCACTCAGGTTTTGAGGCTTATTTGAGCTCTCTTTTGATTAGGAGAGTTACAAAAATCAAATAAACTGCTGGGCATGAGGCAAACTGGGCTTAGTGTGAGTGCCAGGTGACCTTGGGCAGGTCCTGGCAGCTCCTGGGGGCTCCCAGCAGGAATTCAGGTGTTTGTTCAGCATCCAGGCCCTGCTGCCACGTGGCCCCTCCCTTTTCCTGCTGATTTGGTGGAAGAAAAGGGAATAGAAAAGGGTAAATAAGGGTTCTGCCCCTTCTGGGCTGCAGAAAAACCCCTGGAGTTGCAGGAATTGGTGTTTCCCTGCAGGGCTGTCCAGAGCAGGGTCTTGGTGCAGAATCCTGTAGTGTTGTGAGGTTTTTAGGACAAGGTGAGAGAATTTAATTTTAAGTTTTCAGAAGGCTAATTTATTTTATATTTGATTATATATTATATTTTTATTTTATATATATAACTTCTTTTAATATAATATCATAAAATATAAAATAAATATAACAATATATTGTTATATTTATTTTATGTTTTATGATATTATATTAAAAGAAGTTATCTACTAAAACTATACTAAAGAAAGGATACATCAGAAGGCTAGAAAAGAATGGATAATAAAAACCTGTGACAGACTCAGCCCAATCAGGCTGTGATTGGTCATTAAATTAAAACAATTCACATGCTGGGTAAACAATTTTCTAAACTGGGGGTGTGTGGGGCCAAATCTGGGGGTGCACAGAGCAGGGGGTGCAGGGGGCTGGGGACACAGGGGATGTGCAGGATCTGGGGGTGCACAGAGCAGGGTTTGGGTTGCACAGAGCAGATCTGGGGGTGCACAGAGCAGATCTGGGGGCGCACAGAGCAGATCTGGGGGTGCACATAGCAGGGTTTGGGGGTGCACAGAGCAGATCTGGGGGGGCACAGAGCAGGGTTTGGGGTGCACATAGCAGGGTTTGGGGGTGCACAGAGCAGATCTGGGGGGGCACAGAGCAGGGTTTGGGGGCGCACAGAGCAGGGTTTGGGGGTGCACAGAGCAGATCTGGGGGTGCACAGAGCAGATCTGGGGGCGCACAGAGCAGGGTTTGGGGTGCACATAGCAGATCTGGGGGTGCACAGAGCAGGGTTTGGGGTGCACAGAGCAGATCTGGGGGTGCACAGAGCAGATCTGGGGGCGCACAGAGCAGATCTGGGGGCGCACAGAGCAGGGTTTGGGGGTGCACAGAGCAGGGTTTGGGTTGCACAGAGCAGGGTTTGGGGGTGCACAGAGCAGGGTTTGGGGGTGCACAGAGCAGATCTGGGGGCGCACAGAGCAGATCTGGGGACGCACAGAGCAGATCTGGGGGTGCACAGAGCAGGGTTTGGGTTGCACAGAGCAGGGTTTGGGTTGCACATAGCAGATCTGGGGGTGCACAGAGCAGGGTTTGGGTTGCACAGAGCAGATCTGGGGGTGCACAGAGCAGGGTTTGGGGTGCACAGAGCAGGGTTTGGGGTGCACAGAGCAGATCTGGGGGTGCACAGAGCAGGGTTTGGGGTTGCACAGAGCAGATCTGGGGGCGCACAGAGCAGATCTGGGGACGCACAGAGCAGATCTGGGGGTGCACAGAGCAGGGTTTGGGTTGCACAGAGCAGATCTGGGGGTGCACAGAGCAGGGTTTGGGGTGCACAGAGCAGGGTTTGGGGTGCACAGAGCAGATCTGGGGGCGCACAGAGCAGGGTTTGGGTTGCACAGAACAGGATTTGGGGGCGCACAGAGCAGGGTTTGGGTTGCACGGAGCAGATCTGGGGGCGCACAGAGCAGGGTTTGGGGGTGCACAGAGCAGGGTTTGGGGTTGCACAGAGCAGATCTGGGGACGCACATAGCAGGGTTTGGGGTTGCACAGAGCAGGGTTTGGGGTTGCACAGAGCAGATCTGGGGGTGCACAGAGCAGGGTTTGGGTTGCACAGAGCAGGGTTTGGGTTGCACGGAGCAGATCTGGGGGCGCACAGAGCAGATCTGGGGGCGCACAGAGCAGGGTCTGGGGTGCACAGAGCAGGGTTTGGGTTGCACAGAGCAGGGTTTGGGTTGCACAGAGCAGGATTTGGGGGCGCACAGAGCAGGGTTTGGGGTGCACAGAGCAGGGTTTGGGGTGCACAGAGCAGGGTCTGGGGGTGCACAGAGCAGGGTTTGGGGGTGCACAGAGCAGGGTTTGGGTTGCACAGAGCAGGGTTTGGGTTGCACAGAGCAGATCTGGGGGTGCACAGAGCAGGGTTTGGGGTGCACAGAGCAGGGTTTGGGGTGCACAGAGCAGATCTGGGGACGCACAGAGCAGGGTTTGGGGGTGCACAGAGCAGGGTTTGGGGTTGCACAGAGCAGATCTGGGGGCGCACAGAGCAGGGTTTGGGGTGCACAGAGCAGGGTTTGGGGTGCACAGGGCAGATCTGAGGGCGCACACAGACCAGGATCCGTGCCACGGGGGATGTTCCGCGCTGCATCCGGCGCTGGCCCCGGCGGAAGGCACCGAACTACAGATCCCGGCAGCCCCGGGCGCGGCCGCGGCGCTGCCCCGGCTGAGCCTCACATGAGCGAGCGGGGCCGGGCCGGGCCGGGCCGGGCCGGGATGGGGCAGCGCGATCGGATGTTCAAGGTGCTGGTGGTGGGGGACGCCACGGTGGGCAAGACCTCGCTGGTGCAGCGCTACGCCAACGACAGCTTCAACCGGCACTACAAATCCACCGTGGGCGGTGAGCCCGGCCGGAATGCCGGCTTAACGGGGCTACCGGGGGGCTCGCTGGTTACCGAGCGCTTACTGGGGGGCTGCCGGGTGGTTCTCGGGGGGTCCTTGGGGTTACCGGGGATTATCGGGGGTTACCATGGGGTTACCGGGGGTTACCGAGCGGTTACCGGGGGGTTCCCTGGCGATTCTCGGGGGTATCCGGGGGGTTTCAGGGTGGTTATCGGGGGTTACCGGGGGTTCTCGGGGGGTTACCGGCGGGTTATCGGGGATTCCTGGGGTTATCGGGGGTTACCGGAGATTACCGGGGGGTTCTCTGGGGTTACCGGGTGTTTTCGGGGGCTACCGGGGGTTACTGGGGGGTTCTCGGGGGTTACCGAGGGGTTCTC
Organism: Agelaius phoeniceus; assembly: GCF_051311805.1. Lineage (NCBI taxonomy): Eukaryota > Metazoa > Chordata > Aves > Passeriformes > Icteridae > Agelaius > Agelaius phoeniceus. The sequence continues at coordinate 3,589,859 of NC_135289.1, read as the reverse complement.
GGGGGGTTCAGGGCAGTTACCAGGGGGTCACTGGGGATTCCCTGGGGGTTATCGGGTGTTCTTGGGAGGTTTCCGGGGTTGTTATCGGGGGTGCCCTGGGGTTACCGGGTCGCTACCGGGGGGTCCTTGGGGGTCACCGGGCAGTCCTTGGGGATTCTCGTGGGTTCCCGGGGGTTTCCCGAGGTCCAGCACCGCACCCATCCCGCTGCGCATCCCCGCCCCTCATCCCGCGGAGCTCCCCCCTCTCCCCCCGTCCTCCCCGGGCCGCGGGGTTGGGAGTTCGGGCTGGGAACAGCCGGGTATCGTCGGTGGCTTATGCGGTGTTAACTCCCAGACCCCCTTCCCTGAGCCCCTGGGGAGTCTGTCCCTCTGCCCGCCTCATTTGGGGTGCCCCTGCCTCTGGGAATAATCACCCCAGGAGCTGTAAACTGGATAGGCTGAGGTTCCAGGCTCAGCTTATCCCAGTAAAACCAGCAGCCGTGCTGGTTTGGCGTTAATTGAACAGCCCTGAGCCCCAGGAGCTTCTGCCAGGCTCGTTTGGGGTGCCCCTACCCCTTGGAATCACCACCCCAGGAGCTGTAAACTGGATAGGCCTGGGTTATAGGCTCAGCTTATCCCAGTAAAACCAGCAGCAGTGCTGGTTTGGTGTTAATTGAACAGCCCTGAGCCCCCAGGTGCTTTTGTCCCTCTGCCTGGCTCATTTGGGGTGCCCCATCCTTCTCCCAGCCCTTGGAATAAACACCCCAGGAGCTGTAAGCTGGATAGGCTGAGTTTACAGGCTCAGCTCATCCCAGTAAAACCAGCAGCAGCGCTGGTTTGGCTTTAGTTAAGCAGCCTGGCCTGGCTGCTGAGGGGTCAGCAGCTCTTGGGAAGCTCTGGGAGGGGGGAATGGGGCTGAGCAGGATTTGGGTTCTTTATGTGAATGAATAACCTGGAAGAAGCAGGAGCTGCCAAGGGTTTACCCAGGAAATCTCCCCAAGGACCCAAAATCGGGGGTTTTGAGCACAGCTGTTTAAATCTTCTTATTCCTGAGCTGGGAGGGGATGGATTAGAGGTGCAAACTCTGGAGAGGCACAGAGCTGGGCTGGGCCCTGCTCTGTCCCAGCAGGAAATGCTGCAGGCTCCTTCCTGGGACTTTTCTTGTTGTGCTTTCTTCCTGCTTTTGGTCAGTTCCAGCCCAGCTAGGTCTGGCTGCCAGGTTGAAACCCTGACACATCAGGATCTGAGAACAGCACAGAGCTTCCTCTTTTGACTCACTTTGGTGACAGCAAAGATGGGGTGATTCAGCTTGGAAGGGACCTCAGATCTCTGACCCCATAAACAGGGACACCTTTCCCTATCCCAGGCTAAAATGGGGTGATTCAGCTTGGAAAGGACCTCACATCTCTGACCCCATCACCAGGGACACCTTTCCCTATCCCAGGCTAAAATGGGGTGATTCAGCTTGGAAAGGACCTCACATCTCTGACCCCATCACCAGGGACACCTTTCCCTGTCCCAGGCTAATATGGGGTGATTCAGCTTGGAAGGGACCTCACATCTCTGACCCCATAAACAGGGGCACCTTTCCCTATCCCAGGCTAAAATGGGGTGATTCAGCTTGGAAGGGACCTCACATCTCTGACCCCATCACCAGGGACACCTTTCCCTGTCCCGGGTTGCTCCAAGCCCCATCCAGCCTGGAACTGTGCTTGGGCTGGTGCCCCTGGTGCAGGATTTGGGAGGGCTCTGGCAGATGGGGAGAGGCTGTGCAGGAGCAGCCCCGTGGTGCAGAATGGCCCTGAGCAGCTTTGCTTTCCTTTCCTTTCCTTCCTGCTTTTTTTGGGAATTCTCCAGTGGATTTTGCTCTCAAGGTGGTTCAGTGGTCGGAGTCGGAGACGGTTCGGCTGCAGCTCTGGGACATTGCAGGTATTTGCAAGGTTTTTTGATTTACCCAATGTTTTGGCCTTTTTTGCCTTCCTTTTCCCTTTTCCCTTTTCCCTTTTCCCTTTTCCCTTTTCCCTTTTCCCTTTTCCCTTTTCCCTTTCCCTTTTCCCTTTCCTTTCCCCCTTTGTCTTCCTTTCCCTTCTCTCCAAAAATAAATCCCTGTGGATTCCAGGGCCAGGACTGCTCTGCTTTGCTGCCTCCAGCCTGCTGTAGTAATTTAAATATTTAATTAAAAATCCACCTGCAAGGAATACCCATAGTAATCCCTGCTTTTCAGAGCCTTTCCCCTCTGTTCCAGAGCAGAGGAAAATGTGGAACTGGCTGGACATGAGGCTGCTCAGCTCCAAATTTTGGGTTAAAATCCAAATTTCTGGCATGAGACACACTCCGAGGGCCAGAAATATAAAAGCTGGAGTGGACAAGGAGCTGGAGAGGGGCAGAGGAACGAATTTCCCAAATTCCCTGGCACCAGGAGAGCTCTGGGCAGCAGCATCTCTAAAATGGCCCCTGTGGATGTGGAGCAGGGAGGAAAACAGGGCTGTGGTTTCCTCTGGCATCCTTAAAATGGCATCAGGAAGGAGAAGTTGGCAGAATCAGCAATGCAGCAAGAAACTTTCAGTTTTGGCCCCAAAAAGGAGCTGGAGGTGGGGGAAGCAGAGCTGGCACCGTGCCCTTGGGGTGCCCAGGGACACCCAGGTGGCCTCAGGGCCCTGGGTTCCAGGGGAATAATGCAAATATTGGGGTGTCCTATCCCTGGGCACTGGGTTCCATGGGAATAATGCAAATATTGGGGTGTCCTAACACTGGGCACTGAGTTATAGGGGAATAATGCAAATATTGGGGTGTCCTAACACTGGGGCACTGGGTTACATGGGAATAATGCAAATATTGGGGTGTCCTAACACTGGGGCACTGAGTTACATGGGAATAATGCAAATATTGGGGTGTCCTAACACTGGGACACTGGGTTATAGGGGAATAATGCAAATATTGGGGTGTCCCATCCCTGGGCACTGGGTTACAGGGGAATAATGCAAATATTGGGGTGTCCTAACACTGGAGCACTGGGTTACAGGGGAATAATGCAAATATTGGGGTGTCCCATCCCTGGGCACTGGGTTACATGGGAATAATGCAAATATTGGGGTGTCCCATCCCTGGGCATTGGGTTACATGGGAATAATGCAAATATTTGGGGTGTCCCAGCCCCCCCTGCCCATTGGGTGATCTTTGGTCCCTGATAACCCAGACAAATCCTGTGTGTGTTTTGTGTTTTTCTCTGTGGGTTTTTGTGTGTTTCTCTGTGTGTTTGTGTGTTTCCATGTGGGTTTTTGTGTGCATTGTGTGCGTTTCTCTGTATTTCTCTGTGGGTTTGTACAGGTTTTGTGTGTTTCACTGTGTGTTTGTGTGTTTCTGTATGGGCTTTTGTGTGTTTTTGTGTGTTTCTCTGGTTGTATGGGTTTTGTGTGTTTTCTCTGTGTTTCTTCATGGGTTTATATGTTTTTTGTGTGTTTCTCTGTGGGCTTTTATGTGTTTCTATGTGTGGTTTTGTGTGTTTCTGTGTGGGTTTTTCTGTGTTTCTCTGTTTGTATGGGTTTTTTGTGTGTTTGTGTGTTTCTCTATGGGTTTGTATGGTTTTTGTGTGTTCCTCTGTGTTTCTCTGTGTGTTTGTGTGTTTCTCTATGGGGTTTTGTGTGTTTTTGTGTGTTTCTCTGTTTCTATGGGTTTTGTGTGTTCCTCTGTGTTTCTCTATAGGTTTGTGTGTTTCTCTGTGGGGTTTTGTGTGTTTCTCTGTGTGTTTGTATGTTTTTTGTGTGTTTCTCTGTATTTCCCTGTGGGTTTGTACAGGTTTTGTGTGTTTCTCTGTGCGTTTCTGTGTTTCTCTGTGTGTTTCTGTGTTTCTCTGTGGGTTTTCCACCATTCTGTGACCTGACCCCTGCCCAGCCCAGAGATTCCCATCCAGCCCACACCCCAAATGCCCCCACAAACCAGAAATCCTCACTGCCAGCTGCAAATCCACCCCACAAACACACAACCTACCTGGATAACACCCCAAAACACACAATCTACCTGCACAACACCCCACAAACACACAACCTGCCTGGATAACACCCCACAAACACACAACCTACCTGGGTAACACCCCACAAACACACAACCTACCTGGATAACACCCCAAAACACACAATCTACCTGGATAACACCCCTCAAACACACAATCTACCTGGATAACACCCCACAAACACACAACCTACCTGGATAACACCCCACAAACACACAACCTACCTGGGTAACACCCCACAAACACACAACCTACCTGGATAACACCCCACAAACACACAACCTACCTGGATAACACCCCACAAACACACAATCTACCTGCACAACACCCCACAAACACACAATCTACATGGATAACACCCCACAAACACACAACCTACCTGCAGAACCCCCCAAAATACCAACTCTGGCTGGCTTTTTCTCTGGTTCTGACCCAAGGGCAGGAACGTTTCACCTCCATGACCCGCCTGTACTACAGGGAGGCCTCAGCCTGTGTCATCATGTTCGATGTCACCAACAGCAGCACCTTCAGCAACAGCCAGAAGTGGAAGCAGGACCTGGACAGCAAACTGGTGCTGCCAGACGGGAGCCCCGTGCCCTGCCTGCTGCTGGCCAACAAGGTGGGGCAGCCTGCCCAGGCTGGGCTTCTGGGGCTTTTTTGGGGGGGTTTTGTATGGTTTTCTGTGGGTTTGTGTGGTTTTTGTATGTTTCTCTGTGGGTTTGTATGATTTTTGTGTGTTTTTCCTTGGGTTTGTATGATTTTTGTGTGTTTCCCTGTGGGTTTGTGTGGTTTTTGTGTGTTTCCCTGTGGGTTTGTGTGGTTTTTGTGTGTTTCCCTGTGGGTTTGTATGATTTTTGTGTGTTTCTCTGTGGGTTTGTATGATTTTTGTGTGTTTCCCTGTGGGTTTGTGTGTCTTTTGTGTGTCTCTCTGTGGGTTTCTGTGTGTGTGTTTCTGTGTTTCCCTGTGTGTTTGTGTGTCTCTCTGTGGGTTTGTATGATTTTTGTGTGTTTCTTGTGGGTTTGTATGATTTTTGTGTGTTTCCCTGTGGGTTTGTATGATTTTTGTGTGTTTCTCTGTGGGTTTGTATGATTTTTGTGTGTTTCTCTGTGGGTTTGTATGATTTTTGTGTGTTTCCCTGTGGGTTTCTGTGTCTTTCGTGCGTCTCTCTGTGGGTTTCTATGGTTTGTCTTCCTCTGTTGGTTTGTATGGGTTTTGTGTGTTTCTCTGTGGGTTTCTGTGTGTGTGTGTGTTTCTCTGTGTTTCTCTGTGGGTTTGTGTGGTTTTTGTGTGTTTCCCTGTGGGTTTGTATGATTTTTGTGTGTTTCCCCATGGGTTTGTATGAGTTTTGTGTGTTTCCCTGTGTGTTTGTATGATTTTTGTGTGCTTCCCTGTGGGTTTGTATGATTTTTGTGTGTTTCTCTGTGGGTTTGTATGTCTTTCGTGTGTCTCTCTGTGGGTTTCTATGGTTTGTCTTCCTCTGTTGGTTTGTATGGGTTTTGTGTGTTTCTCTGTGGGTTTCTGTGTGTGTGTTTCTCTGTGTTTCCCTGTGTGTTTGTGTGTCTCTCTGTGGGTTTGTATGATTTTTGTGTGTTTCCCTGTGGGTTTGTATGATTTTTGTGTGTTTCCCTGTGGGTTTGTATGTCTTTTGTATGTTTCCCTGTGGGTTTCTGTGTCTTTCGTGTGTCTCTCTGTGGGTTTCTATGGTTTTTGTGTCTTCCTCTGTTGGTTTGTATAGGTTTTGTGTGTTTGTATGGGTTTTGTGTGTTTCTCTGTGGCTTTGTGTGTTTCTGTGTGTGTTTCTCTGTGTTTCCCTGTGTGTTTGTGTATTTCTCTGTGGGTTTCTATGGTTTTTGTGTCTTTATTTGTTGGTTTCTATGGTTTTTGTGTGTTTATATGGGTTTTGTGTGTTTCCCTGTGGGTTTGTATGATTTTTGTGTGTTTCTCTGTGGGTTTGTGTGTTTCTCTGTGGGTTTGTATGAGTTTTGTGTGTTTCCCTGTGGGTTTGTATGATTTTTGTGTGTTTCTCTGTGGGTTTCTGTGTCTTTCGTGTGTCTCTCTGTGGGTTTCTGTGGTTTTTGTGTCTTTCTCTGTTGGTTTGTATGGGTTTTGTGTGTTTGTATGGGTTTTGTGTGTTTCTTTGTGGGTTTGTGTGTTTCTGTGTTGGTTTCTATGGTTTTTGTGGTTTTCTCTGTGAGTTTGTCTGGGGTTTTTTTTGTGTTTTTGTACGTTTCTCTGTGGGTTTGTAGGGTTTTTTTGTGTGTTTTTGTGTGGGTTTTTTTTGTGTTTCTCTGTGTGTTTGTACAGTTTCTGTGTGTTTCTCTGTGTGGTTTTTTGGTGTGTTTCTGTGTGTTTTTGTGTGTTTTTTTGTGTTTCTCTGTGGGTTTGTATGGTTTTTGTGTGTTTCTCTCTGTGTTTGTGTGTTTCTCTCTGTGTTTGTGTGTTTCCCTGTGTCTTTGTGTGTTTCTCTGTGGGTTTGCGTGTTCCTGTGCCCGGGCAGATTTGGGATGGGAGATGAGGCTGGGGAGGCAGATTTGGGATAGGATAAAGTCGAGGAGGCAGATTTGGGATGGGATAAGTCGAGGAGGCAGATTTGGGATGGGATAAGTCGAGGAGGCAGATTTGGGATGGGAGATGAGGCTGTGGAGGCAGATTTGGGATGGGATAGAGTCGAGGAGGCAGATTTGGGATGGGATGAGGTCAGGGAGGCAGATTTGGGATGGGATGAGGTCAGGGAGGCAGATTTGGGATGGGAGATGAGGCTGTGGAGGCAGATTTGGGATGGGATGAGGTCGGGGAGGCAGATTTGGGATGGGATGAGGTCAGGGAGGCAGATTTGGGATGAGGACGGGGTTGGAAGCTCCGTTCCAGGCGTGCCTGACTGAGGTGTGTCAGTACCTGAGATCTCAGATAAAGAAATCTCTGCTTGCAACACCCCAGGGAGAGCCTTGCCCTGGGAGCTGGCAGGGCTGAGCCGCCTCCCAGGGCTCTCCCAGCTGCAAAACTGGGGAGAAATCCCCCCCCTGAGAGGCCCTGGCACTGATGATCCAAAAAATCCATCCCTGGGGGTGTCCCAGGCCAGGCTGGAGAAGGCACAGTGGAAATGGCCCTGCCCATGCATGGTTTGAATGAGGAATTCATTTTATTGAATTGATAAATGAAATTAAAATTGCTCCAACCCAAGCCATTGTGGGACTGAGTGCCCCTGAAATGCCCCATTTCTGCCTTGCAGTGTGACCTTGCCCCGTGGGCAGTGAGCAGGGAGGAGATCGACCGGTTCAGCAAAGAAAATGGATTTTCAGGGTGGGTGGAGACGTCTGTGAAGGAAAACAAAAACATCAACGAGTCCATGAGGTAGGAGCAGTGCTGGTGCTGTGTCCTGTGCTGGTGTTTGAGGGTCCCCAGGATGAGGGCAGGGATGAGAATCTTCACTCCATGTTTCAGAAGGCTGATTTATTATTTAATTATATTATATATTATATTACATTATTATAATATAATCATATTATATTATAATAATGCAATATTATTATATCATAATGTAATGTTATAATAGTATATTATTATATTATAGTATAGTATTATAATATTATATTATAATATAATAATATTATAGTATGTTATATTATAATATTATTATATTATTATATCATATTATGATTTATTCTATTATTATATAATATTTTAACAATATAATATATAATATAATATTTTATCATATTATACATATATTATCTATTATCTATATAAGATATATATAATATATATAATATAGTATTATATTATATTGTATTGTACTGTATTATATTATATTATATTGTATTGTAATGTATTGTAATATATTATATTATATCATATCACATTATATCACATTATATCACATTATATCACATTATATCACATTATATCACATTATATTATATTATATTATATTATATTATATTATATTATATTATATTATATTATATTATATTATATTATATTATATTATATTATATTATAATGATATACTAAAACTACACTAAAAGAATAGAGAGAAAAGGATTTCATCAGAAGGCTTGAAAGGAATAGAAAAGGAATGATAATAAAATCTTGTGACTGCTCACAGCTTTGACAGGGGTGGCTGTCATTGGTCACCAAGTAAAACCAATTTCACGTGCTGGGTAAACAATTCTCTAAATCACATTTCAAGGCAGCAAAACATGGAGAAGCTGAAGTTTCTCAGGAGAAAAGATCCTGGCAAAAGGATTTTCATAGAACGTGTGTGTGGCAGTGTCCCAGAGCTCACTGCCTGCCCAGAGCAGCCCTGGCAGTGCCCACGGATCCTGGGCAAAGAGGAGTTTTCAGAAAATGTGATGGTGACAGGGAAGGGAGGGGCAAAACGCTGCTTTGCTTTTTTATTTTTTAGTTATTTCTTTTCTGCACTGCCCAACTCTCTGCAAATCCATTTCCAACCCTTCTGAGCTTTGCTTTTTATTTTTTATTTTTTTTCTTCACTGCCCAACTCTACAAATCCATTCCCTGCACTTCTGAGCTTTGCTTTTTTTATTTTTTATTTCTTTTCTGCACTGCCCAACTTTACAAATCCATCCCCCACATTTCTGAGCTTTGTTTTTCATTTTTTTTTGTTTCTTTTCTGCACTGCCCAACTCTACAAATCCATTCCCTCCACTTCTGAGCTTTGCTTTTTTGAATTTTTATTTCTTTTCTGCACTGCCCAACTCTCTACAAATCTATCTGTAACCCTTCTGAGCTTTGCTTTTTGATTTTTATTTCTTTTCTGCACTGCCCAACTCTCTATAAATCCATCTGTAACCCTTCTGAGCTTTGCTTTTTAAGTTTTATTTCTTTTCTGCGCTGCCCAACTCTCTACAAATCCATTTCCAACACTTCTGACCTTCGCTTTTTTATTTCTTTTCTGCACTGCCCAACGCTGCCGATTCAAAAAAAAACCCCAAAAAAACCAAAACCAACAAATAAACAAAAAACCAAAAAGTCCCCAATCCAACTGAGGGCTGTTCCACTGTTTTCCCCAGGGTTCTGATTGAGAAGATGATGTCCTCACCCCCAGGGGATGGCAGCTCCTGCTCTGCTGGCACTGGGGATTACATCAGCATCAAGGAACCCTCCCCTCCAGGCTGGGCCTGCTGCTGAGGCCTCTGGCACCGCTGGGCTCCAGCTCTTCCTCCCCTCCTCATCCTCATCCTCGTCATCGTCATCGTCACGGGCACCTTTCCCTGGGCCGTCCCTGCTTTGGGGTTTTTTCCTGTGATTCTGAACTTTTCAGTGGCTGTTTCCTCAGCACAGCCCTGCTGCAGTGCCTTGGAGGGAGGGTGGAGGAAGGGGAGGGGGAATGTTCCTGATTTTGGGAATATTCCTCACTTTGGGAATATTCCTCATTTTGGGAATATCCTCATTGGGAATATTCCTCATATTGGGAATATTCTCCAGTGGGAATGTTCCTGATTTTGGGAATATTCCTCACTTGGGAATATTCGTCATTTTGGGAATGTTCCTGATTTGGGAATATCCTCACTTGGGAATGTTCCTGATTTGGGAATATTCCTAATTTATTAATATTTCTCATTTTGGGAATGTTCCTGATTTGGGAATATTCCTAATTTATGAATATTTCTCATTTTGGGAATATTCCTGATTTGGGAATATACTCATTGGGAATATTCCTGATTTGGGAATATTCTTCAGTGGGAATGTTCCTGATTTTGGGAATATCCTCATTGGGAATATTCCTGATTTGGGAATATTCTTGATTTTGGGAATACTCCTCACTTGGGAATATCCCTCATTGGGAATATTCCTCATTTGGGAATATTCTTCAGTGGGAATATCCCTGATTTGGGAATATTCCTGATTTGGGAATATTCCTATTTTTGAATATTCCTCATTTATGAATAACCCTCATTTATGAATATTCCTCATTGGAAATATTCCTCATTTTGAATATTCCTCCTTTGGGAATATCCCTCATTGGGAATATTCCCCATTTTCTCTGCTGCTCTGATGGAGCACAATCCATGTCCAGGCAGTGCCTTGGATTATATTGAATTTTTTTTTTTTTAAATTTTAAGCACTTCCCCTCTGGCAGTGCTGGCCTGGGCTGTCAGAGGGATTTTCTTAATTTTCTGCACCTTCATCCCCTCCCTTTTGGGGACATTCCAGCAATTTGCTCCCTCCCTGCTCTGTGCTGGAGGGACCAGCACAGCCCAGCAGAGCCCCAGGCCTGCTGAGGATGAGGATGAGGATGAGGAGCTGGGTGTGCTTCATCCCTGGGCAGTTCTGGGGGTGACCTGGAGCAGCACAGCCCCCACTGCCCTGAGAGCAGAAACCCCAAAATTTAATCAGGAGCTGCTCCTGCCCTCCCTGGACCAGGACAACCCTCACTATTTGGGTTCTTTCTGTGGGGCAGAGACCCCAAAATTTGGTCAGGAATTGCTCTGGCCTTCCTGGACCAGAAGAATCCTCATTCCCCTGTGGAACAGAAACCCCAAAATTTGGTCAGGATTTTCTCCTGCCCTTCCTGGAGCAGCAGAATGCTCACTATTTGGGTTCATTCTGTGGAGCAGAAACCCCAAAATTTGGCCAGGAATTGTCCCTGTCCTTCCTGGAGCAGAACAACCCTCACTATTTGGCTTCTCCTTGTGGAGCAGAGACCCCAAAATTTGATCAAGAATTGCTCTGGCCCCTCCTGGACCAGAATAATCCTCAGTCCCCTGTGGAACAGAAACCCCAAAATTTGGTCAGGAGCTGCTCTGGCCTTCCTGGACCAGCACAAACCTCAGTCCCCTGTGGAGGAGAAATCCCAAAATTTGGTCAGGGTTTTCTCCTGCCTTTCCTGGACCAGAACAACCCTCACTATTTGGCTTCTCCCTGTGGAGCAGAGACCCCAAAATTTGGTCAGGAATTGCTCTGGCCTTCCTGGACCAGAAGAATCCCCTGTGGAACAGAAACCCCAAAATGTGGTCAGGAGCTGCTCCTGGCCCAGCTGGGTTCTCTCTGTGGAACAGAGACCCCAAAATTTGGTCAGGAATTGCTCTGGCCTTCCTGAACCAGCACAAACCTCACTCCCCTGTGGAACAGAGACCCCAAAATTTGGTCAGGATTTTCTCCTGCACTTCCTGGACCAGAACAACCCTCACTATTTGGGTTCTTTCTGTGGAACAGAGACCCCAAAATTTGATCAGGAGCTACTCCTGCCCTTCCTGGACCAGAACCATCCCCACTCCCCTGGGTTCTCCATTTGGAGCAAGACCCCAAAATTTGGTCAGGAATTGTCCCTGTCCTTCCTGGACCAGCACAATCCTCACCCTCCTGTGGAGCAGAGACCCCAAAATTTGGTCAAGAATTGCTCTGGCCCTTCCTGGACCAGCACAACCCTCAGTCCCCTGTGGAGCAGAGACCCCAAAATCTGGTGAGGAATTGTCCCTGGCCTTCCTGGAGCAGAACAACTCTCACTATTTGGCTTCTCCTTGTGGAGCAGAAACCCCAAAATTTGGTCAAGAAACTTCTCTGGCCTTCCTGAATCAGCACAATCCTCAGTCCCCTGTGGAACAGAAACCCCAAAATTTGGTCAGGAATTGCTGGGTCCTCCAGCAGAGACCCCAAAATTTGGTCAGGGTTTTCTCCTGCCCTTCCTGGACCAGAACAACCCTCACTATTTGGCTTCTTCCTGTGGAGCAGAGACCCCAAAATTTGGTCAGGAATTGCTGGGTCCTCCCTGTGGAGCAGAAACCCCAAAATTTGGTCAGGAGCTGCTCCTGCCCTTCCTGGACCAGCACAACCCTCACTATTTGGGTTCTTTCTGTGGAACAGCAACCCCAAAATTCCATCAGGATTTTCCCTCTGGGCTGTAATCAATCCCCTTTTGTGGCCCCACAAGGGCCCTTTTTGGGACATCCCAAAGTGCTTTTGGCAAGTGCTGCTCAATTGCCTCCCCAGCATCCTGCTGCACCAGGAGGGAATTTGGGGAGGAAACAGCTCCCTAAAAACCCCCCCTGCTGTTTAATGGGGCTGAGGAAGAGGAGGAAAAAAAAGATTTTATGGGATAAAAGGAAATTCCCATTTCCCTCTGGTGCCACATTCCCCGTTATTGCTGGTGGAGAGCAGTGCTGGCCAAAAAATTGATATTAATTGAGGAGAATTTATAGGAAATTCCCACTTGAGAGCTGAAGTTTTGTGTGTTTAATTCAGGATTTGCTGTTCCATGATTTTCTGAGGGAACACAATCACTCTGCTGATGTTTTGGGTTTGGATTTTAGCATAAGGCCTTCAATAATTGGAATTTTTTACCTCCTTAACTGTTGGTTAACATCTGAAAAAATAAAAATAAAACTCCCCACAAGCTGCCCAAAAGGAAAAGTCGTTGCTTGAGCTGGATGTGAACCCCAAGCAGACAGGAAAACGATTTTCCTGGGCACCTGGGGGTGTTTGCAGAGCTCTCCTGTGCTTAGAAAAATCCAAATAAACCCAAAAAATGCCCCTGGATTAAAGCAGATTCCAGGGGCAGAGCGGGAGGAGCAGGGGAGGTGCCCAGCTGAAATAATTCTGGTTTTTAAACCCCAGAATTAGTATTAAAAAATTATTATTAAAGATTATTTTTTTAAAAAATTACCATTATATTAAAAAATGTTAAAACCCAGAATTATTTTAAAAATTATTTTTAAAATTATCATTATATTAAAAAATGTTAAACCCCAGAATTATTAAAAATATTATTGAAATTATTATTATTATTATTATATTTTTAAAAATTCAACCCCAGAATTATTTAAAAGTTATTATTAAAAATACTATCATATTTAAAAATTTTAAACCCAGAATTATTTTAAAAATTATTAAGGATTTATTATTATATTAAAAATCTTAAAACCCAGAATTATTTTAAAAATTATTATTTCAAGAATTATATTTTAAAAATTTTAAACCCAGAATGATTGTAAAAATATTATTTAAAAATTATTCAAAATTCTAATTATATTTTAAAATTTTAAAACCCCAAAATTATTTTTAAATTATTATTTCCCCTGGAAGGGAAAAGCCAAAAAATGGCTTAATTTAACTTTTGTTGATGTAGGTGGGTAAAAACCTGAATCTTTCAAATAGGAATCAGAAATTATCTTTATTCTGCTTCAGAATTTCCACTCCTGGCCTCATCAGGAATGAGGATTTTGGGAAATTTTTTGGGAAATGAAGAAATTTCCTTTCCCTTTTCACTCTGGGCCAACTGTTCCCATTTCCTTCTCCTTTCTCCTTCCTGGAATTTCAATTTTTTTGCCCAAAACCACGCAAATTTCCAGGTGGATTTTGTGCCTTGGTTTCTTCACACAGCTGGAGAATTTCACTGCAGCCTCAATAAGTCAAAAATATCAAAATTCAGGTTTTTTTTTTTTTTAATTTTTAAATTTTTAATTGCTTATTTTTAAGCTTAAAAAGCTTAAAAGCTTTTATTTTATTTTTTTTTAATTTCTTGTTGTTTCACTGAAGTGTTTTAAAGGCAGGGTCCTGAGCATTGTAAAATTCAGTATTATGGTTGTGGAAAGAGGAAAAAAGTGGATTTTAATCCACATCAGTCACTGGTGCAGCATTGCAAGGGTTGGAAATAAAAATTGGGCATTGCTGGCTGGTGATCAGTGCTGAGGAATGAGTTTACACGTTGAAATTAGGAATAAAAATAATAAAAATGTTTAAAAGATGTGGTGTGGATTGCCTTGCATTGCCAGGAAAACAAATCCCTATGAAATATCCCGAAAAACAAACAAACAAAAAACCCAACAAAAGCCCAAACAAATCAACAACAACAAAAAAAAACCAGAAAAAACCACCCCAAAACAAAGCAAAAAGGAAAAAAAAAAAAGCAAAAAAAAAATCCCAAATATACACCCAAAAATCACAAATACGCACCCAAAAACCCAAATAAAAACTCCAAATGCACACCTAAAAAAATCCCAAATACATACCTAAAAAAATCCTAAATACACACCCAAAAATCCTAAATACACACCCAAAAAATCCCAAATACACACCCAAAAAACCCAATTACACACCCAAAAAAAACCCCAAAAAATCCCCCAAACAAGCAAAAAAAACCCCAAAAAACACTAAAAACCAAATTAACTCAGCTTATTATTATCCTCAATTATTTATATATAATTATTTACATATAATTATCCCCAGTTATTGCATTTTTATTGGGCTACAAAAAAACCTGCAAAACTTTAAAATTAAAATTAAATTAAATTATAAAAATAAAAGTTCACTGCCCCCAGGGCTGATAAAACTTCACAGTGAGAAGTGGTGAGAATAGGAAATTATTTTTATTTATTATAAATAAATATTTATTATAAATAAATAAAAATAATAAATCCAACCATAAAATCCAGCCCGGTTTGGGGTGCAGGAGGAGGAAATAATTGGGGAAGTGGTGCTGGTGAAACCAGAAAAATCTGCTGGTGAAATGATAAAATTAATGATAAAAATAAAAGAAAATAAATAAAATGAAATGATAAAAATGAAATAAAAATAAATTAAATTATAAAAATAAAAAGGAATGGTAAAAATAGAATTAAAATAAAATAAATTATATTTTTAAAATAAAAATTCAGTGCCCCCAGGGCTGATAAAGCCTCACAGTGAGAAATGGTGGGAATAGGAAATTGTGGAGATTTATTATAAATAAATAAAAATAATAAATCCAACCATAAAATCCAGGCAGGTTTGGGGTGCAGGAGGAGGAAATAATTGGGCAAGTGGTGCTGGTGAAACCAGAAAAATCTGCTGGTGAAATAATAAAATTAACGATAAAAATAAATAAAATAAAAAATACATTATAAAAATAAAAAGGAATGATAAAAATAGAATAAAAATAAAATAAAATTATAAAAAGAAAAGGGAATGATAAAAATAAAATTAAATTAAATTTTAAAAATAAAAATTCACTGCCCCCAGGGCTGATAAAACCCCACAGTGAGAAGTGGTGAGAATAGGAAATTGTGGAGATTTATTAAAAATTGAATTTAACCATGAAATCCAGGCAGGTTTGGGGTGCAGGAGGAGGAAATAATTGGGAAAATCCGTGAAATTCAGTGTTCGGGGCGTTGGGTGTGGATCGGGGCCTTGGGGACGCTTCCATGACAAAGGGACGGGAACGGCCCCGGGCTGGCGCTGCCCTAACCGGGACCGCCTAAGTCGCGATAGGCCCGCGACAGGGAGGGACAAAACAAAAGAAAAACAAACAAAGCAAAGGGAGAAATAAAAGAGAAAAAATTCTAAAATAAACAAACAAAAAATTCACAAAAAACCCAAATAAAAAAACCGCGAAAATCAAAAATAACCGCCAAAACAACTCAAAAAAAAACCAAACAAAAAGGAAAAAAAATCCCAAATAACAGGCAAAAAATCCCAAGTAACAGCCAAAAAAAAAAATCAAATAAAAAACCCAAATATACACCCAAAAGCCCAAATAAAAAACCCAAATACACGCCCAAATAAATCCCAAATACACAGCCAAAAAAAACCCAAATACACACCCAAAAGCCCAAATAAAAAACCCAAATACACGCCCAAATAAATCCCAAATACACAGCCAAAAAAATCCCAAATACACAGCCAAAAAAATCTCAACTAAAAAACCCAAATACACACCCAAAAGCCCAAATAAAAAACCCAAATACACGCCCAAATAAATCCCAAATGCACAGCCAAAAAAACCCAAATACACACCCAAAAACCCCAAATATACACCCAAAACCCCAAATAAAAAACCCAAATACACGCCCAAATTAATCCAAAATACACAGCCACAAAAATCCCAATTACACAGCCAAAAAAATATCAACTAAAAAACCCAAATACACACCCAAAAGCCCAAATAAAAAACCCAAATACACGCCCAAATAAATCCAAAATACACAGCCAAAAAAATCCAAATACACACCCCAAAAACCCAAATGCACACTCAAAAAACCCCAAATAAAAAATCCAAATACACAGCCAAAAATATCCCAAATACACACCCAAAAAATCCCAAATACACACCCAAAAAAACAAATAAAAACCCCAAATACACACCCAAAAAACCTCAAATTCACACCCAAAAAAACCCCAACAAATCCCCCAAACAAACCAAATGAAAAAAACCAAACCAAAACAAAAACCAACCCCAAAGACAACCCACAAAAACCAAACAAAAAAACCCAAAACAAAACAAAAAAGAAAAAAAAATCCCAAATACACATCCAAAAAAATCCGAAATACACACTCAAAAAACCCAAATAAAAAACCCAAATACACAACCAAAAACCCCAAATACACATCCAAAAAAACCCAAATAAAAACCCCCAACAAAACCCCAAAACCCAAATTAATTCCTCTGAAATATCCTCAATTATTTTTATTGGGCTGCACGTGGGACATAAAAATGCAAAATTTGTGCACCTGAGTCAGCCCCAGTGGGGTTTAATTCAATATTAATTCATTAATTCCATATTTCCAGCAAGGAATTCCTTGATGTGGTTTCTGCTCCTTCCTCCTTGGGGCTCCTTAATTCAGTGCCTCTTTATTTTTATTTTAATTTTAAATTATCTTAATTTTGGGCCTCTTTATTCCGCATTCAGCCAGAATTCCAAAGGAATTCCAATAAAACTCAAGCAGGGCACGAAATGAAGTGAAATTATCCAAAAATTGTAATTTTTCCTATAAATCTGACCATGTTTGTATCATCAAATGCAGAACAAAACGCATAAAAATAGGATTTAAAGGCATAAAAATAGGATTTAAATGTTATTTTTACTAAAATGGAGGCATGAACCTCCAAAGACCAAAATGCAAAGCAAAAGTGAGAAGGTGCCATTTTAATGGCTGTGGAATATTTTTAATTTTTTCATGGTTAAATCCTCCCCTTTTCTAACAAAATGAGTAATTTGGGGGGTTTGGAGGGAATTTAAAGTGTAAAAATTAAATATTTTCAGTGGGCTTTGCATGAATGGTGCTGGTTAGCACAGGAAAAATGGTGCTGGTGAAAAAAACCCAAAATTATAATTTCTCCTATAAATCTGATCATATTTGTATCATCGAACCAGTCTTCTTAGTGAACCCAATGCATAAAAATAGGATTTAAATTATTTTTTTATTAAAATGGAGGCATGAACCACCAAAGACAAAATGCGAGAAGCTGCATTTTAATGACTGTGGAATATTTTTAATTTTTTCATAGTTAAAGCATCCCCTTTTCTGACTAAAATGAGTGGGTTTGGGGCTTTAAATGGAATTTAAAGTGTAAAAATTAAATATATTCAGTGGGAATTGCATGAATGGTGATGGTTAGCACAGGGAAAATGGTGCTGGTGAAAAACCCCCATAAAAAACCCAAATTGTAAAAATTTCTCCTATAATTCTGACCATGTTTGCATCATCAAACCATTTTCGCACTGTATAAAAATGGGATTTAAATGATATTTTCACTAAAATGGACGCATGAACCTCCAAGGACCAAAATGCAAAGCAAAAGTGAGAAGGTGCCATTTTAATGACTGTGGAATTTTTTTAATTTTTCCATGGTTAAGGCATCCCCTTTTCTTACCAAAATGAAGAATTTTGGGATTTCTGGCGAGTTTAAAGTGCAAAAAAAATCCAAAATCTTCATTGGACTTTGCATGAACTGTGCATGTAACTGCTGACATGCACAGGGAGAAGTGGCGGTGGTGACATCAGTGCTGGCGTCAGAATTTGCCGATGTCACCGATTTTTTGCATTTTTTTATAATAAAAATTAACGACACCGAACCCGCGCCCGGGGCCGCCTTTTCCCTCCAAAACCGCGCCGGGCCCGCGCGGCGAATCTGCGACTCGGGCCTTGAGGCGCCGCAGCTCCCCGGAAAATTCCCGGAGAAACGGGAAAAAATTTCTGCGTGGCGCCGGTGCCGGAGTGACGCGGCGGGCGCGGCGGGAGGGGCGGGACGGGGCGCGGAGGAGCCGCGGCGGCACCGGGAGCCCGTGGCGAATCTGCCGCCGGGGCTCCGCCGCGTGCGGGCCGCGCTGCCCGCCCTCCCCGCGGGGACAGTGGGCGGGCCCTGCGCGCCGTGATGGTTCGAACGAGCCAATGGGGAGCGAGCTCTCGCGGCCTCCGACCAATCGGTGATCGAGGGGGGCGTGGCCGGCGGGGTCGGCGGTACCGCCCCCCCGCTCGCATCCTCTCGGCGGGGCGAGCGCGACCATTTTGCGGGGGGGAGCGGCGGGAGCGGGACCGGCACCGACACCGGGACCGCCAGCGGGATCGGGGAGCGACACCGCGATCGGCGCCGGGGCCGGCATCGGGGAGCGGCACCGGGGGCGGCGGCGGCGCCTGACGGGGGAGCGGCGGCTCCGCAGGCGCGGCCTGAGGCGCTGGGCCCAGCGCTCCCGCTCGCTCCGGGCGGCCTCAGCGGCCCCGGCGGCCTCAGCGTCCCCGTTAGCTCCGCGCCCAGCCCCGCGCGGCCCGCAGCGCCGGGAGGATGTCGCGGCCCGTCAGGTGAGTGCCGGCGGGCCGGCCCCTCGCAGGGCAGGGCGGGCAGGCCTTGCTCGGGGCAGGCCGTGCGGGTTTCTCCTCTATTTCCCCTTGTTTCCCCCCCGCTAACTTGGCACGGCCACCGCCATCCCCGCCGCATTTCGCCCCGCGCCGCTCGCCCGCACTCGGGGGGCCGCGCCGGGGCGGCCCCGCGGCCGCTGTCCCACATTTTGTAACGGGGGAAAAGCGAATTTTTTTATCGCCGCCGCCGCCGTGACCCACTTGGCGCGGGGCGGGCGCCGCTCTGGCCGCCATCCGCGGCCCCCTCCGGGCGGCGGGGCCGGGCCGAGCACGCTGCCGGGGGAGGGGACGCGGTGCCATCCGGCGAGGGTCCGGGGCACGGGGGCTGTGCATGGGGAACCACGCGTAGGGGAGGAGCCGCCAGGAGCCGCCCCCTCGGAGCGAGCGCCGCTGCCTCATGCCCTGCTCCGGCCGGCCGCGGGCTGCGCGCTCCGCGATCGCCTTCCCGCCCTTGTTTTCCCTCTTTTTATTTTCGTTTCCGAGCTTTTGGCAGCCGGGCTGTGCTGGGCGAGGTGGGTCCGGGGTTGGTGGCCGCGGTTGAGCGGTGTTGGTGGGCTCGGATGGAGCGTGGTGGTTTTGGGGATGTGTGCGCGGAGAAGGGAAGGGCTGGAGTGTCAGGGTGGGTATTTGGGGAATATTTGGAAGAAATATTCCCTCTGTGTATTCACTCAGTATTTGGGGTATTTCTTCTCTCAGAGGGTGCTGGGCACTGCCCAGGGAATGGGCACAGCCACAGAGCTCCAGGAGAGTTTGCGTGAGCTCGGTGGGCTGGGATGGAGCGAGGTGGATTTGGGGAGGGGGTGCCCGAGGGAAGGGGCTGGAGCTGTGTCAGGGGAAATATTTGGGATATTTCTTCTTCCAGAGGGTGCTGGGCACTGCCCAGGGAGTGGGCACGGCCACAGAGCTCCAGGAGAGTTTGGACAGGGCTGGGATGGAGCGTGGTGGATGTGGGGATGTGTGCACGGGGAAGGGAAGGGCTGGAGCTGTGTCAGGGTGGGGTTTTGGGGAATATTTCTTCCCTCAGAGGGATGAAATATTCCCTCTGTATATTCCCTCAGTATTTGGGGTATTTCTTCCTTCAGAGGGTGCTGGGCACTGCCCAGGGAGTGGGCACAGCCACAGAGCTCCAGGAGAGTTTGGACATTGCTGGGTGTGGGCTGGGATGGAGCGAGGTGGATTTGGGGAGGGGATGCCCGAGGGAAGGGAAGGGCTGGAGCTGTGTCAGGATGGGGTTTTGGGGAATATTTCTTCCCTCACAGGGAAGAAATATTACCTCCATATATTCTCTCA
The DNA here is from genome assembly GCF_051311805.1 of Agelaius phoeniceus. NCBI lineage: Eukaryota > Metazoa > Chordata > Aves > Passeriformes > Icteridae > Agelaius > Agelaius phoeniceus. The sequence continues at coordinate 3,570,006 of NC_135289.1, read as the reverse complement.
GTATTCGGGGTATTTCTTCCCTCAGAGGGTGCTGGGCACTGCCCAGGCTGCCCCGGGAATGGGCACGGCCACAGAGCTCCAGGAGAGTTTGGACGGGGCTGGGATGGAGCGTGGTGGATGTGGGGATGTGTGCACGGGGAAGGGAAGGGCTGGAGCTGTGTCAGGGTGGGTTTTTGGGGAATATTTCTTCCCTCAGAGGGTGCTGGGCACTGCCCAGGCTCCTCAGGGAATGGGCATGGCCACAGAGCTCCAGGAGAGTTTGGACATTGCTGGGTGTGGGCTGGGATGGAGCGAGGTGGATGTGGGGATGTGGGGCATGGGGAAGGGAAGGGCTGGAGCTGTGTCAGGGGAAGTATTTGGGATATTTCTTCCCTCAGAGGGTGCTGGGCACTGCCAGGGTTCCCCAGGGAATGGGCACGGCCACAGAGCTCAAGCAGAGTTTGGACATTGCTGGGTGTGGGCTGGGATGGAGCATGGTGGATTTGGGGAGGGGATGCCCAAGGGCAGGGAAGGGCTGGAGCTGTGTCAGGGGAAGTATTTGGGATTTTTCTTCCCTCAGAGGGTGCTGGGCACTGCCAGGGTTCCCCAGGGAATGGGCACAGCCGCAGAGCTCAAGCAGAGTTTGGACATTGCTGCCGGGGATGGCCAGGATGGGATTTTGGGGTGTGTGTGCAGAGCCAGGAGCTGCTCTGGATGAACCTTGGGAGTCCATTCCAGCTCAGGACATTCTGTGATTCCCCTGGTGTCTCAAATCTTTAGCAAGGAGGTGGCAAAAGGGTGAGCTCGTGATTCCAGCTGTCCTTAGAGCAGAGCTGTGAGGTTTCCCACGGTGTTCTCCTCATGCTTTGGAATTTCCTCATTCTCAAGTGATTGGCTGGAGTTTTATTCCCAGCTGGAGTTGTTTTATTCCCAATTGGAGTTTTATTCCCAGTGAGCCTGGGCTGGGCTGTGGATGTTTGGTGTCCTGGCTGATTGAACTATAAAGTACAAATTACTAATTGAACTATAAAGTACAAATTACTAATTTAACTATAAAGTACAAATTAACAACGATGCATCGATACATTTGGAGATGACAGCATTTCTATTTAATAAGTAATATGTCCCAAAATGCAGAATTGAAAATATAAATGGGACCCAGGAGTGCTTTGCTGAGTGGGGGAGTGGCTCAGGGATGGGTGAGCTCCCAAATTAGTGCTGATGTGACTCTGCTGCCTGAGGGGACACTTCAGTGCTGGGCATTTCCTCCACGTTAGGAAAAGCTGCTGTCTTTAAGGGCAGAGCCTCTGAACTTGCTGGAATTAATATTTTTGAGAGAGTTTTAAAAAAATAATTAAAATAAAACACCTCTGTCCAATCCTGGTTTTGTTGCTTTATAGAAAGGAGTGAAATTTCCCATGGTGTTCTCCTCATGCTTTGGAATTTCCTCATTCTCAAGTGATTGGCTGGAGTTTTATTCCCAGTTGGAGTTGTTTTATTCCCAATTGGAGTTGTTTTATTCCCAATTGGAGTTTTATTCCCAGTGAGCCTGGGCTGGGCTGTGGATGTTTGGTGTCTTGGCTAATTGAACTATAAAGTACAAATTACTAATTGAACTATAAAGTACAAATTACTAATTGAACTATAAAGTACAAATTAACAACGATGCATCTATACATTTGGAGATGACAGCATTTCTATTTAAGTAATATGTCCCAAAATGCAGAATTGAAAATATAAATGGGACCCAGGAGTGCTTTGCTGAGTGGGGGAGTGGCTCAGGGATGGGTGAGCTCCCAAATTAGTGCTGATGTGACTCTGCTGCCTGAGGGGACACTTCAGTGCTGGGCATTTCCTCCACGTTAGGAAAAGCTGCTGTCTTTAAGGGCAGAGCCTCTGAACTTGCTGGAATTAATATTTTTGAGAGAGTTTTAAAAAAATAATTAAAATAAAACACCTCTGTCCAATCCTGGTTTTGTTGCTTTATAGAAAGGAGTGAAATTTCCCATGGTGTTCTCCTCATGCTTTGGAATTTCCTCATTCTCAAGTGATTGGCTGGAGTTTTATTCCCAATTGGAGTAGTTTTATTCCCAATTGGAGTAGTTTTATTCCCAGTTGGAGTAGTTTTATTCCCAATTGGAGTTGTTTTATCCCCAATTGGAGTTGTTTTATTCCCAATTGGAGTTGTTTTATTCCCAATTGGAGTTGTTTTATTCCCAGCTGGAGTTGTTTTATTCCCAATTGGAGTCGTTTTATTCCCAATTGGAGTCGTTTTATTCCCAATTGGAGTCGTTTTATTCCCAATTGGAGTTGTTTTATTCCCAATTGGAGTTGTTTTATTCCCAGCTGGAGTTGTTTTATTCCCAATTGGAGTTGTTTTATTCCCAATTGGAGTTGTTTTATTCCCAATTGGAGTTGTTTTATTCCCAATTGGAGTTGTTTTATCCCCAGTTGGAGTAGTTTTATCCCCAATTGGAATTGTTTTATCCCCAATTGGAGTTGTTTTATTCCCAATTGGAGTTGTTTTATTCCCAGTTGGAGTAGTTTTATCCCCAATTGGAGTTGTTTTATTCCCAATTGGAGTTGTTTTATTCCCAATTGGAGTTGTTTTATTCCAAATTGGAGTTGTTTTATTCCCAGTTGGAGTTGTTTTATTCCCAATTGGAGTTGTTGTATTCCCAATTGGAATTGTTTTATTCCCAATTGGAGTTTTATTCCCAGTGAGCCTGGGCTGGGCTGTGGATGTCTTGGGTGTCTTGGCTGATTGAACTATAAAGCACAAATTAATTGTGATAATGATACATCTATACATTTGGAGATGACAGCGTTTGTATTGAAACCCATTCATAAATTAATGCTGCAATGAAGTTTTTTCTGCCTGGCTTTGCTGATTTTTGGGGAAATGGAGGCCTGGTGAAAAGTTCCTCAATGTAGGGTTTTCCTCCAGTCAGTGCTCTTTGAATTTATTGCAGTTTTCTGCTGGTTTGGGGTGGAGTTTGTGTGCACCTAAAGCAGTGAAATTCATAAAATCCACCCTAAATCCCAAGTTTTTACTCCACTTGTTGAGAAAATTGCCCTGATAGATGCAGCAGTGCCTTATCTCTGGATTTAATAACCCTTCAGGGGAAAAAATGTAAATATTCAGTGCCTGCTGCATTGTATTGCTCTGCTAGCTAGAAAACCCTGCCTGTGGATTGAAACCCATTCATAAATTAATGATGCAATGAAGTTTTTTCTGCCTGATTTTGCTGATTTTTGGGAAAATGGAGGCCTGGTGAAAAGTTCTTCAATGTAGGGTTTTCCTCTTGTCAGTGCTTTTTGAATTTATTGCTGTTTTCTGCTGGTTTGGGGTGGAATTTGTGCTCACCTAAAGCAGTGAAATTCATAAAATCCACCCTAAATCCCAAGTTTTTACTCCACTTGTTGAGAGAATTCACCTGATAGATGCAGCAGTGCCTTATCTCTGGATTTAATAACCCTTCAGGGGAAAAAATGTAAATATTCAGTGCCTGCTGCATTGTATTGCTCTGCTAGCTAGAAAACCCTGCCTGTGGATTGAAATCCATTCATAAATTAATGCTGCAATGAAGTTTTTTCTGCCTGGCTTTGCTGATTTTTGGGAAAATGGAGGCCTGGTGAAAAGTTCTTCAATGTAGGGTTTTCCTCCAGTCAGTGCTCTTTGAATTTATTGCTGTTTTCTGCTGGTTTGGGGTGGAATTTGTGTGCACCTAAAGCAGTGAAATTCATAAAATCCACCCTAAATCCCAAGTTTTTATTCCACTTGTTGAGAAAATTGACCCGAGGCTGAGTGTGGCTGTTAATGTCAATTATTTCAAATTAAGTAGGAATAAAGTCCTGGCTATTTCCAGGCTTCTTGTGGCTGGCACTGAGAGCCAGGTGCTCCTGGCTGGGAATTATGGGGTTTTCAGTGCTGGTAGAAAAAGGCAAGGAGTAAAAACGAAAGAAACCTGAAATTATTGAATTTCTGCATCTCTTGTGTAACTCTGCTGAAGTTCTGCAAAGAGAGCTGGGGCTGCTTATAGAGAAAAAAAGAAAATTAAATTAAATACTTGGAGCCACTATTTTTATATATTTATATGTATATATATTTATATATTTTTCATATATTTTTATTTATATATATCATATATATATGATATATATTTATATATATTATTTATATATATCATATATATATCATATATATAATTATATATATATATATGTATGTATGTATAGCATCAATTAATGTATTTAAAATCAGAATTTTGATTTCTGCTGCAAATTTCTTCTGCTTTTTCCCACTGGTCACTTTTATTTGCTGGTTTTCTCCTGCAGGCTTTGCAGATTGAGGTGTTGTGGGCAGGGGTGGAAATCCCAGGGGTTTTTTTTTTGGTCATTCATTTTAAACTTCAAGCCAGTTATGAATTTATCTCAGTGCTTCAAGGCTTTACACCTTTCATTTTTCTGGATTTGAATCCTTCCTTCCGTTGTTGGCATTGCAGTGAAAGGGTGAAATTTTATTTGCAGGAAAAAAAATAGATTTATTCAATGTAAAATATAAAGTAGAAATAATTGTGATTGTGGAAGAGTTGCTGTGGGATTGCAGGCAAGCAAGAGTTCCTTGGGGATTGGCACTTAATAACATGGAATGATGAGAAAAAAGCTGATTTTTGGTCTCTTCCAGTCTGGGGAGAAGCAGAGAGAAGGTGGAGGTGCAAGAAAATCCAAAATAGAGAGAGTGGGGTGAGCTGAGTGTTTGGCTTTGGTTCCCCTCCTGCTCTGCATCATTAAAATCAAATAGAGAATGAGCAAAAACTGCTTTAATTATGGAATCATTTAATTATGAAATCATTCCATTGTTCTGGGGAGTTCAAAATCCTGAAATCCCTGCAGAAGCTCAAGTGGGGAATCAGCCCAGCCCCAAATCTCAGTGCTGAGTCCTGGCTCCAATTTGTGCCCAGACAGGGGTGATTTTAATTTCACCCAGTTGGGATTTTTAAACCAGTTGGGATCTGATGCTTTAGCAGTGAAAAGAGTTGGGATTTTTGTACCTTGTCAATAAAAGAGCTGGGATTGGATGGTTTATCAATAAAAGAGCTGGGATTTGGGAGTTTATCAATAAAAGAGCTGGGATTTGGTGGTTTATCAATAAAAGAGCTGGGGTTTGATAGTTTGTCAATAAAAGAGATGGGATTTGACAGTTTATCAATAAAAGAGCTGAGATTTTATAGTTTATCAATAAAAGAGCTGGGGTTTGATGGTTTATCAATAAAACCACTGGGATTGGATGGTTTATCAATAAAAGAGCTGGGGTTTGACAGTTTATCAATAAAACAACTGGGATTTTATAGTTTATCAATAAAAGAGCTGGGGTTTGACAGTTTATCAATAAAACAACTGGGATTTTATAGTTTATCAATAAAAGAGCTGGGGTTTGACAGTTTATCAATAAAACAGCTGGGGTTTGATGGTTTATCAATAAAACAGCTGGGATTGGATGATTTATCAATAGAAGAGCCGGGGTTTGACAGTTTATCAATAAAAGAGCTGGGGTTTGATGGTTTATCAATAAAACCACTGGGATTTGATGGTTTATCAATAAAAGAGCTGGGGTTTGATGGTTTATCAATAAAACCACTGGGGTTTGATGGTTTATCAATAAAACAGCTGGGATTTGATGGTTTATCAATAAAAGAGCTGGGGTTTGATGGTTTATCAATAAAACAGCTGGGGTTTGACAATTTATCAATAAAACAGCTGGGGTTTGATGGTTTATCAATAAAACAGCTGGGGTTTGATGGTTTATCAATAAAACAGCTGGGATTGGATGGTTTATCAATAAAACCACTGGGATTTTATAGTTTATCAATAAAACCACTGGGGTTTGATGGTTTATCAATAAAAGAGCTGGGATTGGACAGTTTATCAATAAAACCAATGGGGTTGGATGGTTTATCAATAACAGAGCTGGGATTTGGGAGTTTATCAATAAAAGAGCTGGGATTGGATGGTTTATCAATAAAACCACTGGGATTGGATGGTTTATCAATAAAAGAGCTGGGGTTTGATGGTTTATCAATAAAACCACTGGGATTTGGCAGTTTATCAGTAAAAGAGCTGGGATTGGATGGTTTGTCCATAAACCAGCTGGGGTTTGATGGTTTATCAATAAAAGAGCTGGGGTTTGATTATTTATCAGTAAAAGAGCTGGGATTTGATGGTTTGTCAATAACAGAGCTGGGATTTGATGGTTTATCAATAAAACCACTGGGATTTGATGGTTTATCAATAAAACAGCTGAGATTTTATAGTTTATCAATAAAAGAGCTGGGATTTTATAGTTTATCAATAAAAGAGCTGGGATTTTATAGTTTATCAATAAAAGAGCTGGGATTTTATAGTTTATCAATAAAAGATTTAACCCCCGAGTGCCCAGGGCGGGTCCCTGGCTGTCCCCAGGTGCCCTGGGCCTCCTCCTGTTGGTGCCTTCCCCTCCCTGCCCATGGAAATCCCAAATCCAGCCCTGCTTTTGTTATGGCTGCAGGAATCATTCATTGTTCTGTGGGGTTCCAATCCTGAAATCCTGAAATCCTTGCAGAGCCTGAAGTGGGGAATGAGCCCAGAGCCAAATCTCAGCTCTGTCCTGGGACCCTCTCAGTGCTGGGTCCTGAGTCCCAATTTGTGCCCAGACAGGGGTGATTTTAATTTTACCCAGTTGGGATTTTTAAACCAGTTGGGATCTGATGCTTTAGCAGTGAAAAGAGTTGGGATTTTTGTACCTTGTCAATAAAAAAGCTGGGGTTTGATGGTTTGTCAATAAAAGAGCTGGGGTTTGATTATTTATCAATAAAAGAGCTGGGATTGGATGGTTTATCAATAAAAGAGCTGGGATTTGGGAGTTTATCAATAAAAGAGCTGGGGTTTGATGGTTTATCAATAAAAGAGCTGGGATTTGGGAGTTTATCAATAAAAGAGCTGGGATTGGATGGTTTATCAATAAAACAGCTGGGGTTTGATTCTTTATCAATAAAAGAGCTGGGGTTTGATGGTTTATTAATAAAACAGGTGGGATTTGGGAGTTTATCAATAAAAGAGTTGGGGTTGGATGGTTTATCAATAACAGCTGGGATTTGATGGTTTATCAATAAAACCACTGGGATTTGATGGTTTATCAATAAAACCACTGGGATTTGGGAGTTTATCAATAAAACAGCTGGGGTTTGATAGTTTATCAATAAAAGAGCTGGGGTTTGGGAGTTTATCAATAAATCAGCTGGGATTGGATGGTTTATCAATAAAAGAGCTGGGGTTTGATTCTTTATCAATAAAACCACTGGGATTTGGTGGTTTATCAATAAAAGAGCTGGGATTTGGGACTTTATCAATAAAACCACTGGGATTGGATGGTTTATCAATAAAAGAGCTGAGATTTTATAGTTTATCAATAAAACAGCTGGGGTTTGATGGTTTATCAATAAAACAGCTGGGATTTTATAGTTTATCAATAAAAGAGCTGGGATTTTATAGTTTATCAATAAAAGATTTAACCCCCAAATGCCCAGGGCGGGTCCCTGGCTGTCCCCAGGTGCCCTGGGCCTCCTCCTGCTGGTGCCTTCCCCTCCCTGCCCATGGAAATCCCAAATCCAGCCCTGCAGTTTTGCCTTGCCCAGCTCTGGAAATCCCTGCAGGGAGCACTGGTGGCTGCAATTTCTGATTTCTGTGCATTAAAAATGCACCCAAAATGCTTTTAGTGGCAATATTTGGTGATTATTTTGGCCTCACCTTTACCTGAGAGTGAAACCTGAGGCTCAGGAGGGGCTGGAGCTTTGCTCACAAACCCTGAGGAGTTTTGGTCCCATTGGGTGAATCAAGGCTGTGCTGAAAATAAATATTAAATAAAACCTCAATAACCATTTCATGTCCTTGCCCTTGCTCTGTTGGATTGAGCCTGGGAGGTTTGATTTGATCTAAATTTTCCCTTCAATGCCTGCATTTTTGAAGGCTCCTTTCAGCATTGCTTTGCAGCATTTTATGTGTTGTGGCATTTTTTAAAATGTGGCTTTTAATGCCTGTAAAAACATCTGGGAATCTCTGCATTCCCTTAAAACACAAAAAAACCCCAAACTTTTCTATCTGATTGTGGGGCTGTGCTGATGTGGATTTAAAAACTGAAGGTTTAGGCACTAAATTGAAGTTGTGGTATTAAAATGACATTTTTTTCTCAGTGTTATAGGAATTTAGTGATGTTTTAATGTTTTGATTTTGCATTTCATCTTTGCATTCTCTTTAAAAAAAACCCCAAACTTTTCAGATTGTGGGGCTGTGCTGATGTGGATTTAAAAACTGAGAGTTTTGGGGACTAAACTGAAGATGAGGATGACATTTTTTTCTCAATTTTTATAGGAATTCAGTGATCCTTTGGTGTTTTGATGTTGCATTTCATCTTTGCATTCTCTTAAAAAAACCCCAAACTTTTCTGATTGTGGGGCTGTGCTGATGTTGATTTAAAAACTGAGAGTTTGGGCACTAAACTGAAGTTGAGGTTATGAAAATGCCATTTTATTCTCAGTTTTATAGGAATTTGACATTTTGATTTTGCATTTCATCTTTGCATTCTCTTTAAAAACCCCAAACTTTTCAGATTGTGGGGCTGTGCTGATGTAGATTTAAAAACTGAGACTTCAGGCACTAAATTGAAGATGAGGTTATGAAAATGCCATTTTTTTTAAAAAATAAAACCAATTTTAAGCCATGAGTTCAAGGTGCTCAAGAGGACAAACTTCATTTCCCTGTACAAATTTTCTCTTCCTTTCATTTGTATTTTTGGGATGTTTTTTAAGGGATTGGTTTCATTTTTTTTGGTTTTTCAATTTCTTTAAGAGGTTTGGCTTAAAAAGCAATTAAAATTAAAAATAAAACCACTTTTGCTCCTGCATCCTTCTGCAAGCCATGACTTAGAGATGCTCAGCAGGGCAACTTAAACTTGATTTACCTGCACAAATCTTCCCTTCTTTTCCCTTTTTGGTATTTTGGGGGTGTTTTTTAATGAATTGGTTCCATTTTTTCATTTTTCAATTTCTTTAAGAGCTTTGGGTTGAAATAAAACCAATTTTGCATCTGGGAATTCCTGTATGCAAAATCCCATTTTTCCTTGGTTTTGGCCCAAAGGACAGGAAAAGGAGCTCTGGGAATTTAATTTTGTATGCAAAATCCCATTTTTCCTTGGGTTTTGGCCTAAAATGCAGGAAAAGGAGCTCTGGGAATTCCTGTATGCAAAATCCCATTTTTCCTTGGGTTTTGGCCTAAAATGCAGGAAAAGGAGCTCTGGGAATTTCTGTATGCAAAATCCCATTTTTCCTTGGGTTTTGGGCCCAAAGTGCAGGAGAAAGCAGCTCTGGGAATTCCTGTATGCAAAATCCCATTTTTCCTTGGGTTTTGGCCTCAAGGACAGGAAAAGGAGCTCTGGGAATTCCTGTATGCAAAATCCCATTTTTCCTTGGAATTGGGCCCAAAGGACAGGAAAAGGAACTCTGGGAATTTCTGCATGCAAAATCCCATTTTTCCTTGGTTTTGGGCCCAAAATGCCGGAGAAAGGAGCTCTGGGAATTTAATTTCTGCATGCAAAATCCCATTTTTCCTTGGTTTTGGGCCCCAAGGGACAGGAAAAGGAGCTCTGGGAATTTAATTTTGTATGCAAAATCCCATTTTTCCTTGGTTTTGGCCCAAAGGACAGGAAAAGGAGCTCTGGGAATTTCTGCATGCAAAATCCCATTTTTCCTTGGTTTTGGGCCCAAAGGGACAGGAGAAAGGAGCTCTGGGAATTCCTGTATGCAAAATCCCATTTTTCCTTGGTTTTGGCCCAAAGGACAGGAAAAGGAGCTCTTGGAATTTCTGTATGCAAAATCCCATTTTTCCTTGGTTTTGGGCCCAAAGGACAAGAGAAAGGAGCTCTGGGAATTTCTGTATGCAAAATCCCATTTTTCCTTGGAATTGGGCCCAAAGTGCAGGAAAAGGAGCTCTGGGAATTTCTGCATGCAAAATCCCATTTTTCCTTGGTTTTGGCCCCAAGAGACAGGAAAAGGAGCTCTGGGAATTCCTGTATGCAAAATCCAATTTTTCCTTGGTTTTGGGCCCAAAGGACAGGAAAAGGAGCTCTGGGAATTCCTGTATGCAAAATCCCATTTTTCCTTGGTTTTGGGCCTCAAGGACAGGAAAAGGAGCTCTGGGAATTTAATTTTGTATGCAAAATCCCATTTTTCCTTGGTTTTGGCCTAAAGGAAAAGAGAAAGCAGCTCTGGGAATTTCTGTATGCAAAATCCCATTTTTCCTTGGTTTTGGGCCCAAAAGACAGGAGAGAGGAGCTCTGGGAATTTCTGCATACAAAATCCCATTTTTCCTTGGTTTTTTGGCCCAAAGTGCAGGAAAAAGCACCTGGGAATTCCTGCATGCAAAGTCCCATTTTTCCTTGGTTTTTGGCCTAAAATGCAGGAAAAGGAGCTCTGGGAATTTCTGCATGCAAAATCCCATTTTTCCTTGGTTTTTTGGCCCAAAGTGCAGGAAAAAGCACCTGGGAATTCCTGCATGCAAAGTCCCATTTTTCCTTGGTTTTTGGCCTAAAATGCAGGAAAAGGAGCTCTGGGAATTTCTGCATGCAAAATCCCATTTTTCCTTGGTTTTTTGGCCCAAAGGGCAGGAAAAAGCAGCTCTGAGAATTCCTGTATGCAAAATCCCATTTTTCCTTGGTTTGGGCCCCAAGGACAGGAAAAGGAGCTCTGGGAATTCCTGTATGCAAAATCCCATTTTTCCTTGGGTTTGGGCCCAAAGTGCAGGAAAAGGAGCTCTGGGAATTTCTGTATGCAAAATCCCATTTTTCCTTGGTTTTGGGCCCAAATTGCAGGAGAAAGCAGCTCTGGGAATTTCTGTATGCAAAATCCCATTTTTCCTTGGTTTTGGCCTGAAGGACAGGAAAAGGAGCTCTGGGAATTTCTGTATGCAAAATCCCATTTTTCCTTGGTTTTTGGCCTAAAATGCAGGAAAAGGAGCTCTGGGAATTTCTGTATGCAAAATCCCATTTTTCCTTGGTTTTGGGCCCAAGGGACAGGAAAAGGAGCTCTGGGAATTTCTGTATGCAAAATCCCATTTTTCCTTGGTTTGGGGCCCAAATTGCAGGAGAAAGCAGCTCTGGGAATTTCTGTATGCAAAATCCCATTTTTCCTTGGTTTTTGGGCCCAAGGGACAGGAAAAGGAGCTCTGGGAATTCCTGTATGCAAAATCCCATTTTTCCTTGGTTTTTGGGCCCAAAGGGCAGGAAAAGGAGCTCTGGGAATTTCTGCATGCAAAATCCCATTTTTCCTTGGTTTTGGGCCCAAGGGACAAGAGAAAGGAGCTCTGGGAATTTCTGCATGCAAAATCCCATTTTTCCTTGGTTTGGGGCCCAAAGTGCAGGAAAAGGAGCTCTGGGAATTTCTGTATGCAAAATCCCATTTTTCCTTGGTTTTGGGCCCAAAGGACAGGAAAAGCAGCTCTGGGAATTCCTGCATGCAAAATCCCATTTTTCCTTGGTTTTGGCCCAAAGGGCAGGAAAAGGAGCTCTGGGAATTTCTGTATGCAAAATCCCATTTTTCCTTGGGTTTTGGCCTAAAGGAAAAGAGAAAGGAGCTCTGGGAATTCCTGCATGCAAAATCCCATTTTTCCTTGGTTTTTGGGCCCCAAGGGCAGGAAAAGGAGCTCTGGGAATTTCTGTAGCTGCAGCTCCTCCAGGGCTGAGTTATCAACTGAAATTCATGGAATTCTCAAATCCAACAAGGCTGCCATGGTTTCCTTGGATTGCTGTTTTATGGGGCAGGTGTCTTGTGAATGAAACAGCTGGATTTGATATCTTGTGAATAAAACAGCTGGGTTTGATACTTTATCAATAAAACAGCTGGGATTTGATAGTTTATCAATAAAAAGATTGGGGATTTTTATACTTTGTCCATTAAACAGCTGGGGTTTGATATCTTGTCAATAAAACAGTTGAGGTTTGATAGTTTATTGATAAATCAGCTGGGGTTTGATACTTTATCAATAAAAAGATTGGGGGTTTTTATACTTTGTCAATGAAAGAGCTGGGATTTGATATCTTGTCAATTAAACAGCTGAGGTTTGATAGTTTATCAATAAAAAGAGTTGGGATTTTTATATCTTGTCAATAAAACAGCTGGGGTTTGATATCTTGGCCATTAAACAGCTGGGGGTTGATACCTTGTCAATAAAAGAGGTGGGTTTTGATAGTTTATTGAGAAATCAGCTGGGGTTTGATACTGTATTTGATACTTTTTTACTTTGATTTCTTGTCAATAAGAGTTGGGATTTGATACTTTATCAGTAAAAAGAGTAGAAATTTTTAGACTTTATCAATAGAAAGAGCTGGGATTTTTATACTTTGTCAGTGAAACAGCTGGGGTTTGATAGTTTATCAATAAAAAGAGTTGGGATTTTTATATCTTGTCAATAAAAGAGCTGGGATTTGATTTCTTGTGAATTAAACAGTTGGGGTTTGATAGTTTATTGATAAATCAGCTGGGATTTGATAGTTTATCAATAAAAAGAGTGGGGATTTTTATACTTTGTCAATTAAACAGCTGGGATTTGATATCTTGTGAATTAAACCGCTGGGGTTTGATACCTTGTCAATAAAACAGCTGGGGTTTGATGGTTTATCAATAACAGAGCTGGGATTTGATGGTTTATCAATAAATCAGCTGGGATTTGATACTTTATCAATAGAAAGAGTTGGGATTTTTATATCTTGTCAGTGAAACAGCTGGGGTTTGATTTCTTGTCAATAAGAGTTGGGATTTGATACTTTATCAGTAAAAAGAGTAGAAATTTTTAGACTTTGTCAATTAAAAGAGTTGGGATTTTTGTACCTTGTCAATAAAACAGCTGGGATTTGATAGTTTATCAATAAAAGAGCTGGGATTTGATATCTTGGCCATAAAACAGCTGGGATTTGATACTTTATTGATAAATCAGCTGGGATTTGATAGCTTGTCAATAAGAGTTGGGATCTGATACTTTATCAGTAAAAAGAGTTGGGGTTTTTGTACCTTGTCAATAAAACAGCTGGGGTTTGATGGTTTATCAATAACAGAGCTGGGGTTTGATGGTTTATCAATAAATCAGTTGGGGTTTGGTGGTTTATCAATAAAACCACCTGGATTTGATGGACAAGGTGCTGATAAATCCCCAGCAATTCCATTCTGGGGGTCTCTGGGAGTTCAAGGGGCAGATTTGGTTTTGTTGATTTTCAGATGGGTGTCACTCATTCAGGAAGCTCCAGTGGAAACTTGGAATGCTTTAAAACCAGGGATCCAATGGGAAAATAAAAACTGGAGGAGAAGGTGGGAGAGCAGGTGAGCTGTGAGAAACAGGAATTCCAAAGAGAGCAGCTCAGGAAGGTTTGGTTTATAACCTTTGTGTATTTATCAAAATTCACATTCACATTCTGAGCCTATTATTGTTCAATCTCCTCAGGAAAATGCTATTTATTCATTAATATCCTTTGCTGGCTGCACAGGTGGAGGTGGCTGAATTCTCCAGGTTTTCTTGAGGTGTTTTTGGGCTACAAATGCAGCTCTGAAGAAAAGGATGTGACATTTCTTATTCCTTAAAGCTTTAGTAGCCCTGAAGTGGCAGAAATTCCTAATTTATTTTCCTGCTTTTTCCAGGAACAGGAAGGTGGTGGATTACTCCCAGTTTCAGGAATCAGATGATGCTGGTAAATGAATTTTTTTGGCCTTAATTTCTTCATTATTCCATGCATATTAATTGTTCTGCCTCAGCTCCAAATTCCAAGGAGTTTCTGTTCTCTACAGCCTGAACTGTTAATAAGTATTTGGAAATTCAATGATTCTCAGATGTTTTGTGTTAAAGCAACAATGGGGATGGAAATCTCCATCTTTGCTGCTGGAATTGTGGTGGTGCCTGCAGGGCCTCCCCTCTCTGTGCTCTGGGCCAGGGGCTCCCTGGTGCTGCTTTTCTGCACTGGAAAAGATTTTGGGATTTCTGGAATGGCTCCAGGGAGCCCACAGCATCAGGGATTGGGGATTGTGGGAAAAATATCAATTGTGGGGATTAATGAAATAGTGCTGGGTCACACTGGGAAAATGGAAACTCTGAGTGAAAATTGTGAAACCCTTTTCTAAAATAATACAATTTGTGTGAATTAATAAATAGTGCTGGATCACACTGGGAAAATGGATCTCTGAGTGAAAATTGTGAAACCCTTTTCTAAAATAATATAATCTGTGAATTAATAAAATAGTGCTGGATCACATTGGGGAAATGGATCTCTGAATGAAAATTGTGAAACCCATTTCTAAAATAATATAATCTGTGAATTAATAAAATAGTGCTGGATCACATCTGGAAAAAGTGTAAACTCTGAATTAAAATTCTGGTTCCCATTTGTAAAGTAATAGAATCTGTGTGAATTAATAAAATAGTGCTGGATCACGTTGGGAAAATGGAATCTCTGAATGAAAATTCTGAAACCCTTTTCTAAAATAATATCATTTGTGTGGATTAGCAAAATAGTGCTGGATCACATCTGGAAAAAGTGTAAACTCTGAATTAAAATTCTGGATCCCATTTCTAAAATAATACAATGTGTGAATTAACAAAATAGTGCTAAATCACATTTGGAAAAAATTAATCTCCGAACTAAAATTCTGGATCCCATTTCTAAAAAAGATAATGTGTGTGAATTAATAAAATAGTGCTGGATCACATTTGGTAGAAATGTGATCTCTGTGGTTTAACATTTCTGGATCCCATTTCTAAAATAATAGAATATGTGTGAATGAACAAAATAGTGCTGGATCACATTTGGAAAATGTAATCTCTGAATTAAAATTCTGGATCCCATTTGTCAAAACATCTGATCTGTGTGAATCAACAGAAATTTTCTGGAATGTTTTTGAGTTCTTGGGAGATGAACTCAATCTGAGTTTGCCCTGATAATTCAAACCAGACAAACCTGCATGGTTGTAATTGCAGTGGTTCATTCATTCATTCATTCTTTCATCCATCATCCATCCATCCATTCATCCATTCATTCATTAGTCCATCCATCATCCATCCATCCATCCATCCATCCATCCATCCAGTGCTGTGGGAGGTTCTGCTGTAAACTCCTGTGCCATGGCACCTTCACCCCTCACAGCCTGTGCTGGTGGAGCCCTGCAGAAATGCCCAGGGATGTTCATTTTTAATACCTTTATAGAAGAACTAAATGCAGAATGAATCCTGTGCCCTCTTGTGAGGATTGTTTGTGACTCCTGAACGTTTTCCTGGTGCTGTGGCAGAGGCAAAGCTCAGATCAGGGATTCCAGCAGGGCTTTGCTTCCACCAAGGTTTTTTTGCAGCTTTGGGATATTTTTCTTTTTGCTTTGCACGAAATGCTCAGTTGGAGCTGTATCTGAGGAGAGCTGAGTTTGCTGGGCATGAGTTTGAGCCAAAGCCATGTTGTGCTGTCTGTCTGTCCAGATGATGATTATGGAAGAGATTCAGGTCCCCCATCCAAGAAAATCCGCTCATCTCCCCGAGAGGCAAAAAACAAGAGGAGATCTGGGAAGAATTCTCAGGAGGACAGGTAAGAAAATCAGCTTTGATCTCATGGCAACATTTCCTGTGTGTGGGCAGTGGAATTGCAGTGAGACTGGGGGCTGAGACAGGTTGGAAATGGGATTTAGGCACAAAGGTGAGTCAGGGCAAGGGGCAGCTCCTGCAGCCTCTCAGGGCATCCCTGTGGTGCTGATCTCCCCAAGAGGAGATCTGGGGAGAATTCTCAGGAGGACAGGTAAAAAATCAGCTTTGATCTCTTGGCAACATTTCCTGTGTGTGGGGAGTGGAACTGCAGTGAGACTGGGGGCTGAGGCAGCTTGGAAATGGGATTTAGGCACAAAGGTGGGTCAGGGCAAGGGGCAGCTCCTCCTGCAGCCTCCCAGGGCATCCCTGTGGTGCCAGGGGTTGGGGACAGCTGGAAGTTTTGTCTCTCTTTGTTCCCATTTTGGGTAATCTATAAACCTTAGAGATGCTCAGGAGGGCAACTTAAACTTTAAGATGGATCAGCCCTGCTCCAGAGGCAGCTGGAGGGGCAGGGAAAGGGATTTAGGCACCAGGGTTGGCATCCTCAGCTGGGTCAGGGCAAGGGGCAGCTCCTGCAGCCTCTCAGGGCATCCCTGTGGTGCTGATCTCCCTGAGAGGCTACAAACAAGAGGAGATCTGGGAAGAATTCTCAAGAGGACAGGTAAAAAATCAGCTTTGATCTCTTGGCAACATTTCCTGTGTGTGGGGAGTGGAATTGCAGTGAGACTGGGGGCTGAGACACTGAGGTGAGGCAGGAATCACTGGGGAGCTCCTGGCTGCAGGGCTCCATCACTGCAGAGGCAGCTTGGAAATGGGATTTAGGCACAAAGGTGGGTCAGGGCCAGGGGCAGCTCCTCCTGCAGCCTCCCAGGGCCTCCCTGTGGTGCCAGGGATTGGGGACATCTGGGAGTTTTGTGGCTCTTTGTTCCCCGTTTTGGGTAATCCGTAGACATTAGAGATGCTCAGGAGGGCAACTCAAACTTTAAGATGGGTCAGCCCTGCTCCAGAGGCAGCTGGAGGGGCAGGGAAAGGGATTTAGGCACCAGGGTTGGCAGCAGCTCATCCTCAGCTGGGTCAGGGCAAGGGGCAGCTCCTGCAGCCTCCCAGGGCACCCCTGTGGTGCCAGGGGTTGGGGACACCTGGGAGTTCTGTGTCTCTTTGTTCCCCATTTTGGGTAATCCATAAACACAGAACTTGCTTTGGGAGCTGAAAGTGAACTTTTCCTGTAGAATTTCCATTTTGCAGTGCCCCCAATGATTGCCACAAGACCTTTGAAATGATTTCTTTTTGTTGTTATGACAGATTTCAGCTTCAGGGGTGCTGGTTCTGAAGGTCCACAGGTTCTGCTAGCTGGTTCTTGTTCTGTCACCCCAAGATGTCTTTTATTTTCCAAATCAACCAAATGATCAAATAAAGTGAGGAAGCTTAGGTCAGACTTATGTCAATGAAGAGCAAGATGCACAGAATGGAATTTAAACAATGACATAAAGACAAATGCTGCCTTAAAATCTATTTAGGATAAACCTTTATTGCATTTCTAAACTGCATATAAACCATCAGAATTGGAACTAAACTGAAAGCCCCTTGTGGGCTGGATGAAGAGTGAATTTTTCACCTCAATCTGATTATTTCCTGCCTGGTTGAAGTTTTTTTTTTGTGATTCAGAGTCTGAAATTTATCTTCCCAACCCTGATAACTCCACAGACAGCTGAGTAATCCTGAGTATGTCCAGGACAAGTGAAAATTCTCAGTTTGGACATCATTTGCTCTTTACAAGTTGTTGTTTTCCACACAAAAGTGACTGAAATCCAAGCTGAGACAAACACTCAGACTTTCCCCTTCTGTCATTTGCAGTGAGGATTCAGAAGACAAAGATGTGAAGACTAAGAAAGATGATTCACACTCAGCAGGTAACTATTGTGTAGCTTTAAATCATGTCTGTGAGAGTTGCAGGAGCAGAATTTGAGGCAGAAATTGAATTATTCTGATTTATTTGAAGTCTTATGTTGCCTCTGCTGCTGTTACTTCCCACCCTGCTTTGGGGTAATGGGGTTTTTTTTTGTGTTATGTGATGATCCTATAAAATTTATCTTCAGGAGTGCACAGATTGATCCCTTCCCTGCAGCTTTTAGCCAGAATGATCCCAGAGATTCCACCTTGCTGCCTTTTCTTTGCAGATGAAGATTTTGGCAGTGAAGACGATGACGTAGGGGCCGACGACGGCAAAGCCGACAGCGACTACGAGAGCTCCCAAAAAAGCAAAAAAGGAAAGAAAGCTAAACCAGACAAGAACAAGAGAGCAGCCTCCAAATCCAGGAAAAGGCCTGCAGGTAAAAAGGGAAAAAAGAGAAAAAAAAAGAGGGGAAAAAAGGGAAAAAATTAATTCTTTTGCAGAGGATCTTTGTTGGGTGGGTATTGCCGAGGTTGAATTGTCCCCACAGTAACTCAGTGAGGGTTTTAACCCCCTGATAAATGCCCTAAAAAGATTTTGCTGCCTCATGGCAGGAGCTGTGTGCTCTGTGCTCTGTACTCAGCCCAGTTTGGGGCCTTTTCCTGCAGAGGACAGCGAGGATGAGAAGGAAGATCACAAAAATGTTCGTCAGCAGCGGCAGGCGGCGTCCAAAGCAGCCTCCAAACAGAGGGAGATGCTCATGGATGATGTGGGCAGTGAGGAGGAAGAGCAGGAGGATGATGAGGCACAGTTCCAGGAGAGTGAGTAAATGGGATGGGAGACAGGAGCACACACAGTTGGGTTCTTGCTGGGAGACAAATGGAAATTGTGCTCCAAGTTTGCAGCAAAGGTTGGTGTGTGTGTCCCACAACATTTATCCTCACAAATGGGTAAATCTGTTAATCCCTTCTCTGCTTTTCTTATCCAGAATGAGATTTAAATCATTAAATACTTAAATTATAAATCATCAAATACTTAAATCATAGAAATGTGGCTGTAGCAACTTTCTATGATTTGAAAGCTGCAATCTGTCATGAATTTGCACCATTTCTTGTTCCTGCAAGCTTGGTTGGTGATGTTCAGTGGGAGATAAACCAGAGCTTCAAAACTGCTTTGGAATTTTTGCAGTCCAAAGTTTTTCAAGTTCAATGCCAGATTTTAAGATCTAAACTGAAAATTTAAATGACTGAAGAATTCACTCAATGAATCTGGAATTATCTGTGAGACACAGCAGCCTCCAAACAGAGGGAGATGCTCATGGATGGTGTGGGCAGTGAGGAGGAAGAGCAGGAGGATGATGAGGCACATTTCCAGGAGAGTGAGGAAATGGGATGGGAGACAGGAGCACACACAGTTTGGTTCTTGCTGGGACACAAATGGAAATTGTGCTCCTCATTTTTATTGTCTGTCTGTCCCAGCTGGGTTTGCACAGCTGAATTTGTGCTCCAGGTTTGCAGCAAAGGTTTGTGTGTGTGTCCCACAACATTTATCTTCACAAATGGGTAAATCTGTTAATCCCTTTCCTGCTTTTTAATCCAGAATGAGATTTAAATCATCAAATACTTAAATTATAAATCATCAAATACTTAAATTATAGAAATGTGGCTGTGGCCACTTTGTGTACCTTGAAAGTTGGAATCTGTCATGAATTTGCATCACTTACTGTCCTGCAAGCTTGGTTGGTCATGTTCAGTGGAAAATAAACCAGTGCTTCAAAACTGCTTTGGAATTTTTGCAGACAAAAGTTTTTCAAGTTCAGTGACAGATTTTAAGATCTAAACTGAAAATTTAAATGACTGAAGAGTTCACTCAATGAATCTGGAATTATCTGTGAGACAAAGCAGCCTCCAAACAGAGGGAGATGCTCATGGATGGTGTGGGCAGTGAGGAGGAAGAGCAGGAGGATGATGAGGCACAGTTCCAGGAGAGTGAGGAAATGGGATGGGAGACAGGAGCACACACAGTTTGGTTCTTGCTGGGACACAAATGGAAATTGTGCTCCTCATTTTTATTGTCTGTCTGTCCCACTTGGGTTTGCACAGCTCAATTTGTGCTCCAGGTTTGCAGCAAAGGTTTGTGTGTGTGTCCCACAACATTTATCTTCACAAATGGGTAAATCTGTTAATCCCTTCCTTGTTTTTTTTATCCAGAATGAGATTTAAATCATCAAATACTTAAATTATAAATCATCAAATACTTAAATCATAGAAATGTGGCTGTGGCCACTTTGTGTAACTTGAAAGCTGCAATCTGTCATGAATTTGCACCATTTCTTGTTCCTGCAAGCTTGGTTGGTGATGTGCAGTGGGAGATAAACCAGAGCTTCAAAACTGCTTTGGAATTTTTGCAGTCCAAAGTTTTTAAAGTTCAGTGACAGATTTTAAGATCTAAACTGAAAATGTAAATGACTGAAGAGTTCACTCAATGAATCTGGGAGAATCTGTGAGACAAAGCAGCCTCCAAACAGAGGGAGATGCTCATGGATGGTGTGGGCAGTGAGGAGGAAGAGCAGGAGGATGATGAGGCACAGGAGAGTGAGTAAATGGGATGGGAGACAGGAGCACACACAGTTTGGTTCTTGCTGGGACACAAATGGAAATTGTGCTCCTCATTTTTATTGTCTGTCTGTCCCAGCTGGGTTTGCACAGCTGAATTTGTGCTCCAAGTTTGCAGCAAAGGTTTGTGTGGGTGTCCCACAACATTTATCCTCACAAATGGGTAGATCTGTTAATCCCTTTCCTGCTTTTCTTATCCAGAATGAGATTTAAATCATCAAATACTTAAATTATAAATCATCAAATACTTAAATCATAGAAATGTGGCTGTGGCAACTTTCTATGATTTGAAAGCTGCAATCTGTCATGAATTTGCACCATTTCTTGTTCCTGCAAGCTTGGTTGGTGATGTTCAGTGGGAGATAAACCAGAGCTTCAAAACTGCTTTGGAATTTTTGCAGTCAAAAGTTTTTAAAGTTCAATACCAGATTTTAAGATCTAAACTGAAAATTTAAATGACTGAAGAGTTCACTCAATGAATCTGGAATTATCTGTGAGACACAGCAGCCTCCAAACAGAGGGAGATGCTCATGGATGGTGTGGGCAGTGAGGAGGAAGAGCAGGAGGATGATGAGGCACAGTTCCAGGAGAGTGAGGAAATGGGATGGGAGACAGGAGCACACACAGTTGGGTTCTTGCTGGGACACAAATGGAAATTGTGCTCCTCATTTTTATTGTCTGTCTGTCCCAGCTGGGTTTGCACAGCTGAATTTGTGCTCCAAGTTTGCAGCAAAGGTTTGTGTGTGTGTCCCACAACATTTATCCTCACAAATGGGTAAATCTGTTAATCCCTTTCCTGCTTTTCTTATCCAGAATGAGATTTAAATCATCAAATACTTAAATTATAAATCATCAAATACTTAAATTATAGAAATGTGGCTGTGGCAACTTTGTGTAACTTGAAAGTTGGAATCTGTCATGAATTTGCACCATTTCTTGTTCCTGCAAGCTTGGTTGGTGATGTGCAGTGGGAGATAAACCAGAGCCTCAAAACTGCTTTGGAATTTTTGCAGTCCAGAGTTTTTAAGTAGGAAATCCTTAAATAACTGAAGAGTTCATTCAATGAATCTGGAATTATCTGAGACAAGAAACTTCACCTTGGTGCCTTTTCCTTGCAGATAATTTGAGGGTCTGTTTAAAATGAGTGTGTGTTTTCCAGAGATCTCTTTCTTTGGAGGCAGCCCTAAAGTTTAATTGTAAACTTCTCAATGCTTTTTTTCTGCTTTTTTCTGTCTCTGTGGCATTGCTGATGTAAAAACCCCCTCAGATTTTAGCACAGCAGATAAATGGAAGCCCACAAAGTCTCAGGGTCTGTGTCCACAATTTCACTGGCAGATTTCAGCTGTATCTTTTATCTTTTTCTTCCTTTTTTGGTTTTTTTTTTCCCCCAAAAAACCTGAAATTTCCATATGCTTCCAGCAGATTCAGGAAGTGATGAAGACTTCCTCATGGAAGATGATGATGACAGTGACTATGGCAGTTCAAAAAAGAAAAACAAGAAGGTTTCCAAGAAATCCAAGCCAGAGAGGAAAGAAAAGAAAATGCCCAAGCCCAGGCTAAAGGCTACAGGTGAGTCTGTGCAAGGAAAGGTTCTCAGTTGAAAATCCAGATTTTTCTTTTTGCTGCAGAGCTTGGTTGAAATCTTGGGGTCCTGGACAGCCACAGAAATGTTGGAAAAGCCAAAATCCACGATTGGAAGCAGCAGGAGGGAGTGATGAGCTTGGCTTTAGTTCTTCCTTAGGGGCTGATTTGGTGGCTGTGTTTTGGTGGTAAAAACCCATGGTAGGAAAAGCTGAGGGGCTGCATTCTGCCTTGGTGCCTCCCAGGCAAATAATAAATAATGACAATTTGTGGCTTTGCTTGGGACTTTGTGAAATGTCAACCAGAGCAGAGCTGGGTGCATTTCTGCAGGAAATTCAAATTATAACAGCAATGTGTGCTCTGCTTGGACATTCTGCAGGAAATTCAAATTATAACAGCAGTGTGTGCTCTGCTTGGACAGAGCTGGGTGCATTTCTGCAGGAAATTCAAATAACAGCAGTGTGTGCTCTGCTTGGTCAGAGCTGGGTGCATTTCTGCAGGAAATTCAAATTATAACAGCAGTGTGTGCTCTGCTTGGTCAGAGCTGGATGCATTTCTGCAGGAAATTCAAATTATAACAGCAGCAGTGTGTGCTCTGCTTGGTCAGAGCTGGGTGCATTTCTGCAGGAAATTCAAATTATAACAGCAATGTGTGCTCTGCTTGGACAGAGCTGGGTGCATTTCTGCAGGAAATTCAGATTATAACAGCAATGTGTGCTCTGCTTGGACAGAGCTGGATGCATTTCTGCAGGAAATTCAAATAACAGCAGTGTGTGCTCTGCCTGGACAGAGCTGGGTGCATTTCTGCAGGAAATTCAAATTATAACAGCAGTGTGTGCTCTGCTTGGACAGAGCTGGGTGCATTTCTGCAGGAAATTCAAATTATAACAGCAGCAATGTGTGCTCTGCTTGGACAGAGCTGGGTGCATTTCTGCAGGAAATTCAAATTATAACAACAATGTGTGCTCTGCTTGGACAGAGCTGGGTGCATTTATGAGGTCACATCCAACAATTAACCAGCACCTGCAATCAAACACCTTTTAAATCTCATTAAATCACTCTTCACTTCAGCTTTGCTAATTGGGAGTGCTAAAACCACTGTGGGTATGGTCAAACTGCTGCTGAATGACTCAAAAATCCCATTTATTGGGAATTTTTCTGCCTTTTTCTTTCTGCTGCTGCTGAGTTTTACAAAGTTTTTCTTTTTCCAGTGACCCCCAGCCCAGTGAAAGGCAAAGGGAAGGCAGGTCGCCCCACAGCTTCCAAGGCAACAAAAGAAAAAACCCCATCCCCAAAAGAAGAGGATGAAGAGCCTGAAAGTCCCCCAGAAAAGAAAAAATCAGCCAGCCCTCCACCAGAAAAGTCAGGGGATGAGGGATCTGAAGATGAAGCACCCTCTGGTGAAGATTAAAATGGCAGTTGAGGAAAAAAAAATCTTTGTTTAAAAAAAAAAAAGAGGAAAAAAAAAAGAAAAAGGAAAAGAAAACAATACTTAGGGGTAGAACACGGTTTTGGCTGTGGCTTGACTCATGGGCTTTGAATGCTGTCTTTACTTTCAGCTGTTTAATACAGTGTAATTCTTTTTTAATAAGAGGAAACCCTTCTACAGTGAGATTTTGAAGTCAATGTTCTCTGTTGGCCATTCCGTTCTCCCTCCCCTGCCAAATCTGAGAAGCCATTTGAGACAAATTAACAGACCAATATTTGATTTTTTTTTCCCAATATTTGATTTTTTTTTCCAATATTTGATTTGTTTTTCCAATATTTGATTTTTTTTCCCAATATTTGATTTTTTCCAATATTTGATTTTTTTCCCAATATTTGATTTTATTTTCAATATTTCATATTTTTTTTTCCCAAGGGTACTGCAGTTGTGAAGCAATAAGGTTTGAGACTGATCTGTGGAAACCATACTTACAAATCCTTAAGTAGAATAGATTTTTTTTTTTTCCCAGTGCTGGTAAGAGCTGTTTAAAACTATTATTCTGTATTTGGAATATATGGGGAAAAAAAAAAATAATGAAGCTTTGCTTTAACAGACTTTGAGATGAGTTTAGTCTCAGCAAAAATGTAGTTGAGCTGATTGCAGTGGAGGAGGATGGAGCACAGGGAGGAATCCTGTGTTTCTTGGATTCAGGCACGTTTTTCATGGAAAGCAATCAAGAAACTCTGAGATGCTCCAGTGTCTTTGATTTTAAAAAGCCCCTCTAGTCAGGATGGGAGATCTTTTGTCTCTGCTGGATAGAAAACTCTTCTTGCTGCAGGCAAATTGCAGCCCATTCCAGAGAAATTCAGATTTTCAACCTCCAGCCTTCTTTTATTCCTTCTGTAGAGGGGCAGAACAGGGGAGAGAAATGACAAAATCATTTTTAAACCTGCTTTCCATTGGGTATGGTGGGAAATGTTTTTATTATCGATTTTTCCAAGGGAAAAAAAAACCCAAAAAAAAAAAAACCAAGCAAACAAATTCCCAGATAATGTAAAATGAAATTCTTCAGCTTTTGGGGTGAGGGATTTCCTTTTGTGGCTGTGAGCAGAGGATGGCCCTGAGCCAGCCCTGGCTGTTCCTTGGCCGCCCTCACAGAGCCCCAGGGATCCCTGGCACAGGGAGGGGCACAGGGGGCACTTCCTGTGCCCCCCTGCTCCTGTGGGCTCTGTGGGGTCAGCTCCCCCTAAACCTGTGGGGTCAGCTCCCCTTAAACCTGTGGGGTCAGCTCCTCACCGCTGCCTGTAGGATCAGCTCCTTACCACTTCTGTGGGCTCTGTGGGGTCAGCTCCTCACCCCTGCCTGTGGGGTCAGTCAGCTCCCCTTAAAACTGAGGGTCTGTGGGATCAGCTCCCCTTCTGCCTGTAGGATCAGCTCCTCATCCCTTCTGTGGGGTCAGCTCCGCACTCGTGCCCGTGGGCTCTGTGGGGTCAGCTCCCCTTGTACCTGTAGGGTCTGTGGGGTCAGCTCCCCTTCTGCCTGTAGGGTCAGCTCCTTACCACTTCTGTGGGCTCTGTGGGGTCAATCAGCTCCCCTTAAACTTGTAGGATCAGCTCCTCACCCTTCCTGTAGGATCTGCCCCTCTTCTGCCTGTGGGGTCAGCTCCTCATCCCTTCTGTGGGCTCTGTGGGGTCAGCTCCCCTTGTACCTGTAGGGTCTGTGGGGTCAGCTCCTCTTCTGCCTGTAGGATCAGCTCCTCACCCTTCCTGTAGGATCTGCCCCTCTTCTGCCTGTGGGGTCAGCTCCTCATCCCTTCTGTGGGCTCTGTGGGGTCAGCTCCCCTTATACCTGTAGGGTCTGTGGGGTCAGCTCCCCTTCTGTCTGTAGGATCAGCTCCTCATCCCTTCTGTGGGCTCTGGGGTCAATCAGCTCCCCTTAAACTTGTAGGATCAGCTCCTCACCCTTCCTGTAGGGTCTGTGGGCTCAGCTCCCCTTCTGCCCATAGGATTAGCTCCTCCTCCTGTGGGATCAGCTCCCTCTATACCTGCAGATTCAGCTCCTCACCCCTCCTGTGGGATGTGTAGGATCAGCTCCCTACCCTTCCCTGTGGGATCAGCTCCCCTGCTGCCTGTGGGCTCAGCTCCTCACTTTTCCTGTGGGATCTGTGGGGTCAGCTCCTCCCTTCTCCTGTGGGATCTGTGGGCTCAGCTCCTCACCCCTCCTGTGGGATCTGTGGGGTCAGCTCCTCACTTTTCCTGTGGGATCTGTGGGCTCAGCTCCTCACTTCTCCTGTGGGATCTATGGGGTCAGCTCCTCACCCCTCCTGTGGGGTCTGTGGGCTCAGCTCCTCACCCCTCCTGTGGGATCTACTCCCCTGCTGCAGTGTGTGCTGTAGGATCAGCTCCTCACCCTTTCTGTGGGGCCTGAGGGATCTGCTCCTCTCCCCTCCCTGTGGGGTTTTCTCCTTACCCCATCTGTGGGATCAGCTCCCCTCACCCCTGTGGGATGTGTGGGATCAGCTTCCCACCCTTCCTGTGGGATCTGCTCCCCTTCTGCCTGTAGGATCAGCTCCTCATCCTTCTTGTGGGGCCTGAGGGATCTGTGGGATCAGCTCCTTATCCTTCTGTGGGATCAGTTCCCCACATTTCCTGTGGGATCTGTGGGATCAGTTCCCCACATTCCTGTGGGATCTGTGGGATCAGTTCCCCACATTCCTGTGGGATTTGTGGGATCTGTGGGTTCAGCTCCCCAGGTTCTGTAGGATCTGTAGGATCAGCTGCCCCTGCCTGTGGGATCAGAGGCCCGAGCTCCATGGATCTTTTGCAGGGATCTTTTTGCAGGGATCTTTTGCAGGGATTTTTTTGCAGGGATTTTTCTGCAGGGATGTTTTTTTGCAGGGATGTTTTGCAGTGGGGCTGTCCCTGGCAGAGCAGGACTTTGTTGCTGCCATTTTAATCTGCTTTTATCCAAGCAGCCAAATCCTTTCCTTCATTATTTTTTTATTTTCTGCACTTCATGAACCTCCACAAACCTCAATTTTCACACCCTCAGACAGTTTCCTGCCACGTTTATTGGTGGAAACATTGAAAACTGGACCTGCCATTTTTATTTGGATTTTTTTCCTTAATCCCTCTGTGCTTCTGTCTGTTGCTCACCTTCCCTTCCAGCTTTGCATCCTTCTTGTTTTTTTTGCTTTTTAACTTTTTTGTCCCAGAAGTCCCCATTATTAACCAGCCTCTGGAACGTGACATAAGGCAGCTAATTCATGAATTTGGGATTTCTGGTGGCAGCAGGTTCTGAATCCTCTTTGGGATTTTGGAGATTTCCTCGAGTTAGACACTAAAAATGATCAGAAAGGACCCTGAATGCAGTTCAGGTGGATGGAATGAATATTCCTGCAGCAGCTCAGTGATTGTCCTGTGGGATTCCCTGGCTTTTATTGAGGCTGGTAAATTCCTTTTTCTTAGCAAAATTAAATTTCTCTAACATTCTTGACTCTCATGGAACTCCTGTTGCAGTTACAATAAAGATGATGTTGTTTCATTGTAAATCTATTTTTATTTTTTTACAATGCTTTGATTTTTTTATTATTATTTTTTTTTTCCAGAACAGATCAGGCTGCAGGGAAATCTCAGTCTTGAAAAAGAAAAAGAAAATGTAATTCCCTCTCCTCTCCCACAGCTCTGCTGGATTGCTGGGAGAGCAGAAATTCCCTCAACTTTTTGAGGGAAATTTTGGGTAATTCTGGGAAATTCTGGCCACATTTAAAAAATAAAAATTTGGGGAGTAGCAAACATTTGTGCTACTTCAACTTTTTGGGTAATTCTGGGAAATTCTGGCCACATTTAAAAAAAATAAAAATTTGGGGAGTAGCAAACATTTGTGCAAATCTCAGATTCCCAGAGCTGGTCCCCAAAATATTTCAAGCTGCTCTTCTGCATTGGATTTTTAGGATTTTCTTTAAATTTGGGTGTGCAGGGAGAGTTCCAGGGGATCTGGTTCTTCACCTGCCCCACCTGATGTTTTCTGAAGTGAATTTTGAATTTCTCAAGTTTATTTTATGACTCTCACCTCAAATTCATTTTTGGTTGCTTCATTTCTTTTTTCCTAACACGGTTAAGAGAAGTTAAGGCTGTGAAAATCCAATTTTCTGTTATTTCACTGCAGTTTTTGGGTTGTTTTATCCTTTCCCCTGTATTTCACAGAACTGTTCTGCTTCTCCCACATTCATTTCTGCTGGGTTGGAGGCTGCCTGATGCTTTTTTCTGTCTCACAACCCAAACCCCATAAAAATCCCAAATTTTCAGGATTTTGCAACTTTTCCAAACCTGTTTTGCTGATTGGTTCAAACACTTTGGTCTCTGTTAGAAATTTCACATTTTTACAGACAGGAGCAAATTATCCAGGTGAATATTTCTATTATTTTCAGTATTTTTATTTTAAAGTACATTTTTTTTAATACATAATTTTTCAGCAGCAGCAAAATTTAAATCACCTTTTAAAATGCCAAATTAATTGGAATTAATTTGTATTAAACATTCTGGAAGGAAAGCTGGGATAAAATGCATTTCTTTAGGAGCACCAAGAGATTTTTATGGAGCAGAAAGTTTCATTTACCAAAGGAGGAGCCTTTGAAAGGATTTTGTCATTTTTCCAAACCTGTTTTGCTGATTGGTACAAACACTTTGGTCTCTGTTGGAAATTTCACATTTTTACAGACTGGAGCAAATTAATCAAGCTGAATATTTTTATTATTTTGAATATTTTTATTATTTTGAATATTTTTATTTAAAATACATCATTTTGCAGCAGCAGCAGGCTTCACCCTTTTTTAAAAATATTTTATTTTTAAATACCCGTTAGAATTAATTTGTATTAAACATTCTGGAAGGAAAGATGGGATAAAATGCTTTTCTTTAGGAGCACCAAGAGGTTTTTATGGAGCAGAAAGTTTCATTTACAGGAGGAGGAGGAGCCTTTGAAAAGATTCTCTGTAGTTCTGGAGCCTTTGCAGAGAGGTAAAACGGATTTATTCCAAAATTCCCTCCAGCCCTGCCCTGCCCTGCTCTTGCTTTTAAAATCCCCCAATTTCCATCCTGTCCCTGAATCCACAGCAGCACCTCCAGCTCTGCTCTCTGCCTTTGATTGATGAAAATCAGGCAAAATCTGCAATTTTGGAGCTGCTTTGGTTCAGTTCCATGGGGTCAGCAGGACAAGGACAGCTGAGTTAGGGGGGTCAGGAGGGGCTTCAAAATGGGGCAGCTGAGGAGCTTGGAATTAAATTACAATTTTTCAAGGCAAAAATCTGAAATTCCTGGGGTTTTTTTTTCATTTTTTTTCCCCCTTTTTTCCCCTTTTTTTGTTAAATATTCCCTCCACTGATGCTCACAAAGGTACAGGAGCCCCTGAGGGCAGGCAGGTGAGGGAGGGAAGGAATCTGTACCGTGCTGGAAGCTTCTGGAACTGTAGAAAAAAACAAAAATAACAAAAATAACACAAAAAAAACCACCCAACGAAAAACCTGGTGCTTTGCTTTCCTGTCCTTTTGTTCGTGAAGTGTTTATTTTTCTAACAGATCTAGCGTTGAACACGCGGCTCCTGCCGGGAGTTTAAAATGGGGCCCGGAGTTCGTTCATCTCCTGAGGGGGAGGAGCGGGAGCGGCTTTGCAGGGACGGCCCCGAGTGCCCCTGAGGGCATTTGGGATGTGTGGCTGTGGGGAGGCCTTGCTGTCACATCTGTCACCAAAAAATGAGAAATTCTCGGGTTTTCTGACCAAAATGGAGCCGGGAGCTGCAGGCTGAGGAGGCAAATCCCAGCGCTGCTGGAACAGGAGCTGTGCTGGAGGAGTTTGGGGCTTTTTTGGGCCTTTCAGAGAGCTCCCCAAGGCCAGCCTGGCTCTGGATTAAACCCCACCTTCCCCCTGAATGGTTTCTCATGGAACTCTTGTGTCAAACCATGGAATTTTGGGGGGCCCAGCCCCAGCATGCTCAGTGTGACTGCAAAGCACCCGTGTGCAAACGCGCTGTACAGAGGGGCCAGGGTTTTTTATATATATATTTTGGGATTGAGGGGAGGGAGGAGGGAGGGTGGAGATCCTAAAATCAGCTTAAGCCAGACTTAAATGTGTGTAAAAAACAAAAAAAAAAACAAAACAAAAAAAAAATAACCCCAAAATCTTCAATGTGTGAGTGTGTGAGCGGGAGCGTTGCCATCCCATTCCCTTTGTGTTCTCAGCTTTTGGGAGGTTTTTATTTTCTTTTTTCTTCTTTTTTTTTTTTTTTTCTCCCCCCACCTCCTCTCCCCTTCCTGCAGAAGCAATTGTTACAAAAAAAAAAAAAAAAAAAGAAAAAAAAGAAAAAAAAAGAATTGTAAATAAGAGCTACGTAAATTTTCGTTGTTGTTGTTTTTGCCATCGTGTCACAGCAAACCCTTGGGTGAAGGTGGAGGAGGAGACTGGCAGCATTTTCTGGTATGCAAAGGAATATTTTTGTCTTGAGTATCCCCTGGTGAGCTTTTAGAAAAAGAAAATATTAAAAAAAAAGTCATCAGGCTCTTTGCAGTCCCCTCTCCCTGTCCTTTTTTTTTATTTTTAATTTTTTTGTTTCATTTTAAAAGCAGGAAAAAGGGGCAGCTGCAAACAAGTCTGTGGGGTTGGGAACTCTTGACAACACTGAGATCTAGCATGGTACTAGGAGTTAAGTCTGAATGTAACATTAATGCTTTATTTAAAATTAAAAAAAACGAAACAAAACCACCTTTTTATTTTTATTTTTGTTGGTTTTTTTATTTTTAAGGGGTTGAAGTGAACATGAGTGCTGCCCATGTTCGTGAATTTCTAGATGCAAACCATTCATTGGTAGAATTGTGTGATGGTCTTTTTGTGCTGATTAATTTGACATATTCCCAGTCTCTGTATGTACCTGCAAAGAAAGAAAAACAAAAAAACAAAAAAATATAAATAACAAAAAACCCTGCTTTGCTTTGATTGAAAAAGGGTTCCTGGGACTGCATACCTGCTCCTGAGCTCTGTTTTAAGTATGTGTATCCTTCGCTTGTATTTTGTATTAAAAAAAAGAACCACGAGGAAAAAAAACGAACCCTTTATTGTTCAGCATGTTGGAATTGTGTCCCCTCTTTTATTTTTCTCCTTTTTTGGAATATATTAAGCAACTCATTCTTCTGTATCTTTTATTTTCTTTTGTAAACTTTTTGGTTTTGTTTAAAAATGGCTTTATAAAAGGGCTTTTATAACCCATCAACAGCACTGGTGTCATTTTTCTGCTGCTGCAAAGGGGGGGAATCATCCCTGTCAGAGGTAAAAATTGTTCATTTTCCAGGATTTCTGAGAGTTTTGGGGTGAAATCCTTGGAATTCTCTGAGGAGGTGAAGCTGCTTTGGGCCAGGTGTGACTTTTGAGAAATAATCCAGAAAATTCTGCTTTCCCCAGGCTCTTGCTGGAGTTATAAATGGAAATTTTAAGGTCCAAAACTGAGATGAGAGGGGGGAAAAACCCCTTGGGATGTCATTTTCCAGGATTTCTGAGAGTTTTGGGGGGAATTCCTGGGAATTCTCTGAGGAGGTGAAGCTGCTTTGGGCCAGGTGTGATTTTTGAGAACTGCAAAGGGAGAATTAAATAATCCAGAAAATTGTGTTTTCTCCAGGCTCTTCTGCAGTTATAAATGGAGATTTTAAGGTCCAAAACTGAGATGAGAGGGGGGAAAAACCCCTTGGGATGTCACCTTCCAGGATTTCTGGGAGTTTTGGGGTGAATTCCTGGGAAGCCAGCTTTGAGAACTACAAGGGGAGGGAGAATTAAATAATCCAGAAATTTGTGTTTTCTTCAGGCTCTTTGCAGTTATAAATGGAGATTTTAAGGTCCAAACCTGAGATGAGAGGGAGGGACAAACCCCTTGGGATGTCATTTTCCAGGATTTCTGAGAGTTTTGGGGTGAATTCCTGGGAATTCCCTGAGGAGGTGAAGCTGCTTTGGGCCAGGTGTGACTTTGGAGAGCTGAAATGGGAGAATTAAATAATCCAGAAATTTGTGTTTTGTCCAGGCTCTTCTGCAGTTATAAATGGAGATTTTAAGGTCCAAAGCCAATTTGAGAGAGAGATGAGATGAGAGGAGGGACAAAACCCTTGGGATGTCATTTTCCAGGATTTCTGAGAGTTTTGGGATGAATTCCTGGGAATTCTCTGCTGGTGAAGCTGCTTTGGGCCAGGTGTGACTTTTGAGAACTCCAAGGGGAGAATTAAATAATCCAGAATATTGTGTTTTCTCCAGGCTCTTCTGCAGTTATAAATGGAGATTTTAAGGTCCAAAACTGAGATGAGAGGGGGGAAAAACCCCTTGGGATGTCATTTTCCAGGATTTCTGAGAGTTTTGGGGTGAATTCCTTGGAATTCCCTGAGGAGGTGAAGCTGCTTTGGGCCAGGTGTGACGTTTGAGAACTAAAGTGGGAGAATTAAATAATCCAGAAAATTGTGCTTTATTTAAAATAACTCTTCCTGGAATCATAAACTGAGATTTTAAGGTCCAAAACCAATTTGAGAGAGAGATGAGAGGAGGGACAAAGCCCTTGGGATGTCATTTTCCAGGATTTCTGAGAGTTTTGGGGTGAAATCCTTGAAATTCTCTGAGGAAGTGAAGCTGCTTTGGGCCAGGTGTGACTTTTGAGAGCTGAAAGGGGAGAATTAAATAATTTAATAATTAATAATTAATGAAATAAAAGGATAGAATTAAATAATCCCTGCTTTCCCCAGGCTCTTCCTGGAGTTATAAATGGAGATTTTAAGGTCCAAAACCAAATGGAGGAATGAGAGGAGGAACAAAGCCAATGTCACCTTCCCCTCCAGGAGCTTCCCTGGTCTCATGGGAAACTTTTAATGGGAAACTTCATTGAGAATTTGGGATAAATCATTTAAATCTGTTGAAATAGCAACCACGGGCAGGGCTGGGCCCGGCCCCGCTGCTCGGGGAATTTCTCCTTTTACCAAATCCATTGGAGCAAATTCCAGCGAGATTCCTGCGGCTCCCGGGGCGGATTTTTGGATTTTCCCGGGTTTGGATTTTCCCGATTTTGGATTTCCCCGATTTTGGATTTTCCCGGTTTTGGATTTTCCCGATTTTGGCTCATTTTGATGCGCGGTCGTGCCCGGTCTGTGCCAGCAGGGGGCGCTGGCAGGGCGGGGTGGAACCCCTGGAATGGGATAAAAAACTCCTGGAATGGGATAAAAACCTCTGGAATGGGATAAAAACCCCTGGAATAGGATAAAAACCTCTGGAATGGGATTAAAACCCCCTGGAATGGCATTAAAAAGTCTCTGGAATGGGATAACAACATCCCTAGAATGGGATGAAAACCTCTGGAAGGGGATAAAGACCTCGGGAATGGGATTTAAAAAATCTCTGGAATGGGATAAAACCTCCTGGAATGTGTTTAAAACCTCTGGAATGGAATTTAAAAATCTCTGGAATGGGATAAGAATCCCTGGAATGGGATAAAAAATATCTGGAATGGGACAAAACCACCTGGAATGGGGTGAAAACCTCTGGAATGGGATAAAAAACATTTGGAATGGGATTAAAATCTCTGGACTGGGATGAAAACCTCTGGAATGGGATTAAAAAATCTCTGGAATGGGATAAGAATCCCTGGAATGGGATAAAAGCATCTGGAATGGGATAAAACCACCTGGAATGGGGTAAAAACCTCACAGGAATGGGATGGGATAAAAAAATCTCTGGAATGGGATGAAAATCTCTGGAATGGGGTGAAAATCTCTGGAATGGGATTTTAAAAAAATCTAGAATGGGATAAGAATCCCTGGAATGGGATAAAAAATATCTGCAATGGGATAAAAGCATCTGGAATGGGATAAAACCACTGGAACCAGTGAGGTTCCAGTAAAAACCTCACTGGAATGGGATAAAAAAATCTTAGGAATGGGATCAAAATCTCTGGAATGGGATGAAAAAATCTCTGGAATGGGGTAAGAATCCCTGGAATGGGATAAAACCACCTGGAATGGGGTAAAAACCTCACTGGAATGGGATCACAGTCTCAGGAATGGGATGAAAATCTCTGGAATGGGGTGAAAACCTCTGGAATGGGATAAAAAAATCTCAGGAATGGGATAAAAAATATCTGCAATGGGATAAAAGAACCTGGAATGGGATAAAACCACCTGGAATGGGGTAAAAACCTCACTGGAATGGGATAAAAAAATCTCAGGACTGGGATGAAAATCTCTGGAATGGGGTGAAAAATCTCTGGAATGCGATAAATCTCTGGAATGGGATGAAAATCTCTGGAATGGGGTGAAAACCTCTGGAATGGGGTGAAAATCTCTGGAATGGGATTAAAAAATCTCTGGAATGGGATAAGAATCCCTGGAATGGGATAAAAGCATCTGGAATGGGATAAAACCACCTGGAATGGGGTAAAAACCTCCCTGGAATGGGATAAAAAAATCTCAGGTCTGGGATGAAAATCTCTGGAACGGGGTGAAAATCTCTGGAATGGGGTGAAAATCCCTGGAATTTCCCCCAGAACCAGCACTGGGCCCCTCCTGTGGCGCAGCTGCAGCACCAAGGGCCCATCCTGGGGCTCTTTTCTGCTCTGTGCTCCCGCAGCCATCGGGGCTGTGCCCCTGCGTGGGCTCCTGGAGTCGCTGCTTGCCCTGGGCTGGGGCTGGAGCTGCTCCTGGGGACGATCCCAAAGGAAAACACGGAAAACCCTGCTGGGAACCCTCTGCCATGAGGATTTCACTCCATTTTCAGCTCATTTTTATCTCGTTTTTTTAGCTCCATCACCCCCTGGCCCCGGAATATTCTTTGCAGTTCTCCCTCCTGTGTGGAGGGAGCAAACCCTGCCCAGAGCCTCCTCAGGAACATTTAATTCACCTTCCAAAACCCGAATTCTGCTTTCCAAGAGTTCCCTTCCCGTTCACTGGGGGCCGGTGAGCCTTGCTGAGGAGCTGGGATTTCATTTGAACGATCTCAATTCTTATTTATTTCAATTCTCTCTCCTTTTTCAGCTTTCTGGTGGGGGCAGATAACAGCTCCAGCAGCCTCACATTTCCTGTCTCACCCTCTCTTCTTTCCTGCACCATTTCCAGCTCAGATTTGGGCCCTGGGAGAAGATTTTGGGGTTTTATTATCAACATCTGCCTGCCCTGCCCACAGGGCTCCCTGGTTTTGCTCGTTGCAACCCTCAGATATTTCTGATTAATTGCAGTGGTTTAGGTTTAAACTTCTCTTTTCCTCCTCTCAACATTGAGCCAATACTGAATTTTTATTTTCTTTTGAATTCTGGTGGGGTTTTTTCTAAGCTAAATGATTTTCTGAGTGTTTTCTGAAGGTGAGATTATTGTGGTGTTTCTGCTTCACTTCCTGAGGAGTGAAGGAATAATTTGTCCATAATCCAATTTGTCATTTCTTTTTTCCCCAAACTGGCCCTATTTTATTATTTATTTTCCTTAATTTCACTTCACTGCTGATTATGACAGTGGGTTTGAAGCAGCTTCTGTTCCCCCAAATAGTTCAGCCCATTAATTTTAAATTAATAAATTAATTAAAGCCTCAGAGGCAGAGCAGGCCTCACATTTGGAAGGGCCTCAGTTCTTCCATTCCCATTAAACTGATTTTACACCTTTAAATAAAACCATTTAAGGGACTTTAAAACATTTCCCCCATTTTGGACAGCAAGGTGCCAGAAGGAAAAATAAAATTTCCTTGGGTGCAAATCCTTGTTCTCACTCCTAAATCTCCTCTTCCTCACACCAAGGAATGTGACAAAAAGGAAAATCGATTTTAGGGAGAGAAGGGAACACACAGAAACCTGGGATGAGCAAATGACATAAAATCCTAAAATCAGTTTTGCCCTTTTCTGTCACTGTGAGATTTAATGGGAAACTCTTTTATTATTCTTTTGCTGAGCCTTTATTTTAATGAATGAACCAGAATTAAGGATCTAAAGGGTCCCTCTCAGGGCAGACACGTGGATGGCCTCAATACCCTCCACCTCCAGCACCTCAGCCTCTCCAAGGCAGGATTCATCCTCAAAAAAATGGATTTTATCCAATTGATGATGGATTTTATCCAATTAATGGGATTTTATCCAATTGATAGATTTTATCCACCTGATGGATTTTATTCCATAGTAATTATTTTATTTTATTTTTTATTTAATTTCATTTTATATTTTATTATATTTTATATTTTATATTTTATTTTATATTTCATTTTATTTTACTTTATTTTATTTATTTTATTTTACATTTTATTTTATTTTACTTTATTTTTTATTTCTTTTATAGTTTATTTTATTTATTTAAATTTATTTTATTTTATTATTTTATTTTATATTTTATTTCATTTCATTTTTTATTTAATTTAATTTCATTTCATTTTATATTTTCTTTTATTTCGTTTCATTTCATTTTATATTTTATTTTAATTTCTTTTATTCTTTTACTTTATTTTATTTTATTTTCATTTCCCAAGCCTCTGGAAGGAGCAGGGCTGGGCTGTCCCTGTTCTGCAATCACTTCCTGCCTGCAGAATAAACAGCAGGGAAATATTTGCACTGTGGCCCATAAACAGGGCAGTGCTGTTTACCTGCAGCAAACATCAGAATAAAAGAGCCCAGAAAAAGCAACATTTTAATCCTCTGAAGTTTCACAGAGAATCGTTCCTGATCGACTGGTTTGACCAGAAATGCCTTTTCCTGCAGGTGGGACTGGGCTGCTTTCTGTAAATATTTTATTTGTTCTTTTCTGCCTTGCACAGGAGGGGGGGATTTGGGGCTGTTTGATCAAATTGGCCCCAAATTCTGCACAGGAGGGGTTGGGAAAGGGAGAGGGGGTCAGGGTGGAGACTGGAGGGGATGTGGGGAGGGAAAAGGGAAAGGGGAAAGGGGAAAGGGGGAAAGGGAAAAGGGGAAAGAGGGAAAGGAAGGAGAAGGGAAGGAGAAGGGAAGGGAAGGGAAGGGAAGGGAAGGGAAGGGAAGGGAAGGGAAGGGAAGGGAAGGGAAGGGAAGGGGAAAGGGAAAGGGAAAGTAAAAATAAATATTTATATATAAATAAATATTTATTATTTTCATATTTTTATATATAAAGATTTATATATAAATAAATATCTATAGATAATTATCTGAACTATGACATATATTTCTATATTTAATGGCCCAATGGCTCCTGGGGGGCATCATTGGTGATGCTGGCACCTGGGCCAAAATAACCCCAACAACCCCATGGCCACAACAACCCCATGGGCACAACCCCATGGCCACAACAACCCCATGGGCACAACAACCCCACAGCCACAACCCCATGGGCACAACAGCCCCATGGCCACAACAACCCCATGGCCACAACCCCATGGGCACAACAACCCCTTGGGCACAACAACCCTGTGGGCACAATAACCCCATGGGCACAACAACCCCATGGGCACAACAACCCCACAGCCACAACCCCATGGCCACAACAACCCCATGGCCACAACAATCCCACGGCCACAACCCTGTGGGCACAACAACCCCATGGGCACAACAACCCCTTGGGCACAACAACCCTGTGGGCACAATAACCCCATGGCCACAACAACCCCACAGCCACAACAATCCCACAGCCACAACCTCATGGGCACAACAACCCCATGGGCACAACAGCCCCATGGCCACAACAACCTCATGGCCAAAATAACCCCATGGGCACAACAACCCCTTGGGCACAACAACCCCACAGCCACAACCCTGTGGGCACAACAACCCCATGGGCACAATAACCCCATGGCCAAAATAACCCCATGGGCACAATAACTCCATGGCCACAACAATCCCATGGGCACAACACCCCATGGGCACAACAATCCCATGGGCACAACCCTGTGGGCACAACAACCCCATGGGCACAACAATCCCACAGCCACAACAACCCCATGGGCACAACCCCCCCTGCAGTGCTGTGTGCTGGGCACAGAGTGGCTGCACGGTGCCCAGGCACAAAGGGGCTGCAGGACAGATGGACAGCAGCTGGACAGGAGCCAGCAGAGTGCCCTGGTGGCCAGGGAGGCCGATGGCTCCTGCCCGTGTCAGGAATGGCGTGGCCAGAGGAGCAGGGGGGTCTCTGTGCCCCTGCCCTGGCACTGCTGAGGGCACACCCTGGGTGCTGTGCCCAGCTCTGGGCCCTCAGCTGGGGAAGGACCTGGGGACACTGAGCACATCCAGAGGGGCTGGGAACACAAACCCTGTGAGTGAAGGACCCCTGAGGGAGCTGGGGGTGCTCAGCCTGGAGCAAAGGAGACTCAGGGCTGCCCCCATCACTCTGCAGCTCCTGAAAGGTGCCTGTGCTCAGCTGGGGCTGGGCTCTGTCTGCAGGCACTGACACAACCAGAGCACACAGCCCCGAGCTGCACCAAGGGAAATACAGGCTGGAGAGCAGGGAAAAGATTTTTCCTGAAAGGGTGATAAAGTGTGGGAAATGAATTTGTAGAGAATTAGGCATTTACAGCATGGTGTGGCAAAAGCTGATAGGCCAGAAACACTTGTGATGTGTTGTAATTAGGAAATAGTTAACTTCTGATTGTGATGGTGAGAATTATAACGTCTGTGTTGTCTCACCCTTCACATGAGACTGAAAATGGAATAAAAGTTTTTAAGATGCCTCTGAGTTGCCCCATCTCTGGGTCAGAAAAGAGCATAATCTGACAATAAAGTTCTGGAATGTTCTGCCCGGGGAGGTGGTGGAGTCCCCATCCCTGGGGGTGTTTAACAAAGCCTGGATGTGGCTCTGGGGGCCAGGGTTGAGTTGAGGGGTTGGGGCTGGGCTGGACTCGATGATCTTTGAGTCTCTCCCAGCCCAGTGATTCAGGGAATTCTGTGGATGGTGCCAGTGTCCCCTTTGTGTCCCCAGGCTGTCCTTGGGGTGCAGAGGCTTCAGGAGCTCCCCAGCTCAGGGGCACAGCAGAGGTGACAGTGACAAAAACAGCAAAGGAGGGGAGGGGACAGGGCTGAGTTCTGAACCTCCCCTGGCTGGGGCCCTGTGGGTTCCTGCTGTTTGTGGTTGCCAGTTCCGGCTTGTGCAGACGTGGCAAGGCCACCCCTCCCCACAGGCACAGCTCTGGGGACACCTCCCAAACCCTGGGACAGACATGGCTTTGGGGACATCCCTCAGAGCTCTGGGGACACCTCCCCAAACCCTGGAACAGACACAGCTTTGGGGACACCTCTCAGAACTCTGGGGACACTTTTCAGAGCTCTGGGACAGACACAGCTTTGGGGACACCTCTCAGAACTCTGGGGACACCTCCCAGAACCCTGGGTCAGTCACAGCTCTGGGGACACCTCTCAGAGCTCTGGGTTCCCCTTGTGAGGCTGTGCTGGGACAAGTGACAGCCACGGCTTTGGGGACACCTGCCAGAACCCTGGGTCAGTCACAGCTCTGGGGACACCTCTCAGAGCTCTGGGGACAATTCTCAGAGCTCTGGGGACACCTCTCAGAGCCCTGGGGACACCTCTCAGAGCTCTGGGGACACCTCTCAGAGCCCTGGGGACACCCCTCAGAGCTCCGGGACAGCCACAGCTTTGGGGGCACCTCCCCAGGTGAGGAGCTGGCTCTGGGGACAGGGGACAGGCAGGGAGGTGGCTCTGGGGACAGGCAGGGTCAGGAATGCAGCCCAGGAGCAGAGGGGGACGCTGCAATGTTTGTGCTGCTCTCTGTCAACAGGGCAGAAATGCAGATTTCAGGATTTCCAGGATTTCAGGATTTCCTGGATCCAGCCCCAGGAGCTCCCTGCTCCATGCAGGTGCTGGCAGCACCCAGAGCCAGGCCAGGATCAATGGGGATTTGGGATTTTGGAGTTTTGTTTGCTTGGCAAAGGCCTTGGAGCCCGGGGAGTGACCCCAGCAAAGCAGAAAATCTCTCAGAACCAGACCCTGCTCCAGACAAGCTTTGCAAAACCTCAGAATCCTGGAGTTGTTGAAGTCTTGAGACTCCTGGTTGATAAGAAATAAATAAATGAATAAATTGCTCCCTGGCTTTGGCAGTTTATGGCCAGTTGTGGTTCCAAAGCTTTCTTCCACAACCAAAACATGGATATTTTTAAAAAGAAAAACAATTTTTTTTTTAAAAATGAGAAAACCCTCGTTGAACCCATGACTCCAAGTGCTTGGAACTCAAATATTATGAAACTTTGGGGCAGTTAAAAATTATGCAACGGAGAATGAGCCCAGTGCTGATGCAGTGTCCTCCCTGCAGCCTCACCCAGGGAACACCAATCACCTGGGGAGGATGATGAGGAAGGAGATGAAGCTGTGGTTTGGGTGCTGCAGCTTTGGAGTGGCACCAAAACCACCCCTGGAGCCTTCAGGAGCAGAACCTTCCACGGGGAATGCAGAGCCCAGGGACCTGAGAGCTGCCCCAGCTCCACCCCAGCTCCTCCTGCCATGGAAATTGCAGCTCCTGCAGCTCCTGCAGCTCCTGCAGCTCCCCAGGTCCTCGGGCTGAGCACAGGAGCTGCTCCTGTCACCCTTTGCCAGGCCCTGATTGTCACTGGGGTGTGCTGGAGGGTCCCTTCAGCTGATCCATGGGTGCCCTGCTGCTCCCTGCAGTTTGGAGCCCAGGTACCCCAGCACTTCAGGGCGGATCTTTGCTCTTTCTCTCTAAACAGGAAATGTGTTTTTGTCTCAGCAGCGCAGGAGAAGCCACCAGGCTCCTCTGCTCAGAGCTGGGGTGCCAAAAAGCAGCAGCTCAGCAGCCTGGGAGGGCTGGGGGAGAGGGGCTCCATGGATCAGCTGGCAGGGACCCTCCAGTGTGGGAGCCCAGCACATCCCTCTGGGTGTCCAGAACAGCCCAGACCCTGCCAGGGAGCTCAGAGACCCTGGCACAGAGCCCAAAACACCTCTGGGTTTGATTATGGAGCAAATCACCAACCTTAGGTGAAGATCAGCAAACCACAACAGTTTAGGTAGAATAATAGTGAAGTTATCACAGGGTGGAAAAGGAGATTTTGGGGTTTTTGGTATGGGGGTTCAGGGGACAAGATGGAGGGATCTGGGTGTGTCCAGCCTTTCTCCTTCTTCTTCTTGGCCTCCATCTTCTGCTGTGATGTTGGCAGTTTTGGATTGGTTTAGAGTAGAAGCTCAGTGTCTAACACAGGTGATAGGTATTGGAAAGTAATTGTAAATAATGCACAGGTAGTTTTTAGTATAAAGACATAACCCCACCCCAAGGGCTGGAAACAATTGCCAGCTTTGTGTGAGGAGTTACAAGCCACAAGAGTTTGAGTAAAATGATAGTGAATTAATCACAGGGTGAAAATGTAGAATTTTGGGGATTTAGAATGGGGGTTCAGAAGGCAAGACGGAGGGAACTGGGCATGTCCTGTCCTTCTTCTCCTTCTTCTCCTTGGCCTCCATCTCCCTCATCCTGGGTGGAGCTGCTCCCTGAACCCTCATTTTCTGTGCCATGTGTGGTGCTGCCTGAGCCCTGACAATATTCTGGCCATGCCAAGCCCAGCCTGGCTGGATCCATCAGATCCAGATTGGGATCTCTGATCTCTGCTGGGATCTAATCAGGCACCAACAGCTGAGGCAGCCGTTGGCTCCTCATTTCCCCTGCCTGATAAACACTTGCACTCTGCACATCCCCATGATGGCTCAATCCTGACTTATTCTGGCCCTGCTTCAGAAAAAAAATCATCCATTTTTAAGCCCAGGACTGGGTCTAGTTGAACCATCAGTGGAAATAAAGCCAGGCTCTTGTTTGGGTGCCCAGGTTTAGGCTCCCTGCACTCTGAGCTCCCCCTGGAGCAGCAGGAGATGAGGAAATAAAAGTCTGAGAGTGAAAATTCCTCTCTGGAGAGGGAGGACAGAGCTGCAGCTCCAACCCACAGCTGCTTTCCATGGAGGAACAGAGTGTCTGGCTGGGATTGCAAGGGATTTTTGCCATAAAATTCCTTTATCACCAGCAGAGTGGGGGTCAGCAGTTGGATGAAATCTGGGGTGGGGAGGATCTGCTCCCAGGAAAAAGGGACAGGACAACAGGAAACAGCCCCAGAGGGTGGACATGAGCAGGGATTTCCTCATGGAAAGGGCGGTCAGGCCTGGGAACAGCGCAGGGAGGTTTGGAGTGCCCATCCCTGGGTGTCCAAGAAATTCCGGGATTGAGTGCTCGGGGCTGGGGATTGGGCACAGCTTGGATTTGGTGACCCTGGAGGGAAACCCTATTTGGTTTCCCACCTGAATAATTCTGATTTTCCCACCTAAATAATTCTGATTTTCCCACCTAAATAATCCTGATTTTCCCACCTAAATAATCCTGATTTCCCCACCTAAATAATTCTAATTTTCCCACCTAAATAATTCTGATTTTCCCATCTGAATAATTCTAATTTTCCCACCTAAATAATTCTGATTTTCCCACCTGAATAATTCTAATTTCCCCACCTAAATAATTCTGATTTCCCCACCTAAATAATTCTGCTTTCCCCACCTGAATAATTCTGATTTTCTCACCTAAATAATTCTGATTTCCCCACCTAAATAATTCTAATTTTCCCACCTGAATAATTCTGATTTCCCCACCTGAATAATTCTAATTTTCCCACCTAAATAATTCTGATTTCCACACCTAAATAATCCTGATTTTCCCACTTAAATAATTCTATGATCCACAGCAAACCCTGTGTAAGAGATTTCAGCCTTCTCTACCGGCATGAACTAATAAATATCAATTTATAATTTTTGAGGGAAACGAGGCTTTCTGTGGCCTCCCTCCCCATGTCCTGGTGCTGCTGCAGATGACCCTGGAGCTGTCACTCCCTCTTGGCCTGTGCCACCCTCTCAGGGACATCCAGGAGAGCCCAGGCTGTAATTTCTGCTTCCAAACTGCCTCCACCAACATCACCCAGTGACTCAGAGCCCGGAATAGAAGAGAGTGGAAATTGAAATTCACTCTGCTCCTCTGACCACTGAGCCCTGCAGCGCCCAGCTCTGTGTGGGCACAACGTTTGGGAGACTCATTTGCTCCAGTGCTAAAGAGAAGAAAATAGGAAAAAAATTGAAAAAAAAAACCAAAACAAACCAAAAAACCAGCACTAATAGCTATTTAATTGCTTGTGAAGTTCTCTGACTAAAAAACAGGGGCAGCTCTCCCCACCCAAATTTGGATTCTGGCCCTTTCCCAGCTGAAGTCACAGCCCAGCTCCCCAGCGTTTTTTTGTTGGGTTTGGGGTTTTTTATTATCCAGTTCCTATCAGCATCTGCACTGCCAAAAATGCCTTTTTTCCCCCCAGGAAACAGCAGTGTGGTTTCTCCTCATCAGCCACCCCAGTGAGCGAGTTCTCATCAGCTCAAGTGACAGCAAATGCAGGTGCTCCTCTGCTTTCCCCTGTGCAGGGCGAGTCCTTCCAGCAAACTTGGGGAGGGAACAGCTGTTTCCAGTGAAAAAACCCCCAAAAAACCCCACCATCCTGCTGACCCAAGCTGAAATGTGACGTGGAAATGGGATTTTTGACCTTGAGAGCTACAAAGTTGCTCCAAAGGAGGGACCCTGTGAAGATTAAAAATAACGGATCTTTGTAATGCTTCGGCAGCTCATGGAGCTGAGTGAATTCATCACAAAGCAAAGGGCCAAGGCTTTAAATAGAACGAGGGTTTTGATGACTTTTTGAAGTCCTCAGCTGAAGAACTCGCCCCAGCATTTGCAAACATTCATTTAGGAGCAGCTGGTTTTCTCCACTGCATTCTTGTCTCATTTTTCCTCTCGTTTTGTTCACGCACACACACACACACACAAAATAAGATATTTGTTGCTGCAGATGTTCAGGGGAGGCTGCTCTGTTCTCATCTCCAAGGCTGTGTGGATGAATGGAACGTTGATTTTTCTTCAATTTAGGGCTCTGTTTAGCCCTTGGTTTTTGAGTTAGGTGCTGATACAATGCTTAGATCTCTCTCTGTATAAATGTATATATTTTGTGTCCCTCTCCCTCGCACGCCATGTGGGTTTGAGCACTCATT
This sequence comes from Agelaius phoeniceus, assembly GCF_051311805.1. NCBI lineage: Eukaryota > Metazoa > Chordata > Aves > Passeriformes > Icteridae > Agelaius > Agelaius phoeniceus. Next base: position 3,526,853 of record NC_135289.1, on the reverse strand, counting down.
CACCATGAATAATGTCCAGGGCCAGGTCACAAACTTCCCATAGCAGGGGCCCTGTTTGCATCCACTCCAGGCCATTGCAGGGAACCAGCAGCTCAGAAAACCCAAACAAACCCAGAAACTGCTCCTGCTGTGGGTAACGCTCCGGCAGGAAGGGGGAAAGAGAAAAAGGGGATTTTTTGAAAGAAAGGTGGGATATTTGGGGTGGATGGTGCTGTGGGATGAGGCTGGTGGCAGCAGGGAGGGCTCGGGAATGGGGCTGAGGGAATGGGGCTGAGGGGACGGGGCTGAGGGGACGGGGCTGAGGGAATGGGGCTGAGGGAATGGGGCTGAGGGGACGGGGCTGAGGGGACGGGGCTGAGGGAATGGGGCTGAGGGGATGGGGCTGAGGGAATGGAGCTGAGGGGACGGGGCTGAGGGAACGGGGCTGAGGGAATGGAGCTGAAGGAATGGGGCTGAGGGAACGGGGCTGAGGGAATGGGGCTGAGGGAACGGGGCTGAGGGAATGGGGCTGAGGGAATGGGGCTGAGGGAACAGAGCTGAGGGAACGGGGCTGAGGGAACGGGGTTGAGGGGATGGAGCTGAGGGAATGGGGCTGAGGGAACGGGGCTGAGGGAATGGAGCTGAAGGAATGGGGCTGAGGGAACGGGGCTGAGGGAATGGGGCTGAGGGGATGGGGCTGAGGGAATGGGGCTGTTCTCCCGTTGGGGTCTGCGGGAGATACGAGATCGGGACTGCGAGAATGGGGCTGCTATCCCAAGGGAAGGGTGCGGGATCGGGACTGAGGGAATGGGGCTGTTCTTCCAGCGGAGCTGTAGGATCGGGGCTGCGGGAATGGGGCTGTTCTCCCAGCCAAGGGTGCGGGAATGCGACTGCGGGGATTGGGCTCTTGTCCCTGCGGGATCGAGACTACGGGAACGGGGCTGTTATCCCGGCGAAGGGTGCGGGACCGGGACTGCGAGAATGGGGCTGTTGTCCCCTCGGAGCTGCGGGATCGGGGCTGCGGGATCGGGACTGTTCTTCCAGCGGGGACTGCGGAACAGGGGCCGTTGTCTCCGCGGGGCTGCGGGATCGGAACTGCGGGCACCGGGACTGCGGGGATGGGGCTGTTCTCCCACCGGGGCTGCGGGCACCGGGGCTTTGGGCACCGGGGCCGTTCTCCCCGCGGGGCTGCGGGCACCGGCTCCGCGGGATCGGGGCCGTTCTCCCGGCGGGTTGCGGGATGCTCGTCCGGTGCGGCCCCGGGGCGGGGGTGCCGTGGCGGGGGGAGCCCCGCCCGCAGCAGCGCATGCTCGCTGCCCGCCCAACCTGCGCTTTAAACGGCGGCGGAGGCGCGGGCGCCGCGCTGAGCCCCGGCTGCCGCCGAGGTACGGCCGGGCAGGGGCTGGGCACGGCATGCGGGGGCGCTGGGCACGGGGCTGGGCACGGGGCTGGGCACGGGGTCAGGTCGGGCCGGGGGGATGCGGCTGTGGCTGCCCCGCGATGCCGCTGCCGGTGCCGGGATGCGGCTCCCGCCGCCTTCGCCGGGGGTTCCGGGCACATCCCGGGGCTCTCGGGGCTCCCTCCGCTCCTGCAGCACCGAGCGCTGCCCGCCGGCTCCGGCCGGGACGGCGGCGCTGCCCGCGGGAGGAAGAGGAGGAAGAGGAGGAGGAGGAGGCGCTCCGGGGCTGATGCTCCTGCGGGAAAACAAAAACAAAAAAAAGCGGAGCAGGAGGGACTGGGGAGGGTGTCCCGCCCTCCCCGAGCTCTTCCCAAACTCCTCATTCCTGCAGGGACACCGCGAGGTTTGAAGGTTCCTGAGCGGGCAGAGTTTGGGCAGCGGGATGGACTCCCAGGAATCCTGAAGACTTGCGGGGACAGGTGAGTGAATCCCTAGAACCCGAGCAGAGGGAGTTTTCTTTACCCCCTGTAAGGAAAAACTCATTTTCATTACCCCCCTGTAAGGAAATACTCATTTTCATTACCCCCCTGTAAGGAAAAACTCATTTTCATTACCCCCGGTTGTGTTTGGGTTTGGTGCCTCCCCTCCAGCTCTGCTGCCTCAAGCTGTCCCCAAATGCCACAATGGGGATAATTCCAGGGATTCCTGACTTTGGCAGGCTCGAGGTTTTGGTGGTAAAACGCTGGAGTTGTTTATGATAAACATAAACTCCCCGGCTCGTTTGTCTTCCCACGGATGACAGCTTCAGGAGGAAGGGAGAAGCACGAAAAGAAATTGATTCATTTTATGCTGGTGATGGCCAGACCTGGCAAGATGCTCGATTTCCATTTTTATGTTACAAATAAACGTAAAAGTGGAAGGGAAAGAGCTTTCCTGGTGCCCACCTGGAGCTTTCCTGGTGCCCACCTGGAGCTGTCAGGATCACAAGCAGCACAGAGAAAGTGGCCAGGCTCAAAATGCCATTTTTGCCCTGTTCTGGTTCTAGGTGTGATTCAGGAGAGCAGCCTTCACACGTGTAACATGAGAATATCTCCAAATTTATAGAAATAGAACATGAGTAAGAACTTCAAAAGTACCCAAATGACCTGGGCACTGAAGTCATGCAGACACTCCTGAAAAACATGTACCAGCCTTGAAACCTTTTCTATTATTCACCCCACCTGCAATTTTCTTTCTTTCTTTCTTTTTTTTTTTTTTTTTTTTGTTTTTAAATATTTGCTGCTGCCTGAACTTTCTGGCATCATCCAGAGCTGCTTCCCCTTGTGGGGAGTGGCACTGGAACCAGATTGCCAACCCTGGGATTCCAGGCTGTGCCTAAAACTCGGGATTTTATTGCCACAGAAAAGTAAAACTCTGGATTTTATTGCAACAGAAAAGTAAAACTCGGGATTTTATTGCCACAGAGCGCTTGACTGATAGGATTTGGGAGTGAAAAAAAAAAAGGATTAGAAATTTGGTATGGATAACAAGAATCACAAGAATCTCCAGAATTAACAGCAAATTAAATGAGAGCTTTGCAGGGGATATAAATCCCCAGATTTTGGGATTTAGGGAGGGAATTCTCCTTGCTGTGGCTGCTTTGGGGATATTCCCCTACAGACAGGGAGTTTGTGGTGATTTCTGTGGGTGCTGTGTCCCTTCTGCAGGTCCCAGTGAGCATCAGGAGGCTGCTGGAAGGTGCAGAACCAGCACCATCCCCTGTGAGCACTGGTGGACACCTCCACATGCTCCAAACCAACTCCACCAGCAGCAAAAAGGAGCAAAATCCCATTTTTATCAGCAGATTTTTTGCCCATGTCCGTGCTGGGAGAGGCTGGAATCACTGGGCTGATCCCTGAGTTAAAAAACACAGCCCTGGGTCTACTTTATCTTTGCCAGAGTCCCTAGGAAATGATGTTTAGCATAAACTCTTGGTAACCTTTTCCCCAAACTGTTTATTTCGCTGGAGCACTCAAGTGGCAGTGCTGGGGAGGGGAGGAGGGGTGATTTTGGCTTTTCCTCCCCGAGTTTCATCTCTTTTCTCTTCAGCCAAAGCCTCAGAACAGAGCTCAGGGTGATGCTTGGGCTCTTGTGCCTCTCTTGATGGCATTGGGAGTTCAGGCTCCTAAAAATTATTTAAAAAAATCACTTTAGTGCTGTGCTCAGGGTCTGTTTTCCTCCTGTGATTTACTCCCTTCAGATTTTTGCAGCGTTTCTGTCACAGAGGGGGTGGCTGAGCCTTCCAGAGTGTGGGAATCCTTAAGATCAGAGCTCTGAGTTTGTGTTTGTCCCCCAGGAGGGGCTGCTTTAGGTGCTCTTTAAGGAGTTGCTGTCTCCTCATCACGGCTGAGGCAACATCAGAGCAAAGCTTGGCTTGGTTGGGGGAAATTTGGGGAGGTTTTTGATGGATTTGAGGCTCTGAGGGAGCCAGGAGGGAAAGGAGCAGAGGGATGGGAGGTGGTGCTTGGGGTCAGCAGAATTGCAGCTGTAAAACCTTGTCAGGAGCAGGGAGAGCAGAAGGGATGGGTACAGAACCCAAAGTGGGTACAGAACCCAAAATGGGCTGGATTTCCTCTGTTTGGAAATAATTCCATGTGGTGATGGTGCCCTGTGGCTCCTGGAGTGGGCAGCCAGCCTAGCACAGCTCCTGGTGGCTAAAAACTCATCCCAAAGAGCTAAAAACCCATCCCAAGCAGCTAAAAACCCATCCCAAAGAGCTGAAAACCCATCCCAAAGAGCTGAAAACCCATCCCAAAGAGCTGAAAACCCATCCCAAAGAGCTGAAAACTCATCCCAAGCAGCTAAAAACTCATCCCAAGCAGCTAAAAACTCATCCCAAAGAGCTAAAAACTCATCCCAAAGAGCTAAAACCCATCCCAAACTGCTGAAAACCCATCCCAAGCAGCTAAAAACCCATCCCATGCAGCTAAAAACCCATCCCAAGCAGCTGAAAACTCATCCCAAACTGCTAAAAACTCATCCTAAACTGCTAAAAATGCATCCCAAGCAACTAAAAACTCATCCTAAACTGCTAAAAGCTCATCCCAAGCACCTAAAAACCCATCCCAAACAGCTAAAAACTCATTCTAAACTGCTAAAAACTCATCCAAAAGAGCTAAAAACTCATCCCGAACAGCCAAAAATGCATCCCAAAGAGCTAAAATCTCATCCCAAACAGCTAAAAACCCATCCCAAGCAGCTAAAAACTCATCCCAAACTGCTAAAAACTCATCCAAAAGAGCTTAAACCCATCCCAAGCAGTTAAAACCCATCCCAAGCAGTTAAAACTCACCCCAAACTGCTAAAAACTCACCCCAAACTGCTAAAACCCAGCCCAAACTGCTAAAACCCAGCTCAAAGAGCCACCCTGGTGCCCCCTCAGCCCTGTTTAACCCATGATCCAAGCTGAGTGTGCAGCAAGGGAGTCACGAGAGGCTCGTGAGCAGCTCCCAGCTCTTCCCAGCGCTGATTTCTTGGTTTCTGGTTGTGCCATGTCAGACATCCAGGCTGTCCCTGTGAGGGCAGGGACCCCCAGCTCGGCTGAGGAAGGGCATGGAGACCCTCAGGGAGGAATCTTGGCCTTTCAGAAGCAGGGGGAAGTTTTAAAACCATCCCTGCAAGGCAGTCAAGAAGAAAAGAAGAGGAAAACGGGAAAAATAATAAAAATACGGGATTATTTAGCAGTTCTGTGCCCCAGTGTTTGGTTCTCTCAGGCTGATGGTGGGAGACCTGTCCTGTTCCTTGTGTTGCTGCTGCTCCTCACTGCCTCATGGAGCTGCAGAAGTTGCTGATGTGCCCAACCCTCTGAGCTGTGGGGCTGCTTGCTGAGAAAACAAAGCTGAGACTGGGACTCTGAGGCCACCATTCCATTCCTGTTTGTCTGCCTGGTGCTCCTTGGAGGTCCCCCCCCCCTCCTCCAGTTTGTGCCCTTCCTCCTTGTTTTCATATCCTAAAATGTCAGTTCCTCTGGCCCTTCCCAAATATTTGCTTAACATTTTGCCAGCCTGTGGAAAGAGGAGAAACAGACCCCCGTGAATATTGTCTGGCAAAATAAGGAGGAATGTGGTCCCAAAGGCTCCTTTGTCTGGGGGTGGAACACACACAGCAAGGAGCAGGTGCCTGATTTGCTGCTCTGAACCATTTTTTCCTCCTCTCTGCTGCTGCACATGAGCTAAAAGAAAATGCCCTCAGTGCACATCCCGAGTTCTGGCCCTGTCCTTCACCCAGGAACCTCGTGGCTTGTTGATCTGGGCATTTCAGAGCCAGCTTTTGGTGGCTTGCAGGTGAATTCTGGGCATTTCAGAGCCAGCTTTTGGTGGCTTGCAGGTGAATTCTGGGGTTTTCAAAACCAGCTTTTGGTGGCTTGCAGGTGAATTCTGGAGATTTCAGAGCCAGCTTTTAGTGGCTTGTTGATCTGGGGATTTCAGAGCCAGCTTTTGGTGGCTTGCAGGTGAATTCTGGGCATTTCAGAGCCAGCTTTTGGTGGCTTGTTGATCTGAGGATTTCAGAGCCAGCTTTTGGTGACTTGCAGGTGAATTCTGGGCATTTCAGAGCCAGCTTTTGGTGGCTTGCAGGTGAATTGTGAGGATTTCAGAGCCAGCTTTTGGTGGCTTGTTGATCTGGGCATTTCAGAGCCAGCTTTTGGTGGCTTGTTGATCTGGGGATTTCAGAGCCAGCTTTTGGTGGCTTGCAGGTGAATTCTGGGCATTTCAGAGCCAGCTTTTGGTGACTTGAAGGTGAATTCTGGGCATTTCAGAGCCAGCTTTTGGTGGCTTGCAGGTGAATTCTGGGCATTTCAGAGCCAGCTTTTGGTGACTTGCAGGTGAATTCTGGGCATTTCAGAGCCAGCTTTTGGTGGCTTGCAGGTGAATTCTGAGGATTTCAGAGCCAGCTTTTGGTGGCTTGTTGATCTGGGGATTTCAGAGCCAGCTTTTGGTGGCTTGCAGGTGAATTCTCATCCTGGCCAGGGCTGGAACACTCAGGAAGTTCAAGGATGGCCTCTGGCAAAGTTTGAGGTTTATTTGAAAATAAAACAATGTCGGATGCTGGGGTTGGTTTGTGAGGTGTGAAAGTTTTTTCCCTTCAATCAAAGGAGCTGTTTTGGTGTTTTGGTTTTTTTTTCCCACCTTTGTTTTGTTGGGAGCTGAAGTTCTCTGTGGTGGTTTGTCTGCAGGAGCTGGGACTTCAGGAAAAACAGAAATACAATGAGTGCAGTGACTCAAATCCGTGCAGGTTGTCAGCACTCAGAAGACATTAATTGATAATTATAATTATACATTATAACATTATAATTGATAATTAATGTTCTCACAGGGCAGGCTGGAGCCAGCCCCAGGAACAATGTGCACAGAGTTGTGGGCAGCACTGAAATCCTGCTTTAGATTTATGCCTTGAGACTTTGGGTGAAATGGGGCATGCAGGAAAATCCCTGGATCACACTTTGCTTCCCAAACACGAGGAGTGAATCCTGCTGGGATCTGACTTGCATGGAGAGGCTGAGGTGAGGCTCAGACCTCAGCTCTGCTGCTGATTTGCATCCCAATTCCCTGCTCTTAATTTGGGATTAATGAGCAGAGCTGGCTGTTGGGTGGGATTTGAAGTGGGTCTGACCAAACTCCTCCAATTTAGCTGTACCTGGTGAGTGATTTTATCCCTAATGGTGATTTTGTGCCTTTGCATCCCAATTCCCTGCTCTTAATTTGGGATTAATGAGCAGACCTGGCTTTTGGGTGGGATTTGAAGTGGGTGTGAACAAACCCCTCCAATTTAGCTGTACCTGGTGAGTGATTTTATCCCTGATGGTGATTTTGTGCCTTTTCTGGGGAATGTTGGGCTGGATCTGCCCCTGCTCCAGGATGTTTTCCTGTTCCTTCCCCTCTCCCAGGGCTGTGGGGTCACTTCAGTGTGGGGATTTGATACCCAGAGTGGTTTTTGGTCACCTCCAGGAGCTGGGCTGACACAGGGTGCCCTGTTAGAGCTCTCCCTGTGATCACTGCCTACCTCACTCTGGATTCTGGCACAATTCCCGAGCTCTGCCTTGGAGCTGTGCACAGACAATAAGGGATTGTTGTGGTCACGGGGTGAGCTCTTCCCTGGGGGTCAGCAGGGCCCATAAACCCCGAGCTGGAGCACAAAGGGACAGGGAGGGGACAGTGGCAGCGGGCTGGGGTGCCAGGTACCGGCAAAAGGGACAGGGAGGGCTTTGTGTGGCCACTGCTGGGATCCAGAGGTGCCTTTGGGAATATGGGTGACAATTCCTGGTGGGAGTGTGGGTGACAAATGATTCCTGTGCCTTTAGGAATGTTGGTGACAAACAATTCCTGTTAGAAATGTAGGTGACAAATGATTCCTGATGGGAATATGGGTGACAAACAATCCTGTGCGTTTGGGAGTGTTGGTGACAAAAAATTCCTGTTAGGAATGTGGGTGACAAACAATTGCTGTTGGGAATATTGGTGACAAACAGTTCCTGTGCCTTTGGGAATGCTGGTGACAAACCATTCATGTTGGGAAGATTGGTGACAAATTATTCCTGTGTGTTTGGGAGCGTAGGTGACAAATGATTCCTGTTGAGAATGTTGGTGACAAATGATTCCTGATGGGAATATGGATGACAAACAATCCTGTGTGTTTGGGAGTGTTGGTGACAAACAATTCCTGTACATTTTGGAGTGTTGGACACAAACAATTCCTGTTGGGAACATCGGTGACAAACGATTCGTGCACCAGGGGCGGCCGGCGGGAGCAGCTGGAACAAAAGGCTGCTGTGCCCTGGCCAAGGCCGAGTGAGCAGCTAATGGGCCTGAAGGGCTGGCTTTGGATGGGGACTGACTGAGCTGGGCCTGCAGGGGTGGCTTTGGATGGGGACTGACTGAGCTGGGCCTGAGGGCTGGCTTTGGGTGGGGACTGGCTGAGCTGGGCCTGCAGGGGTGGCTTTGGATGGGGACTGAGTGAGCTGGGCCTGCAGGGATGGCTTTGGATGGGGACTGGCTGAGCTGGGCCTGCAGGGGTGGCTTTGGATGGGGACTGACTGAGCTGGGCCTGAGGGCTGGCTTTGGATGGGGACTGGCTGAGCTGGGCCTGCAGGGTTGGCTTTGGATGGGGACTGGCTGAGCTGGGGTGGCTTTGGATGGGGACTGGCTGAGCTGGGCCTGCAGGGCTGGCTTTGGATGGGGACTGGCTGAGCTGGGGTGGCTTTGGATGGGGACTGGCTGAGCTGGGCCTGCAGGGCTGGCTTTGGATGGGGACTGGCTGAGCTGAGGTGGCTTTGGATGGGGACTGGCTGAGCTGGGCCTGCAGGGCTGGCTTTGGATGGGGACTGGCTGAGCTGGGCCTGCAGGGCTGGCTTTCCATGGGGACTGACTGAGCCAGGTCTAGGACAGAGCTGGGGAGGCTCTGAGTGTGCAAATCCAAAGCAGAGCTCAGGAATGACACAGGGGATGGCTGCAGGGAGGGAAGGAAGGACAGACGGACGCTTCCCAGCTATTAAACCTTTCTAGCCCATGGATATTGTTTCAGGGGAAGTTCCTGCAGCCTCAGTGGCTGAGATGCCTTCACTCAGGCTGGAGGATGTGGGAAGGTGATCTGTTGGGAAGGTGATCCCACAGGGACTCCTTCACCTGTGGTTCTCCAAGCCAGGCTGGGCTTGTGCTGCCCTCAGAGCCTCCCATTCCATCCCAGGCTGAGAGCAGAGGATGAGTGTTGGGTTAAACCCTTTCCTGACCCAGAGATGGGGTAACTGAGAGGTGTTTTAAAAAGTTTTATTCCATTTTCAGTCTTGTGAGAAGGATGAGACAATACAGATGTTACATATAATGTAATGTAATATAATATAATATAATATAATATAATGTAATGTAATGTAATGTAATATAATGTACTATAATATAATATAATGTAATATAATGTAATGTAGTATATAATAATATAGTAGATAATAAAATAAAATATAATATAATATATAATATATACTATATAGTATAATAGACTATAATATATAATATGATATATAATATGATATAGTATATTATATATAATTATATATAATTATTTTATATGTAATAGAATATAATAGAATAGAATTAATAGAATAGAATTAATAGAATAAAATAGATAATAGGTAATAAAATATAATCTAGTATAGAAAATATAATAGATAAGAAAATATAATATAATATAAAATATAATATAATATAAATCTAATTATATTATATTTAATTATATTATATATATAATATGGTATAATTCATGACATCACAATCAGAAATTAACTATTTCCAAATCACAAAACCCTATAAGCATTTCTTTTCCTGCCAGCTTTAGCCACACCACACTGTAGATGCCATTCCCCAAAGTTTGCACACAGATTTTCACCCTGGGTGTGCCTTCTGTCAGGCCCTGAGGGCTCTCCCCAAACCCATTTCCCACAGATGAGCCTTTGGGCTGTCCCTGTGGTGGCACAGCCAGCGTGGCCCAGGAAGGGGCTGGGTGCCAGCCCCAGGTGCCCTGGCTGTGTGCCCAGGGCACTCTGCAGGAATATCAGAGATCTCTGGGCCTCATTTGTGGCTCTCTGAACTTTACCCCAGCAAACAATGGCAAGAGGCAGCCTGGCATGGAGAGAAAATCCTGCCCCTGCTCAGTGTTTGCTGCACAAACTTCCATTCCTGTTGTTAACAGCAAACAGGGAGAAATTTCAGCTCTCAGAGCTCCTTCCTGCCTGTCCCCCTCGTGCCCTGTGCCACAGAACCCCTCAGAGGGCTCTGCAAAATCCAGGCAGCTTTGAACTTGAACCCCATGCCTAATTAGTAAAAAAGCTAATAATTTATTCAGGGCTGATGTTCTTTCCAGGGCTCAAAATAGAAAGTGAGGTTCCTGTTTGGGTGGGGAGTGAGGGGGTGGTAAAAATGCCTCACTCCATCCACCTCCTGGAGAAATGGCAGCTTTGAACCTCCTTGGTTTTTTTGGTTTTGTTTTTTTTTTTTTCCCTTTCTTTTTAAAGTGGAAAATTTCTCTTCCAGATATTCCTCACTGCTCTATTTGTTTTGGTGAATGTTAAACCCCTGCATGCTGTGAGTCCACAGCACATTAAACCGATAGTGAGAAGGGGAAAAGCCAAAAGCTCCTTAAGTTCTCCATCAAGACCTTCCAGTGAAACTTATCTGCCTCGGGAAATAAAAATCTGATTGCTCCTTATCTTTGCAATTATCAGGCAAAAATAAAATTGTGGAATCTGCCGTTTTCAGGCCCAGGCCTGGTGGCTGCTCTGTCGCGATAAGGAAAAGTCTCCCAGTGATCTAAGGCCCCTCATTAACCCCCAGGGGTTGATGATGTGCTGCAGGCAGGAGGCAGAGCCAGGCACGTGAAACTGTTTTGTGGTTTTTTTTTACAGCTCTGAGATGTGGATTTTGCCCTTAAAACAGCCCAGAAAATTCCCATTATTGCCTGCACACCTTCCCCTCTGATGCGACATTGGCACAAAAACTCCTCTCCGTGGCCAGAGGGGTGAATGGGAGGGTGAAAATGGGTGGGGGGACAAGGAAATCTCACAGCAGCTCCCAGTTTAAAATATTTGGAGAGTTTTGCTTCATTCCCTCTGCCCATTCCCATGCCAGGGGCACCAGGGAGGGTGTTCAGAGCCCTGGGCTGTGAGTGCTGGGGCTCAGCTCTCCCAGCTGTCCTGGGGCTGTTCCTCACCCTGCAAAGGCTCTTTTGTCTGCTTCAAAGCCATGACCTCATTTTACAGACAGAAAACAGAGAGGGAGAAAGCCCCCAACCTGCCAGGGGAGGTCAGAGGGCTGCCTGAGGGATCTTTTAGCAGGGACACAAATAACTGGGACTGTGGGGCACAAAATTGCTATGGGGAGATGGCCTGAGCAGCCTGTGACTGCTGAAGGGCCCTGGGTGTGTGCCCAGGGCTCCAAGTGTCTCCTTTGAGGAGGAGCACGAGGTCAGGCTCCCAAAATTTGCAGCCAGAGGGGTTCTGGAAGATGTGTGGAGTTTGGGTTGTTCCTTTTTTCTCCTGAGGAAAAACCTCCAGGCAAAAGAAGGATGGGATGGTTGGAGTTCAGGTGCAGGGATGGCTGGAGCTCAGTTTTTGGTGCTGGTGGCTCCTGGCAGTGTGTGCCTGGAGGATGTGTGAAGTTTGGGTTATTCCTTTTTTCTCCTGAGGAAAAAGCTCCTGGCAAAAGCAGGGTGGGATGTTGGAGTTCAGTTTTGGGTGCTGGTGGCTCCTGGAAATGTGTGCCTGGAGCATGTGTGGAGTTTGGGTTATTCCTTTTTTCTCCTGAGGAAAAAGCTCCTGGCAAAAGCAGGATGGGATGGCTGGAGTTCAGTTTTGGGTGCTGGTGGCACCTGGAAATGTGTGCCTGGAGCATGTGTGGAGTTTGGGTTATTCCCTTTTTTTCTCCTGAGGAAAAAGCTCCTGGCCAAAGGAGGATGGGATGTTGGAGTTCAGTTTTGGGTGCTGGTGGCTCCTGCTGGGATGAAATTTGTCTGACCCCTGTGTGGGCACAGTTTGGGGTCAGGGACACCCCTCATCCTCCTGAAACTGCCCCATTTGTTCCTGAGCTGCTCCACAGCCCAGGGGTTGGATTTGCAGCCTCGTGTCCAGCCTTGGCTTTGCTCTGGGTTTTGCTGAGACACCAGAACTGTCCTTCCCACCCCAGAGCCACTGCTGAGCCTCCTCTGGCTGGCCCTGTGACTGTCATTTTCCACATCAAGCCAGAAGTGCTGGGGCAGAGCTGGCCTGCAGAGGGGTCAGCTGTCCCCTCACACGGCATTTCTGCTCCAGCTGCAAACAACAAGTTCCAGTTTCACTTCCCATTTTCCCAGCCGTGTGAGCAGGCAGGAGGGCTCACAAGAGCAGAGCACTGAGGGCTTCTGCCTGCTCCCCGTGGCAGATGGGGAAACGCTTCTGTCTCACTCAGCACTGGTGGTTTTTTAACTCAGGGGTTTTGTGTCGGGGTGCTCGGTGCTGAGCTGGCCCCTGGGGCCACGTGGGTGCTCTGAGTGCCACCAGCTCTGCTCTTCTCTTTGCCCAGCTCCAGTTTGGTGGGGTGATCCCTGTTTGTGATCCCAGTTTGTGATCCCAGCCCCAGTTTGTTGGGGTGATCCCAGTTTGTGATCCCAGTTTATGATCCCAGTTTGTGATCCCAGTTTGTGATCCCAGCTCCAGTTTGTTGGGGTTAGCACTCTGTGATCCCAGTTTGTGATTCCAGTTTGTGATCCCAGCCCCAGTTTGTTGGGGTGATCCCTGTTTGTGATCCCAGTTTGTGATCTGTTTGTGATCCCAGCTCCAGTTTGTTGGGGTGATCCCAGTTTGTGATCCCAGCCCCATTTTGTTGGGGTGATCCCAGTTTGTGATCCCAGTTTGTGATCCCAGCTCCAGTTTGTTGGGGTGATCCCAGTTTGTGATCCCAGTTTATGATCCCTCTTTGTGATCCCAGCCCCAGTTTGTTGGGGTGATCCCTGTTTGTGATCCCAGTTTGTGATCCCAGCCCCAGTTTGTTGGGGTGATCCCAGTTTGTGATCCCTGTTTGTGATCCCAGCCCCAGTTTGTTGGGGACTCACCTCTTCTGAGGCTGCATCCCTGGGGCCATCAGGGCTCACCAAACCCATCCCAGCACCCCAAATTCCCTCTCAGTGGGTGCCCAGCCAGCCTTGCAGTGTCTGGAGCCTCAAATTCCCTCTCAGTGGTTACTGGGGTGCCCTGCCAGCCTTGCAGGGTCTGAATCCCCAAATTCCCTCTCAGTGGGTGCCCAGCCAGTCTTGCAGGGCTGGATCTGCTGCAGGTGGCTGAGGGGACAAGGAGATCTCAGAGCAGCTCCCAGTTTGGAATATTTAGATGAAAAATTGAATCTTTAGCTGCAGGCTCAGGGGAATGGGGGGGTCTGAGGCACCTGTTGGGGTTGCAGCCCTGGGGAGGCTGCTGCCCTTTTTAAGTGTCCATCTCTTTTTCCTTGCTCCTCACTTGCCGGGATCCCCTTCACAACCAGCCCATTGTGCTGGGGGCTCCAGCAGCTGGGTGGAGTGTTTCAGGCTCAAGTGTAATTTCAGTGCTTTTAAAAGCTTTTGGAGGGCTTTTTTCTTCTTCTTTTTTTTTTTTTTTTTTTTCTTTCCCCTGAAGAGGACAGCAACGCCAACAAGGGATAATTTGATGGATTACTCTGCAGGGCTGAGGGGCTCTCCTTAATCCCCTTTGTGGGGCTGCTGGAGGAGACGCAGAGCAGAAGCCCCCAGCCCCAGGCAGAGAAAAGGCAGCTCAGCAGGGTGGGTTTTACACTCTGACACATAAATACAGGCCCTGGTCATGTGGTGCTGGATATAATCTGTGCCCGTCCCCACACTGAGGAGAAGGGGGCACCTGGAGGGGGCTGATTTTTTCCCCCTTTCCAGTTGAATTTACATTTTGATTCTTCTGCTTGAAAAAAAAAAGGAAAAAAAAATAATAAGCAGAGAAGAAAGACCCTGGGGGGAGAGGTTGATTTGGATCAAGTGCCAGGGGTGATGGGGACAGTCTTTAAGCAGCAGAAATGAGTGAAAAGCAGAAGCAGATCATCTCATTTCCCCTCCTGCTCCGGAACGGGGGCTCCTCTCATGAATAAAAGCAAGAGCTTGGGTCGTGCAGCAGCAAAACAAAGCTGGGGCTCTGCTGTGCAGCCAGCCAAGCTTGTCTGAGGGCTGGAAATGCTGCAGCAGCCCTGACACCAGCTCAGGGGAGCGTGACCACGAGGGCTGAGCCTCTCGGGGCTGAAATTCTGCTGATTTTGGGGGTGTTGGGTGTGCTGAGGAGTCTGGGAGGTTTTGCTTGATGAAGTTTGGTGAGGAGATGCCAGTCCTGAGTGGGTACAACGCTGCCAGACCCTGCTGAGCACCAGCACAGATGCCAGCCCAGGCTGGAGATCCCTCAGCAGCTGAGCTGGGCTTTACTGGGGCTTTTCAGCCCCTCAGCCCTGACCTGAACTCAGCTTTGGGGAGCTCCTGATGAGGTGAGGGTGAGGATGAGGGTGAAGTGAGGCTGAGGGGCATCCCAGCAGCCTTGAACCCTGCTGGCTGCAGGACTCAGGGTGCCCAGCTCCAGCTGTGCCCAATTCCAGTTGAGCTCAGTTCCAGCTGTGCCCAGTTCCAGTTGAGCTCAGTTCTAGCTGTGCCCAGCTCCAGCTGTGCCCAGCTCCAGTTGAGCTCAGTTCCAGCTGTGCCCAGCTCCAGTTGAGCTCAGTTCCAGCTGTGCCCATCTCCAGCTGTTCCCATCTCCAGCTGTTCCCATCTCTGGCTGTGCCCATCCCCTGCCCCTGGCATGGATGCCCCGGGCAGCCTGAGGCTGAAGCCCAGCCAGGAGCAGGGAGCTGCTGGCCCTGGCACAGCCCTGGCATGGCCCTGGGCTCGTGTCTGTGCCCCAGAGAGCTCCAGCAGTGCCAGCCTGGCCTCTGCTGAGCCAGTGACCCCCTTAGGCACAGGAGCTCTGTTTGGAACGGGAGGAGGAGGAGGAGGAGGCCTGGCTGGAGCTGCTGCTCTTTGCTGGGAGGAAGGATCCTGGCAGGAGCAGTTGCTGTGCCACAGGAGGGTGCAGGCTGCGGGACAGAGGCTCTGGGATGGGGTTAGGACATCCCTGGAGTGGGAGGTGTGAGGGTGAAGGGCAGGACAGAGCTTCCTCCAGCCTGCCAGCATTCCCCATGGGCCGTGCATTCCCAAATGGAGGCGCCCTCAGCTGTGTGCTTGTGCCAGGGATCCCTCTGTGCCCTAAAGGACTCGGGATTTTAGCCCTGGAAGCAGCAGGATCCCCTTGCAGGGGGGTTCAATGCAGAGAGAACCATCCCCCAAATCCAGGGTGTCCCTGGGGAAGCTGGAGCTGCCACCAGGAATGGCCCTTGGTGGCTCCCATGGCCTGAGGGATCCTGGCTGCTGGGCCCTGCCCTGGGAGATGAGGGAGGGATCCCAAACCCTGCTCTGGAGGGGATTTCCAGGCTGCTGCTGCTCTTTCCTCAAGAATGGAGCCCCAGGGCTCAAAGGAAACGCGGGGTTAATTCCCAGAGCCCGGATCCATCCCCTCCCCGAGCTGTGAATGGGGTCAAGAAGATTTGGGAGGGGGTCAGGAGAGGTCAGGTGAGGGTTCCATTCCGTGCCAGGAGCCTGCCAGAGCTATTCTCCATGGTGCATTTCCCATTCAGCAGCACTGAATGGACACTGATAGCTGTGAAAGGCCCTGGCTGCTCCTGAGCTCTCTCCCCCTGCAGCTCTCTGCCACCCTTTCTTCCAAAGGGCTTCAGGGAATTCACAAAGAGCCCCTCAGAAGGTTGGAAATGCAATGTTGGGGTTGTGAGTGGGAGCTCTTTGCCTGTCCCTGTCTCTGGGTGCCAAACCTGGGCAGGGAAGGTGAGGAGTGAATCACCTGGGCTGGAGCAGCCCCACCTCAGCCAAGGGATTTCCCTTCCTAAGGGAGTAAAGCAGCCCTGACAGGGCAGAAATAATTAATAATTGTCTTGGTTTGGAAAGCCAGGAGTCTGCTAAGGAAGGCAGGAGCCTCCCCTGAAATGGAAAATGTAAACCCTCCCCACCCCTCCAAATTGCTGTAAATTTTAAATTAAGGGGCTCTCAGGCAAAAATATGGGAGCAGGAAATAACAGGTCTTTAATAGGGAAAGGGAAAATAAAAGGATAAAATAAACAATGCAGTAAATGAAAACAATACTGCCAGAGTCAGAACCCAGCCTGACACCCTGTGGGTCAGGCTGTTGGCAGCAGAACCATTGGAATTGTGGCTCAGCCCTCCTGCAGTGTCAGGGCTGGTTCTGCTGGAGCAGGGATCCTGGAGAAAGGTGCAGTCTCTGCCTCTGAAGATCCAGGGGCAGAGGCAGCTGCTGTTCCTCTGGGCAATCCAGTGCAGAAGCTGTGCTGGTGTTCCAGAATCTCCAGATTATATCCAGGTAGGAATGCTTGGCTCCTCCCTCTGGGCTCCCATCTCCCAATGGGATGCTGTAGCTCTTATCAGCCATGCAGGGACATTCCATAGCTGTTATCAGCAGGTGTCCCCTCCCAAGGGAGGAGTGATTGTGGTCACTCAAAGAGAGAGATAAGGCAAACTGCCCACTTGACAAAGGTAATCTGCCCTACAGATGGTAATAGAATGCATCTTGCCTCAAAATCTTCAGCAATAATAAAATCATCAAATGGTTTGGGGGTTGGGAGGGATCTTAAATCTCATTTTGTTCCTCATGCAGGGACACCCTCCACCATCCCTGGCTGCTGCAAGCTGGGCTTGGACACTTGCAGGGATGGGGCAGCCACGTTTTCTCTGGGAAAGCTGTTCCAGTGCCTCAGCATCCTCACCCTGAGCCAAATTCTCTGTGTCTGGTCACTGCTGTCTGTTGAGCTGCACAAACCACTGCAAATCAAAGCCTACAAAGCCACATTCACCATCATCCCTTGGTCCCTCTGTACCAGTAGCAGAGATTATGGAGTAGCAGGACATGGATTCTTCCAGGAAGAAATGAGTTTTTCTCTTCCAGGTAAGTACACCCACATTTTATTAATTTTATTTTTAAAATAACCAGCCCTCACTCTTCACTCTAAGCTCTGCTGAGATGTGATTTCCCTGTGTTGGAAAGATTTAGGAGGAAGAGAGATTCCTTTTGTGTGTGTCCATCAATGCCCAGCAAATCCTCCTTTTCCAGGTGTTTGGGGTTGGTTTTTTTTTCCTAAAATCTTCCCTGGCTTCACCTTCTCCTCTGCCTTTGTCCAGCCAAGCTTTGCTCCTGCCCTGGACCCGCCCTCCTACCTGGCTGCCAGGTGAGGCAGCCTCTGGGAGCTGATCTGCTGCTTCTCTGCAGGGAAAGGGCAGGGAAAATTTGGTTTGGAAGCTTTAAAAACAAACCAGAGAGCCATGGGTTTGAGATGGTTTGGGTTCTTTAAAATAAAGCCATGGTTTGGAGATGTTTGGGTTTTTTAAAAGAGAGCTGTGGGTCTGGAGATGGTTTGGGTTTTTTAAAGCAAACCAGAGAGCCATGGCTTTGGAGATGGTTTGGGTTTTTAAAAGAAAGCCATGGGTTTGAGATGGTTTGGGTTTTTAAAAGAAAGCCATAGGTTTGAGATGGTTTGGGTTTTTAAAAGAGAACCAGAGAGCCATGGGTCTGGAGATGGTTTGGGGTTTTTTTTAAAGAAAGCCATAGGTTTGAAATGGTTTGGGTTTTTTAAAAGAGAGTCATGGCTTTGGAGGTGGTTTGGGTTTTTTAAAAGAAAACTGTGGGTTTGAGATGTTTGGGTTTTTTAAAAGAGAGCCATGGGTTTGGAGATTTTGGGTTTTTTAGAAGAGAGCTGTGGGTCTGGAGATGGTTTGGGTTTTTTAAAGAAAGCCATGGGTTTGAGATGGTTTGGGTTTTTTTAAAAGAGAGCCATGGCTTTGGAGATTTTTGGGTTTTTAAAGAAAGCCATGGTGTGGAGATGGTTTGGGTTTTTTAAAAGAGAGCCATGGGTTTGAGATGTTTGGGTTTTTTAAAGAAAGCCATGGTGTGGAGATGGTTTGGGTTTTTTAAAAGAGAGCCATGGCTTTGAGATGCTTTGGGTTTTTTAAAAGAGAGCCATGGCTTTGGAGATTTTTGGGTTTTTTAGAAGAAAGCCATGGGTTTGAGATGCTTTGGGTTTTTTAGAAGAAAGCCATGGGTTTGAGATGCTTTGGGTTTTTTAAAAGCAAACCAGAGAGCTGTGGCTTTGGAGATTTTGGATTTTTTAAAAGAGAGCCATGGTTTTGAGATGGTTTGAGTTTTTAGAAGCCATGGGTTTGAGATGTTTGGCTCTCCCTGGGGAGGGAAGAGGAGCAGCAGCAGCTGGTGTCTGTCCCATGGCACGCCAGCTCTGGGAGCAGCTGTGGGACAGGCCCACATGTGGCTCCCTTCTGCTCCCAAGTGCAGGAAACCTCTAAAAATCCCTTTTTGGGCATTGCTGTTGTCCTTGTCAAGGTGCTCCTGGAGGAGGAAAGGACAAACCCTGTTCCTGTTGTGGGAATTTGGGGAAATGAGGCTGGAGGGTGAGAAGTGCCAGTGTCACCTGCACCAGCTGTGCCCATGGGGCTGGGAAAGGTCCCCAAAATCCCTGTGGGATGGGCAGGTGCTGCCCATGCTGCTGTTCTCCCAGCTGGGGATGGATTTTCCTGACTCCTTCCATGCCAGAGCTGCAAAGTCCATGAATCCCCCTGGGAAAGATTGGCTTAGGGGTTTGAGGAGAGGGTGTTTGGTCTTGCTGCTGCTGGGGCTGCCACTGCAGGGCCATCTTGTTTCCTTTAAAAACAAAATACCAACCCCACGTCCTAAATCTCTGCTGGAGCACCAGCAGATCTGCAAAGGAGGGTGATAAATGTGAATTTCACGGTGGGTTTTTTTTTTTTAATGGCAAAATTCAGGTGTGAGCCCAGAGCTGGGGTTTCCTCAGGGCAGCACCTTTGAGGGGTTGCCAGCAGTGTTTGCTCAGCCTCAGCAAGGGGCACAGGGGTGGCACGGTGACAACAACACTGCTGTTATCAGCACAGAGGGAGGGCCCTGAAACCAAACCTGTGCTGGGTTCCACCTCT
Organism: Agelaius phoeniceus; assembly: GCF_051311805.1. Lineage (NCBI taxonomy): Eukaryota > Metazoa > Chordata > Aves > Passeriformes > Icteridae > Agelaius > Agelaius phoeniceus. The sequence continues at coordinate 3,507,880 of NC_135289.1, read as the reverse complement.
GCTGCCCTGCAAACGCTGCAGCAGCTTCTGCTGGGAGCCTGGGCTGGGCTGCAGGGAGCACCTGCAGGTGAGTCCTGGCTCCCTGAGCCTCCCAAACCTCCCTGAGCCCCCCAAATCTCCTTTTCCAGCCCCTGTCCTCCCAAATCAGCCACCTGCAGGTGAGTCCTGCCTCCCTGAGCCTCCCAAACCCCCCTGAGCCTCCCAAACCTCCCTGAGCCCCCCTAATCTCCTTTTCCAGCCCCTGTCCTCAGAAATCTGCCACCTGCAGGTGAGTCCTGGCTCCCTGAGCCTCCCAAATCTCCTTTTCCCAGCCCTTGTCCTCCCAAATCTGCAGTTCAGGTGATTTCCCCACCCAGCACATTTCCCTGTCTCTCTTCTGTGGAAAATTAAAAATATTTACAGAGGAATGAATGGGTGTTGGGGTGAAGCTCATCATCTGCTGCAGTTTTATCTGCAGCTCTGTTGCAGTTGGGATTTCCCATCCCTGGCTGTTCACGGTTGTTGCTTCAGGGATTTGTTTTCTCCTCGAAGCCCTGGGAGGGTGTGGAGGGGGAGGAGAGGTCTGTTCCTACCTGCAGATAAGGAATCCAGCTCTGCCTCCACACTGGAATTCCCAGGCAGGTGGAGAGATCCCTGCTGCCTCCCCAGAGCTCTGTCACAGCAGCAAACGGCAAAAAATCAACTTTGAATCTGTGTGAGGCATCTTTCACTGGATGTTTGGGGTTTCTTTTGGGGTTACTCCCCCTCTCTGAGCTCCCCACACCCCAGAGCACAGCAGGCAGTGGGCATCACATCCCCCTTTAGGGCTGAGTGCCTCAGTCAGTTTTTCCTTGTGACTCTGGGAGCTGCTGGAGCTGAAATTCCTCATGCTGGGGCTGGGCTCCAGCTGGGCACCCCCTGCCACATCCTGTGTGGAGCCACATCTGAGCAAGGTGGGCTGGAGGGATGCTCAGCCTGGCCCAGGCTGCCTTTGAAGCTGCCTCTGGTGATTAAAACAAAACCTTTCCCCCTCTGATTTCCCCCCCGCTTCTGTTTGCTGTTTGACCTCGGGCAAGGCGTTTAAATGTTGAAAGGAGGGATCTCTGTGACAGCTGAAGGGAGTGACCGTCCCCAAAGGGGAATAATTGGTATTTATTGAGTGGCACTGGCAGCCTGAGCTCAGGATTGGCATTTCTCCACAGAGAGAGAGAGTGATGGAGTGATGGCTGAGCCTCACCCCCACCCTGCCAGCCTCCCCCAGCCACCCCCTCCACACAGGGGGGGAGAGAAAAGTGTCAGAACTCTCCCTGCTGTACCTGCACACACCTGTGTGCTTTTGGAGGGCTCAGGGAGCACTGATCTCACCTCCCCGAGGGGTTTTTAGCAAATTTTGCTGGGCTGGCTGCTGGCGAGCCTGGGGGGTTTGAGAGGCATCTGCTCAGCCCCTGTCCCCATCCCGTGGCCTCTCCCCTCTGGAGAGAAGGGAGCAGTTACAGGGCAAATAAATGACTCAGTCTAATGAGTAAGATAATTGCCATTTGCTGTTAGATGAGGCTAAAGTGGGTCAGGTTTGTTTGTGAAACTCCACGGAGGCACTGAGTGTTCTCTGTGCCCCATTCTGAGATGGGCTTTGGGTGAAATCACCTCCCCCAGAGCCTGGGAGCAGCACAGAGATGTCCTGGTCACCAGGCAGGGATGGGATTGGGGTGAAATTGCTTCCCCCAGGGCCTGGGAGCAGCACAGAGATGTCCTGGTCACCAGGCAGGGATGGGATTGGGGTGAAATCACCTCCCCCAGAGCCTGGAACCTGCCCAGGGGTGTTCTGGTCACCAGGCAGGGCTGTGGTGGCCTCTGGGGGTGACTCCATGTGGCTGCAGGCACTCTCTGATCATTGGAGGGGCTCTTGAGTGATTTCCCTGTGAGAGGAGACCCCAAATCCTCTGTCTCTCTGCCATCTGCACTGGCAGGACAGAGAGGCCATCAATCCCCCAGGGCAGGATTGGGTTTTCCCAAACCCTGTCTCACCTGTCACAAACCCTTGGGGACAAAGGGTCCCTCCATCCTGTCAGGGATGGAGTTTTCATCCTTCCACCTCTCCCATTCCCTCCCCACCCTGCTGGGATGGGCACTGTCCCTTTCAGTGGTGACACATCCCTGTAACTCCTGGATGAAAACCCTGGAGATAAACCTGGGATGGAGCTTTCCATCCTCCAGGGATGGAGCTTTCATCCTTCCACCTCTTCCAACCCCTCCCAGGCCTGCTGGCATGAGGACTGTCCCTTTCAGCAGTGACACATTGTGGTTTTACCCCACAAACCCTTAGAAATAAACCTGTTAGGGATGGAGTTTTCATCCTTCCACCTCTCCCATTCCCTCCCCAGCCTGCTGGGATGGGCACTGTCCCTTTCAGTGGTGACACATCCCCACAAACCCTTGGAAATAAACCTGTTAGGGATGGAGTTTTCATCCTTCCACCTCTCCCATTCCCTCCCCAGCCTGCTGGGATGAGCACTGTCTCTTTCAGAGGTGACACATTGTGGTTTTACCCCACAAATCCTTGGAAATAAACCTGCCAGGGATGGAGTTTTCATCCTTCCTCCTCTCCTGGGCCCTCCCAGGCCTGCTGGGATGGGGACTGTCCCTTTCAGTGGTGACACATCCCCACAAACCCTTGGAAATAACCCTGCCAGGGATGGAGTTTTCATCCTTCCACCTCTCCCATTCCCTCCCCAGCCTGCTGGGATGGGCACTGTCCCTTTCAGTGGTGACACATCCCTGTGGCCCCTGGTTTTACCCCACAAACCCTTGCAGATAAACCTGGGATGGAGCTTTCCATCCTCCTTTGGAGATAAACCAGGGATGGAGCTTTCATCCTCTCACCTGCCCCTGTTCCCATCCCTCCCCACCCTGCTGGGATGGGCACAGTCCCTTTCAGCAGTGACACATCCCTGTGGCCCCTGGTTTTAACTCATTCCCTGCTGTGTTTAATGCTCTCCCCACAGTCCCCAGCCTGTGAGCAGGAGGAGCAGCCTGCAGTGGGATCCCTGCCACGCCTCACAAGAAGAGGAAGAGGAGCAGACGGTTCCTTGGCCGTTGATAAAATGGGAAGCAGCATCTCCCCGGCAGCCCGAGTCGGGAAGCTCCAATCCTTGCCTGGGGGGCATCCCTGGGAGCTCTGCAGCTGGCAGGACACAGCCCTGTGCCACTGAGGGGACAGCATGTCCTTGCAGAGCCGCAGGACCCAGCTGCTGCTGGTCAACTCGCTGACCTTTGGGCTGGAGGTGTGCCTGGCCGCTGGCATCACCTACGTGCCACCACTGCTGCTGGAGGTGGGCGTGGAGGAGAAGTTCATGACCATGGTTTTGGGTAGGCAGCTTTTGTCACCTCTCTGGGGGAGGGATGGTTTGGGTATGGAGGAGAAGTTCATGGCCATGGTTTTGGGTAGGCAGCTTTTGTCACCTCTCTGGGGGAGGGATGGTTTAGGTATGGAGGAGAAGTTCATGACCATGGTTTTGGGTAGGCAGCTTTTGTCACCTCTCTGGGGGAGGGATGGTTGGGGTATGGAGGAGAAGTTCATGACCATGGTTTTGGGTAGGCAGCTTTTGTCACCTCTCTGAGGGAGATTTTGTCGCCTCTCTGGGGGAGGGATGGTTTGGGGGTTAAGGGCTGGTGGAGAGGAAAGGATGTTTTGAGGTTTGGGACAGAGGGAAGTGCTGTAGCCATGATATTTTCTGAAAAATCCTTTCCTTAGGATTTTTTCTTCTGAGAAGCTGAGAGGCCTCAGGAACAAAATGTAAGCAATGGTTATCTGCTGCTGTGGAATGCAACAGATGCATCTGTGATTGGTCCCATGCAGTTGTTTCTAATTAATGGCCAATCACAGAATGCAAGAGGTAGATCTGTGATTGGTCCCATGCAGTTGTTTCTAATTAATGGCCAATCACAGAATGCAACAGGTAGATCAGTGATTGGTCTTATGGGGTTGTTTCTAATTAATGGCCAATCACAGAATGCAACAGGTAGATCAGTGATTGGTCTTATGGGGTTGTTTCTAATTAATGGCCAATCCCAGATGCACCTGTTGCATTCCACAGCAGCAGATAACCATTGCTTACATTTTGTTCCTGAGGCCTCTCAGCTTCTCAGGAGGAAAAATCCTAAAGAAAGGATTTTTCAGAAAATATCATGGCTACAGGGAAGGATGTTTCTGGGTTTTTTTTTGTTGAACCTTGCAGTCTGGAGGGTGGGGGTGAGTGAAGGCAGGGAAAGGGGCTGTGACCCACCTCCACCTCCCAAACTGACAAACCACCCATTTTAGGAGAGCACACAGAGCAGCTGTGTCCCTGTAACACCCCGTGTCTCTTTCCCAGGGATAGGCCCCGTGCTTGGGCTGGTTTTTGTGCCTCTCATCGGCTCGGCCAGTGACCACTGGCACAGCAGCTACGGCCGCAGGAGACCTTTCATCTGGGCGCTGTGCCTGGGCGTGCTGCTCAGCCTTTTTGTCATCCCCCACGCCAGCAGCCTGGCCAGCCTGTGCGCCCTCAACCCCCGGCCCCTGGAGATCGCCTTCCTCATCGTGGGCATCGGCCTGCTGGATTTCTGTGGCCAGGTGTGCTTCACCCCTCTGGAGGCCCTGCTCTCTGACCTCTTCCAGGAGCCGGACAACTGCCGCCAGGCCTTCTCCATGTACGCCTTCATGGTCAGCCTGGGGGGCTGTATTGGGTACCTGCTGCCCGCCATCGACTGGGCCTTCCTGGCGCCCTACCTGGGCAGCCAGCAGAGCTGCCTCTTCACCCTGCTGGCCCTCATCTTCCTTGGCTGTGTGCTGGCCACGCTGTTTGTGACAGAGGAGGCGGCCGTGCAGGGGGATCTCCTGGACGGGCCAGCGCTCAAGGACGCGTCCCCAAAGCCACCGAAGCCACCAAAGCCGTCCCTGTGGCGCTGCTGCTGCTGGCGGGCGGCGCGAGGGCCGTGCCTGCTGCAGGGCAGGCGGGTGCTGCAGGCGGGGAGGAAGCTGTGCCTGCTGCTGCCGCGGCTGCACGGCCTCTACTGCCGCATCCCCAGGGTCATCCGGAGGCTCTTCGTGGCCGAGCTGTGCAGCTGGATGGCCCTGATGACCTTCATGCTGTTCTACACGGATTTTGTTGGCGAGGGGCTGTACCACGGCGTGCCCAGGGCCAAGCCAGGCACGGAGGCCCGGCGGCACTACGATGAAGGTGAGCAGTGTGGGGGTGTTATGAATCTGAACGAGGCCAAACTTTCTCTGGAGAAAGAGGTTCTTTATTGGGGTGGGAAAATAAAAAGATAAAATAACGCAGTAAACTAAACCAATGTCGCAGACAACTTTTCTGAAAAATCCTTTCCTTAGGGTTTTTCCTCCTGAGAAGCTGAGAGGCCTCAGGAACAAAATGTAGACAATGGTTATCTGCTGCTGTGGAATGCAACAGGTGCACCTGGGATTGGTCTCATGGGGTTGTTTCTAATTAATGGCCAATCACAGTCAGCTGGCTTGGACTCTGTTATTATTATATTTATATTATATTTATTAATTATATTTTTATATATTATATTTATATATAATATATATATTTATATATATAAATAGATATATATTTATATATAATATATAATATATAATATATAATATATAATATATAATATATAATATATAATATATAATATATATTTATATATATTATATTTTTATATATATTATTTTTATTAATATAAATATATAAATAATAATGTATTTATAATATATATTATATTAAACCTATACGAAAAGAATAGAAGAAAGCATTTCATCAGAAGGCCAGATAAGAATGGAAAAAGAAAGAATGATAACAAAGGCTTGTGTCTCAGACAGAGAGTCTGAGCCAGCTGACTGTGATTGGCCATTAATTAGAAACAACCACAAGGTGCCACTTTTATAGCCTGGCATGCTGAGCTGAGACCTGGTTGGTGTCAAAGTGAAAACCTCTCACACCATGGGTGAGCTGTGAACAGCACACTTTGGAGAGCCATACCTATAAACAATGGTTACAGAGAGAGAGATAATAATTTAAGTTTTAATTCTTTCCTCTAAGTTTCCCACAGCTTCCCAGGATTTTCCTGGGAGAGCCGTGTCTCTCTCTGTTCAGAGGATATGTGATTACCACAGGCCAGGTAATAATCAGCATTGACTCTATGATTCACAGAAGGCTGATCCATTACTTTATTATTCATATTATATGATTCCATTTTTATTAAGAAACCCATTGCTTTTATAGACACAGCTGGATATAATTGGTCCTCCAATCCAAACACCATCACCACTGGCTAATTAAGAAACCACCCTTTGGTAAACAAATCTCCATAGCACATTTTACCTGTTCACAATAACAGGTGTAGCAAAAGAAGATAAGAATTGTTTCTCGTTCTTTTCTGTGATCTCACAGCCCTCCCCAGGCCAATGCCTGGGAAAGTTGTGCCTCTCTCTGTGGCCAGAGAGCTGCTGCCACATTCCCTGGGGTAAAAAAGTTTCCTGGGAGCTGGGGATGGGCTCAGCTCTGTTGGTAATTAAAAAAAAAAAAAAACCTACAGCAAACTTGGCTTTCTGCAGATAGGTCAGGAAAGAACATTTTCCCATGGCTCCCAGAGCGTGGCACAAGGTTGGGAAACACCTCCTGGTTCTTCCCAGCACGGATCTGGCAGGGCAGCCCTGGCCTGGGGCTGGGCTCTTGGGTCTGGCAGGGCAGCCCTGGCTCTGTCTGCAGGCCCTGCTGGATGGAGAGCTCCTGGCACTGCCCTCTGTGCTGGTGCTCACAGGGGTGCCAGGATGAGGGAAGAGATGAGAATCTTGGCTCCCATCTTTCAGAAGGCTGATTCATTATTTTATGATATATATTATATGAAAAGAAAATGATCTGTTAAAACTAAAGAATATATCATATATATTTTTAGTATATATATTACATATATACTAAAATATATATTAATATATATTTAAATTTAAATATATATAATAATATATATAATATATTAATATATATTATTATAATATGAATATATTATTAATATAAATATAATGTTAATATATTATTAATAGTAATATATTATATAATATATAATAGATATGATAGTATAATAATATATATAAATATATATTTAAAACATATATGTTAATATATATTTAAATTGATATTAAAAAAATATATTTTTTTAGTATGTATATATATACTAAAAGAATAGAAGAAAGAATTTAATCAGAAGGCTTGCAAGGAAAGGAAAGGAATGATAATAAAATCTTACGACTGACCAGACAGTCTGAGCCAGCTGGACTGTGATTGGCCATTAATTAAAAACAACCACATGAGACCAATCCCAGATGCACCTGTTGCATCCCACAGCAGCAGACAACCATTTGTTGCATTTCATTTCTGAGGTCTCTCAGCTTCTCAGGAGAAAAATCCTAGCAAAAGGGATTTTTCAGAAAATATCATGGCTACAGCTCTGCCCTCCCTTCCCAGCAAGGGGTGAGGGTTCTCCCATCTTTGCAGAGCAGGGTGTTTTGGGTGCTTTGGGTGCTCCCATCCTTGCAGAGCAGGGTGTTCTGGGTGCTCCCATCCTTGCAGAGCAGGGTGTTTTGGGTGCTTTGGGTGCTCCCATCTTTGCAGAGCAGGGTGTTTTGGGTGCTTTGGGTGCTCCCATCCTTGCAGAGCAGGGTGTTCTGGGTGCTCCCATCCTTGCAGAGCAGGGTGCTTTGGGTGTTCTGGGTGCTCCCATCCTTGCAGAGCAGGGTGTTTGGGTGCTCCCATCCTTGCAGAGCAGGGTGTTTTTGGGTGCTCCCATCCTTGCAGAGCAGGGTGTTGTCATTCTTTAATGTCTTTAATTCAGGGGTGCTCTGTAGCCCTGGGGTGGATTTGCTGCTCCTTCCCTCCATTCTGCTGGGACATTCCCACCTCCAGCCGCTCCCCTGTGCCTTGGAGCTGCTCACAATCCTGCAGCTGCCACCTCCCAGCCTGGGACGCTGCTCCAGCAGCCCTCACCTGTCCCCAGGTGTCACCTGCCGTCCCATTTTTTCCTGCTGCGTTGTGCCAGAGCCTTCAATCCCTTCCTAACCACTCCTTTGGTCTCCTTAATCCAAATATTTTATTCTGGAGGCACCTTCCTGCAGTTTTGCACTGGCAGGGCCCTGCAGCACACTGCCCCTTTGTGCTGGGTGTCTGTTTAACTTCGAGGCAGCTTAATTATTACTTAACACTTGCACTGTTTAGCTGCCAGCAGCTCAGCCCTCCATTGTGCTGGCTGCCATAGAAACACGTGTTGAGTAATGATCCCTGCTCCAAAGGGTTAATGGCTTTAATTCCCTGAAATCTGAGCGATCTTTGTCAAGGGGGTAAGGTCCGGATTGCCACCGGATGCATCAGTTTGGGGCACGTTCTGTACTTTACCTTGGCTCCGGCACAATCCCTCCTCGCCTTTGTTCCGCTGCTGCCCCTGGCATCAGATAACAGCGGATCCTGGGTCAGCTGCAGGTGACAGCTCCCGGGGCCAGAGCGGGAGGAAGGGACAAACAGGGGTGGCAGTTGGGGTCCCAGGTGTGAAAAAGGCCAATCGCTTGTTTTTAAAAAAGTTTAATAGTAATAAAATGGTTATAAAAACATAGCGATGCAATTAGAGTAATAATAATTTGGATAAATGGAATTAGGACAATATGAGACAATAGAGACAAAGAGTTACGGATGTCCAGGTACCTCTTTCTGGGCAGCACGAGCCCGAAAAAGGCCCCACGTTAACAGAGGATTAACCCTTAAAAACAACAACCTGTTGCATATTCATACACCTCATCCATGATGCATAAATTCCATTCAAACACAGGATTCTGTCTGGGCAGGGTCAGCTTCTTCCTCTGAATCCTGACAGTGTCATCCTGTCCTAGCAAGGCAGGAAGAAGTTCATTTCTCCTGATAATGGAGCAATAAATTCTCCTTCTCTGAAAGATTCAGGTGTCCCATGGCTGCTGTCTCACTGCGAGTCCTTTCTTTTAAAAATGTATCCTACATAGCATAGTTTCTATTTTAACATTTTGTTATAACCTAAAACTATATTTGCCACACTACTTCAGAGAATTAACACAGCATCACTTTCTAACACAACACATATAATATTCCTTTGAATATTTGTGAAAAGCCAATCATAAAATACTCGCATTTTTCACACCAGGGGTGCCCAGGAGGGAAGGAGGGGGCTCTGGGGGTGGCTGCTGCAATCCTGGCATGTCCTGGGTGATGCTGCTCTGTCCCCTGAGCCAGCCCAGGCTGGCTGAGCTCTCTGGGCCTCGCTGTCACCTTGGAAGTTTGGGACAGAGGCACCTTTTGGGGTTTGGGACAGAGGGAGGGAGGTTCTGGGGGCTAAGGACTGATGGAGAATGAAGGAGGTTTTGAGGTTTCTGGACTTTGGGACTGATGGAGAGGGAGGGATGTTTTTGGAGTTAAAGACTGATAGAATTGGAGTTTGGGACTGACAGGGAAGGATGTTTTTGGAGTTTGGGACTGATGGAGAGGAAAGGATGTTTTTGGGGTTTGGGACAGAGGGCAGGATGTCTCTGGAGTTTGGGATTGATAGTGAAGGATGTTTTGGGGTTAAGGAGTGATAGAGAAGGAAGAATATTTTGGGATTTGGGACCAAGAGAAGGATGTTTTTGGGATTTGGGACCAAGGGAAGGATGTTTTTGGGATTTGGGACCGAGGGAAGGATGTTTTGGGCCTTGGGACTGACAGGGAACAATGTTTTTGGGGTTAAGGGCTGATGGAGAGGGAAGGGTGTTTTGGGGTTAAGGACTGATAGAGAAGAAAGAATATTTTGAGATTTGGGTCCAAGGGAAGGACGTTTTTGGGGCTGAGAGAAGGATGTCTTTGGGGTTTGAGACAGGGGGAAGGATGTTTTTGGGGTTTGAGACTGAAAGAAGGATGTTTTTGGGGTTTGGGGCTGAGAGAAGGGTATTTTAGGGGTTTGGGACCAAGAGAAGGCTGTTTTGGGGGTTTGGGACCAAGAGAAGGCTATTTTGGGGGTTTGGGACCAAGAGAAGGCTGTTTTGGGGGTTTGGGGCTGAGAGAAGGCTGTTTTGGGGGTTTGGCACCAAGAGAAGGCTGTTTTGGGGGTTTGGCACTGAGAGAAGGCTGTTTTGGGGGTTTGGGACCAAGAGAAGGCTGTTTTGGGGGTTTGGGGTTGAGAGAAGGGTATTTTTGGGGTTTGGGGCTGAGAGAAGGCTGTTTTGGGGGTTTGGCACCAAGAGAAGGCTGTTTTGGGGGTTTGGGGCCAAGAGAAGGCTGTTTTGGGGGTTTGGGGCTGAGAGAAGGCTGTTTTGGGGGTTTGGGGCCAAGAGAAGGATGTTTTGGGGGTTTGGCACCAAGAGAAGGGTATTTTTGGGGTTTGGGACCAAGAGAAGGGTATTTTGGGGGTTTGGGACCAAGAGAAGGCTGTTTTGGGGGTTTGGGACTGAGAGAAGGGTATTTTGGGGATTTGGGACCGAGAGAAGGCTGTTTTGGGGGTTTGGGGCTGAGAGAAGGGTATTTTGGGGATTTGGGACCGAGAGAAGGCTGTTTTGGGGGTTTGGGGTTGAGAGAAGGCTGTTTTGGGGGTTTGGGGTTGAGAGAAGGGTATTTTGGGGTTTTGGCACCAAGAGAAGGCTGTTTTGGGGGTTTGGGACAAGAGAAGGCTGTTTTGGGGGTTTGGGGCCAAGAGAAGGCTGTTTTTGGGGGGTTTGGCACCAAGAGAAGGCTGTTTTGGGGATTGGCACCAAGAGAAGGCTGTTTTTGGGGTTTGGCACCAAGAGAAGGCTGTTTTGGGGATTTGGGACCAAGAGAAGGCTGTTTTGGGGGTTTGGGACCGAGAGAAGGCTGTTTTTGGGGGTTTGGCACCAAGAGAAGGCTGTTTTGGGGGTTTGGCACCAAGAAAAGGCTGTTTTGGGGGTTTGGCACCAAGAGAAGGGTGTTTTTGGGGATTTGGGACCAAGAGAAGGCTGTTTTGGGGGTTTGGGACAGAGGGCAGCAAGCCTGGCTGTGTGAATCGGGGGCAGCCAGGGCAGTGTCCATCCCCTGTCCCCTCTCAGGTGTCCGGATGGGCAGCCTGGGGCTCTTCCTGCAGTGCAGCACCTCCATCTTCTTCTCGACAATCATGGACCGGCTGGTGAAGCGCTTTGGCACGCGGGCGGTGTACCTGGCCAGCGTGGTGTTCTTCCCCGGGGCAGCCTGTGTCATGTGCCTGTCCCACAGCGTCACCGTGGTCACCATCTCTGCCGCCCTGACTGGATTCACCTTCTCCGCCCTGCAGATCCTGCCCTACACGCTGGCGTCCCTCTACCACCACGACAAACAGGTGGGGATCTGCTCCAGGGCTGCCTGGCCCTGCAGATTTTCTGGTTTTGCCTGTGTTTTAGGGGAATTGGTGTGGTTTAGTTGTCCCCTGTGTGAATTCTGCAGCTCTGCCAGCCTGAGGGGCTGCAAAACCCAAGGATTTTCAGCCCTCACAGCTTTCCAGTTTTCATCCACAGCACCAGGATCAGTAAAATGAAAACCCAAGCTGTTCCCTAAGCTCCAAGAAGAAGAAACCTTGTGAAACTTGTGACACACAAACCCTGTCCCACAGATGTTATCCTTGTGGAGAAGTCCTAGGAGGTTCCTGAGCTGCACACTGGATTAATGGGAGTTCCTCTTGTGCTGCAAATGCAGAATTAATTTGTGGTTTGAGAGCAGCTCTTTCATCCCAAGGGCAGTGGTTGGCTGTGCTGTGGAAGGAGTAGGAGTTGTTACCACAGGCATCCAGATGTTCCCATTGAACAAACCCATCCCAGCTGGCACCAGGAGTGCTGTCAGAATGGAGGGGGTGAGGGAATGCTCAGCTTGGCAGGAGCTGCAGCTTGGCTGGGATCTCCCGTGGATGTTTTATCAATGGAATGAAACCCAAACTCCACGGGCTGGCAGGGGGAAGGCCACACTCCCAAAGGCTTGGCAGGGAAAGGCAGGGAGGGCACAGCTGGCTCTGCTCCCTCCTGCCCTTGGTGTGAGCAGATTCTCTGTGGGAACTCTGCAGAGACCTCACAGCTTGAGCAGAGCGAGCGAAAAAAGGGTGAGAAGGAAAAGATTTCGGTTCCCTCTGCCCCCTTTCTTTTCCTGGCTGGAGTGAGGAGGGTCTGGGCAGGCAGATGGAGCAGCTTGGTTGAGGTTTGGTGCAGAGCTGAGAAAAGAGCCCTTCCCTGAGTTCCCAGGGCTGCTGTGTCCCAGCTGGTGGCACTTTGAAGCATCCCAGATGAGAAGTGGCTGCTTGTGCTGGGCTCTGGGTTTGGGTTCCCAGTCACCCACCCCACAAACCCCAAACATTCCTGGTTTATTCCTGTTTTATTCCTGTTTTATTCCTGTTTTATTCCTGTTTTATTCCTGTTTTATTCCTGTTCAATTCCTGTTTTATTCCTGTTTTATTCTTGTTTTATTCCTGTTTTATTCTTGTTTTATTCCTGTTTGCACTCTGTGGAGTGTCTGATATCCCCGGCCCTTCACTCCTGCCCTGCCCCAGCTGATCTCAGCACCAACTCCAAAAACATTCAGTGGCACCCAGCGAGGAGGTGACAAAAGCACAGAATGTCCCCGGGCTGGCTGCTGAGCCCCAGAGGCTGAGCACAGCCCAGGCCTGTGAGTCAGGGCTGCTCTGGGTCCTGTGCCAGTGGGGCAGAGCCAGCCTGGGGCTCCCAGAGCCCTTCTCACGTGGGCCAGGCTCGGGCTGGCCCTGCCCTGAGCACACACAGAGCTCTGCCTTTGCTCTCCTGCACAAAAACAAGGTTCCCTTGGCGTGCCAGCTCCTTCCTCACTCACCTCCCAGACACCCAGCTCTTCCTCACTCACCTCCCAGACACCCAGCTCTTCCTCACTCAGCTCCCAGACACCCAGCTCTTCCTCACTCAGCTCCCAGACACCCAGCTCTTCCTCACTCAGCTCCCAGACACCCAGCTCTTCCTCACTCACCTCCCAGACACCCAGCTCCTTCCTCACTCAGCTCCCAGACACCCAGCTCTTCCTCACTCACCTCCCAGACACCCAGCTCTTCCTCACTCAGCTCTCAGACACCCAGCTCTTCCTCACTCAGCTCCCAGACACCCAGCTCCTTCCTCACTCACCTCTCAGACACCCAGCTCTTCCTCACTCAGCTCCCAGACACCCAGCTCTTCCTCACTCACCTCCCAGACACCCAGCTCTTCCTCACTCACCTCCCAGACACCCAGCTCTTCCTCACTCAGCTCTCAGACTCACAGCTCCTTTCTCACCTCTCAGTCCCAAGTCCTTCCTCACTCACCTCTGAGGGTCCAAACTCCTTCCTTACTCACCTCCCAGAGTCCCAAGAGTCCCAACTCCTTTTTCACTCATCTCCCAGACTCCCATCTCCTTCCTCACTCAGCTTTGAGTCCCAGCTTCTTCCTCAGTCATCTCCCAGAGTTCCAAATCCTTCCTCACTCACCTCCCAGACTCTTAGCTCCTTCCTCACTCACCTCTGAGTCCCAAATCCTTCCTCACTCAGCTCCCAGAGTCCAAACTCCTCTCTCACTTGCCTCTCACACTCCCAACTCCTTCCTCACTGACCTCTGAGTCCAAACTCTTTCCTCACTCACTTCCCAGAGTCCCAGCTCCTTCCTCACTGATCTCTGAGTCCCAGCTCCTTCCTCACTCACCTCTCACACTCCCAGCTCCTTCCTCACTCACCTGTGAGTCCCAGCTCCTTCCTCACTCATCTCCCAGAGTCCAAACTCCTTCCTCACTCACCTCTCTGCCTCCCACAGGTTTTTCTCCATAAATACAAGAGGAAAGAGGAGGAGGACTCCGCTCTGCTGGACAAGAAACCTTCCTTCTCCAAGGGGCTGCTCTCCAGCCAGAAGCTGTCTTACCAGAATGGCCACGCTGGGAGCCTCTTCTCCTCTTCCTCCCCGTCCTCCTCCTCCTCGTCCCCAGCCTCCCCTCAGGCCGTGCCCAGCTCTGCTCTGTGTGTCAGCTCCTCCTGCGACGTCTCCCTGCGGATCATGGTGGGGGAGCCGGAGCTGGGGGCTCCTGGCCGAGGGATCTGCCTGGACCTGGCCATCCTGGACAGCGCCTTCCTGCTGTCCCAGGTGGTGCCCTCGCTCTTCATGGGCTCCATCGTGCAGCTCACCCAGTCTGTCACTGCCTACATGGTGTCAGCTGCTGCCCTCGGCCTGGTCGCCATCTACTTCGCTACCAAAGTTGTCTTTGACAAGGGTGACATGGCCAGGCACGCCGTGTGACAGCAGGACAGCCACGAGGGTGGCACAAACAGCCCTGTGTGTGTGTGTGTGTGTCCCAGGGTGTCAGGACACTGTGTATGCCCACAGGGCCGCTCGTGTGGCACCGGCTGTCCCCAGGCTGGTGCTGCCAGCTCTGGGCTTGATCTCAGGTGTAAATAAGAGGCTTTGGGGCGTTGTGCTCAGGGCCTGAAGTGCTTTCCAAAGGTGCCTTTAGCAGAGGGAAGCACGGCACAGCAGCACCAAAGGGGTCCTGCAGGGGGAAGGGGAACTGGGGTTTTCCTCTGGTGATAACGGGTTTTGTTCTGAGCAGGAGCAGCACAGGGAGGGGATCAACCACTGGCCCTTTCCTTTCCTCTCCTTTCCTCTCCTCTCCTCTCCTCTCCTCTCCTCTCCTCTCCTCTCCTCTCCTCTCCTCTCCTCTCCTCTCCTCTCCTCTCCTCTCCTCTCCTCTCCTCTCCTCTCCTCTCCTCTCCTCTCCTCTCCTCTCCTCTCCTCTCCTCTCCTCTCCTCTCCTCTCCTCTCCTCTCCTCTCCTCTCCTCTCCTCTCCTTTTTCCTCCCCTTTCCTCTCCTTTCCTTTCCTTTTTCCTCCCCTTTCCTCTTCTTCCTTTTCCTTCTCCTTTTCCTTCCCTTCCCTCTCCTCTCCTCCCCCTGTTTCTTGTAGTTTTACCCCATTTCTTGAGCAATGTTTCAGCAATTGGGGCACTGGGAGGAGATTTCCTGGGGGGGGAAAAAAGCAGTGTGGAGGCCAAGGTTTGGCTGAGGAGGTGCCCAGGTGTACCCACACATTCCTGCCCTCCCCACCTCCATGAAAAACCATCCAGGAGAAAAGTTCCTGTGCCTTGTTTTGGGAAAAACAAGGAACATCCCATTAGGACCAGTTCCAAAAGGTGACATAACCTTTACCTGTGTACTGGCTTGCATCAGACAGAGAGAACTTTTTTTTTTTTTTTTTTTTTTTTTTTTTTTTTTTTTAATGATTGTTTTTACCTTTCTTCACACAGTTCTCAGTCTCTCCTCACCTCAGTGCCTGCATTTGCTCTCTCCCCTCATGGATCCAGGCTCTTGTGCCTCTTCCACGTGTGGCCCCTGAAAGGAGCTGCCACACACCAGGGAAATCAGTCCCCAGAGGGGTTCTCAGCCCTGGCCCACTGAGGCAGGGCAGGAGGAGCTCTCCTGATGAGTCAAACTCACACCTGGAGCTGCTCACTGCCCCTGGCTCCTTGGGCTGTATAAAATGTCTTTTATTCCCAGTCAGGAAATCCCCAATCCCACAGAGGCAGAGCAAAGCTCTGCCAGAGGGAGGCAAAGCTCCTCTGCTGCCCTGACCAGGGCCCAAAGGTCCCTGCAGGGATGCCCAGGTTCTTCTCCTGTCCCTCCAGGGCTGTCCAGGGATGGTCTGGCTCCCATCCCTCTGGGGATCTCCATGTTCTTCTCCTGACCCATCCCTCCAGGGATGTCCAGGCTGTTTTCCTGATCTCCAGGTTTTTTTCCTGTCCCATCTCCCCAGGGCTGCCCAGCTTGTTCTCCTGGGGCTGTTCTCCTATCCTATCCCTCCAGGGATGCCCAGGTTTTTCTCCTGAGCTTCTTTTCCTGTCCCATCTCTCCAAGGCTGGCCAGGTTGATTTCCTGACCCATCTCCAGGTTCTTTTCCTGACCCATTTCTCCAGGGACATCTGGCTCCCATCCCTCTGGGGATGTCCAGGTTCTCCTGTCCCATCTCCCCAGGGATGCCCAGATTGTTCTCCTGAGGTTCTTTCCTGTCCCATCTCCCCAGGGATGCCCAGGTTTTTCTCCTGAGGTTCTTTTCCTGTCCCATCTCCCCAGGGATGCCCAGCTTGTTCTCCTGAGGTTCTTTTCCTGTCCCATCTCCCCAGGGATGCCCAGCTTGTTCTCCTGAGGTTCTTTTCCTGTCCCATCCCTGCAGGGCTGCCCAGGCTGTTCTGGCTCCCATCCCCAAGTCCCTTCCTGCTGGCAGCAGAGCCCGATTCCCCCTGGCCAGGGCCATTCCCTGTCCCCAGTGGCCCAGCTGGGACAAATCTGCTGCTGGCAGCTTCCTGCCCCTCCAGGAGGAGCTGGCCCAAGTCAGGAATGACCCCAAGTCGGGAGGGAAGGCTGGGTTGGCGCTGGGAGCTCACAAATTCCAGCTCTGCCTGCCCCAAAGGAGCTGCCTGGGATTATTTTTTATTGTGTGGAGGTGTGTGGGCAGCCAGAGGCGCTCGTGAGGTTGGGCTGGAGGGTGCAGTGTTGCTATTTTGGCCGAGTTTTGTCAGCCTGTTCTTGGCTGGGTGACTCCCCTGCTGTCTGAGCCGGGCCCTCAAAGCTTTGGGATGGTCCCTTTCCCGTCAGGGGTCAGCGTTTGTGGGTTTCATTTTTGTCTCAATTAGAGGCTGCCAGCCTCCCTTTCCCACAGCGCTGACTCGCAGCTCTTTGGGACAGACTTGGCTCTGCCTTCACCACTTCCAGAAACACTTCTGGGGCCTGGACTTCCTACCCTGAGCTCTGTCCACTGCAGGCTGCAGCAGGAAGGATCTGGGACAAAATCCTATTGCCAGAGCTGGGGGGTCCTGCAATAAATTGCCCCCCTGAGCCAAGGCTGAAAACCCCTTTATTTGGAATATTTCTCATGTGAATGTGAGGAAATTGCCCTGCACTGAGGCTGCCCTGATGCTCAAATGCTTTTGATGATTTAAGTGCCTAAAGTGCTTCCACACTGAGCTTCAGGTGGTGAGAAAGGGCTCAAATTCTTCATTTCAGGTGATGGGAAAGGCCTCAAATTCTTCATTTCAGGTGATGGGAAAGGGCTCAAATTCTTCATTTCAGGTGATGGGAAAGGGCTCAAACTCTTCATTTCAGGTGGTTTGGTGGGAAAGGGCTCAAATTCCTCATTTCAGGTGAAGGGGTTTGATAGGAAAGGCCTCAAATTCTTCATTTCTGGTGAAGGGGTTTGGTGGGAAAGGCTTCAAATTCTTCATTTCAGGTGGTTTGGTGGGAATGGGCTCAAATTCTTAATTTCAAGTGAAGGGGTTTGGTAGGAAATGAAAGCCTCAAATTCTTCATTTCAGGTGAAGGGGTTTGGGGGAAAGGGCTCAAATTCTTCATTTCAGGTGAAGGGGTTTGGTGGCAAAGGCCTCAAATTCTTCATTTCAGGTGATGGGGTTTGGGGCAAAGGCCTCAAATTCTTCATTTCAGGTGAAGGGGTTTGGTGGAAAGGGCTCAAATTCTTCATTTCAGGTGGTTTGGTGGCAAAGGCTTCAAATTCTTCATTTCAGGTGGTTTGAGCAAAAGGCTCAAATTCTTCATTTCAGGTGAAGGGGTTTGGGGGAAAAGGGCTCAAATTCTTCATTTCAAACCCCCAGGTGATAAAGCAGAGATAAAGAGAGGGGCAGAGCCAAGGCTAATAATGGGAGATCAGGGTGAGGGAGCAGGAGGACAAGGAAATCTTCACAAAATTGGCTTTTTTTGGCTTCTTCTAAGAAACTTTCTGTGTCAGGATCCAGCAATGGATGTTCTGGTCTGGGTTAGAGCATCCCTTACTGCTGTTCCTGATATTCCCTGTGTGACCACAGAATTTCTCCAGGATTTGGTCCTGTCTGGCCACAGGTTTGGGTACGAGCTGCTCAGAGCTGGCGAGCAGGAGCTTTTCTCTTCCTCACAGGTGAATTTGGAAGGTGGAGGAGGGATCAGTTGTTGTGTAAATTCCCTAGGGTAGGGAAGGACTGGGGGGATGGATGGATGGATGGATGCTGGTTTTCCTTTTTGAGGTCACATCCTGCCCGTGAGACGTTGTGGTTTATTTATTTGGTAGAGTGAATATTTTGTATACGGCGCGAGAGGAAGGCTTTTATGGCTTTTATTATAAATTTTTATGGAAAAAAGGGGGGGAAAATAAAAAGGTGTGGAAAAAGGGAAAAATGCGTGACCTGGCCACGAGGGGGCGCCATGAGCGCGCGGGAGGGGGCATGGGCGTGGCCGGGGAATGACTGACAGCGAATGGGCGTGGTCGGCGAATGATTGACAGCGAATGGGCGTGGTCGGCGAATGATTGACAGCGAATGGGCGTGGCCGGGAATGATTGACAGCGAATGGGCGTGGCCGGGGAATGACTGACAGTGAATGGGTGCGGCCAATAAATGACTGACAGCGAGTGGGCGGGGCCAGTGAATGACTGACTGCATATAGGCGTGGCCACGGGAATGACGTCTGATGTGTGGGCATGGTCAACGAATGTCAGGCTGTGGTGGGCGTGGCCGATGAATGACTGACGGTATGGGGGCGTGGCCAGAGAATGACGGACATGGCTGGGGTGTGGCCAATGAATGAGGGGAGGGGTTGAGAGCCTGGGCGTGGCCGCTGGGCGTGGCCTGGGTGCCACTTTTGGGATGGGGACAGGCGGGAGCAAGGTCAGAGGGCGGGGTCAGTGAATGTAAATCAAAGCCCTCCGTGTCTGAACCCTGGCAGCCGGGAGTACCTGAGGATTCTGAGACCTTCCCAAGCCCTGCAAGGCCATAAATGAGTATTATTAATTATTATCAGTGCTTATCTGATGTGTTATCAGCAATAATGTTGAGCACTGCGAGGCTGTGGCACAGGGTCAGTGACACACGCAGCAGCGCCCGGGTCACCCTTTCTGTGCACCTTCAGGTTGTTTTTCTCATTTTGTTTTGGCTTCTGTACATTTGAAGCCTCCCCCTGGCCCAGGTGTTTTTGTTCAGACCCAAAATCTCCCGGAGCAGAGGAACTCGGTGGGGCTCAGCCCAAAGCCACCCTCAGGGACCCCAAAACCACGACAAGGACACGCCTCACTCCTTGTGCCATCAGCAGCATCCCAGCGCTACAGCCCTGCCCAAAATCTGCACACCTGGATCCGCCTGGATCTAAAATCCCCACCATGGACCCACCTGGATTTAAATCCTGCTGCACACCTGGATGCACCTGGATTTAAATCCTGCTGCACACCTGGATCCACCTGGATTTAAATCCTGCCACACACCTGGATCCACGTGGGTTCAAACCCTCCCCACACCTGGATCCACGTGGGTTCAAAACCCCCCACACACCTGAATCCCCCTGGATTTAAAATCCCCACTTTGGATCCCCCTGGGTTCAAAACTCCCCACACCTGGATCCACGTGGGTTCAAACCCCCGCTCACACCTGGATCCCCCCAGATTCCAGCGGCTCCCTCTCCCTGCAGGGTCTCTCCTCCTTTTCCCGGGGCGCTGGGGCTCCCTGGATCGCTCCCAGTGCCACGGAGCAGCGCGGGGAGTGGATGGCGGAGTGGGGGTGATCCCCTGCGGGAGCTGCTCCAGCGGGGACCGGCTCATCCTGTGGGACAGGATGGGACCCTCCCGGTGCCCATCTTGTGCCATTCCGGTGCCCCTCCCGTGCCCCATCCCGGGCCATCCTGGTCCCCCTCCCGGTGCCCCTCCCGGCCCATCCTGGTGCCCCTCCCGAGCCTTCCCATGCCCCTCTCGGTCGCTCCTCCCGGGCCATCCCGGTGCCCCCTCCCGGTGCCCCTCCCCGGCCATCCCGGTGCCCCCTCCCGGTGCCCCTCCCGGTCCCTGCTCCCGTGCCAATGGCATCGGCGGCCGCGGCCGAGCCCTCGGCGGGGCGGGGCGGTCCCGGAGCCGCCCCCGGCGGAGCCGCGGGAGCCGCGGGCGGCGGAGCGGGGTAAGGGGCGCGGGGGGCGCGGGGGCGCCGCTGCCAGCGCTGCTCGGGACACCGGGCAGGACAGGGCGGTGTGACCGACAGCCCCGGGCTCGGAGCGCCCGGCTCCGGCAGCCCCGGGCTCGTTGTGCCCGGCTCCGGCAGCCCCGGGCTCGCAGTGCCCCGTTCCGGCAGCCCCGGGCTCGGTGTGCCCGGCTCCGGCAGCCCCGGGCTCGGAGCGCCCCGTTCCGGCAGCCCCGGGCTCGGAGCGCCCCGTTCCGGCAGCCCCGGGCTCGGTGTGTCCGGCTCCGGCAGCCCCGGGCTCGCAGTGCCCGCCGGGGCCGGAGGCTGCGGTGGAGCCGGAGCCCCGCTCGTCCTTGGGATCGCTTTACACCGAGGGATCGGCACCGGCCGGGACCGCGGGGTTTGTCCCCAAAGGCTCGGCGAGCCCCGGTTCTGCTCGGTGCCGGGGGTTCCCGGTGTTTGTTGGCGTTCCCAGCTCCCGCTGCTGGTGCCTGACCTTGGGCGAGTGCCGCTCTCCGTGTGCCCGGGCTGCTCGTGTGCTGCTCCCCTGCACAGCCCGGGGCTCTGGGGCTTGGAAAAACTGCGGGGACACAAACGCAAAGGGGGGCTCGGGAATGGTGCTGCCCTTGCAGCCAGGGATCGTTTCCTTGCGGTGGCTTTGGGGTGGGTGACAGCGCTGGTGGCGTTTTGCAAAGTGGATTGACAGGGCAGTGACACCTGTGCCAGGTACCTGTGGGCACGGAATGTGCCACCTTGCCCCACAGCACTGCTCTGCCAGCTGGGGCAACCTTGGAGGGATGGGTCAGGAGAACAACCTCAGGAGAACAGCCTGGACCTCCCTGGAGGGATGGGTCAGGAGAACAACCTCAGGAGAACAGCCTGGACATCCCTGGAGGGATGGGACAGGAGAACCTGGGCATCCCTGGAGAGATGGGACAGGAGAACCTGGGCATTCCTGCTGGGATGGGTCAGGAGAACCTGGGCATCTCTGGAGGGATGGGACAGGAAAAGAACCTAGAGATGGGTCAGGAAAAGTGCCCCCAATGGGACAGGAAACCCAGGAGCAGAGTGCTCCAAGAACCTGCCCAGGGCTGCCCTGCTCAGACCTCCCCAGTCCTGACCCAGCAGCTCAACCTCTGCACCTTCCTGCCCTCTGGCCATGCTTCATTCCCGCTGTCAGCTCAGCACAGGGTTGTGCTCCCTGAGGTGAATTCAGCTGTCCTGGGGGCACGCTGGAGGGATGGAGATCCCCAAACTGCTCTGCAGGAGCTGCTTGGAAGATCAGGTTTTGGGATACTCTGGGAGAGGTAAACAGGAGCCTTTGGTAGCCAGAGTGGGGAGGCTTTCCCTGCAAAAAGAGGAGATGGAGAAGAAAAGACAAAAGATCCTAACACTGGAGGGGAGCTGCCTGGAAGAGGTTGTTCAGAGCACAGATATGGGCTGTGATGAAAATGTGAAGCCTGGAGGCTGAGACTGGCCTGAACACCTCCTTAGCTCCGTGTGACAGTGACAGTCCCTGCTCACTGTGACTTGGTGCAGAGCTGTGCTGGACACACTGGGAGTGCCCCAGCTTCTTGTTCCTGGCAGGTTTGGCACCACGTGGGGGTATTTCCTAGGGAAAAGAGCATTTCTATGGCACCCAGAGGGCTCCAGAATTCCCTGTGGCAGCTCTCAGGACCCTGAGGAGCGCTGATAACAAGGACTGGCCTGACTGGTTTGCAGCTCCACAGAAACCTCATGGAAAAAGTTCTTGAGGGATTTGGACAAAGGTTTTCTTTCCCCTGGAAACTCCAAATCTGCATTAAATATGAACAGATCCCTGTGCCCTGGGTGCTCCAGAGCGGGACAGGGACAGTGTGTGGATGCTCTGGGGGTCCTTGGGTACCTCCCTCCAGCCCCTGAGCCCCAGCGGGGCCTGGGGGCTCTGTGACAGTCACCAGGGACCTCCTGAGTGCACACAGCTCCCACCTGGACATGCTGAGCTCTGTCTCAGATGTTTGCAAACGTGGGGGTTGTGTCCTCAGGGGCCCTGGGGAGGAAAGGAAAGGAAAAGGAAAAAATTGTGAGTGCAGCAGCCACGCCAAGGGCACCACCAGGAGGAGTCTGGGAACCCCTCCAGAGTGGCTTTAACAAGCAATTCTGGCTCTGTTCGGAGCGAGAATCAAAGAATTCCCTTTGTTTAGGCCCTGCTTTGCTGCAGCCAGGCTGAGGCGCTCTCTGAGCCGTGCCCGGGGCTGGCAGAGCTGCCTGGGCAGAGCTGGGGCACGCCCGGGCACCGCGGTGCCCGCGGGCACGGCTGAGCATCCCCAGCGCTCGGAGCTGCCTCGGGGTTCCCTGCGCAGGTGGGCAGCTCCGGCCCAGCCCCGTCCGTGTCAGGGCGTGCTCCTACCCACACCTGCAGCCTGGAGAAGCCTCAGCAGCCTCTCAATTAACAGCTCACAATTAACTCCTGGCTAATCAGGAGCCAGGCCCGGCGCAGAGCTGCCCTCTGGCGTGGGTGGCACAGGGAGGGGTGAAGGGTTTCTTTGTGTGTTTGCACCTCCAGAAACTCCCCAGAGAAGTTTGCTCCTGGGGGGACTCTGCCTCTTTGCTGGAGGAACTCGGTCAGACTCTTCAAAAACAAAGGCCCTGCCAGGTTCTGCTGTTTTCTTTTCGGTGCACGGCCCGGCTTTGTTGAAAGGTTGAGGTTTGCATGTTTGTTTTCTCCTTTGGAAATGTTAGGAAAATGAATCCACAAACACCAGAGGTTTATGTCCCAAAAGGAGACAGAGGAGTCCTTTTTTGGCTTTATTAGAATAAAGGGAGAGGCCATGGGGCATTGCCCTGGGGTCTCTTGAATTTTTGGAGGACACAGCCTCCTTTTATCCCAATTTCCCAGCCACATTTCCCTTCTCTCTTTCCCCATTTCTGAGGTACTTGAGAGGTACAGACTTCCCAAAACACCTGATACCAGAGACTTCCCTCTAATGTACAACCCTCCCTTTTAATTTTTAATTCTTTATGGAATTTAGGGGTTTTTCCCCATTGGCTGAGGGGGTTCAGACCTCTCATTACCTGAGAGGTTCAGACTTCCCAAAACACCTGGTACCAAACACTTCCCTCTAATGTACAACTCCCCCTTTTCACTTTTAATTCTTACAGAATTTAGGGGTTTTTCCCTCCCCATTGCTTCTTTCATCTTTCTAATTGCATCTTTCAATGTCTAATTTAGTTTATCAGCAAACCTAAAGTTTATTTGTAAAATCAAATATGTTTTTCCATTCACCAATCAGCGGAATCCTTCCCAGTGTTTCTTTTATCTCTCAGCACTGGTTTTTATCCACCAGCAGCCCCACAGCTCGTTTGGAAGGACAAACCTGCTGTTCCTCTCAGAAATAACCTCGGTGCTGTTCCCTTGCAGATGAACCAAGACTCGCCCAGCTGAGCTCTCCCAGCAGCTCCTGAGCCAAGAGCTGCGTGTGGGGAGGCACCAAATGGTCTCTGTGAGCTGCCAGGACCTGCTGCCCTCCCTGCCCAGCCCTTCCCCGCTTGAGGGCCTGGCCAGCGCCGGGCAGTGCAGGATGCCACCGTCCCTTCTGCCAGGACACGGCGGTGACAGGACACGGGGACACCCAGAGGGGCTCCCCAAAGCCCAGCTCAGCGAGGCTCAGCTCAGGCTGCCGGACTTCAGCCCCTCGCAGGACTTCATCCCCACGCTGGAGGAGATCGAGGAGTTCCTCAGGGAGAAGGCAGAGCTCCCCAGGGGTGAGGCAGGAGAGCCTCACCCAGCGGGGTGGAACGGGCAGAGCAAAGCTGAGCTCGGCTCCGGGACACAGCCCATCCCCAGAGCACAGGAGGGAGGAGCAGGACATGTCCCAAACGCTGTGGGGACAGCTGGTGACCCTGTGGGAGCTCCTGGTGACCCTGTGGTGGCTCCTGGTGACCAGGCACTGGCTCCTGGTGACCCTGTGGTGGCCTCTGATGACCATGTGGTAGCTCCTGGTGACCATTTGGTGGCTGCTGGTGACCATTGGATAGCTCCTGGTGACCAGGCGGTGGCTGCTGGTGACCATTGGATAGCTCCTGGTGACCAGGTGGTGGCTGCTGGTGACCAGGTGGTTACTGGTGACCCTGTGGTGGCCACTGGCGACCAGGCACTGGCTCCTAGTGACCATGTGGTGGCCCCTGATGACCCTGTGGTGGCCACTGGTGACCCTGTGGTGGCTCCTGGTGACCAGGCACTGGCTGCTGGTGACCAGACTCTGGCTGCTGGCAGCATCCCCGTTGTCCTGCAGCTCCATCCTCTCCCCATGGACAGCATCGCCCCCCCAGCACACCCTGGGGGTGTCAGTGTGGCCCGGCTGCTGATCAGCCTGCAGAGCCCAAACCTGCCCGTCCTCCCTCAGCTGCAGCCCCCGGGCTCCATCCCGGAGCAGAAATACGTCAGGATCGCCCCTCTGCCGGCGGGGCCAGGGGACGTGCGGGGGGCAGAGGCTGCCCCCGGGGGCCAGCAGGGTCCCCGTGCCCCGCTCCGCCCGCACCGCTGCTCCCACCCCGGCTGCGGGAAGGTTTACTCCAAGAGCTCGCACCTGAGGGCTCATTTCCGCCGGCACACGGGCGAGAAACCCTACACGTGTGCCTGGCCCGACTGCGGCTGGAGGTGAGCGAGGGGCTCCGGGGGGTTCTGGTGCCTCCGGGTGCCACCGAGGGAGCCCTGAACAGCAGGGAGGGGGCACTCCCCCGTGCGCCGGGGGTACAGAGGGCAGCCTAAAACGATATTTACCAGGAAATTAAAATATTTAAATTTTTAAAAATTAAATCGATCAAATAAATTAATACATATATAAATAGATATAAATTATATATAATATGTATATAAAAATATAAATATATAATATATTAAAATTAAATAAAAAGATAAATATCTGAATATATATAAATTATAAATATCTAAAAATAAATGATGTATCTAAATTATATGTATTATATATAAATATAAGTATATAAATTATATATCTATTATATATAAATATATAATATATCAAAATAAATGACTATAAATATATGAAATTACATCAAGATTATAAATATCCAAAAATAAATGATATATCTAAATATATAAATATATACTATATCAAAATAAATGACTATAAATAAATATATGAAATTACATCAAGATTATAAATATCCAAAAATAAATGATGTATCTAAATATATAAATATATACTATATCAAAATAAATGACTGTAAATAAATATATGAAATTATATCAAGATTATAAATGTATAAAAATAAATTATGCATATAATATATAAAGATAAGTAATTAAAAATAAATATATGAAAAATATAGGAATTATTAATGTATAAAAATAAATTACAAATAAATTTATATTAAAATAAATAAACAAAGAAAATATATATGAATATATAAATAATGAGTATATTAAAAGAAAATATATATAGATATATAATAAAAATAGAAATAAAATACATAACAATATATAAGTACATGTAAATTATCAATATATAAAAATAAATTACATATAAATATAAAATATGAATATAAAATAGATAATAAATAAAATAAAGAAACAAAAAGAAACATAAATAAAGAAATGAAAAACTAAAAAAATAAAAATATTAATACAGTACTACAAATTAATACAGCACCCCTTTCCAACGTAACACATCCAGTATTCCCTTTAATATTTGCAGAGAGCCAGTGATAGAATCCGCACTCTTCCCCCTCCTGCAGGTTCTCCCGCTCGGATGAGCTCTCCCGCCACCAGCGCTCCCACTCGGGGCTCAAGCCCTACCAGTGCTCGGCCTGCCACAAGAAGTTTGCCCGCAGTGACCACCTGGGCAAGCACCTGAGGATCCACCGGGGCCAGCCCTGCAGGGCCAGCACGTCCTGACTGCCAGGCACCGCTTGTGTCCCATTGTCACCTGTCACAGGCGGCAGGGATCTGCTGCTCGCTGGGCAGGCCTCTTTAGCTCTTCCACAACCAATCCTCTGCTGTTAATGAGCCATTAATTATTAATTATCTTCTGTCCATGGCCAGTGAGTGTCCCTGCATGGCTGATCCAATCCCATCATCCCATGGGGAGATGCTCCGCCCAGGGGAGGAGCCAAGCATTCCTACCTGGGTACAATCTGAGCTTTGGGACAGCACAGCAGCCTTTGCCCAGGGCATTGCCAGAGGAGCAGCTTCTGCTGCCCTGCATGGCCAGAGGGAGCCCAGGCCCATCTGCAGCAGCCCTGGAGCTGCAGAGGAAAACTCCCCCCTTGTGCAGGATCCCTGCTCCAGCAGAGCCACAGCTGGCACTGCAGGAGGGCTGAGCCCCCATGGGATGGGGCTGTGCCACCACCCTGACACACAGGGGGCAGGACCTGCTCTGACTCTGGCAGTGGTTTGTTTTACTGCATTGTTTATTTTATTTTTATTTTCTTCCCTAATAAAGAACTGTAATTCCTGCTCCCACATCTTTGCCTGAGCCCCCCTTCATTTCAAATTTATAACAATTCGGAGGAAGGAGGTTTATATTTCCCATTTTAGGGAGGCTCCTGCCTTCCTTAGCACACACCTGGCTGTTCAAACCAAGACACAGCAGGAGTTAATTCCTGCTGCTCCTCTCTGCCAGCCCAGGGTGGGCAAAGAGAGCAGAACCCGCTGCTGAGGAGGGGGAAAGGACTCCTGAGCAGACAGGAGACTTTGTTGTGCCTCCTTTCAAGGGTGATGATGTTCCCAAGTTGTTTCTGGCCCTGCTCTTTGAAATGCACATGATGGGAATCAGTGTGGATTTGGGGTGTGTGTAGGAATGTTGGGGTCACACTGTGAACCAGGAATTGGGTGTTTCAAAATCCCAGAATCCCAGAATGGTTTGGGTTGGGAGGGACCCTAGAGCTCGTCCCACGGGCAGGGACACCTCTCACTATCCCAGGGTGCTCCTTGGCCACTTCCAGGGATCCAGGGGCAGCCAGGGATTCTCTGGGGATTCCATCCCAGCCCCTCATCATCCTCACAGCCAGGAATCCCTTCCCAAATCCCGTCTCTCCCTGCTCTGGCAGTGGGAACCATCCCTGGGTGCTGTCCCTCCATCCCTGATGGAACGGGGATGGATGGGTGCCACAGACACTTTTTATGGAAAATCCTTTCCTTAGGATCTTTTCTCCTGAGAAGCTGAGAGGCCTCAGGAACAAAATGTAAACAAGAATTATCTGCTGCTGTGGAATGCAACAGGTGCATCTGGGATTGGTCTCATGGGGTTGTTTTTAATTAATGGCCAATCACAGCCCAGCTGGCTCAGACTCTCTGGTCAGTCACAAGATTTTATTATCATTTCATTCCTTTCAAGCCTTCTGATAAACTCCTTTCTCCTATTCTTTTAGTATAGTTTTAATATATAATTTGCTTTTAATATAATATATATCATAAAATAATAAATCAGCCTTCTGAAACGTGGAGTCAAGATTCTCATCTCTTCCCTCGTCCTGGGACCCCTGTGAACACCACCACAGAAGGGGGTCTGAGCTGTGGGGGCTGCAGCAGATATCGACACTTTCCAGCCTGGTTGTTTTGTCCCTAAATCTGCTTTTTTTTTGTGCTGGTGGTTTCCCACTTGGCTGGCCCTGACCACCGTGGGTGCTTGACAGGGTGAGAGGGGCAGCAGATGGATTTTGTGGAGCCTCAAAGCCACCAGGAGAACAGCAAGCAGCACCAGCCAAGCCCTCGCCACCCCAGAAGGACATTTCCAAGGGGACACACGGACGGGTGAGGAGCTGGGAGCTCCTGCCAGGGGAGCAGGGCAGCTCCAGGCTGCTGACGTCCTCCTCCTGTTTGCCTTGGGGTTAATTAAAGTCCAGCTCCGGCTGCGGTGCCAACTCCCCGAGCTTCTGCAAACATCTGGGAGGGAAGGAGGCGCTTGCACAAACACAGCTCAGCGTCAGGAGCTGCGGCAGGGCCCGGTGCCCTTTCCACGTGGCTGTGCCAGCCCGGCTCAGGCTGGTTTCTCGTGCCTGCAGGCTCTGGGCCGGGCTGGGCTCGTGCCCTCCTGCTGATGCCCCGATGCCCTGGCAGGGCACAGCTCCACGTGCTGCCCTTGAGCTGCTCTGGGGAGGGGAGTTGGGTTGTGCCCAAAGCGCGGCGGGGAAATCAGCTCAGCTCTTCTCCATGCCCTGTGGAGGGCAGGGTGGGACAGCAGAGGCTGCACAGGTTGGGAGAGCAGAGGTTGGAGAGGTGTGCCCAGCTGTGCCAGCTGTGCCAGCTGTGCCAGGTGCCAGGAGGAGCAGAGCCCAGCTGGGGGTGATGCTGCAGGACCAGCAGCCACTTCTGCCTGAGCCTGTTTGGGGCTGCCTGCTGTTCCAGAGGCTTTGCCTGCCTCAGGTTGCTCCGTGCTCCTTCTGCCATGAGGCTCTGTGCCCGGCCTGGGTGCCAGCCTGGCTCAGTTCTCTCTGTGCCCCCTTTGTTGTGGGGCTCTGTGCCCAGCCTGGCTCAGCCCAGGTGCCCAGCCTGGCTCAGCTCCCTGTGCCCCCTTTGCCATGAGGCTCTGTGCCTGGCCTGGGTGCCAGCCTGGCTCAGCTCCCTGTGCCCCCTTTGCCGTGGGGCTCTGTGCCCAACCTGTGTGCCAGTCTGGCTCAGTTCTCTGTGCCCCCTTTGCTGTGGGGTTCTGTGCCCAGGCCCTGTGCCAGCCTGGCTCAGCCCAGGTGCCCAGCCTGGCTCAGTTCTCTCTGTGCCCCCTTTGCCATGGGGCTGTGCCCAGCCTGGCTCAGCTCTTCATGCCCCCTTTGCTGTGGGGCTCTGTGCCCACACCGTGTGCCCAGCCTGGCTCAGTTCTCTCTGTGCCCCCCTTGCCGTGGGGCTCCGTGCCCAGCCTGGCTCAGTTTGCTCCATGCCCAGGCCCCGTGCCAGCCTGACTCACGCCCGTCTCGTGCTTTTATCTGCCCCCTTTGCTGCTCTGCCTGGCTCCAGACGCTCTCCCAGCTCCTCCCGGACCTGCCCCGTCCTGCCTCGCTCCGCTCCCCGCCGCAGGCACTGCGGGGCTGGCAGAGCTCCCAGCTTCGGGGGTGAGAAGGTTTGGGGTTCATCCTCAATCCAAGGCCCTTCTCTGTGGTATTTGCAGGGATCCCCGTGGCAGGCAGGAAGGGGGAATGGGAAGAGTGGGAATGGCAGGAGGGGAATGGGAGGGAGTGGGAATGGAATGGCAGGAGTAGGAATGGGAAGAGTGGGAATGGGAGGAGAGCAATGGCAGGAGTGGGCATGGGAAGGAGTGGGGATGGAAGGACCAGGAATGGGAGGGAGTTGGAATGGCAGGAGGAGAATGGCAGGACTGGAATGGCAGGGGCGGGATGGCAGGATCAGGAATGGGAAGAGTGGGAATAGGAGGAGAGGAATGGCAGGAGGGGAATGGGAAGGAGTGGGAATGGGAAGGAGTAGGAATGGGAAAGAGGGGGAATGGAATGGCAGGAGTGGGAATGGGAGAACTGGGAATAGCAGGAGGGGAATAGGAAGGAGTGGGAATGGCAGGAGCAGGAATAGCAGGAGTAGGAGCAGGATGGCAGAATTTGGGATGGCAGGACTGGGATGGCAGGAAGGGAACAGCAGGAGCAGGAATGGCAGAAAGGGATGGCAGGAGTTGGGATGGCAGGAGGGGATGGCAGGAGTGGGGATGGCAGGAGTTGGGATGGCAGGGGTGATGGCAGGGGGTGATGGCAGAATTTGGGATGGCAGGATTTGGGATGGCAGGGGTGATGGCAGGATTTGGGATGGCAGGATTTGGGGTGGCTGGATTTGGGGTGGCCGGATTTGCGGTGGCAGGAGCGGCTGCCCGGCGCTGCAGCCAGGGCTGCCAGGTTGCTAAGCAGAGCTTTTGAAGAACTGCAGGCAGGCAGCCGGAGCTGGAGCGGGGCAGGACGTGGGAGAGCACAAAGAGGAGCTCAGGCGCTGTTGCTAAATTTGCAGCTGGGGCTGTGGGGAAAGCAGGAGCAGCAGAGCCCTCCCTGCCTCCCTCCCTGCAGCACGAGTGACAGCAGTGACATCCCTGGGCTGCCCACGTGGAGCTCGTGCTGGCTGCTCATCCTGCAGCATGAGCCAAGGGCCACTGCAAATCCTGCTTTAAAACCCCTTTGGAAATACAGAAATACAGCCCTGAGGTGGATGACAGCATTAGGGATCTTTATTTCTTTTTTTTTTTTCCCTAATAAAGTCAGAACTGGATTTTCATTAATGATTAAACCTCCCTTCCAGGTTTCGTTTTTACTGGGGGGAAATGCAGTTCTTGGATGAGTTTCTGCTGCTCACAGTGGTTCAGCAGCAGAATTTCGCTTGAGAGGCGGGGAGAAAATAGGAGTTTTGGAAAATTTGAGTTTTCCTAGAGGAGCAGGGAAAGGCCTTTGTGGGAATGGGACCTGAAAATCAGACAGGGACAATTGAGAGGGTCAATCAGAGAGGGACAATTGAGAGCTCCAGCCACCAGCTGGGCCAGCTCCTGGTGGAAATCTGCTGTTAATGGGCCATTAATGATTAATGATCTTCTGTCCATGGCCAGTGAGTGTCCCTGCAGGGCTGATCCAATCCCATCATCCCATGGGGAGAAGCTCCGCCCAGGGGAGGAGCCAAGCATTCCTACCTGGATCCAATCTGAGCTTTGGGACACCCCAGCAGCCTTTGCCCAGTGCATTCCCAGAGGAGCAGCTTCTGCTGCCCTGCATGGCCAGAGGGAGCCCAGGCCCATCTGCAGCAGCCCTGGAGCTGCAGAGGAAAACTCCCCCCTTGTGCAGGATCCCTGCTCCAGCAGAGCCACAGCTGGCACTGCAGGAGGGCTGAGCCCCCATGGGATGGGGCTGTGCCACCCCCTGACACACAGGGGACAGGGCCTGGGCTGACTCTGGCAGGGTTCTTTTGTTTTACTGCATTGATTATTTTATTTTTA
This sequence comes from Agelaius phoeniceus, assembly GCF_051311805.1. Classification (NCBI taxonomy): domain Eukaryota; kingdom Metazoa; phylum Chordata; class Aves; order Passeriformes; family Icteridae; genus Agelaius; species Agelaius phoeniceus. Next base: position 3,477,037 of record NC_135289.1, on the reverse strand, counting down.
TTTTCTTCCCTAGTAAAGAACTGTTATTCCTGCTCCCACATCTTTGCCTGAGAGCCTTTTAATTTCAAATTTATAACAAATAGGAGAGAAGGGTTTTACGTTTTCCATTTCAGGGGAGGCTCCTGCCTTCCTGAGCAGAACCTGGCTGTTCAAACCAAGACCAGACACAGCTCCACGTGCTGGAGCGGGGCCCTGGCGGGCTGGGATCAGCTGCTGCAGAATGTTCTGGCTTCTCCCTGTGCTTCCCATTCCCTCCTGGCCCCCTCTCCAGCCAAGAGCCGTGCAGGGAGGGTTGGGATGAGTTTTGGAATTCTCTGCTTTCCCCTGCCTGGGCTGTCCTGGGTTTTCCTAGAACTGGGGGTTCTGTATCCCGTCACGACTCTGTCCTTGCCTCGGAAATTGCAAAATCCATTTTCCAAGTGCTGCCACCTGATTAACATTCACCAGAAATCCCCAATTAAATATGTTTATTTTCCCTTTTCTGCTGCCTCTTCCCCGTTAAAATGGGAGCTGTTTACACGGGAGCCGCTTTCCCAAAATCTCTTTGCACGTGAGCTTTTTGTCTTTTTTTTTCCTGCCTCGTTCCCTGCTTGATTTTTATTCCATCCCTTTTGTCTGTCCTATATTTTTTCCCCTGGCTGATGCTGTCTAAGATAGGAACAAGCCCACGTTGAATTGCAAACACCCGGCAGTGGGAGCAGAACAAAATGGGAGTTGCACGAAGTAGGAAATTTCTTATCCCCCTAAAATTAAAAAAAGGTTGATTGTCACTGCAGCCACCCCCGTGATGCAGCTTTAGGAGCAGCTTGGGGTTGATTTTTGGGTGCTGCCCCTCTCTGTGCTGCTTTTTTTTTAGGGGGTTCAGTCCTGCATTTTTTTCCTGAGCGCCAAAATTTTAGGGGGTGCTGGTGGGGAGTGGAGACAAATCCAGGGGAGGATGTGGAGTGGTGGAGATTTTTCCCAAAGGAGATTTTTCCATCCCCACGGGAGCTCCTGGAGGAACCAGCTGGATTTGGGAGCGAGCTGAGCACAGCCAGGTGCTGGAGCTGTCCCAAAAAAATGGGATTGAGCTGGAGATGCTGGCAAAGCTCCCACCTGTGACTCGACAGGAAGAGCCTGGGAGGGTTTTGCTTCATTTCCCTCTTTGTTCTGGGGTTTGCTGGGGGAAAAGGGACTCCAGGATAAAGAGGGGTGGGCACGGGGAAAAGCCTGGGGGGGTTCCTGGCTTGGGCATTCCCCAGGGAAAAGCAGCTCTGATAATGTGGAAATACTGCCTGATGTTTTCCACAGGAAAAAAAGAAAAGGGAAAATGTCCAGGCTTTCACTTCTGAGGGGTTTAATTATTTTGAAAGCTGAGAAAGCTGATTCTGGAGGAATTTTTGTTTCTTTTCCTCCTTTCTTTCTCCTCCCTGCCTGGTCCCTTTTGGGTTGGTCTTTTTTTTTTTTTTTTGTTATTTTTGGGGGTTTTTTTGTTTGGGTTTTTTTTGTTTGTTGTTTTTTTTTTTGTGGGGGGGGGTTGGATTTTGATTGGGTTTTTTTTGAAAGTGGAGCTGGGAAAAACACAAAAAACTTTTAACTCTGCTGCGTTTTAAAAGAAAATTAACTTCTGTAAATGAATAACTAATGGGTCAGCCTGGCTGAAAACTTCCTCTCTCCCTGTGACAATGTGCTCTGGGGGGAAATCCCTGTCCTTCATCAAATCCTAAATTCTCCGGCTTTCCTTGCTTTTATCTCCTTCCTGCTTTTCTTGTGCAGAAAGTTCTGATAAAGGAGAGTTGGAGAGGAGCTTTGGACGAGGGCCTGGAGTGCCAGGACGCAGGGAATGGCTTCCCAGTGGCAGAGGATGGGATTTTGAGAAGGAATTCCTGGCTGGGATGGAATTCCCAGAGAATCCGTGGCTGCCCCTGGATCCCTGGAGCAGCCTGGGGTGGTGGAAGGTGCTGGGGTGGCACTGGGGGGTCTTTGTGGACCCCAAACCGTTCCAGGAGCAGCTGAAATGAGCTCCAGCATCAACAGCTCTCCTGAGGCCTTGGGAAGGCTGAGCTGGAACAGAGACTGGGCAGAGCTAAAGGATAAAACAGGGATTTAATGAGAGGCCTCAATGGATCCACCTTGGGCAGCACAACCCAAACTAGTCAAAACATGAGCCCAAGATGGACCCAAATGGTCACAAAATGAACCCAACGTGAACCCAAATGGTCACAAGATGAACCCAAATGGTCACAAAATGTCGGGACCATTCGGGTCCGGTTCGGGGCCATTCGGGACCGGTTCCGGAGCCATTCGGGGCTGGTTCGGGGCCGGTTCGGGGTCGGTTCGGGGCCATTCGGGGCCCTTTGGGGCTGGTTCGGAGCCGATTCGAGGCCGGTTCGGGGCCATTCGGGCCCGGTTCGAGGCCGGTTCGGGGCCGGGCCCGCGCACATGGCCCAGTCCGGGCACCGGGACCGCGCGTCCCGCCCGCGCCCCAGGCCCCGCCCCTAACCCCGCCCCTCGCCCTCAGCGCGCCCTCCCATTGGCCCGCGCCCTCCCGTTGCCGCGCTCCGATTGGCCGACTCCCGCGAGCTCCGCGGGCCCGTGGGCGGAAGCGGCGCTACGGCGGCCGCGGAGGGTCCGTCCCGCGCGCGCGCCCCCGGCCGTGTGGAAGGCGGCCGCCCCGCGCTGCCCGCCCGGCTCCGCCCGCCCGCCCGGGATGCGGCCCCGGCGGCCGCGCCGGGCATGAGGGACGGCGGGGGGGCCGCGCCCAGCACCGGCACCCGACGGCACCCGGGCACCGGCGGGGCTCCTCCTCGGTGAGCGGGGGCGGAGAGCTCGGGGGGAGCGGCGGGCCGGGCTGCGGGGTGCGGGCGGTGCCGCCGGCGCTGCCCCTCGGGACCCGCACCGGGCACGGAGAGCGGCCGGGACGGGGCTGGGCTGGGGGGAGCCGGGGCTGGGCTTGGATCCCGGCTGCAGCGGCTTCGTTCCGTCCTGGCGGTGCTTGGTGGCATCCGGGAGGGTTTTGGGTGTAGGAATCGGATTTTTGGGGGCCAGGGGTTGTTTTGAGTCAGAGTTTGGTTGGTGGGATCCTGGAGATTTTTGGGTGCAGGAATTGGTTTTTGGGGTCTAGGGGAGTTAAAGGTTGGGTAATGAGATCCTGGAGATTTTTAGGATCCAGAGGTTGGTTCGGGGGATCCAGGAGTTTTTTGGCTGCAGGAATTGGGTTTTTTTCGGGTCCAGGGGTTGTTTGTAGTCAAAGGTTGGTTGGTAGAATCCTCGAGATTTTGAGATCCGGGAGATTTTTGGGTCCAGGAATTGGCTTTTTGGGTCTAGAGGTTGTTTTGAGTTAGAGGTTGGGTAGTGGGATCCTGGAGATTTTTGGGTCCAGGAATCGGTTTTTTTGGGTCCAAGGGGTTGTTTGGAATTGGAGGTTGGTTGGTGGAATCCAGGAGGTTTTGGGATCCAGAGCTTAGTTGGTGGGATGCAGGAAATTTTTGGGTCCAGGAATCATTTTTTTGGGTCCAGGGGTTGTTTAGAGTCAGAATTTGGGTGATGGGATGCAGGAGATTTTTGGGTGCAGGAATTGCTTGTTTGGCTTTAGGAGTTGTTTGGATCCAGGGATGGCTCAGTGGAATCCTGGAGTGAGTTTGGGTCCAGGGCTTGCTTGGTGAGATCCAGGAGATTTTTTGGGTCCAGGAATTGCCTGTTTGCATCCATGGGTTCCTTGGTGGGATGCAGGGAACCTTTGGGTGCAGGAGATTTTTGATCCAGAAATTCGTTGTTTGGATCCAGAGGTTCCTTGGTGGGGTGCAGGAATTGGTTGTTTGGATCCAGGGGTTCCTTGGTGGGATACAGGGGATTTTTGGGTGCAGGAGATTTTTGGGTGCAGGGGATTTTTGGGTGCAGGCCTTGCAGGCTGAGTCCAGCTGTTGTTTGGATCCAGGCTTTGCTTATTTGGCTCCAATGGCTGCTGTTTTTTTGATTTTTTTTTTAATTCCTCACCACTATTATTTTAATTTTTTTTCACTCCCCTGTCTGAACTGGGTGGATTCCTGCCCACATCAATAGGGGAGGCAGAGGAGAAAGTATGCAAATCCTGCAAATCCTGCTTTTTATTTGGTGTTCTCTCATCCACACACACACACATCCCATACCTGTGTTCCACCTCCAGCTCCCTCCCTTCCTCTCCATCCCCAAAAATTCCCCAGCAGGGCTGGACAACCTCCAGAGCTGTGCTTGACTTTTAAGTGCTGAATTTCTATTTTGAATATAATATATTCAAATATATTATATATATATATATATATATTCAAAATAAAATATTTCTATTTTATTTCTATTTTCTATTTTGATTTTTAAGGAGCAGCTCCTGAGCGAGGCAGGCATTTGCTTTGGAGGCTCCACTCTAAGGAAGTGTAAAATTCTGCATCTCTAGTTTGAATTTAATTCCTTTATTTTACACATTTAAGAGGCTTTTACCTGGCATTTCACCTGTGTGTGTTTTGGACAGCAAGTTTGTGGATTTTTTGGGGTTTGTTTTTTTTTTTTTTTTTGACAGTAAAAATTTTCTTCCTAAAATTTCTAAAAAAAATCTCTTTCTAAAAATGAATTAAAATTGATAAAATCCTAAAAGTACAATTCAGGTGAGTCACAGCCCCGGGAGCTGGAAAAGCTTTTAGGAAAGGTTTTTTGGGATTTGGGATTTCTCTCCCCATGCCTGACACGGGGATTTCTGCTGGCCTGTTTATTTTTAGGGTCTCTGTGCCTGTTTGCAGGGAATAGTTGTTCCATCACCATGACAACGGGGCTGAGTGTACCATAAACATTGTTCCAGGGGAGCTTTTCCAGCTTCAATCACTTTTCACCATCCAGCAGGAATTTTAAATTGGGATTTTTTTTGGGTGTTGTTGTTGCTCTGAACTGGGGATGTTTTTCCTTCCAGCAGAGGGATTGTGCCTGTGCAAGGCAATTTAATTGAATCTGCTGGTGGTAAACACGGGGCCCAGATGAGGAGGAAGTGAGTGCAATCTCCTTAGGAGCTTCCAGGAAATCTGAGGGTTTTTTTATGGCTCGCTGGGGAACGATCCCAGCAGGGTCACAAACCCATCAAAGCCTTTTTGGTTTTGAAGTTTCCCATCCCCTCTGCGTGTCCTCAACCTTCCCTTTTTAGATCCTAAAAAAATAAAAGAGTTAGGGAAGGAATAATGCTGATCCAAGTGTGGAAAATCAGGGAAATTCATAATTTTATCATCAGTGGTGGGATGTCAGTCATGCCCAGGCAGGGATGGAGGAGCAGAGGGATTGTAGCAGCTGCAGGAATGTCACAAAATGGGCTTTAAAATCCCCTTTTCCCCCCTGTCTTCCATTAATTTATCATCAATTTATCAGGTGTGATAATTAGAAATAAAAAGGGGCCCTTTTGTCTCTGTGTCAGGATTCAAATACCTCCAGAAAACTGCTTGGGCTCATCTGCTGCCACCCTGAGTCCCATGGAAATCCTGATGTCATTGTTGTCCTTCATGGTTTGTTCCTGATCTTGGCCAATTCAGAAAGGCCAGAAAACACTGAGGAAAAACTGGAAAATACAAAAAAAAACCAAAAAAAAAAAGGAAATATTTCTTTCTCATGAAACAGTTGGTTCCTAACCCCTCACATTTTTGCTAAAACACCTAAATTTCACCTCAAGCAGCCCAAATTTTGAGCCAGGGAGACAAAATTGATTGCAACATTTGTTTTGAGTTTAAAAAAAAAATAAAAGAGAGGCTTGGAGTGGGATTAGGCAATGAAAACTCTGGAGCAGCTCTTATCATGAGGACATCCTTCAGCATTTCCTTCCAGGGAACTTCCTGCCTTGATAACCACGGCTTCTCCTTCACAATAATCTGATTTTCCTGCCTGGATTGGGAGCAACTGTGCAGGGAATGCCAGAAGCAAAGGGAAAACATGGATTTAATAGAGTTTAGGGTGGTTTTTTTCCTTGTTTTTCCTTGATTTTTGTTACTTATTAGAGATGGTTTGGTTGGATTGCTACTTGGAAAGCTGCCAGGGGTTGGGATTTTTTAAGGGAGTGTAGAATTCCGGATGTTTAGTTAGAATTCTTTGTTTAATTCTTTTATTTTACACATTTAAGAGGTTTTTACACATTTAAGAGGTTTTTACCTGGCATTTCACCTGTGTGTGCTCTGGAAAAGGACCCAATTCCCTGCTGTGCTTCCCACCACATCAGGGAATGGAGGTTTGCACAGCAGATTTGTGGATTTTTGGGGTTGTTTTTTTGACAATAGGCTCTTTTTAAAATGAATTAAAATGGATAAAACCCTCAAAGTACCAATTCAGGTGAGTCACAGCCCTGGAAAAGCTTTTAGGAAAGGTTTCTTAGCAATGGAATATTGCTGATAAAACTTGCTTGCTTTTATTTTGATTCCCATTTGAATTGGACACTTCATCAACCACATCAGGAATAGGGCAACCATTTATTTATTCATTTATTTAATCAAATAATTCTTCATTTCTTTAATTGAACAAAGAGAGGGCAAAATCCTGCTCAGGTTTTGAGCTTTTCACCGTGGATTTGGGCCTGTGACCTCCAAAATTCTCCTTCACCCACCTCTGTTTGTTTTCCTGGGACAGGCACCGGGGCCTCGTGTCCACAGCAAAATTGCACAACAGAATCAGTGGCTGCAGAATTCCTGTGCTCACACACCCTGCCCTTCCCAGGGTGCCAGAAAAATCCCTGGGAATACCCTTGGGAAGTGGCAATCACAGCAAGCTCTGCTCTCCTGCAATTTTCCCTGGAATTTCCTGATTTTTTTCTGGAATTTCCTGATTTTTTTCTGGAATTTCCTGATTTTTTTCTGGAATTTCCTCTATTTTTTCCCTGGAATTTCCTGATTTTTTTCCCTGCAATTTCTTGAATTTTTTCCTGGAATTTCCTGATTTTTTTTTTCCCTGGAATTTCTTGAATTTTTCCCTGGAATTTCTTGAATTTTTCCCTGGAATTTCCTGGATTTTTCCCTGGAATTTCCTGATTTTTTTTTTCCCTGGAATTTCTTGAATTTTTCCCTGGAATTTCCTGATTTTTTTTTCCCTTGAATTTCCTGATTATTTTTTTTTCCTGGATTTTTTTTCCTGGATTTTTTTCCTGGATTTTTTTTTTTCCTGGCTATTTTGCCTGCTTTTTTTCCTGGTTTTTTTTTTCCCTCTTTTTTATTTTTCCTGCTTTTTTTTCCCCTGTTTTTTTTTTTTGTTTTTCTGCTTTTTTTCCCTGTTTTTTTTTTTCTGCCTTTTTTTTTTTTTATTTTCCCTGGACTTTTATTTTTTTATTATCTGCTTGCTTTTTTTTTTTTTATTTTCCCTGGACTTTTCCCTGGATTTTCCTATAATTTCCAATAATTTCCTAGAACTGAAACCTCGATTTTCTCACCTACACCACGAGCTTCCCCAAACCTGTTGCTGCCTTAATTCCAATTTTTACTTTGGGGCTGGGAGCCCTTTCTGTGTCTCCAGGGCCCTTTTTGGGGCTGTCCCCTGCCTGTGACACCGTGCTGGGGATGCTTCTGCTCTGTGCCTGGCACATCCTTCCCTTTCCTCTGGGCTTTTCTTCCTGTCTGGGGGCCTGACAAGGATTTTTTTTTTTGTTTTTTATTCAGCCCATCTGCAGAAATCATCAGATGCTGCAGATGCTTGAGCAGAGGCTGCTGCGACAAATGGAGGTGAAAGATTATTGGAGATTATTTGCTGTTGAGTCAAAGCACAGGAAATCTGCTCAAAGACCTTGAAGGAGGGGGTTAGGCCAGGCCTAAACCCCTTAATCCTGCCTTTACTCCTTTCCCAGAGGGCGAATATTTGGATTTTTTTGGTGCCGCGTTTCCAGGAAAATCCAAACCTCCAGGCCCTGCCATCCCACAGAGGGGATTACAAATCCCAAATCCTGGATTTTCTGGATAAACTCGTGCAGAGCCAGGCCTCCAGCAGAGCTGAGCAGCAGCAGGGGAGGAGGCTCAGGGTTTTTTGGGAGCTCTGTGCCAAAGCCTGGCAGCTCCTGCTGAACTCCAGGGTCACCCGTAGGCGTCGGAGAAGATCTCAAGACAATAATAGTGCTCTATTTTAGCTCCCTCATTACAGAGCAGAGCTGCCCTCTGCCTCTAGCAACTATTTTTTCCTCCTGCTCACATGGTGCAGGAAGGGAAAGGATCTCAGCTTCATTCCCTTTTCACTTTTCCTTTCTCCACGGGTTTTTTTAGGAGGGAAAAACCTTCACAAAAGGAAGGAAAAACCTTCACAAAAGGAAGGAAAAACCTTCACAAAAGGAAGGAAAAACCTTCACAAAAGGATGGTTTGGAGTGGGGTGTTTGTAATTATTGGTGTGCTCATCCTGGAGGAAAAGGAGCTGGGTTTAGGAGGGGTTTTTGTGCTGTGAGAGGATTTAAAACGTTGAAATGCTGTTTACAACCTGGGGCAGGGGGTTCTCATCCCTGGTGGTGCTCAGGAACTGATGTTGGTAATTATTGATAATTATTCCCCATCCTGGAGGAAAAGCAGTTGGGTTTAGGAGGGGTTTTTGTGCTGTGAGAGGATTAAAAAAGTTGAAATGCTGTTTACAAGCTGGGGCAGGGGCTTCTTGAGCCACTTCTCATCCCTGTCAGTGCTCAGGAACTGCAGCAGCTGGAGAAGGAAAAACCTTTTCCTCACGTTTAGTAATGCTCAGCTCACCTGATGTGGTTTTAATTTTACATTTTGTGTGATCCCTTTTCACTTTTCCTTCCTCCATGGAAGGAAAGAACCTTCACAAAAGGATGGTTTGCAGTGGGATGTTGGTAATTATTGGTGTGCTCATCCTGGAGGAAAAGCAGTTGGGTTTAGGAGGGGTTTTTGTGCTGTGGGAGGATTTAAAAAGTTGAAATGCTGTTTACAAGCTGGGGCAGGGGGTTCTCATCCCTGGTGGTGCTCAGGAGCTGCAGCAGCTGGAGAAGGAAAAACCTTTTCCTCACATTTAGTAATGCTCAGCTCACCTGATGTGCTTTTAATTTTACATTTTGTGTGATCCCTTTTCACTTTTTATTTCTCCACGGGTTTTTTTAGGAGGGAAAAAACCTTCACAAAAGGATGGTTTGCAGTGGGGTGTTTGTAATTATTGGGGTGTTCATCCTGGAGGAAAAGGAGCTGGGTTTAGGAGGGGTTTTTGTGCTGTGAGAGGATTTAAAACGTTGAAATGCTGTTTACAAGCTGGGGCAGGGGGTTCTTGAGCCACTTCTCATCCCTGTCAGTGCTCAGCAAGAGCAACAGCTGGAGATGGAAAAATCTTTTCCTCACGTTTATTAATGCTCAGCTCACCTGTGCTGCTTTTAATTTTACATTTTGTGTGATCCCTTTTCTCTTTTTCTTTCTCCACGGATTTTTTTAGGAGGGAAAAAACCTTCACAAAAGGATGGTTTGCAGTGGGATGTTGGTAATTATTGGTGTGCTCATCCTGGAGGAAACGGAGCTGGGTTTAGGAGGGGTTTTTGTGCTGCTGGAGAGCTGTGAGAGGAGGAGAGTGGGGCCTTTGGAGGAAATTTAAAGAGTTGAAATACTGTTTACACACTGTGAGGGCATTTCACCCTCAGTCATGTGGGGCAGGGGCTTCTTGAGCCATTTCTCATCCCTGGTGGTGCTCAGGAACTGATGTTGGTAATCATTGATAATTATTCCCCATCCTGGAGGAAAAGGAGCTGGGTTTAGGAGGGGTTTTTGTGCTGTGAGAGGATTTAAAAAGTTGAAATGCTGTTTACAAGCTGAGGCAGGGGGTTCTTGAGCCATTTCCCATCCCTGGTGGTGCTCAGGAGCTGCAGCAGCTGGAGAAGGAAAAACCTTTTCCTCACGTTTAGTAATGCTCAGCTCACCTGTGCTGCTTTTAATTTTACATTTTGTGTGATGGTTTTTTAATGTTCTGGTTGATCCTGGAGAAACAAGAGGTTTTTAATGTATTTTTCTGCTTTGGTAGTAAAGGTCAATGAGACCCAGCTTTGTGTCCTGATGCCCATTGGACTTTCCCAGGTATCAGCTCTGTCCTGGCCACTGAAGGGCCAAAATCCACCTGAGATCCCATGGCTTTGGCCAGGATTGTTTTCTGGCCTTCCTTTTGGATAGAACCTCCAGAAAAACTCCACATCCCCCATTTCTTTGAGATTTCCAGGAGGTTCCACTGTGGGATCTCCATCATTCCCCGGAGATGAATGCAGTGAATATTTAATACAGAGGAATATTCAGTTTTATGCACTAAACCCCACCCATGAACAATTCCAGAATTCTCCCTGCTCCCGTTCTGTGACAGCCAGGGGATCACTGAGGCCTCTCCACCCTTTTTAATGGTTTTTAGCCAAGGCTTTTCCAAGCTGGGGACGTGCCATGTGTCCTCTGGGTGACAGACAGAATCGTGACACGCCTGGAGCTGCAAATGCCAGAAACATCAGGAGGAACTTGATCAAAATTGCTCTCCAGTACAGTCTGTAACTCTGCCCCTGGCTCAGGATCCTTCCAGCTGGAAAATGCAGGCTTGGAGCAGCCTGAACTCTTCACTTTGGTAAACGCTCCTTAGAACAGTTTAGCTCATCTCTGGGAAAGGTGCTTTGGGGTTTTTTTTTCCTGTTTGTTTTTTAATATCTAGTATTTTCCATTATTTTGGCTATTCTTTGCTGTTTTACAAAATATTGTAATAATAATATTTATATTTTTAAAATAAAATTAATATAATAATCATTAATATTATAATAATTAACATAATAACTAGCCATTATATTAAATATTATATTATTATAAACACTAATATTATCATAAATTATTATAATAATATTGTGATAATATAATTATATAATAGTTATATTATTATTACTTTATTATATATAAATTATATAAAATATTATGTATTTTATATAATATATATAGTAAGTAATAATTGTAATAATAATATTGTTTTACAGAATATTTTACAGAATATTCTGTGCATCTCCAGCTGGATTCCAGACCAGCTGTGACCTGGGCAGCAACGCTTGGCTTGGGTCAGCTTGGGATTAACAGCAAGGTGGAATTTCCTCAAGGGAAGCAGCCTCATGAAGTAACAAACACCAGTTCAATTTTGGGATAAAACTGTGTGGATTTTTGCAGGAGGGATGGGGAAAAATTTAAAAAAACCCCTTGGGTCAGCTTGGAATTAACAGCAAGGTGGAATTTCCTCAAGGAAGCATAACAGGAGTTCAATTTTGGGGTGAAGCTGTGTGGATTTTTAGCAGGAGGGATGGGGAAAAATTTAAAAAAACCCCTTGGCTCAGCTTGGAATTAACAGCAAGGTGGAATTTCCTCAAGGGAAGCAGCCTCATGAAATAACTAACACCAGTTCAATTTTGGGATAAAACTGTGTGGATTTTTAGCAGGAGGGGTGGAGAAAAATTTTTAAAAAAGCCTTGGGTCAGCTTGGAATTAGCAGCAAGGTGGAACTTCCTCAAGGAAGCATAACAGCAGTTCAGTTCTGAGATGAAAACTGCGTGGATTTTTAGCAGGAGGGATGAGGAAAAATTTAAAAAAAACCCTTGGGTCAGCTTGGAATTAGCAGCAAGGTGGAACTTCATCAAGGGAAGCAGCCCCATGAAATAGCTAACACCAGTTCAATTTTGGGATAAAACTGTGTGGATTTTTAGCAGGAGGGGTGGGGAAAAACATGGAAAAAGAACCTTGGATCAGGTTGGAATTAGCAGCAAGGTGGAACTTCCTCAAGGAAGCATAACAGGAGTTCAATTTTGGGGTGAAAGCTGCGTGGATTTTTGCAGGAGGGATGGGGGAAAAATGTAAAAAAAAGCTTTGGGTCAGCTTGGAATTAGCAGCAAGGTGGAACTTCCTCAAGGAAGCATAACAGGAGTTCAGTTTTGGGGTGAAAGCTGTGTGGATTTTTAGCAGGAGGGATGGGGAAAAATTTAAAAAAACCCCTTGGCTCAGCTTGGAATTAGCAGCAAGGTGGAACTTCCTCAAGGGAAGCAGCCCCATGAAGTAACTAACACCAGTTCAATTCTGGGATGAAGCTGCGTGGATTTTTAGCAGGAGGGGTGAGGAAAAATTTTTAAAAAACCCCTTGGGTCAGCTTGAAATTAACAGCAAGGTGGAATTTCCTCAAGGAAGCATAACAGGAGTTCAGTTCTGAGATGAAAACTGCGTGGATTTTTAGCAGGAGGGGTGGGGAAAATTTAAAAAAACCTCTTGGGTCAGCTTGGAATTAACAGCAAGGTGGAATTTCCTCAAGGAAGCATAACAGGAGTTCAATTTTGGGTGAAAGCTGCGTGGATTTTCAGCAGGAGGGATGGGGAAAAATTTAAAAAACCTATTGGGTCAGCTTGGAATTAACAGGAAGGTAAAACTTCCTCAAGGAAAGCATAACAGCAGTTCAATTTTGGGATAAAACTGCGTGGAATTTTGCAGGAGGGATGGAGAAAAATTTTGAAAAACCCCTTGGGTCAGGTTGGAATTAACAGCAAGGTGGAACTTCCTCAAGGAAGCGTAACAGCAGTTCAATTCTGGGGTGAAAGCTGCGTGGATTTTTGCAGGAGGGGTGGGGAAAAATATGGAAAAAGAACTTTGGGTCAGGTTGGAATTAGCAGCAAGGTGGAACTTCCTCAAGGAAGCATAACAGGAGTTCAGTTTTGGGGTGAAAGCTGCGTGGATTTTTGCAGGAGGGATGGGGAAAAATTTTAAAAAAAGCCTTTAAATTTTAAATTTAAAAAAATTTTAAAAAAAACCAATTCAGCTTGGAATTAACAAGGTGGAATTTCCTCAAGGAAGCATAACAGGAGTTCAATTCTGGGATGAAGCTGCGTGGATTTTTAGCAGGAGGGATGGGGAAATATTAAAACAAAGCCTTTGTCGCTGTGAATTGCCGTTGCTACCGTGATTTCCACGTGGCACCAGTTTGCTGCGGCGCTCCCGGAGCGCTGGGGATGAGCGCAGCGTGGGATCCATGGCTCGGCCGGGTTTTCCTGCTCGCTCTGGGCGCAGCCCCGTGCTCCTGACAGCCCCGTCCCCGTGCTCTCCGTCCGCTCCACCACGTGTGGCTGCATCATCCCCCTGCACAACGAGGCACAGCCCTGTGCCTGGGATGCTGGCAACACCGTGGCAGCACCAGGCGGTGCTGGAAGGGTTCGAAGGTGTTTTCCTGGTGCCTAAATCCCCTATGGATCAGCTGGCAGAGCGCGGAGAGGTGTGGGAAGAGTCTGGAAGCGCAGCCTGCAGTTTCTTCGAGCGCTGAGCAATTAATTTGGGCAAGCAGGGAGTTGTGCTGTAATTAACAGGGAAAGCACCTCGGGCCAGCCTCACCAGGGGGTGTGGGTGGCCTTGCCTTGGAGATTGTTGCGTGTAATTGCAGCAATTTCCCTGCCTGGATCAATGTCACATCAGGCAGCGTGTGCCACGAGGCAGGGATTCTGCACAAGGGCTGAAATGCCCAAAAAGGTGCCCAGAAAGGTGCCATGCCCCCAGGGCAGCTGGTTTTCCCCGAGTCCTGTGTGAAGTGTCAGCTCTAATCCTGTCCCAGGGCTCCCTGAGTGCTCTGGACACAGTTCCCTTCCTTATATAGGGCTGGCCAAGTGCTGGGCACTAATGAGATTGGAATAAAAGGCTTTGGGAGCAGGGATGAGCTGGCAGGGCAGGCTGAGCCCTGTGTGCACAGGGACATCACCCAACACCCGCCTGGATCCGGCTCCCTTTGCTTTGGAGCTTGGGATCACAGCTTGAATATCTTGGGATTCGTGTTTGAATATCAAACTCACCCAGATGGATCCCCTGGACCCCCTTTCCTAGGGGGAAAAATACAGTGTAGATCCAATATTTGATATATCCAGTGTTATTCACTATCCCAGAGCATTTTTCCTGTTTTTATTTCACAGGAAGAAGTTTAGGCTGTGTTAATTAAACAGAGAATCTATAGGAGATGCTGAATTAATATTTTGCCTGGTTTAATTCCCACTGTATCTTATCCAGAATGATGAGTGTTCTGCTGAAAAGTATCTATGGAAATTCTGTTTGGTGTAGTCAAAAATGGTAAAAAATAGGAAAAAATATAGTTTATATCCAATATTATGTATATCCAGTGTTATTCACTATCCCAGAGCATTTCTCCTGTTTTTATTTCACAGGAAGAAGTTTAGGCTGTGTTAATTAAACAGAGAATCTATAGGAGATACTGAATTAATATTTTGCCTGGTCTTATCCAGAATGATGAGTGTTCTGCTGAAAAATATTTGTGGAAATTCTGTTTGGTGTAGTCAAAAATGGTTAAAAAATAGGGAAAAATACAGTGTATATCCAATATTATGTATATCCAGTGTTATTCACTATCCCAGAGCATTTTTCCTGTTTTTATTTCACAGGAAGAAGTTTAAGCTGTGTTAATTAAACAGTTCTGGACTAAGAGAATGTATAGGAGATGCTGAATTAATATTTTGCCTGGTTTAATTCCCACTGTATCTTATCCAGAATGATGAGTGTTCTGCTGAAAAGTATCTATGGAAATTCTGTTTGGTGTAGTCAAAAATGGTAAAAAAATAGGGAAAAATATAGTGAACATCCAATGTTTTATATATCCAGTGTTATTCACTATCCCAGAGCATTTTTCCTGTTTTTATTTCACAGGAAGAAGTTTAGGCTGTGTTAATTAAACAGTTCTGGACTAAGAGAATGTATAGGAGATGCTGAATTAATATCCAGAATGATGAGTGTTCTGCTTAAAAGTATCTGTGGAAATTCTGTTTGGTGTAGTCAAAAATGGTAAAAAATAGGAAAAAATATAGTGTAGATCCAATATTTTGTATATCCAGGGTTATTCACTATCCCAGAGCATTTTTCCTGTTTTTATTTCACAGGAAGAAGTTTAAGCTGTGTTAATTAAACAGTTCTGGACTAAGAGAATGTATAGGAGGTGCTGAATTAATATCCAGAATGATGAGTGTTCTGCTTAAAAGTATCTGTGGAAATTCTGTTTGCTGTAGTCAAAAATGGTAAAAATAGGAAAAAATATAGTGTATATCCAATATTATGTATATCCAGTGTTATTCACTATCCCAGAGCACTTTTTTCCTGTTTTTATTTCACAGGAAGAAGTTTAAGCTGCCTTAATTAGAGAATCTATAGGAGATGCTGAATTAATATTTTGCCTGGTTTAATTCCCACTGTACCTTATCCAGAATGATGAGTATTCTGCTGAAAAATATTTGTGGAAATTCTGTTTGGTGTAGTCAGAAATGGTCAAGTGTTACCTGCCTGGTCTGTCCTTGATGAATTTATGCATCAACAACTTCAGAACAGGAATCAACTGGCAGATACCAGTCCTAGAAAGTCCCTGCCTAAATCATTGATACCAGTCCTAGAAAGTCCCAGCCTAAATCATTGATACCAGTCCTAGAAAGTCCCTGCCTAAATCATTGATATCAGTCCTAAAACGTCCCAGCCTAAATCATTGACGTGGGTAAGACGTGGCAGGGATGGAGCAAAGGCCGTGTTTGGAATAATTCTAATTTATTTTTGTGTTTATTCTTATAAAAAAAAAGAACGGGGTGATACCTGGAAAAGAAAGATTTGAGGGGAGATTGGGGTGATTGGGAGACTGGAAACTGAGGGGAGATTGGGTTGTTTTGGCTCTGGCATCTTCGTGGAGCTGTGCAGTTCCTGGTTGTGCTGTGCTCCCTGTGAGGTGGGAGCAGGAGGGAAAATCAACAACTTTAGAGCAGGAATGAACTGACAGATACCAGTCCTAGAAAGTCCCTGCCTAAATCATTGATATCAGTCCTAGAAAGTCCCAGCTTAAATCATTGATGTGGGTAAGATGTGGCAGGGATGGAGCAAAGGCCGTGTTTGGAATAATTTTAATTTAGTTTTGTGTTTATTCTTATTAAAAAAAAAAACACGGGGTGATACCTGGAAAAGAAAGATTTGAGGGGAGATTGGGAGAGTGAAAACTGAGGGGAGATTGGGTTGTTTTGGCCCTGGCATCTTTGTGGAGCTGTGCAGTTCCTGGCTGTGCTGTGCTCCCTGTGAGGTGGGAGCAGGAGGGAAAGGAGGAGGTGAGGGGGTGCTTTGATCCCTACCTGGCTGTACCTGAGCTCCTTCTCACAAAGCACCACAAGCCAGAGTGGGTGAACATGGAACAACTTGGAAACATTTTTTTTTTTTTTTTTGGGGGGTAGTGACTCACTGCAACTTACCCAAAGTGACCTGATTTAGTTAAATGAGGCTAAATATAACCCATGTGAAAAGTACTGACATGTGGGAGGAGACGCCAGAGTTGGCACTCAGCCCCTCAGTTCTGCAGGGAACATCTTTCACGACTGGTGACTAATATAATTTTTTACTCTTGCTGCCTTTGGAAAAATAACAATCCCTGCTCCATTTTTTCACCCCCTTGTAGGGAGAGAGAGGAGGGAAATGCTCCGGGCTTAACCTTGCCTTTGTGAATTGCAGCTCTCTGCTATGGACAGTGCCATCACCCTGTGGCAGTTCCTCCTCCAGCTGCTCCAAGAGCCTCAGAACAAGAACATCATCTGCTGGACCTCCAACGACGGGGAATTCAAGCTGCTGCAGGCAGAGGAGGTGGCCAGGCTCTGGGGGATCCGTAAGAACAAGCCCAGCATGAACTATGATAAGCTCAGCCGGGCGCTGCGCTACTACTACGTGAAGGTAGGCTGGAAATCCTGCTCCAATCCTTATCCCTCTGAGCTAAGGAGCTTTGTTTCCTCCTCCTCCTCCTCCTCTTCTTCCTCCTTGCTGTGCCTCTGCCAGGTTGAAGGAAGTTGAGCTGCTTTGTTTGAAGGTGTTGGGTTGGTTTTTAATTGCATTTATCGCTGTGCTGTTTCCTCCTCGCTGGTGGTTTTGGGAGGTTCTGGTGGCTCGGTGGCTTTGCTCATACAAATTTGCCTTTGGATTCTCATCCCCCTTCCAAAAATACACAACCTTGCAAGGATTAAAATCCAGGTACAGCACAGGGAGAGGATGATGATGGAGGGCGTGAATATTGCACCACTTCCAGGTCTTTTTGCAGCTTTCTCTTGACGTTTATTTCTTTCAAAAGCAACATTTTCCATCCCTAAGTATTTTTATTTTTTTCTGCGTATTTCACCTTCACTTTGACCACTGTTTTCAGCCCAGCAGAGTAAGAAGCTTTTGTTTATCCAACATCTTGGGAGTCTCACCTTTGTTTCCCTTTATCCCACGGCTGCTCGTGTGTGAGTGGAGCAGATAAAAATAACCCCCAGTT
The DNA here is from genome assembly GCF_051311805.1 of Agelaius phoeniceus. NCBI lineage: Eukaryota > Metazoa > Chordata > Aves > Passeriformes > Icteridae > Agelaius > Agelaius phoeniceus. Next base: position 3,459,798 of record NC_135289.1, on the reverse strand, counting down.
TCTGAGGAGCCTCAGCCTGGAGCAGGTGGGAGGGTGCTGGTGTTCATTACTGGGTGCCACAAATCTGCTTTGGTGCTGAGAGATCTCAGCAGCAATCAGGCAACGATAAATAAGGATAATTCCAAGTCCAAAGTGTGTGTGGCATTTCGCTGAGGAGCAAAACAAGTTTGACAGATGCTGTTCTGTGGTATTGGAATAACTGATTAGCCTGCATTCTGCTGACGAGTTCAGCTGCTTATTTTCCTTTATTATCATCTTATTAAGAATAAAGGTGGTTTGATTTGAAGTGCAAGCTCTCAATTCTGCAGTCCTGGAGAAACCCTTTAGCAAGTTCTTCTATTAAATTACCCATAGTGTACCCAGCTAAGTGATTCTTGCTGGGGGTAATGGGCATTTTTTTTATTTTAATGAGGATTTCTTGGCATTTTTTAAGCTGTTTTTAGTATGTTTAATGTCAGGTTAGGCTCACCTGTTGCAGTGTTTTGTCTGCCAGCTCCGAGAACAGAACTGGAACACGCAGGGTGTTTTTAAAACAGGAAAAGAAGAAACATTCTCTTGTTTTTTGGGGTTTTTTTTTTTTTTTGGCTGAAAGATTACAGACTTTAATTCCTCTGCCTATTTTAGGCAGTGTTTGTAGGAAGAAAATTAATCCGAAGAAAGGTCTAAATATACTTTTGTCTTCTTCCCCACCAGAATATCATCAAGAAGGTGAATGGCAAGAAATTTGTGTACAAATTCGTGTCCTACCCGGAGATCCTGAACATGGATCCGCTGGTGGTGGGCCGGATCGAGGGGGACCCCGAGATGCCCGGCTTTGGGGAGGTCACCAGCACCCCCAAGGACGTGGAGAGCTGTGGCAAGGAGAAATCCCAGTCGTGTGCAAAGTCCTCCAGCCGTAATGACTACATCCACTCAGGCCTGTACTCCTCCTTCACCCTCAACTCCCTCAACTCCTCCAGCGTGAAGCTCTTCAGGTCCATCAAGATCGAGAACCCGGCCGAGAAGCTGACGGAGAAGAAACCTCAGGACCCCACCCCTTCTGTCATCAAGTTTGTCACCGTGCCCTCCAAAAAGCCACCGCCCTCTGCCCCCCTGGTTTCCACCGCTTCGGCCGTGGCTGTCACCTCCACGGCTTCTGCCACCCCCGCCGTGTCCTCCTCGCTCCCGCTGGGCTCTGAGGAGACTCTGCAGACCCTGGAGACTCTTGTCCTGCCCAAGCTCAGTGTCCCTGAAGCTCCTCCAGCGCCTTTGCCAAACTTGAGCACCAGCTACACCCCGACCCCGCCCATTTCCTCAGTGTCCCCGAGCCTCCAGGTGCCCTCCACGCCGCCCTCGCCGCCGCTGAGCTCCAACCCCGACCTGGACATTGACACAGACATCGAATCTGTGACTTCCCAGCAGCTGGAGCAGGCCCAGAGCCTGCAGCAGCAATCCCCAGAGCCCAAAGAGCAGCAGGATTCAGCTGCAGGGTTGGAGAAGGAATTTGCCAATCACCTCTCCAGGTCGAAAAAACCCAAAGGGCTGGAGCTGGCTCCCACTCTGGTGATCACAGGCAGTGATCCGAGTCCTCTGGGCATCCTGAGTCCTTCTCTCCCAACTGCTTCTCTTACTCCAGCACTTTTCTCTCAGGTGATCAAATCTCCTTCAATTCCCTTCCTGGTTTCTCTTTTTTTTTTTGTTGTTGGTTTTTTTGTTTTTTTTTTTTTTTTTGTTTAAACTAACAATAGTGATGATGTTATGCTTGAAAACAGCAAGTGGAAAATGAATAGTTCATTGTATGCAGAGATTTGAAACTCAGGATGTCACTCCCTGGTTGTTTTTTTGTTTGGTTTTGTTTGTTTTTTTTTTTTAAAAATCAAACAAAACTTTGGTGTTAATTCACCCCAAAGTGTGCCCAGGTGCTGGGCGTGTGGAGGCAAAACCCAAACCAGCTCCAGCAGGATTTTGTAAACCTTGCCAGGGGAATACTGAGTTATTCCTAAATCCTTCAGCTGGGCCTGCAAATCCTTCAAAACCAGCCCCACAGAGGTGTCTGCTGAGCTCTTTTTTCCCTCAGTTAGCAGCATTTAGTTAAAGCCAAAGTCTTGTGAGCAAGCAGCCATAAGAGCAGCTGCTTAATTTGGTCGTTATCTTTGTGTGGGAAAGGAAAGCTTTCATGTCTCATGGAAAACTTGGAAGGGAACTGAATCCAGCAGGGCTGTTAAATCATTCTGTATCTGTGTGATCTCTCCCCTGCAATAAATTGGGATTAGAATGAAACCATGGGGGAGCTGCTGGTTGAAAACTGAAGTGGCTGAAGACAGGGGGGGAAAAAGAAAAAAAAACAACAAAACAAAATGCAAGTGGAGTTGTTCTTTTGGCACCCTGGGAAGTGCTTGGCTGGTGAACCTGGGATATTCAGGAGCTGGATGGGAACTCCTTTTGTTGTTGCTGGCATTGTCAGTGGCACCAGCAGCAGCCTCGTGCCCATTGTTTTGGGTTTTTTTTTTCCTTTTTAAATCCAGAAATTGGTTGTTTTTTTTTTTTTCCTTTTTAAATCCACACTTTTCCAGAGTGCTGGATTGAAGGAGGAGCTGCTCTGCTGTGGCTTCCAGCAGGATTTGGGGGGGGAAAAAAAGGGGTTGGATTGCTCAGTGAGGGGAGGGAGGGAGAGCTGGAAGGGGCTGGCAGGGAGGAGGAGGAGGAGAGGAAGGAGAGGAAGGAGGGGATGGGAGTTGTGGCAGCTGAGGGGGTGTTGGGGCTGGAATTCCAGGGGAAAGGCTGGAAAAGCTGGAATTCCATGGGGAGGGGCTGGAATTCTACAGGAAAAGCTGGAATTCCAGGGGAAGGGCTGAAATTCCATGGGGAAAAGCTGGATTTCCCTGCTGGAATTCTGTGGGAAAGGCTGGAATTCTGTGGGGAAAAGCTGGAATTTCCCTATTGGAATTCCATGAGGAAAGGCTGGAATTCCATGAGGAAAGGCTGGAATTCCATGGGGAAAGGCTGGAATTTCCCTGCTGGAATTCTGTGGGGAAAAGCTGGAATTTCCCTGCTGGAATTCCAGGGCAAAGGCTGAAATTCTTGGGAAAAGCTGGAATTCCATGGGAAGGGCTCTGACAGAGCTGTTCTCCTCCTCCCTTTCCAGACTCCCATCCTGCTGACTCCCAGCCCTCTGCTCTCCAGCATCCACTTCTGGAGCACCCTGAGCCCCGTGGCTCCCCTGAGCCCTGCCCGCCTGCAAGGTGCTAACACCCTGTTCCAGGTGAGTGCATCCCTGGGAGTGCCATTCCAGGGATTCCCAGGGATTCCTATTCCCAGGGAGTGCCATCCCCAGGGATTCCCATTCTCCAGGGAGTGCCATTCCCAGGGAGTGCCATTCCCAGGGATTCCCATTCCCAGGAATTCCCATTCTCCAGGGAGTGCCATTCCCAGGGAGTGCCATTCCAGGGATTCCCATTCTCCAGGGATTCCCATTCTCCAGGGAGTGCCATTCTCCAGGGAGTCCTATTTTCAGGGATTCCCATTCCCAAGGATTCCCATTCTCCAGGGATTCCCATTCTCCAGGGAGTGCCATTCTCCAGGGATTCCCATTCTCCAGGGATTCCCATTCTCCAGGGAGTGCCATTCCCAGGGAGTGCCATTCCCAGGGAGTGCCATTTTCCAGGGATTCCCCAGGGATTTCCATTCTCCAGGGATTCCCATTTTCAGGGATTCCCATTTTCAGGGATTCCCATTTCCCAGGGAGTCCCATTCTCCAGGGATTTCCGTTTCCCAGGGATTCCCAGGGATTCCCATTTCCCAGGGATTCCCAGACATTCCCATTCTCCAGGGATTCCTATTTTCAGGGATTCCCATTCTCCAGGGATTCCCATTTCCCAGGGATTCCCATTCTCCGGGGATTCCCAGGGATTCCCATTCCCCAAGGATTCCCATTTTCCAGGGATTCCCAGGGATTCCCATTCCCCAAGGATTCCCATTTTCCAGGGATTCCCAGGTGATTCCCATTCTCCAGGGATCCCATTTCCCAGGGATTCTCCAGGTGATTCCCATTCTCCAGGGATTCCCATTCTCCAGGGATCCCCAGAGATTCCCAGGGATTCCCATTTCCCAGGGATTCCCATTTCCCAGGGATTCCCATTTCCCAGGGATTCCCAAGGATTCCCATTTCCCGGGGATTCCCAGTTCCTTCCTCTCAGAATTTTGCTGCTCACACTGACCCTGAGATATCTCCAAGCTCCTTTTTCCCAGCCCAGCAATCAAAAAAGGAGTCAGGATTTTTCTCAAGGTTCTTTATTGTTTCTTATCTATAAAATTCTCTCTCTGGCCTGCTGAGATCAGTCTGCACACTGACCACCCTCAGTTGTCTTTATAGACTAAAAACCACATGTACACTATTTACAGTAATTTCCCAATACCTATCACCTTTGATAGACAATAATTTACATTATTGTAATTATTTACAATAATTACATGATTATTGTAATTATGATTAGATACATTATTTACAATAATTTCCCAATACCTATCGCCTCTGTTAGACAATAATTTACATTATTGGAATTATTTACAATAATTTCCCAATACCTATCACCTTTGTTAGACAATAATTTACATTATTGTAATTATTATTACATACATTATTTACACTAATTTCCCAATACCTATCACCTTTGATAGACAATAGTTTACATTATTGTAATTATGATTAGATACATTATTTACACTAATTTCCCAATACCTATCACCTTTGATAGACAATAGTTTACATTATTGTAATTATGATTAGATACATTATTTACAATAATTTCCCAATACCTATCACCTTTCTTAGATAATAATTTACATTATTGTAATTATTTACAATAATTACATAATTATTGTAATTATGATTAGATACATTATTTACAATAATTTCCCAATACCTATCGCCTTTGTTAGACAATAATTTACATTATTGTAATTATGATTAGATACATTATTTACAATAATTTCCCAATACCTATTACCTTTGTTAGACACTGAGTTTCTGTGGGAACCCAGGGCATCCTCTGGCTGTCCAGAACAGCCCAGACCCTGCCAGGGGGCTCAGAGACCCTGGCACAGAGCCCAAAACACCTCTGGGATTGATTATGGAGCAAATCACCAACCTTAGGTGAAGATCAGCAAGCCACAACAGTTTAGGTAGAATAATAGTGAAGTTATCACGGGGTGGAAAAGGAGATTTTGGGGTTTTTGGTATGGGGGTTCAGGGGGCAAGATGGAGGGAACTGGGCATGTCCTATCCTTCTTCTCCTTCTTCTTCTTGGCCTCCATCTCCTGCTGTGATGGTGGCACTTTTGGATTGGTTTAGAGTAGAAGCTCAGTGTCTAACACAGGTGATAGGTATTGGGAAGTAATTGTAAACATTGTACAGGTAGTTTTTAGTATAAAGACATAACACCACCCCAAGGGCTGGAAACAATTCCCAGCTTTGTGTGAGGAGTTACAAGCCACAAGAGTTTGAGTGAAATGATAGTGAATTAATCACAGGGTGAAAATGTAGAATTTTGGGGTTTTTAGAATGGGGGTTCATGAGGCAAGACGGAGGGAACTGGGCATGTCCTGTCCTTCTTCTCCTTCTTCTTCTTGGCCTCCATCTTCTGCTGTGATGGTGGCACTTTGGGATTGGTTTAGAGTAGAAGCTCACTGTCTAACACAGGTGATAGGTATTGGAAAATAATTGTAAATATTGTACAGGTAGTTTTTAGTATAAAGAGATAACACCACCCCAAGGGCTGGAAACAATTCCCAGCTTTGTGTGAGGAGCTACAAGCCCACAAGAGTTTGAGTAAAATGATAGTGAATTAATCACAGGGTGAAAATGTAGAATTTTGGGGATTTAGAATGGGGGTTCATGAGGCAAGATGGAGGGAACTGGGCATGTCCTGTCCTTCTCCTTCTGCTTCTTGGCCTCCATCTTCTGGGTGATGTTGGCACTTTTGGATTGGTTCAGAGTAGAAGCTCAGTGTCTAACACAGGTGATAGGTATTGGGATGTAATTGTAAATAATGTATTTTTAGTATACAGACATAACCCTGCCCTGGGGGCAGGCAGAGTGCCTGGAACTGTCCTGCTGGATGGACCTCGGCAGGGCAGGAGAAAAAATTTTTATAGATAAGACACAATAAACAACCTTGAGACAGAGAAATGAAGAGCCCTGACTCCTTCTTTGAGCTATGGGCTGGGAAAAGAGACTTTGAACATTTCTTGGGGTCACTGTGAGCAGTGAGAGATCCCCACAAGTTCCTACCTTAAACCAATCCTAAAGTGCCAACATCACCCAGAAGATGGAGGCCAAGAAGAAGAAGAAGAAGGAAAAAGGACAAGGCACGCCCAAATTCCTCCATCTTGAGACCCCCAAACCCCCATTCTAAAAACCTCAAAAATCTATTTTTCACCCTGTGATAAATTCACTGTCATTCTACTTAAACTTGTAAATCTTCACAGAAGGTTGGGAATTGTTTTTTCCAAGGGCTCAATCAAAGGCACAGGGGTCCAGGGCTCTGAGCCCCCCAGGCAGGGGCTGGAGCCCTCCAGGGCAGCCAGAGGAATTCCCTGGCTTCCAACACACCTGCAGGACCAAATATTCCCAATATTTGCAGCAGAAATAAACCAGCAGTTGTTGTTTCCTACCCCCTGTTGCAGCATTAATTTTATTTTTTTACCCGGTTTTATTTCAGGATATTGTAAATGTTGGTGTTTCAGGAATGGTTGAAATCAACTGCAGCACAGGCTGCTTTAGAGAGAGATTATTTTTCCTTTTTAGGTCTGTTCTTCCTGTAAAAATTTCCTCCCTGTAACTTTTTTTTTTTGGTTGGGATTTTCATGAATTTTAGAAATTTTCCGCTCTATTGATTGTTCCAGTCATTCCTGATGAAAAATATTCATTAATCTCACAACTAAAAATATTCATTAATCTCGCAACTAAAAATAATTATTAATCTCACAACTAAAAAATATTAATTAATCTCACAACTAATGAGGAGAAGGAGTGTGTGTTTGATCTCTGTGCTGATGTGTGGCACAGTTTTTGATGATTTTTATGGAAGAAATCTTTAAAATTCACCCCTGTGAGGGTGGAGAGGCCCAGAGAAGCTGTGGCTGCTCCTGGATCCCTGGAAGTGTCCAAGGCCAGGGTATTTTTTACTATATAGCAAAAAATCCACTATATTTAAGAAAAAACCACTCCTTTAGTTGTAATTCTCATGTTTTTCCCTCACACTTCCACTCTGGCACTGGAATTACCACTCTGGCACTGGAATTACCACATTTACTGTGGCAAATGGTAGAATTTAACAAATTTAATAATTTATTTAATTTCTTTGAAATTTAATAATTTAATGAAATTTTCTGGGTTGGGATCTGTCATCTCCATGGAGATGAAGGAAGTTCCTCATCTGTACCATGAGGATATAAAATAAACAAGGAGGGCTGGAATGGCAGTGGATATTTCAGCATGGAAAGAGCTGATAATTAACTGAGGGGTAATTTAGACCCTGTTTTCCTCAGAACCTGGATTAAAGTCCCATTTTAATGAGGATATGGGGTCACTGTGACACTGCTTGGCATTAAAAAATCAATTAAAAGTGAGGAGCCAAGAGCATCCTTGAAACCTGGGGTGGCTTTGCTTTGTTTTGTTGTTACATCTGGGGATTTTTTTGCCCTTCTTCGTGCACAGATGTGGGAGGAACATTGAATTAAAGTGGTTTTTTTTTGATGATTCTTGTTTTATCTCTTAGTTCCCATCCGTGCTGAACAGTCATGGCCCATTTACCCTGTCTGGACTGGATGGACCCTCCACCCCTGGCCCCTTTTCCCCAGACCTGCAGAAGACATAGCACATGGGATTTCTGCACAAGGACAGCAAGGCAAAAGAGATGGGACATTTTCCCTTCCACCACCTTTTTTTTAAAAACAAGCAGTTTGGAATTCCACTGAGATTCTCAACAGTCGGAGTCGTTGCCATTCCCGAATCCAAAAAAAAAAAACCAAAAAAAAACGACAAAAAAAAGCCTTTTTTGTGCAAAAATTCCCCCTTTTTTTGGAAGAACCCAGGTTGGGAATGTATATGCAAACGCCTTAATAGGAGCTGCAGCTCCAGTTTCTTCTCCTCCTCACTTTGGAAGGTTTTTCCCTGTGTCCAAAAGGAATTTTGGGTGGTGTTGCAGCAACTGCCCCTGCACTGACTGCAGCAAACAGCACCAGAGGAGGCTTTTCTCTGTGACTCTTGGAAAAAAAACAAAAAAACAAACAAAACCCTCTGTTCTTCTGCTCCCTGTGCTCAGCAAGGAGAACCCTGAATCCTGATGGAAGCTGGCATTCCAGGAAAAGTTTGGGAATGGGGTGTGTGCTGCCAGCTCTGCCCTGGGGGCACCACAACCTCTGCAGCAACAGAAGCACCAGGGCTTTTCTGCTGCCCTTGTCTCTATTTTTATTTTGGTTTATTTTTTTTTTGCAGGGAGAATTTTTTATTTTTTTTCCAAGGATTTATTCCAAGTTTATATCCAGGACAATTCTGTGGAGCCCCTGGGGCTGGATTTTGGATGGGATGAGCTCCTTTCACTTCTCACAGAGTTTCAATGCTGGAGTCCAAACATTTCTTGTGCCACAGCCCTGGGAGCTCCCTGCTGGATCAGCAGGATGGGAGGTTTTTCCCTGCAGTTTTGGGGGTTTTTCCCTGCAGTTTTGGGGGATTTTCCCTGCAGTTTTGGGGGATTTTCCCTGCAGTTTTTGGGGGATTTTCCCTTGGTTTTTAGGGGAGGTTGCTGCCTGACCTGCAATTCCAGAGCCCAGCATTAAATGTTGCTCTTCTTTCCCCACAGTTCTGGAAAAATTTCCTGCTTTTCCCCACGTGGAAAAGCTCCTCTTTTGCCAGCTCTTATCCCAAGTTTTGCAGTGGAGCTGTTGATTTTGAGGTTTTTATTTTTTTTTTGGACCCCAAACCAGGCTGAAGGGGTTCCATGGGGTTTAACCTCGTGGTAAATCTGTTTTTACCTCCTTGGTGTCCTGGATTAATGATGCAGGATTGTTTTTCCAGAGCCATTGGAGGTGAGATGGAATTTGTAGGTGGATTTTTTACACCTCAGGAGGCCTTTTGAGAAAACTGAGGGGTGAGGAAATGAGAGCTGCTCCTCTCTCAGCCCCTCAGTTCTGGGTGTGTTGGGCTTTGGGTTTTTGTCCTTCCACATTTGGGGGCATCTGATGTCAGGCAGCAACTTCTGGCTTTGAGTTGGGGGTGTCAGAGCATCTTCCCCATGAAAAATTCCCAGAAAACAGATGGAGACATCTCCTTCCTTCAGCATCCTCCAGGCTGCCACAAGCAGAGGAAGATTTTAAGATTTTCCCCTGTCCAGCACGAGGAGCTGACAGAGTTTGCTGTAAATACTGCACCTATTCCATGGAGAAGAACTCAAACTTTTCCAGAGTTGGTTTTTTTTTCTTTTCCTTCTGCCACTTTTGCAGGCTTGGAATTCCCTTTAAAAGCCACAACACCCAGGACTTTTCTTTTCCTGCAGTGCTGTTCCCTTTCTATATCCTGACATTGAGATACAGAAAAAAACAAACAAAAACCACTTTTTGTGTGTTCCTGATGTGACACCTGGGACAGGTGGGTGGAACATTTTTTCTTGGGCATTGTTCACCTGCCCAGGGGAAAAGTGGGAGAAAAAAAAAAATAAATATTCCTTTTTCAGGTGGAGAAGCAGGGAGTGAGCTCATGGAGTGACCTGTCTTCCTGTTGGCTCCTGTCAGAGGCAAAAAATGCTTCACATTTAGACATCAGCAGATGCAGGAGGAAATTCCTGCGCCAGCAGCTCTTAAAATGTGCAATATTGACCTTTTTTTTTTTTTTTTTTTAATTTTTATTTTTATTTTTGACATGCAGAAGCGAAGCTGCAGGTGATGGTGAAGAGCAGGCATCTGGAATTTTTTATTTTGGTTTGCATCTTTGGGAAAAGCCTGCTCTGGGAAATTTCTAGAGCTATGTGTAAATAGCAGCACTTTGGTTGGTTCAGGTTGGCCAATTTTATGCCTACCAAATACTTGGACTTTTGACATTTGCAGGCTGGGATTCGAATTGAAAATTCAATGAATGAGCACTAAAAACTTGCAATTTAATTGCTTCCCTTCCCCCTTGTTCCCCTTGTGGAGAAAAGCCAAGTTTAGCTGTTGAAAAAAAAAATTTGTGCACTTAATTCTTTGTGAGCTTTTATAGCTTTGGGCAGAAGGTCAAGCCCAAAAAAATATTTGTGGGCTCCTGCTCCTCTCCAAGAAGCTTCCCAAAAAATTGCTGTGCCACAGAGAATCCAGGTTTTCCTGTGGAAATGCAGCCTGGATGGGAAACTTTCCACCAGGTCAAACAGGAAAAATAAAAATGAGGCAGGAAAAAAAAATCAGCGTGGACAGGATGATGGAAAAGGGAGAAAGAGGTGGGAGAGGAGCAGCTTTTGCTGCCTTTTCTCCACTGCAGTTTTCAGGTGACTGAAGGGAAGATTCCCTTGTTCCAAGGGAGCTGCCAGCTTTTCCTGGGTCCCATTCCTGACAGAGCCTCCCTGGGGGCTCCCTCTGTCACCTGCTGGTTCTTTAGGTCACTTCAGGAGCACTTTTGTGCAGCTCCTCACTGTTTGTTTTTAATTTAGCCTAAGGCAGGTGGGGTTAGAGTAGATTCTGTTTTAGTTCTGTACCGTGGTGATTTTAAAAAAATAACCAAAAAAAAAAAATTAAAAAAAAAAATGCAGCATTACAGAAGCTTTTTTTTTTATTTTTCTTAGGTTCCTGTTGCTGGAGTAGCTTTGGTTTTGTGGAATGTTTTGGTAATTTTTGCATCAGTTTGTGCCTGGCTTGGGTTATGTGGAAGGTTCAAAGAATTTTGGTAGGAGACAAACAAGAGCCCAGCATCCTCCCCAGCTCCTGGAAATAGGAATAAACCTCTAATGATGGAACACAAAAATTCAAAAACCTGCTAGGATTTAGGGAATCCTGGAAGCTGAACTCGTGTCTTGCTTCTGGAAATCTCTGGGTTTTTTGGTTGATTTTTCCATGGGCAGCTGCTGCTGCTGCCTGGCTCTGTTTGGGATCCTGGATTTTCAGGGTTCCTGGCCAGGAGCAGCTCCTGGAAGCAGAAAAATGTCCCATGGTTATGGAACCCTTGGTGTTCTGTCATTCTGGGAGGGTGATCCTGGTCAAAAGAGGGCGATGGAGGAATTTTGGGGTTTTTTTTAGCAGCAGCTTTAGGTTTAGAGCTTTGTTTCAGACCTGTCCTCAGCAGGGGATGCAATTCCTGTGCCCACATTTTGGCACAGTCAAGCTTTGGTTTGCAATAGGTCAGGAAGGGATAAAATCCCTGGGGTTGGACAATTCCTTTTTTTTCACTTGGAGCATCCCCAGGCTTCAGAATCCATGGAATCTTTGGGATAAATTCCCTGGAATTGGACAAGTCCTTGTTTTCACTTATAGCATTCCAAGGCTTCAGAATCCATGGAATCTTTGGGATAAAATGTGGCAGATTTTGGCACATGTGGCAGATTCAGTGCCAGATTTTGGCACATTCAAGCTCTGGTTTGCAATAGGTCAGGAATACACTTGGAGCATCCCAAGGTTTCAGTAGCCATGGAATCCTTGGGATAAATTCCCTGGAATTGGACAATTCCTTTTTGTTTTCACTTGGAGCATCCCAAGGTTTCAGTGTCCATGGAATCCTTGGGATAAATTCCCTGGAATTTGACAATTCCTTGTTTTCACTTATAGCATTCCAAGGTTTCAGAATCCATGGAATCTTTGGGATAAAATGTGGCAGAATTTGGCACATGTGGCAGATTCAGTGCCAGATTTTGGCACATTCAAGCTTTGGTTTGCAATAGGTCAGGAAGGGTTAAAATCCCTGGGGTTGGACAATTCCTTTTTGTTTTCACTTGGAGCATCCCAAGGCTTCAGAGTCCATGGAATCTTTGGGATAAATTCCCTGGAATTTGACAATTTCTTGTTTTCACTTGGAGTATCCCAAGGTTTCAGTATTCATGAGATCTTTGGGATAAAATCCCTGGAATTGGACAATTCCTTGTTTTCACTTGGAGCATCCCAAGGCTTCAGAATCCATGGAATCTTTGGGATAAAATCCCTGGAATTGGACAATTCCTTTTTTTTTTTCACTTGGAGCATCCCAAGCTTTCAGAATCCATGGAATCTTTGGGATGGTGGAATTGTGAGAACAGAAAGGCTTTGGTGGGGATCATTTCACCCCTCTGATGCATTTTCACACCTCAGCTGTCTCACAAATGGAACATTTTGGGTTTTTAATGTTGATTCTGCAGTTGAACCTCTCCCATTTTTAAGGCAGATTTGTTTTCAGTCCAGCTCTGGAAACCAACCTCAGCAGTGGGGCAGGGAATGTTGCTAAAATCCACAGGAACTTCAAAACTTCTCAGCTTTGGGTGACTATTTTGATTTGTTCCCTTCCTCAGCTCTGTGAGGAACAGAATCTGGATCTGGAAGAGTAGAAATAGGGGGAAAAAAAAAAGAAAATAAGAGATTTTTTGGCCTCTGAGGTGTGGTGGGATGGTTTTGTGTTAAAAATCAGAGCAGGGTTTTGCAAGCAGCCCCTGAGCGTCTCCCATGTGGCAGAAGAGCCCAAAATTCAGGAATATTCACCCAGGAGCTGTCCAGGCTGGTTGATGGGGCTGTGCTGCCCAACCAGAGGCATTATGGGTTGATTGGGAGTTAATTAATGAGCAGTAATTAGCAGTGGCTGTTGAGCGGGAGCAGCTCCAGGGGAGTGGGCCAGGCTGACACAGGAAGATTTTGGGGTCAAATGCAGATAATCCCTAAAGTTTTATGTCCTTTTGCCTCGGGGAATGCTTCTTCCCCCTCTGGTTTTAGAGCTGTGAAGTTGATTTGGGATAATAAAACTGGGGAAAAATTTAAAAAAAATAAAGGAAATTGTAGGGAGACACAGCAGTGGTGTGTGAGATCAGGGCAGCTGGAATTCATCTGGGGCTGAACCCTTCTCCAGCAGCAATTCTGGGAGGCCAAAATCCCAGGAATCAGCACACATCCAGCAGCAGCTGCCCCAGCTTCCCTGGGCTGGGCAGGTTTTTGTGTCTTGGGAGGGTTTAAAATCAACTTAAATCAATTTAAATCAAATTTCAGCACCCCCGTCCAGCTGTGTGTGTCCTGTTCATTCCTGGAGTGCACATCTGGCTTGGGAAGGTGATTTTGGCATCTGCTCCAACTTCCCTGGGCTGGGCAGGATTTTTTGGGTTTTTTTTTTTGTGTGTCTTGGAGAGATTTAAATCAATTTAAATCAATTTAAATCAATTTTTAGCCACTCCAGCACCTCCATCCCACCCAGCTGGGTGCCAGTCTTGTCCTGTTCATCCCTGATGATTTTTGGGGCACAAAATTCCACTGGGAGTGACTGGGGAGGGGAGAGGTGGCTCTGGACCCAGAGAAATCCTTAGGAATGGAAGCAAATCTTCCTCCAGAGCAATTTTAATTTCAAACCTGACTCATTTTAGTCAGGAGGGCAAAGCAGAGAAGCCACAAGGGCAGCGCTGCCCATTTTGGTCAGGATTCCCTGAAGGGCTTGGAGCAGAAAGGTGAAATTTTTGGTTGGGTGTCAGTAAATCCTGAATTTTATTTTAAAATCCTGAATTTTATTTTAAAATCCGGAATTTTATTCTAAAATCCTGAATTTTATTCCTGCCTTTCTGCCAGGAACAAGCAGGAATCAGAAAAAATCTGTTCCCTGCAGGTTGTTTTTCTGTCTGACCACAGGCCCTGCTCCTCCCTGGATATTCCAACATTTCCCTGTTGGAACAACAAAATATCTGCTTCCTATCAATTATTTTGGAACAAAACCACCCTAAAACTGGCAAAAAAAAAATTTTTGTTTCCACCTCCCAAAGAAAGCAGCAGATTTTTTTTGCTTGTGGAGCTCTTCCAGGCCCTGATGAGAAGCACACTCAGAGCTGAAAAATTGGAATTTTGGAATTTTTTTTTTTTTTTTAGATTCCTCAGTGTTTAAGTCTGCCTGGATGGGTCATGCCTGGCAGGATGTGTTCCCAAAAATCCATAGAAATATCCCCAAAAATCCATAGAAATATCCCCATCCTCCCTCTGAGCAGATTCTGCACTCTGCAGTGGCCACTTTGAAATATTTTGCACTCTCTTGGGAGGGTTTTTTTGGGGGTTTTTTCTCTTTTAGCCCTCAAATCAATCCTGCCCTCAGCGTGCACTCGGGAGTTGCCAAAGGTTTATTTTTGACATTGTTGGTTGCCACATTTCCTGGAAAAAAAAAAGAAAAAAAAAGTGTCTTAAATGTGTTTTTGAGTAGTTTTGTGTGCATGGAACAAAAGGCTGGGCTTGATTTCCAAGATTTCTCTGCCAGGTTGTGCTGCAGGAGGTTCTCATCTCAATCAGGGCTGGAACAGGAGAATCCTGAGCCTTTGGAATCAGGGATCTGAGTCAGGAGGGGCTGCAGCTGAAGGCAGAGCCCATTTCAGCACTGCTGTACCAAGAACTGGAAGCTGTTGTTGTTTATTTCCATTTTTTCCCTTTCCTTGAGGGTGATTTTTCTGTGTTTTAGGAAGGCTCTGAGGCTGTGCATGGTTCCTGGAGTGTTGCTGTGTGCTGGGCTGGGGGGCTCCCATTTTCCAAGCCCTGGCTTTGTTCTCAGCTCCTTGGGGTGGCTTTTGGGGCTGTATTTTCATTTTTATTTTCATTTTTATTTTCATTTTCATTTTCATTTTTATTTTCATTTTTATTTTCATTTTTTATTTTTTATTTTCATTTTTATTTTTATTTTTATTTTCATTTTCTTTTTTATTTTTCATTTTCATTTTTATTTTTATTTTCATTTTCTTTTTTATTTTTCATTTTCATTTTTATTTTTATTTTCATTTTCATTTTTATTTTTATTTTTTATTTTATTTTTATTTATTTATTTTTATTTTATTTTTATTTTCATTTTCATTTTCATTTTTATTTTCATTTTCATTTTTATTTTCATTTTTATTTTCATTTTTATTTTCATTTTCATTTTTATTTTCATTTTTATTTTCATTTTATTTTCATTTTTATTTTCATTTTCATTTTTATTTTCATTTTCATTTTCATTTTTATTTTCATTTTCATTTTCATTTTTATTTTCATTTTTATTTTCATTTTCATTTTCATTTTTATTTTCATTTTTATTTTTATTTTTATTTTTATTTTTTATTTTTATTTTTTTCCCTAGCATGTCCTAACCCCTCCAAGCTTTGAAACTGCTTCCTAGAATTGTGTTGACTTTTATTTCATTTTTTTCTTGTTGTTATTGTGCTGTTGTTCAGTTGCACAGAGGTTTTTGTGGGGTTTTTTTTTCTATATAAAATATACTTTGGAAACGTTTCGTTCTCTGTGAACAGGGTTGAGATTTATTCTTTGTAGCTTTGAAAAATGACCCTAAAATTCCCTTTTCCAAACCTGTTTTTTGTAGCCTGTTGCAGTGTTACCAGATGGCCTTATGTACGTCACAGTGCTTTGTGATGGGTACAGTAGCACATTTAATGCTTCTTCCCCTCTGTTTTTAGAGCTGAGAAGTTGATTTGGAATCATAAAGCTGAAAAAAAAAAATAAAGGAAAAAAGGGAAAAAAATTCCAGGGAAACACAGAGCGCTCATGTCCCCTCAAGGAGATCAGGGCAGCTGGAATTCATCATTTTTTACCAGCAGGAATTCTGGGAGGCCAAAATCCTGGGAATCAGCGCACATCCAGCAGCAGCTGCTCCAGCTTCCCTGGGCTGGGCAGGTTTTTTGTGTGTTTTGAAGGGATTTAAATCAATTTAAATCAAATTTTAGCCGCTCCGGCACCCCCGTCCAGCTGTGTGTGTTGTCCTGTTCGTTCCTGGAGTGCACATCTGGCTTGGGAAGGTGATTCTGGAGTGGGTTCCTTGCTGGAATGTTCAGGCTGAGCTGGGTTCTTGGCAGGTTTTTGGGAGCTGATCCCTCCCTCTGGAACTCTGGGCTGGAGTTTTCCCTTTCCCAGTTTGACCCTGCTGGGATTTTTCAGAACAATCCCTGGGGAAAACTCCCCTGAAAGCAGCAGAAAAGGGGAACATTTCCAGTGGCTCTTTCCAGAACAGAGTTGCATTTTTCTTTTCTCTATAAATATATATAAATATATATATATATATATATATATTACAAATTAAAGAGGCAAAGTTATGTTGTAGTGAGTGTCTGAAACTTCCTACACTGGAGACTTTTCTGGACAAGACAACTGTAAAAGTCACCCCTTGTTCCAGCTAGGTGACCCTGCCTGGGACAGAATTGCTTCTCAGTCTAACTTTTTATTTTTAAATACTTTATTAGAGTATCTTAATGCCATTGTGTTTAAAAAAAAAAAAAACGCTGGTATGTAATGCAAGTACATAAATAGCCAAAGTTTTCAGTAATTGTTCAGTGTTACTAAATTTTTGCTTTTATTTAACCTTCTGAGATAACATTTAGGAAGACCTTCAGCGTGTAAATCATCCTGAAAATTCCAAGTATGAGCAACTGGATTAGGGCAGGGATGGAGTTGTTTGAGCACATTTCAGGTTTGAATGCAATCAGGAGAGGCAAAGCTTTCAAGATGCAAAACTTCCTTTGCACTGTCCTGACACTTCAAAGTGACAAATGCTGCTTTGGCAGTGGCTCTTTGGGAATTGTTATTCAAACATCATGAAGGTCTTTCCTGAGAAATCAGGTGACTTTTTTCTATTGCTTCGATTTTTGTGCAAAAAAAAAAAAAAAACCAACAAAAGAAAAATAAAAATCAATGTATTGCAATCTTTTTTTAAAAAAAAAATGGGGTGGGAATAGTTAAAGAAAACTATTTTATGTAAGAACTGACAGAGGGATTTTGCTTTGTATAATGCAAGCTGGCTTTAAAAAAAGCATTGTAGCAAATTATTCAAGTCAATCATATGTTAATAGTTATGTGCAACCAGACATGCAAAACAATTGTATTTTTTTAAATAAATATTTTTAACAAAGTTTCTGCTCATTTGACTGTTTGTTTTTTTTTTACTTTCAGTAGAGAAAATAGAAAGTTACAGTGGAGGGGATGTGCTAAGGAGGGAGTTCAGACTTTGAGGTAAATTGTATTTTAAAGTGTTGCTAAATCAGGTGCTATTCTGGTGAAAATTTCCTTAAATTAGGATTTTTGTTTCCTCTAAGTAGCCAAAATGGAGATTGAAATGACCAAACTCAAGAAGTGTGATGGTGAATTTTGATTGAGAAGAAATCAAGTTCTCTTTTACCAAACAGAACTCATTTTCATTTTAATTTTACCAAACAGAACTTAATTTTAATTCTTGGAATTACCAAGCCCTAGAATTATGCTGGTGGATTTTAATTGAGAAGAAATGGAGCTGTGCTTTACCAAACCTGCCAGGCCAGAACGAGAGATGATCTCAAAGCTGCCAGCCCTGCTGTGACACAAACTGAGCAGATTTCTTCCCAAATTTTGGTGCTCATTTCCTCCCAGCAGGGCCCAGAGATGCTCTCATGCTGGGAGGGGCTCGAGGAAGGGACAGATTAAAGGTTTTTATTTTGCTGTAAACGGCTTTTGCAGCCTGTGGTTGTTTTCATTGCGGGTGATTTATTCTGGGCAGGTCCGGGAGAGGAACAGTGGCATCCTGTGGAGCTGGAGAAGAATTACAGCCTGGAATCAAATCCCAGAAGGGTTTGGCATGGCAGCGTCTTCAAAACCTCCAAATTCCACCCAAGGCTGCCCCAGCTTGGCCTGGAATTGGGTTTAGTTTCATTACAGGATCACAGAATCGATGGGATTTGAGGCAGGAGGTGGCCCTGGAGTGCAGGCATGAGCTAAACCCAGAATTCAGCTGCACTAACCTGATCCAAACTCACCTTGAGGGAGGAAAATGGCAATTTAACAACTCCAGGCTCTGTTCTGCAGGAGTTGGAGGAGGTATTTTATGGCAAGGAAGAGCTGCTGCTGGGAAAAATGGGAATTTCCCAGAGAATCCGTGGCTGCCCCAACCCTGGAAGTGTCCAAGGCCAGGCTGGAGAAAGCTGGGACAGTGGAAGGGTCCGTGGCCTTGGAATGAGAAGGGTTTTAGGATCCTGCCATCCTAAACCCTTCTGGGATTTGATTCCAACCCTAGCAGAGATTCCAGTTCTGTTCAACCCCAGAGCATTCAGGCTCTATGGGATTTAAGGGAAAATGGGATTTAAGGTCCCTCCCAACCCAAACCATTCCACAACTCTTCAAATCCCAAAACCAATTTAATTTTTTTAAAAAAAAAAACCTGTTAGATTTTAACATTTATGAGTTTAAACCCTGAGAACTGGAGGTGTTGGAGTGAGTCCAGCCAGCGAGCAATTAGCAATCAATCACCTTTAATTAAACACTGCTTTATATACACACGTACATATGTACATCACATACAGCAGTTCAAGCAAGGAGTTGCATCCACAGCCACTCCTGGCAGGAGGAGTTTGACATTCCCCAAAATTCCAGTCCTTTCCTGGTGGCTGGGACAGGCCATGCTGGGGCTGTGGGAGTACCTTACACAAGGCACCTGGATGAGGAGATTGCACAGGTGAGAAGCAGCTGGAGCCTGGCTCCCAAAAATAAAATTAAAAAAAAAAAATTAAAAATAAATCCCTTCTCTCTTGGAGCTTGGCTTGGAAGTTGGAGATAAAACCAACATTAAAATAAGACACCGCAGCTGGAGCAGCTTGAGGAGTGACTTAAAGCAAAAGGAACCAGCACAGCTCATTCTTGACTTAAAAAAACCAAAGAAACCCCTCCCAAAAAAGAAAAAAAATTTAAAAAAAGCAAATGATTACTTAAAATCATTGAAGAGGCCTGAGCATGCTGAGTAAGACACTGTTTAGGGTGTGGAATATACAGGAATTAAGTGTGCAAATAGAGACAGGCCCTGCTGCCTGTGTGTGCACCTGGGGGGCTCTGCCACTGTGGGACTTCCCCCCTTTGGAGGATCAAGGGAGGTGACACAGAATTAGTCACAAAAACAAATAAAAACCCAGGATTGTGCTGCAAATTCGAGGGGTTCCTGCGCACCAGAGGCCAGAAATAAAATCTATTCAAGCCAGGAAACATTCAGTCTTGGATGAGGAGCAAAGAGCAACTTTTCCTTTTCACCCTCTGTCCTGAGCAGGTAAAAAAAAAGTTGATTTGCAGGAGAAAAAAAACTTCATTTGCAGGAGAAAAAAAAACTTCATTTGCAGGAGAAAAAAACTTCATTTGCAGGAGAAAAAAACTTCATTTGCAGGAGAAAAAAACTTCATTTGCAGGAGAAAAAAAAAAACTTCATTTGCAGGAGGAACTGCTGTGCAAATGTCCCTGCCTTTAGTCCCAGATCAGGCTGGCAGGATTTTTGGCACAACCCCCGTGCTCAACTCGACATTTTGGGCTTGATTTCTTCGATTCTGCCTTACCCCACCTACTGTGCTTTTGATTGCAGAGAACTTGCATGATTCAGTTCATTAAATGTGAAATCACCCTTGGGAGTAATGTTTAATTGGGGCTGGGTTTATTGCTTGTGCCGGGCCGGGCCCTCGCTCAGCGCTGGTACTGCCCCGTGTCCTCAGGCACTGCTGCTTTCTCCGGGGAGGCCTCGTCCAGCTCTGCCAAAGATTAAATCGGTATTTCACCTCAATGGACGCTTTGATTGAGATTAAAGGGGATGGGTGTGAGGTTTTTCCCTCAGGAATGTTGTTAGTTCATCACCCCACCACGTCCAGGCCTTCCCTGGGCACCTCCAGGGATGGGCGCTCCAAACCCCCCTGGGCAGCCCCTTCCAGCCCTTCCCATGAGGAAATTCCTGCTGCTGTCCAACCTGAGCCTCCCCAGCCCGGCCTGAGGCCGTTCCCTCTCCTCCTGTCCCTGTTCCCTGGGATAAGATCCCAAATCCCCCCAGCTGTCACCTCCTGGCAGGGACAGAGCCAGAAATTCCCCCTGAATTTGCTCCAGGCTGAGCCCCTGCCCAGCTCCCTCAGGACTCTCCAAACCCTTCCCTGGTTCCCTCAGGACTCTCCAAACTCTTTCCAGATTTCTCCAGACCCTTCCCAGCTCCCTCAGGACTCTCCAAACCCTTCCCCAACTCCCTCAGGATTTCTCCATTCCCTTTTCCAGCTCCCTCAGGACTCTCCAAACCCTTCCCCAACTCCCTCAGGATTTCTCCATTCCCTTTTCCAGCTCCCTCAGGTTTCTCCAAACCCTTCCCAGCTCTCTGAGGATTTCTCCAAACCCTTCCCAGCTCCCTCAGCTCCTCCAGACCCTTCCCAGATCCCTCAGGATTCTCCAAACCCTTTCCAGGTTTCTCCAAACCCTTCCCAGCTCCCTCAGGACTCTCTCCAAATCTCCATTCTTTTCCCAGCCCCTCAAACTGGGGGCCCAGCAATGCCCAGCACAGCCCAAGCCACACTTGGACGTGGTTTTTGCCAGTCCCGCTCTGCTCCTTTCATATAAAAACAACCAGCAGCTCCAGCCTGAGGTGATAACCCAAAAATCCTTTATCTGTGAGGCTTTTCCCAGAGCCTGACAGCTGCCCTTGGATGGCAGCCCTGCTTATTCCCTGGATTTCAGCCAAACAGGGAAGCTGGTGCTGTCTGTGATTCCTGCTTTTTTCCCTTGCTTCTCCAGCAGAAAAGAAAGCAAACCCTGAGCTGTGCCTGCCAAGGCTTTGTGGGCAAGACAAAGCAGGAAGAGGGGAGAGGAAGCAGCAGGAAAATAAACATTTCCTTGCATTTTGCTGGAATCTCTGGAGTGAGGCTTGTGCTGCTCTCACTCCCATCCCAAAGCTGGGCTCAGGGCTGGGGTTCCCTTACCTGGGCAGGGCTTGGGGTACATCCTGTGGAAAAACACCAGCAGGGCGTAGAAGGTGAAGGCCAAGCATCCAAAGATCATCCCACAGACCAGGAAACTGTAGCTGCCCCGATCATGGATAATCTGCAGTGGGATGGGAAATACAAAAAGGGATCAGACATCGCTCAGATCCCTTGTGGATCATCAGGGAGGGCTTTGCTCAGGCAGTGCCCAGGAGCAGAACTGAGGGTTTGACTTGTAAATTCCAAAGTTATTTTGGGTTTTGGCAGCTCCTGGCTACTCACCGAGCCCACCAGCAGCTGCAGCACCATCTCTCCAATGCCAGCTCCAGTCACCAGCACTGTGGTGGCACAACCTGTGAGGAAACAGAGGTGGTGACAGCAGAGTGACACAGCCAGCAGGGCCACCCTGTGCTCCCTTAAAGCTTTCCTGTGGATCTCACCACACAAAAATCAAAACCACTCAATGTGTATTCCCACTTAATGCTGAAAATACCTCAGCAGACCTGCAGTAGTGCAGAAAGGTGAAAGTTGAAGTAAAAAAAAATTCAATCTCCTGTCACCTGTCTGTGCTGGCAGAGCTGATGGTGCCTCTGATGTGCTGGGAAGGTTTTTGTGTTTCTGTCTCACTGCCCTCGAGACAGAGGCTGGCAGGGAGCTCCTGGGGGAGCTGGCCAGGCTCTGTGATATTTTCTGAAAAATCCCTTTGCCAGGGTTTTTCTCCTGAGAAGCTGAGAGGCCTCAGAAATGAAATGTAGACAATAATTACCTGCTGCTGTGGAATGCAACAGGTGCATCTGGGATTGGTCTTCATGGGGTTGTTTTTAATTAATGGCCAATCACAGCCCAGCTGTCTCGGACTCTGAGAGTCACAAGCTTTTATTATCATTCCTTTCCTTTCAAGCCTTCTGATGAAATCCTTTCTCCTATTCTTTTAGTATAGTTTTAATATATCATTTACTTTTAATATAATATATATCATAAAATAATGAATCAGCCTTCTGAAACATGGAGTCAAGATTCTCATCCTGGGACCCCTGTGAACACCACCACAGCTCTGGGCTTTCCAGCTCAGGTAATTTGGTGATGTTTTCAGAACCAGCTCAGGTAATTTGGTGAGGTTTTCAGAACCAGCTCAGGTGATCTGGTGAGGTTTTCAGAACCAGCTCAGGTGATCTGGTGATGTTTTCAGAACCAGCTCAGGTGATTTGGTGATGTTTTCAGAACCAGCTCAGGTAATTTGGTGATGTTTTCAGAACCAGCTCAGGTAATCTGGTGAGGTTTTCAGAACCAGCTCAGGTGATCTGGTGATGTTTTCAGAACCAGCTCAGGTGATCTGGTGATGTTTTCAGAGCCATCTCCCTCCAAAGCAGCGTTCCTGCCCCTCCCTGAGCTCCCCAAACCCGAAACCAAGGCTGGATCCCTGCCTGGGGTCTTTATTCATCAGCAAAACAGAGAATTGGACATTTCCCTGCAACAAATCTGCCTTTAAAAGCAAACCTGAACTTCCAGGCCTCCTGAGGGAGGAGGGAAGGAGCTGAAAGAAGGGGATGGGGGTCTAAAAATGCACGTGGTGAAATGGCAGCTGACCTTTGTACTGCAGGATGTCCTCGGTGTAGGCCAGCATGCTGGGGAAGGTGCTGCTGAGGAACAGCCCCAGGGATGCTGTGCCCACAAACAGGAAAACCACGCTGGAGGAGAAAATCAGGAGCAGCAGGAAAGTGATGAGGACCCCGACCTGTGAGCAGCAGCCACAAAAATCAGTCAGAAAAATGCTGAGTGCAACAGGGTCTAGGGTTTGGTTTTAAATAGGAAATATTCTGGAAGAGGAAATATGTTTGTTTTTAAGGGGAAATAGTCTGGAAGAGGATATATGCTGTAAAAAAAAAAATAAAAATCAGTGTTTGAGAAACTGAATGGCCAAAGAAAACCCATCTGGCTTTGAATTTGCTAATTTTCATTACATAACTTGGTAATTAAGTCTTAATTTCATTACATAGACATTTAAGGCTTTATCTGAAACATATGCTTTTAAATGCAATAGTACCTTCCACAGTATTTACATGTCTTAATCACCAATAATTCTTTATTCTGCTGAGTAAGACTGAAGTCACTCCCAATAATTACAGAATTAACTCTCAATAACTGCTCAGAAAGCAGCCACATCATTAAAGCCAAAAAGGCAACTGCATTTAAATTAACTTTCCCTCACTTCTGGCTTGTAGGGGAAATAACCAAAAACTCTGGGCAAAGCCCGAGTGATCCAGAGCAGAGTCAGCAGAGGGAGCTCTGATATTCCAGCTCAGCAGAAATTTGGATCCTGAAGAAGCCGAATTCGAGCTGGAATTTGTTAGGACGATGCTGCAATGACTCCAGGAGCTGCTGGGTCCTACAGCAGCTCCCAGCACTGCACAGGGTCGGTGGCAGCCGGGAGGATCCTTGCTCAGAACATCCCAAAATCTTCCCCCCACCCTGTCAGATGGGTACTATAACACACTGTAATGTGTTTTATTATCAGAATACAGCCACCAAAATCACTTCTGGTTCAAATAAACTGGCAGTTAACTCCCTGCTCATGCTTTTTCTCTCTGTAAGAAGTGGGATTAGGATCATCCCCTCCCTGTTTTCTGCCATGTCCTCACACAGATCTTCCTCACACATCCCACAAGGATTCCTGCCCCTTTCCCAAGGTGTTTTATTGACTTCAGCAAGCTCTGCCAGCTGCTGCAGCCTCAGCAGAGAATTTACAGCGTGACCTACCTGCCCTTGGCCATGGCCACCCCAGGAATTCATTTCCCCACGGGTGAAGGAGTCACTGGGTAAGGTCAATAAAATGGGCAATTTTTCAGTGCCAGCTCTCCCTGCTGCTTTCCCAGCTGAGGAGCAGACTCAGGAAAGTTGGGCAATCAAATTTTAAATCATGGCTACCCAGAGGGCACCTTGCCCACCCTACCTGTGCAAACCCCCCAGGTGTGAGAGGAGCTGCAGCCCCAAACCCACCAAAGGGAATGAACCCCATCCTTACCACGTTGATGAAGACCATGGTGGCTGGCTTCATCCTGTAGGACACGGGGATGGAGATGAGCCTGCCCAGGGTGATGAAGCCCCAGAAGAGGCTGGGCAGGTACCCAGCCACCTTGTGCACCACGGCCAGCGGCTCCTCCACGGCGTAGCTGTACACGAAGCCCGAGTACTCTCCCTGCAGGAAAAACCTCCCTGTCACATCCCTGTGACAGGGACTTCAGGCTCCTCTGTCCCTCACTGGAGAGCCTGTGCATGGTGGGAGGGTTTGCAGATCCACCAGCAGCAGGATGTGGGGTTTAGTGTGTCCTAAAAGGGCAAAGTTCCAGGGAAAACCCAGAGATCCTCCCTTCCCAAGGGGCTGCCCTGCCCTCTTGGAGTTCCACACTCTCCAAACATCACATTTAGAGCTCAGGGTTGCTTATCCTTGGAGATGGAGAGCTTGAGAAATTCCCATTCCTGTCCAACCCCTCTCACCACTGAGGAGCCCCTGAGGGTTTCACAGGGGTTTGGGAGGAAAAAAATCCAGAGATTTGGGCAGCTGCACTCACCACGATCCCATCAGTCATGAAGAGAACCAGAGCCCCGGTGATGTGCACGGCAAAATAGGTGAAGGAAACCCCTCGGAAGTTCTTGCTTTGGCAGCAGCTGAACAAATCCTCGTGACCTGCTGGAGAACAATGATGCAGAGCAAACCTGACCAGAACGTCCCCCTGGGGCTGGGTGGCTGCCAGCCCTCAGTGGGGTTTGCTTTGTGGGACAGCTGCAGGACAGACCCAGCCTGGACCCTGGACGTGGGGCACAGCTGAGCTCAGGGGGCTCCACCTCACCTTCACCTTCCTCTAAGCTTCCAGAAGGAAATGGGAATGGGAGTGGGGTGTGCCCACAGCCTGGGATCCTGGATCTCCCCAGCCTGGGATCCTGGTTCTCTGGGGTAACTGCTCCCCACACCCCAAAATCTGGGCTCTCCAGACCTCAAAATCCTGGCTTTTCTCACCCCAGAATCCTGGCTTTTCTCACCCCAAAATCCTGGCTTTCCACACCCCAAAATCCTGGGCTCTCTATATACCCTGGGATCCCAGCTCTCCACACCCCAAAATCCTGGGCTCTCCATATGCCAAAATCCTGGCTCTCCACACCCCCCAAAATCCTGGGCTCTCCACACCCCAAAATCCTGGCTCTTCTCACTGCCATGGATCCTGGGCTCTCCAAACCCCAAAATCCTGGGCTCTCCATACCCTGGGATCCCAGCTCTCCACACCCCAAAATCCTGGGCTCTCCATACCCTGGGATCCCAGCTCTCCACACCCCAAAATCCTGGGCTCTCCATACCCTGGGATCCCAGCTCTCCACACCCCAAAATCCTGGGCTCTCCACACCCCAAAATCCTGGCTCTGCTGCCACTTCTCTTACTGCAGCAGCTCCTGCTCCTTGTCCCATTTTGGGGCTCCCCCCTTCTGGCCCTGCTCTCACAGGCAATGCAAACACAACCGTGGCACTCACGACCCCGAATCCCTGGAGCTCCCCAGGGGAGCCCTGCCCAGGAGAGCCCCCGATCCTTGGGTAAGGGA
Source organism: Agelaius phoeniceus (assembly GCF_051311805.1). Taxonomy (NCBI): domain Eukaryota; kingdom Metazoa; phylum Chordata; class Aves; order Passeriformes; family Icteridae; genus Agelaius; species Agelaius phoeniceus. The sequence goes on along the minus strand of NC_135289.1, from coordinate 3,434,354 downwards.
CATTGCACCCAACAAGGCACCTTTGGGAAAGGGGGACACACACAGAGCTTGGCATCGCCCCTGAGCCTTCCCATATCTCCTCACCTTGAAGAATTCCCTGAAATTCCCTTTCATTGCCCAGGGCCAAAGCCGTATCTCCAGGAATAACACGGAACACTTCCCAAAGTCCTAAGCCATATTTACTTCTGAGATTCACTGTTTACCCAAAGAATTGACTGTGACACGTCTCTGCTGGCTAGGAGAGAACAATGTCACCATTGTCCCCAAGGCAGGGTGCAGCCATGAGGTCAAGAGCAAACTATTGCTGGATTTCACTTTTCCCCTCAAACAAGGGAGGGGAAATTGGTTATTTCTTATTCCTTTCCTATAAAAATCAGCATCTGCAGCACAATGACCACTTTTAAACTGAATAATCAGTAAGAAATGTGACCCAAAACCAGGAGGGAATGAAGGGGCACAACTGCCACGTGTCCCTAAAGGGTTGGGGGGCCCAGAGTTGGCTTTAGGGTGGCTCAGAGAAACATGGAATGGAGAAACACAGCTTGGAGGCCTCATTGGGATTGGGACACCAACCTCTGTTCAAGATTCCATCTAATTTGAGGGCAGTTGGGCACCAAATGGATTGTTTGGGTATTCCTGGAGGAGATCCCTGCGCACACTTTGCAACAGGCAGCAGCGCTGGATCTCCCATTACACCCAGCCACTCAAATATGGCTTTTCCTCCCCAAAATCCCTAAGAGAGGCAGCTCCAGCTCACCTGCAGCTGTGTGGGGTCTCTGGGCAGCGGTGGAGAGCTCGTCCTTGTCGCCAGGCCGTGTCTCCAGGGCCAGCTCATCAGCTGACAGCAGTGGGTGGCTGCTGCCATTGAAGCAGGGCACCATCCTCTCCTTGTAGAGCAGGAAGAACACAGCGATGGGCACGGGCAGCTGGGGAGGGGACAGAGGGGGGGTGAGCACCTGAACGTCCCAAAACCACCCCAAAACCACCCCAAAAACCACAGCCCAGCTGCCCCAGCAGCAGCGTTTTGAGGTGCTGGGCTCAGATTCTGCAGGGGAGGTGCCTGCAGGGAATTTCAGAGCAAGGAGAGCTGGGGATGGGAGATGCTGGGGCTGGGTGGGATAGGAGAGAGGGGAAAAGAGGAGAAAACTGGGAGAAAAGTCTCCTGATCCACTGGGGCATCCCCAGCCAGTCCCAGGCTCCAGCATTCACCTGGAAATGGGCACAGGCACCCCAGACAAACCTCCCAAAGTGCCGGCCCTACAAACCCCAAACCTTCTGGGGTGCAAACTGGGCTGCTGCTGCCCAAAGAGTGGAACCCCAGAGCCTGTGGGAGCAGAGCAGTTGGAATTCTGCCCGAGGGAAGAGGGAGCTGCTCCCAGCCCCATCCCCAGCCATTAGCAGGGGTTGCTCAGCACCTCCTGAGAGAGGAGCCCGTGGTTCCCAGGCCAACAGGGACAGCCCAGTGCCCTCCAGCAGCCCCTTGGCACAGCCTGAGCGGAGCAGGGAGGCTCCAGGCACAGCTCTGAGGTCCTCTGTGCATCCAGGGGTGCTCCAGCACTCCATGGTCCCATCCCAATTCCCACAGTCCCACCCCACACCCATGGGGCAGCAGGACCCCCTGGCACGGCGATCCCAAGGGATGAGCCCATCCCAGCCCACAGCCACGACTCCCTGGTGCCTCCAATTCCACAGGGAATGGCTCTTTTTTTTCCTTTTCTTTTCTTTTTTTTCCTTTTCTTTTTTTCCTTTACTTTTTTTCCTTTTCTTTTTGGTGAGGAAACAGAGGAGAGCGAGCGAAGCTCTCCCGTCTCCTCCCAGCACAGCCCAGCGGTGTTTACACTGCAACCAACTGGGGGAGAAAGCCAGGAAATCCTAAGTGACAGCTCATTCCCTTGTTTTCTACATGTCTGGGAGCAAGTGTGAGCTCCAGCTCCGAATTTCCTGCCTTTTGTTGGCTCGTGGCATGATTTAAATGTATGGAGAATTCCCCCCACCCTGCCTCCCACCCCGCCCCTCGAGCCTGAATTCATTTATGAGGCCTGCATTGTTCTGGGAACAATGGGAATAGGAACAGTGAGTTCGGTCCCATGGAAGAAAAACGCATTTGCTTGATAGTTCTGATCCTTCCGGAGGTCAGGACCAGATTTCATTCTTCTGAATTGCAGATTTAGCAAAAATATTCCCTCCCCTCAGAGGGCCTGGCTGTGCAGATAACAGCCCTGGGCACTCCCAGCCTCGAGGACAAGGCCCCAGTTTGGGATTCCCCAATTCCCAGTCCCACTCTGGGTTTATCCCTGGCCCCAGTTTGGGATTCCCCAGTTCCCAATCCCACTCTGGGTGTACCCATTGCCCCCAATTTGGGATTTCCCAGTCCCACTCTGGGTGTATCCATTGCCCCCAGTCTGGGATTCTCCAATTCCCAGTCCCACTCTGGGTGTATCCATTGCCCCCAATTTGGGATTTCCCAGTCCCACTCTGGGTGTATCCATTGCCCCAGGTTTGGGATTCTCCAATTCCCAGTCCCACTCTGGGTGTATCCATTGCCCCCAGTTTGGGATCCCCAATTCCCAATCCCACTCTGGGTGTACCCATTGCCCCCAGTTTGGGATTCTCCAATTCCCAGTCCCACTCTGGGTGTATCCATTGCCCTCATTTTGGGATTCCCCAATTCCCAGTCCCACTCTGGGTTTTTCCCTGCTCTCCACACCCTCACCTTTAAATCCAGCAGGTCCTTTTTGCTTTAACCAGGCCGGGACATTTTTAGGAGTTCCCACCCATGGCTGTGACCATCTCATCCCATCCCTGACCATCCCTCCTGGACAACCAGATTTTGGTGCCATTTTCTCCCAGAATTCCTTCCCAGAATATTTTTTCATGCTTTTTGTGGTGGTTTTTTTTTTTTTTTTGGCAGGAATATTTTCTTTTCCAAAGGGAAAAAGGGACACCAGAGCATTCCCCACCAGGAGCCAAGGGCCAAGCAGAGCCCCCAATTCCCCATTTCCCTGCACCCAGCACTTCCCAAATTCCCAGAGCTGCTCCCTCCCTCACCTGGCAGCTTTTCTCCATCCCCAAAAACCCCACAAGATGCTGCATCCCCCAGCTCAGTGTGGGGATATTCCAGCTCCTTCCTCCCTTCCTTCCCTCCAAATTCCCAGAGCTGTTCTCTCCCTCACCTGGCCAAGCAGAATTCCCAATTCCCTGCACCCAAAACCTCCCAAATTCCCAGAACTGTTCTCTCCCTCACCTGGCCAAGAAGAATTCCCAATTCCCTGCACCCAAAACCTCCCAAATTCCCAGAGCTGTTCCCTCCCTCACCTGGCCAAGCAGAGCCCTGAATTCCCAAATTCCCAGAGCTGCTCCCTCCCTCACCTGGCCAAGAAGAATTCCCAATTCCCTGCACCCAAAACCTCCCAAATTCCCAGAGCTGCTCCCTCCCTCACCAGAACCCCCAATTCCCAGCACTTCCCAAATTCCCAGAGCTGCTCCCTCCTCACCTGGCCAAGCAGAATTCCCAATTCTCAGCAGCCAATACTTCCCAAATTTCCAGAGCTGCTCTCTCCCTTGCCAGAACCCCCAATTCCCAGCACTTCCCAAATTCCCAGAGCTGCTCCCTCCCTCACCTGGCAGCTTTTCTCCATCCCCAAAAACCCCACAAGCTGCTGCATCCCCCAGCTCAGCGTGGGGATATTCCAGCTCCCTCCTGCTGCTATTTCTGGCTATTCCCCCCAGGAATCCGGGATCCTTCCCTGCCATTGTGTCCCAGGCTCCTTCAGAGCACAATGGAGTGTCCCACACTTCCCCTGGGAAAGCACCTTCCTGACAAACACCTCCCTCTCCACGGAACATTTCCCTGATTTCCAGCCCCTTCCAACGGGCTGGGTGATGAAATTTCCGTTCTGTGGGAGAACTGAACTCTAAAATATGGGGGTTTGGTTCCAAAATCTGGATGAAAAGGCAAAAAATTTTTCTCGTTGAGCGAAAGATTTTGGCTGGGAGTGATCCAAGCGCTTTGTTTTGATTATGCTGAGCTGCTTCATTTTCCCAAAGCAAACCCATTTTGCTTCAAAAACATCGGCACAGCTCTGCTGTCAGCTCTGCACTGAGCACTCGTGCCAGAGTCAGATTGAGACATTTCCACTCTAAACAAAAGCAAGAGCTCAAAATGAATCATTTCAGCTCGTGCCTTGTCAGAATCCACACAAAAACCGGGCTGGAAATGTGGGATTTGGCCATTTTATAACCAAGCTGCTGCTCCTGGTTTCCATTTCTGTTCTTAACTCTTTGCACCCACATCCCTGGAGGTTTAAAAACCCCTTCCCATCATCTTCCTCTGCTGTTTCCACCTTGAGAAGGGTCAGCACCTTGGAGCTGAGCTGCTCCCAGCATCTCCAGCAGGTTGGGGTAGTAAAATAACATAAAATAACATTAAAATAACATTAAAATAACATTAAAATAACATTAAAATAGCATAAAATAACATAAAATAACATAAAATAACATAAAATAACATAAAATAACATAATAAAATAAAATAAAATAAAATAAAATAAAATAAAATAAAAATAAAATAAAAATAAAATATAAAATAAAATAAAAATCAGTTCCCTCCGTGAGGATTTGGGAAAGGCAATCACAGCTTGGCTCAGGAGCTGAGCACACTCAACTCCCCACTGGGTGTTTGTTATTTAACCCTTATCCCAAAACCTCCCAGTCTCCCAGCCTCCTTTCCACGTTCCTGGTGTTCCTGCACAGCCTGTGGGAATCCTGGGAATTCTGTATTCCACCCACCCACTGGTGCATGCAGCACTCCAGTGTGTCCTGATGCACAAACCCACAGCCCCTGGTGCCATCCTACCCCAAAAATCCCCTCAGGTCCCTGCTGGGGACAGAGAGGGCTCTGGAAATTCCCAATTCAGACCCATCATCGGGTTCAAAGCAGGTGTGAAACTCTGCTTCCAAACTAAACGGGTTTGCTCGGGATCTGCTGGCTCTGGAGTAATTAAAATCACATTTCCCGTGGCACAGACAGAGCTGGAGGTAATTAAAGCTGCCCCTCCTCCCGGGCTGGGCCTTTTTTTGGGTAATTCTACCCAGAAACTCAACTCAGCACCTGCCCAAGCTCCTCCCACAGGGAGCTGGGAGGGCCTGGAAACCCCTGGATGGGGGAAAATGGGGGTTTTAATAATTTAATAAATGGAGAGAGCTCAAGGAAAGGAGGTGCAAATAAATGGAGAGAGCTCAAGGAAAGGAGGTGCAAATAAATGGAGAGAGCCCAAGGAAAGGAGGTGCAAATAAATGGAGAGAGCTCAAGGAAAGGAGGTGCAAATAAATGGAGAGAGCCCAAGGAAAGGAGGTGCAAATAAATGGAGAGAGCTCAAGGAAAGGAGGTGCAAATAAATGGAGAGAGCCCAAGGAAAGGAGGTGCAAATAAATGGAGAGAGCCCAAGGAAAGGAGGTGCAAATAAATGGAGAGAGCCCAAGGAAAGGAGGTGCAAATAAATGGAGAGAGCCCAAGGAAAGGAGGTGCAAATAAATGGAGAGAGCCCAAGGAAAGGAGGTGCAGCTCCCCTTGCCTGGTGCTGGTGGAGGGGTGGCAAACCAGGGACAGGAGAAGGGGAATGTGCACATCCTCAAGCTCTGAGAGCTGAATTCCAGAGGGGAAGAGCTGCCAGGCAGGATCACCCATTTTACTGCTCCTAGGATGGGCAAAAGGGACACCAGATCCCTCCTGTCCCCCTCAGAGGAAGGACTTTTACACCTGCTGGGACCTCCAGGGAAAAGAATAACCAGGGAGAGGTCCTGATCACTTCTGTCCCATCATCCAGGTACTGATGGGCACTTTCCTGGGAATGTTTCCAAATCCCCTCCTGCCAGGCCATGCCCAGCTGAGCATGAAGGAAAAACTCTGGATGTGAGCAGAGTTTGCTGGTTCAGCTCGTGCCTGGGAGGTGCTGGAGGCACCAACTGCTCCCAGAGAGCTCAGACAAACCCCAGAATCAATCCCAGCGGGGAAGAGCCATGATAAAAACAGGATTTGGCAACAAATGTCCCTTTCCCTGAGTCTCACCCCATTCCAGGACCCCTCAAACACCAGAAACCCCACAAATCCCCAGAGCAGGGACAATCCCTGCTGGATATTCTGGGATGATCCCAGCTGGGTACTCCAGGGGTGATCCCAGCTGGGAACTGTCACAGACACATTTTATAAAAAATCCTTTTGCCAGGATGTTTTTCTCCTGAGAAGCCTCAGAAACGAAATGTAAACAAGAATTATCTGCTGCTGTGCAATGCAACAGGCGCATCTGGGATTGGTCTCATGGGGTTGTTTCTAATTAATGGCCAATCAAAGTGTGGCTGTCTCAGACTCTCTGGAGAAACAGCTCCTAACAAAAGGATTTTTCATAAAATATATCTGTGACAGGGCACTCCTGGGATGATCCCAGCTGGATATCTGGGATGATCTCAGTTGGATATTCCTGGGGTGATCCCTGCTGGATATTCTGGGATAATCCCAGCTGGGCAGTCCTGGGGTGATGCCATCTGGATACTCCAGGGATGACCCCAGCTGGGCAGTCCTGAGATGATCTCAGCTGGATATTCCTGGGATGACCCCAGCTGGGCAGTCCTGAGATGATCCCAGCTGAATCCCCCCCAAACACCAGAAACCCCACAAATCCCTGGAGCAGGGATGATCCCAGCTGGGCACTTCTGGGATGATCCCAGCTCCCAGGATGATCCCACTGGATACTCCCAGGATGATCCCAGCTGGATATTCTGGGATGATCCCATTGGATACTCCAGGGATGATCCCAGCTGGGTGCTCCCAGGACAATCCCAGCTGGGTACTCTCAGGATGATCCCATTGGATAATCCAGGGATGATCCCATTGGATACTCCAGGGATGATCCCATTTGGTACCCCAGGGATGATCCCAGCTGGATATTCTGGGATGATCCCATTGGATACTCCAGGAATGATCCCAGCTGGATATTCTGGGACAATCCCATTGGATAATCCAGGGATGACCCCAGCTGGGTGCTCCCAGGACAATCCCAGCTGGGTACTCTCAGGATGATCCCATTGGATAATCCAGGGATGATCCCATTGGATACTCCAGGGATGATCCCATTTGGTACCCCAGGGATGATCCCAGCTGGATATTCTGGGACAATCCCATTGGATAATCCAGGGATGACCCCAGCTGGGTGCTCCCAGGACAATCCCAGCTGGGTACTCTCAGGATGATCCCATTGGACATTCTAGGGATGATCCCATTGGATACTCCAGGGATGATCCCAGCTGGATATTCTGGGACGATCCCATTGGATACTCCAGGGATGACCCCAGCTGGATCCCCCCAAACACCACAAACCCCCCAGATCCCTGGAGCGGGGATGATCCCATTGGATACTCCAGGGATGATCCCATTGGGTACCCCAGGGATGATCCTAGCTGGATATTCTGGGATGATCCCATTGGATAATCCAGGGATGACCCCAGCTGGGTACTCCAGGGATGATCCCAGCTGGATCCCCCAAACACCACAAACCCCCCAAATCCCTGGAGTGGGGATGATCCCATTGGGTACTCCCAGCACGATCCCAGCCGGACGCCCCAGCTGCAGCACTCACGTTGATGAGGGCCATGATCCAGAAGGCGTAGGACACGCGTGTCACCACCATGCCCTTCATGGGCAGGTCGTAGTGGGACAGGTTGCCGGGGTGGTGGGGCAGCAGGGACTTGCGGATGTGCGGGAGGTTGCTGGAGGCGTTGGCCGTGCCGTTGGCCAGGATGCAGTTGGTGTCCGACAGGAAGGGGTCGGCGATCAGGGGGCTCAGCAGGGCCCCGAAACCCACGAAGAAGTGCAGGGCCTGCAGGAGGTGACACGCTGGAGCAGGAGGGTGGCAGAGCCCCCCCAGATCCTGCTCCTCCTCAGAATCACAGAATTAATTCAGCTGGGAAAGACTTTTGGGGTGATGGAGCCCAACCTGTGAGCTGACACCACTGTGTCACCAGATCTGAGTGCTGCTTTCCACCAACACCCCCAGGGATGGTGATGCCATCCTCTCAATGCCAACCACCCATTTTGGGAAGAAATTCCTCCCAAACTCCATCCTCAACCTGTCCAGGGTGGTGGGGGCACCATGGTGCCACAGCCAGGCTTTCCTCAAACACCCCCAAGGATGGTGATGCCACCTTCCCAATGCCCAACCACCCTTTCTGGGAAGAAATTCCTGCTAAAGTTCATCCTAAACCTGCCTGGGGTGGTGAGAGCACCACAGTGCCACAGCCAGGCTTTCCAGGGATGGTGATGCCACCTTCCCAATGCCCAACCACCCTTTCTGGGAAGAAATTCCTCCTAAACTCCACCCTGGCCCCACAGTGCCACAGCCAGGCTTTCTTCAGACACCCCAAGGGATGGTGATGCCACCCTCCCATTGCCCAAGGACCCTTTCTGGGGAGAAATTCCTCTTAAAGTCCATCCTAAACCTGCCCAGGGTGGTGAGGACCCCAGTGCTACAACCAGGTTTTCCTCAGACACCTCCAGGGATGGCGATGCCACCCTCCCATTGCCCAAGGACCCTTTCTGGGAAGAATTTCCACCTAAAGTCCATCCTAGAGCTGCCCAGGGGGGTTGGGGACCCCGCTCTCACCTGCAGGAAGATGGCAGAGTCCTTCTGGTAGATCTTGACCAGCTGCATGTTGGAGATGGTGTCGATGCAGCCCATGGCCAGCCCGGCCACGGCCATGACCACGGCCAGCACCACCACGTTGTGGCACAGGGGGATGATGGCAAACACCAGCGAGATGGCCAGGGACGAGGCAAACAGGGCCAGCAGGGACTGGGCCAGCCTGGGGACAAGAGAGGAAGGACAGAATCAGGGCCACCAGCAGAGCAGCAGTCACAGGTGGAAAATTTATTAAAAAATTTGGCTTTAAGGCATTTACAGCATGGTGTGGTTAAAGCTCATAGACCTAGTGTTTTGTAATTAGGAGATACCTTCTGATTGTGATGGTGTGAATTGTAACACCTCTATTGTCTCACCCTTCTCATGAGACTGAAAATGGAATAAAAGATTTTTAAAACACCTCTCAATTACCCCATTTCTGGGTCAGAAAAAGATATAATCCATATAATCCAACAGCCATGCTGCCCCCCATCTCATTGAGCTCCAGCTCCTGCAGCCCCAGATTTCCTGGTGGGAGGAGGGAGATGCTCCACACCTCAGCCCAGTGTCACCCACCCCTGCAGCCAGCCTGGGCACTGCCACCTCCTCCTGAAATAGGGGTCTCCTCTCCTCTATTTCACACCCAAGATAGCTCAGCTACCTTAGGAGGCATAAAATCAGCACGATGGCTTCTGTGGTAGTGTTGGAAACAAAAAGGTTTCAATAAAAGGCAAAATAACAAAACTCTTTATAGAGAAAAACCCAGCCAGGTGCAAGAAGTTCTTGCTCCTGGTAAAACACCTCACAAAAGCAATTTGTTTCTTTGTTCTCTTCTTTTTCTAGTAAATTGCTCAGGTGGGATTTTTGGCTTCTGTCCAATTGGCTCCCCTTAAGTTTGAGATGAAGTCCCCCAGGTCCTATAAGATGTCTTCTCATGTAATTGAGGAGAAACTTTCTTTTTAAGAGGACAAAGGCCAGGGGCACATTCCTATAGGTGATGCCTCCGAGGGGCAGAGGAGAAGAGTGACCACCCCTCCCAACCCCTGTTCCAGGCAGGATAAGAACCTGTCCCTTCCATGGGGGCACGGGAAGGGATGTGGGGCTGGGCAGGTGAGGCCACAAACATCCTGACGTTGAGCAGCTCCAGGGCTGGCTCCCAGCAGGGCTGGTGGCACTGCCAGAGCTGCCTGTTTGGGCTGTCCTGCTCCCAGGGAGCCTCTGCAGCTCCCTCTGTGTGCCCTGGTCTGGCAGGGCCACCCCTGCTGCTGGGAGCGGCCCGAGGGACAGGGGGTGTCCCCTCCAAAGGATGGGATCTGTCCCCTCCAAAGGATGGGATCTGTCCCTTCTCAGGGCCGGGATCTGTCCCCTCGCAGGGCTGGGATCTGTCCCCTCCCAGGGATGGGATCTGTCCCCTCCCAGGGATGGGATCTGTCCCCTCCAAAGGATGGGATCTGTCCCTTCTCAGGGCCGGGATCTGTCCCCTCGCAGGGCTGGGATCTGTCCCTTCTCAGGGCCAGGATCTGTCCTCTTGCAGGAATGGGATCTGTCCCCTCCCAGGGATGGGATCTGTCCCTTCTCAGGGATGGGATCTGTCCCCTCCCAGGGATGGGATCTGTCCTTTCTCAGGGCCCAGATCTGTCCCCTCCCAGGGATGGGATCTGTCCCTTCTCAGGGCCAGGATCTGTCCCTTCTCAGAGATGGGATCTGTCCCCTCCCAGCTCTGGCAGCGAGCAGTGCCCAGGCTGGCACTGCACAGCCCTGGGGCTGCCAAGAGGGAAGGCAGGAAGGAAGGAGGGAAGGAAGCAGGAGCAGAGAATGAGCACTGGGATGAGCAGAGAGATGGGGTTGGGGTGGCACAGCAGACAGAGTGGCACCGGCAGGTCCCTGTCACAGCCCGGGGTGGTGGCACTTGGTAATTAGCAGTAATTGGGGATGTGGGTCTGAGCAGTGCCCAGCAAGGAAACCCCCCCATCCTTGCCCCACAGCCCCAGCCAGGCTGGAGAAGGCTCTGAGGAGGAGGAGGGTGGAGAAGACTCAGCTGCCAGCCAGACCCTCCTGCCCTGCCAGGACAGCCTGGCCATGGCCATGTCACTGCCCCCAGGGCCGTGTCACTGTCCCTGGGCCTGTCACTGTCTCAGGCCATGTCACTGTCCCTGGGCCATGTCACTGTCCCTGGGCCTGTTACTGTCTCAGGCCATGTCACTGTCTCAGGCCATGTCACGGATCTGGGCCTGTCACTGTCCCTGGGCCATATCACAGCCCTGGCTATGTCACTGCCCCTGGCCATGTCATTTGTCCCTGGGCCATATCACAGATCTGGGCCTGTCACTGTCCCTGGGCCATGTTGGTGTCCCTGGGCCATATCACAGATCTGGGCCTGTTACTGCCCTCGCCCTGTCACTGTTCCTGGGCCATATCACTTGTCCCTGGCCATATCACAGTCCTAGGTCATATCACAGCCCTGGCCCTGTCACAGATCTGGGCCTGTCCCTGGCCATGTCACAGTTCCTGGCCCATGTCACTTGTCCCTGGCCCATGTCACAGACCTAGGCCATACCACAGATCTGGGCCTGTCACTGTCCATGTCCATGTCACTGTCCCTGGCCATGTCATTTGTCCCTGGGCCATACCACAGATCTGGGCCTGTCACTGTCCATGTCCATGTCACTGTCCCTGGGCCACATCACAACCCTGGCTCTGTCATTGTCCATGTCACTTGTCCCTGGCCCTGTCACATCTGCAGCCCCACAGTGACCTGGCCCTCCATGTCCTGCTCACTGCTCCTGCTGGGGCCAGGGGCACCTCCTGCCCCTCTCCTGCCCCTCTCCTGCCCCTCCTGGCCGTGCCAGAGCCTCCCAGTGCCCAGCCCAGGGCAGGAGCAGACAGTATTTTCCAAGCTGTGACTACTGATGGTCCTCTGACAGCAGAGCCGTGGGATTTCTGGGGGAGGGAAGGAGGAAGGAGGGAGGGAGCTGGGAGATGTGCACAGTCACGGCAGGAAAAGCGCCTGGCAAATGAGAGAGGAGCAGCTCCGAGCCTGGAGAGCTCAGGCTGCTCCCTCCAGGGTGCAGAGGCACCAGAGCTGGGGAACCTGAGCCTGGGAGCGATGGGAAAACCTCCCAGAGCATCCCCAAAACTGCAAAATGTTTGGGTTTTTTTTGTGGAGAGGCCTAGTGCATGATTTGGACTATCCTACATTTCATGGGCTGTGTGATGGGGCAGAGTGGGATGCAGAGTCACACACACACCCTGAAAAGCACCAAGAAAACTCTGCAGGACCCCCCTGCCTGGCTGGGGAGCAGCTTCATCACCAGTGAAACACTGACTGGGGGGGTTTAATGTCCTTAGTGAGCATTAAAAATGTCACCCCGGGTCAAAATCCCTGCCCCCAGCCATGGGTTAAGGACACAATTAAGCCCAGGGTGGTGGCACAAGGGGGGACCAAGGGATTGCTGCTGTCAGTGCCCCCACCCAGGTGGGGTTGGGGGGCTCAGCTCAGCACCCAGGGATGAATTCCTGAGACACAAAACCCTTGGGAAGCACCCAAAATGAGGCACCCCGTGAATTCAGCCTGTCCTGATGATGCCAAACCCTTCCAAAGGGCTGGGAAAGCAGCTCTGGTGTCACAGCCTGGTCTGTGTGTCCCCAGCCCAGCCCTGGCACAGCCCAGGGCAGGCTCCCCTCCAGCAGGGTGTGAAAGGAGCCTTGCAAAGTCCCAAATTTCATTTCAGAGCACCCAGAGCACGCCCTGCCTCCATCCCAAAGCCGCAGCTGCCCAGGAGAGGTTTGGGCTGATCCCTGTAGGATCAGGATGGGCAATTCCAGAGCCAATCCTGCAGCTCCAGCCAGCAAATCCCTCCCTCAGGGTTTTAGGAGCCCCCACCTCGGTGTTCCCGTTGCAGCAGGATCCCTCCAGCTCCCAGCACAGGTTTTGGTTTTGTTTTTTTTTCCCCACCTCAGGGAACGTTTTCCAAATCCCTCAGATCAAGAGGAAGGATGATAATCAGGCCAGCTCAGGCTTGCAAAACCGATCATTAGAAAGCCAAAGCCCCGAGGGGACAAGGTGAGGATGTGGAGGAGGTGAGGATGATCTCACTGCAGCCTCCAGCTCCCCTGGGCTCCTGCAGGAAGCAGAGCCACCCTCGGGGGGTTTGTGTCCCCAAAGGGCTCATCCTGTGCTGCTCTCTGACCAACTAAAGGTGGCAGTGACAATGAAGTGTCCTGAGAGCTCCAAAACCTCCAGGAGATGGAATCTGGGGGCAGGGGCAGAGCAGGGGACACACACAGGGATGAAAAGGGTCCCATCCCCTCAGCCCTGCAGGAATGGGGTGGATCAGGGTGAGAGGAGCCTGCCCAGGCCTCCAGCACAGCCCCAGTTCCCCCAGTGCCCTCCTGGTCTCTGCCCACACCACTGGGATCAGCCCAAGGGCTGCCCCAAAAAAGCAAATTTCCAACAAGACACAAAAATGCTGTTTCTGAATTTAAAAAAAAATCCCAACACCAATCTGGGGCACTCTGGTGCTTCTGTCAGCAGCGTGTGCAGGGCTTCAAGCTCACAATTCAAGCCTGAAATGCAACAAAATGGGGAAGGGAAGTGAAATGCAGGTGCACAGAACTCCCTCTGGAGCTGGCAGTGCCAGGAGTGAGGATTTCCCCACAATTTCACCTCCCCCTGGTGTGTCTGAGCCCAGGCTGGTGCTCCCAGCTCTCCCATCCCATCTCTATCACTGGAGCTGCTCCTGCTTCCCCCTCAGGGGCTCCTGGGAATCTTTTCCAGCTGATTCCAGGCATGAAGAGTCCTTGGGGGGTTCAGGGCTCCTTTGGGGGGCTCTCTGTGCTCCTGGAGCCCCCCCAGGGACTCAGGAGGGCTCCAGCCCCATCAAACCCTGGGAAAATCTGCATTTCCTGGGCCTGAGCTCCTCACACCTCCCAGCAAACCCCAGGGGTGTCCCCGGAGAGCTCAGACCCCATTTCCAGGGGGGCTGCTCCCCCAGCCCTGCCTCTGCACCCCCAAAACCCCGGGAAGGGATCAGCAGCAATCCAGGACTGCAGCAGCATCGTTCCTCCACCCCCTACCAGTGCCAACTTTGCATCTCCTTGGAATTCTGGAGCTGGGTCGTGCTGAAGGGACAGAGCAGCGCTGAAATCCCTCCTGCCAGAGCTCCAGGAGCAGGGAGCAGCACCCAGCAGAACCCAGGAGAGCCTGGATTCAGGTGCCACCACCCATTCCTGCCCCAGAGCCTGGCACTGCTGTCCCTCAGGGGTCACCCAGACCCATTTAACCCCAAGGAAGCAGCAAAATCTGCGTCCCTGAGGCACCAGGAATCACACTCAGCATCCAGGGATGCTCCACAGCAGTTTTCCATCTCCCAGCTGGCAAAGATGACCTGGCCAGTGCTCCTCCCTGGCGGCCCCGAGGCCCTGAGGGCGGCGTAATTTGATTTATAAAGCCTTGGCAGGGCGGCTCAGTCCATCCATCCCTGAAGAAGGGATTGTACCAGAGCTCCTGGAGCCTGAACCATTCTTATTCCCACACATTTGGAGGCTGCAAGGCTCTGAGTAACCTCCCCACAACACTCACAAGCTCCAAATATCCCAAATATTCCCTCCTGCCTGCCTGGCAGGGCTGTCAGTCCCCAGTGGGGACTCCACAAATCCCTTTTTCTCCAAAACCCCAAACACATCCTGCTTCCCCCAACCAGCACCAAACACACTCTTTTCCCCCAAAACACAGCAGTGGAGCTCAAAGTTTGGGGATCCCCAGGCACAAAAGCCCCGATGGGTTCTGTGGAGCTTTGGGAAGGAGCTGGCAGCAGGAATTGTGCATTTTCCTTCCCTGCTCCTCCAAACATATGCGAGGCAGCCCCGGGGGCTGGCAGAGGCTCTGCTGCTGAGCCAGCACTGCCGGGGCTGTGGCAGAGCCGCAGCGAGGTCCCCACGTGCTGTCCCCAATGCCCCAATTGTCCCCTCCACCCTGGGGGCACCAGGACAGCTCCGCTCGCAGCTGCTCCGGGAGCCGGGGCTCCCCTCAATCCACCAACATCTCACACCCAGCGGTTTTTAAGGAGGCTTTGTCGAGGATTCCTGGGGATTTCTTGCGTGCAGGTGCGTGGATCACGCACACGCGTTACATCACCGCCCCAGGATGGGTGACAACGTAAATAATCAGCTGATGCCGGAGCTGTCACCCAGCCCCAAAGCAAACGCCTCCCTGGCAATCCTCAGCCCTGAGCCAGCCCGGGTGATTTGTTTGCAACACATCCTGGGCACGAGGCTGGCTCCGAGTCCCTTTTGGGGCCCCTCCAGGTCCCCCCCGGCTCGGTGTCCCCCCCTCTCCATCAGGACACCACGAGGACCACTCGCATCCCTCCACGTGTTCTCCCAAACTCCTGCCAAACGCGGCGCTGCCACCATTTCCGACGCCGAGGTTATTAAAACGCGCTTCCAAAAATATTCTTGGTTGGGCGATAAACAACCAAGGATAAGGAGGAAAAAAATAATTAAAAAAATCCAGAAAACAGCAAAACAAATCCCTCGCGGGAAGTTCTGGCTGGAACTTCACGCTGGGGCTGAGCGGAGCTCCAGGGAGCGGCGGCTCCGTCCTCTCCGGGGGATGGAACCGCACCGGGAGCCGAGCGGGGCTGCCGGGGGAGGAATTCCCACCCCGAGGGGGCCCCGAGGGCTGCGGACCCTCCGCGACCCCCCCGGGCCCGCTTCCACTCGGGAATGGTTTTCCCACGCAGCATCCACGGCTCGGCTCAGCCCGCGAACCCGGTTCAATGCCCCAAGCCCGGCTCAATGCCCCAAGCCCGGCTCAATGCCCCAAACCCGGCTCAATGCCCCAAACCCGGCTCATCCCCGCAAACCCGGCTCAATCCCCCAAACCCGGCTCAATGCCCCAAACCCGGCTCAATGCCCCAAACCCGGCTCAATCCCCCAAACCCCGCTCAATCCCCCAAACCCCGCTCAATCCCCCAAACCCCGCTCATCCCCGCAAACCCGGCTCAATCCCCCAAGCCCGGCTCAGCTCCCCAAGCCCGGCTCGACCCCCAAACCCCGCTCAGCGCCCCAAGACCGGCTCAGCCCCCAAGCTCGTCTCATCCCCCAAGCTCGTCTCATCCCCCAAGCCCGGCTCATCCCCCAAGCCCGGCTCAATCCCCCAAGCCCGGCTCATCCCCCAAACCCGGCTCAGCCCCCAAGCCCGGCTCATCCCCCAAGCCCGGCTCATCCCCCAAGCCCGGCTCATCCCCCAAACCCGGCCGGCGCTGCCCACCGCGATACGGGCTGAGGGAGGGGGGTGCGCGGGGAGCCCCCCATGGAGGAGCGCTGAGTTTTCCAGGCTCTTACGTCCTCTTGAAGACCCCTCCGAGGCAGCTGCCGAGCAGGAGGCAGAACTGCTGCGAGAAGAACACCCAGGTGATCTGCGAGAGCGAGCTCTGGGTCTGGCAGCGCAGGTCCAGCAGCGTGGGCCCCAGGAAGGCGATGCAGAGGCCGAAGCTGAAGAAGACGCTCCAGTAGGTGAGGGTGGGCTGCAGGTTCCTCCGGAACCGCGCCGACACCCGCTCGTCCCACCACATCCTGCGCTGTGGCGCTGGCGGCGGCGCGGGGCGGCCCCGCTGCTGGAGCTCCGAGCTCCGGGCTCCGGCTCCGGCCCCGCTGCCGCCGCCCCGCTCCCCGCTCCTCCTTTGCGGGCTGTGGCTGCTCCCGATCCCGCCGCGCCGGGCGCTGGCTCCGCCTCCGGGGCCGGGCGGAGCGGGGCCTCTCTCCGTGCCCGCCGCCCCCGGAGCCGCCCCGCCGGACTCCGCGCATCCCTCGGGCGCTGAGAGCGGCGCTTTGCCTCCCTCCCCCTCCTCCATCCTCCTCCTCCTCCTCCTCCTCCTCCTCCTCCTCCTCCTCATCCCTCCCGGGGGGTCGCATCATCCTCTCCCAAAATGGGGCGACCCCTCTCCTTCCCCCCCCCCGCCCCCGGCTACACCCGTTGTTGGAATAGAGCACAACGGAGCAGGAAATCCAGAAATCCCCTTTTTTTTTTTTTTTCTTTTTCTTTTTTTCTTTCTCTCCTCTCCCCGTGGCCCTGAAAAGGTGCCACCGTGCCAGACAAACGCAATTAAAGTTGCCCCTTCGCTGGGTAAAGCAGCACAAGGCGCCTTGGGGCGGGGGCAGGGCGCGGGTTTTAAAGCCGGAGCGGTTGATGCTTACGCAAAAGGTTCTTCTCCAGAGGATGGGTTTATAAATATTTCACCTACTTTAGCTGGGGAAGGCTGGCAATTTTTAGAACACTCTTTCCAGGCAGAGAAGAGCCGGCGGAGCTCGGCCATGACGGAGCGCTGGCTGCAGGTGGCCGGGCACGGGAACTCGCCCATCCTGTGACCCTGTGCCTCTGGAATGTCGCTCCGGGGCCGCAGGTGCTCATTCGCACCTGGCCACAGCTTAATCTTTAGCCAACCCTAAATTACGTGCCAGCCCTTGTTCTTCCGTGCCAAGCTGCCCGCAGAACACGGGCACGGCTCCTGCCACCAGCACCGCAGGGCACAAAGGGACCGTGACAGCGAGGGATGGGTGATAACCGCACCCCATCCCCCCAAAATGCCCCAAACTCGAGGCTCCTGCGGCTGCCGGGCACCTGAGGCCATTAAACAATCAAAGAGCAGCCGAAGCGCCCCGAGGGCCGGGAGCGGCGTCCTTGTGCTGCGTGACCGATGGGGACAGCCAGGGCCAGGCAGGAATGAGGCTCAGGGACAGGGCATGACTCAACAAGGGCACGGCGGAAACCGGGTTTTATCGTTGGGGCATGAAACACCTCCCAAACCAGCCCGGATGGGGACGCTGAGCCACAGCCTGGGGCTCTCCCTGCCGGGCAAAAACTCGATTTGAGGCTGGGCTGCTGCAGCAGCCTCTGCTTCCCTTCCCCTGGCAGAAGGGAGAAAGGATTGGGGTAGCAAAGCCTTTCCACCAAAAGGGTTGGGATAACAAAAACTTTCTACCAAAAGGATTGGGATAACAAAAACTTTCTACCAAAAGGATTGGGGTAACAGAGCCTTTCTACCAAAAGGGTTGGGATAACAAAGCCTTTCTACCAAAAGGGTTGGGATAACAGAGCCTTTCTACCAAAAGGTTGGGATAACAAAAACTTTCCACCAAAAGGGTTGGATAACAAAGCCTTTCCACCCAAAAGGAATTGGGTTAACAGAGCCTTTCTACCAAAAGGATTGGGATAACAGAGCCTTTCCACCAAAAGGGTTGGGATAACAGAGCCTTTCCACCAAAAGGGTTGGGATAACAAAAACTTTCCACTAAAAGGATTGGGATAACAGAGCCTTTCCACCAAAAGGGTTGGGATAACAAAGCCTTTCCACCGAAAGGGTTGGGATAACAAAGCCTTTCTACCAAAAGGTTGGGATAACAGAGCCTTTCTAGCAAAAGGGTTGGGATAACAAAGCCTTTCTACCAAAAAGGTTGGGATAACAAAGCCTTTCTACCCAAAAGGTTGGGATAACAAAGCTTTTCCATCAAAAACTGCTGGGAAAAGCAGCCAGGAGCACCAGAGCACCCACCTGGGTGTGCTCCTGTGTCACCTGCTCCAGGTGGCCCTGGCTGGGTGATCTCCAGAGGTCTTTTCCAACCTGAACAATTCCAGGATTCTGCCATCTCCCAGCTCCCTTTTCCCATCCATCTCCCTGCACTGGTGGAAGAGCTGATCCTCATGTCCCACACTCCAGGGGCTATGCCCCAAAGAAACGACTGACAAAGCTTCCCCTGGGCCACATTCCTGATCTTTATCTGGAGATAAGAGATCCAGGGAGCTGGGAGACCTGAACTCTGCTCCATCCCCCCTCTCTGGATGGCATCAGCTCTCCAGGGCTTGAATTCCCAACCCTGAAATGGCCCAGCAAGGCCCTCCCTACCTCTGCAGCTTCTCTGCACCACCCCGGACACAGAGGCAGCGTTCAGAGGTGAGAAATGTCAACCCAGCCCCTACCAGAGCACACCGGTGACCTGGGTGCTCCCAGGAGTACCAGGGTGCCACTCCTGGGAATATCAGTGCCAGATCCCGGGAATATCAGTGCCAGCTCCTGGGAATACCAGGGTGCCACTCCTGGGAATATCAGTGCCAGATCCCGGGAATATCAGTGCCAGCTCCTGGGAATATCAGTGCCAACTCCTGGGAATACCAGTGTCAGCTCCTGGGAATATCAGTGTCAGCTCCTGGGAATATCAGTGCCAGATCCCAGGAATATCAGTGCCACTCCTGGGAATATCAGTGCCAGCTTCTGGGAATACCAGGGTGCCACTCCTGGGAATATCAGTGCCAGCTTCTGGGAATATCAGTGCCATCTCCTGGGAATATCAGTGCCAGCTTCTGGGAATATCACAGTGCCACTCCTGGGAATATCAGTGCCAACTCCTGGGAATACCAGGGTGCCACTCATGG
Organism: Agelaius phoeniceus; assembly: GCF_051311805.1. Taxonomy (NCBI): domain Eukaryota; kingdom Metazoa; phylum Chordata; class Aves; order Passeriformes; family Icteridae; genus Agelaius; species Agelaius phoeniceus. Next base: position 3,415,253 of record NC_135289.1, on the reverse strand, counting down.
GAATATCACAGTGCCACTCCTGGGAATATCACAGTGCCAGATCCTGGGAATATCAGTGCCAGATCCTGGGAATATCACAGTGCCACTCATGGGAATATCAGTGTCAGATCCTGGGAATACCAGGGTGCCAGCTTCTGGGAATATCAGTGCCAGATCCTGGGAATATCACAGTGCCACTCCTGGGAATACCAGAGTGCCACTCCTGGGAATATCACAGTGCCACTCCTGGGAATATCAGTGCCAGATCCCGGGAATATCAGTGCCAACTCCTGGGAATATCAGTGCCAGCTTTTGGGAATACCAGGGTGCCAGCTCCTGGGAATATCACAGTGCCACTCCTGGGAATATCAGTGCCAGCTCCTGGGAATATCAGTGCTATCTCCTGGGAATACCAGGGTGCCACTCCTGGGAATATCAGTGCCAGATCCTGGAAATACCAGGGTGCCACTCATGGGAATATCACAGTGCCACTCCTGAAAATATCAGTGCCATCTCCCAGGAATATCACAGTGCCACTCCTGGGAATGTCCCAGTGCCAGTTCCTGGGAATATCACAGTGCCAGCTCCTGGGAATATCACAGTGCCAGTTCCTGGGGATGTCACAGTGCCAGCTCCTGGGAATATCACAGTGCCACTCCTGGGAATATCAGTGCCAGTTCCTGGGGATATCACAGTGCCACTCCTGGGAATATCACAGTGCCATCTCCCGGGAATATCACAGTGCCATCTCCCAGGAACATCAGGCCCTTCCATCGGGGCTGACACAAGCCGTGCAGGATCTGCTTGCAAATAAGCCCCGAGGCGTGGGTGGGTTTAGTCAGCACAAGAACACCCAGATCCCTGCTGGTTCCACAGAAATGCAGCTCCTCTCCCCGGAGGGAGCTCATCAAAATGCGAGCCACAGGAGATGCAAGCCCAGAATTAGCTCCACGAGGAGGCACTTCCAGGCTGCTTTCCAAACTGGAATCAATGTTGTGCTTGCACTGAATTAAAACACCCCCAGTTCTGCACTTGCTGCAGGCTGCAGAGTGAAACCATGAATGGAGGGAGGGCAAGGCTGCAGCCACGGCGTCCCTGGTGAGCACCAGGGATGCTCCAGAGGGTCCAGGTGGCCTTTGGGAAACACCTTCCTTTGGTTTTTCCATGCCCTTGCACATTTCTGGGGCAGAAAGGATTTTTTTTTTAGGCATATAAATTATTATTTTCAACCAGAGGAGTAATTTTTACAGTGCTGGGCCCTGCTTGCAGTGACTGCAGAGCTCCAGCCCTGATTTGTTGCGCTGTTGGAATCACCTCTCTCAGCCCAGGCTCAACACAGTGGGGAAATCCAGCTCCAAAAATAAATTTTCTAAGGGTTTCCCTGGGGTGGAACCACCTGAGGCCCCACAGGACAGCAGAATCCTGGAGCTCCTCCAAGGCTTTCCCCAGTGTTTGGGTTGGCAGCTTGGCCAAGGACTTGGAGCTCAGATGTTGGGGAAGTTTTCCCTGTCCCCATTTAGGGCAAACTGGGGCTGAGGGACCCCTAAAACCCCCGGAGTTACCCCAGCAGCCACATGTGATGGGTCCAGGAGCTCCGTGTGCATTTGGAGATGGATCAAACAAAAATCCCAGTGTCACAGGAATCTTTTATGGAAAATCCTTTCCTTGGGGTTTTTCCTCCTGAGAAGCTGAGAGGCCTCAGGAACAAAATGTACCCAATGATTATCTGCTGCTGTGGGATGCAACAGGTGCATCTGGGATTGGGCTCATGTGGTTGTTTCTAATTAATGGCCAATCACAGCCCAGCTGGCTTGGACAGAGAGCCGAGCTACAAAACCTTTGTGATCATTCTTTGCTATTCTATTCTTAGCCAGCCTTCTGATGAAATCCTTTCTTCTATTCTTTTAGGATACTTTCAGTGTAATATATATCATAAAATAATAAATCAAACCTTCTGGGAGTCAGATCCTCATCTCTTCCCTCATCCAAGAACCCCTGTGAGCACGGGCACATCCCAGCACCGCCTGAGCTGATAAGAAAATAACTCTGAACCTGCTTGAGGAATTCCTGAGAGCACAGAAAACTCCACCTGTGAGGGGCTGACTGCAGGAAAGATGCTCAGCAAAGCAGAGAGACAGAGAGGGAGTGTTCACCTCCTGTTTTTCGGGGTCAGGAGCTCCCAGCCAGGCAGGTTTGGGGAGCCTGGCTCCCATTCTAGGTCAAACACCAGCCTGAAACCTGTGGCAGAGCTCGTCACACTCGTCTGGAGGAGGAAGTGCTGCCTCCAGATCCCCTCCCAGCCAGCTGGAATTGCTCCCACACCCACGGCCCTGGAGCTGCCACCCCGGAGCTTCCTCCTCCTTCCTGCCCAAATCCGTGCCAGGGAGGGCAGCTGGGGTGGCACAGCCAGGCTGAGCCCCCCAAAAATGGGAGGGAAGAGGGGATGGAAGGACAGGGATGGAAGGACACCCAAACCATCCTTGTGAAAAAAAAAAATGCATGTATTTTATGATTGGCTTTTCACAAATATTCAAATGAATCTTGTATGTGTTGTGTTAGAAAGTGATGCTGTATTAATTCTCTTAAGTAGTGTGGTAAATATAGTTTTAGCTTATAAAAAATGTTAAATGTTGGAGTCAGAAATTAAACCTCTTTCTTTTTTACTTTGGAGACTCCAGGGTCCCCGTGGTTTTATTTCATGTCCTAAAGCAACAAGGGCCCACAGATCCCTCAAAGACCCCACAGATCCCCCAAAAGGATCTCCAAAAGATCCCACAGAGCCCCCAAAAACCCCACAGAACCCCCAAAGATCCCACAAATCCCCCAAAGACCTCACAGAGCCCTTAAAGACCCACAGATGATCCCCCAAAGACCTCACAAATCACCCAAAAACCCCACAGATCTCCCAAAGGCCCCACAGATCCCCCAAAGGCCCCACAGATGATCCCCCAGAGCCCAGCCTGGCTCTCCCCAGCTCCCTGCAATGCTCAGGGTTCTCTCCAGGAATATCCCAAAGGGTTCCAGAGCTGGGTATCCCAAATCCCATGGGATTTTAGCAGCTGGATTGGTGGGAAAAGGGAAAATTTTTTCCCCGAAAAATTTGTGGCAAAAATTTGTCACTCGTTGCTTCCCCAGCTCTGCCCCACAGGCCTGGGCAGGGCCTGGCAGCTTTGGCTTTTATTTGCCCAAAGGGTTGTGCCAATATTTATTTATTGGCTCTGGGATCCCTGCAAAGGACACCAGGGACGTTTTCCCTGCCAAGCTCCTTTTGTGTGGCATTCACATTCTCTGGAAAATCCTCTTTGCCCAGGATTCTTCTCTGGGAAGCTGAGAAGCCTCAGAGAAAAAGGAAACCAAGAATTATCTGATTTGCTTCTCCTGTGTTTTGCTGCTTTGGAATGTGGTTGGGGATTGTTTATCCAACAGGTGATTGTTTGATTGGTTTAATGAGAATTGTTTTAACTTAATGGCCAATCAGGGCCAAGCTGTGTCAGGACTCTGGAGAAAGTCACAAGTTTTCATCATTATCTTTCCATTATTTCATTATTATCTTTCCATTATTTCATTATTATCTTTCCATTATTTCATCATTATCTTTCCATTATTTCATCATTATCTTTCCATTATTTCATCATTATCTTTTAGCCTTCTCTAAGTATCTTTTCTGTATTCTTTAGTATAGTTTTAGTATAGCATTCTATAATAGAATATAACATAATATAACATAACGATATGATATAATATAATGTAATGTAATATAATATAATGTAATATAATGTAATGTAATATAATATAATGTAAAGTAATATAATGTAAAGTAATATAATGTAATGTAATATAATGTAATGTAATATAATGTAATGTAATATAATATAATGTAATATAATATAATGTAATGTAATGTAATATAATATAATATAATATAATATAATATAATATAATATAATATAATATAATATAATATAATATAATATAATATAATATAATATAATATAATATAATATAATATAATATAAATTAATTAGCCCTCTGAGAGCATGGAGTCAGATTCATCATTCCTGCCTGCTCTGGGGTTTCCCTGCAAACCCAACCCCAACCTGAATTTCCCTTGGGGCTGTGTCCTCTGGTTCTGTCAGTGCTGCCCCTCCTCACACGGCCTGGACACAGCGCCAGGGGCAGCGGGGCCATTCCAGAACTTTGTCACTCTTTCACTAAAAAACTTTTTCCTTATATCCAACCTGTGGCGTTCACATTCTCTGGAAAAATCCCTTTGCTCAGAATTCTTCTCCTGGGAAGATGAGAAGATTCAGAGAAAAAGAAAACAATTTTATCTGATTTGCTTCTCCTGTGTTTTGCTGGTCTGGAATGTGTTTGGAGATTGTTTATCCAACAGGTGATTGTGTCATTGGATTCATGTGAATTGTTTTGATTTATTGGCCAATTATGGTCAAGCTGTGTCAGGACTCTGGAAAGAGTCACAAGTTTTCATTATTATCTTTTCAGTATTTAATTATTATTTTTTCATTATTTCATTATTATTTTTTAGCCTTCTGTCTGTATCCTTTCTGTATTCTTTAGTACAATTTAGTTCAGCATTCTTTAATATAATATAGTACCATAAAATAATAAATAACTCTTCTGAGAACATGGAGGCAGATCCATCATTCCTCCCTGTCCAGGATCCCTGTAAATCCAATATTTTTGTGCTCAAAATTCCAGCAGGGAGAGGGGCTGGAGCTGCAGGAAGAGCTGATTTCCCTGGAGCCACTCACCCTTCCCAGACCTGCACTCCTGGCCCTTCCCACCTTCCTTCCACCCTAAAAAACCTCAGATCCTTCTCCTATCAAAATAAAAAAAAAAAGGAGGAAAAATCCCATACAAAAGACATCCCATACAAACCCATCCCATATTCCATAAATTTTACTTTGGAGAGTTCAAAATCCAACAGGTCAGATAGAAAAACCCACCCAAAACATTGGAAAACTTTGGGAAAATGCTCTTTAATTCCTTTTTTTTTCTTTCTGTGAGAGAAAAAGAAAGGAGAGAAAGGAGAAATAGAGAGAAAATGTGAGAAAAAAGGAGACAAAAAAGAAGCACAAAATCATCTGGAAGAAATAGAAATCTTATAAAAAATCTTAAATAGAAAAAAAAGAAAAATAGAATCTTTTTCATCTGAAAAAGAAAAATCAAAATATTTTACTATTCTATTTTTCTGAAGTAGAAAATTTGAAATATTCTTATAAAATACAACCAAGAGACTGACAGATGGATAAAATCCTTTATTATTATTATTTATTTTTTGTACCTTTCCATTTATTCCAGAAAAACTTTCTCTCTCTATATATATATATAAAAAAATCATTACTTCTTTTGGAATAAATCCTTAAAATCATTTATTTTAAAACAAGTCTTTTGTTTGTACAGCACTAGTTAAATACATTTATTCTCAGTTTTCTGCCAAAGAATCACCCCAGAGAAATTCACAGTTTGGGATCCATCCTGGCCCCTCCCATCATTTTCTCCTGCTGGAGGATGAGCTGAGGATGGAGGAAGGCAATGAAGAAATGTGGAATTTTATTGTTTGTGCTCCAACATCCAATTTTGGAGGGACATCCAAAATCCAATTCCAATTTTGCACCATTTGAGCGTCCAGATGTGCAGCACAGCTGGAGATCAGGCGGAAAAACCCAAACAGAACATTGGAAAACCTCGGGAAAACGCTCCTTAATTCCACTTTTTTCATCTTTTGTGTAAAGAAAAAGGGGGACAAAAAAAGCATTTATTTTGCCCCGAATTTCCAAAACCCAAAGGAATTTTGTTGAGTTCTCCACGTGGATGTGTTGGGCCAGGAAAGGAGGATCCATGTGGGAATGGAGGGGTGGGAGCTCTGCCTCCAAGTGCTGCTGTTGTTGTTGTTGTTTTTGTCCCAAACCCTGATTTAATTCCATTCCTTCACCCAACCATCAGCTGGCCAGACAAAAGAATACCAGGAATACAGACTTCCTGAGGGCACAGCCAAAAATCCTCTTTTCTGGTAATAATAATAATAAAAAAAAAAAAGGAAAAAATTCCAAGAAAAACCGGCGCAAGACAAAGCAGCAAAACTTCCTTTTTTGCCTGCCCTTGAGCAGTGGCTGCTCCTGGATGCGGTGGATGGGAGAATCCATGGAATGAGGGGAAAAAAAATTCTGGAAAACCACAGAAATTCCCAACATTTCCATGAAAATTCCAATTGGTGCTCCAAAACCGGGGAGATCTTGCTCAGGGATGGGACAGGAATGGGGTTTTTTAATGGATGGGGCATCCAGGGGGTTTTTCTCTCCCCCTAAACCCAGCCTAAAAGGGCTGGAATTTTATGCCAGGGTTAGAAAAGAGGGATTTTAATTCCAGGATTTAATCCCTGCTCTGTTGTTTTTTCCAGCTGTGGAGATCAGAGCGTGGCACCAAATATTTACATTCCCAAGTGGGAATCAAATATCCATGGGATAATCTGGAATTGGGGCTGTTGGCAGCTGATCAGTAACAGGGGAATTGGAACCCTCTGGAATTCTCTGGAATTCTGTAAACTTGGGGGGTTCTGGGCGTGATGCCAGAGGGGAAAAATCCCCCCCAAAAAATCTGGCAAAAATTCCTTGGAAAAGCTGGGATTCTAAAGAAAGGAAAAAAAAAAAGTTTAGGAGGGAAGAAATTCCCATTTTTTTCCCAGGTTTTGGGCATTGCCAAATGTTGGGAATTCTCTCAGAAGGTGGAAAGCCTAACCCAAACCCCCCACCCTTTTTTGGGGGATTTATAGGGAAAAAGGGAAAAGCTGTGCAAGGATAAACAGGATCCAGCAGGGCTTTTCCTAATCCTGGGAATGTTGTCCTGGTTCCATGGGATTCTCCCAGCACTTTGCCTCGATCTCCAGCAGGAATTTTGGATCTGGGTGTGAATTTCTCCCCCTGCAGATGTGGCACGGCCCAGTGCCCCTGGAAATTCATTCCCACTCCTAGAGTTGGAAAACCTTGGGAAAATGCCCTTTAGTTCCATTTTTTTTTTTTTTGCCTTTTTTGTGTAAGGAAGAAGGGGAAAAAAAACCCCAAAAAAAGCACTTATTTTGTCCTGAATCTACAAACTCCAAAAGAATTTTGTTGTTTGGATTGTGGGAATGGGAAAAGTGAGCGGGAAAAGTGAGCAGAGAGAGGTCAGGGATGCCCTGGGAGGGTTCCTGCCCTGCTCCAGGCTCTGCCCCCATGGGAAGAGCAGAATTCCTCAGCCCAGGCACTGAAGGAGCCCTGTCCTTGTCCAGGTCCTGCAGGAGACCCAGGAAGGGCAGCTCTGGTGCCAAGGAAGGAAATTCCTTTGTGGGAGGAAAGGGTGGCACTGGGAGAGCTGCAGGAGGGAACCAGGAAAAGAGGGAACCAGGAAAAGAGGGAATCTGAAAGGAGCAAGGAAAAAGAGAACCAGGAGAGATTTGGGAAAAGAGGGAATCAGGAGGGACAAGGAAAAAATGGAGCCAGGAAAAGAGGGGACCAGGAGGGACCAGGAAAGAAGGAATCAGGAGGGATCAGAAAAAGAGGGAATCAGGAGGGACAAGGAAAACAGGAGGGAGCAGGAAAATGGAATCAGGAGGGACCAGGAAAGAGGGAATCAGGAGGGACCAGGGAAAGAAAGAACCAGGAAAGACCAGGAGAAAAGGGAACTAGGAGGGACAAGGAAAACAGGGAATAAGGAGGGACCAGGAAAAGAGGAAACCAAGAGAGATCAGAAAAAGAGGAAATCAGGAGGGACCAGGAAAAGAAAGAACCAGGAAAAGAAAGAACCAGGAAAGACCAAGGAAAAAAGGGAATCGAGAGAGACCAGGAAAAGCAACCAGGAGGGACCAGGAAAAAAGGGAATCAGGAAAAGAGGGAACCAGAAAAAGAGGGAATCAGGAGGGACCAGGAAAAGAAGGAATCAGGAGGGACAAGGAAAAGAACCAGGAGAGACCAGGAAAAAAGGGAACTAGAAGGGACAAGGAAAACAGGGAATAAGGAGGGACCAGGAAAAGAGGAAACCAAGAGAGATCAGAAAAAGAGGGAATCAGGAGGGACCAGGGAAAGAAAGAACCAGGAAAGACCAGGAAAAAAGGGAATCGAGAGACCAGGAAAAGGAACCAGGAGGGACCAGGAAAAAAGGGAATCAGGAAAAGAGGGAACCAGAAAAAGAGGGAATCAGGAGGGACAAGGAAAAGAAAGAACCAGGAGAGACCAGGAAAAAAGGGAATCAGGAGGGACAAGGAAAACAGGGAATAAGGAGGGACCAGGAAAAGAGGAAACCAAGAGAGATCAGAAAATGAGGGAATCAGGAGGGACCAGGAAAAGAGGAGAGACCAGGAAAATGGAATCAGGAGGGACCAGGAAAAGAAGGAACCAAGAGAGACCAGGAAAAGAGGGAATCATAAGACCAGGAAAACAGGGAACCAGGAGAGACCTGGAAAAAATGGAACCAGGAGAAGCCAGAAAAAGAGGGAATCAGGAAAAGAGGGAATCAGGAAAAGAGAGAACCAGGAGGGACCAGGAAAACATGGCCCCAAATGCGTCACTGGGGGCTGTTCCTGCTCTTCCCATGCCCTGGAATCAATTAGGGAACAATTCAGGCTGGAAATCCCGGGAAGGGACCAGAGCAGGGCTGGGCAAAGCTCAAACAATGCAGGGTCTGGAGACTCGGCTGGGGCAGGGCTGGGGTGGCACTGGGGCAGCTCCAGGATCATTTTCCTTCCCATGGAGCATTTCCCAAGGATTGCTGGAGGAATCCCTGCCTGCTCCAGAGGGAACAGCCCCAGTGAGAGCTGGAGCTGGAGCAAAGTGCCAGACCCAGCTCCAGGTGCCAGCTCCAGGTGCCAGACCCAGCTCCAGGTGCCAGTCCTGGTCCCAGTTTGGGAGCAGGGACTGGGAGAGGATGAGGGCAGCAGGAACATCCCAGTTTGGGAGCAGGAACATCCCAGTTTGGGGGCAGGAACATCCCAGTTTGGGGGCAGGAACATCCCAGTTTGGGAGCAGAGATATCCCAGTTTGGGAGCAGGAACGTCCCAGTTTGGGAGCAGGGACATCCCAGTTTGGGGGCAGGAACATCCCAGTTTGGGGGCAGGAACGTCCCAGTTTGGGAGCAGGAATGTCCCAGTTTGGGGGCAGGAACGTCCCAGTTTGGGAGCAGGAACGTCCCAGTTTGGGGGCAGGAACGTCCCAGTTTGGGGGCAGGAACGTCCCAGTTTGGGAGCAGGGATATCCCAGTTTGGGAGCAGGGATATCCCAGTTTGGGAGCAGGAACGTCCCAGTTTGGGAGCAGGAACGTCCCAGTTTGGGGGCAGGGATATCCCAGTTTGGGAGCAGAGATATCCCAGTTTGGGAGCAGAGATATCCCAGTTTGGGGGCAGGAACGTCCCAGTTTGGGGGCAGGAACGTCCCAGTTTGGGGGCAGGAACGTCCCAGTTTGGGGGCGGGAACTGGGAGGGCCTGAGGGCAGCAGGGGGGATTCTGGCTGCTCCATCCTCAGCTGGATTTGGGCACCAAAACAGGGAGGGGAAAGGGGGTTCTGAAGGCAGAGGGGAAATATTGGGGGCCTGCCCTGGTTCCTGTGCCCAGCTGTGCCCCAGATGTGCCCCAGCTGCTCCCAGTGCCGGGCCAGGCTGTGCCCAGCAGGCCTAACGTGGTCTCCCCAAAAAATCAGGGGGTGCAGGGCAGCTTGTCTGAGCAAAGGTGCATTTCCAGCACCTCCTGCCTGGCCAAACCCCACAAATCTTCACCCTGAGCCCCCCAAACCCCACAAATCTTCACCCTGAGCCCCCCAAACCCCACAAATCCCCACTTTGAGCCTGAAAACCCCTCAAATCCCCATCCTGAGCCTCCCAACCTCACAAATCCCCACTCTGAGTCCCCAAACCCCACAAATCCCCACCTTGAGCCTGAAAACCCCACAAATCCCCATCCTGAGTCCCTAAAACCTCACATATCCCCACTTTGACCCTTCCAAACCCCACAAATCCTCACTTTGAACCTCCAAACCCCCCAAACCTCTACCCTGAGCCCTCAAAACCCCAAAAATCCCCATTTTGAGCCCCCAAACCTCACTAATCCCCACTCTGAGCCCCCAAACCTCACAAATCCTCATTCTGAGCCCCCCAAACCCCACAAATCCCTACTCTGAGCCCCCAAATCCTCACCCTAAGCCCCCCAAACCCCACAAATGCCCATCCCAAAACCCTCCCAGGGCATGGCAGGTGCCAGCATCTCCTCCCTGGAGCTGCTCTCAGCGGGGACAACCCCAAACAAGGGGGGACAAGGCCCCAGGTCCATGCAGGGGGGGTTTGGGAGCTGCTCCCGGGGGGTTTTGGGGTCCTGCTGGAGCCGGGAATTCTGCCCAGGGTGGGGTGGGAGCCGCTCCTTTCCCAGCGTTTCCGTCTCCATGGCAACCAGGGCGACGCCAAATCCCAGTTTAAAAGATGCTCTGCCTCCTGTTCTTGCCGCGGGCTGGGGAGGGGACACGGAGAGAGGGGTCAGCTGTGCCCCAGATGTGCCCCAGATGTGCACTAGGTGCTCCCAGTGCCGGGCCAGGCCGTGCCCAGCAGTCCTAACATGGTCTCCCCAAAAATCAGGGGGTGCAGGGCAGCTTGTCTGAGCAAAGGTGCATTTCCAGCAACTCCTGCCTGGGCCAAACCCCACAAATCCTCACCCTGAGACCCACAAACACCACAAATCCCCACTCAGAGCCCCCCAAACCCCACAAATCCCCACTTTGAGCCCCCCAAACCCCACAAATCCTCACTGTGAGCCGGAAAACCTCACAAATCCTCACTCTGAGCCCTCAAAACCCCACAAATCCCCACTTTGAGCCCCCAAACCCCCATCCTGAGCACCCAAACCCCACAAATCCCCGCTCAGAGCCCCCAAACCCCACAAATCCCCGCTCAGAGCCCCCAAACCCCACAGATCCCCACTCTGGGGAGGGGGTTCCCAGCCTGGGCCGTTCCCAGCTGTGCCCCAGGGTGCCCAGCTGTGACACCAGGGGTGACTGGCGGGTGCATGGGGTGACAAGGGGCAGGTTCGGGTTCTGCTGCCCCAGGCTGGCAGCGGCTGGGGAGGTGCCAGCCCCTGCCCGGCCCCTGCCCAGGCCTTGCCCAGCCCCTGCCCGGCCCTCGCCCGGCCCCTGCCTGGCCCTTGCCCAGGCCTTGCCCGGCCCCTGCCCAACCCTTGCCCGGCCCCTGCCCAACCCCTGCCCGGCCCTTGCCCAGCCCTTGCCCGGCCCTTGTTCAGCCCCTGCCCTTGCCTGGCCCCTGCCCGGCCCCTGCCCAACCCTTGCCCAGCCCCAGCCCCTGCCCAGGCCTTGCCCGGCCCTTGCCCGGCCCCTGCCCAGGCCTTGCCCGGCCCTTGCCCGGCCCTTGCCCAACCCCTGCCCGGCCCTTGCTCGGCCCCTGCCCAGGCCTTGCCCGGCCCCTGCCCAGCCCCTGCCCGGCCCTTGCCCAACCCTTGCCTGGCCCCTGCCCAGGCCTTGCCCAGCCCCTGCCCAGGCCTTGCCCAACCCCTGCCCAGGCCTTGCCCAACCCCTGCCCAGCCCCTGCCCAGGCCTTGCCCAGCCCCTGCCCGGCCCTACCTGAGTGCTGGAAGGCCGAGCCCCGGTGCCCGGGGTCCTTCTGGAGCTGGATCTCCTTCAGGGAGAAGATGGAGGCATCTGGGCAGAGGGGGCACAGACAGAGGGGTCAGTCCTGCCCCAGGGTGGCACCTCCAGGGAGCTCCTCTGTCAGCCCGTCCCACCCAAATTATTATTATTATTATTATTATTATTATTATTATTATTATTATTGCTGTTATTTTTAAATTTTTATTATTAGTAGTAATATTTATGGTTGTTATTATATTATTATTTTTAGTAGTAGTGTTTATTTATTATTATTACTATTATTAGTAGTAGTATTATTAGTATTTATGGTTGTTATTATTATAATATTTATTATTATTAGTAGTAGCATTTATGAGTATTATTATTAGTAGTATTTATTATTAATAATCATTATCAATATTATTATTAGGTTTTTATTTATTTTATTGTATTAGTAGTAGTATTTATGGTTATTATAATTATAATATTACTAGTAGTAGTGTTTATTGTTTATTATTATTTTTATTATTAGTGTTAGTAGTAATAATATAGAATTATTAGCATTATAAGTATTTATGGTTCTTATAATGTTTTTATTATTAGTAGTAGCATTTATGATGATGATGATTATTATTACAATTATTATTTTAATTTTCAGTTATAGCATTATTATTATTATTATTTTTAGTAGTAGTAGTAGTAGTAGTAGTAGTAGTAGTAGTAGTAGTAGTAGTAGTAGTAGTATTCCTCGCTCCCACAGCCACCAGCCCCTGTCCCACCCTGCTGCAGAGGTGCCCCTGAGGGAGCAGGGAGGTGCCTGCAGCCCCTGTTTTACCATTTTTTCCCCGTTTTTGGGGCCAGCAGCAGCACCCAGCACTCACTGTCAGGCAGGAGGTGCCTGCAGCCCCTGTTTTACCCTTTTTTACCCTTTTTTACCCATTTTTGGGGCCAGCAGCACCCAGCACTCACTGTCAGGCAGGAGGTGCACCCTCTCTCCCAGGCTCCTGAAGTAGGGGTGCTGCAGGGCTGCCTCGGCTGAGATCCGGCCCTTGGCTCTGTACTGCACAATGCCCCAGAAAAGCCAGAAACACTCAGTTATACCACACAGCTGGGCACCTTTCTACACTTATATCACACAGCTGGGCACCTTTCTGCAGTTATACCACACAGCTGGGCACCTTTCTACATTTACACCACACAGCTGGGCACCTTTCTACATTTACACCACACAGCTGGGCACCTTTCTACAGTTATATCACACAGCTGGGGACCTTTCTACACTTATATCACACATCTGGGCACCTTTCTACATTCACCTCACACATCTGGGCACCTTTCTACATTTATATCACACAGCTGGGGACCTTTCTACACTTATATCACACATCTGGGGACCTTTCTACATTTATATCACACAGCTGGGGACCTTTCTACAGTTACACCACACATTTCCTCTCTACATTCATATACCTACATTTATACACCTCTCTACATTCATATACCTACATTTATACACCTCTCTACATTCATATCACACATCTGGGCACCCTGGCCATCCCAGTAGTGCCACCCACCCACATCGTGGCACTGCCCTGCTCCAGGTGCCCCTTCCCTTCCCTTCCCTTCCCTTCCCTTCCCTTCCCTTCCCTTCCCAGCACCCACCAGCAGCAGATTTGTCAGCAGGTCGACGCCTTCCGAGTCCAGCCTGGGAGAGAGGGGAAACAAAACCAAAACTGCACCAGGGCTGCACCCAGGAGGCTGCAACAACCACAGGGAGGGACGAGTGGCACTGCAGCCTCGAAAGGAGCCTGGGCTGCCCTTTCCACCCCCTCAATCCCCCCAGTCTTTCTCTGTCCCTGCCCCTGGGGTACCTTGGGGCGTGGTTGATCAGGGGCTGGGCTCGGTACTGGCTGAAGTTGTAAGCCTTGAACTCCTCGTTGGACGTTATCCCAGGCCAGGTGTCCTCTGTGGGGGTTCCTGTGGGGGGACAGGGGACCTCCATGGGCACTGGGTGTGCTGGAACCTCCAGGAGCGTGGGGCTGTCCCTGAGAGAGGGCACTGAGGTGCCCAGGGCGTGGCAGTGCCAGCAGGGAGCTTCTCATCCTTACACCTGTGCCAGCCTGGAGGGGGCTGCAGGCAACTTCTTTCTGTCCGTGCCAGCTGACCCCTGCCCACCCCTGTCCGTGCCAGCTGACCCCTGCCCACCCCAGCCCACCCCTGTCCGTGCCAGCTGACACCTGTCCACCCCTGTCCTCCCCTGTCTGTGCCAGCTGACCCCTGCCCACCCCTGTCCTCCCCTGTCTGTGCCAGCTGACCCCTGTCCACCCCTGTCCGTGCCAGCTGACCCCTGCCCACCCCAGCCCACCCCTGTCCATGCCAGCTGACCCCTGCCCACCCCTGGCCTCCCCTGTCCGTGCCAGCTGACCCCTGCCCACTCCATGTGCCCATGTCAGCCCACCCCAGGCTGTTTCATCCCACCCCTTCTCACCCCATCCCATCCCCTTTCATTCCTGCCCATCCCACTCCATCCCATCCCTTTTCCCTCCTTCCTACCGCATCCCACTTCATCCCTGCTCATTCCTCTCCACCCCATCCTATCCCTGTTCCCTTCTTCCCACCTCATCCCTGTTCATTCCTGTCCATCCCATCCCTGTTCCCTCCTTCCCATGGATCCCATCCCATCCTATCCCTGTTCACTCCAGCTCATCCCACCACTTTTCCCTCCTTCCCACTGCATCCCACCCCATCCATGTTCATTCCTGTCTATCCCATCCCACCCTGCCCCGCCTGGTGCCGTTCCCGTTCCTGCTCCGTTCCCTCTCCCACTCCCGCTCCTGTTCTGTTCCCTCCACCGTCCCCGTTCCTGCTCCCGTTCCCATTCCCTCTCCCGTCCCCGTTCCCATTCCCATTCCTGCTCTCACTCTCACTCCCGCTCCCACTCCCATTCCCGCTCCCCTTCCCGCTCCCCGTTCCCATTCCCGCTCCCCGTTCCCGCTCCCCGCTCCCATTCCCATTCCCGCTCCCTTTCCCATTCCCGCTCCCTTTCCCATCCCCATTCCCGCTCCCGTTCCCATTCCCGTTCCCATCCCCATTCCCGCTCCCATCCCCATTCCCGCTCCCATCCCCATTCCCGCTCCCATCCCCATTCCCGCTCCCGTTCCCCGTTTCCCATTCCCGCTCCCCGTTCCCCATTCCCATTCCCGCTCCCCGTTCCCCATTCCCATTCCGCATTCCCCGTTCCCGTTCCCCGGGCAGGCAGTGCCCCCGCGCGGGGAGCGCGCTCAGCGCACGGCGCTCACCCAGCAGGCGGAAGATGAGGTGCAGCTCCTCCTTCACCGTGGAGCCCGGGAACATCGGCCGGCCCGTCACCATCTCGTAGTGGATGCAGCCGACCCCCCTGCAGGGCAGGGGACAAAGCCCGGGGTCACGGGGGACAAAGCCCGGGGTCACGGGGGACAAAGCCCGGGGCCACGGGGGACAAAGCCCGCGGGTGGAGCGGGACGGGCTCCGGGAGGTGGAACCGCTCCCAGCGGGGTGGGGATGGCACGGAACGACCCCGAGACCCAGGGGATGGGGAAACAGCTCTGGGGCCATGGGGACAGGGAAATCTGCTCCGGGAACAGGAAAATCTGCACTGGGAGAGCCCTAGGGACAGGGAAAACTTCACTGGGAGAGCTCTGGGGACAGGGGGACAGACGGGAAATCCACACTGGGGGAGCCCTGGGGACATGGGGACAGGGAAATCTGCACTGGGAGAGCTCTGGGGACAGGGGGAGAGGGAAATCCGCACTGGGAGAGCTCTGGGGACATGGGGACAAGGAAAATCTGCACTGGGAGAGCCCTAGGGACAGGGAAAACTTCACTGGGAGAGCTGTGGGGACAGGGGGACAAGGAAATCCACACTGGGAGAGCCCTGGGGACATGGGGACAGGTGGAGACCCAAGGACAGGGGAATCTTCTCTGGAAGAGCTCTGGGGACAGGGAAATCTGCTCTGGGGACAGGAAAATCTGCACTGGGAGAGCCCTAGGGACAGGGAAAACTTCACTGGGAGAGCCCCAAGGACAGAGAAACTGTTCTGGGAGAGCCCTGGGGACAGGGAAATCTGCACTGGGAGAGCCCCAAGGACAGAGAAACTGTTCTGGGAGAGCCCCAAGGGACAGGGAAATCTGCTCGGGGAGAGCCCCAAACCCTCTTGTGTAAACAGCCTCAGGGCACAGGGAAACTGTTCTGGGAGAGCCCTGGGGGTGAGAAAACAGCCCTGGGAGAGCCCCCCAGCCTCTGTTGTAGCCAGCACGGTGAGGATGAGGATGGAAGCGCCCGACCCGTCCTGGAGAGCCCCCGGTGCTCACCACATGTCGATGGGCGTGGAGTACTCGGTGGAGCCCAGCAGGACATCGGGGGGCCGGTACCAGAGCGTCACCACCTCGTTGGAATAGGTTTTGGTGGGGACAGACTTGGCCCTGGCTAATCCTGGGGGTGGCAGGGACACGCATCAAGGAGCTGCCCCCCTTTTTTTCCCCAATCCTGCATCACAACCCTGGAGGGTTTCACCTACCGAAATCAGCCAGCTTGAGCTCCCCTCGCTCGTTGATGAGCAGGTTCTGGGGTTTGAGGTCTCGGTGCAGGATTTTCCTGCTGTGGCAATAAGCCAGGCCACGGAGCAGCTGGAACATGAAGATCTGCAGGAGGAGGAGAATTGTCACAGACATTTTCTGAAAAAATCCTTTCGCTAGGATTTTTCTCCTGAGAGAAGCTGAGAGGTCTCAGAAATGAAATGTGAACAAGAATTATCTGCTGCTGTGGGATGCAACAGGTGCATCTTTGATTGGTCTCATGTGGTTGTTTTTAATAAATGGCCAATCACAGTCCAGCTGTGTTGGGACTCTGAGCAGTCACAAGATTTTATTATCATTCCTTCCTTTTCCACCCTTCTGATGTCTTCTTTCTCTTTTCTTTAGTATAGTTTTAATATATTAATATAATAAATATACTATAATAAATATAATAAAATATAATAAATATACTATAATAAATATACTATAATATACTATACTATACTATAATATAATATAATACAATATATATCATAAAATAATAAATCAGCCTTCTGAAACATGGAGTCAAGATTCTCATCTCTTCCCTCGTCCTGGGGACCCACAAATACCACCACAGAGGAGGAAGAGGAGGATGAGGATGCATTTAGGACTAAAAATCAACCTGCCTTGAGGAATTTGGATGTTGTGGGCAGGAAAGACCCCTTGGGGCTGTGTTCTGGGAAAGTGTCACGGAATGGGATGAGTGAAATGTGAATGTGCAGGGATTTTTATTTAGGGTGGAAATGCTGGGGGAGCTTCAGAAAGGGCAAAGGGAGCAGGAACTGAATGGTGAGGGGATCTCCAGGCTCAGAAAGGGCAAAGGAAGCCAGAACTGGAAAGTGAAAGGATCTCCAGGCCCAGAAAGGGCAAAGGGAGCAAGGACTGAAGGGTGAGGGGATCTCCAGCCTCAGAAAGGGTAAAAGGAGCAGGAACTGGAGGGTGAAGGGATCTCCAGGCTCAGAAAGGGCAAAGGAAGCAAGAACTGGAGGGATCTCCAGCCCCAGAAAGGGCAAAGGGAGGAGGAAATGAAGGGTGAGGGGATCTCCAGGCTCAGAAAGGGTAAAAGGAGCAGGAACTGGAGGGTGAAGGAATCTCCAGGCTCAGAAAGGGCAAAAGGAGCAAGGAATGAAGGATGAAGGGATCTCCAGCCTCAGAAAGGGCAAAGGGAGCAAGGAATGAAGGATGAAGGAATCTCCAGCCTCAGAAAGGGCAAAAGGAGCAGGAACTGGAGGGTGAGGGGATCTCCAGCCTCAGAAAGGGCAAAGGGAGGAGGAATTGGAGGGTGAGGGGATCTCCAGCCTCAGAAAGGGCAAAGGGAGGAGGAAATGAATGGTGAAAGGATCTCCAGGCTCAGAAAGGGCAAAAGGAGCAAGGAATGAAGGATGAAGGGATCTCCAGCCTCAGAAAGGGCAAAAAGAGCAAGACCTGAGGGGATCTCCAGCCTCTCCCAGCCCCAAACCCCCCAGTCAGGACGAGGAACAGGGCAGGGGTCCCTGCACGCCCCTCACCTTCACGTTGTGCACGCTCATCAGGTTCCCGCAGTTCTCCAGGTACTGCTTGAGGTCGTTGTCCTGCAGAGGGAAGGACGCGTCAGTCTGTCCTTCCCTCGCCCCCCCCAGCCCCCAGAGAAGCCCCCAGACCCACCAGGTACTCGAAGACGAGGGTGAGGCAGCGCTCGGTGTGGATGATGTCGTGCAGGGTGACGATGTTGGCGTGTTTGAGGTTCTTGAGCAGCGACACTGCGGGGACAGCGGGGCAGGAGCCGGGGCTGAGCAGGGGCACAGCCACCCCAAATCCCCCTGGGGGTCTGGGGGAGGCCCCTGCCGGCCTCACCTTCCCGGATGGCCGTGCAAGGAGCGCCCTCCTCGTGCTCCAGGCGGATTTCCTTGAGCGCCACCAGGTTCTCTGTCAGCTTGCTGCGGCCCTTGAACACTGTGGCGTAGGTGCCCTGGGGACATGGGGACACGTCGCTGACATCTTTTCATGGAAAATCCTTTCCTTAGGGTTTTTGCTTCCTGAGAAGCTGAGAGGCCTCAGGAACAAAATGTAACCAATGGTTATCTGCTGCTGTGGGATGCAACAGGTGCATCTGGGATTGGGCTTATGTGGTTGTTTCTAATTAATGGCCAATCACAGCCCAGCTGGCTCAGACTGTGTGAGCCACAAACCTTTGTTATCATTCTTTGCTATTTTATTCTCAGCCAGCCTTCTGATGCAACCTTTTCTTCTATTCTTTTAGTATAGTTTTAATGTAATATATATCATAAAATAATAAATCAAGCCTTCTGAAACATGGAGTCAGATCCTCATCTCTTCCCTCATCCTGTGACCCCTGTGAGCACCATCACAGGGACATTTCCCAGTGAGAGGAATGCTGGGTTTGTCTTTACAAACAAGGATTAATTCAATTTTGTAAAACCCCTCCTCTGCTCCCTGTCCATTCCCCTCCATCTGTTTTTACAGCAACAATCAGGAAACGTCCCCTGTATGAAGATAATGTGGATTAATTCAACTGGACCGAATCTTTTTGAACTTCCTCATTTGCAAAGCAAATTTTAATCAAGGACAGCAAAGGACGTTTGAGGTCTGGCTGAATGGAGGCTGACCAACCTGCTGGAAATGATATTTTGGGTGAATTTGTGCTGGTTCCCATAGGTGAAACAAAACCAAAGCTGGGTAAAAGGTGCAGCCTGCAAACCAGCAGCTCTGAGAGCAGTGGATCAAAGTCTTTGTCATATTTGATGTAAAATCAGAGGTAAATCCACAACCTGGACACTTCCAGTGTGAGAGGAATGGAGGATTTGTCTTTCCAAACAAGCTGTGGGGCTGCTGGTAGATAAAACCAGCACTGGGAGAGAAAAGACACAATGGGAAGGATTCCACTGATTGGTGAATGAAAAAAGATCTTTTGCTTTTACAAATAAACTTTAGGTTTGCTGATAAATGAAATTAGACATTGAAAGATGAAAGAAGCAATGGGGAAGGAAAACCCCTAAATTCCATCAGAATTAAAAATAAAAAGCGGGGGTTGTACATTAGAGGGGAATCATTGGTATCAGGCGTTTTGGGAAGTCTGAACCTCTCAAGTACCTCAGAAATGGGGAAAGAGAGAAGGGAAATGCAGCTGGGAAACTGGGATAAAAAGGAGGCTGTGTCCTCCAAAAATGGGAGAAATCCCAGGGCAATGCCCCATGGCCTCTCCCTTTATTGGAATAAAGTCAAAGGACTCCTCTGTCTCCTTTTTAGCCATAAACCTCTGGTGTTTGTGGAGTGATTTTCCTAACACCAGGGTGGCACAGCACTGGTGTGCCCAAAACATCTGGAGGAAGGACCATTGGAGGTGACAGCAGCAGGTCTGAGCTCCACAAGGAAAACTTGCTCTGGAAATTTCTGGATATTGAGGATTTTTGCCCTTTGTGCTCCGAGCTGCCCTTTGAATTTCATTGAATTCCTTACAGGGGTGTCACAGACTACTCACCTCTCCCAGTTTGTCCAGTTTAATGTAGGTTTCCAGCTTCCCAAAGCCAATATCCGACTGTGAGAGAGAAAGGAAAACGTCACTGGGGAGGAGGGAACCTCCTGCAGGGATGGCTTCACCTCCAGGAGGGTTTCCAGGGACACTGGGCACTGACAATTGGGATTTTTACTCCATTTACTGCCCAAACCCTCTGTGTATCCTGGGAAAAGCCACATCCTGAGCAGGGGACTCAAGGTGCTGGAACAACCCCCAGAGCCACATTCCTTATTCATGAGGGGCTCATGAATATTAATGACACGTTGCCCAGGCTTTGTTTTATTGATCAGACAGCACAGGCAGGTAAATTCCAGCTCTCCTTCCCTCCTCCTCCTCCTCCTGAACGGGCACCTCGGGTCCCAAAATGCCTCCTGAGGCCTGGCTGTGATACCTGGGCACCTCTGGGCACACCTGATGTCTGCACGGGGAGATTTTGCTCCTGTTTTGTTGTGCACAGAGTTTTTGCTCCTATTTCTGCTGCTGCAGCAAAGGAACGGAAATGCCAGCACTGGAGCCGAGGCTGATTCATTATTTATCCACATTTGCATTTGGGCTGAGCTGCAGGAGGGTTTCCCTCTCCTGCTTTGGGAAGGAGCCAGGCTGAGAGGGCAGCCAGGTGTGCACAGGGGAGGGAGGAAGGTGGGAATGGCCCAGCAGGTGCAGGTGGGGAAGGGAGAATCATGGAATCATGGAATTATTGAGGCTGGAAAATCCCTGTGGGATCATCGAGTCCAGGCTGTGCCCGATCCCCACCCTGAGCACTCAGTGCCACCTCCAGGTGCCTCCTCCAGGGATGGGCGCTCCAAACCCCCCTGGGCAGCCCCTTCCAGCCCTTCCCATGAGGAAATTCCTGCTGCTGTCCAACCTGAGCCTCCCCAGCCCAGCCTGAGGCCGTTCCCTCTCCTCCTGTCCCTGTTCCCTGGGATAAGATCCCAAATCCCCCCTGGCTGTCCCCTCCTGGCAGGGAGTTGTGCAGAGCCAGAAATTCCCCCTGAGCCTCCTTTGCTCCAGGCTGAGCCCCTGCCCAGCTCCCTCAGGACTCTCCAAACCCTTCCCAGCTCTCTCAGGACTCTCCAAACCCTTCCCAGCTCCTTCAGGACTCTCCAAACGCTTTCCAGGTTTCTCCAAACCCTTCCCAGCTCCCTCAGGACTCTCCAAACCCTTCCCAGCTCCTTCAGGACTCTCCAAACGCTTTCCAGGTTTCTCCAAACCCTTCCCAGCTCTCTCAGGACTCTCCAAACCCTTCCCAGCTCCCTCAGGACTCTCCAAACTCTTTCCAGGTTTCTCCAAACCCTTCCCAGCTCCCTCAGGACTCTCCAAACCCTTCCCAGCTCCCTCAGGACTCTCCAAACTCTTTCCAGGTTTCTCCAAACCCTTCCCAGCTCCCTCAGGATTCTCCAAACCCTTCCCAGCTCCCTCAGGACTCTCCAAACCCTTCCCAGATTTCTCCAAACCCCTCCCAGCTCCCTCAGCTCCTCCCAGTGCTGCAGGAAGGGCTGGGGCTGGGCAGGGACGTGAGGGGACCTCGGTGACAGCCAGGGGAGCTGGCACAGCAGGACAGGGGACACTCGGGGGTGCCGTGCCTGGCACTGTCCCCCCCTGCTCAGTGCCACTCACGAGGGAGGCCCGGCGGGACATCCTGCTCAGGGGCTTGGGCAGCTCCAGGCTCTCCATCTGCAGCTTCTGCAGGAACTCCGGGGGCAGCCGGATGTCCATGGGCAGCGAGAGGCGCCTGCTGACGTCCTGCAGGAGGGGACAGAGAGGGGACAGGGAGGTGACACGAGGAATTCCAAGGGGAAGGGCTCTGCCATTGACGTGGCAGTGTCACTGTCACATTTTCTGGAAAATCCTCTTTGCCCAGGATTCTTCTCCTGGGAAGCTGAGAAGCCTCAGAGAAAAGGGAAACCAATACTTGTCTGATTTGCTTCTCCTGTGTTTTGCTGCTTGGGAATGTGGCAGGTGTCACATCATTGAAATAGAATTAATATAATATAATATAATATAATATAATATAATATAATATAATATAATATTCAGCCTTCTAAGAGTATGGAGTCAGATTCATCTCTTCCCTCGTCCTGGAACCCTCAACCTGGAACCTCCTCAACCCTCAACCCCCTGTCCTCAAGGGAACAGAGGTGAGGGAGGTGACACGAGGAATTTCAATGGGAAGAGCTCTGCCATTGACGTGGCAGTGTCACTGTCACATTTTCTGGAAAATCCTCTTTGCCCAGGATTCTTCTCCTGGGAAGCTGAGAAGCCTCAGAGAAAAAGGAAACCAATATTTATCTGATTTGCTTCTCCTGTGTTTTGCTGCTCTGGCATGTGGTTGGGGATTGTTTATCCAACAGGTGATTGTTTGATTGGTTTCATGTGAATTGTTTTAACTTAATGACCAATCACAGTCCAGCTGTGTTGGGACTCTGGAAGGAGTGATTTGTTTTCATTATCATTCTTTGTAGCCTTCTGTCTGTATCCTTTCAATGTAACGTAATGTAACGTAATGTAATGTAATGTAATATAATATAATATAATATAATATAATATAATATAATATAATATAATATAATATAATATAATATAATATAATATAATAATCAGCCTTCTAAGAATATGGAGTGATTTTCATCTCTTCCCTTGTCCTGAAATCCTCTCAACCACCACAGTGCCACTCAAGGGAAGGGTGTGGTGGCACACGGTGGCAGTCACAGCAGAGGATGCCAGGGCTCGTGTGTGACACTGCCACGTCCCAGCCAGCAGGGAGGTGACAGCCAGCTGTCCCCACGTCCCCCTGTCCCCAGCACTTACCCAGCTGTCCCCACGTCCCCCTGTCCCCAGCACTTGCCTCCATGGAGCAGCGGCGCTGGCCGTGGTTGCGGTAGCGCACGGCGGCCACCGGGGACCGGCCCTGTCCCTCCGGCGGGGACACGGGGCTGCCATCAGCTGCCACCTCCCTGCCCAGCTGTGCCAGCTGCAGGTGCCCCTGAGCCAGGTCTGGGGACGAAAAGAAAGCAGAGTGTGAAAAATGCATGTATTTTATGATTGGCTTTTCGCAAATATTCAAATGAATATTATATGTGTTGTGTTAGAAAGTGATGCTGTATTGATTCTCTTAAGTACTGTTTTAGGTTATAAAAAATGCTAAAATAGAAACTATGGTATGTAGGATATTTTTTTTAAAGAAAGGACTCGCAGTGAGACAGCAGCCACGGGACACCTGAATCTTTCAGAGAAAGAGAATTTATTGCTTCATTATCAGAACAAATGAACTTCTTCCCACCTCAAAGCACTGTCAGGATTCAGAGGAAGAAGCTGACCCTGCCCAGACAGAATCCTGTGTTTGAATGGAATTTATGCATCATGGATGAGGTGTATGAATATGCAACAGGTTGTTGTTTTTAAGGGTTAATCCTCTGTTAACGTGGGGCCTTTTTCGGGCTCGTGCTGTCCAGAAAAGGTACCCAGACTGTCCATAACTCTTTGTCTCTATTGTCCCATATTGTGCTAATGCAATTTGTCCAAATTATTATTACTCTAATTGTATTACTATTTTTATAACCATTTTATTACTATTAAACTTTTAAACTTTTAAAAACAAGTGACTGGCGTTTTTCACAAGAGGGAGCTGCTGGAGGGGTGGCAGGAGCACCAAGGAGCCAGAGCAGGGCAGGGATGCTCTGGGCAATCTCTTCTTCCTTCTCTATATCCAGAGGGAATTCTGAGTTTTGCTCTGGATTCCTGGGGCTCTGCCACCCTCAGCATTGCCAAAGAAATTTGGGATTTCTGTCACACCCTGCCTGCCACAGGGCTGTGACAGAAATCCCAAATGTAAATCACTAAAAAGTGCTCTGCCACTTTTAGTATCCCTTACTTTGGGCCTTTCTTTTTATTAGAATAAAAAATGCCTCTGCCTCTGTGTAATAATGCTTGTTAAATCAGGGTAATAATTAATGTAATGTAATGTAATGTAATAAAATGTAATGTAATGTAATATAATGTAATGTAATAAAATGTAATATAATATAATATAATATAATATAATATAATATAATATAATATAATATATAATGTAATGTAATATAATGTAATATAATATAATGTAATGTAATAAAATGTAATATAATATATGTAATATAATGTAACATAATATATAGAAAGTAATATAATATAATATAATATAATATAATATAATATAATATATAATGTAAAGTAATGTAATATAATGTAATATATTGTAATGTAATGTAATATATAATGTAATGTAATATAATGTAATGTAATATGTAATGCAATATAATATAATATAATATAATATATATCATAAAATAATTAATCAGCCTTCTGAAGCATGGAGTCAAGATTCTCATCCCTTCCCTGTCCCTATGAACACCCCCAGAGGGATTTTTCCTCCCCAGAGCAGTGAAAGTCCCCGGGGAGTGCCCCAGGCTGAGCCCTGCCCTGTCCCTGCCCTGTCCCTGCCCCGTCCCTGGGGACAATCCCGGCTGCAGGGATGATCTCATGGCTGTGGAGGCAGGGCTGGATTTTCAGGGCTGCTGAGCAGGGCTGGGCCCTGGCTGCAGTTTGCTGGGCTGATGGATGAGAGCTGGCAGGCCAGTGACCTGGCAAGGGCCGTGGGTTTGTGCCATGGGCACAGGGAGGGCAGAGCTGGGGGATGCTGGGTGCCCAGCCCTCAGTGCCAGCGGGCTTCAGAGGGGCTGAAACGGTGCCAGGGCTTTGGTAAAACCCCTCCTCTGCTCCCTGTCCATTCCCCTCCATCTGTTTTTACAGCAACAATCAGGAAACGTCCCCCGAGTTAACCACAGGTATGAAAATAATGTGGATTAATTCAACTGGACCAAATCTTTTTGAACTTCCTCGTTTGCCGAGCAAATTTTAATCAAGGACAGCAAAGGACGTTTGAGGTCTGGCTGAATGGAGGCTGACCAACCTGCTGGAAATGATATTTTGGGTGAATTTGTGCTGGTTCCCACAGGTGAAACAAAAACAAAGCTGGGTAAAAGGTGCAGCCTTCAAACCAGCAGCTCTGAGAGCAGTGGATCAAACTTTTGTCATGTTTGATGTAAAATCAGAGGTAAATCCACAACCTGGACACTTCCAGTGTGAGAGGAATGGAGGATTTGTCTTTCCAAACAAGCTGTGGGGCTGCTGGTAGATAAAACCAGGAGATAAACAGATGAGTGTTTAAAAAAATGAGAGATAAACAATGGGAAGGATTCCACTGGTTGGTGAATGGAAAAAGATATTTGCTTTTACAAATAAACTTTAGGTTTGCTGATCAATGAAATTGGATGTTGAAAAGTGAAAGAAACAATGGGGAAAACCCCTAAATTCCATAAGAATTAAAAATGAAAAGGGAGGGTTGTACATTAGAAGGGAATCTTTGGTATCAGGTGTTTTGGGGAGTGTGAACCTCTCAAGTATCTCAGAAATGGGGAAAGAGAGAAGGAAATTGGGATAAAAAGGAGGCTGCGTCCTCCAAAAATGGGAGAAATCCCAGGGGAATGCCCCATGGCCTCTCCCTTTATTGGAATAAAGTCAAAGGACTGCTCTGTCTCCTTTTTGAGCACAAACCTCTGCTGTTTGTGGGTTCATTCTCCTGACAGGTGGATCCTAAAGGACGGGGAAATGCGGCAAAAACTCACAGGAGGCTGGCAGAGGTGAGGGGAGAGGGGTCTGGGCTGCCCTGGGGCCGGGATGGGCCAGCCCAGCCCTCCCTGCCCTGCTCTGCCACTGGGAAATTCCCAATCCCCAAGGGCTGGAGCTGCCCCTGGCGCTTGCAGGGAGCTCAGTGCGGAGCTGTGGCCTTGCAGGATCTGAGTGTGAATCTGTGAGCTTGCAGGTCCTTGAAGGGTGAAGCTGTGAGCTTGCAGGACCTTGCAGGGAGATGAGTGTGAATCTGTGGGCTTGCAGGACCTTGCAGGGAGCTGAGTGTGAATCTGTGGGCTTGCAGGACCTTGCAGGACCTGAGTGTGAAGCTGTGGCCTTGCAGGACCTTGCAGGGAGCTCAGGGTGAATCTGTGAGCTTGCAGGACCCTGTAGGGAGCTGAGTGTGAATCTGTGAGCTTGCAGGACCTGAGTGTGAAGCTGTGGGCTTGCAGGACCTTGCAGGGAGCTGAGTGTGAATCTGTGAGCTTGCAGGACCTGAGTGTGAAGCTGTGGGCTTGCAGGACCTTGCAGGACCCTGCAGGGAGCTCAGTGTGAATCTGTGAGCTTGCAGGACCCTGCAGGGAGCTGAGTGTGAATCTGTGGGCTTGCAGGACCTGAGTGTGAATCTGTGGGCTTGCAGGACCCTGCAGGGAGCTGAGTGTGAAGCTGTGAGCTTGCAGGACCCTGCAGGACCTTTCAGGGAGCTCAGGGTGAATCTGTGAGCTTGCAGGACCTTGCAGGGAGCTGAATGTGAATCTGTGAGCTTGCAGGACCCTGCAGGGAGCTCAGTGTGAAGCTGTGGGCTTGCAGGACCTTGCAGGGAGCTCAGTGTGAAGCTGTGGGCTTGCAGGACCCTGCAGGACCTTGCAGGGTGAAGCTGTGGGCGGGCAGAATTCCCTGGCAGGGAAAGAAGGAGGCTGCTGCCATATCAAAGGGAGGGAAGCAGACACAGGCAGCCCTTTTTATAAATATATTTATATATTTCAACTCCTCCTCTGCCCAAACAAGCTTTGATCTCCCAAGGAAAGGGGCCAGGACCCTCCTCTGCCTGCCTGCCTTAGAACTTTGAATTCCTTTGCTGAGTGTGAATTAGAACTTGGAATTTCTTTGCCTCCTCTCCAGGCTCTGCGCTTGGGTTCTTCACCCTCCTTCCTCCCCCTCATCATCATTTCCTCAGGGCCTGGTGTTCCCCTGGTGGCTCTGGTTTGTCCTTTCCAGCCCAAACACTGAATTTTGGGAGGGCAGAGCAGGCTGTGGGTGTTTGGGGGCTGCTTCTGGATGCCCCCAGCTCTTATCAAAGCCACCAAGCCCTGATCCCTCTGTGACAAACAGCCTCAGGTTCCTCCAAGGTGACATTGCTGGTGACAGCATGTGTCCAGGCTGGAAAGCTGTTTGATTTTCCAGCCTGGAAAACAAACAAACAAACAAACAAACCTGTTTTCCTTCTTCTATCAGCATCTGTGGGGGTGAGGTGGTGAGAATGAGGGGATGGGGAGGACAGGGCTGGGGATTTCTCACCAGATGGGGCAGCTTTGTCCCCTGCCTGTCCCCTCACAGGAGCCAGAGCAGTTCTGGAGCAGCCTGGGATGGTGGAAGTGGAATGGGAGGAGCTTTGGGGTCCCTTCCAACCCAAATCTTCCCTGATTTTGTGATTCTGGCACTCAGAGCCACCAAAGTTTGGGATTTGCAGAGCCTGGGATTTCTGAGGCTGGAGGGAAACCAAACTCCAGGCAATTCCCTAAGGAAAGGAGAGCGCAGGTGTTGATGCCTGCTGGGATCTGCCCCTGTCCCTGGAGCCAGGACCACCTGAGCTGGCCCTGGCTGTCACCAGGGCTGGCTCTGGATCATGGGGACACAGAGGGACACAAGGACAGCCCCAGGAAAAGCTGCAGCCCTGAACGAGCTTCCAGCACCCTGGGCAGCCTGGCTGGCACAGCCGGGCCCTCCCTGCTGGGCAGGGCCAGTGCCAGGCACTGACATCAGGGCTCAGCCCCTTCAGAGAGGGCAAACACAGCCTGGAAGGGAGCTGGGGGCACGGGAAGGGCCAGGCTGTGGCACAGCTGGCAGGAGGCAGCACAGCGTGTGCCTGGCATTGACCCCAGGAGGGAACCCAGCCTGGCTCTGCCCGGCTCCCTGAACCCAGCCCGGCTCTGCCCGGCTCCCTGAGCCCAGCCCGGCTCTGCCCGGCTCCCTGAGCCCAGCCTGGCTCTGCCCAGCTCCCTGAGCCCAGCCCGGCTCTGCCCGGCTCCCTGAGCCCAGCCCGGCTCTGCCCGGCTCCCCAAGCTCTGCCTGACTCTGCCCGGCTCCCTGAGCCCAGCCCAGCTCTGCCCAGCTCCCTGAGCCCAGCCTGGCTCTGCCCGGCTCCCTGAGCCCAGCCCGGCTCTGCCCGGCTCCCTGAGCCCAGCCTGGCTCTGCCCGGCTCCCTGAGCCCAGCCTGGCTCTGCCCGGCTCCCTGAGCCCAGCCTGGCTCTGCCCGGCTCCCTGAGCCCAGCCCGGCTCTGCCCGGCTCCCCAAGCTCTGCCCAAGCTCTGCCCAAGCTCTACCTGACTCTACCCAAGCCCAGCCTGGCTCCCCATGCTCTGCCCAGCTCTGCCTGGTTCCCCAGACTCTCCAGGGTCTCCCCAGGCTCTCCCCAAGTTCTGCCCAAGCCCAGCCCAGCTCTGCCCAGCTTTCTGAGCCCAGCACAGCTCTGCCCAGCTCCTCAAGCCCTGCCCAGCTCTGCCTGGCTCTCTCCAGGTTCTGCCCAGCTCCCTGAGCCCAGCCTGGCTCTGCCTGGCTCTGCCCAAGCTCTGCCCAGTTCTGCCCGGCTCCCCAAGAGCTCTGCCCAGTTCCTCAGGCTCTGCCCAACCCTGCCTGGCTCTGTCTGGTTTCCCAGACTCTGTCCAGCTCTGCCAGGCTCTGCCCAGCTCCCTGAGCCCAGCCCAACTCTGCCCAGTTCCCCAAGCTCTGTCTGGCTCTGCCAGGCTCTGCCCAGCTCCCTGAGCCCAGCCCAGCTCTGCCTGGCTCCCCAAGCTCTGCCCAGCTCTGCCAGGCTCTGCCCAGCTCTC
Source organism: Agelaius phoeniceus (assembly GCF_051311805.1). Lineage (NCBI taxonomy): Eukaryota > Metazoa > Chordata > Aves > Passeriformes > Icteridae > Agelaius > Agelaius phoeniceus. The sequence goes on along the minus strand of NC_135289.1, from coordinate 3,386,837 downwards.
TGAGCCCTGCCCAGCTCCCTGAGCCCAGCCCAGCTCTGCCTGGCTCCCCAAGCTCTGCCCAGCTCTGCCAGGCTCTGCCCAGCTCTCTGAGCCCAGCCCAACTCTGCCCAGCTCCCCAAGCTCTGCCCAGCTCTGCCAGGCTCTGCCCAAGCCCAGCCCAGCCCTGCCCAAGCTCTGCCCAAGCACGGCTGCCCAGGCTGGGCTGCTCCCAGTGCCTGCAGCATCCCCAGCCTGCCCTGAGCCTGCCCCAGCCTGCATCTGTGCCCAGCTTTGGGTTTAAGCCCTGGCTCTGCCCTTGCCTGCTCCAGGGGCTGTGTTTGCTCAGGGCATGTGCCCTGCTTTGGATTTAACCCCTCATCTCCCTGAGATGTGCCCCAGCCTGCCCTGGGGGTTGTGTTTGTTCAGGGGATGAGCCAGGTTTGGATTTAACCCTTCATCTCCCTGCCTGCTGAAAACCAACGTGCAGGGAGGGGCAAAGGCTGCTCCAGCGTGCCCCGGGTGCTGCCCAGGACAGAACAGCCCCTGTGGCTCTGGGAACAGCAGCTGAGCCCCCAAAGGGGTCACCCCCCTCTTTTGGGGAGGCAGGAGGAGATCCCACACGTTCCCACTCTCAACCACAGCTCCCCATTTTGTGCAAATTCCTTTCCCTCCCATCCTCCTGGTGAAGGATAAATCTCTCTGCAGCTTTAACCGAGGTGTTACTCACACAGAACGAGGGGCAGACGCTTCCACAGCCCCCGAGGGTGCCTGGGGAGGGCTGGAGAGGCTCTCACCCAGCCCAGGGGCTCCTCACCTTCGTTCCTCTGGTTGTTGAGCTGGTTGAACTGCTCGGTGAACTCCGTCAGGGACTCCTCGATGGTCTCCGTGCGCGGCACCGAGAGCGAAAATCTCCTCTTGAAGTTTTTCATCTTGTTCATCTTCCCTCGAGCTGCCAGGGACGGCAGAGCCCTGCAGGGAAAGGGGACAGCAGGCTCAGAGGGATGGACAGCACCAGGATGGGCCCCCAGCCCCAAGGCTGCTGCTTTTTGGGGTTGGCAGCATGCCCACCCCAAATTCCACCCCACAACTGCTGCTTTTTGGGGTTGGCAGCATCCTGACCTGAATTTCCACCCCTACAGCTGCTGCTTTTCGGGGTGGCAGCATCCCAACCCCAATTCCCACCCCACAGCTGTTCCTTTTTGGGGTTGGCAATGTCCTGACCCCAATTCCCACCCCACAACTGCTGCTTTTTGGGGTTGGCAGCATCCCCACCCCAATTCCCACCCTACAACTTCTGCTCTTTGGGGTTGGCAATGTCCGGACATGAATTTTCCCCCCCCTCCACCAGGAGTTCCTGGGACATCCTTTCTCTGGGTCAGAGCAGAAGAGGAGCCACAGAAATTGGGCTCTTTGTGTTTTGAAGGCTCTGATCAGCAGGGGCAGGGAGGGTGATTTTTTGTGATTTTTTTTTTGAGCCCAGGGCAGGGCTGTGCACACTCAGTCACTCACAGGCTGTGCCTTGGAAACTCCAGGAATGCCTGGGCAGGGGGGAATGCAGGGTGAAAACAGAAGGAAAGCAAGAAAAAGACAAAACAAGGATGGAAAAGACTCAATCCCACGTTTCTCACTGGAAAAGGAGATTCCTCTCCCCTGGCAGTGTGGCCTCGGCTTTGCCCTTGCAACAAAGAGCCAGCAGCGAAATGCTGAGAGGGGCAGCACGGGCAGGGGGGATGCCCCAAATCCCAGCCTGGGAGATGCTCTGAGCTCCATCCCAGCTCCATCCCAGCTCCATCCCAGCTCCCGGGGCCTCCTCCCACTGGGCGTCAGAATCGCCTTAACCGCAGATCAGATTAAGGCAATAAAACCCTTAAAGGAAGAAAACCCTCGGGGCACGGAGCCGGCCCCGGGCGCGGCTTTGCCTTTGCTGCTTTGGTTCTTGCCAGGATCAGGCTGGAAGTGCTGCCTGTGTGGGGTTTGGGCTCCAGCCCTGCTGCAATTCCTCCTGCCCAGCACGGATCCAGCAGGGATCAGGCACTCCTTGGATTTACAGACACGAAATCCCAGAATCCCAGACCAGTTTGGTTGGAGGGACCTTGGGATTCATCTCACGCCATGCCCTGTCCCAGGTTGCTCCAGACCCTGTCCAACCCAGCCTTGGGCACTGCCAGGGATGGGACATCAGTGTCCCACCCCCAACCAGCCACAGCTTTGCCCCTTCCAGCCTCAGGCCTGAGCAGGTTTGGGTCTGTTCCTCTCCTCTTCCCAAGCCCAGAAGTGTGGGGCTGCTCCTCCTGCATCCTTCATCCTCTGGACATCCCCACCAGGGGATTTTCCATCAACAGCCCTGGACTCTAACACTGCTCTCAGCCCCCAGCCCAGTCTGAAGAGCTCAATCATCCTGGCAGCATCCTGGCAGCACTATCCCTTGGTGCCAGACCCCAAAACCCCTCAGGGATGTTTGTTCTCCCCACAGGGAGCGGCTCTTTCCCACACATCCCAGACCACTGGAGCAGCTTCCTCCCTTCCTCCTGGGTGTCTCCATTCCTGCCCTCCCCTGGCTGTCCCCAGAGCCCCCCAGGTTTATCAGCACCACCCTGGACTCTAACACTGCTCTCACCCCCCAATCCAGTCTGAAGAGCTCAATCACCCCTTGGTACCAGACCCCAAAACCTCTCAGGGATGTTTTTTCCCCCACAAGGAGCGGCTCTTTCCTGCACATCCCATGTCTGGAGCAGCTCAGCCTCTTCCTCCTGAGTGTCCCTGCTCCTGCTCTCCCCTGGCTGTCCCCAGAGCCCCCCAGGTTTATCAGCACCACCCTGGGTTCTAACACTGCTCTCATCCTCATCCTGCTTGGTACCAAGGGGTGATTGGAGCTCAACCACCCCTTGGTACCAAACAGACCCCAAAACTTCTCAGGGATGATTTTTCTCCCCACAGGGAGCGGCTCAGCCCCTTCCCCCTGCATGTCCCCAGATCCCCTCCAGCCCCCTCCCAGGTTTATCAGCACCACCCTGGACTCTAACACTGCTCTCACCCCCCAATCCAGTCTGAAGAGCTCAATCACCCCTTGGTACCAGACCCCAAAACCTCTCAGGGATGTTTTTTCCCCCACAAGGAGCGGCTCTTTCCTGCACATCCCATGTCTGGAGCAGCTCAGCCTCTTCCCCCTGGGTGTCCCCACTCCTGCTCTCCCCTGGTTGTCCCCAGAGCCCCCCAAGACCCTTTCCAGGTTTATCAGCACCTCCGTGGACTCTAACACTGCTCTCAGCCCCCAGCCCAATCTGAAGAGCTCAATCATCCCCAAACTTCTCAGGTATGATTTTCCCAACAAGGAGCGGCTTTTCCCTGCACATCCCGTGTCTGGAGCAGCTCAGCCTCTTCCTCCTGGGTGTCTCCTCTTCCTCCTGGATGTCCCCACTCCTGCTCTCCCCTGGCTGTCCCCAGAGCCCCCCCAGCCCCCTCCCAGCCTCATCAGCACGGCCCAAGGGCGATCGCAGCGCTCCAGACTGATCTCACACCGCATCCCCGTCGCCAGGACAACGGCACCGCCCTGCCCGGCGTGCCTGCCTGTGAAAGCTTTAAAAGATGATCCCTCAGCAATATAAACACTCGGCTGGGCGCCTGCCAGGCTCTGCGGTGAGGCACGGCACCCTGCAGTGGGTGAATCCCCTGAAAATCCCGGGAATTCACCTGAATCCCGGCGATTCCCTGCCCCCGCTCAGCTCCCACCTTCCTGAGGCTGAAGGCTCGGCCGTGCCGTTCCTAGGGTCGGGGCTGGGGGGCTTTGCCGGGGGTGGGAAGGGAGCTCGGAGGGTTTGAGACACCTCCACTGCCGGTTTCAGACATTGGAATGTTTTCCCAGCACTGCAGGAACGTGCCCAGGCACAGTGAGGATGCTCTGGGCTCCAAAGAAGATTCAGGAGATCCAGAAGTGAATCCAGCTCCTGGTCCCGCGCTGGGGACAAAATCCCAGCCTGGCAGGGGCTGGAATGGGATAAGCAGGACATCAAGCAGGATTTTGGGATCTTGGGAAGGTGTTTGGCTGAGCAATTCCTGCTTTGATCATCCCCCACTGAGCCAGTCCATAACCTCCTTGGATCCTTTGGTCAGGATCAAATCTGGGCCAGGAAAGATGCAGGGAACAGCTAAAACACTCGGGTGAATGAGGATGAGGAGAAGTGGTGTCTCCATCCATAACCTCCTTTGGTCCTTTGGTCAGGATCAAATCTGAGGCAGGAAAGATGCAGGGAACAGGAAAAACACTCGGGTGAATGAGGAGGATGAGGAGAAGTGGTGTCTCCATCCATAACCTCCTTTGATCCTTTGGTCAGGATCAAATCTGGGCCAGGAAAGATGCAGGGAACAGGAAAAACACTCGGGTGAATGAGGAGGATGAGGAGAAGTGGTGTCTGCATCTTCTTTCCCCTCCCTAAAAAGCTGTGGATGGTTTACAGGGAATCAGCTCCTCACTGCCACAAAACTGCTCCACAAATCCAAACCCTTCCTGCAGGAATGCCAGCAGCTCCAGGCTGCTAAATATAAACCTGGGAGAGGAGAGGAGCTGAGAGAGGGGTAAAAATAGCCCCGGGCTCGCTGCAGCCTCTCCTGCCACACCCGAGCCTCTCCCTGCCCATGGTCTCGCATCCCCGGGCTCATTTTTCCAGCTACACCTGGACCTGCTCGGAGTTCACATTAAAGCTGGGATTTATGGGTTTGTGAGCTGGGATTGATGGGATCGTGCTTGTCCTCAGCCCTCGGCTCCTTCCCCGACAGGAATTCTCCTTTCCTGACAGGAATTTGCCCTGTCCCACATGGATACAGGATCCCAAAACTGGGATTTATGGGATTGTGAGCTGGGATTTATAGGATTTATGGTACTGTGCTTGTCCTCAGCCCTTGGCTCCTTCCCCTACAGGAATTTGCCCTGTCCCATATGGATACAGGATCCCAAAGCTGGGATTTATGGGATTGTGAGCTGGGATTTATGGGATTTATGGTACTGTGCTTGTCTTCAGCCCTTGGCTCCTTCCCCTACAGGAATTTGCCCTGTCCCATATGGATACAGGATCCCAAAGCTGGGATTTATGGGATTTATGGGATTGTGGTTGTCCTCAGCCCTCAGCTCCTTCCCTGACAGGAATTTGCCCTGTCCCATATGGATACAGGATCCCAAAGCTGGGATTTATGGGATTGTGAGCTGGGATTTATGGGATTCTTTTATGGGATTGTGCTTGTCCGCAGCCCTAGGCTCCTCTCCGACAGGAACTCACCCTGTCCCATATGGGATCCATACAGGGTCCCAAAGCTGGGATTTGCTGCAAGCAAAGCACCCACAACCTTCGTACCAGACGGAATTTAGGGTCGGGCTGGGGCAGGAAATGTGGGATTCCAGGGGGAATTTAGGGTCGGGCCGGGCAATGTGGGGTGCCCCACAGCCCCCCAGAGTTCCAGCAGCTTCCCCCACCCTCCAGCCGCATTCCTTGTGGGATAAAAAAATCCCTTTTTACAGCTGCTCTCCCCAGCACGGATTTCAAAGGAGGAACTCCTAGCGACCACCTCTTGTTTTGATTAATTTTTTTTAATTTTGTTTAATTTTGTTTAATTTTGTTTAATTTTGTCGGGTTTTTTCCCCCCCCCCCAGTGTGCTAAAGGAAGCGGTGGCATTTATTGACTTTCCGAGGGAAAGTGACACTTGTTAAGCAAAGCCATGACATCACTTTTGTCACTTTTGCTTTTACAGCCTGGCAGGAACGGCAGCAATCCCTGGATGCTGCCGGGGATGCAGAGCGAGAGCCGGATAATTAACAGCAGGCAGGAACATGACACGAGGGGAAGGAGCAGTTTCACACGGCAATGAGGAATTTAGGCATAAAAATGAAATCACCCTGCTTGGAACCCGGTCAAAAACCAGGATTAAAGCCAGCAGGGCGAGTGATCTGCATTTACTGGAACTGGGGTGGAGGGTAAATACCCGGCTGGAACACTTCAAAGAGCCCCAAAGGTGAATCCCAGCAGGAAAACTCCTCACGGGAGCCAGACAAGGAGTTAAGGATCCTTTAAATGTCGCCCTCAAGGCTGTGTCCGGAAATCACCTTTGCAGCTCCTCGGTGAATTGTTCTGCATGGGAATGGATTTCTCCTGAGTTTCTACAGTTTCTGGAATTCCTGAGCCAGGTATTTTAGGCATCACCAGAGTATGGAGCTGCCCCCTCCCTCCTCCAGCAAAGCTTTCCAGCACTAATTATTGCCTCTCAAAAATTATCAATTCTCTGCTTTTTTTCCTTACCATTTTACCAAATTCCTGCCCCCATTTCCCAGCCGAAAGAGAGGAAGGCTCGGAGGGAAAAGTTTGCTTGTTTTAAACAGTTTTTGGTTTGTTTGTTTATTTATTTATTTATATTTTAATCCCCGGAGAGATTACCAGTGGTGTTTACAAGGCAAACTGAAAAGGCCTATTCAGCACTCGGTGCTCCTGGCTGTGAGGTGGCAGCGATTCACTCCTGCAAGGCCCAGAGAAATGGGGAATTCTGCTCCTCCTCGTGGAGCTTTTATTTGCTCAGCAAACACGGCAATCCTGCAACGCTGTGTGTGGCTGCAGGGCCCAACCAACCCTGCTGGAATTCACGGATTTCACAGAATCACCAGGCTGGAAGAGACCTTAAAAATCATCGAGTCCATCCCAGCCCCAACAGCTCAACCCTGGCACCCAGTGCCACATCCAGGCTTTGTTAAACACCCCCAGGGATGGTGACTCCACCACCTCCCCGGGCAGAACATTCCAGAACTTCACCACTCTTTCTGTAAAAAAAGCCTTTTCCTAATATCCAACCTGTAGCACTCACATTCTCTGTTAAAATCCCTCTGCCCAGGATTTTTCCTCCTGGGAAGCTGAGAAGCCTCAGAGAAAAAGAAAACAATTCCTATCTCAAACCCTTGGAATGCCACAGGGATAAATCAGGAATGATGGCAAGGCATCCTCCCCCCTGCCAGCTGGTTTGAATTCCCTTGGGAGGTGAGAGCCTGGGGAATGTGAGACCCCGGGCCCACAGCGTTCCCGTCCCACCCTGCAGAATTCCAGCCAGGAATTCCTTGTTAAGAGACAAAGCCACGTCCTGAGAGTCAGGAGAGCAGGATGATAGCCTGGGAAAGGTAAATCCATGGAAAACTTCCTGCCAGGTCATTGTAGACTCATGGAAGCACAGGATGGAGTGGGTTGGGAGGGATCTTGGAGCTCATCTCATCTCCATCAGCAGGGACCTTAGAGCTCATCCTATTTCCATAAACAGGGATCTTGAGGCTCATCCCATTCCTATAAACAGGGATCTTAGAGCCCATCCCATTCCCATGAACAGGGATCTTAGAGCCCATCCCATTCCCATAAACAGGGATCTTAGAGCCCATCCCATTCCTGTAAACAGGGATCTTGAGGCTCATCCCATTCCCATGAACAGGGATCTTAGAGCTCATCCCATTTCCATAAACAGGGATCTTAGAGCCCATCCCATTCCTGTAAACAGGGATCTTAGAGCTCATCCCATTCCCATAAACAGGGATCTTAGAGCTCATCCCATTCCCATAAACAGGGATCTTAGAGCCCATCCCATTCCTGTAAACAGGGATCTTAGAGCTCATCCCATTCCCGTAAACAGGGATCTTAGAGCTCATCCCATTCCCATAAACAGGGATCTTAGAGCCCATCCCATTCCTGTAAACAGGGATCTTAGAGCTCATCCCATTCCCATAAACAGGGATCTTAGAGCTCATCCCATTCCCATAAACAGGGATCTTAGAGCTCATCCCATTCCTATAAACAGGGATCTTAGAGCTCATCCCATTCCCATAAACAGGGATCTTAGAGCTCATCCCATTCCTATAAACAGGGATCTTAGAGCTCATCCCATTCCCATAAACAGGGATCTTAGAGCCCATCCCATTCCTGTAAACAGGGATCTTAGAGCTCATCCCATTCCCATAAACAGGGATCTTAGAGCCCATCCCATTCCCATAAACAGGGATCTTAGAGCCCATCCCATTCCCATAAACAGGGATCTTAGAGCCCATCCCATTCCCATGAACAGGGATCTTAGAGCTCATCCCATTTCCATAAACAGGGATCTTAGAGCTCATCCCATTCCTATAAACAGGGATCTTAGATCTCATCCCATTCCCATAAACAGGGATCTTAGAGCCCATCCCATTCCCATAAACAGGGATCTTAGAGCCCATCCCATTCCCATGAACAGGGATCTTAGAGCTCATCCCATTTCCATAAACAGGGATCTTAGAGCTCATCCCATTCCTATAAACAGGGATCTTAGATCTCATCCCATTCCCATAAACAGGGATCTTAGAGCCCATCCCATTCCCATAAACAGGGATCTTAGAGCCCATCCCATTCCTATAAACAGGGATCTTAGAGCTCATCCCATTTCCATAAACAGGGATCTTAGAGCTCATCCCATTCCCATGGGCTGGGGTCTTAGAGCTCATCCCATTCCCATAAACAGGGATCTTGAGGCTCATCCTATTTCCATAAACAGGGATCTTAGATCTCATCCCATTTCCATTAACAGGGATCTTAGATCTCATCCCATTCCCATAAACAGGGATCTTAGATCTCATCCCATTTCCATGAACAGGGACCTTAGAGCCCATCCCATTTCCATAAACAGGGACCTTAGATCTCATCCCATTCCCTCAGCAGGGACATCCTCAGGTTGCTCCAAGCTGCCCTTGGCCTCTCCCAGGGATGGGATTCCAACCTGTGCTGGCTGCAGGGATGGGAGGGAAGGGCAGCCCTTGGCTGGATGCACATTCCCACTTGGGTTTGGAGCTGACAAGGAGCCCAGTAACGGGAGCACACAAAGGACCTTTGTTCTGGGATATTTTGCCTTTCTCTGTGCCCTCAGCTCTGCCTGGGCTCCTGGTGAGCTCAGGGCAGCTCTGAGCGAGGCATCCCAATGCCAGCCATTATTCCAGCAGCTCAGAACACTGGGCACTTATTCCCTAACCTGGGACAAGTGGCCAGAGCTCAGCTGCAGCAACAATGAGGCCACTGCTGGCCAGTTGGGCCACCCCAGTGCTGGGAGAGCTCAGGGCTGGCATTGTCCCCACCCTGCCAGGGTCGTGTCAGTGCTTCCCTGGTACTTGCAGCATCCCCAGGGCAGGAGCAGCCTGGATTCTGAGGATTCTGAGGATTCTGAGCATCCCTGCACTCAGGGAGTCACAGCCCCTGGATCAGCAGGTGCCCTGCACTGCTGGTTCACTCCAGAAGGGTTGGAAGTGGGAAATGTCAGGAAAAACTGAGCAGGAATTTCTTCCTCAGACTCCATTCTGGGGATCCCTGCACTCAGGGAGTCACAGCCCCTGGATCAGCAGGTGCCCTGCACTCCAGAAGGGTTGGAAGTGGGAAATGTCAGGAAAAACTGAGCAGGAATTTCTTCCTCAGACTCCATTCTGAGGATTCTGGGGATCCCTGCACTCAGGGAGTCACAGCCCCTGGATCAGCAGGTGCCCTGCACTGCTGGTTCACTCCAGAAGGGTTGGAAGTGGGAAATGTCAGCAAAACTCTGAGCAGGAATTTTTCCCTTGGGCACAATCTTGAGGATTCTGGGGATCCCCGCACTCAGGGAGTCACAGCCCCTGGATCAGCAGGTGCCCTGCACTGCTGGTTCACTCCAGAAAGGCTGGAAGTGGGAAAGGTTTTCCACTCTCTATTGAACAGGAATTTTCCTCCAGTGCCCCAAGGCCTCTTCCTGGTACAGGAGAACGAGGCTGAGAGGAAGTTTGGGTGCAAAATGAGGGTATTTGGGAAAGGAATGCCTTGAGCTGCAGGGTTTGACCCGGGGGGGGGTGACACAGCTCAGCAGGGACAGCTGAGCACAGGGATCCCAGCCCAGCTCCCCTTTCCATAAAGATATTTAAAGCACCAGGAATGACATCCTGGACACCCAATAGCCCCGAGGAATTTGAGAAATGCAGCCACCTCTGGCACACAGGAAAGGAGGGGGACAAAGAGCAGCACAGAAACACTGCAGAGAAGAAAGGGGAAGTCGGATCCTTGAGAAAATCCTTTCCAGAGGGATCCTGGCCTCAAAGGCTCTGGACAGGATTAAATTTCCCAGAAAAAAAAAGAAAATCCCCACGAAACAGTTGGAATCTAAACAAAACCCCAGGTTTCTGTGGAGGAGCAGCAGCACCAAGAGCACTCAGAGCAATTAAGAGCTCGGCTCTTTGCCATGCGTTTTTGAGGAGAGTGGAAATGTTTTGTCTTGACAAAAGGACTTGGAAAAAAACCTGAAATCTCTGCCTGTTTTGCTCCACAGCTTGGAGACACCTGGATTTCCACATCCTGGAGGAAGAGCTGGAGAGCCTTCAGTGGGATTAAAGCTCCATCCTCTCCCAGCAGGATCCCAGCTCTGCTCCAGCAGCTCCTCGGAGCTGCCACTGCTCCTGAACCAGCCCCAAACCACCCTGGGACAGATTTTCCTGCAGAGCAGGGGTGGAAGGAGAGGAGATGTTGCTGCTGACCTCCTGCTCCCCCTCCAGTCACTCCCAGTCCCAGCTATGGCCAGGGCTTCCCCCAGGACAAAGCTTTGGAGCAGCAGTGCCACAGTTTGGCATTAAAGGCACAAAACCCCCCTGGGCTGAAGGGGTGGAAATCTGATTTATTTAAAGCCCTGCGAGGGTCACGTGGTTGGGAGGGAGGGAGCAAACCCTGACTGCACTAAGCTGGGATTAAACCTTAAACCAGCCCTGCACCCATCCTTGGAGGGCCCTGTGTGTATGGGGGAATGTCCCATATTTCCCCCTGGGATGGGAAGGAAAAGCAGCCACAGGGAGAGGGGTGAGGAGGAGCCAACATTTGAGGGACCAGAGGGTTTGCAAGCACAGCAGGGGCTGTGATCAGTATTATTTTTATTTAAATGAATATAGAAACATGATTATTTTTTGATCCCTCTCTCCTAGAAAGGGAAATCCTACAAAATCTTTCATCCTGACCCTTCCTGATGATGTCAGAGCCCCAGATGTGTGGGATCTGTGGGGTCTGGGGGATCTGTGGGGTCTGTGAGATCCTCCTGGCCTGGCTCTGCTTCCCAGCTGAGGGCAGGGATCATCCCAGTCTTTGCTTTTCCCCTAAAAAAATTAAACTTTTCCATAACTGCCCCTGAAAAACCTTCAAACAAAAATCCAGTTTTATGTTACCTCCTTATTAAAACGCTCTCCAATTTCACTTCCAAGTTAAGAAAAAGGCAACAGAATAGGGAGGTCCCAAGTGCAATAAACAGATTATTCCTGCCTCAGTGCAAGCTCTGATCCCTTTTCTGGGGAGGAAATGTTTCAGGCCAGTCTGGGAACCCGGGTGAGCACGGAGTGTTTGGATAAACCTTGCTCCTTGTTAAACTGTAAATGCCATCTGTGCCACCCAGCCAAGGCCAGCCCCGTGTCCTCAAAGCTGTGGTGTCACTTGTAGACAAAACAAATACATTGGTGGGGCTGAAAAGCATGAATTTTCCTTTTAATATTATTATATTTTAATAAAATAAATTAATACATTTTAATATTGAATAATATTAATATTTAATATTATTCAATATTATAGTTAATATAATTTATGTAATAATAATAATGTAATATTTTATTTTTAATATTTTTTTCACTTCAATCCCAGCTTCTCTCTGCTATAAAAGCCTCGCTGGGGGAGGGAGCCCTGGTGTCCTTGACAAGCCAGGCTGGTTCCTGTACAAGCCTTGGAGAGATAACAGAGCCCAGAGAGAGATAACAAAGGAAAAGAGAGAGATCTCCCCCAGGAAAAGTCATGGCTGGGCCCCCAGGCCTTGGACACTGCAGCCTGCTGGGCATGAAAGAGGTGTCAGAAGCAGAAAATAATGGAAATAAATTCAAATATTGTGCTTTCCCCCTGCCTCCAAATCAAAACATAGAGGAATTTCCATGTGGTTTTCACAGGAAAATAACGGAAATAAATTCAAATATTGTGCTTTTCCCCCAATCCAAATGAAAATATAGAAGAATTCCCATGTGGTTTTTGGAGGAGTGAGGAAAATCCACACTAAAAAAAGGATGACATTGAGCAGGGCCTTGGGCACTGTCAGGGAGAGGCCTTGGACACTGCTGCCTTCTGTGCATAAAAGATGCGTCAGAAATGTAAAAATAAGAGAAATAAATTCAAATATTGTGCTTTTCCCCTACTTCAAATCAAAACATAGAGGAATTTCCAGGTGTTTTTCACAGGAGCAAGGAAAATCCACTAAAAAGGGATGACACTGAGCAGGGCCTTGGGCACTCTCAGGGAGAGGTGCTGGCCTGCAGTCTGCTGTGCATTAAAGAGAGATCAAAAATGTGAAAATAATGAAAATAAATTCATATATTGTGCTTTTCCTCTGCCTCCAAATGAAAATGGAGGAATTTCTGTGTGGTTTTCACAGGAGTGAGGAAAATCCACACTAAGAAAAGGATGACACCGAGCAGGGCCCTGGGCACTGTCAGGGAGAGAGGCCTTGGACACTGCAGCCATCAGAAGCAGAAAATAATGAAAATAAATTCAAATATTGTGCTTTTCCCCCCACTCCAAATCAAAACATAGAAGAATGTGCATGTGGTTTTCACAGGAGTGGAAGAAAATCCACGTTAAAAAAGGGATGACACCGAGCAGGGCCTTGGATACTGTCAGGGAGAGGTGCTGGCCTGCAGTCTGCTGTGCATTAAAGAGAGATCAAAAATGTGAAAATAATGAAAATAAATTCAAATATTGTGCTTTCCCCCCACTCCAAATCAAAACAGAGCAATTTCCATGTGGTTTTCACAGGAGTGAGGAAAATCCACGTTAAAAAAGGGGTGACACCAAGCAGGGCCTTGGACACTGTCAGGGAGAGGTGCTGGCCTGCAGTCTGCTGTGCATTAAAGAGAGATCAAAAATGTGAAAATAATGAAAATAAATTCAAATATTGTGCTTTTCCCTCACTCCAAATCAAAACAGAGCAATTTCCATGTGGTTTTCACAGGAGTGAGGAAAATCCCCATTAAAAAAGGGGATGACACCGAGCAGGGCTGTTCCAAGTGCATCCAATCCTCCTCTCCTGCCTCCCAGCTGATAAGGAAACGCTGGAGATAAGGCAGGATTAGAACCCTGAGGTTTGAATAGAGGAGGGATTTTGGCCCAGGCTCTCTCAGCAGGGCCTCCCAGTGCTCCCAGTTGTGATGTGGGTTCAGCACTGGTGTGGCTGCCTGTGCCCGCTGCAGGCTGGGCCTGCCATGCTATGATAGCGCAATTAGTGGCACAATTAATCGTTAATCAGGGGGGGATTGGGAGGGATTAAGTGCTTAAACAGCACACGTGCTGCTAATGGTGATTTATAAAAATGCTCCTTCCCCCTCGGATGCTGTGCTGAGTTTGCCTGGAATTAAAATGCCCCAAATGAGCCTTTTCTGAGCACTTTTCTGAGGAAATGGCTCTGCCCATCCCGTGTGGGGAAATTTGGGGGAATCCAGAAGATCCCAGCCAGGCTCTGCAGGGACAGGGCACCCATGGGAGTGAGGAGACAGCATGGGACAGTGACAGGACAGGGATGGGACAGAAATGGGATAACAATGGGACAGTGAGGGAGCAGTGATGGGAGAGCATGGGACAGAGATGGGATAACAATAGGATAATGATGGGAGAGTGATGGGACAGCAATGGGGCAATGATGGGACAGAGATGGGACAATTATGGGACAGAGATGGGACAGCAAAGGGACAGTGGTGGGACAGTGATGAGCTAAGATGGGATAATAATGGGACAGTGATGGGACAGAGATGGGACAGAGATGGGACAATGATGGGACAGCAATGGGACAGCTCCTGCTGCTCCTGCTGTCCCCAGGGCCTTTGGGAGCCATTGCTCAGCAGAGGATGTGGCAGGCAGGGTGTGGGCTGGTGTGGGGCTGATTTGTTCAATTCAGTTTGTCACAGAGACTCTCCTTGCATTTTAATTTGGACCAGACACAAACCAGACACAAACCAAACCCTCCAGTTCTGCCTCCTCCTCCTCCTCAGAGTCCCCAGGCACACCAAGACCATTTCCTTGGTTCTGCTGTTTATGGATCATGGATCTGCTGGATCAGGGCTGGATCCTCAGTTCCTGAGATCTCCTGAAGATCCCTCTGGATCTACATTTGCTCCAGCACAAGCTTGGCCCATAAACCACCAAATTCAAAGGTTTTCCACCCAATAATTCCAGTCATAGATGGCATAAATCCAAGCTCCAGGTGATGTTCCATGCTGGAATGCAGGAAAAAAGCCCCAAAGTGCTGAATTTATATTCCTGTGCGTGTTCCCGAGTGCAGAATCGAGGCTCCTGCTCACAAACCTTGTCAGATTTAGCAACTAAAAAAAGCCACGGCTCCGAGAGTGGGAAGTGCTGGGAGCAACAGGAGAGAGGGAAAAGCTGGGGGGTGTTTTGAGGATAAATCCCCCCAGGATCAGGAATTCCAACCCCTGAGTGACCAGCACGTTAATGCTGCCCGAATAATTAAATAGAAAATAAACTATTAAAATCAAAATGGAGAAAGAGCAGAAATAAAAGGAGCGCTGGGAATGTTTCCCTGCTTCCCAAAAAAGGCACATTTTGATTTCTTTGGGGGTTTTGGTGTTTATGGTCGGCTTCAGCAGCCTCTCCTTTTAAATGGAGCAATTCAAGGCAAAATCAGCACAAAAAAACTGCTCAAAGCCAGTGCCCTGCCCCAATCCAGCTGGGAAAATTTGGGTTGTTTTATAGGAAATGGCTGAGGATTTCAGGGATTGGGGAAGAAAGAGAGGGAGAGGGTTCATGGAGAGGGTTCAATAATAAAAACACTGAAAAAGTGCCCAAAAGATGAATTAAATTCATAAAACCCAGAGCACAGCGAGACAGGAGCTGTTTGGTTCAGACCAACACATCCTGGAGGGAGTTTTAGGTCTCAGGTTTGAGATCCAGAGCTGCCAGTGAGGGGATTTTCCCCACCCCAGGAATAAACTCCGTGCCTCAGTTTCCCAGCTGATAAATGAAGATGACAAGGGCGGTGCAAGGGTGGAAGGTTTGGGTGCCACCAATAAAATAAATAAGGGAAAAACTTAAAAGCTAACAAAATAATGACCTGAAAATGCCATTAATTGGTGTGTCTTCATTAACAGCATCCTTCCAGGTGCCCGCAGGAGCTCTCCTTTCCCAGGCACTCAGGAAAGGGCAGAGATCCAACCCCACTCCCTCCTGTTTTTCCCTCTCTGCATCTCAGGTGACCCAGGTGTCCCAGCAGAGGTGACAGGGACCGAGCTCTGACAGCTCTGGATTGGGAATTCACCACTCAATTTATGATTTGTGTTGTGGCAGTGCCTGCAGGCCCCAGGGATGGAGGGGTCACGGTGACAAATGGGGAATTGTCTCTGCTTTAAACCCACACAGGGAGGGGAAAGGGAAGCAGACCCAGCTGAGATCCCTGAAATGTCCCATCTGAGCTGCTCCTGGATCCAAAAAGCAGCAATCCCTGCAAACAGCAGCTCAAACACCCCCCTCTGAACAATTCCCAAGTTATTCCTGCCCCCAGCACCCCGGGGGTGGCAGAAATGGCAGAAAATGGGAACAAAAGCCACAACCAAAGGTGGAATTGCTGGTGCTGGCAGTGGGATTGAGTGCCTGGAGCATCCTCCTGCTTCCTGAGCTGCATCTCCATAGTCCTGCCTGCTCCTGGAGCATTCTCCTGCTTCCTGAGCTGCATCCTCACAGTCCTGCCTGCCCCTGGAGCATCCTCCTGCTTCCTGAGCTGCATTCCTGCAGGTCCTGCCTGCCCCTGGAGCATCCTCCTGCTTCCTGAGCTGCATCCTCACAGTCCTGCCTGCCCCTGGAGCATTCTCCTGCTTCCTGAGCTGCATCCCTGCAGGTCCTGCCTGCCCCTGGAGCATTCTCCTGCTTCCTGAGCTGCATTTTGTAGGTCCTGCCTGCCCCTGGAGCATTCTCCTGCTTCCTGAGCTGCATCCCCACAGTCCTGCCTGCCCCTGGAGCATCCTCCTGCTTCCTGAGCTGCATCCCCATTGTCCTGCCTGCCCCTGGAGCATCCTCCTGCTTCCTGAGCTGCATCCCCACAGTCCTGCCTGCCCCTGGAGCATCCTCCTGCTTCCTGAGCTGCATCCCTGCAGGTCCTGCCTGCTCCTGGAGCATCCTCCTGCTTCCTGAGCTGCATCCCCATTGTCCTGCCTGCCCCTGGAGCATCCTCCTGCTTCCTGAGCTGCATCCTCACAATCCTGCCTGCTCCTGGAGCATCCTCCTGCTTCCTGAGCTGCATCCCTGCAGGTCCTGCCTGCTCCTGGAGCATCCTCCTGCTTCCTGAGCTGCATCTCCATAGTCCTGCCTGCTCCTGGAGCATCCTCCTGCTTCCTGAGCTGCATCCTCACAATCCTGCCTGCTCCTGGAGCATCCTCCTGCTTCCTGAGCTGCATTTTGTAGGTCCTGCCTGCTCCTGGAGCATCCTCCTGCTTCCTGAGCTGCATCCTCACAATCCTGCCTGCTCCTGGAGCATCCTCCTGCTTCCTGAGCTGCATCCCCACAGTCCTGCCTGCCCCTGGAGCATCCTCCTGCTTCCTGAGCTGCATCCCTGCAGGTCCTGCCTCCCTCTGGAGCATCCTCCTGCTTCCTGAGCTGCATTTTGTAGGTCCTGCCTGCCCCTGGAGCATCCTCCTGCTTCCTGAGCTGCATCCCTGCAGGTCCTGCCTGCCCCTGGAGCTGCACTCTGCACCCAGAGCTGCTGCTCAGGTGTGGGAAGGAACACCCAGATTCCCAGCAGGGATCAGGAAGAGATGTGGGCAATTCCCAGTGGGGAATGAGGCTGGGAAAATCCTGTGGTGGGCTGGAGCTCATCCCTAAAAGAGCAGGGAAAGGCAGGAGGAAAGGGAAAGCTCAGAGGATGGGGATGGAAGGAGCTGTGTGCAGGGAGGGAGGTGAAGGACGAGCAGACAGATGAGAGGTGGCAGCAGTGGCAGCAGCACAGATGAACCCCAGCCCTCTGCCAGGGCTTCCCGTGCTGCTCCCTGCCTCCAAAATCATCCTGCAGCAGTTTCCAGTCTCTCTTCCAGCCAGACAAGAGATGGGAGCCAGAGATTGGGAGCCACTGAGCAAACAAGCAGCAGATGAGCAGCACTGGCTGTGGGCAAAACGCTGCTGCCTTGGAAGGAAGGCTGGGCTGGGAGACTGGGAGAGGGCAAAAGATGCTGGGGCTGATTACAGAGCACTCTGCAAAGTTAATTGTTCACCAGATTGGGATCTCGGCCACATCCATCAACAGGCTGCTTCCTGCCATCAGGTTTCCTGGACAAACAGCAGGAGCCAGTGGATTTAGAGGGGAGCAAAGCCAGCAGGGCAAAGCTCTGCCTGGACAGGGTTCACTCCTGAGCTCCAGCAGAGCCCTCTCATCACTTCCCTGCCTGCACAGAGGCAAACCCAGCCCAGCTGAGCTGAGCTTTTGGGGTGTGAGCACATGAATTACACAGCAGAACTCACTCCAGCCTCGGGATCTCCTCTGAGCTGAGCCAAGCTCCCCTGTCCTGCTGCCTGAAGGAGCTGCCTCAATTTCCCTGAGGATGGAAGGAGAATCTGGGAGGCTCCTACTGAGCCTAAGCCCTTCTGGAAACTCTTACTCTTCTTGGACATGACTCCAAACAAACAGATCCCAGCTTTTCTGGAGATTCTCAGCCCTCCTGGCCCAAACCTCAGCTCTGTGGAAGCCAGAGGAATGTCCCAGGGTTTACAGGCATTGACCAAACATTCATTTCTCCCAGAAGGCCAGACCAAGGGGATGATGGTCTCAGTGAAAACTGCAACGTGGAGATTTTAATTCACACAGTGAGTGGACACCCAGGGTTCTGCCTGACCAGGTGGTGGGACAGGGAGAACTGAAGGATCCTCGTGGATTTGGGAGATCAGAACTCAGCTGAGCTCTCTGTAGCACCCTGAGCCAGTTTGCCTCTGTGTTTTACCCCTGTGCAAAATGCAGCTGCTCTCATCCAATGCCAGCAAGGGAAGGCAAAAAGTGTCCCCTGCAGCACCCTCTGCACCCCAGCCTGTCCCCAGGGGACAGGGGACACTCACTGTCCCCTGCAGCACCCTCTGCATCCCAGGGGACAAGGGACACTCACTGTCCCCTGCAGCACCCTCTGCACCCCAGGGGACAAGGGACATTTACTGTCCCCTGCAGCACCCTCTGCACCCCAGGGGACAAGGGACATTTACTGTCCCCTGCAGCACCCTCTGCATCCCAGGGGACAAGGGACACTCACTGTCCCCTGCAGCACCCTCTGCATCCCAGGGGACAAGGGACACTGGCAAGGAATGCACAAGAGGGGCAGCAGCTCAAGATTTAAAGCAGCTCGTTTGGAAGCCAATAAAAAGCAGCCAGCTGCACTTCAGCCACCTGTAAGCAGCAATGTGTGACACCATCCCTCCCCTCTGTCACTCTGTCACCAGCACAGCCTCTCTGAAGGGCCCATTCAGGGCTCCACAAAGAGCTGCCTCAGTGAAAGGGGCCTCCACGGCAGGGAGATGAGGATTCAGTGCTTCCCATCCCTGCCAGCATCCCAGAGCTCTGCAGAGCTCAGGGAGCAAAGCCCTGAGAACAAAGCAAGGTCAGGAGTTGCCAGCTGGGGGGACTCAGATGTGGGGGCACGGCGGTGACGTGGCCAAGGCCAGGCAGAATCCCTGGCAAGGCCATGGACAGGGGGAGGTCTCCAGAGCCCTGATTAGTTGTAATTTTTCCTCTCTTCCTCTCTATCCCAGCAGGATGAGAGAGGAGGAACTCCCAGGATTTCTGGCGAGGTTGTTGCACTACTCATTTATTGACTGCTCCCATTTGGACGTGGTGCTGATATTTTCCAGTGTGAGTGAGTAAGCCTGGGAAGTTGGGAACAAATCTGTGAGCCCTGCCTGGAGCACGGACACCAAAACTTGCTCAGAAATCTTCTGGCAGAGAGAGATTGGGACAGAGAGCCTGGAAATCAGCAAACTCTGAGCTGGGTGCCTCACACACCAAGGAAGTTCCAAGGATGGGGTGAGCCAGGTGCTCTCCTGTTCCTGCCTCTTCCTTCTGGGACTCTTGGACATCCCCTCCCACCTTTTCCTAGGGAGGAAAGGATGCTCCACACCACAAATGCACTGAGATTTCTGTGTGTGCCTGCTGACACCATGTCCATTACCCAGTGCCCGTATTCCTGGAGGGAATCTCTTCAGGATTATGGGAACTGCTTTTCCCGACCTCTCCCCTGCCCCACAGGCGCTGTCACAGCCTGGTGAGGCTGGAGAACAGGACTCTGCTTGCACTGACCACATCTCAGCCCCACGTGTTGGCACGTCCCAGATCCACACCCCAAATCTGCCCCACACCACCGAGGAGGGAATTCATGAATCCCAGTTCCTCGCAGGGCCCTGTTTGACGGCTCCTGTCCTTTCACAGACCTCATCCAGAGGCTCCAACTTTCTGCCTGATGCTTGCTCAAAGCTTTTCCCCCTTCAGGCACCATCTCCAAGCCCAGCACACATCACATCTTGATGCACAGCACAAAACCCAGCGCCAGCAGCCCCAGGCCTGACCCTGATTCTTTCTTCCTCTCAGAGCTGATGCCACCATTGTGCCAACACGCTCAGCCCAGGTTGTTTTCACCGAGAGACGAGGCTGTTAAAGCTTTTCATGCTGCCCTGGCACGGAGGGCAGCTCTCAAGGGGCTGTCTGGGGACAAGGAGGGGGGCACATTCTGGGAACTTGTCACAGCAACAGGCAGCGCTGCTGGAGAGATGCAGCTGATGGTGACAGCCGCCAAAAACTGCAGCGCCAGGGGAATGCCGAGCTGCCAGCCCGGGGCAGGGCTCCCTCCCACCGGACAGACCCCGGGGGTCACTTCCACACTGAAAGGGTCCCCCCAGGCCCCTCGCAGCGGGACCCACCCAGGGATGCCCATCACAATCCAACACTGGGCTTGACCTGAGCTCCCCGGAACAGATTTAGGGCCGAACACGCGCAGGAATTCCCTCACCAGGGAGCACCGGGGTACAAATCCGTACCGAGCTGAACCCTCCCTCTCCGTACCTCCAACTCCAACTCTCCCCTCCCCTCGCACTTTGTGCCTCGCCAGTCCCAAAGGCAGCGGCGGTGGCCCCTGGAGGGGCTGGGGGGCGAGCAGGACCCCGGAGGGGTTTGGGGGGCGAGCAGGACCCCGGAGGGGCGAGCAAGGTCCCCGGAGGGGCTGGGAGGGCGAGCAGGGTGCCTGGAGGAGCTGGAGGAGCAGGCAGGGTTCCCGGAGGGGCTGCGGGGGCGAGAAGGACCCCGGAGGGTCTGGGGGGACGGGCAGGGTCCCGGGGGAGCTGGAGGGGTGAGCAGGGTCCCCGGCCCGCGGCGGGGTCACCCCGGCACTCACCGGGCGCCGAGCAGGTCGCTCTCCCTCCCTCCTGCCGTGTCCCTTCCTCCTTCCTGCGGGGCAGAGCAGGGGCGGTGCTGCGGGAGCCGCGGGGCCGCTCCGGGAACGGGACCGGCACCGGAGAGCGGCAGGAGCGGCACCGGCACCGGAGCGGGCCGGATGCTGGAGCCGGTACCGGAGCAGGAGAGGCTTGGAGCGGTCCGGGAGAGCTGCAGAGCTGCCGGTGCTGGTGCCAGAGCAGGGAAAGGGTTGGAGCGGTCCCGGTGCCGGTGGAGGGGGAGCGGTGCCGGTGCCGAGCAGGGGGGACTTGGAGCGGAGCCGGTGCCGGTATCGAGCAGGGCGAGTGGGAACGGAGTCGGTGCCGGTGCCGGGGGAATTGGAGCGGTGCCGGTGCCGGTGCCGGGGGAACGGGAGCGGTGCCGGTGCCGGTAGCAGGGAATTGGAGCGGAGTCGGTGCCGGTGCCGGTGCCGAGGGAACGGGAGCGGTGGCGGTGCCGGGGGAATTGGAGCAGCGCCGGTGCCGGGGGAACGGGAGCGGTGCCGGTGCTGGTAGCAGGGAATTGGAGCGGTGCCGGTGCCGGTACCGGGGGAACGGGAGCGGTGCCGGTGCCGGTGTTGCGGGAATTGGAGCGGTGCCGGTAGCGCAGCCCGGGCAGCCGGGCGCGGTGCGGGCGCGGTGCGGGAGCGCTGCCGGCGCTCGGCTCCGTGCGGCGCTGGCTCCTCCCCGCCGCAGCCCCGGGAGCCGGAGCCCGCTCGGCCCCGCCGGCCCGGGCAGGAGCCGCGCTCCGAGAGCACAAACACACAAACACACGGCGATCCCCGCCTCGCTCTACGGTCCAGCTCCCTCCTGCGGCTCCTCCTGCTCCTCCTGGGGCACCCCGAGACACCGGGACCGGCAGCCGTGCGGGTTTCAGCCTCTCGCGGTTGTGGATTTAGCAGCGTCTCCCCCACCCATTCCAGCTCCTTGTTGTCGTATATTTAGTCAAACATTCTGGGTTGGCCAAAAATAGAGCAGCCATGGAAATACATCAGGCTGACTGGAGGTGCCAACATTGTCTGCCTGAGAGTAATTAATTTCTTATATCCTCGGCTATATTAATCCTCGCCTTCCCTGCACACGCCGCCCTGTCTGTCAGCAGAGTTGTTGTGATTAGTGCCGAAATCTGGGGGATGTGCAGGAGGTTTAAGGTGGTGGGGAAGGGCAGGGGGAAGCCGAGGCAGGGAAGGCACAAAATCCATCTCCACAGAGTGTGGGGAGCGGGAGCACCGAGGGCACAGCAGGGATGGAGAGGAGGATGGAAGGGGATGCAAATTCTG
Source organism: Agelaius phoeniceus (assembly GCF_051311805.1). Lineage (NCBI taxonomy): Eukaryota > Metazoa > Chordata > Aves > Passeriformes > Icteridae > Agelaius > Agelaius phoeniceus. The sequence goes on along the minus strand of NC_135289.1, from coordinate 3,365,112 downwards.
TGGGGTGAAAATCCAACCTTTAGGGTCTTCTTTCCAGACGTGGATATTCCACAAAAAACCCTGAAAAAACAAAACAAAACGGTCCAGGAGACACAAATTTGGGCTTCCTCAGTTCTGCTGCTGCCAGAACTCCTTTTCCCCGTGTTCCTTTCAGACGTGGGAGTCTTGCTGGACTTGCTGACTCTCATTTCTTATCTCAGAACCACCAGGCTGGCTGGGAGACACCTCGAGGAGTGGGGAAGTGCTTCCCAGATGGTGCAGCAGGAGCATCAAATCCGAGCCCCGTGGAGGGAAGGGATGTTCTAGAAGGATCCATCTCCTCTGGTCACCTCAGCCCGTCCCAGGGCAGCACCCCTGAGGCCCTCAGCGATGTTTGGGTGCCCTGGGAGTGGGGTAAAACCTTCAGTGGGAGCAGGAGCTGAACCAGCCCCTCTGGGGCTGAGCAGGTGAGGGGCCCAAACTGAGGCCCAGTGACCCAGCAGGGACATGGTGAGAGGCCAGCCCTGGTGACACAGGTGAGCAGATCATTTGTCACCTGTGTCTGATGGGGATTGGCATCCTTGGCTCTGCAGGGCTCCGGGAGGAGCAGCAAAGGTGGGGACAGGGGTGATGGGGGTGCAGGGTGTGATGTGCAGGCTGGGTGTGACACCCAGGGCTGTGTGTGACACCCAGGCTGTGTGTGACATGTACAGTTATGTGTGACATCCAGGGTTGTGTGTGACACCCAAGGCTGTGTGTGACATCCAAGGTTATGTGTGACATGCATAGTTATGTGTGACATCCAGGGCTGTGTGTGACATGCAGGGTTATGGTGTGACACCCAGGGCTGGGTGTGACATCCAGGGCTGTGTGTGACACCCAGGGATGTGTGTGACATCCAAGGTTATGTATGACATGCACAGTTATGTGTGACATCCAGGACTGGGTGTGACATGCAGGGCTGTGTGTGACATGCACAGTTATGTGTGACATGCACAGTTATGTGTGACATCCAGGACTGGGTGTGACACCCAGAGCTGTGTGTGACATCCAAGGTTATGTGTGACACCCAGGGATGTGTGTGACATGCAGGGTTATGGTGTGACATCCAGGCTGTGTGTGACATGCAGGGCTGTGTGTGACATGCATAGCTATGGTGTGACACCCAGGCTGTGTGTGACACCCAAGCTGTGTGTGACACCCAGGCTCTGTGTGACACCCAGGCTGTGTGTGACACCCAGGGCTGTGTGTGACACCCAAGCTGTGTGTGACATCCAGGCTGTGTGTGACACCCAGGGCTGTGTGTGACATCCAGGCTGTGTGTGACACCCAGGCTCTGTGTAACACCCAGGCTGGCTGTGTGTGACACCCAGGGCTGTGTGTGACACCCAGGGCTGTGTGTGACACCCAGGGTTGTGTGTGACACCCAGGCTGTGTGTGACATGCACAGCTATGGTGTGACACCCAGGCTGTGTGTGACACCCAGGGCTCTGTGTGACACCCAGGGCTGTGTGTGACACCCAGGGCTGTGTGTGACACCCAGGGCTGTGTGTGACACCCAGGGCTCTGTGTGACACCCAGGCTGGCTCTGTGTGACACCCAGGGCTGTGTGTGACACCCAGGGCTGTGTGTGACACCCAGGGTTGTGTGTGACACCCAGGGCTGTGTGTGCCACCCAGGCTGTGTGTGACACCCAGGCTGGCTCTGTGTGACACCCAGGGTTCTGTGTGACACCCAGGGCTCTGTGTGACACCCAGGCTCTGTGTGACACCCAGGGCTGTGTGTGACACCCAGGGCTGTGTGTGACACCCAGGGTTGTGTGTGACACCCAGGGCTGTGTGTGCCACCCAGGCTGTGTGTGACACCCAGGCTGGCTCTGTGTGACACCCAGGGCTCTGTGTGACACCCAGGCTCTGTGTGACACCCAGGGTTGTGTGTGACACCCAGGGCTGTGTGTGACACCCAGGCTGGCTCTGTGTGACACCCAGGGCTCTGTGTGACACCCAGGCTCTGTGTAACACCCAGGCTGGCTCTGTGGCCGCTGCCCTCCCCTCAGCCCTGGTCAATGAGTACCCAGTCATGTGGGTGCTCACTCATTGCCCTGGGAGTGCCCATCCCGCTCCCTTCCTGCTGCACAATCGGCACTTTGGGGGGGGTTTCCCACATCCCAGCCTCTGCCATGGCTCTGACCTCCACATTCACCCTTTTCCTCCATTTAGAGGGGAGATGTCACCCTGGGGGAGATGTCTCAGGCACTTCTGGGTCATTCCCAACAACTGCTGCCACTCCTTCCATACCACAGCCCCGAGACCACCTGGCGCCTTAAATCCAGTTTGAAACTGAAAGGAAACGAGATTCCCAGGAAAAGAGATTCCCAGGAAAAGAGAATCCCAGAAAAAGAGATTCCCAGGAAAAAACCTCCAGCAAATGAAGCTGAAGGCCCCAAACTGGAACTTCAGAGAAAGCACCGTGCAAAGGGCAGGAATGTGACAGCAATTAGGGGACAGAGCCACGAGCTCGGTGCTTGTGCCACACCAGCTGCTCGTTGGTGCAGAACATTCCTCACAAACACAAATTCCAGCCCTGGGCATGCCAGGGATTGCTGTGGGAGCCTGTGGCTCCGGAGGAGGAGGATGAGGATGAGCAGAGGGAGAGCTCCCAGCTGCTGCAGCCCACGGGGATTTGCAGTGGGAGAGGAGGGGAAGGATGGGGTGGGATGGATGGGATGGTCCCAGCATGGGGGGCACGGCTGGGGGGGATAACGAGGCTGCTGTCAGGAAAATTAATCCACAAACAGCAGAGGTTTGTGTCCAAAAAGGAGACAGAGGAGTCTTTTGACTTTATTCCAATAAAGGGAGAGGCCATGGGGCATCCCCTGGGATCGCTCACATTTTTGGAGGACGCAGCCTCCTTTTTATCTCAATTTCCTTCTCTCTTTCCCCATTTCTGAGGTACTTGAGAGGTACAGATTTCCCAAAACACCTGATACCAGAGGTTCCCCTCTAATGTACAACCCTCCCTTTTCATTTTTAATTCTTACAGAATTTAGGGTTTTTTCTCCATTGGCTGAGGTACCTGAGAGGTTCAGACTTCCCAAAACACCTGATCCCAAAGATTCCCCTCTAATGTACAACCCCCTCTTTTCATTTTTAATTCTTATGGAATTTAGGAATTTTCCTTCCCCATTGTTTCTTTCATCTCTCAATGTCTAATTTCATGTATCAGCAAACCTAAAAGGTTTATTTGTAAAATCAAATCTCTTTTCCCATTCATCAACCAGTGGAATCCTTCCTTCCCGTTGTTTCTCTTATCTCCCAGAGCTGGTTTTATCTGCCAGCTTGTTTGTAAAGACAAATCTGCCGTTCCTCTCACTGTTAATGGGGCTGGGGTTTCTCCACCAGTATGAACCCAAAGCAAAAAGTGTCCCTTGAGCCCAAGGAAGGTGTCCCTTGACACTTCTCGAGTGTTTTGAGGTCAGGGGTTGAACTCAGCGCCCACCTGAGGCGCCTCTGTGATCCCCAGATGAATTTCCCTGAGTGAATTTGCTCAGCAGAGCCTCGGGGCATTTTCCAAACATGCCAGAGGAATGGCTGAGCAGAGGGCAGACAAAACTGCTGTGGGTTTTTTGGGAGTTTTTTCTAGAATTACTTTGCTTTCTGCTGTTGTTTTTTCTCTTTTTATTTTGTGATCACAGACCCTCACGGAGATCTCCCCCAGACAAAACTGCTGGGGATTTTGGGAGTTTTTCCTACAATTACTTTGCTTTCTGTTTTTTTTATATTTGGGGGGTCACAGACCCTCACGGAGATCTTCCCCAGAAAAAACTGCTGGGGGTTTTAGGAGGTTTTTTATAGAATTACTTTGCTTTCTGCCATTGTTTTTTTCTCTTTTTATTTTGTGATCACAGACCCTCACGGAGATCTCCCCCAGACAAAACTGCTGGGGATTTTGGGAGTTTTTCCTACAATTACTTTGCTTTCTGTTTTTTCTATATTTTGTGATCACAGACCCTCACGGAGATCTCCCCCAGACAAAACTGCTGGGGGTTTTTGGGGAGTTTTTTCTAGGATTACTTTGCATTCTGCTGTTGTTTTTTTCTCTTTTTCTCTTTTTATTTTGTGATCACAGACGCTCAGGGAGATGTGGGGGAAATCAAGGGTGAAGATGGGCTGGTTGTTCCTAGAAAATGGGTCTGGCTGGAAAACTCCAACCCTTTGTGTCATGGCTGTGATCACCTCAGCTTGTGTGGGGGGAGACTTCAAATCCTCCTTCTCCTCCTTCTGTCCCTGCCTGGGCCAGCCAGAGGAACCGCTGGGTTTTAGCCCACAGCCCTTTTTAATGTAAATTGACTTTTTTTAGGGATACTGTGCTGTGTTTCCTCACACCAGCTATCACAACAGGAGGGAGCAGCCCTGCTGCAGCCATGCCAAGCATCCTTTGGTGTAAAACCACTGAATTTTTGGTGTAAGCACACCCGGTTCAGGAACCAGCCTAGAAAGATCCCAGCTCCAAAGCGAGCTGTACCCAGCAGGCACCGCTGTGTCCCTGGGGACAGCTCCAGAGCTTCGATCTGCAGCCCAGAAGAGCCCTGGCCATGGCCAGAAAATGCAGAAAGTCGATTAAACCTGACAGCTCAGAGTGAGGCCGTGGAGAAACAGCAACAGGAATGTGCCTGGCTCCTGCAGGAAGCTCTGGTGGGAGGGGAACATTTGATAAAAACAGGAGCAGGCTCCTGGTAGTAAAGTGATTTCAGCATTTATTATAAAAAAAGAAAGGACTAAAACAAGGGGTACTAAAGTGATTTCAGCATTTATTTATTTATTTTATTTATTAAAAGTGAGTTCAGCATTTATTATAATAAAAAGAAAGGGCCAAAGCAAGGGGTACTACTCTTTTTATTATATTTTATTATAATAAAAAGAAAGGCCTAAAACAAGGGGTACTAAAGTGATTTCAGCATTTATTTATTTATTTTATTTATTAAAAGTGAGTTCAGCATTTATTACAATAAAAATAAAAGCCTAAAACAAGGGGTACTAAAATTGATTTCAGCATTTATTAAAAAAAAAAGAGAAAGGGCCAAAGGAAGGGGTACTAAAGGTGATTTCAGCATTTATTTATTTCTTTTATTTATTAAAAGTGATTTCTGCATTTATTTATTTATTTATTTAAAGTGATTTCAGCATTTATTATAATAAAAAGAAAGGGCCAAAGCAAGGGGTACTAAAATTGATTTCAGCATTTATTCTAAAAAAAGAAAGGCCTAAAACAAGAGGTGCTAAAAGTGATTTCAGCATTTATTACAATAAAAAGAAAAGCCTAAAACAAGGAGTACTAAAAGTGATTTCATCATTTATTAAAAAAAAGCGAAAGGGCCAAAGCAAGGGGTACTAAAGGTGATTTCAGCATTTATTTATTTCTTTTATTTATTAAAAGTAATTTCAGCATTTATTTATTTATTTTATTTATTAAAAGTGAGTTCAGCATTTATTACAATAATAAGAAAGGCCCAAAGCAAGGGGCACTGGGCCGAGGATGCAGCAGCAGCGATGTCCCCGATGTCCCAGGGCAAGGGCACAGCTTCCCTGGCTCAGATGTCCCTTTTTATCCTGTTTGTGTCCCTCTGGATTGGTTTCTGTTGGGATCCTTCATTTGCATGAAGGTTTCAGGCCTTGATTGGCCGTTACAGCTCAGCCCAGGCTGGCTGGTTTCACTAGGGTGGGTGCACTTTGCTGAGGTGTAATTTCTTATAACCACCCTTTAAACCCCTTTTACAATATAATAACCCAACTAACAGCACATGCTTAACGATCTATTAACTGTTTCCCAACAGTTTCCACCCTATTTTTAACAACATTCCCCTGTTTTCGTGCTGCAGGGCTCTGGCTGAGGATGCAGAGCCCTCAGCAGCTCACATGGCCTCACATGTGTGCAGCTCCCGAGGAGAGCTCCAGGGCTCTGCAGGGAACATTTCACAGTCACTGCATCCCTTCCCCACTGCCCTGCCACTCCATAGGAGCGTGGGCAGCGAGTCATGGAAAGGAAAATGTGTTCAGTGCCTCCTCCTCCTGCTGCTGCTGCTGCTGCCCTGGCCTGGCTGCTCCCCCCAGGCACATGCAGGCATGTGGAAATCATTGCCTGGAGAGCAGAGCTGTGTTTCAGCAGGGCTGGGGTGAAAGCTGGCTGCTAAATCGAGGAGAGCTGGGAAATGGGGCCATGCTCCAGTGCCCAGCCTGCCTCAGCAGGAGCTGCTCACTGGAGAGGCAAAATGAGCCCAGGGTCACAGCCCAGCCCAGGCTCAGGGACCCCCTGATTTAACAACAGCACCTCTGGTGGGTTCACAGACTTGGGGAATGTCAATCATAAAATGGTTTGGGTTGGGAAGAACCTTAAAGATCATCTTGCCTAAAATTCCACCTCCCACTATCCCAGGTTGCTCCAGGCCCTGCCCAGCCTGGCCTTGGACACTTCCAGGGATGGGGCAGCCCCTGCCAGGACCTCCCCACCCTCCCAGGGAAGGATTTTTCACATTTATTCAACCTTAACTTCCCCTCTTTCAGTCTGAACCCATTCCCCCTTGTGCTGCCACTCCCAGAAGGGGCAGGACAGATGGAATATTGTTATTCCCATTTTAAAAGCGGGTGAATTGAGTAACAGGAGAAATGGGGATGTTTGGATCTCCCTGTGCCTGTCCCAGAGCTTAGGGAGCTCCTCAGGGTCTCCCTGCAAATCTCCAAGCCCAGATCACTGCAGGCTGTTCCTGTCCCATGCTGGATTTGGGACAGGCACAGGGAAGCCACAGCTTCTCTGGGAATTCACTCCCAGCCAGGAATTCCTTCCTGATATCCCATCTAAATCTACACCCTCCCAGCTTAAAACCATTCCCTGTGTCCTGGTCATTCCAGTCAGGAATTCCTTCCTGATATCCAACTGAAATCTCCCTTTTTCCAGCCTAAAACCATTCCCTGTGTCCTGGTCATTGCAGCCAGGAATTCCTTCCCAATATCCAAACTAAATCTCCCTTTTTCCAGCTTAAAACCATTCCCCCTTGTCCTGGTCATTCCAACCAGGAATTCCTTCCTGATATCCCATCTAAATCTCCCCTTTTCCAGCCTAAAACCATTCCCTGTATCCTGTCCCTCCATCCCTTGTCCCCAGTCCCTCTCCAGCTCTCCTGAAGCTCTCTGTGAGCCCCAAATCCCCCTGAAACCACTGGAAATCACTGAATTGACATTCCCAGGGCTGTGGGACACAAAATTCTGTCCCCAAGGTGCCCAGCACTGCTGACCATGGCAACCACGAGGCTGACTGCAAACCACTGAATCCAGCAGCATCTCTCTTCTGAATTTTGCCCATGGAGCATCACCATAACAACAGCTCCACCAATCCACACCACAGATCCAGGCCCTTAGCAACCAGGAGCTGCCAAATTGCAAAACAAAGTACGAAAAAAAACCCCAAAAAACAAACCTGCACCAAGTCCTTCCTGCACGGTCCTGCTGTGGGTGTGCAGAGCTGCAATGGGCAAAGCCAGGGCACCATAATCCCAAAAGTTCTGCCCCAAGAGGTGCCAAAAGCCTCCCTTGTGGTGTCCCTGGAGGGTTTAGCTGCTGTTTTTGGTGTTTCACTGCGTGGTTCCCCTCCCACAGAGGGAAAACTCAGCACACACAAAACCTGAGCTGCCACCCCTGAGCGCTCTCATTGTCACCAGCCCTGGAACCTTGTTCCAGATTGGAGGCAAGATGTTTTCCATTACCATCTGTATGGCAGATTATCTTCTGTCCAGTGGGCAGTTTGCCTTATCTCTCTCTGAGTGACCACAATCACTCCTCCCTCGGGAGGGGACCTGTGCTGATAACAGCCATTGAATGTCCCTGCACGGCTGATAAGAGCTACAGCATCCCATTGGGAGATGTGAGCCCAGGGGGAGGAGCCAAGCATTCCTACCTGGATATAATCTGGAGATTCTGGAACACCAGCCAAGCATTCCTACCTGGATATAATCTGGAGATTCTGGAACACCAGCACAGCTTCTGCACTGGATTGCCCAGAGGAACAGCAGCTGCCTCTGCCCCTGGATCTGCAGAGGCAGAGACTGCACCTTTCTCCAGGATCCCTGCTCCAGCAGAACCAGCCCTGGCACTGCAGGAGGGCTGAGCCACAATTCCAATGGTTCTGCTGCCCACACCCTGACCCACAGGGTGTCAGGCTGGGTTCTGACTCTGGCACTGTTGGTTTGGTTCACTGCATTGTTTATTTTATCCTTTTATTTTCTTCCCTAATAAAGAACTGTTATTCCTGCTCCCATATTTTTGCCTGAGAGTCCCTTAATTTAAAATTTATAGCAATTAGGAGGGAGGGGGTTTACATTTTCCATTTCAGGGGAGGCTCCTGCCTTCCTTAGTAGACACCTGTCTTTCTTAACCAAGACAACTGCATTGTTTATTTTATCCTTTTATTTTTTCTTCCCCATTAAAGAACTGTTATTTCCTGCTCCCATATTTTTGCCTGAGAGCCCCTTAATTAAAAATCTATTGCAACTTGGAGGGGTGGGGAGGGTTTACATTCTCCATTTCAGGGGAAGCTCCTGCCTTCCTTAGCAGGCACCTGGCTTTCCAAACCAAGACACGCCTGCAGGAACTGCTGTGCCTGGGTGTTTCCAGCAGCTGTTTCCCAGGGGTTAAACCACCCCAGCAGTTTCAAAAGAACCACAGTTTGCTCCCGTGAGTGAACCTTGCCCCCTGTCACCCTGCTCGAAGCACGGGGAGGAGATAAGCTGTTTTTTTTTTTCAGGGCACCATCCATCTCTCCCACTGAGTCACTGCCAAACTTCCTCTTCCCAGGCAGGTCACGGGGTGAGCTGGAGCTGAACGCTCCAGGGAAGGGCTGAGGGAGCACATCCAGGGCTCTGAGCTGCTCCCAACAGGCAGCAAGGCTAAAGTCCTGCAGGGAAATGTGTCTGAGCAAACCCAGCAGGTCTTTCTCCCTGCCAGGGCACACCAAACACACCAGCAAAGGGCCTGGTGCTTTCCTGCTGCCACAAACTGGGAGTCCCTGCTTGGGCTGGGACCAGCAACACCCAGGGGTTGAGAACAGAATGTCACCCTGGTTTTTTTAAGATTTTCTAAGCCTTCTGATGTTGACATTCTTGTAGGGAACTTTCTCACACACTTTCTGTAAATAACTCATTGTTTTGCATTCCTTTATGGAAGAGGAGAAATTTGATGGGCTGTTGGTTTGCCCAGTGTCATTGGAGAGGTGGCACTGTCACCCTCCAACCCGCTGTCACTTTTGGAAAACTATAAATGCTGGAGTCAGAAAATAAACTCCCCTTTTTCCTTCACCTTGAGAACAGCGGTGTGAGCTGTTCTTTTGTGTCCTATAGCGACATCAGAGCACAAACTGGGGATTTCCAACCCTGTTAGCAGGAGGCAGTGCTGTGGTGGAGGAGGTCTGGCTGGAAGATAATTTGGATTTTCTGAGCTTTTGGCCACAAGGATTCTTTTCCTTCATCTGCATTTCATTTCATCATATCTTCTTTCCAGAGAGTTTGTAAATCCTTCTTTTCTCTTTCTGGGATTTTCATGGATCCATTTTGGCAAACTTTGTTCCAAGACCCTGCACTTGGTAGCATGCCATGCCTTTTGATGGCTTTCACTTTGGTGAAGATCAATTTTTGATATATTTTATTTTTTCTTTTTAAGGTCCCTCATCTCTTCTCCTCACAGTTGTGTCTTCCTCCTTGATTTTTTCCCCTGCTTTTGCAACATCTGTCTGGTTAGTTTTGGCATGTTTTGGCCCTTTGCACTGCACCTCATTTTCTCCCAGACCACTTTCTTGTAGTCACTAAAACTCCCAATTTTCTGGGTTTTTTTGGTTTTTTTTTTTCAATTGCATTTCACTTGATCATATCTTCTTCCCAGAGTGTTTGTAAGTTTTTCTTTTCAGGGTTGCAGGATTTCATTTCCCTTCCCGAAAGGAAATAACATTCCAAAGGTGGATGGAGCAGGAGGAGCTGTGGCAGGGGCTGGCACAGCACAGCAGGAACAGCTTGGGTGGCACCAGGAAGGGACTCCCTCACTGCTGGCTGGCACAACCTCGGGATGTTCAGCCAGAATTTGCAGTTTGACTCACAGCCTGCTCAGCTATTTTCAGCCCAAACCAGGAATCCAGCCCAGCTCTGGCTTCCCAAAACATTGGTGCAGGCATAAACTTCAGCAGGCATTAGGGGGATGATGGATGTGAGAATGTTTCCCAAAAAACAGAGCCAAGGATGGGTTGGGGCAGCAGGGCTGGACATGGGAATGGTGGAGCAGTGAGGAGAAATCCCTGGGAGGGCAGGGATGGGTTTGGGAAAGACTCTGGGCCGAGCTGGGAGCAGGGTGGGCACTGTGCCACCCTCACCCCTGTGCCAGCCCAGCTGTGGTGTCTGAAACGTTTGGGATTTTAGGAGGCAGAAGGACACGGGGACACAGGGACACAGAGACACAGGGACACAGGGACACAGGGATATGGGACACAGGACATAGGACACAGGGACACAGGACATGGGACACGGGACATGGGACAGAGGAACACAGGACACAGGGACACACAGGGACACAGGGATATGGGACATAGGGACACAGGGACAAAAGGACATGGGACACAGGACATGGGACACGGGACATGGGACACAGGGACACAGGGATATGGGACACAGGACACAGGGACACAGGACACAGGGACATGGGACACAGGGACACAGGGACACAGGGATATGGGACACAGGGACACAGAGACATGGGACACAGGGACATGGGACAGAGGAACACAGGGATATGGGACAGAGACACAGGGACACAGGGACATGGGACACAGGACATGGGGACACAGGACATGGGACACTGAGACACAGGAACACAGGGACACAGAGACATGGGACACAGGGACATGGGACAGAGGGACACAGGGACACATGGACATGGGGACAGAGGGACACAGGGACACATGGACATGGGGACACAAGGACACGGGGACACAAGGACACACGGACACAGGACATTCTTCCCTGGATCCCGGCCTGTTCCCATCACGTAGACTTGCAGCAGCCTTTCCCTGGAGCTTTCTCCTCCTGGAGCTTTTCCCCCGTGTCCCTCCTTGATCCCTCCCCACCTCCTTTCCCCTCCCACGGCCACCCCGTGTCCCCTGCTCCAGCCTTGTCCCCAGCCCCGCGGAGATGGCGGCAGTTTTTGGAAAATGCTTCCACCTCGTGGCCCTGTGGAGAAACGCCGGCCTGGGAGAGCCCGGGGGCTCCGGGAAAACCCAGCTGGGCACAAACGCGGCCGTGCCACCCTCTCTGCTCACCCAGGGCTGCCCGGTGCCCCCGCTTGGCTCCGGCTGCTGCGGCCCCGGGGCTGCCCCAGGGCTGGGGAGGAGCTGGAGGAGCTCGTGGTCAGTCCAAACCCATCCCAACCCAGTCCAAACCCATCCAAACCCATCCCAACCCATCCAAACCCGTCCAAACCCATCCAAACCCAGTCCAAACCCATCCAAACCCATCCAAACCCATCCAAACCCATCCAAACCCATCAAAACCCAGTCCAAACCCAGTCCAAACCCATCCAAACCCATCCAAACCCAGTCCAAACCCATCCAAACCCAATCCAAACCCATCCAAACCCAGTCCAAACCCAGTCCAAACCCAATCCAAACCCATCCAAACCCATCCAAACCCAGTCCAAACCCCTCCAAACCCAGCCCAAACCCATCCAAACCCATCCAAACCCATCCAAACCCATCCAAACCCAGTCCAAACCCAGTCCTCCCAGTCCAAACCCAATCCAAACCCAGTCCAAGCCCAGTCCTCCCAGTGCTCCCAGCACACAGGGGCTGGCAGAGCTCAGCTGGAGCTGCCAGGGGACAGCACCGTCTCTCCTGTAGCCCCTCCAAAATCCCCCTGTGCAGGAGCTGGGGTGGGCACAGAGGGAGAGGCCTGGGCACACTTTGGGAAGCACCTGGTGGCATTCAGGGCTTCACTCATCACCTGGAAATGCTGCAGGAAAGGGGGGGGATCACAGCCCTGTGAGGGTCCCTGAACCCATTGTGCCACCAGGGAATGGCTCCTCTACTCCACTGGGGGAGATTCCTGGTCTCCAGTAATCCAGGAAAACACTGTGGGCTCTTACACAGCTCTGGGGTCTCATGGGATCCCAGAATCCCAGGATGGTTTGGGATGGAAGGGACATTGAAGCCCATCCAGGGCCAAGGCAGGGACACCTTCCACTGCCCCAGGGTGCTCCAAGCCCCGTCCAGCCTGGCCTGGGACACTGCCAGGGATCCAGGGGCAGCCACACAAAATTAACAGAAGGAATCCCCTGATGGAACCTGCTGTCCCAAGGAATGGGCACGAGCAAGACTCTGCTTTATTTTGTCACATAACCAATGACATTTTTAGCAGTTTTTGCTCCTGTTAGAAACCAAAGCCCATGAAGACAGCAAACCCATTGCCAGGCTCCTTTTTTTTTTTGTAGAAACCCAGTGGGATTGTTCCCTCTGATGATGCCAGGGGGATGAGCAGAGCGCCCTGAGGGTGCTGCAATGGGGAACCCAAACTGGGCTCACCCCAAATCCTCCCCGAGGAGCAGCTGCTCCTCACAACCCCCCCGAGGGGTGCTCCCACCAGGATCCCACACTGAGATGACATCGGAATCCTTCCAGGTGACGCCACCAGGCTGCTGTGAAGGGAATTCCAGAGAGAAATCAGGAATTAACGCCGGAGGATGAGCAGCCCTGCAGCTCCGTTTGTGTTGCTGGGAATGGCGGTGCCTTGGAACTGTCAGAGGGGTGCACTAATTAAAAAAATGTTAAAAAAGCCTGGATGTGGCAGTGGGTGCCAGGGTTTAGTTGAGGTGTTGGGGCTGGGTTGGACTTGATGATCTCTAAGGTCTATTCCAGCCTGGTCATTCCGTGAATTCTGTAATTTCCCATGGAATAAAAGCCCTCAAATTTTGCAGGAAAAGTGGATTTGGCTGCAGTGGAAGCTTTCCCAGCGAAACTCCACTCGTGTTTGCAGGGGGCCCGGGAGAGAAAACCTATATTCTCCCATGGCTGCTGCTTGAAACATTCCACATGGCAAATCCTGACAGGTAACAGGTCGGCAGGGCTTGCAAAGAGGCACAGCCAGGCTGCTCCTCGTGCCACAACGCGGGGAGAGGCAGCTTTAAAGGCAGCCAGGACTCGGCTCCCGCTCTGCTGGCCGGGGCTCAAGCCCCGTTAATGAGCAGGAAATCGGGAGCGGTGGGATGGGAAGCGCTTTGTCCAGCCCATACGGACACTTGGCACGCCACGACCTACCGGGGGTTAATCAGAGGCCTGTGAGGAACCTGCCAGTCGCCACACAAGCCGAGGAAATTAAAACTCAGGCACCATATGCTGCCCGTCCCCGGGAGGGAGCGGAGCGTCGGGAGCGGCGTCCGCATCTGCCCCGGGCAGGTGCGAGCGGCGGGGGGGCCAGACCCGGGATAAAGGGAGAGCTTCCCGTGGGTTATCCCAGTTGGATAAAGGGAGAGCTTCCCGTGGGTTATCCCAGTTGGATAAAGGGAGAGCTTCCCGTGGGTTATCCCAGCAGGATAAAGGGAGAGCTTCCCATGGGTTATCCCAGTTGGATAAAGGGAGAGCTTCCTGTGGGTTATCCCAGCTGGATAAAGGGAGAGCTTCCTGTGGGTTATCCCAGTTGGATAAAGGGAGAGCTTCCCGTGGGTTATCCCAGAGGGATAAAGGGAGAGCTTCCCGTGGGTTATCCCAGCAGGATAAAGGGAGAGCTTCCCATGGGTTATCCCAGTTGGATAAAGGGAGAGCTTCCCGTGGGTTATCCCAGTTGGATAAAGGGAGAGCTTCCTGTGGGTTATCCCAGTTGGATAAAGGGAGAGCTTCCCGTGGGTTATCCCAGCGGGATAAAGGGAGAGCTTCCCATGGGTTATCCCAGTTGGATAAAGGGAGAGCTTCCCGTGGGTTATCCCAGTTGGATAAAGGGAGAGCTTCCTGTGGGTTATCCCAGTTGGATAAAGGGAGAGCTTCCCGTGGGTTATCCCAGTGGGATAAAGGGGGAGCTTTCCCCAGAGTTCATCCCCCCAGGATAATGCGCTTCTTTTCCCTGAGGTTCATCCCCCCTGGGATAACGCCCCTCCTTCCCCAAGGTTGTGCCCCCTCAATAAAACCTTCCCAAGGTTATCCCCCAGATAACGCCACTCCTTCCCAGGGTCATCCCCCCTCAATAACCCCAATAACGCCCCTCTTTTCCCAGGGCTGTCCCCCTCAATAACGCCCCTCCTTCCCAGGATTTATCCCCCTCAACCCCACGCCTCCTTCTCCTGGGTTAACCCCTTAACCCTTCGCCTCCTTCTCCCGGGTTAACCCTCTCAATCCTGCCTCTCCTTCTCCCGGGTTAACCCCTTAACCCTTCGCCTCCTTCTCCCGGGTTAACCGTCTCAATCCTGCCTCTCCTTCTCCTGGGTTAACCCCCTCAACCCTGCCCTCTCCCGGGTTAACCCCCTCAACCCCACTCCTCCTTCTCCCGGGTTAACCCCTCAACCCCGCGCCTCCTTCTCCGGGATTAACCCCCTCAACCCCGCTCCTCCTTCTCCCGGGTGAAGCCCCGGCCGTGCCGTGCCGTGCCGAGGGGAAGGATGACACACGTTCAGCCCAGCCCAGCGGCAGAGCAGCCGGCGAGGCAGAGCCAATGGCTGCTTTTCATGCTCAGCGAGCGCGTCCATCTCCCCGCACACCCTCGAGTCCTCAAGTTGCAGCTTTGAACTCCCTCGCTGAGCAGAGCGGAGCGGAGCAGAGCGGAGCGGAGCAGACATGCTGCTCAGCGGGAACAGAAGGCACAGCCTGCTGACAGGTAGCCAGCATGGACCCTGAGCCCGCCGGCTGCTGAGACAGGTACGTGCCTTCCGAGGCAGGGAGCCGACAGCAATCACATTTGGGATGCAAACTTTAATCTTCCAGCAGGGGGAATATGGAAATCTGGCTCCTTCGGAATGATTCCTCCCCTCCCTTCCCCAGCGCCGCTACCTCCCCTCCCCCTGTGCGCGCTCTCCCCTCCCGGTCCCTCCCAGCACCGACACTTCGCTGCAGTCTCTGCATTCTTCGTTTTTGGGGGGTTTGGTGCTCCCCGAGCCTGGCAAAACAGGGAGAGAGGAGAGCAGCAGGACAGGGTGGTCCCTGCGGGCTGGGTGGGCTCTGGAGCCAGGCACGGCCAGGGTGGCTCATTCCAGGGATCCTGGTGGGTAAATCCATCCCTGGGGATCCAGGCATGGCCAGGGTGGCTCATTCCAGGGATCCTGGCTGGTAAATCCATCCCTGGGAACAGGCACAGCCAGCTTGGCACATTCCAGGGGTCCTGGCTGGTGAATCCATCCCTGGGGATCAGGGTGGCTCATTCTAGGGATTCCGGTTGGTAAATCCATCCTTAGGGAGCCAGGTATGGCCACGTGTGCTCATTCCAGGGATCCTGGCTCCTAAATCCATCCCTGGGGACAGACACGGCCAGCTTGGCTCATTCCAGGGATCCTGGCTCGTAAATCCATCCCTGGGGATGAGGGTGGCTCATCCCAGGGACCCTGGCTCCTAAATCCATCCCTGGGGATCCCTGCTGAGCTCACGGGAAGATCCAGGGGCTCTCCCAAGCTGGAGCCTCTGCCCTGTCTGGCACCGGGCACTCCCTGGTGAGGGAGGGAAGGGGAGGGTCAGCGGTGAAACGGGGCCATGGCACAGTCAACCTTCCCCTCTCCACGGGTTTTTTGCTGGAGGAGGACCCTGACCCAGCGCTGGCTGCTGTCACCTGTGTCCCCTGCCCTTTGGGGACAGGGGAGGTGCAGGCCTGGCTGTGGCCCTGGTTATGCAAATCCTCCCTCTCCTCTGGCTGCAGTTGCCCAGCCTCCTGCTCTGAGATCCCCACACAGGCTGGGGGGCACCGAGGGGGGCAGAGGTGACACTGGTGTGGCAGTGCCCTTGGCTGGTGGCTTTTCCTGCATTTCCCAGGGGGAGATGTCCGGGGCTTGCTGCTCCCGGGATTTCGGTGTTTCCTCAGGTCTGTCAGGGGAATTAAACCCAGGGGTGGAGGAGCATCGGGGGGGTGGGACGGTCAGGATGGACAGAGATGAGAGATCTCTGCAACCAGGGCTGGGAACTTGGGGTTCATTGCAAAGAGCCAAGGGCAGGGCCCTGCTGGGAGCTGCCAGGCACAGCTGGAGCAGGACTGAGAGAAGAGAGGGGGAGAGAGGATGAGAGGGTGAGAGGGTAAGAGAGCAAGAGCATAAGAGGAGTAAAAAGGGTAAGAGAGTGAGGTTCCCCTTACAATAAATCTTCTTCTGTGTTGAATATTCTGATTCTCACTGACCAATCTAGTACAAGATACAAATCCTATAGCATTTACATACAGCCTATAAGAATCATTACATTACCACACTGTGTTACATTTTAAACCCTAAAAACTCCTCTTTGGGCCCCTTCTGCCAAGCTGTAGGGTCTGCTCTGACCCTTGGGCCTGTCTGCAAGCAGAGGGTGTTGTTCCATCAAAAGGGGATCACCTTCAGTGGCCACACCATTGTTTTCCAGTTGTTCAGTAACTGAGGGATCTCAAAGCTTGCTTTCACTTCAATCTCGCTTATAGTTTCCATATTCTCAAACTCTTTTGCCAGACAATCATGTTTATAAGGCTTTCCTGTTTCATCTTCGGGAGCTGTGGGGATGCTCCAGGCAGGGGTAGCAGGATCTGCCTCCCCCTGGGGAGCTGGGAAGAACTTTTGAGGTCCTGGGAAGAAGAGAGGAGCTGGCTGTGCTTTCTTTGGGCTCGGTGTGGGGCAGGGCTGTCCTCCGTGTCCCCATTTCCCATTTCCACCCTGGGAGCTGATTCCTGCTGGCTCTGTGGCTGGGGAATGTTGTCCAACAAATCCTTCCCGGAGCTGGTGCCATCAGGTGGCGCCTGGGGATGGAACAGGCAGCGCCGCCGCGGGAGCTGGGAGAGGAGCACCTGGTGCTGTGAGCAGCACACGGCACGGGGACGGGGACAGGGACACCCTGAGATCCTGTGACACAGGGAGATGTGGCACCCTGAGACCCTGTGACACAGGGAGATGTGGCACCCTGAGACCCTGTGACACTGGGAACAGGGACAGGGGACACCCAGAGCCCCTGTGACACAGGGAACGAGGACAGGGACACCCAGAGATCCTGTGACAGAGGGGGATGTGGCACCAGAGCCTCTGTGACACAGAGAACAGGGACAGGGGACACCCAGAGATCCTGTGACACAGGGGGATGTGGCACCCAGAGCCCCTGTGACAGAGGGAAAGGGGACAGAGGACACCCAGAGATCCTGTGACAGAGGGGGATGTGGCACCAGAGCCCCTGTGACAGAGGGAACAGGGACAGGGGACACCCAGAGATCCTGTGACACAGGGAATGGAGAGATGGGACACCCAGAGACCCTGTGACACAGAGAATGGGGACAGGAACACCCAGAGATCCTGTGACACAGGGAGATGTGGCACCCTGAGACCCTGTGACACAGGGAACAGTGACAGGGGACACCCAGAGTCCCTGTGACACAGGGACAGGGGACACCCAGAGTCCCTGTGACACAGGGAGATGTGGCACCCAGAGTCCCGTGTCACCCCATCTCACACATCCAAAGGTGACACAGAGAGGCTTTGGTGGCACTGGGAGGGACGTGTGGCACAGGCAGAGAGTGGAGATGGCAGGAGAAGCGTGGAAAGCGTGACCACAAAATGGGGGTCAAGACCACAACTGCTCACGGGCTCTGTCACTGCTCCATTTGCACATTGGAGTTAATTGTCCAATTACAGCTTTAGGTTATCAAGTCCCAGCCCACGCTGTTTGTGCTCCTGGGCCTGAGATTTGGATCATTTGTCCTTGGTCCCCAGCTGGAGCAGGAATTGTTTTGTCTCTGTGATCAGAGCTCACCATCCCCTAACATGAACCCAGACCCACGCGCTGAAGCAGCACAGAACCTGAAAAACAGAAAAACCCCAACCCTGAGGCATCACTGGGCTGCCCAGAGCCCATCCCAGGGGTGGCAGAGCTGCCCAGGCTCTCTCTGGAGCCGGGATTTGCAGCAGCAGCAGCAGCAGCAGCAGCCCTGGCACAGGGGAGCACGTCCCCTGTTAATCAGCATTTAATTAAAGGACATGCTGACATTTGGAAATCAGAAACAAGTCTCCTGTGTGGGCTGCCTCTCTCTGCCGCTCGCCTCTTCTCTGAATCACTCCCTGACATTTTGCCAGATTAGGATGTGACTCCCTCTCCCTCCCTCTCTCTCTCTTTTTCTGCTTCCTTATAAAAACAAATTGAAAAGGAGACGCCGGGGAGGCACCGCCGCTCCTCGGGGAGACGCCGGAGGGGTCAGGGGAGATCTCCCGTGATTCCCGGGGCCACCACGCGTCCTACAGAGCCCCGGCGTGGGGCAGCCTCTCCGTGGGGCACAGACGTGGGGTCACAGGGGTACCACAGCTTCTGCCTGCCTGAGAGCACCCAGGGAGCCGGGCGGGCACCTCGGGGCTCGCACCAGCCCGGGATGGGCTCAGAGAGTCCCGAGCCGGCGGGGGGGGGTCCCGGCAGGGCGATGGGGATGCCCGGCAGCGGCCGCGGAGGTGGGGACCCCCGGCTGGAGAGACCCCCGTGGGGACCCCCGGCTGGAGAGACCCGCATGGGGACCCCCGGCTGGAGAGACCCCCGTGGGGACCCCCGGCTGGAGAGACCCCCGTGGGGACCCGCATGGGGACCCCCGGCTGGAGGGACCCGCATGGGGACCCCCGGCTGGAGGGACCCGCATGGGGACCTGCATGGGGACCCCCGGCTGGAGGGACCCGCATGGGGACCCGCATGGGGACCCCCGGCTGGAGGGACCCGCATGGGGACCCCCGGCTGGAGAGACCCCCGTGGGGACCCCCGGCTGGAGAGACCCCTATGGGCACCCCCGGCTGGAGCGACCCTCGGAGCGTCACCCCCAGGCTGGGGACAGGAGGGCTGAGCCCTGGCTGGACTCACGGAGAGGGGACAGGACACCCCCGACCCCGCAGCAGGCGGGGTTCGCCTTTTTCCTTCACCTTTAGGCTCATTGGCCACCCATGTGCAGCCCCCTCGTGCCCCCCAGTGTCCCTCTCGTGTCCCCTCCGTGTCTGCTCCGTGTCCCCCACATGTCCCTCCGTGTCTCCCATGTTTCTGTGTCCCCCCGTGTCCCCCCCGTGTCCTCTCCGTGTCCCCCTCGTGTCCCCCTCATATCCCCCCCGTGTCCCTCCGTGTCTCCCATGTTCCTGTGTCCCCCCGTGTCCTCTCCGTGTCCCCTCTGTGTGTCGCCCCGTGTCCCTTTGTGTCCCCCTGTGTCCCTGGGTGTCCCTGGGTGTCCCCCCCATATCCCCTCCGTGTCCCTGGGTGTCCCCCCCATGTCCCCTCTGTGTTCCCCCCGTGTCCCTGGGTGTCCCCCCCATGTCCCCCCCATGTCCCCCCCGTGTCCCTGGGTGTCCCCCCCATGTCCCCTCCGTGTCCCTGGGTATCCCCCCATGTCCCCTCTTTGTCCTCCCCGTGTCCCTGGATGTCCCCGGGTGTCCCTGGGTGTCCCCCCCCTGTCCCACCCCCCCGTGCCCCCTTTCCCCCCGGTGCCGCTGAGCAGGACCGGGCACCACGAGCCCGGGGGTCCCTTCCCCGTCCATCCCGGGCTCCGGGGGTCCCCCGGCTCGTTCCCCCTCCCATCCCCGCACCCCCTCCCCGCCTCCCGCACCTTCTGCCGCGCTGAAACGGGGCCAGCGCGTCTGCTCAGCTGCTGGCCCATCCCCGGGCTGGGAAATGCCAACGGCAGCGACGCCGGGGGAGTGGGGGACAGGGGGGGATCCCTCTGCGCTCGCTTCCCCTCGGCTGCTCATTTCAAACCTTCTCTCAAGCAGAAATGAGTCCCATTAATCAGGAGTGCGCTCGCAGCCCCGCGGAATCGAATTCCAGCAGTGGCAGCGGGGAGGACGCGGTGCCAGAGCCGCCGCCGGGGGAAAAGGGAACCGGGAGCTCCCCGAAATTCATCTGCCCTTGAGAAAGATGCCGGGAGATGCCCGTGATAAACGGGGGAGAACGCCCGGAGCGTCCCGTGAGGCTGGAGCTGCCCCGGGGGTGGCACTGCAGGGACAGGGACAGGGCAGGGAGGGATTTTGTGCTTGAAACTGGGCAAAACAGGTGAATTTTGCTCCCTGAAAAACTCCTTCCTTCCTTCCTTCCTTCCTTCCTTCCTTCCTTCCTTCCTTCCTTCCTTCCTTCCTTCCTTCCTTCCTTCCTTCCTTCCTTCCTTCCTTCCTTCCTTCCTTCCTTCCTTCCTTCCTTCCTTCCTTCCTTCCTTCCTTCCTTCCTTCCTTCCTTCCTTCCTTCCTTCCTTCCTTCCTTCCTTCCTTCCTTCCTTCCTTCCTTCCTTCCTTCCTTCCTTCCTTCCTTCCTTCCTTCCTTCCTTCCTTCCTTCCTTCCTTCCTTCCTTCCTTCCTTCCTTCCTTCCTTCCTTCCTTCCTTCCTTCCTTCCTTCCTTCCTTCCTTCCTTCCTTCCTTCCTTCCTTCCTTCCTTCCTTCCTTCCTTCCTTCCTTCCTTCCTTCCTTCCTCCCTCCCTCCCTCCCTCCCTCCCTCCCTCCCTCCCTCCCTCCCTCCCTCCCTCCCTCCCTCCCTCCCTCCCTCCCTCCCTCCCTCCCTCCCTCCTCTTTTCCCTTCCCTTTTTTCTTTTCTGCTTTTCTCTTTTTTCCCCTTTTCCCGCCTTCTCCTTCCCTTTCCCCCCCCTTTTCCTCACCCTTTTTTCACTTTTCCCCTTCCCTTCCCTTCCCTTCCCTTCCCTTCCCTTCCCTTCCCTTCCCTTCCCTTCCCTTCCCTTCCCTTCCCTTCCCTTCCCTTCCCTTCCCTTCCCTTCCCTGTTTTTTCTGCACATTTTATGGCAAAGGAAATCCCCTGAGGAGCTGGATGAGAAACTCCCCCCAAATTCCTTCAAAACCCCCAAAATGTGTGGCAATAATTGTGTCTCCCTGCGTGCCCCCAGCCCCATGGGGGGGACCTTGCTGTCCCTGGCATGTCCCAGTGCCCACCGTGGCAGGGAGCTCTGGGCAGCCAGGCCAAGGGAATATTGATGGGTTTCACAGCAGAACCTGACAGAGCCTATTCTGGCCGTGTAATGAAGACTGATGATCCCATCCTCTCGCCCTGCTGCTGTGGGGAAAAGGGAAATTATTCTCTGCATCCTGCAGGGAGACTCCACAGCCATCCAGGCCTTGCCTCGTCTCGTTCCTGCTGGGTTTCCCTTCCTCCCATCCTCATGGATCCTTCCCAGAGCTCCCTTATCCCATCCCAGCACACGGATCTGGTGCTGGTCCACACCATGGGGATGAAGATTTCACCACCAGGATGAGCTGGGGGAGGATTTGTTGTGGATGGAATTTCTTTTCCATCTCCCACCCCAGAGTCAGCCATAGAAATGAGTTGAAATGGGTCAGGGTTTAAAGGAAAAATAAGCAACCTTGCCTATTCTTTTTATTTTTTATTTTTTCATTTCTCTTGTGGCTTTTAGCCTTTAGGGTTGGTGTTTTCAGGCTTTTCTCAGCAAAAATGCTGAAGTGTTCTGAGGTCAGGGCTGAGAATCCTCCAGGATTACAAGGCTGGGGGGAAAAGAGGGAAAACCCAACTGCTGGAATGCACGAGGTGTGAAAGGATTTCAAAGGAACCGTCCCTTCCACACCTCCGGGGATCTGAGGGCTCCCACTGCTCCATCAGACCCAAACGTCCTCACATTCCAGGGGTGCTCTGCATTCCTGGGATCTTCCAGCCCAGCTCCATCCTGGGAAAACACCAAGCGAATTTATTTTAAAATCTTGTTTTGACACCCGGGACCTGCTTTGACTGCTCTGGGATGGGATCTCTGCTGTTCCCACCGATATCCCGGGCTCCATCCAGAGGATTTCTTGGAAGGGGACAAATCAATTCTTGTGGAACCCGAGGGGGAAATCCTGCAGCAAAAAGATGCATTCCCTGAGCCCACTCGGATATTCATGGCCCAGCAATTCCTCCTTTTCTCAGCTCGGGGAACAGAATTTCATCAGTAATTCAACACCACGGTGAGAGGAGAGCCGGGCAAGGCTCAGGGGAGGCGAGGAAATCACAGCGCTCCGGAATTCTGAATTAAACACTCCAAAAATAAAACACCTCAGCCACCTGCCTGCCCATCACGGGACGCAGAACCACAACAAGGCGCCTTTGGGTGGGCTGGGGGATATTTTTGATATTTTTAGCGCGGGGTGATTTGGGGAAAGAGCTTTGGGAGCAATCCCTGGGCTGCCAGGAGCGCATCCCGCTATTCCACAGCCGCCTTTTCCTGCTGCTGGCTGCCGGGTTCTGCTGAAAACATCTGGCAAAGTTGAGCACCAGGGGCGAGGGGAAGGCCGGGCTGACAGCTCCTGCGAGATCCACGCCGGCAGCGTCATTCCCGGCTGAAAGCTCCCTCACAAAGGCAAGGGATGGAAGCAAATCTTAAATGACACATTTATTTTTGTCGTCTATTTATTAGCTCAGAGCAAAAGTCCTGCTGCGCTGCATTATGGGGGATTATGCAAATGAGGGACATCAAGACAATTAAAAAAAATAAAATAAAGGCCCAAGTGAGCACAATGTCAGAGCGGAGCAGATGCTGGAGAGGGCTCAGCCCACTCCTGGACCTCCTGCTCGGGCAATCCCATGCCCAGGTCCAACATTATCCCCCCATCCCAACCCTCCTGGCTCGCTGGACAAGCCCAGCAGCTCATTAGGCCCGGCAGTTAATGAGCTGCCCGGCGCATCAGGGGAATCCATCAATGATCCCACCTTTATTTAAGGGGAGGGTGCGCAGGATGGAACCCCCTGCTCCATCCTCACCGCAGCCCTGCAGCCGAAATGAACGGCTGAAATTCGGATTTTGGGGGGTTATTTAGAGGGCAGAGAGCACGGAGGGTCCTTGCCCACCCCCAGGGGCCTCCCGTGTGCCCGGGGCAGAGCAGCCCCGCTCCCGCTGGGGCTGAGGCGATGCCACGGGAGGAGGATCTGGCTCCCGAGCCCGCCTAAATCCCCGCTGAATCCCCCCTTATTCCGCTGCCAGCCGGGATTTGGGAGAGCTGAGGTGCAGGGATAGCAACGAAAATGAGAGGAAAAAAAAAAGTCCCAAATCCGACTCGTCTTTGCTTTGCCAAGCCCCGGAGGACTCGGGGTGGGTTTGGGATTTAATCCTGTCTGAACCCCGCTGGTTGGAGGCTGAGGTGACCCAGGGACAGCTCCTGGAAGCGGGAAAACGCCGTTTTCCCCCCAAAAAACCCTTGGAAGCCGCAGGGGAAGCCGCTTCCACCCTCACCCCGCTAATTACACTCATTAGGGCAGCAATGAACTCCCAGCCCGAACTAGCCCAGCTATTTTTAATTCCCCTCCCTGCTCAAAACGCGGGGAGCTCGGGTGGGCTTTTTTTGGTTTTTTTTTCCCCTTTGGAAAAGGGGAATTTTCTCCTCCCAGGTCAGAGGCTCTTTTGTGTCTGCTCGGCTGCGAGACGGGGCCGGAGACAAAGCAGGAAGGGGGGAAAGCGGGAGAAAAACCCAGCCGGGAAAAGCAGCGGAGAGGCGGAATCGGTGCCCGGGGTGGGGGGCAGAAGGGGCCGTGCCCTGGCTCCCGCATCCGCCGTGCGGGGAATGGGAAAGCGCCGGGGATGGGAGGCGAGGGATGGAGAGCCAGGAGAGAATTTATGCAGCAGCTCGGCTCGGGGAGGGAGGGAGGGAGCGAGGCCTCTCCCCATCGCCCCTTCACCCGCCCCCTCCCGCCCCGCAGCCGCACACAGCCTCACCACAATCCCCTGCACAATTAGGAAGGCACCTTATTCAGCACCGCTCGGGCTTTTGTTCCTTCTCTTCTCCGCCTGGCCGAGCCCTCCCCGGTGCCTCCTCTCGGCTCCGAGCACCTCCTGAAGTTGCTTTGCAAGATTCCCCCCCCGCCCCACCAAAAAAAAAAAAAAAGAATTTCTGGAGTCCCCGCGGGTGAAGCTGCGGGACGAGAGAGGAAGGGGAAAGAAAAGCAGGAAAAAAAAAAAAAAAGAGGAGGAAAGGAAAAAAAAAAAGTAAGACGGCGTTTTGGGTTTTTTTTTTTTTCGTTTATTTATTTTTTTTTTCTCTGGTTTTCTTTGTCTGGAGCGTTGCCTGCAGGAGTTGGGTGCGTGGGGGGCACCGGGGGAGCGCTCAGCCCGCGCTGGGATCGGCGCTGGGCACCGGCATCCCCCGCTCCCCACCTGGGCAGCATCCCCAGCCCGGAGCATCCCCGAGCGATCCGAGCTGAAAATGTGGGAATGTGGGGATTTCATTCTCGTGCAGCTGTTGCGGTTGGGGCTTGCTGTGGCTCTGTTCTTGTGGAGGTAGCTCGGGAGGAAAGATAATCATGAAACTGGCTTTGTTTTGGGTGAAAATGATCCCGAACTGGCCGAAATTCGTCTCTGTGTGAATATTTGGGAGGTGTGTGGGTATATTCGTGTTGTATTCCCTTTATTTATGTTGACAGAGAATTACATGCAACACATGTTAACGTAGTTAGCAGTTAATTACACGTGAGCTCGTTTAACTCTTGCATTCCAGGGCCGGAATGGGAATTGAAGTTTTTTATCTCGCCCAGGCCAAGCCGGACGGGGTTGTGCGTGTGCGTGAAACACTCGGGCATTGTTCGCGGTGGGGATAAACCCCGCGGAGGCTGCGCGAGGTGCGGTTTGGTTTCCGAAGGGCTCCGGGCAGGTCTGGAGCCGCTGGATGCTGGAAGGATGCGGGAGGGAAGAGCTGGAACCGCATCCAGCCGCTCCTTCCTCCGGGCAAACTTGCAGCTCCGAGCTGGGAGAGGAGGATGAGGGTGAGAGGAAGGCTCTGCGAGCCCTCTCCGATGAGGTAATCCCAAAGAAAGATAAGGGGAGCGGTGCGTGTATCAACCTGAGCGGTGATGTCAGCCGGGGAACGGCAGATTAAGGGCTCGGAGAGGGGAATTGCCGCGGGTTCGGCGTCACCTGGAGCCGCTGCTCATTCAGGTGTGTGCTGGTGCCGAGGGGGTTTGGGCTCCTGCAGGGATTTGGGGGCTGCTCTGGGGTCTCCGTGCGCGCCGCGGGGCTCGCACGTGTCTGCACCGCTCAGGAAAATGAGGATTTTTCCCTGCCAGAAGGGAAAATTCCCTCTGAGGAGAGGCGAGGGCGAGCCCAGCCCTGGTCCCTTTTCGGATGAGAGGACAGGGAGCGCTCAGAGGGGCTCCAAAAATGTCCCCTCGCGGTGTCTGTGTGTCCCCAGGGAGGGTGGCTGGGCTGGCTCCAGGCGGGGAGAGCAGCTCGGGGACAGGTCTGGGACAGGTCTGGGACAGGTTTGGGACAGGTTTGGGACAGGTTTGGGACAGGTCTGGGACAGGTCTGGGTGTCCCCTGCGGGTGTGGCCGTCCCTTGGGAGGGGACAGCGGCACTCAGGGCCCTGCTCAGGGCAGGGGACAGCTCGGGGTGGCAAAGGGACGCTGGGTGCGGGTCAGCTCCTGCTGGGGGTGAGAGGTGCCAGGGGGCAGTGGGATGGGAGCAGGCGCTGGGGACAACGGGGAAAAACATGGAATAGCTGGGAATTATGGGGAATAACGGGGGGAATTACAGGGAAAAATGGGAAATAACAGGGAATGGGAAACATGGGGAGCAACAGGGAATTCCAAGGAATTACAGGAAAAATGGGGAATAATGGGACAACGGGGAATAACGGGGAAAAAACAGGGAAAAACAGGGAATTACAGGGGAAAATGGGAGCAACGGGGAATAACAGGGAATTACAGGGAATAAGAGGGAGTTACAAGGGAACAACAGGGAACAACAAGAAAAATGGGAAAAATGGGGAACAACAGGGAATTACAGGGAACATCAAGGAATTACAGAGAATAACAGGGAAAACCAGGAAATTACAGGGAGTAACAGGGCTGGCAGCAGCCAGAGCACAAATGTCCCACACCTGCCTCCCCTCGGACACTCTGAGTGCCCCCAGCGGGCTCTAGGCTGGCCCTGCAGGGGTTAATCCATGTGCTCCATGTGGGATCCCAGTCCCACATTTCCTGCACCCACCCCTGCCTGCTGCACCTGTGATGGTCTGGGGAGCTGAGCTTGGCTCTCAGGTCCTTCCCTGTGCTCAGCAGGACCCTGAAACCCCAAACCCAGAGCAAACCCGGCCCCTCAGTGCCCAGGCAGGGATTCCCAACCCCTGGGAGAGCAGCAGAAGCTGTGTGAGCTTGGCCAGCCTCTGCCCTTCAGCTGTATGAGAAATGCTCTGCAGCCTCCTTTTCCCATGGGACGTGTTCCTACAAAGCCAAAAAGTCCAAGAGTCGTGGCTTGGGGAACGAGGTAAAGGCTGGGGAATGTCATTGTTAGGATGACAAATATTCTCTAAATCCCCAAAACTGCCCCCCCCGTGCCTGTGCTGGAGGGCTCAGCCCTGGTGGGTGATGTGGGAGAAGGGTTGATCTCTTTCCTTGCCAAGTTTGTGCCCAGGGTGGCGTCCCTGGAGTCACCAAGATGGGGTTGATCCCACGGGAGGCTCCTCCCAGGGGGGCTGGAGTGGCCCCTGTGGAGCTGATGGTTTCACCCTGCCTTCAATTTACCCCTGCACAAATCCCCAGAGGCTCCATCCTCCCCTGTTCCTGCTCATGGTTCCACCCTGCCTTCAATTTACCCCTGGACAAACCCCAGAGGCTCCATCCTCCCCTGGTCCTGCTCATTCCTGCTCATGGTTTCACCCTGGACAAACCCCAGGGGCTCCATCCTCCCCTGTTCCTGCTCATTCCTGCTCATGGTTTCACCCTGGACAAATCCCCAGGGGCTCCATCCTCCCCTGTTCCTGCTCATTCCTGCTCATGGTTTCATCCTGCCTTCAATTTACCCCTGGACAAACCCCCAGGGGCTCCATCCTCCCCTGGCCCTGCTCATTCCTGCTCTCTGTGTTCCCTGTGCTCTGCTCACTCCTGACCACTGAACCCTCAGCCCATCTCCCCAGCCCCTGAGCTCTGAGGGGAGCAGGGACCTCCTCAGCTGGGTCCAGCCCCTGCACTGCCCAGGGGGGCTCAGCTGCAGCTCCACGTCCCTGCCAGGGCCAGAACATGGACCCCTGATCCTTGATGGAGCCAGAACATGGACCCCTGATCCCTGATGGAGCCAGAACATGGACCCCTGATCCCTGCCTGATCCAGACCATCGACCCTTCATCCCTGCCAGGGCCTGATCCAGATCCAGACCATCGATCCCCTCTATCCCTGTCTGACCCAGACCACTGACTCTAACCCAGATCCAGCCCCAGACCATCAATTCCCCCATCCCTGCCTGATCCAGACCATTGAACCTGATCCAGATCCAGACCCAGACTATCAATCCCCATCCCTGCCCCATCCAGACCATCAATCCCTCCTCCCTGAGTGATCCAGACCATTGAACTGACCCAGATCCATATCCAGACCATCAATCCTCCATCTCTTGCTGATCCACACCACTGAGCCTGATCCAGATCCATACCCAGACCATCAATCCCCCATCCCTGCCCCATCCAGACCACTGAGTTTGATCCAGTCCAGACCCAGACCATCAATCCCCCATCCCTGAGTGATCCAGACCATCAATCCTCCATTCCTTGCTGATCCAGACCATTGAACTGACCCAGATCCATATCCAGACCATCAGTCCCCATCCCTGAGTGATCCAGACCATTGAACTGACCCAGATCCATATCCAGACCATCAATCCCCATCCCTGAGTGATCCAGACCATTGAACTGATCCAGATCCATATCCAGACCATCAGTCCCCATCCCTGAGTGATCCAGACCATCAATCCCCATCCCTGAGTGATCCAGACCATCAATCCCCATCCCAGCCCCATCCACACCATCAATCCCCATCCCTGAGTGATCCAGACCATTGAACTGACCCAGATCCAGCCCCTCAATCCCCATCCCTGCCCCATCCAGACCATCAATCCCTCCTCCCTGAGTGATCCAGACCATTGAACTGACCCAGATCCATATCCAGACCATCAATCACCCATCCCTGAGTGATCCAGACCATCAATCCCCATCCCTGAGTGATCCAGACCATTGAACTGACCCAGATCCATATCCAGACCATCAATCCCCCATCCCTGAGTGATCCAGACCACGAATCCCCATCCCTGAGTGATCCCCACCACTGACCCCTCATCCCAGCCCATCCCTCACCATCCCTTGGCTGCTCTGGCAAACCCAGACAAATCCCCTTGGCTCCTCCAGCATCTCCTGCTCCCAGCCCAGACTTGATTCCAGCTGGGGCAGCAGGAGCTGAAATATCTGTGACCACAGTTGTGCTAAAAGGCCCAGGAGGGTCTGGTCAGCCGGGGCCTTACCCAATTGCTGAGCTGCTGCTGCCCTCTCCTCATGGGCTGCATGGAGAAATTGCTGGCAGGAATGGAGTGGGCAGAACAGACCTGGGCTATCACCTCATCCCTTTCCCATCCTTCCACCTGGAAATAAATCCAGAGGGATCAGCGCTCTCTCTGCAAAGGGGAGTAGAGGGATTTGGGGTTTAGGCTGGGACCTGGAACTCTCAAGTGATGATTTTGGGATCCTGGGGCATCTCCAAGGGTCACTTCCCTGCTCAGGATGGGTTTGTTGGGTCAAACAGAAATGAATTTATCTGGAATTTTTCCAGCAAGCTGAGAATGAAATTATTTAGGGCTGGAGGAATTTTTTTTTTCTTGGTAAAAAGAAAAAACTTTTCACCTAAAATAAGTCATAAGTCAAAAACCTTTTCACCTAAAATAAGTGGAGAAGAGGGAAGGAGGGCTAGAAGTGGTGAGCTGCTGCAGATGGAAAAGTGGGAAGGAGAGGGTGCAGCTCCCTCAGGCTGGTTTTGTGCCTGAAGCTGAGTGGGACAAACAAACTGGAGATGTAAAATAAAATTATAAAATTATAAAATTATAAAATTATAAAATTATAAAATTAAAAAATTATAAAATTATAAAATTAAAAAATTAAAAAATTAAAAAATTATAAAATTATAAAATTGTAAAATGTAAAATGTAAAATATAAAATGTAAAATATAAAATGTAGAATGTAAAATGTAAAATATAAAATGTAAAATATAAAATGTAAAATATAAAATGTAAAATATAAAATGTAAAATATCCCTCCTTGTCCTGGGGGAACATTTCTGCAAGCTCAGGCACTGAGGAAAAGCCACTGGTGTGGGGACAGCCCTGTCCCCTCAGCACCTCCCCAGCCCCACTCCTCACACAAAATTCCCGATGTGGGGAATGCCTGGAATTGCCAGTGGGAAAGGAAAACATTTCCTGAGCTGCCTGGGAGCAATGCCTGTGCTCCTGAGAGGGCTGGGCAGGAGCATCCCAATGGGAATAAAGTGCAGAAGCAGCCAGGGGTGGAAAATCCTGTGCTCTGCAAGGAGCCTGTGGCTCTGTGTGTGTGTGTGCACCTGGAAATTCAGGAGAGGTTTGGCCCTTCCCAAAGCGGATTTTCCATGGGGAAGGGAGCTGTGGTGCTGCTGTGGCTGGAAATTGGGATTTCTGGGGCACATTTCCCTGGAATGGCCCCACAAAGGCGCTGGAGATGCTGTGGTCTCACCCTGGCCTCTGCTCTGCTGAGCTTGGTAGGATCTGGGGGGGTTCCTCACCTTCTTCCTTTTAATTCCTGGAAGATTTGTCAGGAATTCCGCACAGATTTGGGTTCTGTTCAAGCAGCTCTCAGTAGAAAATTGGGTGGTGATGAGAAAGCTGATTCAAATCCATAAATAACCCCAGAATCACCCCATCCATGGGATGTGCAAGTGAGAGACACCCAGTGCAGCTTCAGCTGCCCCACAGATAATTCCAGAGCTCTCTTTTCCCACGGAACCAAAAAGTCTGGGTGTAATGAGGGAAAGGCTGGGAAAGGACATTGTTACAATGACAAATATTCTCTAAATCCCCCATTTGGAAATGTGATTAGGGGATCTAATCTGCCTGGGCTGGAGCCACTTGAAAATGGATCCTTGCCCAAACTCTGGCTTGAGCTGCTCCCCAAAATCTGAGGGTTAAACTTTATAAAAATCTGCCTGGGATTGAGCTGCTCCTCAAAATCTGAGGGTTAAACTTTATAAAAATCCACCAGGAACTGGAGCTGCTCCTCAAAATCTGAGAGTTAAACTTTGAAAAATCCACCTGGGATTGAGCTGCTCCCCAAAATCTGAGGGTTAAACTTTAAAAAAAATCCACCAGGAATTGGAGCTGCTCCCCAAAATCTGAGGGTTAAACTTTAAAAAAAATCCACCAGGAATTTGAGCTGCTCCCCGAAATCTGAGGGTTAAACTTTATAAAAATCCGCCTGGGATTGAGCTGCTCCTCAAAATCTGAGGGTTAAACTTAAAAAAATCCACCAGGGATTGAGCTGCTCCCCAAAATCTGAGGGTTAAACTTTGAAAAATCCACCAAGGCTTGAGCTGCTCCTCAAAATCTGAGGGTTAAACTTAAAAAAATCCACCAGGGTTTGATCTGCTCCCCAAAATCTGAGGGTTAAACTTTGAAAAAAATCCACCAGGAATTGGAGCTGCTCCCCAAAATCTGAGGGTTAAACTTTGAAAAATCCACCAGGAATTGGAGCTGCTCCCCAAAATCTGAGGGTTAAACTTTAAAAAAATCCACCAAGGTTTGAGCTGCTCCCCAAAATCTGAGGGTTAAACTTTGAAAAATCCACCAAGAATTGGAGCTGCTCCCCAAAATCTGAGGGTTAAACTTTAAAAAAATCCACCAAGGCTTGAGCTGCTCCCCAAAATCTGAGAGTCAAACTTTAAAATTTCTGGGCATTTTTGGGGAGCTGGGATGGATTCTGAGCAGGTGACAACTGTGAATGAGCCTTGGGAATGGTGCTGGGATCTCTGCAGGATCCTCCTGAGCTCTGATTTTGGGTGGTTTGGTTTGGGCACTGCCATTGGGGGCACCCAGGGGCCTCCCTGCTTGCACTGGAGCCTCTCTGGGTGCCACAGGAGCACCCAGGGATTGCTGCCAACCCAGCAGAGAGGATTTGAGGAGGAACTGAGAGTTCCAAAGGCGCTTTTGGGAAGCTGGGATGGTTTTCTGTGCAGGTGACAGCTGCGAATGAGCCTTGGGAATAGTGCTGGGCTCTGTGGAGGATCCTCCTGAGCTCTGGTTTTGGGTGGGTTGATTTGGGCACCCAGGGGCCTCCCTGCTGCTGTGGGAATTCCCTCTGGCTGCCATAGGAGCTGCAAACCCACCAGAGAGGCAGGAGGGGCTGAGAGCTCCGGAGGCGCTTTGGGGAAGCTGGGACGGATTCTGTGCAAGCTTTCAGAGCACCCCAAATATCCCCCGGGGCTGGAAAAACCAGGATAACCCCCCTGGATCGGCGAGGAGCGAGGCAGGGACCTGCTGAAGGCAGCAAAGCCCTTTTCAAAGCCCGACCCGAGCGCTGGGAGTCTCCGAGGTGCGTTTGGTGCCTCCCCCGGGGGTTTCCAGGCGCATCCCGCCGGGAATGCGCTGCCAGGCTTTGTGCTGCTCAAGCCTTGGCATTTTTGGGGCAGCCTGGCCGATCTGAGGGCCCTGAGGGTTTTGTGAGAGCCCCCAGCGCCGTCCCCACCTCCCGAACCTGCCCAAACCTCCCCCAAAGCCGCGCCTGGGACCGAGGAGGAGCACGGGGGAGGCTTTGAGCGTATCCAAGCTACAGCGGATTTGGGCACCCTGTCAAATGTTCTCATTGTCTGACCCTTGTCCAGACGCCAGTAAAACCCTTTGGGAAATTCCCCCTCCGCCCGGCGCAGCGACTTTAATTACAGCCGAGGAATGCGAGGCCCGGAGCGCGGCTCCTCCCGGTCCCTGCGCTTGGCCGAGCGCCGCCGGCGCGGATCCCACAAAGTTTGGGATCTGCGGGGATCCGTGGACATGTCCTTGATGGGACTGGGGGTGATCCATAGGGATTGGGGGGAATCTGTAGGGATTGGGGCTGATCTGTAGGGATTGGGGGCGATCTTTAGGGTTTGGAGGGGATCTGGAGGGACTGGGGCTGTTCCATAGGGTCTGGGGGTGATCTGTAGGGATTTGGGCTGATCTGTAGGGATTGGGGGCTGATCCATAGGGTCTGGGGGGGATCTGTAGGAATTGGGGTTGTTCCATAGGGTCTGGGGGAGATCTGTAGGGACTGGGGGCTGATCCATAGGGCTTGGGTCTGATCCATAGGGCTTGGGGCTGATCTGTAGGGTTTGGGGGCTGATCTGTAGGGCTTGGGGCTGTTCTGTAGGGTCTGGGGCTGATCTGTAGGGTTTGGGGATGATCTTTAGGGATTGGGGCTGATCTGTAGGGTTTGGGGCTGTTCCATAGGATTTGGGGCTGAACTGTAGGGACTGGGTCTGATCCACAGGGCTTGGGGCTGTTCCATAGGGTTTCGGGGTGATGCATAGGGCTTGGGGCTGTTCCATAGGGTCTGGGGGTGGTCTGTAGGGATTGGGGCTGTTCCGTATGGCTTGGGGCCATTCTGTAGGATTTGGCAGAGGGTTTGGGGACACAGCGAGGGCAGCAGCGGGGTGAGTGCTGGGTGCCGATGTCTGCGGGACATTCCGGGGGTTCGTGGCTCGCTGGCAGCCGTGCCCCAGCAGCAGCAGGACATGAGTAATCTCCATCCCACCGGGGGGAGGCAGATCAAAGGCACCGGAGGAGATACAAGAGGTTTCTGCTTCACAGACCGGAGCGGCTGCACTTCAATAGCGCCTTTGTTAGCGGCCCTGCCGAGCCAGGGATGGAGAAATACCTGACCCCACTCCCTCCCTCCTTCCCTCCCTCCTCTCCCAGCCCCTCGCAGCGCACCCACCCCATCCCTGTGCCCGCGCAGCCACGGAAAGGTCCCAAAACAGGCTCGGAGCAGCGAGGTGACCCCCCCCGAGCGGCGCCGTGCCCCGGGGGGCTCGGGGAGGAGAGGACGGAGAGGGCGATGCCAGCCCCGTGCCCGCTGGCACCGCGCCCTTGCCGTGCCACGCTGCCAAAGGTGAGCTCAGCGCGCTCAGCCGGCGGCTCCGGGCACCCCCGGGGTCCCTGCGGCACGGCCAGGGCACGGTGGCACCGGGATGGACACGTGCTGGGGACAGCAGGGTGTGCCCTGCCAGGTGCCACCTCCGTGGGGAGGCCGTGGGTGCCGCCAGGGCCGTGTGTCTTAAAGAGCCGTGAAGGGATTGTGATGTCCGTGATGGGACTGGGGGCGATCTGTAGGGACTGGGGGTGATCTGTAGGGATTGGAGGGGATCTGTAGGGTTAGGGGCTGATCCATAGGGACTGAGGTTGTTCTATAGGGTTTCGGGGTGATCTGTAGGGTTTGGGGCTGTTCTGTAGGGTTTGGGGCTGCTCCATAGGGATTGGGGCTGTTCCATAGGGTTTGGGGCTATTCTGTAGCGTTTGGGGCTGTTCTATATGGATTGGGGCAGTTCTGTAGGGACTGGGGCTGTTCTGTAGGGTTTGGGGCTGTTCTGTAGGGACTGGGGCTGATTCACAGGGTTTGGGGCTGTTCCATAGGGTTTGGGGCTGTCCTGTAGGGTTTGGGGCTGTCCCGTACGGTTTGGGGCTGTTCCATAGGGATTGGGGCTGTTCTGTATGGTTTGGGGCTGTTCCACAGGGTTTGGGGCTGTTCCACAGGGTTTGGGGCTGATCCGTAGGGATTGGGGCTGTTCCATAGGGTTTGGGGCTGATCCACAGGGATTGGGGCTGTTCCATAGGGTTTGGGGCTGTTCCAAAGGGATTGGGGCTGCTCTGTATGGTTTGGGGCTGTTCCACAGGGATTTGGGCTGCTCTGTATGGTTTTGGGCTGCTCTGTATGGTTTGGGGCTGTCCCGTACGGTTTGGGGCTGTTCCACAGGGACTGCCCCAGACACTCAGGGGCAGGGACCCATCTGGGGGTCCTGCCGTGCCCCCCACACCTGGGAGGTTCCCCCAAAGGTCCCCCCAGCCCAGCACCTGCTCCCAGCGATGGAATTTTGGGATGCTTTGGAGCAGCCCCGTGTTTTGGGATACTGGGGGGGTCCTGGAGAGGGGCTGGAGGGCCCCGTGGCCGTGTCACAGGTGGGACACCCCGTGCCCCTTCCCCCTCGCCATTCGGGGGGGATAAAACAGGGAAAACCCTGGGAAAACTCTCAGAGCTGCCCTGGCCCCAGGAGCTCTTTGTAGGTCACAGCCGTGTTCTCTTATCCGCTGCAAACCTGCATTTCCCAGAACCTGCATTTCTGAGCCTGGATTTCCCAAGAATTCCGGGAATCTCCCACCCTGAGCTCATCAGCCCCCCCGGCAATTAACGAATTAACAGCGGCTAATGAGCGCGGGGTCCTGGCAGGGGGGAGGGAGCTTTGCCAGGGACACCTGGGCACTGCTGGTGACACCCTCAGATGCACAGAGCTCATCCAGGGACACCTGGGCACTGCTGGTGCCACCAAGGAGCTTCCCCAGGTGTGCACAGAGCTCATCCAGGGACACCTGGGCACTGCTGGTGCCACCCCCAGGTACACAGAGCTCATCCAGAGACACTTGGGCATGGCTGGTGCCACCCCCAGGTGTGCACAGAGCTCATCCAGGGACACCTGGGCATGGCTGGTGCCATCCTCAGATGCACAGAGCTCATCCAGGGACACCTGGGCACTGCTGGTGCCACCCCCAGGTACACAGAGCTCATCCAGGGACACCTGGGCACTGCTGGTGCCACCCCAGGTGTGCACAGAGCTCATCCAGAGACACCTGGGCACTGCTGGTGCCACTCCAGGTGTGCACAGAGCTCTCCCAGGGACACCTGGGCACTGCTGGTGCCACCCCAGGAGCTTCCCCGAGGTTTTCCCGAGGTTTTCCCCGCCGTGCCCGGCTCCCGGCCGAGCTGAACGGCGTCACCTTGTCCTGAGCGCCTCTTTTGGTGGCTCCAGAGATGGAAACTCCCCCGAAAAAGGCCCGAGGGGGGGGAAAGGAGGGTTGGCAGCCAGACCTTTCTTTGGGCCTTTGTCTGAGCCCACAAAGGCGGCTCTGTTGGGTGAACCTGGCCGAGCATCCGCCCCTGCAGCCAGGTGAGCTCTGGGGGCAGCTCCTGCAGCTCCTGCTCCTGGCCCAGTCCCCTGGTGGCCCGAAAAGTCAGATTTTCACAAGAAAATCTGCAGGATTTTCTTCTGCTGGGCAGGGGGAGGCTGCACTCGGAGGTGAGTGTTTGGCCCTAAAAATGGGATCTATCTTTGGCCCTAAAAACGGGATCTATCTTTGGCCCTAAAAATGGGGTTTATCTTTGGCCCTAAAAATGGGGTTTATCTTTGTCCCCTAAAAATGGGGTTTATCTTTGTCCCCTAAAAATGGGGTTTATCTTTGTCCCTAAAAACAGGATCTATCTTTGGCCCTAAAAATGGGGTTTATCTTTCTCCCTAAAAATGGGATTTATCTTTGTCCCCTACAAATGGGATTGATCCTGCGGGCTCCAGCGGCTCCTCCTCCATGGTTTTGGGATGGGAAACCAGCCTGGATTTGGGATGGGAGCCCAGCCTGGCTTTGGGATGGGAACCCACCATGGTTTTGGGGTGAAAACCCAGCCTGGTGTTGGGATGGGAACTCACCCTGGTTTTGAGATAGGAGCCCAGCCTGGTTTTAGGATAGGAGCCCAGCCTGGCTTTGGGATGAGAATTCACCCTAATTTTGTGGGGGGAGCCCAGCCTGGTTTTGTGGCCCGTGCCCGCCGTGGTTTTGGGTTTGTGCTCCCAGCTGGTCACAGGGAGGGAGGGCAGCTTAGCCCAGAGAATCGTTTTTCCCCCTCATTCTCCTTTCCCTTTGCCCTCCCCTCTCCCCCAGGCCGCTGCCTCTCCTGCCAAGCCCTCTGCTGTGGTCTATGGCTTTTTATTCCTATGTGATGCTTTCCCGAACTCATGTAGGGCGAAAAGCCATGGGCTACACAGGGGAGGGACTCCACCTTCCAGGCACCTCCTCACCACCTCCCCGAGCCCCTTCCGAGCCTCTGGGATTGATTTGGGGTCAAACGAGGAGTGAAAGGGGGCACTGGAGCCTCGCAGGCCTTTACCAGAGGGGTGGGGACACAAAAGGTGCCCGGGGGCAGCGGGGCCGTCCCCATTCAGCGCCGGCCGAGGGAGAGGTTTTTGGTTTTTTTTGGCATTTTGGAGCTTTTCCAACACGGTTCAAAGCATCCCCACCTGCATCCCCTGGAATAAAAGCGCCAGGAGGAGACCAAGGGCATTTCCAAGGGCATTTCCAAGGGCATTCCCAGGGCTGTGGGTGCTGCCCGGGTGGGAGAAAAGGGGGTTCAGGGCAGTTTGGGCACTCAGCCCAAGCAGAGCTGGGGTTTGTGGCAGGCAGGGGCTGCCCCACAGCTGCCAGGGGTTCGTGGCCTGGCTGGTGTCACGAGGCTGGGGAGGGTGGCCGGGAGCAGGAGAGGAGGAGGAGGAAGGGTTCAGCTCCAGGGCAGGGCTCGGCAAATCGGGATTTGTAAAAGTGCAGAGGCAAAATCTGCTGGTCCGGGGGGTGGGGAGGAGGGGGCCTGC
The DNA here is from genome assembly GCF_051311805.1 of Agelaius phoeniceus. Classification (NCBI taxonomy): domain Eukaryota; kingdom Metazoa; phylum Chordata; class Aves; order Passeriformes; family Icteridae; genus Agelaius; species Agelaius phoeniceus. Next base: position 3,328,543 of record NC_135289.1, on the reverse strand, counting down.
AGATCCCACCCCAGGGACCCCACTCCATAGGTTCCATCCCACAGACCCCATTTCCACAGGTCCCATCGCACAGACCCCATTCCTGTAGGTCCTGTCCCACAGAGGCCACCCCACAGACCCCGTTCACACAAACCCCACCCCACAGACCCCACCCCATACACCCCATTCCTGCAGATCCCATCACACAGACCCCAATCCACAGATCCCACCCCACAGATCCCATTCCTGCAGATCCCACCCCACAGACCCCACAGACCCCATTCCCACAGACCCCATCCCATTCCTGCAGCCCCCACCCCACAGACCCCATTTACACAATCCCCACCCCACAGATCCCACCCCATACACCCCATTCCCACAAATCTCATCCCATTCCTGCAGATCCCATCACACAGACCCCAATCCACAGATCCCACCCCACAGACCCCATCCCATTCCTGCAGCCCCCACCCCACAGACCCCGTTTACACAAACCCCACCCCACAGATCCCACCCCATTCCCACAAATCTCATCCCATTCCTGCAGATCCCATCACACAGACCCCATTTACCCAGACCCCACCTACAGACCCCATTCCTGCAGATCCCATCACACAGACCCCATTCCTGCAGATCCCACCCCACAGACCCCACAGACCCCATTTACACAATCCCCACCCCACAGACCCCATCCCATACACCCCATTCCCACAAATCCCATTCCATTCCTGCAGATCCCATCCCACAGATCCCATTCCACAGATCCCATTCCACAGATCCCATTCCACAGATCCCATTCCTGCAGATCCCATTCCTGCAGATCCCACCCCACAGTTCCCATTCCTGCAGATCCCATCACACAGACCCCATTGCACAGATCCCACCCCACAGACCCCATCCTACACACCCCATTCCCACAAATCCCATCCCATTCCTGCAGATCCCACCCCACAGACCCCATTTACCCAGACCCCACCCCACAGACCCCATTCCTGCAGATCCCACTGCCATGGACCCCATTTGCACAAACCCCACCCCACAAACCCCATCCCACAGACCCCATTTACCCAGACCTCACCCCACAGACCCCATTTAACAAACCCCATCCCACAGAGACCCCATTTATCCAAACCCCATTCACACAATCCCCGCCCCACAGACCCCATTTACCCAGACCTCACCCCACAGACCCCATTCTCGCTGATCCCATCCCACAGACCCCATTTATCCAAGCCCCATTCACACAATCCCCACCCCACAGACCCCATCCCATTCCTGCAGCCCCCGCCAGCCCTGTGGGGTTTCCCCCCCCTCGCTGAGCAGGAAACGAGCAATTTCTCCCTCCTTTAGTTTCTCTTTTCTCACTTCCTGAGCTTTGACTCATTTGGGTGTCAGGCTTTCAAGTTTATTTCACCAGCCTGGAATGCATCTTTAAAAATAATAGTCCTTGGAGGGAGAAAAAAAAAATAAAATAAAGGGGAAAAAAGCTGAGGTTCAGCTGTAATCCCATGACTCAAGGAGGTGTGGAAGGAAGAAAATCATGAAATCCCATGAGTTCCAACAATGAGAGCAGGAGAGCTGGCACATAAATCATCAAAACCAAACACCATCCGTCAAAATGAAAGGAATTAAGCCAATCTCGCCGGGCTGTTTTAATTATTTTTTAATGAGGATTTGCTCATTCAGAAAATTCACCCGTGACAATGCCTGCCCCGAGCCATTCAGGGGGACACGCTTGGCTTGGCCCCTCTGTCCCCACCCCTCCAGGGCTGCTCCAAATTGGGAATGGGATCCTGGAATGAGGGGGACAAGGAGAGGAGAGCAGGGCCAACCAACCAAAACCACCCCGGGTTTGGTAATTTGGCTTTGTTGCACCCCAAAGTTTCATGGTGGGGAAGAAAATCCTCTCTGGAAGGTCCCTGGAATGATTTGGTGGGAAGGAACCTTAAAGCTCACCCCAGGTTCCTCCAAGCCCTGTCCAACCCCACTTTGACACTTCCAGGGATTGGGTAACCCCAAATCTCACTCTTGGCTTGGCCCCTCTGTCCCTACCCCTCCAGGGCTGCTCCAAATTGGGAATGGGATCCTGGAATGAGGGGGACAAGGAGAGGAAAGCAGGGCCAACCAACCAAAACCACCCTGGGTTTGGTAATTTGGCTTTGTTGCACCCCAAAACATTGTGGTAGGGAAGAAAATCCTCTCTGGATTGTCCCTGCTGTAACCTTGGGGATCCCTGGAAGGAAAATCCTCTCTGGATTGTCCCTGGAATGATTTGGTGAGAAGGAACCTTGAAGCTCATCCCAGGTTCCTTCAAGCCCTGTCCAACCCCACTTTGAACACTTCCAGGGATGGGATAACCCCGAATCTCACGCTTGGCTTGGCCCCTCTACCGCCCTAAGTGTTGCTCCAAACGGGAATGGGATCCTGGAATGAGGGTGCCAAGGAGAGGAGAGCAGGGCCAACCAACCAAAACCACCCCGGGTTTGGTAATTTGGCTTTGTTGCACCCCAAAATGTTGTGGTGGGGAGGAAAATCCTCTCTGGGTGGTCCCTGGAATGATTTGGTGGGAAGGGACCTTGAAGCTCATCCCAGGTTCCTCCAAGCCCTGTCCAACCCCACCTTGGACACTTCCAGGGATGGGGTAACCCCAAATTTCCCGTTATATTTTGGGGTCTGCTGTAGGTGAAGCAGCTCCAAGCAGGAATGTGTGGGCACAGAGGCAGCAGCTCCCAAATTCATCCCAAATTTTGGAATGTGCAGGCACAGAGGCAGCAGCTCCCAAATTCATCCCAAATTTTGGAATGTGCAGGCATGGAGCATCAGCTCCCAAATTCATCCCAAATTTTGGAATTTACAGGTTCAGGGCACCGGCTCCCAAATTCAGCCCAAATTTTGGAATGTGCAGGCATGGAGCATCAGCTCCCAAATTCATCCTGAATTTTAGAATGTGGAGGCACAGAGGCAGGAACTCCCAAATTCATCCCAAATTTTGGAATTTGCAGGCTCAGGGACAGCAGCTCCCAGATTTTGGCTCAGGAATGTGCAGGCACAGAGGTGGCAGCTCCCAAATTCCACCGAAATTTTGGCTCAGGAATGTGCAGGCACTGAGCACCAGCTCCCAAATTCATCCCAAATTTTGGAACGTTCAGGCTCAGCGGAACCAGCTCCCAAATTTTGGCTGAGGAATTTGCGGGCACGGGAGCACCAGCTCCCAAATTGATCCCAAATTTTGCGATTTGCAGCTCCCAAATTCCCTCTGGGATTGGGCTTGGCAGCACCAGGGTCACCCAGCCCCGCTGCTCCCAGTGCCAGGGGATAATCTGGGTGCTAATTATGAATATTTTAATTACAGCCTGATGATAATGAGCAGAAAAGCGGAGTTTTTCGATCAAAGCTGAGCCCTGTGGGACACAGCCCCTCTGGGAGGGTTGGTGCTCACATGGGATTTTCCAGGGGGGGAAATGATGCTCAGGAGGAGCCTGGGGTGGTTTGGGGCTCAATCCTGGCTCAGGATGATCAGGAGAAGAGCCAGGAAATTAAAATCCACGTTAAATCCCAAATATCCTCGACCCAAACCACGCCTGGCTTTGATCCATGCCTGGGTGTGAGGAGTTGGTGTTGGATGTTTTCCCTCAGAGGGTTCAGTTCCTGGAGCGCTGCTCCCACCCCAAATTGGGAAAAGCTTGGGGAAGTTTTGCGCTGATAATTCACCAGCAGGACAATAAATAATAATAATTTTTAAAAAAGAGGCGAAAAAGACAAATCTGGGAATTATTTATCCAGCTCTGCCGGATATTTTATTTTAAAAAAATAAAAAGTTTTTTTTTTTTTTTTTTTTTTTGGGGTGGGGAATTTGGGCTGCACCGGTTGTGCCACCTTCCTCTTCCTCCTCCTCCTCCTCCTCCTCCTCCTCCCGGCTGCCTGGGAATGGATTATTTAGGAACTGGTGAGGCCACCGGTGCTGAGTCAGCCCCGAGCTAATGAACACCCCGGCTGCCCATTTGAAATTTATTGCACCTATTAATTACAACCATTAGCTGCAGCCGGTGAAATTTTTATAATGAGGACCCTGGCGACTTTGCCTCGCCAGCAGCAAATTAACCGTGCTGGGGGGAAGAATCAATGGCATCAGCAGACTTTACAGAAGCGATGTTTTAATTAGCGATTCTCTGCAAACATGCCAGGCAACATCTTCTCCCTTCATTATCTCCCCTTAAAGGGATGGCGCTGCTTTTCAGGTCGGTTTTTATCCCCTCCTCTGGCTCCTCTGTTGTTGGGTTGTTAATGCTCGGCTGCTCATTAGAGAAGCGGCTTTGAAGTTGGGGTTTGGCTCAGGATTGGTTGTAAGCAGCGAAAAGTCTGAGTTTTTTTGTATTTTTTTTGTATTTTTAAAATTTTTTTTTGGGGGGGAGGGGGAAAAAATAAAAAGCCGGGCTAGGAAATAATGGGTTTGAAAAGTTGGCTGGAAAAATGTTAAATTGGGTGGATTTTGGGGCTGGGAGGAAGAGGATGAGGAGTGTGGGAAAGGGGTTGTGTCCACACAGGGAGAGGATGTCACAACAGAGGAGGGAGGCAGGAGCTGAACTTTGGATGCTTAAAAATCAAAGGAACAACAACAACAACAAAAAAAATCCCAGGCAAAACTCTGTGGATGGAGCATCCCCATCACCCAGAAACGCCCAGGATTCAGCAGGGAAGGCCCAGCTGTGACCCTTCCACGGGGGATCTTAAAATCCAGGCTGGTGATCCCAAAACCATCAGTCCCTCCTCAAATCCTTGGCTTTATTCAATACCCAACTGAATACATTGGGTATATTCAATCAACTCAGCTTCGATTGAAAAACTGGATGTAGCAGTTATGGCGAAAGGCAAATGAAATTATTATTTTTTTTTAATTATTTTCCCCTCAGTTTCATCACAAATTATTTAATTTCATTCTGCTCCCTGCCAAAAAAAACACAGCCCAGATTTCCATTGCAAATAATCTTTCCTAAGGAAAGAGCCCAGCAGCAAAAGGCAGCTCTGAAATCCAGGGGTTCCAATGCAAAACCTGCTGGTTTTTCCAACGGATCCCCTAAAAAGTGAATTTTTTAAAGACAGTGTCTCCCAGAAATAGGAAAGCTGAGGGAGAAAAATGTCTGAAATCCAGGGGTTCCAATGCAAAACCTGCTGGTTTTTCCAACGGATTCCCTAAAAAGTGAATTTTTTGAAGAGGGTGTCTCCCAGAAATAGGAAAGCTGAGGGAGAAAAACCTCTGAAATCCAGGGGTTCCAATGCAAAACTTGCTGTTTTTTCCAACAGATTCCCTAAAAAGTGAATTTTTTGATGAGGGTGTCTCCCAGAAATAGGAAAGCTGAGGGAGAAAAACCTCTGAGATCCAGGGGTTCCAATGCAAAACTTGCTGGTTTTTCCAACAGATTCCCTAAAAAGTGAATTTTTTAAAGAGGGTGTCTCCCAGAAATAGGAAAGCTGAGGGAGAAAAACCTCTGAAATCCAGGGGTTCCAATGCAAAACCTGCTGGTTTTTCCAACAGATTCCCTAAAAAGTGAATTTTTTGACGAGGGTGTTTCCCAGAAATTGGAAAGCTGAGGGAGAAGAAGCAGCTGGAATGAAAGGCGCGGGTGCCTGAGCATCCCACAGGGGTGGCGGCCGCTGGTGTCACCTGGCAGCGTCACCTGAGCCCAGCCACCCCTGCTGCCCTTCCCTGCCGGTGCCAGGAGCTTCCTGAGGCCCGGCAAACCCAGAAAAAACGGGAATCGCTGTGTTGAGGAGCAGACTCGCTCCAGCTGCCTCAGAAAGACATTTTTCCGGGCTCGGGGAAAAGTGACATTATGAAAGTGAGCGTGCTGATTGCAGACAGCTCCCAATTCATCACCGTGACAGTGACAAACACGGCCCGGGGTGATGCAGTTGGCGAAAAGAGAATTCTCCAGCTTTACATTTTTAATGCTCCGCTCATTCTCTCCCAGTTTTATCCCCAGGATCTTCTGCCTTGAATGGAAAGGGCAGCGCGGGGCTGGCGAGCCTGCAAATCAGCCGGGGCTCCTGTCAGCACTCCCCAAACCGGCTCGTTTCATTTTTATTTTTCATTATTGCTGCTCCTCCACCATCCCTTTTTCCACCTTTTCAAGGGGAACAGCCTCAGCTGGGCCGCTCCATTCTCCGGGGCTCATTCATCATTGTCCCCAGCCTGAATGGGAGGCACAGGGTCAGCCTGAAAAGCTCCAAACCCCTCTGAACATCTCAAAAGGTCCCTGGTGGGGTCCCAGCCGGACCCCCCAGGCTCTCGGGGGGGTTTTGTGTCGGTAAAAGGAGGCGGAGGGGGGGACACGGGGACGTGGGGTGGCACAGGGCGCCCCCGGGGACCTGCCTGGGAGGTCTGGGGTTTCTCTGGGGATTATGGGCAGCGTGGTTTAATTTCATTATTGAACAGCCCCGCAGCCAGGAGAGGATGGGCCAGAGCCGGGTGGGCAGGGCTGGAGCGGCCCCGCACTGCCCCTGTCGCTGTCCCTGTCCCCTCCTGTTCCCCCTCCTGTTCCCCCTCTGTCCCCCCGGGGCCCTCAGCCCAAAATTTTTTGCCCCCTGGCAACAAATAAGGGCGGGGGAGAGGAAGATTCTTCCTTGCAGATTCCTTGCAAGAGTACCAGGGGCTTCCTGGCCCTTTTTCTCAGAAAAATGCTCAGATAAATGATATATATATATATAAATTATATATAAAAGATATATATATATATAAACGTAGACATAATTTTTATATATAATATATATTATATAATATATATTTTAATAATAAATATATTATATATACACACATTTTATTTACATATTTATTTATATATTATATGTGTTATATGTATTACATATAAATAAAATATATAGAGTATATAAGTATATATTTTTACATATATATTAATACATACTTATATTTATATATTATATATACTTATGTTTACACATACTTATATTTATATATACTTGTATTTTTTATATAAAAATATATATTTATATTTACATATATGAATTTATCTGAGAAAAGAATTTTCCTCTTCATTATATAGATGTATTTATTTATTTATATATATACATATACATACATATTTATATACATACATATATATAAATATACATATAAATAAATGAATATATAAAAATAAATATATATATATACATATATATATATATATATAAATGAATATAAATAAATAAATAAATATGTATATAAAATTTATCTGAGACAATAAATATAAATTTCCTCTTTATCAGAACGAGCTCTTTTCTCTCTGTGCCGCTCCCGAGCACACAAAGGGACATTTCCGAGCGGGGCTCTCTGCGCCGCTGCCCTCCCGGTGCTCCAGCGGTGCCCGGTTTGAATTTGGGATGCTCACGCAGGTTCCCAGATGGCCGCGGCCGCAGGGGGGAATTCAAGGCGATTTTTGGGCCTTTGTGCTGCAGCTGCACCCGCGGAAAGGGGCACGAGGGGAGGGCGGGGATGTGGCACCGCTGTCACCGCTGTCACCGCCGGGGCTCCCTCCGCCTGCTCCGTTTGCTCCCGGCTGGGAATTCCGGCTGATCCAAACCCCGCCGGGACTGTGGGGTGGGGAAAGGGGGTCCCCAGAACCTGGGGAGGCGACAGCGCCCCAAATCCTGTCACCCCTCCAGGCTCTGTGCCAATCCTGAGTCCAGCCCCCCCTGAGAACCAGTGCTGCCTCTTTTGGGGTAAAATCATCAGGAAACGGCCCAGGAGGGTGTCCAGGGATGCTGCAGCCCTGGCAGTGCCCAAGGCCGGGTTGGACCAGGCTTGGAGCACCCCGGGGTGGTGACAAAGGTGTCCCTGCCCACAGCAGGGGTGGCACTGGATGCGCTTTAAGGTCCCTCCCAACCCAGCCCAGTCTGGGATTCCGTGATTTGGTGAAAAGCTGAGGATTCAAGCAGGGAGAGAAGGAAGCTTTGCCTTCAGACAGCGTTTCTGCCAGGATTTGTTACTTATTTAAAACCCCCCCAGCCTTGCATTTGCATAATTACATTTTGCAGCTGTTGGGCCGTGGCGTGGGCTGGGCTTTGGGGCAGTTTTTAACAAAAAAAATGGCAAAAAATGGACACAAAGAAGGGAAGGGGAAGGGGAAGGGAAGGGGAAGGGGAAGGGGAAGGGAAGGGAAGGGAAGGGAAGGGAAGGGAAGGGAAGGGAAGGGAAGGGAAGGGAAGGGAAGGGAAGGGAAGGGAAGGGAAGGGGTGAAAAAAGGGTGGGGAAAAGGGAAGGAGAAGGGAAAAAAGGGGAAAAGGGGAAAAAAGGGGAAAAGCAGACAAGAAAAGAGGAGGGAAGGAGGGAAGGAAGGAGGGAAGGAGGGAAGGAGTCCCATTCCAAGGTGATGCCCCAGGTTTGGGATTTTGGGGCCGTGCACCCCCAGCTGCTGCCCTGCCTCCTCTCCCTGTTCCCCTCCAGGTCTCTGGAGTCTCCAGCTCCCGGTGATGCCCCAGTTCACCTTCGCCTGCTTCTGCGGCCTCCACGGCTTCTGCAAGATGAAGGGGAAGAAGGAGGAGGCCGGCGGGGGGCAGGAGACGGCCGTGTGAGGGGCGGCCCCGCCCGGGACCCTCCTGCTCCCCTGGGTACACCGGGAAACCTCGGGTGTCTCTTTCTGACCCCTGCGAGGAGCAGCCCCCAGGCGGGGTCACCTCTGCCTGCCCTGCCTGGGGGTGTCTGGGGGGTTTGGGGGGCTCAGGGGCTGAAATCAAGGGTCCGGGGTGGTGGTGGAAGGGAGCTGAGGGATCAGGGGCTGGGGGAGCACAGAGAGGGCTGCGTGGTCTGTGCAGTTATCCCAGAGATTCTCCATTTACCCCACACATTCCCCATTTATCCCACAGATTCCCCATTTATCTCACAGATTTGCCAATGATCCCACAAATCCTCCTATTTATCCCACAGATTCTTTCATCCCACAGATTCTCCCATTTATCCCCCATATTCTCCCATTCACCCCACATATTCTCTCCATTTATCCCATGGATTCTCCATTTGTTCCTCAGATTATCCCATTTATCCCACAGATTCTCACTTTCGTCCCACAGATTCCCCATTTATTCCACAGATTCTCCACGGATCCCACAGATCCTCCCTTTTGGTGGGAAGGGACCTTAAAGCTCATCCTTTAAATCCCTCATATTTTCCCATTCATCCCCCAGATTCTCCATTCACCCCACAGATTCCCCATTTATCCCACAGATTCTCCCATTTATCCCCCAGTTTTGCCATTTATCCACAGATTCCTCATTTATCCCCCATATTCTCTCATTTATCCCACAGATTCTCCATTTATCTCCCATTCATCCCACAGATTTCCCATTTATCCCACGCATTTTCCATTTATCCTCCACATTCCCCATTTACCCCACAGATTCTCCGTCCATGCCCCAGATTTTCCATTTACCCCATAGATTCTCCATTTATCCCCCATATTCTCCCATTTATCCCCCATATTCTCCCATTTATCCCTCATATTTCCCCATTTATCACCCAGATTCTCTCACTGTTTCCTCTCCCCAGGGCAGAGCTGGATCCTGCCCTGTCCTTGCCGGGGATGTCACCGAGGTGCCACCGCCACCCTGCCGGGACTACAAATTCCTACAAATCCCAGTGCCACGGATTCCTGGTGTTCATGGAAGGAGCCTCCACTCCGAGGGAAGGCAGAAAAATGAATTTTTTCCCAGCAGCAATAATCCTTTTTTAACCCCAACACAGCAAGGAAAGGATCCAGCTTCCCTCCTCTTGTTCCCACTGGGAATTTGGACAATTCCTGCATCCTGGTAGCAGCCAAGAGATAAAAAAACCAAAAAACCCACAAAAAACCAAAAAAACCCCAAAACCAAAATCCCCTTTTTTAATATTTTTCTCTCCTGGTCAAAGCTGTCCCTCCTCCCTTCCACAGGGAGGATTTTCTTCCAGGTATTCCCAGTCTTCCTGTAGGCCAAAATAATTGGTGGCTGCCCCCAAAAATTGGTGTTTTTCCGAATGTTATGCCAAGGACAAAGCTCCAGGTGTGCCCAGGACATCTCCAGTTGCTTTGGGAAATGCTGATTTTGTCCTGTTCCTATTTTTGCACATCAGCAGAGCCCGTTCCACCTTTCATCCCCAGCACAGCCCTTGGTGAGGACATTTGGGCCAAAAAAAAAAACCCCAAAATCCAAGGAAGTCGGTGGAACTCTGAGGGCATTTCCTGAATGTAACTTTATTTTTTTGCACAAGGATTTGTGGTGGCCACACGAGGGATGTGTTGAAGGATTTAAACAAGTTGGGATTAATCCCTGCCCTGAAAATGAGCAGGGGTGTAAAGATAAGGGTGGAATTCCGGCCTTGTTTTACTCCAGGATAAATCCACAGGGACACTGAGATATGTAGAAAAATATTAATTATAGAGAAACCAGCTTGGACTGACTCCCATGCCTCAGATTTCTCCTGTTTCTCCAGGTTTTTCCTATGCAAAAACACACAAAAAAACCAGCAAGAACAAAGCCAGCTCAGCAGCAGGTCCTGACTCAACAAAGCCCAGCTTAAACCTTAGGCTTTGCCTCGGGGTTTTGCTCCACCCCATCGATTTTCCTGATTCCAGCCTGGATCGATCCCTGGCGAGGAGGGGAAGGCTCAGAACCCTCCTTGCAGCCTCTCCTGACACGGATCAAAGCATTAAATCTCTTTTTATTGTCCTTTTCTTTTATCCCTGCTGCCCGGATTTCTTTGGGAAAGAACTCCCAGGATGTCCCTGGGGAATCTCCCAGCCAAGGAGCCATAGGAATCTGTACTGTACATTTATTTTTTTGGGGGTATTTATTTTAATTTTTTATTATTTTATTATTTTTTATTTATGGGGCATTTGTAAATAAGCACAGGCATCTTCCACGCACAGAGCAGAGCGCTTCCTATAGGAATTCCTATGCTAGAAGAATAAAGAAACACATTAATTAATAAATAAATCAATTAATAACTGATTTTAAAAATAAATAAAATATTTATGGTAGTTTTTGGAGTGTGGATTTTATGGTCTTTTGGAGCTGAGGGGTTTTGCTCCCTCTTTTTCTTGGCTGGTTCTTCAAAGCCAACGCCAAAATTCGCCTTTCAAAAAAGGCCTGAAATGCAAATTCCAGATGTTTGGGAGTGGGACGGATGTGGGGAAGGGCACAGGGGTTGGTAAAGCACAAACCAACCCCACAACAATTCCTGAGATGTCAGGAAAGCTCCCAGCCAAACCTTTGGAAGTCAGATGGGAAAAAAATCCCAACAGCTTAATTTGAATAATTAATTATTGGGCTCCACCTTAACGAGCATCACTGGCTGGGATTTATCGTTTTCCTGGAGGATTTTCTGCCGTGATCCATCCTGTCCTGGGCTGCTCCTCCTTCCCAGGAGGATTTGGGGAATGTTCCTGTTCTCATTGGGGAGGGATCCAGGAGAATCAGCAAGGGATCCAGGAATTTCAAGGAGGGACCCAAAAACATCAGAAAAGGATCCAGGAATATTGGGGAGGGATCCAGGAGAATCAGGGAGGGATCCAGGAACTGCAGGGAGGGATCTAGGATGGGTCCAGGAGCACCACCGAGGAATCCAGAGACATCAGAGGGGGATCCCCATTTTTGGGATGGTTTTTGGGGTGCTGTTTGGCATGGTTTTGGGATGGTTTTTGGCGTGGTTTTGAGATGGTTTTGGGGTGGTTTTTGGGGTGGTTTTGGGATGGTTTTGGGGTGGTGGTTGAGAATCAGGAAATGATCCACTTCTATCCATTTAACCCACTTGGAGATTCCTGTTCATTCCAAAGTATTGGAAGCTTTCTGCATGGACAAAGGTTAAAAGCAGAGTTTCCCTGGGGGTCAGGACTTCTCAGGACAGGCAGAGAAATATTTATTATATTAATACATATTTATTCATTTATTTATCTATAATTATTATGCATATTATATTATATATATATAATATAACTATTAATGTAGAATACATGATTATATATAATTGTTGTATATAATATATAATATATTACATATAAAAACATATATAATATATAATTATATATATTATGTATATTGTAGTATATATATTATGTAGTATATATATTATGTATATAATAGTATATGTATATACTATTATATAGTATATATACATTCTATATGTTTTAGATAGTATATATATTATGTACTATATATTATATATTATAATAATTAGTTTATTAATAATTAAATTATTAGAAATAAATAAATGAATAGACTAGACTAGACTAGACTAGAATAGAATAGAATAGAATAGAATAGAATAGAATAGAATAGATTTACTATATAAACAATACATAAAGCCCTGGGTTCCAGCAGGCTGAGAACGCCCCCAGCTCTCCGCGCGTCCCGGGCCCCTCTCCGTGCGCGGCCACTTTAAACCCGCGCAGCCCACCGCGGGCCGGGGGTGGGGGGGGATTTGTCCTCCGCGCTGCTGCAGCGCGCAGCTGGTGCGGCCTCTCCACCCTTCCGCCCCTCTGCGGGTGGTACAGCCCACACGTGGAGCTGTGGGCAGGGGGCGTGGCCAGCGCGGCGGGCGGGACCGGAGCCCTCAGGGCGGCGCGGCCGCTGCCCCGGGACCGTCCCGGGAAAACCGGAGCGTCCGGAGCGCGGAGCCTCCAATGTGCAGAGAATTCCCGGTGTACAGAGAATCCCGAATGTGTAGCGAGGGTCAGCACGGAGGGGGCGCTGAGGGTTTAACAGCACGGGCGGCGGTCGCGCTGCCGGGACCTCGTGGCGCAACGGTAGCGCGTCTGACTCCAGATCAGAAGGCTGCGTGTTCGAATCACGTCGGGGTCAAGGCCCCGATTGGGGCTACCTTTTCCATCGCGGGGAAAGAAAACCCTAAAAAAATTAAAAAATTTGTGCTGAAAGGAATTGTCAGGCTTTGATTCAGGGGTTTTGAGGGGTTCAGGCTGCGATCCTGCAGATTTGGGGGTGAGCACAGCGCCCCAGCTTCTGTGGGATCTCCTCGCATTTAATTTTTGCCCCCCTGAAAGAGGGCAGGGTGGGAAGAAATAATAAATATAATATAATAAACATAACATAACATAACATCACATAACATAACATAACATAATATAATCTATCAATCATATCATATAATTAATGTAACATAACATAATGCAATATAACATAACGTAACCAAATAAAGAAAATTATTCTATATAATAATAATAATATAAAAATAATATATATTTCTATAAAAAATTAAAAATACTTATCTCTATTTTTATATATCCATTTAGATTCAATATCGGAATTTAAATTGAATGTATTGGGCAGCAATTAATAAATATTTATTTCTTAATTAATAATTAATATTAATTTATTTATTAATACAATTTAATTTAATAAATTTAATTTAATTTTTTTGGGCTCATTCCCTGCATCCCCTTCCTGGTCATAAATCCCAGAGTGGGGCAGAAAATCCCCTGGATTTATCCTGGAGTTTGGTTTGGGAATGAGCCAAAAGGAAAAGGAGAAGGGCAGAGGGACTTTGCTCCTCAGGGTTAATCATTGATGGCAGAGAAAAGGGCCAGGAGCAGCTGGGCGGGAAAATCGGTGTAAAAATCAGATTTTATGGGGTTTTCTAAGATTGAACAGTTGGGTGAAAAAGCTCTGGTGGTGTTTGGGGTAATTTTGGGATGTTTTTGGAGAGGTTTTGGGGTGATTTTTGTGATGGTTTTGGGGTGGTTTTTGTGTGGTGTTTGTGGTGGTTTTTGGGAGGTTTGGGGTGGTTTTGAGGTGGTTTTGGGATGGTTTTGAGGTGGTTTTTGGGGTACTTTTTGGGTGGTTTTTGGGTGGTGTTTGGGGTGGTTTTTAGGATGGTTTTGGGAGGGTTTTAGGATGAGTTTTGGGATGGTTTTTGGGGTGGTGTTTGAGATGGTTTTGGGGTGGTTTTGGGATGGTTTTTGGCGTGGTTTTGAGACGGTTTTGGGATGGTTTTGAGGTGGTTTTTGGGGTACTTTTTGGGTGGTTTTTGGGTGGTGTTTGGGGTGGTTTTTGCGATGGTTTTGGGAGGGTTTTAGGATGAGTTTTGGGATGGCTTTTGGGGTGGTGTTTGGGATGGTTTTGAGACGGTTTTGGGGTGGTTTTGGGGATGGTTTTGAGATTGTTTTGGGGTGGTTTTAGGGGTGATTTTGGGAGGGTTTTAGGGTGGTGTTTGAGATGGTTTTGGGGTGGTTTTGGGATGGTTTTTGGCGTGGTTTTGAGACGGTTTTGGGGTGTTTTTAGGGGTGGTTTTGGGAGGGTTTTGGGGTGGTGTTTGAGATGGTTTTGGGGTGGTTTTTGGGACAGGTTTCAGAATGGTTTTGGGATGGTTTTGTGGTGGGTTTTGTGGTGTTTCTGGGATGGTTTTTGGGGTTGTTTTTCCCTTTTTCCCTGTTTTTCCCCAGCTCCTGCCTGCCTGGAGCGCTGTCTCCCCGTGTTTGTCACTCGGGCGGGCACAGCTGGTGGAATTCTCCCCACGGGTGAAAATCTGATGGAGAAATCCCAGAGTTCTGGGCTCCTGTCTGCACGGATTAAGGCACTGCCTGCACTGAAAAATTCCTTAATTAACTCCTTAATTAACTGTCAGCTTGAAAAATCGCTGGGAAAAATTAGGGATCTCCCATCCCCTGCATTTTTCTCCTTGCTGGCACAACAAAATCCCTGTTTTCCCTCTTTAGCCACAAAAAGAAATCCATTTTCCCTCTTTACCTGCAACATTATTTAAAAAAATTATTATTAAAATTATATATAATATATTATTTTAGATTGTTATGAAAATTATTGCTGTTAGATCAATTAAATTAATTACTTTATATTATTATCATTATTATCATTATTGTCATTATTACTATTATTTCTTCAAGAAGAAAAGACCAACCAAAACCCCTTTTTCTCCATTTCCCCAGCTGATTTTTCCTATTTCCCCTCCCCATTTTTCTTCCTCCTTCAGTTCTTTCCCCCTTTCCCATCCCAGGAATGATTTTGGGATGGAATTGGCTCGGCCTGAGGTGCCACAGGTGAGAAAAAGGGAATTAAAGCCCGGAATTAAAACCTCCCTGGTGTCATCTGCAGGAATTCCTGCACCTCTCCTGCTGTTCCCATGGAAACAGATGTGGAATTGCAGGGATTTCATTGATTTTCAGGACTGTTAATAATTTATTTTTCCCTTTAACATCAACACTTCCTTTATCATTCCCAAGCAGGGTGAGGTAAATAAAAAATCTGCTTTTTATGAGGCAGCACCAAAAAAAATAATAAAAAAAAAAACCTTGAAGGATTTTTCCACAAAGTTATTCTGCAGCACTTTGAGGAGAAAAAGATGATTTTAACAGCTTTGGAGAGAACCAGGTCAGGGAAGAAAAATCCTGGGATGGGTGGCAGGATGGGAATGGGCTCCAAAGGCTCTGAAATCCCTCTCCTCTGAGCTCCTTGTGGGGTGCAGGGTGAGAAATTTTGGGAATGGGCTCCAAAGGGTCTAAAATCCCTCTCCTGTGAGCTCCTTGTGGGATGTGGGAGCAGGATTTTGGGAATCAGCTCCAAAGGATCCAAAATCCTGCTCCTCTGAATTTGTGGGATGCAAGGAGCAGAATTTTGGGAATTGGCCCCAGAGGCTCCAACGTCCCTTTCCTCCAAGCTCCTTGTGGGATGCAGGGAGAGAAATTTCGGGAATCAGCTCCAAAGGATCCAAAATCCCGCTCCTCTGAGCTCCTTGTGGGAGAAGAATTTTGGGAATCGGCTCCAAAGTGTCCAAAATCCCACTCCTGTGAGTTTGAGGGATGTGAGAGCAGAATTTTGGGAATTATCTCCAACATCCCAGTCCTCCGAGCTCCTTGTGGGATGTGGGGAAATAAATTTTGGGAATCAGCTCCAAAGGCTCCAAAATCCTGCTCCTCCAAGCTCCTTGTGGGATTTGGGAGCAGAATTTTGGGAATTGGCTCCAACATCCCAGTCCTCCAAGCTCCTTGTGGGATTTGGGAGCAGGATTTTGGGAATTGGCTCCAACATCCCTCTCCTCCAAGCTCCCTGTGGGATGTGGGAGCTGCAGGGAGCAGAATTTTGGGAATTGGCTCCAAAATCCCTCTCCTGTGAGCTCCTTGTAGGATGCAGGGGAATAAATTTTTGGGAATCAGCTCCAAAGGCTCCAACATCTCAGTCCCATGAGCTCCTTTTGGGATACAGGGGAAGAAATTTTGGGAATCAGCTCCAGAGGCTCCAACGTCCTACTCCTCCAAATTTGTGGGATGTGGGGAGTAGAATTTTGGGAATTGGCTCCAAAGGCTCCAACACCCCACTCCTCCAAGTTCCTTGTGGGATGTGGGAGCAGAATTTTGGGAATCAGCTCCAGAGGCTCCAACATCCCTTTCCTCCGAGCTCCTTGTGGGAGCAGGATTTTGGGAATCAGCTCCAGAGGCTCCAACATCCCTTTCCTCCAAGCTCCCTGTGGGATGTGGGAGCTGAAGGGAGCAGAATTTTGGGGATCAGCTCCAGAGGCTTCAACATCCTGTTCCTCCAAATTTGTGGGATGTGGGGAGCAGAATTTTGGGAATCAGCTCCAAAGGCTCCAACATCCCTTTCCTCTGAGCTCCTTGTGGGAGCAGAATTTTGGGAATCAGCTCCAAAGGCTCCAAAATCCTGCTCCTCCAAGCTCCTTGTGGGGTTTGGGAGCAGGATTTTGGGAATCAGCTCCAAAGGCTCCAAAATCCTGCTCCTCCAAATTTGTGGGATGTGAGGAGTAGAATTTTGGGAATTGGCTCCCAAGGCTCCCACATCCCACTCCTCCAAGTTCCTTGTGGGATGTGGGAGCTGAAGGGAGCAGAATTTTGGGGATCAGCTCCAGAGGCTCCAACATCCCTTTCCTCTGAGCTCCTTGTGGGAGAAGAATTTTGGCTCCAACATCTCAGTCCTCCAAGCTCCTTGTGGGGTTTGGGAGCAGGATTTTGGGAATCAGCTCCAAAGGCTCCAAAATCCTGCTCCTCCAAGCTCCTTGTGGGATTTGGGAGCAGAATTTTGGGGATCAGCTCCAGAGGCTCCAACATCCCTTTCCTCCAAGCTCCCTGTGGGATGTGGGAGCTGAAGGGAGCAGAATTTTGGGGATCAGCTCCAGAGGCTTCAACATCCTGTTCCTCCAAATTTGTGGGATGTGGGGAGCAGAATTTTGGGAATCAGCTCCAAAGGCTCCAACATCCCTTTCCTCTGAGCTCCTTGTGGGAGCAGAATTTTGGGAATCAGCTCCAAAGGCTCCAAAATCCTGCTCCTCCAAGCTCCTTGTGGGATTTGGGAGCAGAATTTTGGGGATCAGCTCCAGAGGCTCCAACATCCCTTTCCTCCGAGCTCCCTGTGGGATTTGGGAGCAGAATTTTGGGGTTCTGCCACCCCAGCTGCCCTTGCCGTGCCCATTTCCCCCATTTTGGGGTGACACCCACGGGATGGGCTCTTCCCTGGGATCCACCCATCCCTTCCCGGACAATCTCTGCCTCCTCTCAGCTCCGGCTTTCCCGATTTGTTTTTTTTTTTTTGGCCAAAATTCCCCGGGCGATTCCTCCGGTGCCGCTTTAGGGCGGGGAGCGCGGCGGTTCCAGAACATCCTGTGCGAGCGTGGGGAGCCATAAAAGGCTCAGGGATGGATCGGGAACGCCGGGAATTCGCACGCACAGCCCCGAGGAGGAGCCCAGCTGGGGAAACCCTCCCCGCCCTGAGTGTCCTACATCTTCCAGAGGGGGAACAGCAGCGCCGCTGGATTTACGCGGATTTATTTTATTTTTTTTATTATTTTTTTTTTCCCCTCTCTCTCTTCCCACGCAGCAATTGCCAGCCCCGGCTGCTCCCGGCGCCGCTCGCAGCCCGGCGGGGAGTGGGAGGAAGGGGATGCTCGGAGGATTTGGGAAAATCCGGAGCATTTCCAGCCATGCTCCAGCGGAGCTGTGAGTATTCCTGAGAAACCCTGGGCAAGGAAGGAGGGAGGGAAGGGAATTCCTCACTCGAGGTCGTTTGGGGGGGGGGATGCTTTGGGACCCCAGGAACAGCCACAAACAAAGCTTGGAGTTTGTGTTTCCCTTCCAAAAATTGGGTGGGGAACGATAATTTCTCCCCCCCTTACTTTTTGTGGAAAAGGATGGGGTTTTCCTGTACTTTTTTCCCCCAAAATTCCACATTTTCAGCTTTTCTCCTCCCAGCATCCCCAATCCCTTTTTCCAGCCTTTCTCCCAGACCAGGCCCGGCAGGGATGGGGTCGCTGTGACCTCCCCCAGCTGTGATCTGGCCCGAGCTCTCCCCATTCCCTCTGCAGCTGAAATAAAGAGAAAAAAGAGCTCTGGAAACACAACCTGAGAGACCCGAGGGCTTGGAAACGCCTTTCTGTGTTTGACCCGTGCAGCAGAGCAGCTGCTGGGGCACAGGGAGCTTTTGGGGGTGAGGAAGGGGATTTAGGATCCTGCTGGGAGCTGGGTGGGGAAGGGAGCCCCTTTGCCCTTGCAGGTGGGTTCTTGCTCTTGAATTAAATTAAATTACATTATTTAAATTGAATTCAAACTCCTGAGCTCAACTGTGACACAAGCAAACCTCACCTTGCTCTGCTGTTCTTTCAGCCCACTCAGGGTTTTTAATGAAGGCTGATTTGGGCTCTTTCAAAAAACGAAGCAGATTTTGCCCCCGCCCCGGAGCTGTGGCACCCCTGACACGCTCCCGTGGGGGAATATTTCCTTCCACAGCCCCTGTCCCTCCCCTCAGGAGATCGCAGCCGGCAGGACGAGGCTGCAGAGGCTCCCGAGGGACCGGCAAGGGGGAAGGGGTGAAGCCTGGGGGAGGCCAGACCGGCCCCAGCCCCTCCCGCATCCCAAAGGATGCTCGGGATCAGGGGGGACAAAACAGCTCAGAGCGCCGCTCTGCTCCACACAATGAAATCTCTTCTCATCCCAGTGGTTTTTTGCTCTTTTTGCCGGGTTTTTTCCCAGGCAGAGGCGGGGATCCGGTGAGGTTTCGATGTTGTTGTTGTTGTTGTTGTTGTGGTGTTCCGGTGGTTGTTACTATGGCGAGGGAGCTGAGGCGGCGGCGGGGAGGTCAGGAATCCCCGGCTGATAATTCCGAGCCTGTTCCTTTCATTCCCAGCTGCCGCGGTTGGAGCAAAAGCACCAGGACCCGGCTGTTCCCAGCCCCTTTTCCCTCGGGACACGGCGGGGAGAGGAGGAATCTTTTTCCCGAAGTTTCCCCGGTGGATTTCTGTGCCCCGCTGAGGAGGGGCTGGGTGTGTCTGACCCCCGCTCCTGGTGCGAGTTTGGGGGCTCTGAGCATCACCCTGGCTCTGCCCCGCTCCCAAATGGGAGCAGATTTGGGTTCCAGCCTTTGGAATTTCGACCCTGGGGCAGCAAAACTTCCAAATCCTGGAGAGAAAAGAGATGGGAAGGGGAAGGAGCTGCTCTGACATCACCCCCTGTTCATCCCATGAATCCCTTGGAATTCCACCTGCCCGGCTCTGATAAATCCCAAATTATTGCAGGTCCATAAATGCCACACATCCAGGGGATCTCCAAAATGAGGGATGGGTTTTCCTTGGAGGGAATATCCAGGGAGAAATCCCGCTGGAGCCCTGACCCCTCTCTGGGGGTGCTGCCGCTGCCCATCCAGGCTCCAAATCCACTTGGAAAAGACCCTGGAGGGTTTCTTAAACCAGGGAATTTCACCCTTTCCATCCTTACACCAAGGAACTTCATCCTTTTCATCCTTTAACCAAGGAATTTCATCCTTTGCATCCTCAAACCAAGGAATTTCATCCTTTGCATCCTTAAACCAAGAAATTTCATCCTTTCAATCGTTAAACCAAGGAATTTCATCCTTTCTGTCCTTAAACCAAGGAATTTCATCCTTTGCATCCTTAAACCAAGGAATTTCATCCTTTCCGTCCTTTAACCAAGGAATTTCATCCTTTTCATCCTTTAACCAAGGAATTTCATCCTTTGCATCCTTAAACCAAGGAATTTCATCCTTTCCACCCTTGAATCAAGGAATTTCATCCTGCAGGGATAAAGAGTGGAGAGGGCTCAGGCCCCAGCTCCGCAATTTCCTTCCTTTGGATTTCCAATGTCAATTAGTCTGGGATGATGAGGCGATAATTCCCTGGGTCTGGGAGGGGAATTTGGCCTCAGGAAACTCTGCCAGATCCCAGCACGGCGCTGGTGTCGCTTCCCGGTGAAATCCAGGTGATTTTTGGAGATCTGGAGGCGAAGGAATTCAGGAATTCAGCGTGTGAGCCTGACCTTGATTTCCTTTAAATAGCACGGGAGGGAAGAGGAGCAGAATCTCTGTGTGCCAAGGCAGCTGAATTCAGGCAGGGGTTTGCATTCCAGCAGAATTCCCGGCTCTTTGCTCCTTTATTCCCATGGAGGACCTGCCTGGAGAATTCCTCATCCCTCCCCAAGCGCTCTCTGCCTGCTGGGATGTCGAAAAGGAATTTTTAGGCCGTTTCAGGCAATTATTTCTGAGTTTTGGATGGAGAAATTGCCTGGCCCCAGCCAGGTTCTGCTGCTGGCAGGCACCGGGCTGGTGCTGGTTGTGTCTCATCCCAGCAGTTTGGATTTGAAGGATTAGAGGTCAGGAATGTCTGAACGCAAATCCCTCGAGCTCCTGGAAACGGGAGCTGGCTCTGCTTTGCTAATTAACCAGCCCAGGGTGAGTTTATCCATGAAAATTCACCTGGAAAGGAAATCAATCATCGGAGGGAGCAGAACCCCGGATCTGCCAGGGCACAAATCCCGGGGATGCTGCTCAGGGAGGGCAGAGCAGTCTGGGCTGCTGCTCGCTGCTTTTTCCCTGGATTCTGGGAGGTTTGATGTGCTGCTGCTGCTGCTTTTCATCGTGGCTTCGTGTCCCTTTGTCCCCCTGGAGCCGGGAATTTCCAGGAATTGCCCCGGGAATTGTGGATGGGCCCACGGCAGCTCCTGCTGCTGGAGGGTGGCAGCCCGAGCAGGATTTCTCCATTTATTCATTAATTCCTCATGCAGTAAATGATGTTTCGTGTGCTCCTGAACATTTATTTGGGATGATAAATAATAATAAAAACAAACAGCCCTGCTCGGATTAATCGGATTTTCTGGAGGCTCGGGGTTGGATGGGAAGGGTGGGAAGGAATTTTCCTCCCAGCGCTGCTTTTGTCCCTCTCCCTTCGCCCTCTCTCGCTAATTAAGCTCATCTGCATCGCACTTAATGAAGGAGAGAGGAGATGGAGCGATGACCGCGGGTTCCCAGCTCTCCGCCCCGGGATTGCAGAGCCGGGGGTTCGCATTCCTCGGGGTGGGGATGTGAGGAAGGCGAGGAGGAGGAACCCGGTGGGTGAGAGCAGGAAAGGTTCCCCAGCCGGCAGGAAAACAGGAGGGAGCAGAGCCTGGCTTGAAGTCACCTGGGGGCGGGGAAGCAGCAGAACAAACAGACTCCAACCTTCTCGCCTGGCTTGCTTTTTGTTTTTTCCTTTTTTTTTTGTCTTTTGTTTTCCCACCTCTTCTTGTTTTGTTTTATTTTTAGGCTCGGTCTCTGCGTGAGCTGCTGAGGCGGCTCGGGAGCCGCAGGATTGATGGAGAGGCGCTGAAAGGTGGCAGTGACACAGGGGACAGGCGGGAGTGGCGCTCTGGGGGTGGCACAAGGGACAGGTGGCAGTGGGAGGGCAGCTCTGGTCCCGCTCTGCTCCTGCCAGGGCGGGGTTTGCACTCTGGGATTTTTCCCTCACTTCAGGAGGAACATTTTGGGGCTGGAGCGTGTCCAGGGAAGGGAATGGAGATGGGGAAGGGTTTGGAGAGTCCTGAGGGAGCTGGGAAGGGTTTGGAGAGTCCTGAGGGAGCTGGGAAGGGTTTGGAGAGTCCTGAGGGAGCTGGGCAGGGTTTGGAGAGTCCTGAGGGAACCAGGGAAGGGTCTCAGCCTGGAGCAAAGGAGGCTCAGGGGGAATTTCTGGCTCTGTCCCTGCCAGGAGGGGACAGCCGGGGGGATTTGGGATCTTATCCCAGGGAACAGGGACAGGAGGAGAGGGAACGGCCTCAGGCTGGGCTGGGGAGGCTCAGGTTGGACAGCAGCAGGAATTTCCTCATGGGAAGGGCTGGAAGGGGCTGCCCAGGGGGGTTTGGGGGTGTCCAAGGAATTCCTGGAGGTGGCACTCAGTGGCACAGCTTGGCCGATCCTGGCGAACTTCTCCACCATCAACAATTCCGGAATTCTCTTTTTTTCCCAGCACCAACCCCTTCCCGGCGGCCACCATGGAGCTGCCCAACACCAAGGACTTCCAGTGGAAGTCCCTGGCGCCGCTGCCCAGCCGCAGGGTTTACTCCACGCTGGTGGAGGCGGGCGGGCAGGTGTTCGCCGTGGGCGGCTGCGACGACAACGGCGTCGCCGTGGACTCCTTCGAGGTCTACTCGCCCGAGGCCGACCAGTGGGCAGCGCTGCCCGCCATGCCCACGGCCAGGGCCGGCGTGGCCGTCACCGTGCTGGGCAAGAGGATCATGGTGATCGGCGGCGTGGGCGCCAACCAGCTGCCACTGAAGGTGGTGGAGATGTACAACACGGACGAGGGGCGCTGGAGGAAGCGCAGCTCGCTCCGCGAGGCCGCCATGGGCATCTCGGTGGCGGCCAAAGGCAAGTGTGGGAAAGAGGGAAAGTTTGGGAAGTGTCACAGTTGGCAGGAAGGTCTCAGAATGTGGAAGTTGAGGAAGGAATAGAGATGGAAGGAGATTTTGATATAGAAGAATGAGAGATTGTGGAAAGCTTCCCTGAGGCACAGCTCACTCCACGAGGTGGCCATGGGCATCGCGGTGGCGGCCAAAGGCAAGTGTGGGAAAGAGGGAAAGTTTGGCAAGGAGGTTTCACAGGTGGAAGGAAGGTCTCTGAATGTAGAACTTGAGAGTGGAATAGAGGTGGAAGTGGGTTTTGATATAGAAGAATAATAGGTTGTGAAAAGCTTCCCTGAGGTGGCCATGGGCATCGCGGTGGCGGCCAAAGGCAAGTGTAGGAAAGAGGGAAAGTTTGGGAAGGAAGTTTCACAGGTGGAAGGAAGGTCTCTGAATGTAGAACTTGAGAGTGGAATAGAGGTGGAAACAGGTTTTGATATAGAAGAATGAGAGATTGTGGAAAGCTTCCCTGAGGCACAGCTTGCTCTGTGAGGCGGCCATGGGCATCTTGGTGGTGGAAAAGGCAAGTGTTAGTTGGAAAGATGGAAAGTTTGGCAAGGAAGTTTCACAGATGGCAGGATGATCTCTGAATGTAGAAGCTCAGGGTGGAGTAGAGGTGCAAGCAGGTTTTGGTGTAGAAGAATAATGGATTGTAGGACAATGGATTCCCTGAAGCGCAGCTCACTCCGCGAGGCCGCCATGGGCATCTCGGTGGCGGCCAAAGGCAAGTGTGGGAAAGAGGGAAAGTTTGGGAAGGAAGTTTCACAGGTGGAAGGAAGGTCTCTGAATGTAGAACTTGAGAGTGGAATAGAGGTGGAAGCAGGTTTTGATATAGAAGAATAATAGATTGTGGAAAGCTTCCCTGAGGTGGCCATGGGCATCTCGGTGGCGGCCAAAGACAAGTGTGGGAAAGAGGGAAAGTTTGGGAAGTGTCATAGTTGGCAGGAAGGTCTCAGAATGTGGAAGTTGAGGGAGGAATAGAGATGGAAGGAGATTTTGATATAGAAGAATAATAGGTTGTGGAAAGCTTCCCCGAGGTGGCCATGGGCATCTCGGTGGCGGCCAAAGGCAAGTGTTGGGAAGTTGGAAAGATGGAAAAGTTTGGGAAGTTTCACAGGTGGAAGGAAGCTCTCAGAATGTAGAGCCTGAGGGCAGAATAGGGGTGGAAGCAGGTTTGGATATAGAATAATGGATTGTGGAAAGCTTCCCCAAAGCGCAGCTCACTCCGTGAGGCGGCCATGGGCATCTCGGTGGCAGCCAAAGGCAAGTGTGGGAAAGAGGGAAAGTTTGGGAAGTGTCACAGTTGGCAGGAAGGTCTCAGAATGTAGAAGTTGAGGGAGGAATAGAGATGGAAGGAGATTTTGATATAGAAGAATAATAGATTGTGGAAAGCTTCCCTGAGGCACAGCTCGCTCTGTGAGGTGGCTATGGGCATCTCGGTGGTGGAAAAGGCAAGTGTTAGTTGGAAAGATGGAAAGTTTGGCAAGGAGGTTTCACAGGTGGCAGGAAGGTCTCAGAATGTAGAGCCTGAGGGCGGAATAGGGGTGGAAACAGGTTTGGATATAGAATAATGGATTGTGGAAAGCTTCCCCAAAGCGCAGCTCACTCCGTGAGGCGGCCATGGGCATCGCGGTGGTGGCCAAAGGCAAGTGTTTTCCATCTTTTCCAAAGACGAAAAGTTTGGCAAGGAAGTTTCACAGATGGCAGGATGATCTCTGAATGTAGAAGCTCAGGGTGGAGTAGAGGTGCAAGCAGGTTTTGGTGTAGAAGAATAATGGATTGTAGGACAATGGATTCCCTGAAGCGCAGCTCGCTCCGTGAGGCGGCCATGGGCATCACAGTGGTGGCCAAAGGCAAGTGTGGGAAAGAGGGAAAGTTTGGGAGGTTTCACAGGTGGCAGGAAGGTCTCAGAATGTAGAAGTTAAGAGCAGGAAAGAGGTGGAAGCAGGTTTTGATATAGAATAATAGATTGTGGAAAGCTTCCCCAAGGATCCCCCTGATGGGGAGACTCCTAAAAACTTCTGTGCCAGGACCTCTAAAAAGTTCTGTGCATCTCGGTGGCGGCCAAAGGCAAGTGTGGGAAAGAGGGAAAGTTTGGGAAGTGTCACAGTTGGCAGGAAGGTCTCAGAATGTAGAAGTTGAGGGAGGAATAGAGATGGAAGGAGATTTTGATATAGAAGAATAATAGATTGTGGAAAGCTTCCCTGAGGTGGCCATGGGCATCTCAGAGGCAGCCAAAGGCAAGTGTTTCCCATCCAGATCACAGGTTAACACAGCAGGAGAGGGGCATTTCTCGTGCTTCCCTACAATAATTTATTATCCCAATAATTTCATGGGGTTTGGGGTTTTTTGCCCCATCCAGACTACAGGGTGTACGCAGCAGGCGGGATGGGCGCGGACCTGCGGCCCCACAACTTCCTGCAGCACTATGATGTGCTCAAGGACATCTGGGTGTCCCTGGCTGCCATGCCCACCCCCCGCTACGCCGCCACCTCCATCCTGAGGGGCACCAAGATCTACGTGCTGGGTAAGGAGCAGCCCTGCCTCCTCCTCCCCTCCTTCTCCTTCCTTCTCCATCCTTTCTCCTTCTTCTCTTTCCTTTTTCTTCCTTTCTCTTCCCTTTTCTTCTCCATCCTTCCCTTTCCTTTTCCTTCCTTTTCCTTCCTTTCTCCTTCCTTTCTTCTTCCTTTCTCCTTCCTTTTCCTTAATTTTTGTTCCTTTTTCTTCCTTGTCCTTCCTTCTCCTTCACTTTTTTCCTTTTGCTTCCTTTTGCATCCTTTCTCTTCCTCCAATTCCCTCTCCTTTCCAATTCCCTCCCCATTTCAATTCCTTCTCCATTTCAACTCCCTCTCTTTCCACTTCCCTCCATTCCAATTCTCTCTCCACTTCAATACCCTCTCCTTTGCAATTCCCTCTCCTTTTCAACTCCCTCTCCATTTCAATTCCCTCCATTTCAATTCCCTCTCCATTTCAATTCCCTCTCCATTTCAATTCCCTCTCCATTTCAATTCCCTCTCCATTTCAATTCCCTCTCCTTTCCCATTCCCTCTCCTTTCCAATTCCCTCCTTTCCCATTCCCTTTCCTTTCCAATTCCCTCCTTTCCAATTCCCTCTTCTTTCCACTTCCCTCTCCATTTCAACTCCCCCTCCTTTCCCATTCCCTCTCCTTTCCAATTCCCTCCTTTCCAATTCCCTCTTCTTTCCACTTCCCTCTCCATTTCAACTCCCCCTCCTTTCCAATTCCCTCTCCATTTCAATTCCCTCTCCATTTCAATTCCCTCTCCAATTCAATTCCCTCTCCATTTCAATTCCCTCTCCATTTCAATTCCCTCTCCTTTCCCATTCCCTCTCCTTTCCAACTCCCTCCTTTTCAACTCCCCCTCCTTTCCAATTCCCTCTCCATTTCAATTCCCTCTCCATTTCAATTCCCTCTCCTCTCCAACTCCTCCTCCATTTCAATTTCCCTTCCATCCCAATTCCCTCTCCTCCCCAGGGGGAAGGCAATCCAAGTACGCCGTCAACGCCTTCGAGGTTTTCGACACGGACACGCGCTCCTGGAGCAGGTTCCCCAACATTCCCACCAAAAGAGCCTTCTCCAGCTTCGTGCCCACCGAGGAGAAGCTCTTCAGCCTCGGGGGGCTGCGCCAGGGCCGGCTCTACCGGCAGCCCAAGTTCATGAGGACCGTGGACGTCTTTGACCTGGAGCAAGGTGGGAGCTGGACCGGCCATGGACCTTCCCAAGGGGTTTGGGGACACTCAGGGATGGGTTTGGGGTTTGGGGTCACAGGGATGGGACTGGGGACACAGGGATGGGTTTGGGATTTGGGGTCACAAAGAACTGGGTTTGGGGCACATAGGGTTGTGTTTGGGGTCACACAGGGATGGGTTTGGGGACACACAGGGCTGGGTTTGGGGTTTGGGGTCACAGGGATGGGACTGGGGACACAGGGATGGGTTTGGGGTCACACAGGGCTGGGTTTGGGGTTTGGGGACACAGGGATGGGACTGGGGACGCAGGGATGGGTTTGGGGTCACACAGGGCTGGGTTTGGGGTCACAGGGATGGGTTTGGGGTCACAGGGATGGGTTTGGGGTTTGGGGTCATACAGAGCTGGGTTTGGGGTTTGGGAACACGCAGGACTGGGTTTGGGGTTTGGGGACACAGGGCTGGGTTTGGGGACAAAGGGCTGGGTTTGGGATTTGGGGCACACAGGGCTGGGTTTGGGGAAACACAGGGATGGGTTTGGGGGTCACACAGGGCTGGGCTTGAGAACACAGGGCTGGGTGTGGGGTTTGGGGTCACACAGGGCTGGGTTTGGGGTCACAGGGCTGGGTTTGGGGTTTGGGGTCACACAGGGCTGGGTTTGGGGCTCTGCCACCCTTGCAGAGCACAGAGCCCCCATCTGCTGCTGCCTTGAGCTCAGCTTAGAGGACGATTTCCAGTCAGGATTACCGAGTGCAATGGGAAAACCTCAAAGGGAAAACCTCAATCCCAAGGCACCTGGATCCAACAGTGGGATAACAGGGGCCAAACCCAACCATCCCATGGGGTTTTATCTCCCCAAGGTGACGAAGCCAAACTGCCCTTCCAGAGGCAGGGGCTCAGAGGGGGTGGGTGCCTTTCCAGGGGTGGGTGATCCCCCAGCCCTGGTGTGTCCTGTCCTTCCAGGCGGGTGGATGAAGATGGAGCGCTCCTGCTACCTGAAGAAAAGACGAGCAGACTTCGTGGCCGGCTACCTGCGAGGCAGAGTTGTGGTGGCTGGGGGCCTGGGTGAGGCTCTGGGACTCTGGGAACCCTTTAAAAAGGTGTTGGAATTGTTGTCACCCCCCCAAAAAACAGGAGAAATCCCGGTGCTGGCTGGTGGGAGGGAGCAGGGAAAGCAAACCCCATAAGGGGATGGGGTCAGAGCAGCCAAGAGAAGCTCAGTGGTGCTTCCCAGATCATCCAGCGCCTCCTTTTGTGCTTCCAGGGAATCAGCCAAGCGTGCTGGAGTCGGCAGAGGCTTTCCACCCCGAGAAGAACAAGTGGGAGAGCCTGCCCCCCATGCCCACGCCGCGCTGCGCCTGCTCCAGCATCGTGCTGAGGGACTGCCTGCTGGCCGTGGGGGGCGTCAGCCAGGGGCTCAGCACGGCCGTGGAGGCCCTGTGCCTCTCTGACTCCTGATCTGAGCACACCTGAATGAGAATCCCACCTGGAACAGGGCCCTGTGCCTCTCTGACTCCTGATCTGAGTGGGGATCCCACCTGGAACAGGGCCCTGTGCCTCTCTGACTCCTGATCTGAGCCCACCTGAGTGGGGATCCCACCTGGAACAGGGCCCTGTGCCTCTCTGACTCCTGATCTGAGTGGGGATCCCACCTGGAACAGGGCCCTGCGCCTCTCTGACTCCTGATCCGAGCCCACCTGAGTGGGGATCCCACCTGGAACAGGGCCCTGTGCCTCTCTCATTCCTGACTGGAACCCATCTGAGGGGGGATTCCACCTAGAGCAGACCCCTGTGCCTGTCTGATTCCTGATTGGAACCCACCTGGAGGAGAATCCCACCTGGAACAGGTCCCTGTGTCTCTCTGAGCCCACCTGGAGGAGAATCCCACCTGGAGCAGGGCCCTGCCCCTGCCTGTCCCCAGTGGTGGCATTGGGGACAGCACTGGAAGCTCCCAGGACTGGGACAGATGCATCCAACAGTGCTGGCAGCTCCTCCAGAAGCACATCCAGGGATTCTGGTGCCTCCCTTCCTGGCACTGGTGTCCATGAGGAACCCCCACACTGGCCAGGGGTCCCCTCCTGTCATTGTCACAGCTCCATGAGGACATCAGCTGGAGGAACTGCTCCCCACAGCTCCATGGAGGAGGAACTGCTCCTCACATCTCTGTGGGGACACCCAGTTCAAGGAACTGCTCCCCACATCTCCATGGGGGTGGAAATGCTCCTCACATCTCCATGGGGACACCCAGACAGAGGAACTGCTCCCTACAGCTCCATGGAGGAGGAACTGGTCCCCACAGCTCCATGAGGACATCCAGCCAGAGGAACTGCTCCTCACATCTCCATGGGGACACCCAGCTGGAGGAGCTGCTCCCCGTGGGAAGGAGTCTGGAGATCCCCGTGTGGGAATTGTGTCCCTGCAGCCAGCCCGGTCACAGGTGACATTGGGGCTCCCCAGAGGGGTCAGTGGTGGCTCAGGGGGGACAGTGGTGGTGTCCTCCTCCATCCTGGGATCTGCAAGTGCTTCCCTATGGATTTTCTCCCAGAGGAAACTCCCAACCTGCAGCAGGATCTGGGATCGCTCTCTGCCTTCCCCTGCAATGCCGTGGCTGTTCCTTGGGGTTCCAGCAGGAGCTGGGGCCAGGGGCTGCTCCCGAGGGTGAATTCTGCTCTGGCTCCTCTCTGCTGGCACAGAACTGGCACAGGATTGGCACAGGATTGGCACAGAACTGGCACAGAACTGGCACAGGATTGGCACAGAACTGGCACAGAACTGGCACAGGATTGGCACAGGACTGGCACAGGATTGGCACAGGACTGGCACAGGACTGGCACAGGATTGGCACAGAACTGGCGCAGGATTGGTACAGAACTGGCATAGGATTGGCACAGAACTGGCACAGGATTGGCACAGAATTGGCACAGAACTGGCACAGGACTGGCATAGCCTCCGCCTTTGCCAGGTGCCAGGTGGGGATGGCCTCATCCCTGCCCTTTCCCGGGATGCTCCTGCAGGGAAATGGGATCCAGCAGGACACGGCCTCCCTGGGTTTGGCACAGCAGCTGCCGGAGATGTGACCTGAGCCCAGCTCGGGTGGCTCGGGCGCTCCTGGCTGTGCGTGCAGGGCGGGTTTGAGGATTTCAGCGGGTTTGGGTGGTTGGGTTTGGGCTCCTCCCAGAGCTGTCAACAGCAGATGGCATCCTTGAGGATCTGAGCGGGTTTGGGTGGTTTGGTTTGGGCTGGGTGAGCCCCAGGTCTCCTCCCAGCGCTGTGAACAGCAGATGGCATCCCTGGGCCGAGCTGCGGCTGCTGCAGCGCCTCCGGCAGCGCTGCCGCTGTCCTGGGCTGCCCTGCCCGGGGGGCGCTGGACCGGGGCAGCTCGAAAATCCCATTTCAGGTGCTGCAAGATCCAACAAATAACCTGGGTGCTGTGTGTCTCCTCCAGTATCTTATTCCCCTAGAAAGACACCCCCGAGGAACCCAAACACCTTCCAGGAGCTGGGACAGGGCTGGGTTTGGGTCCAGGAGCTGGGACAGGGCTGGATTTGGGTCCAGGAGCTGGGACAGGGCTGGGTTTGGGTCCAGGAGCTGGGACAGGGCTGGATTTGGGTCCAGGAGCTGGGACAGGCCTGGATTTGGGTCCAGGAGCTGGGACAGGGCTGGGTTTGGGTCCAGGAGCTGGGACAGGCCTGGATTTGGGTCCAGGAGTTAGGACAGGGTTGGATTTCGGTCCAGGAGTTAGGACAGGGCAGGATTTGGGTCCAGGAGCTGGGACAGGGCTGGGTTTGGGTCCAGGAGCTGGGACAGGGCTGGGTTTGGGTCCAGGAGCTGGGACAGGGCTGGATTTGGGTCCAGGAGCTGGGACAGGGCTGGGTTTGGGTCCAGGAGCTGGGACAGGGCAGGATTTGGGTCCGGGAGTTGAGACAGGGCAGGATTTGGGTCCAAGAGCTGGGACAGGGCAGGATTTGGGTCCAGGAGCTGGGACAGGGCTCGATTTGGGTTTGAAGAGTCCCTGATGCTGCTGCCCAGGAAATGCCTCCAGGGCTGCAGCTCCCCGAGCTCTGCAGTGAATCCCTTGGGATGAGAGTGCCCTGGAGCTCAGTTCCCTGGATAAATGTTGGTTTTGTCACCAGCCTGGCCCTGGGGGGGGCTGCAGGAAGCCCTGGGATGGTCCCTCTGCCCCCAGGACCCTCCGTGCCCCCTCCTTTATCCCAACCCAGCCGAGCATTTGGATTTTCCAGCGACAAAAAATCCCAGAGCGGCCCCGGCCGTGTCCTCGCCTGAACTCCCCACGCTCGGGGTTTACTGAGAGGCTTTTCAGCCCTGGTGGCTGCTCCAGCACTGAGGGCCGAGCTGGCCCTGCTGCCAAAAATCCTCATTTATCGTCCCCGAGCAGACTCTGTCTGTTCAAACAGGAAACTTCCTCGAGGAGCAGCCTCCAAAGGATGGGGTGGAGCAGAAATGATTCCTGCACCTTGCCATGGGCTCAGGACACGCGGCTGGGCTGGCCCTGGCTGGTGGGGACAATATTTTTGGGGGTCAGCACTGCTTTTTGGGGTCAGTGCTGCTTTTTTGGGGTCAGTTTGTGGTGGCAGTTCCCAAAAGGAGCCCGATGCGGGCTTGTGGGAGAGCTGCTCCAGCTTCAGCTGGGAATTCCTCTCTGGAGAGCTGGGAATTGAGCTCTGGGATCTCCTCCATCGCTGCCATCCTCATCCCTGGGGTGTCCCCAACCCTGTGGGGCCACCAGCAGCAGAGTCACCCCCGGCTGTTCCCATTCCTGGGAATGTGCTGGCGCTGGAGCGGATGTGGAGTCACCATCCTGAGAGACAGACGCTTCCTGCTTGGAAAATAAAAGCTCCAGCTTTTTTTGTGGGTTTCTGTAGGCTTTTTGTGGGTTTTTTATGGGTTATTTTTGAGGGGAATTTTTCTTCTTTTTCCTCAAAATGCCTCAGGGTTTCTGCAGCCCCATGGGCTGTGACACCCCCAGTGCCCAGGAGGGTGACAGGGACACCTGGGGGGTGGATTTGTGGTAAAGGGAGCCTTGGAGGGGTGGATTTGTGGAAAAATTGGGATGGAGGGATCCATGGATGGATGGAGGAATGGAGGAATGGATGGATGGATGGATGGATGGATGGATGGATGGATGGATGGATGGATGGATGGATGAATGGATGGATGGATGAGGGATGGATGGATGGATGATGGATGGATCCATGGATGGATGATGGATGGATGGATGGATGGATGGATGGATGATGGATGGATGGATGGATGGATGAGGGATGGATGGATGGATGATGGATGGATCCATGGATGGATGATGGATGGATGGATGGATGGATGGATGATGGATGGATGGATGGATGGATGGATGGATGGATGATGGATGATGGATGATGGATGGATCCATGGATGGATGGATGGATGGATGGATGGATCCATGGATGGATGATGGATGGATGGATGGATCCATGGATGGATGGATGGATCCATGGATGGATGGATGGATGGATGGATGATGGATGGATCCATGGATCAATGATGGATGGATGGAGGGATGGATCCATGGATCAATGATGGATGGATGGAGGGATGGATCCATGGATGGATGATGGATGGATCCATGGATCAATGATGGATGATGGATGGATGGATGGATGGATGGATGGATGGATGGATGGATGGATGGATGGATGGATCCATGGATGGATGGATGGATGGATGGATGGAGGGATGGATGGATGGATGGATGGATGGAGGGATGATGGATGGATGGATGGATGGATGGATGGATGGATGGATGGATGGATGATGGATGGATGATGGATGGATCCATGGATCAATGATGGATGGATGGAGGGATGGATCCATGGATCAATGATGGATGGATGGAGGGATGGATCCATGGATGGATGATGGATGGACGGACAGATGGAACCCCCAGCTGCACTCCTGGGGTGGCCTCTGCTGCTCTCACCATCCCTGAAAGGCCATAAATGACTTTTCCACAGGCTCCCATTGGCGCTGATGAGTTTCCCTTCTCCTGCTGATGGATGGGGAGGATCAGAGCATTCCCGGCTTTCTCCGGGGTTTTCAGAGGGAAAATGGGTTCCACACCTGCCAGAGCATCCCCGGCAGCAGGTGAGGAATGCTGGGGCTCAGGGCCACAATGAACGAGGGGTGAGCATTCAGCTTTTTGTTGTCTCTGGCATTTTAATGACTCTTCCTTTCCCTGTGGGAGGTCTCCCCGGCCGAGGGAATTTCTTTCCTGATGTTTATTCCTTTCCCTGTCCACAAACAGAGCTTGTGCCCACCCAGACCCGAGGCAGAACCACAGGTTTTGGCCGGGATGTGGAAGTTTTCAGAGCTGGGATAACGCTGAAATTTATTTTAATGTAATAAACGAATTAATACAAATTTCGCAGCCTGCAAACAGACAGAGCTGTGACCGAGCACCAAGCTGAGCTCGGAGCAGGTTTCTCTGACACGGAGCCAAATTCCTGGCTGGATTTCAGGCTGGTTTTAGTGGACACGCAGCGGGACAAGCCCGGTTTGGGATTTCCAGGGGAATTTCGGTGGATTTCCCCAGCGGAGAAAGCGGCGGGCGCTGCCACAATGGGGGATCCTTATCAGCGGATTCCAGCGGGCTCCCTCCGCGTCCCTTGGCATTTCCATGAAAATGGGAAAGGCTTCCTGAGGAAAAAAACATCCCCCAGCCTCCCTCCCTCCCACAGCAGCACAGAATCCTCTGGATTCTGCGAGGAATTTATCGCTGGAAACAGAAACTCCGCGGGGCCTTTGCACAACGCGGGGAATCCTCGGGAAAAGCATCCCGAGAAATCCACCAGGACCCCAAACACGGGGCCGGAGAGATCCTGTCAAAAACGGGACCAGACTCCTGGTACTAAAAGTGATTTCAGAGTTTATTTAATTATTTTATTTATTAAAAGTGATTTCAGCATTTATTTATTTATTTATTTATTTGTCAAAAGTGATTTCAACATTTATTCTAATAAAAAGGAAGGTCCAAAGCAAGGGGTGCTAAAAGTGATTTCAGCATTTATTTATTTATTTTATTTATTAAAGTGATCTCAGCATTTATTCTAATAAAAAGAAAGGCCCAAAGCAAGGGGTGCTAAAAGTGGTTTCACCATTTATTTATTTATTTATTTATTTCATTTATTGAAAGTGATTTCAGCATTTATTCTAACGAAAAGAAAGGTCCAAAACAACGGTGCTAAAAGTGATTTCAATATTTATTTATTTATTTTATTTATTAAAAGTTTTTTCGGCATTTCTTCCAATAAAATGAAAGGCCTAAACCAAGGGGTACTAAAAGTTTTTTTTCAGCATTTATTTATTTATTTATTTATGAAAAGTGATTTCAGCATTTATTCTAATAAAAAGAAAGGTCTAAAACAAAGGGTTCTAAAGGTGATTTCAGCATTTATTATAATAAAAAGAAAGGTCCAAAACAAGGGGTACCAAAAGTGATTTCAGCATTTATTCTAATAAAAAGAAAGGTCTAAAACAACGGTGCTAAAGGTGATTTCAGCATTTATTACAATAAAAAGAAAGGCCCAAAGCAAGGGGGCCCGGGCCGAGGATGCAGAGCAGCGATGTCCCCGATGTCCCAGGGCAAGGGCACAGCTTCCCTGGCTCAGATGTCCCTTTTTATCCTGTTTTGTGTCCCTCTGGATTGGTTTTTGTTGGGATCCTTCATTTGCATGAAGCTTTCAGGCCTTGATTGGCCATTACAGCTCAGCCCGTTTCGCTGGGGCTCTGGAAAAACGGGGAAAACTCCTGGAGAAGCTGGGAAATGCTCTGAAAAAGCTTTAAAAGCCTCCGGGAATGGTGTGAAAACCTTTGCTGAGGTGTAATTTCTTCTAACCACCCTTTAAACCCCTTTTACAATACAATAACCCAACTAACAGCGCTCAATAACAATTATCGATTATTTTACAACCGTTCCTAAGCTATTTTTAACAATCCCACGACGGCGACAGTGACATTTTCCCCTCCCCTTGGCTGGCCCGGACAGGATCCTGTTCGCTTTGAGGCTGAAATTGCCTCAGCTCAGCTCCTCCCGG
Organism: Agelaius phoeniceus; assembly: GCF_051311805.1. NCBI lineage: Eukaryota > Metazoa > Chordata > Aves > Passeriformes > Icteridae > Agelaius > Agelaius phoeniceus. The sequence goes on along the minus strand of NC_135289.1, from coordinate 3,294,111 downwards.
CCGTGCTCATCTTCCCCCGTGGCCCTTGGAAACGGCTCCCGTTGCTGCTCGGTGTGAATAATTCATGGCCGCAATTCATTAGCGCCGCTCATTAGCGCCGCTCTTTATCACGATCCGTTATCGCGATTCGTTATCGCCATTGCTGCGGCTCGGGGATGGTCTTCGGATGTCGCGGGCTGATTTTGGAATGAGCAGAGAGAGAGAGAGATTCGTGCCTGGTTTGTTGAGCTGGGGGAGAGGCTGGAGGTGGGAAAGAGCAGCCCTGTGAGGAACTGAAGTGGCCAAAAAAAACAGTGACAGTGGCAGGGGAAGGGACCTGGGTGTCTTCGTTGTACCAAAATGACATTTAATGCATGTGGCACCATGCTGGGACAGGTGACAGCCACGGAGAGTGGCCCAGTGGCACCAAAATGACATTTAATGTGTGTGGGACAGGTGACAGCCATGGAGAGTCGCCCAAAGGTACCAAAATCACATTTAATGTGTGTGGGACAGCTCTGGAACAGGTGACAGCCATGGAGAGTGGCCCAATGGTCCCAAAATGACATTTAATGCATGTGGCACCATGCTGGGACAGGTGACAGCCATGGACAGTGGCCCATTGGCACCAAAATCACATTTAATGTGTGTGGGACAGGTGACAGCCACGGAGAGTCGCCCAAAGGTACCAAAATCACATTTAATGTGTGTGGGACAGCCCTGGGACAGGTGACAGCCATGGACAGTGGCCCAATGGTCCCAAAATGACATTTAATGCATGTGGCACCATGCTGGGACAGGTCACAGCCATGGAGAGTGGCCCATTGGCACCAAAATGACATTTAATGTGTGTGGCACTGTGCTGGGACAGGTGACAGCCACAGAGAGTGGCCCATTGGCACCAAAATCACATTTAATGTGTGTGGGACAGGTGACAGCCGTGGTTAGTGGCCCAAAGGTACCAAAATCACATTTAATGTGTGTGGGACCTCATTGGTACTGATCACTGCCACAGAGAGTGGCTCAATTGTGCCAAAGTGACATTTAATGTGTGTGGGACAGCCCTGGGACTGGTTACAGACATGGAGAGTGGCCCATTGGCACCAAAATGACATTTAATGTGTGTGGCACTGTGCTGGGACAGGTGACAGCCATGGAGAGTGGCTCAGTTGTACCAAAATCACATTTAATGTGTGTGGGACAGCCCTGGAACAGGTGACAGCCATGGACGGTGGCCCAATGGTACCAAAATTATATTTGATGCATGTGGGACCATGCTGGGACAGATGATGGCCATGGAGAGTGGCCCAATGGTCCCAAAATGACATTTAATGTGTGTGGGACAGGTCACAGCCGTGGAGAGTCACCCAAAGGTACCAAAATGACATTTAATGTGTGTGGGACAGCCCTGGGACAGATGATGGCCATGGAGAGTGGCCCAATCATCCCAAAATGACATTTAATGCATGTGGGACTGCATTGGTACCGGTCACATCCATAGAGAGTGGCCCAGTTGTACCAAAATGACATTTAATGCATGTGGGACATTGCTGGTACCAGTTACAGCCATGGAGAGTGGCCCAATGGTATAAAAATGACATTAATGCATTTGGGACAGTGCTGGGACAGGTGACAGCTGTGAGGAGCAGCCCAATGGTATAAAAATGACATTTAATGTGTGTGGGACAGTGCTGGTACCAGTCACAGCCACAGAGAGTGGCCCAATTTACCAAAATCACATTTAATGTGTGTGGGACAGCCCTGGGACAGGTGGCAGCCATTGATGGTGGCCCAATGGTACCAAAATTATATTTGATGCGTGTGGGACCATGCTGGGACAGATGATGGCCACGGAGAATGGCCCAATGGTCCCAAAATGACATTTAATGCATGTGGGACTGCATTGGTACTGGTCACATCCACAGAGAGTGGCCCAGTTGTACTAAAATGACATTTAATGCATGTGGGACAGTGCTGGTACCAGTCACAGCCATGGAGAGTGGCCCAATGGTATAAAAATGACATTAATGCATTTGGGACAGTGCTGGGACAGGTGACAGCCGTGAGGAGCAGCCCAATGGTATAAAAATGATATTTAATATGTGTGGGACAGTGCTAGTACCAGTCACAGCCACAGAGAGTGGCCCAGTTGTACCAAAACCACATTTAATGTGTGTGGGACATCTCTGGGACAGGTGACAGCCATGGAGAGTAGCCCAGTTGAACTAAAATGACATTTAATGCATGTGGGACATTGCTGGTACCAGTCACAGCCACAGAGAGTGGCCCAGTTGTACCAAAATGACATTTAATGCATGTGGCCCCACACTGGGACAGGTGACAGCCACGGAGAGTGGCTCAATGGTACCAAAATGACATTTAATGCATGTGGCAGTGTGCTTGGACAGGCTCAACGGTACCAAAATGACATTTAATGCATGTGGCAGTGTGCTTGGACAGGCTCAATGGCACCAAAATGACACTTAATGCATGTGGCAGTGTGCTTGGACAGGCTCAATGGTATCAAAATGACATTTAATGTGTGTGGGACAGGTGACAGCCGTGGGGAGCAGTTTGGTGCAAGGCTGTGCCCATGACTTGTGGTCCCACCTTCCCTGAGGGACACCTCTCCTCAAAAGGTCACCCTGTAACCTCCCCCCAGTGACAAAACCAGCCAGAGGACAGTGCCACCCGCCTGGCTCTGTCCTGACAGCCCTGTGTCACTCTGTGTCACCTCTGTGTCACCCCCAAAACCCGCAGAGAGGAGCCAGGGTTTAAATCATCCCTGGCAGGCGTTTGGGACCCCCTGCTCTGCCAGAGCTCGCCTGGAGCGGTGGGAAAATCCAGGTTTGGGTGAGTAATCCCGCAGTTATCTCCCTCTGCCATCGATCCAGGGTGTCCTCACCCAGGCCAGAGCCGGGCAAGCGCCTTTGTTTTGGCTCTTCTGGGAAATAATTGCATTCTTTTAATATCTCCAAAGGAAGATTTACCGCAGGGAGACCACACGGGGAGAAGGTGCTGCTGAGGGAGCCTCAGCTGCTGTTCCCTCCCCAGCTCTGGGCTTGGAGAATGTTCTGGTTCCTCCCTCCCAGCCTGTGTGTCCAGGAGGGCAAAGGGGGCTCTGTGGGGAGTGAGGACAGGCTGCGCTCGCCCAGGCCTCTCCTCTCCCTGATTTTGCCCTAAATGCCAGTTTTTCTTTGGGTTTGGTGCAGTTTTTCCTTGGCTTTAGGTGCAGTTTTACCTGGGATTTGATGCAGTTTTCCCCTGGGATTTGCTGCAGTTGTTCCCTGGGTTTGGATGCAGTTTTTCCCTGGGTTTGGGTGCAGTTTTTCCCTGGGATTTTGTGCAGTTTTTCCCTGGGATTTGCTGCAGTTGTTCCCTGGGTTTGGATGCAGTTTTCCCTGGGTTTGGATGCAGTTTTTCCCTGAGTTTGGGTGGTTCTTTCCTGGGATTTGATTCACTTTTTCCCTGGGATTTGGTGCAGTTGTTCCCTGGGTTGGGGTGCAGTTTTTCCCTGGGTTTGAGTGCAGTTTTTCTTTAGGTTTGGATGCAGTTTTTCCCTGGGATTTTGTGCAGTTTCTCCCTGGGATTTGGTGCAATTTTCCCCTGGGATTTGCTGCAGTTGTTCCCTGGGTTTGGATGCAGTTTTTCCCTGGGTTTGGGTGCAGTTTTTCTTTAGGTTTGGATGCAGTTTTCCCCTGGGCTTGGATGCAGTTTTTCCCTGGGTTTGGGTGCAGTTTTTCCCTGAGTTTGTGTGGTTCTTCCCTGGGATTTGATTCACTTTTCTCCTGGGATTTGGTGCAGTTGTTCCCTGAGTTGGGGTGCAGTTTTTCACTGGGTTTGGGGGATTTTTCCCTGGGTTTGGAAGCAGTTTTCCCCTAGGATTTGGTGCAGGCTTCCCCTGGGATTTGGTGCCATTTTCCCCTGGGATTTGGTGCAGTTTTTCCCCTGGGTTTGGGTGTATTTTTTCCCTGGGTTTGTGTGGTTCTTCCCTGGGATTTGATTCACTTTTCCCCTGGGATTTGGTGCAGTTGTTCCCTGGGTTTGGGTGCAGTTTTTGACTGGAATTTGGTGCAGTTGTTCCCTGGAATTTGGTGCAGTTTTCCCCCTGGGTTTGGGTGTATTTTTTCCCTGGGTTTGGGTGGTTCTTTCCTGGCATTTGGAGCAATTGTTCTCTGGGATTTGGTGCAGTTTTTCCCTGGGATTTGGGTGGGTTTTCCTTGGGTTTGGGTGCAGTTTTCCCCTGGGATTTGCTGCAGTTTTTCCCTGGGTTTTGCTGCAGTTTTTCCCTGGGTTTGGGTGCAGTTTTCCTCTGGTTTGGGTGCAGTTGTTCCCCGGGTTTGGGTGCAGTTTTTCCCTGGGATTTGGGTGCCTGGGACTCCTCACAGCAAATCCTGCCTGGCCGTTCATGTCCCTCTGCCCCCAGTGGGACATCCAGGTGCTCTGCTCCCCATGATGGAATTATGGAATGGTTTGGGCTGGAAAGAACCTCAAACATCACCCAGTGCCATGGCAGGGACACCTCCCACTATCCCAGGCTGCTCCAAGCCCTGTCCAACCTGGCCTTGGGCACTTCCAGGGATCCAGGGGCACCTGTGCCAGGGCCTGCCCACCCTCACAGGAGGAATTTCATCCCAATATCCCATCTAACCCTGCCCTCAGTCACTGTCAACCCATTCCCCCTTGTCCTGGCACTCCCAAAGCCCCTCCCAGCACTCTGGGCCTGCCCCTCTTCCCAACCTTTGGGTGAAAATCCCTCCCTGCACCATCCCCTGGAAAATCCCCAGCCTGGAAACATCTCCGTGTCCCCCCTTTGCCCCCTGGATTCCCTGTGCCCCCCTCTCCACACCCTGTGCCTGGATTCCCTTTTCCCCCCCTCTCCACACCCCCTTTATCCCCTGGATTCCCTCTTCCCCCCTCTCCACATCTCTATTTCACCCCCGTGTCCCCCTTTACCCCCTTAATTCCCTTTTCCCCCCCTCTCCACACCCTGTGCCCCCTTTGCCCCCTGGATTCCCTCTTCCACCCCTTATCCACACCCCCTTTACCCCCTTAATTCCCTTTTCCCCCCTCTCCACACCCCCGTGCCCCCTTTGTGCCCTGGATTCCCTTTTCCCCCCCTCTCCACACCCCCTCCCTCACCCCAATTTTTTTGGGGCGCTCCCCTTCTCTCTCCCACCCCTTCCCCGTGGGTTCCCCGTTCCCAGCGCTGCCCGTGGGGGTCTCCCCGCTGCCGTCCCCTCCCCGTTCCCGTCCCAGCCCCGCTCGGGGCGGCCCCGGCAGCCGCCAATGGGCGCGGGGGGGCGCGGCCGCCGGAGCCGCCGCCGCCTTTATCGGTGGGGCCGAGGCGGGAGGCGGCGGAACCGGAGCCGGGATCGGGATGGAGGGGGCGGCAGGGCCCGGGGCCGGCCCCGGTTCCTCGCTGGCCGAGGGGCTGATCAAATCGCCGCGGCCGCTGATGAAGAAGCAGGCGGTGAAGCGGCACCACCACAAACACAACCTCAAGCACCGCTACGAGTTCCTGGAAACGCTGGGCAAAGGAACCTACGGGAAGGTGAAGAAAGCTCGGGAGCGCTCCGGGAAGCTGGTAAGGATCCCCTTGGGGGGGCATCGTCACCGTGAGGGGTCCCCGAGCATCCCCTGTCCCCGGTGCACCCTCGGCGTCCCCGGTGTATCCCCCGGTCCGTCCGTGTATCCCCCTGGTCGGCTGCGTCCCTCTCTGTCCTCTGCTGCAGTTTTCCCTGGAATTTGGTGCAGTTTTTCCCTGGGTTTGGGGGATTTTTCCCTGGGTTTGGAAGCAGTTTTCCCCTGGGATTTGCTGCCATTTCCCCCTGCGATTTGCTGCAGTTTTTCCCCGGTGTGTCCCCCCCGCTTCGGTGCGTCCCTCCCTGTCCCCGCTGCATCCCCGCCGTGTTTTTCGGCGGTCCCCGAGCTGCCCCCGCAGCCCGGCCCGGCTGCCTCCCCCTCCGGTGCTGCCGCCTTCAATCCGTTCCCGGAGCATCCTCACGGACCCCCGAGCATCCCCCGCTCCGAGCATTTCGTCCTCGGTGCCGCCCCCGGTGCATTCCTGGCCCGGTGCCTCTCCCGGTGCAGCCCCCGGTGCCTCCCCGGTGCCGCCGCTCCCGTCTCTCCGCAGCCCCGGCCGGGCCCCGCTCCCCCCGCAACCTGCGGGAAGCTGCGGCTCTGCCCCGGCCGTGCTTCAGGGGGGGCTCAGCGGGGCCGGGGGCACCCCCGAGGGGTCTCGGCCCCCTCGTCCCGGGGGGCTGCGGCTCCTCTCGCCCACTTGACCGCGGTGGCGCTTCCTGGGGGAAGGAGCGGGCGGGGACGCGGCCGCCAAAGCAAACAGCGCACTCCAGGCTGAAGGGTTTTCCCCTTCCTCTCACCCTGGGTTTGCCTTTCTCACGGTGTGGGGCACCCGGGGCGCAGCCAAAATCCTGACTCACCCCAGGCCGCGGCGGGAAAGTGGCTCCGGCTCAGCCCAGCTCAGATTTCCTCGGGAAAAAGGGGGATTGAAGCCCAAAAATTGAACCCCTAGGACTGAACATTCAGGGTTGAACCCCCCGGGATTGTACCCCAAAAACTGAACCCCTGGGATTGAACCCCCCAGGACTGAACCCCAAAAACGGAACCCCCAGGACTGAACTGCAAAAATTGAACCCCTGGGATTGAACCCCCCAGGACTGAACATTCAGGGTTGAACCCCCCGGGATTGAACCCCCAGGGCTGAACTCCTGGGATTGAACCCACAGGACTGAATCCCCCAGGGTTGAACCCCAAAAATTGAAACCCCGGGACTGAACCCCCAGGGCTGAACTCTTGGGATTGAACCCCCCAGGGTTGAACCCCAAAAATTGAATCCCTCAGGGTTGAACCGCCAGGATTGAACCCCAAATATTGAAACCCCGGGACGGAACCCGCGGTGCTGCTGTGTCCTGTGGGAATCTGCCAGGATTCCACCTCGGACACGAACCCCCAGCCTGGGAGGGTGGCAGAGACCCCAAAACCCCTCGGAACGCGGCCTGAGCAGGGGGGATGAGCTGCGAGCGGCCGGACTGGCCCTGCCAGGGGCTGAGATGGGATCAGCGCCATCCCACGGGGACACGCCGGGGGAAAAGCGGCGAATCGGCCGCTTTCCTTGATGGAACGATGATCTCGATGAAATCGGATCCGAAGGCAGCTCTGCCCATCCGAGCCGCTGCTTTGCTGCATAATCAGGGCCTGGAAATGCAACTTCCACCCCCAGAGCTGCACGGATCCCTCCCCTCGGCCTGGGCGAGCGAATTCTCCTTTCCCTGCCCGCACCTGCAGCTCGGAAATCTCCGTTCCCCGCAAACCCCTCGGGATCGCTCTGTGTTCACGCAAATCCAACCCACGGGCCACGGAGCCCTCAATCAAAGCGGCAGAAAATCCAAGGTTCTGCTCTGCAGCCCCTCCCCGGCCCTGCTGGAGGAGCAGGAGACTCCAAACCCCAAAATCTCTCCTCTCCCCACAAATTCCTTCAGCGTTTCCGAGCCGCCTTCATCTGCAGCTTTATCCCGAGCTCCGCTGTTGTTCTGCTCCTTCCCCGAGTGGTTTTCGCTTCCCAAAATGTGAGGGATCCCCTCGTGGCACCGGCTGGGGCTGAAAAGCCGGAGCTGCTCCATCCACGGGGATTTTTGGCCTCTGGCGAATCGGGAATCGCCTCTGACAGAGGCGCTGGGTGTTGATCCCGCTCCTTTCACCGCCCCGCGTTTCTCGTTCCTCCCTGAATTTTCAGATCCCCGCACTCAGGGCAGGCTGATTTGCTCGGAAGGTGACAGGAAATTCCAGGCTCCTGCAGCCGGAGGATGTTTTGGGACTTCCATGAATTATTTGTCTGGGAAAAATCCCTTTTTTTTTTTTTTTTCCTGTTAGGAATCCTTTATCTGAAGTGATGCTCCTGCTCAGTGCCTTCCCCAATCCTTACAAAAATCCCTACAATATCAGGTGGGGAGGGAACTGTTGGTTGGTTTCCCCCCCTTCTCTTTTTTTCCCTTCACTTTCCCCCCCTTTTTTATTTTTACTTTCCCCCCCTTTCTTTTATTTTTTCCTTTTATTTTACTTTCCTCTTTTTCTTTTACTTTCCTTTCTTATTTCTACTTTCCCCTTTTTATTTTTTCCCTTTCCCTTTTTATTTTTTCCCTTTCCCTTTTTATTTTTTCCCTTTCCCTTTTTATTTTTTCCCTTTCCCCTTTATTTTTATTTTTCCCCTTCCCCCTTTATTTTTATTTTTCCCCTTCCCCCTTTATTTTTATTTTTCCCCTTCCCCCTTTATTTTTATTTTTCCCCTTCCCCCTTTATTTTTATTTTTCCCCTTCCCCCTTTATTTATTTTTTCCCCTTCCCCCTTTATTTATTTTTCCCCTTCCCCCTTTATTTATTTTTCCCCTTCCCCCTTTATTTTTATTTTTCCCCTTCCCCCTTTATTTTTATTTTTCCCCTTCCCCCTTTATTTTTATTTTTCCCCTTCCCCCTTTATTTTTATTTTTCCCCTTCCCCCTTTATTTTTATTTTTCCCCTTCCCCCTTTATTTTTATTTTTCCCCTTCCCCCTTTATTTTTATTTTTCCCCTTCCCCCTTTATTTTTATTTTTCCCCTTCCCCCTTTATTTTTATTTTTCCCCTTCCCCCTTTATTTTTATTTTTCCCCTTCCCCCTTTATTTTTATTTTTCCCCTTCCCCCTTTATTTTTATTTTTCCCCTTCCCCCTTTATTTTTATTTTTCCCCTTCCCCCTTTATTTTTATTTTTCCCCTTCCCCCTTTATTTTTATTTTTCCCCTTCCCCCTTTATTTTTATTTTTCCCCTTCCCCCTTTATTTTTATTTTTCCCCTTCCCCCTTTATTTTTATTTTTCCCCTTCCCCCTTTATTTTTATTTTTCCCCTTCCCCCTTTATTTTTATTTTTCCCCTTCCCCCTTTATTTTTATTTTTCCCCTTCCCCCTTTATTTTTATTTTTCCCCTTCCCCCTTTATTTTTATTTTTCCCCTTCCCCCTTTATTTTTATTTTTCCCCTTCCCCCTTTATTTTTATTTTTCCCCTTCCCCCTTTATTTTTATTTTTCCCCTTCCCCCTTTATTTTTATTTTTCCCCTTCCCCCTTTATTTTTATTTTTCCCCTTCCCCCTTTATTTTTATTTTTCCCCTTCCCCCTTTATTTTTATTTTTCCCCTTCCCCCTTTATTTTTATTTTTCCCCTTCCCCCTTTATTTTTATTTTTCCCCTTCCCCCTTTATTTGCCCCCTTCCCTTTCTATTTATATTTTCCCCCCTTCTTTTCTATTCCCCTTCCCTTTTTTCCCTCCCCTTTCCCCCCACCTGTATCCCGAGCAGCCTCGGGGCTCTTTTCTCTTTTTTCCCTCCCAGCCCGGAGTTTTTCCCAGCCCTGTTCCCCATCCCTGGCCCTCAGCCAAGCCAAACACGCCCGGGGACCTCCCGTGGGACTCTCCCGGTGTCCCCAGCGCCACTCGGGGCCGGGAAAGCAGCACCTGGAATATTCCAGAGCCTCCTTTGATCTGCGGGAAGGGCCCGACCCCGCTCCGTTCCCGGCTGGATGTAAATCCCAATTTAAATCCCAATTTAAATCCCAATTTAAATCCCAATTTAAACCCCAGTTTCCCCAAGCAGTCTGGAGCAACTTCTGAAGCGCTGCCTTGGGGTTGCAACTTCATGCATCTTTCAGCAGCTGCTGAAAATACCTGTTCTGCCCCCAAAACCTTGGAATTCAAAGCCCTTTTTTGACTTGGAAAGCTCTCCCGAGCTCCAGGGGCGTTTCTGGGCTCTTTCCCCTGTGCCACTGCCTGTCCCCAGCTCCAGGGTGGCCTTTTCCCCTCCCTCTGCTCCCAAACCCCTTGGGCAGGGAGAATTTGGGAACAAATCCCTGCTGGGAGAATTTGGGAACAAATCCCTGCTGGGCACCCCTGGGGGAGGATGGGGCAGCTCCACCTGTGCCTGCAGGTCACAGTTTTGGGATGGTGCTGGATCCAGCCAGGGGCATCTCCTGGAGCTGCTCCGTCTTTTTTATGGATTGTGGTTCTTGGCCTGAGCCCTGGCTCGGAATTTTGGGGGTGTGAGAGGCTGGGACGGCAAGGAAATGCTTCAAAATGGCCCAAAATGGCCCAAAATTTTGGCTGCTGGGCAGGGTGTCAGGCTTTGCAGGAGGCAGCAAGGAAATGCTTCAAAATGCTTCAAAATGCTCCAAAATGCCCCAAAATTTTGGCTGCTGGGCAGGGTGTCAGGCTTTGCAGGAGGCAGCAAGGAAATGCTCAAAAAATGGCCCAAAATGGCCCAAAAATTTGGCTGTTGGGCTGGGTGTCAGGCTTTGCAGGAGGCAGCAAGGAAATGCTCCAAAATGCCCCAAAATGCCCCAAAATGGCCCAAAACACCCCAAAATTTTGGCTGCTGGGCTGGGTGTCAGGCTTTGCAGGAGGCAGCAAGGAAATGCTCCAAAAATGGCCCAAAATGCCCCAAAAATTTGGCTGCTGGGCAGGGTTTCAGGCTTTGCAGGAGGCAGCAAGGAAATGCTCCAAAAATGCCCCAAAATGGCCCAAAATTTTGGCTGCTGGGCTGGGTGTCAGGCTTTGCAGGAGGCAGCAAGGAAATGCCCCAAAATGCCCCAAAATGGCCCAAAATTTTGGCTGTTAGGCTGGGTGTCAGGCTTTGCAGGAAGCAGCAAGGAAATGCTCAAAAATGGCCCAAAATGCCCCAAAATTGTGGCTGCTGGGTTGGGTGTCAGGCTTTGCAGGAGGCAGCAAGGAAATGCTCAAAAATGCCCAAAAATGCCCCAAAATGGCCCAAAATGCCCCAAAATTGTGGCTGCTGGGCTGGGTGTCAGGCTTTGCAGGAGGCAGCAAGGAAATGCTCAAAAATGCCCAAAAATGGCCCAAAATTGTGGGGCATTTTGCTTTGCAGGAGGCAGCAGGAATCTGGGAGGTTGCCTGGCTGCAGGAAGGATCTGCCAGGCTCAGGGAATTGGGGCAGCAGTGAAAATATTGTTAAAATTTAACCTGTAAAGCAAAGGTCAGGGCAAAGGAAACCTGGCCGGGCTTCCCAGAAACGTTGAGCGCTTCCAGAATTGCTGCAGAAAGAAACTTGGGCCGGGGTTGTTGAACTTCTCCTGGGCAGAGTCCGCTGGATCCACGTGCTGGAGCCTCCAGGAGCAATTCCTGCCCTGGCTGGGCCAGAAAAATGGGGTTTGGGGCCAGAAAAATGGGGTTTGGGGCCAGAAAAATGGAATTTTGGGCCAGAAAAATGGGGTTTGGGGCTACAGAAAAATGGCATTTGGGGCCACAGATATGGGGCTTAGAGCTACAAGAATGAGGTTTAGGGCACAAAAATGGGGTACAGAAATGGGGTTTGGGGCCACAGAAAAATGGGGTTTGGGGCCACAGAAAAATGGGATTTAGGGGCCACCAAAAATGGGATTTTGGGGCTACAGAAAAATGGGATTTTGGGGCTACAGAAAAATGGGGTTTGGGGCTACAGAAAAATGGGGTTTGGGGCTACAGAAAAATGGCATTTGGGGCCACAGAAATGGGGCTTAGGGCTACAAGAATGAGGTTTAGGGCACAAAAATGGGTTTTGGAGCCAGAAAAATGGGATTTGGGGGTACAAAAATGGGGTTTGGGGCCACGAAAATGGGATTGGGGCTACAGAAAAATGGGGTTTGGGGGCAGAAAAATGGGGTTTGGGGCCACAGAAATGGGGCTTAGGGCTACAAGAATGAAGTTTAGGGCACAAAAATGGGGTTTGGGGCTACAGAAAAATGGGGTTTGGGGCAAGAAAAATGGGATTTGGAGCTACAGAAAATGGCATTTGGGGCCATGGAAATGGGGCTTAGAGCTGCAAGAATGAAGTTTAGGGCACAAAAATGGGGTTTGGGGATACATAAATGGGGTCTGGGGCATCAAAAATGGGGTTTTCAGCTAGAAAAGTGGGGTTTGGGGCTACAGAAAAATGGGGTTTGGGGCAAGAAAAATGGAATTTGGGGATACAAAAATGGGGTTTGGGGCCATGAAAATGGGATTTGGGCTACAGAAATGGGGTTTGGGGCCACCAAAAATGGGGTTTGGGGCTAGAGAAATGGGGCTTGGAGGCACAAGAATGGGATTTGGGGCTACAAGAATGAGATTTGGGTCCACAAAAATGGGATTTAGGGCCAAAAAAGGACCTCAGGTGCCCATCTGAGCCCCCTTTCAGAGAAGCCTCGCTGGTTTAGCACCTGCTGCAGGGGGCTCAGGCCTGGCTTAGCAAAGCCGGGCTTTGGGGAGCGAGGTTTGCGAGGCCCCTGCATGGCAGGGACGGGGCTGAGCATCCCTCCCGCCCCTCGGGGCCCCTCTCCCGTTGCTGGGAGACCGGAGCGAGGGTCCCTTGACGGGATTAAAACTGTTCCGCATTCTTGTCTGGGAGGGGAAAAGAAGAAAAAAAAAAAAAGAAAAAGAAAATAAAGGAAAAAAAAATGAAAAGGTTCTGGTGGATTCAGTTGTAAATTCAGCCCTGGGAGAGCTTTGTGTGCCCGCAGCCCCTTTGAAAGGGGATTAGAGGGCGGCTTTTCTTACCCCATCTCTTTCTCCTCCCTTTTCAATCTCCTCGTGGAGGAAAAGCTGAAAACGCCAAGGAAAACCTGGAAAAATCCGGGTCTCCCACCCCCTTCCGAGCGGGATCTGCTTCATCACCCAAACTTTCTCCTGCTCGTAGAAATAAAGGGTTTAGAGGCTAAAAAAACCCAAAAAAAACCAAAAAACAAAAGCGAGGTGTGGGGTTTTTATTCCTTTTTCCTGACGTCAGGAATTGGCTGCTGCTGTTGTGGTTGTTGTGGTTGTTGTTGTTGTTATCTCCCGAGTTCTGCGTGCTGGGCACATTCCTGAGGCAGGGCACGATCGCTGCCAAGCCCCAAAATCGGGAGAGGGGCTGTGTGAGCCGAGGGGGGAGGCTCGGGGAGCCCCAAAAATCCAGGATGGGCTTCCCAGGAGAGGCTTGGGCTCCCAAAAATCGGGGCTGTGCTGTCTGATAGAGGAGAATCAGGGAGCCCCAAAAATCAGGACCAGGGCTGCCTGAGAGGAGGCTCAGGGAGCCCCAAAAATCAGGGCTGGGCTACCTGAGAGGAGGAGCCTTGGGGAGCCCCAAAAATCCAGGATGGGCATCCCAGGAGGAGGCTTGGGCTCCCAAAAATCGGGGCTGTGTGACCTGAGAGGAAGAGTCCTGGGCAGCCCCAAAAATCGCATCTGGGTCACCTGGGAGGAGGCTCAGGGAGCCCCAAAAATCAGGGCTGGGCTGCCTGATGGAGGAGGATCAGGGAGCCCCAAAAATCAGGGCTGGGCTGCCTGATGGAGGAGTCCTGGGGAGCCCCAAAAATCAGGGCTGGGCTACCTGAGAGGAGGCTCAAAAAGCCCCCAAAAATCAGGGTTGTGCTGCCAGATAGGGGAATCTTGGGAGCCCCAAAAATCAGGACCAGGGCTGCCTGGAAGGAGGTTCAGGAGCCCCCAAAAATCAGGGCTGTGCTACCTGGGAAGAGGCTCAGGGAGCCCCAAAAATCAGGAGCAGGTTTGCCTGATGGAGGAGGCTCAGGGAGCCCCAAAAATGAGGAGCAGGGCTGTGCTACCTGTGGGATGAGGTTTGGGGAGCCCCAAAAATCCGGGCTGTGCTGCCTGATAGAGGTCAGGGAGCCCCGAAAATCAGGAGCAGATCTGCCTGATGGAGGAATCTTGGAAAGCCCTAAAAACCAGAGCTGGGCTCCCAAAAATCAGGAGCAGGACTGGCTGGTGGAGAAATCCTGGGGAGCCCCAACAATCACATCTGGGCTACCTGGGAGGAGGCTCAGAGAGCCCCAAAAATGAGGAGATGTCGCAGGTGTCTCTCAGGGGCCTTGCTGAACACCCAAATCCTGGTGTTCAGCAGCAGGATTTGGGAAGAATAAACCCCAAAGGGGTAAAATTGGCTTTTCTGGGCGCTGTTTCCATGGAGCTGCCCTGCTCAGCTCCTGGGGATGCTGTTTGTGGTGATTCCCAGAAGAGGGGAGGATGGAATTCCTTCCCTGGGGATCTCACAGCCCCCTCCGTGCTCCTCCCTCACAGGTGGCCATCAAATCCATCCGGAAGGACAAGATCAAGGACGAGCAGGACCTCGTGCACATCCGCAGGGAGATCGAGATCATGTCCTCCCTCAACCACCCCCACATCATCGCTGTGCACGAAGGTGAGGCCTCCTCTCCCTTCCCTTTTCCACGATCCCAGCCTCTGGAATGGGCTGGGTACCCCTGGGGGCTCTTTGGGGTGGGTTCTTGGCTCGGTTTGGGTGGGTTTAGCCCAGCCCTCTCCTCCCTCCTCCCTTCCAGGACCTGGCTCCTGTTCCTGGCCACTCCCGATGCTCCCGGGCTGTGTTTCTGTGTTTTCCCCAGTGAGGGGAAAATACCTGCTCCAGAAATGGCCCTTCCTGTCCCATCCCCTCCTTCCCAGACAGGGAATCCAGCTGCAAATGTGGATTTTGGGCACTCAGCCCCTGCTCACAAATGTGGATTTTGGGCACTCAGCCCCTGCTCACAAATGTGGATTTTGGGCACTCAGCCCCTGCTCCCTGCTCACAAATGTGGATTTTGGGCACTCAGCCCCTGCTCCCTGCTCACAAATGTGGATTTTGGGCACTCAGCCCCTGCTCCCTGCTCAGCCTCCCTGCACAGCCCCAGGGTGGATCCCAAAATCCACATTTAGCCCCTGCTCCCTCCTCACAAATGTGGATTTTGGTCGATTCCAAAACCCACACTTAACCCCTGATCCCTGCTCACAAATGTGGATTTTGGTGGCTTCCAAACACCAAATTTAGCTCCTGCTCCCTGCTCACAAATGTGGATTTTTGGAGCTCCCAAAATCCACATTTAACCCCTGGTCTCTGCTCACAGATATGGATTTTGGACACTCAGCCCCTGCTCCCTGCTCACAAATGTGGATTTTGGTGGTTTCCAAAATCCACATTTAACCCCTGCTCACAAATGTGGATTTTGGACATTCAGCCCCTGCTCCCTGTGGATTTTGGTGAATTCCAAAACCCACATTTAGTCCCTGCTCACAAATGAGGATTTTTGGGGCTGTGCAGGGAGGCTGAGCCGGGGCTGAGTGTGGCTCATCCTGGAGATTCTGGCATCTCCCTGGATCTGCTCTGAGCCCGAGGCAGGGTTTAATTCAATCTCAGTCCTCCTCATTCCCTCCCCTGGAGCGCTGGAAAACCAAACCACATCTGCTGGGAGAGTTCCTGGTGCTGCCGGGCTCGGCTTCGTGGCCAGGGCTGGGCTTGGGGATAACCCAGGGCAAACTGAACCAGAACCAGACTCAGCCTAAACCCGCAGCTGGGTCGGGCTTAGCAGATCCTTGGGCTGAGCCTTTCCTGGGGCTGGTTCTGCTGCTGCTCCCGGTGTTTGTGAGGGATCCAGGGCCCTTTTGTCCTGCAAACAAAGACGAGCGGGGCTGGCAGCTCCTCCGCGCTGTTTGCGAGGGCTGACTCACAGCTGAGCCTGGAATCCGAAACCACCGAGGCTGCCTGGCTAAAAACAGGAAAAAAAACCCACAAAAAATCGCTCCTGGCTCCAGCAGAGCCTTTTTTGGGAGCGATGGGAGCGGGCAGGAAGGTCACGGCTGTGCCGGCGCTGTCACCTTCCCCTTGGCCGGGGTTCAAGCAAAGAGAGCACGCCTGAGCCACCTCTGGGGACAGAGCCTCGGTGGTGGCAGAGGCAGAGCCTTTGTGGTGGCACAGAACCTTTGTGGTGGCACAGCCTTGGTAATGGCAGAGCCTCAGTGGTGGCAGAGCCTCAGTGGTGGCAGAGCCTTTCTGGTGGCACAGCTGGTAGTGGGAGAGCCTTGGTGGTGGCACAAGCTCTATGGTGGCACAGCTGCTGTGCTAGCACATCTGGTGGTGGCACAGTCTCAGTGGTGGCACAGCCGGTGCTGACAGAGCCTCAGTGGTGGCAGAGCCTTTGTGGTGGCACAGAACTTCTGTGGTGGCACAGCCTTGGTGGTGACAGAGATGCTGTAGAGGCACAGACTTTGTGTTGGCACAACCAGTGATACCAGAGCCTCAGTGGTGGCAGAGCCTTTGCGGTGGCACAGAGCCTCGGTGGTGGCACAGCCTTGGTGGTGGCAGAGTTGCTGATAACACAGCCTCAGTGGTGGCACAGCTGGTGGTGGTAGAGCCTTTATGGTGGCACAGCCTCGGTGGTGGCACAGCCTCGGTGGTGGCACAGCCTCGGTGGTGGCACAGCCTCAGTGGTGGCACAGCTGCTGGGCCAGCAGCCCTGGTGGCCCTGGGGGCCGTGGGTGGGTGACAGCTCTGGTGGCCCCCCCTGACCTGCAGGTCCCCGTTTAACCCGAGACTGAGGGCAGGGATTGGCGTTAGGGTCAATCAATGCTCCACCAGCTCATTAACAGGAATCTCCTAACGAGGTTTGGGGATCCCTTTTAACCCTTTCCTGCGCCCCACAGTGTTTGAGAACAGCGCCAAGATCGTCATCGTGATGGAATACGCCAGCAAGGGCGACCTGTACGAGTACATCAGCGAGAGACAGCGGCTCTCGGAGCAGGAGGCGCGGCACTTCTTCCGCCAGGTCGTGTCTGCCGTCTACTACTGCCACAAGGTGGGTGACACCCCTGCCACGGGGTGGGTGGCACCGCCGCCACAGGGTGGGTGACACTGCCACAAGGTGGGTGGCACTGCCCTGCCTGGGGCTTCCCAGGGGTTTCCTGGTGGACGAGTGGCTGGATGGGCTCCTGAGCCCTCGTCCTGATGGTTTCCCAATGGATTCTGGACTGGATGGGCTCCTGAGCTCTCCTCCTGATGGTTTCCTGGTGGTTTCCTGGTGGGATGGGCTCCCGTGTCCTCCTCCCGATGGATTCCTGGTAGGAGAGTGGCTGGATGGGCTCCTGAGCCCTCTTTCTGATGGTTTCCCAATGGATTCCAGGCTGGATGGGCTCCTGAGCCCTCCTCCCAATGGTTTCCCAGCTGGATGGGCTCCTGGGTGCTCCTCCCAATGGTTTCCTGATGGTTCCCCAGTGGAATGGGCTCCTGAGCCCTCCTCCTGAGGGATTCCCAATGGTTTCCTGGTGGGAGAGTGGCTGGATGGGCTCCCGAGCCCTCCTCCCAATGGTTTCCTGGTGGGATGGGCTCCCAAGTGCTCCTCCCAATGGTTTTCCAATGGATTCTGGGCTGGATGGGCTCCTGAAGCCTCCTCCTGATGGTTTCCCGGTGGGATGGGCTCCCAAGTGCTCCTCCCAATGGGAGAGTGGCTGGATGGGCTCCCAAGTGCTCCTCCCAAGGGTTTCCCAATGGTTTCCCAGCAGGGTGGGTTCCTGAGCCCTCCTCCCAAGGGTTTCCCTGCTGGGTGTGCTCCCCGAGCTCCTCCCTGCAGCCCCACGGGAGCTGAGAGGATCTCGTGGCTCTGCACCTTCCCCACACAAGGGCTGATCCTGAGTCCCGAGGGTGTGGCAGTGCCCCGGCAGCTTTTGGGAGCTCCTGGCCCGGCTGCCGTGGTGTGAGGGTGACTAACCCGGCCTGGCATCGTCACCTCCCCTCCCAACCCGGCCTGGCATCGTCACCTCCCCTGCCTCCCGAGCAGAAGGAGACACCCAGAGCTGCCCTCGGGGCTGGAAGCCAAGCCTGGGTCACCTGTCCTGTCCGGGTCACCTGTTCCGTTCCTGATGGGAGTGTGAAGCTGCAGGACCCTCCCCAGGCTGTGAATGGAGCTCTGGCAGGACCTCCCTGGGGCTGTGGGTGATGCCCTGGCAGGACCTCCCTGGGCTGTGAATGGAGCCCTTGCAGGACCCTCCCCACGCTGTGGGTGATGTCCTGCCAGGACCCCCCCCATGGTACGGATGGAGCCCTGGCAGGACCCTCCTGAGGGTGTGGATGGAGCCCTGGCAGGACCCTCCTTGGGGCTCTGGATGAAGCCCTGCCAGGACCCTCCCCAGGCTGCAGATGAAGCCCTGGCAGGAGCCTCCAGCCCGAGGGTCTCTCTGTAGGACCCTCCCCATGGTGTGGATGGAGCCCTGGCAGGAGCCTCCAGCCCGAGGGTCTCTCTGTAGGACCCTCCCCAGGCTGCAGATGGAGCCCTGGCAGGACCCTCCAGCCCGAGGGTCTCTCTGTAGGATGCTCCCAGGCTGTGCCCCAGCCCTCGGTGGGATCAGGGGGTGTCAGGGCAGCTCCTGACCCCAAACCAGACCAGGGACTGGCTCAGCAGGCCCTGCCCAAGCAGGAGCTGTGCCCAGGTGGGGCTGGCACCGAGTGCTGCCGCAGCGGTGACAATGGAGGAGGTGCTGGCACCTCCCTGCTCCTGCTGCCCAGCTGGTGCCACCCAGGCTGGGCCACCCATGCCAGGCCCACGCCCGGGCTGTTTGTGGCTCCTGTTTGCCCTGCCCTGCCCGGCAGTGACCTCCAGGCGTGCAGGACTTTCCCTGCCTCCAACCCTGCCCGAATTAACCCCTTCTCTTCCCGCAGAACGGGATCGTGCACCGGGACCTGAAGCTGGAGAACATCCTGCTGGATGCCAACGGGAACATCAAGGTGAGGGGCCTGGGGTGGCACCCAGGGGGAGCTGCCCAGCCTGGAGGTGCCCACAGGGCCTCAGTCCCCTCGGGGCACTGAGCTCTGGCACGCCCTGGAACTCTGTGGGGAGCTGGCAGAGCCTGGCAGATGTGGTGGAGCTGTAACTGCTGTTGGCTTTAGCAGATCCTATCTGCTGATAAGAGGGCAAAGTCTGAGCACCCGGATCAGCACTGGCAAAGAATGGCAAAGTCTGAGTGCTCAGATCAGCACTGGCTGGATGAGAAGGGCAAATTCTCAAATTCTGAGTGCTCAGATCAGCACTGGTGGATGAGAAGGGCAAATTCTGAGTGCCCAGATCAGCACTGGCAAAGAATGGCAAATTCTGAGTGCCCAGATCAGCACTGGCTGGATGAGAATGGCAAATTCTCAAATTCTGAGTGCTCAGATCAGCACTGGCAAAGAATGGCAAATTCTCAAATTCTGAGTGCCCAGATCAGCACTGGCTGGATGAGAAGGGCAAATTCTGAGTGCCCAGATCAGCACTGGCAAAGAAGGGCAAATTCTGAGCGCCCAGATCAGCACTGGCTGGATGAGAAGGGCAAATTCTCAAATTCTGAGTGCCCAGATCAGCACTGGCAAAGAATGGCAAATTCTGGGTGCCCAGATCAGCACTGGTGGATAAGAAGGGCAAATTCTGAGCACCCAGATCAGCACTGGCAAAGAAGGGCAAATTCTGAGTGCCCAGATCAGCACTGGCTGGATGAGAAGGGCAAATTCTGAGTGCCCAGATCAGCACTGGTGGATGAGAAGGGCAAATTCTGAGTGCCCAGATCAGCACTGGCTCTTTTCCTGCTTTCTGTGTGTGCCAGCCAGGAAATCCCAGCTCCCCCAGTGGTGATTTCTGCCAGGGAGGAAGGGCAGGGCCTGGCCTGGGCATCCCTGCGGTCACTGATAGCGGGGTTTATCTCCACCAGGGATAATTTAGTAATTGGGAGCTCGAGGGCAGCCAGGGAAGCTCGTGCTGGCTGGGAGGTGACAGCTCTAATGAGGATAATGAGCACCTGGGCGAGGTGGGGACCGCTGCAGCCTGGGGTGGCTGGGAATGAGCTGGAGGAGAGCCTGGAAGCGCTGCCAGCCTCACCTCCCCACTCTGCTGCCGCTGCCAGTGCTGCAGGGCAGCTCCTGAGGTGACGTTTTTGGGAGGCAGAGAGCAGCAGGAGCGAGCTCAGGGGTGGAGAACCAGGCTGAGGGCATTCAGAACCAAGGGCAGCCCTGGCTTGGAGCAGGGTTATCCCTGGAGAGCTCCAGGGGAGCTTTCAGCCCTGGGGGAACTTGGGAAAGGGAATTTCAGGAAAGGGGAACTTGAGAAATGGGCCTTTGGGAAAGAGGAACTTAGGAAATGGGGCTTTGGAGAAGGGGAACTTGGGAAAGGGGAACTTGGGAAAGAGGAACTTTGGGGAAAAGGGGCTTTAGGAAAGGGGGATTTGGAAAAGGAGATTTTGGCAAAGAGGAACTTAGGGAAGGGGACTTTGGAGAAGGGGAAGTTGGGAAAAGGGTCTTTGGGAAAGGGAGCTTTGGGAAAGGGGGCGTTGGGAAAGAGGAACTTTGGGGAAAAGGAGCTTTAGGAAAGGGGAACTTGGGAAAGGGGGATTTGGAAAAGAGGGCTTTGGGAAAGGGGGCTTTAGGAAAGGAGAACTTGGAAAAGGAGATTTTGGCAAAGAGGAACTTAGGGAAGGGGACTTTGGAGAAGAGGAACTTGGGAAAGGGGAACTTGGGAAAGGGGAACTTGGGAAAGGGGAACTTTGGAAAGAGGACTTTGGGAAAGAGGAACTTGGGGAAGGGGCCTTTGGGAAAGGGGAGCTTGGGAAAGAGGACTTTGGGAAAGGAGAACTTGGGCAAGGGGCCTTTGGTCTGGCTGACAGCTGTGTTTGTCCCCCAGATCGCCGATTTCGGGCTGTCCAACGTGTTCCAGCAGGACAAGCTCCTGCAGACCTACTGCGGCAGCCCCCTGTACGCGTCCCCCGAGATCATCAACGGGCGCCCCTACAAGGGCCCCGAGGTGGGTTCTGCCTCCCTGTGGGTGTGGGAGTGGCTCTGGGGCTTTCCCAGTGCATTTTGGGCCAACAGGACCCCTGAGCCCGGGCATTGTGGGGTTGCTGGGTGTGCTGGGGTCCTGCCCCACACTCTGTCCCTTCCTGGTGGCTGCTGAGAGTCCTGATGAGACCCTGCTGGGGTGGGGACCGGGACAGCCCGGTCCTGCTGTCCCCTCCAGGCCCCTCTGTCCCTTTCCCAGGTGGACAGCTGGTCCCTGGGTGTCCTCCTCTACATCCTGGTGCACGGCACGATGCCTTTTGATGGCCACGACTACAAAACTCTGGTCAAGCAGATCACGAGCGGGGACTACCGGGAGCCCACAAAGCTCTCAGGTAGGGACACCCCCGTCCCCCTGTGTGTCCCCCTTCCCCGTGTCCCCTCCTGTGCCTGACCTGTCCCTTCCCCGTGTCCCCTCCTGTGCCTGACCTGTCCCTTCCCCGTGTCCCCTCCCGTGCCTGATCTGTCCCTGCCTGTGCCTGACCTGTCCTTCCCCGTGTCCCCTCCTCTGCCTGACCTGTCCCCTCCCCGTGTCCCCTCCCGTTTCTGACCTGTCCCCTCCCCGTGTCCCCTCTCATTCCTGACCTGTCCCGTGTCCCCTCCCATTCCTGACCTGTCCCTCCCCGTGTCCCCTCCCGTGCCTGGCCTGTCCGTCCCCGTGTCCTCTCCCGTCCCTGACCTGTCCCGTGTCCCCTCCCGTTCCTGACCTGTCCCCTCCCCGTGTCCCCTCCCATTCCTGACCCGTCCCTTCCCTGTGTCCCCTCCCGTTCCTGACCTGTCCCTCCCTGTGTCCCCTCCCGTTCCTGACCCGTCCCTCCCGCAGACGCCTGCGGGCTGATCCGCTGGATGCTGATGGTGAACCCCGAGCGCCGCGCCACCATCGAGGACATCGCCACGCACTGGTGGGTCAACTGGGGCTACAAAACGCCCCTGGGCGAGCAGGAGCTGCTGCGGGACGGCGAATCCCGGCTGGCCACGGTGGCCGAATGGCTGCGCCGCTCCTCGCGGCCCCTGCTGGAGAACGGCTCCAAGGTGCGCTGCTTCCTCAAGCAGCACCTGCCCGGCGCGGCCCTGGAGCGCCAGCGCTCCCTCAAGAAATCCAAGAAGGAGAACGACATCTCGCACGCCCTTCAGGAGGTGCCCCCGGGGCCCGAGAACCCCTCCAAGTCCGTCCTCAAGCGGCCCAAGGGCATCCTGAAGAAGAGGAACTCTGTGGAGCAGAAGGTGCCCAGCCCTGGAGCCCCGGCCACCGGGGAGGGTGGCGAGGGTCCCCCCGCGGGGCTGTCCCGGCTCTTGCAGCCGCCGGGAGCAGCGGGAGCGGCGCCCAGGAAGGGAATCCTGAAGAAGCCCTCGGCCAGGGAGTCCGGGTATTACTCGTCCCTGGAGTGCAGCGACTCCGGGGATGTTCTGGACGCGGGGAGCTTGGACCTGGACGGGCCCGTGTTCGCCGAGCCCTGCCCGGCCCCGCAGGGGCTGCCGGCCCGCAGGAAAGGAATCCTCAAACACAACGGCAAATTCTCCTCGGGCGGCGGCGCCGAGCCCCCCGGGACCCCCCCCGGGAGCGCTTTTGGGGCTTTCGGGGAGGTGTCGCTGCCGCAGGGCCCCCGCGCCCGGCCCGGCAGCGCCGTCAGCGAGGACAGCATCCTGTCCACAGAGTCCTTCGAGCAGCTGGAGCTGCCCGCCCGCCGTCCCCCCGGGGCCGCCATGCGGGGCTGCGCGTCCGCCGAGAGCCTCCTGCGGCTGGAGGAGGAGGAGGAGCGGGAGGAAGGGCGGCGGCTGCGCCGCTGGACTGTCACCCACTGCCGCAGCCCCTTGGCCGGGAGCAGCGCGTCCCTGGCCGGGTGTGACAGCGGCACCGAGCTCTGCCGGCGAGCTGTGGCCGTCGGGGGGAAGCTGAGCTGAGCCCACCTCGCTCCCCAGGGCTGCCCTCCCTGGGGGTGCATGCTGGGGAGGGGGCTGAGCCTCCCTCCTTCCTTCCTCTCCTTCCTCTCCTTCCTCTCCTTCCTTCCGCCACTTCCGCCACTTCCGCCACTTCCGCCACTTCCGCCACTTCCGCCACTTCCGCCACTTCCGCCACTTCCTTCCTTCCTTTTCTTTTCTTTCTTTCTGTCTCCCTCCCTTCCCTTTTTTCTTTTCCGCTTTTCCCTTTTTCCCACCTTCTCCTTCCTTTTTTTTCCCCCCTTTTTTCTCTTTTTCCCTTCCCTTCTTTCCCCTTCCCTCCCCAGGGCTGCCGGTGCTGCTGATCCACATCCCAGGATTCATTTGGCAGCCTCAGGGCAGGGAGTGCCCCAGGGCCAGGACATTTAATGGACCAAAGCCCCCAGAGTGGTCCCCGAGGAGGGGCTGGGGGGTCCCGGGGGTCCTTGCTGCCGTCCTTCCCTCTCAAACAGGCTCATCTCATCACTGGGGGTGTAAGCAAGGGGTTGGGGGGGATTTTTGGGGTTTTTTTGCACTGTTTTTTGGCTGCACAAGGTAAAGGAGGGGGTGGGTGATATACCTCAAACAAGCTGCAGATGTAGCAGGGAGCTGGTGAGGGCTCCAAGGTGCTGCCCCTGGGCTGGGCTTTGGGAGGTGCTGGGGGCACCCAGGCCACGGCTCTGCCCTCTCCTGAGTGCTGAGAAACTGCCTGTGGCCAAATGCCCAGGCTGGGAAATGCTGTGATGCCAACATCTCTCATTGTAATGTGGGAAAAAAAAAGAAAAAAAAGAAAAAAAAAAGGTGCCTTTGGTGAGGCACCATGACTTTATTTATTGATTTATTGCCTTGGCCCAGGCTGGTGTGGAGGGCAGCAACACAGGATGTGTCTGGTTCCACAGAGGCCGTCCAGGGGTGTTTCTGGGGAGGTGGCTGTGTCCTCGTGTCACACAAGGCTCCCTTGCACTGTTGCCACGAGTGCTCGCTGGCCCTTTCCCCTCTCTGGGGGAGGCTGCTGTGTTTTCCCCCCTTCCTACAGCACGGGCTGGAGAAAAACATTAAATTAAAGCAAATGGTAAAACTGAGTTGTCACTGTGATTGCTGGGGCTGAGGGAGGGGCTGCAGTCCCTGTCCCTGTGTCCCTGTCCTTGTCCCTTTCCTGCTGGGATGGGGCCCTGCTCCAGCCCAGGTGAGGGTGGCTGGGCTCAGACACGTCCTGCAGAATCCAATCCCTCTGTGTGTTCAGCCCCTCCTCAAACTGGGTTTAACTGGTGCTGAACTGGGCCTGGACACGTCGCGGGTATGGGGGCTCAGCGCTCCCGGGAGTGGGAATTGTGGATTTTCAGGCTGAGCAGCTGCTGGACAAACAGAACCCAGAATTTCAGGGAAGTTGTGATGAGGAGCCCAATGTGGGCCGCCCCCCTGTCCCAGCCCTGCTCCCAAACCCCTCTCACATCCCTGATGTAGGGTGGGGAAATCCGGATTTTTAAGGCTGAGCAGCTGCTGGACAAACAGAACCCAGAATTTAGAGAAAGCTGTGATGGGAGCAGGACAGTGGGGATCAGGATCCCTTCTCCCCTCCCCACCACCAGCAACTCCCCCTGTCCCATCCCCACTCCCAAACCCCTCTCACATCCCTGAGGCAGGGTTGGCAAATCCAGATTTTAAGGCTGAGCAGCTGCAAAATTTAGGGAAAGCTGTGATGGGAGCAGGACAGTGAGGATCAGGATCCTTTCTCTCCTCACCACGAGCAGCCCCCCTGCTCCATCCCATCCCCTCTCCCAAACCCCTCCCACATCCTTGAACGCCCGTGGGTTTGAATTTGGGGGAAATCCCCGGGATTTGGTGGAAGGAGCTGCCTCTCCACCCTTTCCCTTCCCCCCCTTTGGCACGGAAATCCATTCGGCTGCCCCGTGAGCATCCCCCGCGTCCAGCCGGGCTCACCGGGGCCGTTCGCGCCTCCTCCCCAGCGGGGACAGGGTGGCCGGGCATGCCCAGAATCGGAATGGCACCGTTTGTCCTGGCAGGGGTGGCATGGAGGGGGTCACAGGGTGGCAGGGCATGTCCGGAATGCCACCCTGTGTCCTGGCAGGGGGGGTCACCACGCTCGGCCCCCCCCCGCCGCGCATTCCTCGCGTGCTTCCCGAGCCTCGCAGGAATTCCAGAGACTTAAAGCGGCTCCCAGGGCTGAGCCCGGGCAAAGTCCTGGTGCCCGGGGGGCTGCAGGGGTGGGGTGGGATTGATGGGATGGGATGGGATCGATGGGATGGGATCTATGGGATGGGGTGGGATCCATGGGATGGGATCTATGGGATGGGGTGGGATCCATGGGATGGGGTGGGATCCATGGGATGTGATCCATGGGATGGGATCGATGGGATGGGATGGGATGTGATCCATAGGATGGGGTGGGATGGGATGGGATGTGATCCATGGGATGGGATGAGCCTGACACGGAGCAAAAAGTCCTTTTTAGGTTTGCTGTTGGAGCATCCTGGGATTTTGTGGCCCTGTTTCATCCATTTGTTCCAGGATTTGCTGGAAAACATCCCCATGCACTTGTTTGGGGCCAGGCATGGAGCAGAGGGTCCTTTTTGGGTTTGGAGCATCCCGGGGTGTTCCGACCCTGTTTCATCCAGGATTTTCAGGAAAACATCCCCATGTGCTGTTTCTGGAGCCGTGGCAGCTCGGGGTGGGCAGTGCTGCACCCCAGGCTTTGGGACTGAACTGCCAAAGGAAGCTGTGGGGACCTCCAGGCATGGCAATCCCAAAGATTCTGAATGGGAATGTTGGGGTGTGTGACATGTCTGCTCCTGGAGCACAAGGAATGGCCGGGTCACAGCTGAGCCAAAACCCACCCCAGATCCCACCGGGGTGGGAGCATTGGTGGCCTCTGGGTGGGCGCCACTGGGTGTGAGGAACGGGCTGCCCACCCTGCCCCATGTCCCTGCTGGTGACACCAGAGCTTGTCCTGCTGCCTACCCTGTCCCATGTCCCCATTGGTGGCACCAGAGCTTGTCCTGCTGCCCACCCCACCCTGTGTCCCTGCTGGTGATACCAGAGCTTGTCCTGCTGTCCCCATTGATGGCACCAGAACTTGTCCTGCTGTCCATCTCTGCCCTGTGTCCCCCCTGGTGGCACCAGAACTTGTCCCACTGCCCACCTCACCCTGTGTCCCTGCCGGTGACACCAGAGCTTGTCCTGCTGCCCACCCTGCCCTCTGTCCCTATTGGTGACACCAGAGCTTGTCCTGCTGGCCCCATTGGTGGCACCAGAGCTTGTCCTGCTGTCCATCCTGCCCCGTGTCCCCATTGGTGGCACCAGAGCTTGTCCTGCTGTCCATCCTGCCCTCTGTCCCTGCCGGTGACACCAGAGCTTGTCCTGCTGCCCACCCCGTGTCCCCGCCGGTGTCACCGGATCTTGTCCCGCTCCCGTGGCCAGCTCAGCCCAGCCCTGAGCTGTGGCATCTCCCCAGGGCCGCCCCGAGTCCCTTGTCCCGGGCACAGCCATGGGAAGGGTGGGAAAAGCCCCGGGACGAGGCGGTGACAGCGGCACCGGAGCCCGGGGACACCGCGGTCCCCGCAGCGCCGGAATTCCCCCGGCAGCCCCTGGAAACGCTCCTTTCATCCCAGCCGCGATCCCCGCTGCCCCCGAGCCCCCCTGGCAGCCCCCCAGCATCATCGGCCGCTCTTTCATCCCCGGCCTGGGCAATTCCCGCAGCCCCCGCCCGCCCCGCCCGGCCCCGCGGCGCTTTGGAAATGACCTCAGCCGCCTTTTGCTGAGAAAATGCCATTGCTGAGGGGTGACTTCAGCCCCAGACGCTGCGCTTTGCTGCTCTGCAGGGTGTGGGAGCGGGGCTGGAATCCTGGAATGCGGGAGATGAATTGTCCTGGAGGATGGAGGGGTTGTCCTGTGGGTTTGTATCCACTGATCCAAGTTTCTCTGGGATAATCCCAAGGGATTCTCCAGCCTGGACCCTTCTCCTGCTGGTCCTGGGGGAAATTGGTGCTTCCCACTGGTTTGGGGCTGCTACCATCACCATAGGACAGGTGTAGGGACTTTCAGGCATAGGAATTGGGCATTCCCAAAGATTTTCCATGGGAATGCTGGCGTGGGTGACGTGTCTGAGGCTTGGATCCCCCTCACCCAGGGATCCTCATCCCCCTGAGCAGCAGCAGCGCCCTGAGAAAGGGGAAAAAAGGGAATTTGGGGGTGGGAGCAGCCGTGAGCAGGCTGGGGGAGCAGAGCAGCTCCAGCACCGCTCCCGGCAGAGCCTTTCCCGGCAGAGCCGAGCCCTGGGCGCTCCCCTGGCCCCGGGGGCCCTGAGTCAGCCCCGGCACCGGCTCCTGCCCGGGCTTGTGCGGGAATCCCTGCGGGAATCCCGGCTCCAGCCAGCCCTTCCTTGGGACGGGGAGCGCGGCGGGCTCGGGGGGACATTGGGGTGACCCCAGGGACAGCGGTGGCCAAAGGTGATCCACATCCCACTGGTGCCAGGAATGCAGGTGGGGATGGGGCTGAAGCGTCCCAGAACCGCTGGGAAATGGGAAAAAAAAATGGGAAATTTAGTGACTACAAGAAAATGGACCGGGATTGTATCAGGTGCAGTGCAAAGGACCACAACAGGCCAAAACCAAGCTCACAGATGAGCTTGCAAAAAAGCAGGGGAGAAAGTCAAGGAGGAAGACACGACTTGGAGGGGGAGACATGAGGGACAGGGCGTGGAGGCCGTGCTCATTAACGGGTGGCTGTTAATGACCCCCAGAGCAGCTCAGGGATGCCCCCGGAGCTCTGGGATTTGGGTGTCACCCCCGCCCTGGCCGCGGCCGAGCTCCTCCTTCGGAGCCCTGGGATTGTTCCTTCCTGCCGGAATCTCCCCGGGTCGGTTTTCCTCCCTCGCCCGGGTTTTGTGTCGGAGCCTTTCTTTGTGTGTCTGACACATGGTGGGCGCGGAGCCAGGGAGATTTCTGAGACATTTTGTCAGAACTTTGAGTACCGGAACAATTAACACAACAAAGCTGAGGTGTTTCTTTGCCTCTGATTCTTTCAAAGTGGTTTTTTTTTTCTGTAGTTTTTTTTTTTTTTTTTTGTAGTTTTTTTTTTGTAGTTATTTTTTTAAGGTGCCTCCACAACCACCCGTTTGATTGCTGGATTTCTTTGAAGATCTGAAGGAGAGAAATCCCCACATGAAAGTGGGGATTCAATGGAGCAGCCTGGAGCAGCCCAAAAAAGGGGGGAGAAAGCAGCGCCCAGAAACTTTGATCCCATTTCTTTTTGGAGCACAAGAAATGGCTGGGTCACACCTGAGCCAAAAATGCAGCCCCAGACCCCACTGGGGACCTGGCTGGCCGAGCACTGGTGGCCACTCTGAAGCTCCTGTGCCCTCCTGGAGCTGTGGTGATGGTTTTTGGGGTGCTGGAGCTCTGCTGGAAGATTTCTCCCATCAGGACAGCTCTGCCCATGCCATGCCAGAACCTCTGGGATGTGCAGGAATGGGGCAGAGGGGATCCAGCACTGCTGGAGCAAAATCTGTGTCTGTGGGACCATCAGGACATCTCCTGTCCTCCCCATGCCCTGCAGGATCCACCCCGCCGTGCCTGCCATGAGCTGATGGGAGCCACAGACCATAAAACCCTGGAATATCCTGAGCTGGAAGGACCCAGCTGGAGTTAAATCCTGACCCCAGCCCTGGAAGGACCCACAGGACCATGGAGTTAAATCCCAACCCCAGCCCTGGAAGGACCCACAGGGACCATGGAGTTTCTCCCGACCCAAGCCCCTCATCCCAACCCTCGGCTGCTCCCGGGTCACTCTGGGCTTGCAGGAGCCACCAGCTCTGGTTCCATCCCTGGGGAGCAGCCCTGACAGCGCAGAGACTCAGGGGGCCCTGAGGGTCCCCAGGGGTTGGGACACCTCCTGTCACCACTGTGTCACCGTGATGGCATCACCGCCATGGTGGCACCATGATGGCATCTCCACGATGGCATCGCAACCATGGCATCACCGTGATGGCATCACCTCCATGGGATCACCACAATGGTGTCACGGCAATGGCATCATTGTGATGGCATCACTGCCATGGCACCTCCGTGATGGTATCTCCTCAATGGCATCTCCGTGATGGCATCACCGTGATGGTGTCACTGCAATGGTGCCGTTGTGATGGCATCACTGCCATGGTGTCACCATGATGGCATCATCACAATGATGTCACCACCATGGCATCACCACCATGGCATCATCGTGATGGCATCACTGCCATGGGATCACCACAATGGCATCACCGCCATGGCACCACCACGATGGTGTCATTGCCATGGGATCACCACGATAGCATCACCATGATGGTATCACCATGATGGCATCACCATGATGGTGTCACCACCATGGCATCACTGTGATGGCATCACTGCCATGACATCATGGGAATGGCATCTCCGTGATGGCGTGTCCACGATGGCGTGTCCACGATGGCATCACCACCATGCCATCCACAATGGCATCACCATGATGACATCACCATGATTCCATCTCCATGCTGCCCAGGCCGGCACCCCCGGGGCTCCGTGTGCAGTGAAACCCAAGGGGACCCCAACACCGCAGCCCTCCTGGCTGGGGCTGCCCAGGCTGGGCACGGGGCTGGGGGGAGCAGGAGGTTCCAGAACCTTCTGCCCAGAGCTGCTTCTGCCTCACTGAGCACCTCCATGGCCATGGCAGCGCTCGTGCCTCGTCTCACACGGGAAGGGAGCTGCAGGCCAGGGTGACTTTCCCAGCGGATCTGCCTGCCTGGGAACGCACAGCAGCAGCCAGACAGGTTCCTGGAAAGGGCTGGGCCTGGTGCATCCCGAATTCGGGATGTTGGTACCCAGCCAAGCCCACCTGGCACTCCTGACCATCCCGTGAGGCATCTCCAGGCACCTGAGTGCTCACAGCTGGAAACGGGGAACGGCGACCCCCAGCTCCCCGAGGCCCCGGGGCTGCTCCCCCAGCCCGGGCTGGGCTGGGATCCGCTGGGAATTCCCTGCAGCAGCGCTGGGAGCCGGGCTGGGCTCTGGCCGCACCCGCTTTGGCAGCCGGGGGAAGCGGTTGGGCCGGCTCGGGCTGGCAGCCTGGCACGGGGACAGCTGCTGGGTGTGCCACCTCCCTGCCCGGCCGCTGGCCCCGGGGGACAGCCCCGCCGGCCTCCCGGGGCTGCTTTGCACGCGTGGGAAGGGCTTGGGAAGGGAGCGGGGCGTTATTCCCATGGAACAGCCATCCCAGCCGGCATTCCCGGGCTTGAGAGGTGCAGGGCTCCGTGCTGAAGTGGCACAGACGGGATCTCTGCTCGCTGTGACAGTGACAGGACCCGGGGAGGGCTGGAGCTGGGCCAGGGGGGGTTTTAGCGAAAGGTTTTTCCTTCAGAGGCACTGGAAAGGCTCCCCAAGGAATGGTCATTGTTCCAAACCCTCCAGAGCTCCAGGAATGTTTGGGAAACGCTCTCAAGGATGCCAGGGTGGGATTTTGGGATTGTTCTCTGCAGGGCCGGGAGCTGGATCAGTGATCCTGGTGGGTTCTTCCAGCTCAGGATATTCCAGCATCTCTCTTTTTCTATCTTGGTGTTTTCAAGGCCAGAACCTTAACTCTGCCTTCATGAGGAGAAATGGGAAGTTGGGATATTTGAACCCATCTCGGGGATGCACAGGGTGGGATTTTGGCGTCCTCCATCCCCTGTGAGTCCCACCAGCCCTGGGGGAGCCCCGTGATCAGATCAATGATTTCTCTCATCTTATCTCCCCGTGTCTCTGCTGCTTTTCTTTTTCACCCTCCCCTCGCTGCCTCCCCCTCCTTTGCAGCCCCGCTTCCCCTCCAGCCCCAGCTTTGATCCCGGGAAGCAGCAATTGATCCTCCTTATCTTTATTGTGGGACAGACATTCCCGGCACTGCCCTTAATTAAATTCCTCTTCATTTTCCTTCCACGAGCCTCTCCCCCTCTCCCCCGCCTTGCACACCCAGGCGAGGATTTGTTTTTAAAGCTGTAATTAAAGGATGGGATTGGCCACGAGTGGGACTCGTGCTGGGGGCCAGCTCAAGGGGCTGCTGGTCACCCTGTGGGGCTGGCACTGGTCACAGTGGCACGGGGATGGCCCACAGTGGCACAGGCACTGGCCATGGTGGCACTGGCACTGGTCACAGTGGCACGGGGATGGCCCACAGTGGCACAGGCACTGGCCATGGTGGCACTGGCACCAGTCACAATGACAAGGGGGTGACCCACAGTGGCACAGGCACTGGTCACGGTGACACTGGCACTGGTCATGGTGGCATTGGCACTTGCCATAGGGGCATTTGCAACCTGCCATGGTGACATTGGCATTGGTCACAATGACATGGGGTGGCCCACAGTGGCACAGGGACTGACTGTGGTGGCACAGGCATTGAGCATTGGCACCAGTCACGGTGGCCACAGTGACACGAAGATGGCCCACAGTGGCACAGGCACCTGCTATGGTGGCCCTGTCACTGGTCACAACAGCATGGGGAGGGCTCAGTAGCCCAAGCACCGACCATGGTGGCACTGGCACCTGCTATGGTGGCCCTGTCACTGGTCACAACGACATGGGGAGGGCTCACTGTAGCCCAAGCACCGACCATGGTGGCACTGGCACCTGCTATGGTGGCCCTGTCACTGGTCACAACAGCATGGGGAGGGCTCAGTAGCCCAAGCACTGACCATGGTGGCACTGGCACCGGTCACGGTGTCCCTGGCACCTGCCGTGGTGGCCCTGGCCGCTCCAGGTGGGTCACAGCACCGTGGCTCTGGCAGCTTTGAGCTTTTCCGCTCGGAAATGTCTCCTGCAGACGCTGACCCGCAGGGCAGGGAGCGTTTCCCACGTGGAACAGCCCAAATTCCCCCGGAGACAGCGCAGGAATGCGAGCAATGCTACCCCTGGGACCAGCTCTGCTTCTTATGGCCTAAGCTGGGGGGAGGGAGGGGACAGCCGGGGACTGCCGTGTCCCCAGCCATGCTTGCCAACATTCCCAATCCCAATCCCTTCATCCTCCTCCTCCTCCTCGGGGACGCTGCCCAGTGTGGGGTGAGGGTCTCAATGCCCCTCAGGTGAGCCCCTCTGGGTCCCTCTTGTTCCTGGGCATGCGGGGACATCCCCGGGGGGACAGCACGGGGACATTTTGGGGGTCCCACCAGCAGCAGGGACATAATTTCATCATTTTATCGTGCAGGGCTCATGCAGCTGGAAACAGGAACACAACGCCAGGAGAGAAACCAGTGCCTGGCTTTGTCTGTTGTCAGAACTCAGCGCATCCCTCTGGGTGTCCAGGGTTGCCCAGGACCCCACTGGGGGGCTCAGAGACCCTGGCACACGGCCCAGAACACCTGGGGATTTGATTGTGACCCCTGGAGCAAGTTGCCAGCTTTGTATGAGGATGTGAAAGTCACACAGGTTTGAATGGTGTAATAACAAAATGATCACAGGGTGAAAATGTAGATTTTAGGATTTTTGGTATGGGGGTTATGGGGACAAGATGGAGGAACTTGGGCATGTCCAGCCTTTCTTCTTCTTCTCCTTGTTTTCCATTTTCTGCAGTGATGTTGGCACTTTGGGATTGGTTTAGAGTAGAAGTGCACTGTCTAACATAGGTGATAGGTATTGGGAATTCAGTGTAAATATGTTCTATGTAGTTTGTAGTATAAAAGGACAACACCACCTCAGGGTGGTCAGAGTGCCTGTGGCTGCCCTGCTGAGCAGACCTCGGCTGGGCAGAAAGAAAATTTTATAGCTAAGAATTAATAAACAACCTCAAGAGTGAAAAGTGAAGAGCTCTGACTCGTTCTTCAGATGCACGGGTGAAAAGGAGACACCCTGCACATCTCAGGGCTGCAATTATCAAACAGCAACCCGAGAGTTTGTGTTACTGAGACACCCACCCAATGTACAGCTCTTATTCCCTGCGGTGACACGGGACAGGGACAGTGCTGGCCCCACCCTGCAGGACCTGGGCACCCCGGGGCAAACCAGCCCCAAGCAGGGCACACAGGGACATCCCGCCGTGCCAGGCTGTCCCCAGTGTCCCCAGCAAGCTCTGTCCCTGCTGGGTGCCCCAATCTCTGCGTGTGCCGCACCAAGGGGCGGCTGAATCGCGGCCCCACGAGCGCCGCAGAAAACTTTTATGGAAAATCCTTTCCTTAGGATTTTTCCTCCTGAGAAGCTGAGAGGCCTCAGGAACAAAATGCAAACAATGGTTATCTGCTGCTGTGGAATGCAACAGGTGCATCTGGGATTGGGCTCATGTGGTTGTTTCTAATTAATGGCCAATCACAGCCCAGCTGGCTCAGACAGAGAGCCCGAGCCTCAAACTTTTGTTATCATTCTTTCTTTTCTATTCTTAGCTTAGCCCTCTGATGAAACTTTTCCTTCTATTCTTTTAGTACAGTTTTAATGTAATATATATCATAAAATAATAAATCAAGCTCTCTGAAACACGGAGTCAGATCCTCGTCTCTTCCCTCATCCAAGAGCCCCTGCGAACACGGTCACACACGAGTGTCCCCGTGGCCGGTGGCAGCAGCCCGGCGTGTCCCTTGGGGACATTCCGTGTCCCTTGGGGACATTCCGTGTGCCCGCTGCCGCCGGCCGGGAGCGCAGCTGCGGCTCTTACATATTACATAAAACGCAGCAATTAGCGGCGGGCAGGGAGGGAGGGAGGCCTGAATGGAATTAAGGAATTCCTGCCGGGCTGACGTCAAAGCTTCACCTCTCCCGCACAAAGGGGGCCCTTGTGAGCCCCCCCTGACCCCGCCGGGACAAGGCGAGTCCTCAGGGAGCCCCGAGCCGCGCATGCCATGCGGGAATTGTCCCTGCCGTGCGGGAATTGTCCCCCTGGCCAGGGAATGGTCACTGTTCCAAACACTCCAGAGCTCCAGGAATGTTTGGAAAACGCTCTCAGGGATGCCAGAGTGGGATTTTGGGATTGTTCTGTGCGGTCCCAACCTGGTGGGTTCTTCCAGCTCAGGATATTCCAGCATCTCTCTTTTTCTATCTTGGTGTTTTCAAGGCCAGAACCTTAACTCTGCCTTCCTGAGGAGAAATGGGAAGTTTGGATATTTGAGGTCATCTCAGGGATGCACAGGGTGGGATTTTGGGATTGTTCTCTGCAGTGCCTGGAGCTGGATCAGTGATCCTGGTGGGTTCTTCCAGCTCAGGATATTCCAGTATCTCTCTTTTTTCTATCTTGGTGTTTTCAAGGCCAGAACCTTAACTCTGCCTTCCTGAGGAGAAATGGGAAGTTGGGGTATTTGAGCCCATCTCAGGGATGCTCAGGGTGGGATTCTGGCATCCTCCATCCCCGGAGGGATGCAGGAATTGTCCCCAGGCTCCGGAATTGTCACCAGAGCTCCCTGTGCAGGAGGGGCTGGCTGTGACACGGTGACAGTGGCCCCCTGTGCCATCTCAGGACATGAGTGGCCTCCCCTCGCCCGTGACAAGGGGCTCGAGGGGCAGCGGGGATGTCACTCCTCGAGGGGACAGCCGGACATGGGGACAGCAGGGCCACGAGAGATCCCGAAATTCCCACTGGGATGGGATCTGGGATCCCCCCAACGCTGGGGCCTCCTCTGGCTGCTGCCAACGAGGTCACAGGGACTGGGCAGTGAATGTCCCCAAGTGTCACAGGCAGTGAGGGGGATTGTCAGGGCTCACACAAACCTTCACTCCTCGGTGATGGTGGGGCAGCACGAGGGGCACGAGCAGTTTTAACTGGAGAGGGTCGGTTCAGATGGGATATTGGGAGGGTGGTGAGGCCCTAGAATGGATTTCCCAGAGAAGAAAAACCCTGTTCAAAGCCAGGTTCTGGGGCCTGGAGCAGCCTGGGAGAGCAGAAGGTGTCCCTGGTGGCACTGGATGGGCTTTAAGGTTCCCTTCCAACCCCAAAACCATCCTGTGCCGTCACGATCGCTGGTGCTGCGCTGCGGGCACGAAGGGGTTAATGCGCTAATTGGGGTGAGTGACCCCGCCCCGGGCCCTGCCCCTGCCCGGCCTTACGGGAAACGCTCCGGAGCCGCTCCGGGATCCGCGGCGGGGACCGGGGGCCCCCCTGCGGCCGTGGTGCCGCATTCCCTTCCCGGAGAACTCCCTTCCCCGAGCGTCCCCTTCCCAGAATATCCCCATCCCACAGAATCCTCTTCCCAGAGAACTCCCTTCCCCGAGCGTCCCCTTCCCAGAATATCCCCATCCCACAGAATCCCCTTCCCGGAGCATCCCATTCCCAGAGCATCCCCTTCCTGGAACATTCCCTTCCCAGAGAATCCCCTTCCCAGAGAATTCCCTTCCTGGAGAATCCCCTTCTCAGAGCATCCCCTTCCCAAATGTCCTGTGCCAGCCCTGGGAATCACCACTGGAAATGTTCAGGGCCAAATTCTCACCTGAGGCCGAGTGGTTCGGGGTTTCAAGGTGAGTGGAGCAGCTGCTGTTTGCACCAGAGGAGGCCCTGAGTGTGCAGGTATTTTATATATATATATATTTATATATATGTGTGTGTGTATAGATATATTACATAAATATATAGGTATGAAATAATTTAAGAACCATCCGAGACAGCATGCTGTGCTCTGGGGTGGGGCTGGAGGGCAGCTGCTGCCCCTCCTGCCCCTGCCCCACCAGCTTCGATTCACAAATGGAAACAGAGTCTGGAATTAAATTAAAAACCGCACACACGCACACGCACACACGACACGGGGCAGAGGCTGGACGAGGCCGGGCGTCCCTGAAGAGATCGGATCGACTGAAGCCAAAGAGGCGGGAGGTCAGGAGATGAAACCAGCGCGGGGGGTGTGGTTTGTGCCGCTGCTGCCTGCCCTGGCCGTGCCCAGCCCTGCGGGGACAGCGGCGACAGCGGGCGGTGTCACAGCCCCGCGCTGTGGCCACAGGCTTGGTGGCACGCGTGTGTGTCCCTGCTGTGGTTGTTTGTCGTGGCCCTGCGGTCTCCATCTCCACCTGCTTTGCTTTCGCTCCGTCCCAGGACTTTTTTGCCACCAAGGGGAAAATCCACTTTTTGCCCGAAAGGGAAAATCCTGCCCCAGTGAACCCCTCTCCTCTCCCTGCTGGAAGTTCTCCCAGAGCCAGCTTTGGTCCAGCTCAATCCATCCCACCAACTGAAGACCCCTGGAGAAGATCTCCTATCTGGGGGCTTCAGGATGACCTTCAAAGAACCACCCAAAAAAACCACCCAAAACCCTTTAGAAAAAGCCAGAAATCGCTGGTGCCTTCCAAAACTCCTCCTTGCTCCCCACCCCACCCTTCCCAAACATCCCAGAGGGATCCCAGATCCAAGAGGCTGCCGTGGAGGGCCGGGAACGCAGCCGAGCCGAGCCAAGCGCGCGGAGAAGGCTCCGGACCCTCACCCCCTTTCGTGTCCCTCTCCTCGTCGGGAAACAAAAACTCCCCGGGGGCTATTGGATCAGCTGGGGAGCAGCACGTGCTCCAGCAAGTAGCTGATGGAGTCCCAGTGCTTCCAGAGGAAGAAGAGGAAGAGGACGAGCAGGGCGGTGCTGAGGATGCGCATGCGGGTCTTCATGAGCGGCGTGATGAAGTTGGCGATGGTGGAGACGAAGACGAGCAGCACGGCCATCAGGGCCAGGATGACGTTGATGAACTTGCCCAGCAGGGCCCGGGCGTTGGCGTTCTCCACCCCTTCCAGCTGCACCACCTGCTGCTGCTGCTGCTGCAGCTCCAGCTTGGTCACCCGCGTCAGGCACGACTCCACGGCCTCCTGCCAGGGGACAGCAATGGCAGCGGCTCCAGGGATGTCCCCCCTGAAGCCCCCTGCCAGGGGACAGCAATGGCAGCGGCTCCAGGGATGTCCCCCTGAAGCTCCTGCCAGGGGACAGCAATGGCAGCGGCTCCAGGGATGTCCCCCCTGAAGCTCCTGCCAGGGGACAGCAATGGCAGCGGCTCCAGGGATGTCCCCCTGAAGCCTCCTGCCAGGGACAGCAATGGCAGTGGCTCCAGGGATGTCCCCCCCTGAAGCTCCTGCCAGGGGACAGCAATGGCAGCGGCTCCAGGGGTGTCCCCCTGAAGCCTCCCTCCAGGGGACAGCAATGGCAGCAGCTCCAGGGATGTCCCCCCTGAAGCCTCCCTCCAGGGGACAGCAATGGCAGCGGCTCCAGGGATGTCCCCCCTGAAGCCTCCCTCCAGGGGACAGCAATGGCAGCGGCTCCAGGGATGTCCCCCCTGAAGCCTCCCTCCAGGGGACAGCAATGGCAGCAGCTCCAGGGATGTCCCCCCTGAAGCTCCTGCCAGGGCACTGTAGCTAGGATATTGTAAATATAAAAGGATTTTCTGAAAAATCCTTTTCTTAGGATTTTTTTCTCCTGAGAGGCCTCAGGAACAAAATGTAAACAATGGTTATCTGCTGCTGTGGAATGCAACAGGTGCATCTGTGATTGGTCTCATGTGGTTGTTTCTAATTAATGGCCAATCACAGCCCAACTGTCTCGGACAGAGAGTCGGAGCCACAAGCCTTTGTTATTCATTCTTTCTTTTTCTATTCTTAGCCAGCCTTCTGATGAAATCCTTTCTTCCATTTTTTTAGTATAGTTTTAATATAATATATATAATAAAATAATAAATCAAGCCTTCTGAAACATGGAGTCAGATCCTCATCTCTTCCCTCATCCTCGGACCCCTGTGAGCACTGTCACAGGGGACAGCGGTGGCAGCGGCTCCAGGGATGTCCCCTGAGGGATTTGGGTGCCTCCCCCTGGTTTGCTGCTGCTGCTGGGGGGTTTTGTTCTGCCTGGGGGATGGCTCAAAGGAGGCTGTGCTGGCCCACACGTGGCTTGTCACAGCCCGTGGTCACACACGGGGGACCCGCTGTGTCATAGTGTGACAGGACAAAAGGGGATGGAGGGCAGGGACAGAGGGGATCTCGGGAAGGAATTCCTCCCTGTGAGGGTGGGGAGGACCTGGGATGGAATTCCCAGAGAAGCTGTGGCTGCCCCCTCCCTGTGCCAGTGGAAGGTGTCCCTGCCCTGCCACGGGTGATTTTTAATGTTCCTTCCAAGCCACACCAGTCTGGGATTCCCTGGTTTTGGGGACATGGTTTAGTCACCTGCCTCTTGCTGTGACAGCAGCACAGGGACAACCTCACCTGGAAGGTGCTGGGAGAAGGGATCCCATTGCCCCACCCTCCCTCCCAGCCCAGGCTCTGTCCCTCACCCCTGGCTGGAGGGAGCAGAGGGGGCCTGAGCCCTCCCATAGCCCTACCTGGATGTCCCGAGCCCTCTCGTAGGACTGGTAGGCCACCTTCTCCTCCATGCTGGCCAGCTCCTGTTTCAGGTTGGTCATCTCGTTCTGGTGCAGCTCCGTCAGGTCGTTCAGCTGCTCCTCCAGGCGCTCGTACCTGCACAGGGCAGTAGGGCTGGGACGTGTCCCTGAGCCCCCCCTTGCACTGGGGACACCACCCAGCCCCTCCCACCCTCCTCTGGTTGTGGGAAAACATCTCAAGGTCATCTGGCAGTGAGGAGGGCTGCAGCTCCTCGTGTCTCTTGGCCAGGAGGGCAGCTTGTGGTCCCCAAAGAGCCACCATGGGTGACACCTCCCCTGCCACCTGCCCAGCCCTACCTGTAGCGCTCCTCCTGCAAGCACTGGGTCATGCAGGTCTGCAGCTGGGCCTGGTCCTCCATGGAGTCCTCCAGCCCCTCCCGCCCTCCCCTGCTTGTGGGAAAACCTCTCAAGATCGTCTGGCAGTGAGGAGAGCTGCAGCTCCCCCGGTATCTTGGCTAGAAGGGCAGCTTGTGGTCCCCAAGGAGCCACCCCTGGTGACACCCTCCCTACCTGTAGCGCTCCTCCTGCAAGCACTGGGTCATGTAGGTGTAATCCCTCTGCAGCTGGGCCTTCAGGTCCTCCATGGAGTCCTCCAGGTGCGACTGGCTGTCCTTGATCTCCCGCAGCTCCTCCAGGATGGTGTCGAAGTTGTTGTGGTGGCTGTCCAGCGTGTTGGACTTGGGGCTCCCCAAGCCGCCGGGCCCTGCCCCGGAGTTGCTGCCCCCGGCCGAGCCCGAGGTGGCGCTGGAGCACTCGTCATCGCTGCCGTACTTGGGGCTGGACACCAGCGTGGCGCTGCCGCTCAGCGCGCGCGAGGCCTCCTCGGGGTGCCCGTCGTCCAGCGTGTCCTTCAGGTGCGCGATGTTGTCGGCGCTGCCGAACTTGTTGCGGATCAGGCTGGCGAACTCGCGCGGCTTGGACACCACGGCCGTGTGCGTGGCCTGCGAGAGCCCCGAGAGGCCGCCCTTGACCCCCTCCACCACGCCGCCGCTGAAGCCGCTGATGCTGGAGCGGACGTTGGCGCCCACGTCCTTCAGCCCTTGGTGCATGTCCCGGAAAACATCCTTGGGCTGGCGGCTGGGGCCGTTCTGCTCGATCTCCTTCAGCTTCTTGTGGTAGTGCTCCAGCTTCTTGTGCAGCTGCGCGATGGTCTGCGCCGACTTCTGGTTCTTCTTCTCGAACACCTGCTTGATGCGCGACGCCTGCTGCTTGTCGGCGTTGTTGGCCAGCTTCAGGTACTCGGCCACGTTGTCGTCCCGCGCCTCCTGCTCGATCTTGATCTGCTCCGTGATCTTGAGGATCTTCTGGTGCAGGTGCTCGATGGCGGCTTTGGTGCGCTGAGGGTCGGGGGTGCCATCGGGCACGTCCAGGCACACGGGGCCGTCGGCGTCGCCGTGCCCGGCGCCCGCCGGCAGGTTCAGGGTGGTCACGTCGCCCTTGTCCAGCTGGAGGGGAAGAAAAAGGAAAAGATGCTCAGGGCACGGAGGAAAAAGTCCAGAAATGGGCTTGGGATGCACGGAAGAGGCAGGAGAAAAATTAACTGGAGAGGTTGGGGGAGTTTTGGGGTTGGTTGGAGATTTCCCAAGTATGCCAGCACTGCTGGAATCCCAGGAACACACACCAGCTGATCCCCAGGGACACAGGAACACAGCAGTTGATCCTCAGGGACACATCAGCTGATCCCAAGAACACACCAGTTGATCCCAAGACACACCAGTTGATCTCAGGAACACACCAGGTGATCCCAGGCACACACCAGGTTACCCAAGAACCCCCCAGTTGACCCCAGAACATCCCAGTTGATCCCTGGAACACCCCAGGTGATCCCAGAACACCCAAGTTGATCCCAGACAGGTTCAGGGTGGTAACGTCGCCCTTGTCCAGCTGGAGGGGAAGAAAAAGGAGGGAGGAAAAAGTCCAGAAATGGGAGGGGACAGGAGAGAACCGGGCTGGGGAGGCACAGAGGAGGCAGGAGAATAATTAACCGGAGAGGCTGGGGGAGTTTGGGGTTGGTTGGAGATTTCCCTGCCATGGCAGCACTGCTGGAATGCCAGGGACACACCAGATGATCCCCAGGGACACCCCAGGTGACCCCAGAACATCCCAGCTGATCCCAGGGACACCCCAGTGAAAAGAGCACAGCAGTTGCTCAACCCCCAACTCCATTTGGGGTTCAGGGCTGGATTTCCCCAGTGGAATTCAGTGAGGAGCAGCCACTGACTCTGCCTTTCCACCCTCACCCGGTGCACAGATGGGATTTCCCCAGCCAGGCAGGGAAAAGGGGTGAGGAAAACCAGGATTCATCCCCAAACCAGCCCAGAGCCCAGGGACTGAGCAGCCTGGAGGTATTTCAGTCCTGCTTTCACCCCAGTTTTCCACCCTAATCCCAGTTTTTGGGAGGCTGGGGAACAGCTGCGGCTCCCAGAGCTGCAGGTGCAGGGACTCCTCTGCTTTTCCAAGCTCCCTCACCTGGCAGTGCCAAGCTCCTCTTGCAAACAGCAGCTGCCACCGCAGGAAATTCGGACAAATGCCAAAATTCCGTTTTACAGATGGCAAAACTGGAGCTTTGGGAGAGGAAATCGCTCTCCTGAAGCCACATTTGGAGAGCCTGGACTGCAACCCAGGCCCTGCCTCGTGCTCTCCAACCTGGATGTGCTGCTTGGCCAGTTGGGGGAAATAAATAAATTAAAAAAAAAATCCCTAAATCTTCCCAGTTGCTGGGTTTTATATGCAGATTCTTATGCAAAACCTCCCTGGTTGTGTAAATGGCTCCTGGCTTCTAATTAAGAGCTGCTTGAAAGTTAAATACTCTTGGCAGACCTGAATAATTTCTCATTTCCATCCCACTTTCCCCGAATGACCCTTTAATAGGGATAAAGCTGCGGGATCACTGCTTGGGAGTGTGTTATTATCACCAGGAAATGCAGGGGGGAACAGGGAGCAATGTTCTCTCAAGATGCTGCTTGGGAACAATCCCATCTGGAGCAGGGGCTTGGTAAAGCCAGAACCCTCCTGTTATTCCATTTCCACCTCCCTTTTTTTTCCCCGTTTTTTTTGTGTCCTGCTGGGAGTCTGGGGGTGTTGGGATTTCATCTCAGCTTCACCCCAAAGCTTTTCCTGTCTCCTCACTGCAGCAGTGACAGAGCAAGGGCTGGAAGATGGGAGCAAAAGGCCAATCCCAGCTGGGTTCACTCTGTCTGGAGCGGCAATTTTCTTAAAAAAAAATATAAAAATAAAAAATGAAGTCATAACAAACTTGTGGTTTTCAGACCCCACTCCCAGGCTATTTTTAGGCTGGGCCCTCCACAGAGGGTTTTGCTTTGGTTTCTTATCACCAGGCAGAAATTAGAAACAGCAGGAAACAGACTTTTTGCCCAGATGTGCAATCCTCTGGACAGAAAAGGGAAAAAGTGACCGTGGCAAAGGAAAAGGCAGCTCTGGAGAGGCCCAGAGGGGAAACACCCGCTGGGGAGGGGAGGGGAAAAGTTGCTCAAATTTCTGTTTCCAGAGAGGGAGTTGCCCTCTGTAAAGCCAATCTTTTGGATTGGAAAGAAAGGAGGTTTAGATTTTGGGATTTTGGGAAGGAATTCCTGGCTGTGAGGGGGGTGAGATGGAATTCCCAGAGAATCTGTGGCTGCCCCATCCCTGAAAGTGTGCAAGGCTGGGTTGGATGGTGAAAGGTGTCCCTGCCCATGGCAGGGGTAGCAGTGGATGGGTTTTATGGTCCCTCCTAACCCAAACCATTCTGGAATTCCATGATTTATCCACGGGATTCCATCTGGGATGGGCAGGGAACAGCCCTGGGCTGAAATCCTGCTCGCTGCCATGCTGGGGAAGGCACATCAGGTTATGGCTTTGAAAACAACCCCCCCAAAAAAGACAATGTGGATCCCTGGAGCATTAACAGGCCCTGCCTGCTAAATCCCAGCAACTGTGCAGGGGATTTAAGAGGGGGATTAGGAACAGCCACACTTTCCCTACATGCAGCAAACCTGCTGGTAGGCACAGGATGAAAGGAAATTTATCCTGATGGAAACCCTGTTTTCCAGAGCTTGTTTTGCACCAGGCTGGGAGGGCAGAGCTGCTGTGGGATGCGGGAGGAATGCAGGACAAGGGCAGGGAAATGATTCTGATCAACAGAGCTGAGCCCAGCAGAGCTGAGATCTGCAAAAGGCTCGGGCTGAGGAGCAAACAGGGCTCAGGGCTGTGCAGGGCTGGGTTAATGGGGCTGCAGGCTGGGGGAGAGCTGGGCCCAGGGGCAGCTGAGCTGCTGGGGACGTCACCTCAGCGTGGGGATGTCACCTTAGCTCAGGAATGTCACCCCAGTTTGGGGCTGTGTCCCCTAGGTCAGGGCTGTCACCCCAGTTTGGGGATGTCACCTTAGCTCAGGGATGTCACCTCAGCGTGGGGATGTCACCACAGTTTGGGGCTGAGTCCCCTAGGTCAGGGCTGTCATCCCAGCTCGGGGATGTCACCCCAGTTTGGGGCTGTATCCCCTAGGTCAGGGCTGTCACCACAGCTCAAGGCTGTCCCCCCAGCAGGGCTGTCCCCTCAGCCTGGGGATGTCACCCCAACTCCAGGCTGTCCCCCCACCACAGGGCTGTCCCTTCAGCTTGGGGGTGTCCCTTCAGCTTGGGGATGTCCCCCATGCCTGGGGGTGTCCCCTCAGCTTGGGGATGTCACCCCAAACTGGGGCTGTGTCCCCACTCAGGTCCATGTCTCCAATCAGTGCTGTCCCCCCAGCTCGAGGCCGTGTCCCCACCTCAGGGCCGTGGCTGTCCCAGCACATCCATGCCTGGCTTCAACCCCATTCCCAAGGAATTGCACAATTATTGCAGAGTTCAGAGCAGAGTTCTGGAGGTGCTGACATCCCCCCTGAATTGTTCTGTTTTCTGTGCCCTGCAGCCCACGGGACACGCCGGGGATGAGCCCTGCCTGTGTCCACCCCGAGCAAGGACCTTCCCTACAAAGTATCACTGTGATTCCTGCCTGGAATCCATCCCAGGGACAAAACAGCCCTGGGAAGGACCATGTGCACCTTCCAGCAGGGAAAAAACAAGAACAAGTGTTGCCAAATCCAGGGCAGATCTGGGGAGCTGCTGCCCTGAGCCATCAGCTCCCCCGCACAAGTGTCACCCTGCCTGGGGCACTTGGTGGCCCTGGAATGCCACCAGGGAGAGGCCACGGCCAGCACAGAAATGCAGGCATGTGGTGGATGTGGGGAGGGGGATTTTGGGGCAGTTATTTCGTTTCTCAGAGCATTTTTCCAGCACAGCATCCCCTGAGCCGGTCACTGTCACTGGGGACACCACGAGCGTCCTGCCCCTGTCCCCACACGGGCTCCCAGCCCTGTGCCTCCCTGAGCTGAGCTGTTATTCCCACCAGACCCAGCCTAGGTGTTGAAAATAGCAGCAGGAGCCCTGAGTCACAATTCCCACCCTCCCTCCAGCAGCACCCGGGGCTGGCAGTGCCCTGTGCCCCCCTGTGCCACCCCAGCATGGGCACAACGGGCTGGCAGCAGCTCCCTGCACTCATTCCCCAGCCTGACAACAATTTTCCTTACATAATGCAGGGATTAACGTTCAGCCTTCCAGCTGCAGCAGTTTCCCACCCGGCACTGATGGCGCTGGGGGGGTTTCACTCCCTGCTCTCATTCCCCGAGGAACAGCGGCGCCAAAACCCCCCGCGGGTCTCTCTCCCCATCATTTTACCCAAACCCCAAAAAATCTGCCGGGACCTACCTCCATGGCGGGCAGGGCTGGGGTGCCCCGGGGCTAGTTGGCGTGTCCCCGCGGTGTCCCCAAGGCTGGCAGCGCTGCCCGGGCACTGCCGGCTGCCATGGCACGACTGCCGGCTGGGGAAGGCAGCGGTGGATGGCAGCGAGGTGTTGGGGGAGCAGCGGGGAGGGAGGAGGAGGAGGAGAAACCTCTCGTAGACCCCGTTAGGGCTGGCTCCGAGCCCCCGGAGCGCTCCTGGTGCCGCTCCCGGAGCGCTCCCTGCGGTTCCCGGTGCGGTTCCCGGTGCCGTTCCCGGAGCGCTCCCGGTGCCGTTCCCGGAGCGCTCCCGGTGCCGCTCCCGGAGCGCTCCCGGTGCCGCTCCCGGAGCGCTCCCGGTGCCGCTCCCGGAGCGCTCCCCGCGGTTCCCGGTGCGGTTCCCGGTGCCGCTCCCGGAGCGCTCCCCGCAGTTCCCGGCGCGCAGGGACGGAGGCGCTCGCTCGGCCGGGATTGCCGACTCAGGAAATCTGCCCGAGCTGTTTACAGCTCTCAGCCAGCCCGAGCTTTCAGGGCTGTAATGCCAAACCCCCCCGCTCGTATCCCCGTGCCGGGATATTCACACGCCTCCAGCCCCATACGCTGCCTGTGCCCTGACGCAGGAGGTCGGGACGGGCTCTTGTCATCTGCTGTGTCACAGAGAGGGACAGAAAGGCCTGGGAAAGGCAGGGGGGAGGCGTCCAGAAAGGAAAAACGCGAGTGGAAACAGTCGGGAAAAAACAAAATCCTGTCACTAAGCAAGGAGCCCGAGTTAAAAGCCGGGAATGAGCCACTCGTGGGAGCACCAG
Organism: Agelaius phoeniceus; assembly: GCF_051311805.1. Lineage (NCBI taxonomy): Eukaryota > Metazoa > Chordata > Aves > Passeriformes > Icteridae > Agelaius > Agelaius phoeniceus. The sequence goes on along the minus strand of NC_135289.1, from coordinate 3,249,716 downwards.
GAGGTGTCCTGGAGCAGGAGCTGGATCTGTCCCTGTCACCCCAGGAGAGCGGGGGTGGCACTGACCCCGTTCTGCCACGGGGAGAACACAACGGCACCAAAATCCTCATATCCCCCTCCACGGCAGCTGCCATCCATCCCCAGAGGCACAGGGAAACGCAGATTCCCTGGAAATTCCACCCAAACCCAGCCGTGCCAGGGCAGGGCCAGGACGGAGCAGAGATCCCCGAGAGTGTCACACGGAGCCGCGGGGACCGGGCGGTGACACCGCAGAGCTGCCCCCGGGGAGGGGAGGTGACACCACGGGGATGGCACCGGGGCTGGATGGGGACACCCTGGGGATGGCACCGGGGCAGGGAGGTGACACCATGGGGATGGCACCGGGGCAGGGAGGTGACACCGCAGGGATGGCACCAGGGATGGGAGGTGACACTGTGGGGATGGCACTGGGGATGGATGGTGACACTGTGGGGATGGCACCGGGGATGGATGGTGACACTGTAGGGATGGCACCAGGGCTGGGAGGTGACACCGTAGGGATGGCACCAGGGCTGGGAGGTGACACCGTAGGGATGGCACCAGGGGGCTGGATGGGGACACCATGGGGATGGCACTGGGGCTGGATGGTGACACTGCAGAGCTGCTCTCGGGGATGGTTGGTGACACCACAGAGCTGCCTGCCCCTGAGGATGGACAGTGGCACCGTGGGGATGGCACCAGGGGGCTGGGAGGTGACACCGTGGGGATGGCACCAGGGCTGGATGGTGACACCGCAGAGCTGCCCCGGGGATGGTTGGTGACACCGCAGAGCTGCCCCTGAGGATGGTTGGTGACACCACAGAGCTGCCCCTGAGGATGGTTGGTGACACCACAGAGCTGCCCCTGAGGATGGTTGGTGACACCGCAGAGCTGCTCTCAGGGATGGTCGGTGACACCGCAGAGCTGCCCCTGAGGATGGTTGGTGACACCGCAGAGCTGCCCCTGAGGACGGACGGTGGCACCCTGGGGATGGCACCAGCAGCACCCAGGGCTCCTCCCGTCCCGGGTGGGCTCCTGGCCCATCCCTGAGTGCCAGGGGGGGATGGCCCAGCCTGGCCCAGCCCCGTGGGTGCCCCTGGTGTGACCAGGGCTGGTCAGCTCCCTCCTGGTTTCTGCCATAGCATCACTTCTGCTTTTAGAGGTCACTTCCCATGGCTCTTGTGCTGTCTCAGCAGGGCAGGAGGATCAGCAGCTGCACAGCACCCGGTGGAAAGCACCTTCCCTGCTTGCCAGTTCCCTCTTGAAGCTGCTGGGGCTGGCCCTGCAGCCCTGCTGCTTCCCCCCTGTGGTTTTTGGGGCTGGGAAGTGAGCGGTTCACCCATCCTAGGGGAACCACGACGTCCTCCACAGCCCCTGACAGCTCACAGCCCCTGCTCCTGGCCTTGGGGAAAGGTGGAGGAGCAGGAATTTCCCAGGGGAGGCTGATGGAGCGAGGACCTGATAAAGGTTGGGATGTTCAGGAAGAGCCAGCACGGGCAGGCTGCTGCAAGGAGCCCTGGGGAACATTTTTGGCACTTATTGGGGTCCTCAGGTGCTGGATTCCCAGGAGAACACCTGCTCCCAGCTCCCCAGCACGAGGGAAAGGGAAACAAATCATTGCAAACAACAAAGAGCCTGGCTGCTGAACTGCCCAGGGTTAACAAATCATTGCAAACAACAAAATCGTGGCTGCTGAAGGGCCCAGGGTTAACAAATCATTGCAAAAATCAAAATTGCAGCTGCTGAAGGGCCCAGGGTTAACAAATCATTGCAAAAATCAAAATTGCAGCTGCTGAAGGGCCCAGCCCAGCGAGGCAGAGCAGTGGGGCAGCATCTCCCTCCCTTCTACAGCATGCAAAACCCCTCCTGGCACAGGAAAAAAGGGAATTCTGCAAGGGAATTACCCAAGGGGTTGGTGTCACACTCCCCATCATCCTTCCCCCCCAGCTGCTGTTTTTCAGGCCTGACTGTACGAGGCAAATTTTGAAATAAACATCAGCTCCCAGGCAAAGAAAAGCCCTGGGTTTTCCACAAAATCGTGGCAGGTTTGGTGTGTGCTGTGCTGGGCAGGGCAGGGTCCAGCTCCAAAGCCTTGGTCTGGGCACCAGGAGGGTCCCCTGGTGCTGCCACATGGACACAGGGCAGGTTTGGGGCTTGGGCTGGGCTTAGCACAGAGAAGCAGGAATTAGAACCAGCAGGAAAACCCTACTTGAATGGGCTGGGAAAACTGCAAATGGGATTTTGGGATGCTGACAGAGGCGGAGATCTGGCAGACCCACTGCTCCTGAGCATCCCACGCCCCAGGGGATTTGGTGTCTGCAGCTTCTGGGGCTCCTGCTGCAGGTGCCACCCTGCTCCTCACCCCTTCCCCTGCACTAACTACACTATCATGGGATCAAAGCCCATCTGTCTCGTGAATTGGAAGGTCCTAGCTTAATTAAAGCACCTGAGTTGCATTTAGGGGATGCAGGGTAAGGGCCTGCAGACTTTAGCAGAAACTAAGAGGGTTTAACTCTTGTTTAAGGCTTTGAAGGCCTTCAGTTTAGGTAATCCTAAATTTCTTAGGCAATGGTAAGGATTATAGGGGAGACAGGAAATCCCTGCCTGGAAAGGAGAGCAGGGATGGGGGGACACCCACAAAGGCACCCAGCAGAGGATCTGGGGGCAGTGTCCTTTTGCCAGGGCAGGGTCTGGGAGGGCGGCTCCTGCAGAGCTGTGGATCCTCTCCCTCCCCAGGGCCGAGGAGCCTGAGGGGCAGAGGAGGCTCCAAGGAGGAGCAGCACAGGCTGGGGGGGGAGCAGGAACAGGCTGGGGCACCACGGGGCTGATCCCAATCCTCCAAGAGTGCCAGGAGAACAAACAGCACAGCCAAGCACTGCTGGGCACGTCCCGAAGGGAAATAACCAACAAATAAAGGAACAAACCAACAAACCAACAAACACCACTGCTCCCCGTCCCCATCACAGCTGGGACACTGCCACCCTCCCCAGGGCCCAGGGCACTCGGGAAAAGCTGTTATACCAATGGAAAGATCCCAGGATTCTCCCTTGGGAAGCTCCTGGGTCTCCGTGCCTGTCCATGCCATGAGGAACGTGGTGTTTCCTAATTTCACACCACGTCCTCCGAGCTGGGCCTGTCCCTTGTGCCTCTGAGGGACAATTCAGCCCCCATGGGTGCCCTGGGCTCAGATCCCAGTCCTCCAAGAGTGCCAGGAGAACAAACAGCATTTCCAAGCACTGCCGAGCATTTCCCAAAGGGAAAAAACCAACCAACAAACAAACAAACAAAGAGCCACCACTGCTCCCTGTCCCCATCACAGCTGGGACACTGCCACCCTCCCCAGGGCCCAGGGCACTCAGGAAAAGCTGTTTTACAGATGGAAAGATCCCAGGATTCTCCCTTGGGAAGCTCCTGGGTCTCCGTGCCCATCCACACCATGCAGAACTTGGCATTTCCTAATTGCACAGCACATCCCCTGAGCTGGGCCTGTCCCTTCTGTCCCTTGTGCCCTGGGCTCACAGGGACAGCTCTGAAGGGACAATTCAGTGAGCAGCCCTCATGGGTGAAGCCATTCAGGGCCCTGCCTACGCTTGGAGAATATTTGGAAAAATTCCTGCTGTTGTTTTCTCTGGAGGGAGTGACCCTGACGCAGCATTAACCCACCCAGCAGCTCAGCACCTCCAGCAGGGCTTGTGCAGCCAGGGGGGGATTTTTGGGAGCTTTTGCACTGAGGATTTGAGGGGGAAGCAGGGAGAGGCCAAACCACAACCCCAGCCAAGTGAGGAGCCACAAACTGGACCCTCATCCAGCCTCTGGATCCAAACCCTGCTCCCAGCCCAGAGCAGCAGGGGTGAGCTGGAGAGATCACAAACCCTGCAGCCCAAATCCTGCCCTGCACCCTGGGCATCCACCCCCAAATCCCCCGGGATCCTGCCGGGAGCGGGAGCTGCTGGTGGGCTGCAATCAACAGCCATATGTCAGCCAGGCTGAGGAGGAACACGATGTCTTCTTCACGAGGGGTGAATCAGTAGCAGAGTCTGATATTCTTCTCCTCCTGAATTAATTAAGCAGCAATCTCGGGCGTCTTTGTCTTTCCAGCTATTATCTGCTCACTCCAAAGCGCTCATCCCAACGGGAGTGAGGGAAGGAGCTCCCAGCACCAGCCTTGCCTCAGACTCATCCCCTGCCACACGTGGATAGATGGAGGTGGGGAGTGGGAGCTCACCTGGCCTGGAACTCCAATTCCAGGTGAGGAACCCAAAAACCACCCAAAAATCCCCCAAACCTCTGGCATTTGTAGGGTCTCTGCACCCCGGTGCTCCCAGCCTTGCCTCAGACTCATCCCCTGCCACATGTGGGGAGCTGAGGGTGGGGAGTGGGAGCTCAGCTGGACTCTCACACCTTCAATTCCTGGTCAGGAACCCAAAAATGCCCCAAAAATCCCCCAAACCAGTGGCATTTGTAGGGTGTCTGCACCCCAGTGCTCCCAGCCTTGCCTCAGACTCATCCCCTGCCACACGTGGATAGATGGAGGTGGGGAGTGGGAGCTCACCTGGAACTCCAGTTCCTGGTGAGAAACCCAGAAACCCCCCCAAAAATCCCCCAAACCTCTGGCATTTGTAGGGTCTCTTCATCAGCCTTGCCTCACAGACTCATCCCCCTGCCACATGTGGGGAGCTGAGGGTGGGGAGTGGGAGCTCACCTGGACTCTCACACCTCCAATTCCTCATCAGGAACCCAAAAAACCCCCAAAAATCCCCAAAACCTCTGCCATTTGTAGGGTCTCTGCACCCTTGGGATGCAGGTGCCAAAGGGATGTGCCAGGGGCTGAGGGGTGCAGCTTTACACCCCCTCTGTTCCCTTTGGCCTGTTTCACCTCCTTCCCTGGGATTTTAACCCCTGAGAGGGAGGGGAGAACATGCCAGAAATTCCTCCCAAGGAGACCCAGGACACTTCACCAAACTCAGGGATGGGCTGGGTCTGCATTCCAATGGGGAAACTGAGGCAGCAAGAGAGGGAAAGCTCCTGCTTGGGGGAAATTCTGCCCGGGGTTAGATGTGGGGCCAACCCTCACACAGTCCCTGTGTCATCATCGTCATCATCATCATCATCATCCCAGATGATGACTGAGCCCAGGTAACCGGAGCTGTAGGAAAGAGAAACCACATCCTCCCACAGGAAGCCAAGGCAGCTGAGCTGGCCAGGGGACAGGAACCTTCCCTGAAATCCCTGGGCACAGGGGACAGGAACCTTCCCTGAAATCCCTGAGCACAGGGGACAGGAACCTTCCCTGAAATCCCTGAGCACAGGGGACAGGAACCTTCCCTGACATCCCTGGGTAGAGGGGACAGGAACCTTCCCTGAAATCCCTGAGAGGGGACAGGAACCTTCCCTGAAATCCCTGGGCAGGAGACAGGAACCTTCTTTGCCATCCCTGGGCACAGGGGACAGAACCTTCCCTGCCATTCCTGGGTAGAGGGACACAAACATTTTCTGCCATCCCTGGGCAGGGGACAGAACCTTCCCTGCCATCCCTGGGCACAGGGGACCGGAACCTTCCCTGCCATCCCCGGGCACAGGGGACAGGAACCTTCCCTGCCATCCCTGAGCAGGGGACAGGAACCTTCCCTGCCATCCCTGGGCACAGGGGACAGGAACCTTCCCTGACACCCCTGGGTAGAGGGGACAGGAACCTTCCCTGCCATCCCTGAGCCACCCCACAGCCTCCCAGCCACCCCAAACCCCTCTGTCCCCATGGGGCACGGCCACCCCGGGCTGGGCACTGGGGAACTCCGGGTTTCTCCCTGCTCCCTGTATTTCTCCCTGCTCCCTGTAATCCCTCTGGCCCTGATATAGCCACTGACCCGGGGGGGAGCTAAATTTAGCGGGATGAATCCTGCCCTGTGTCCCGAGGGCTGCTGCCCTTGAGGCAGGGCTGGGGCTGGAGGGACAGGCTCCCCCCCAGGACACTCTCCTGGGACAGGGACAGGGGCACGGAGAGAGGAGTTTGGAGCAGAAAATGGCACTTTTGGGTTGTGATCCCATAAAAGGAAGGCTTGTCCCCAGTGTGGGAACCCCAGGTGGGGGTGAGCCCTTGGCAGTGCCCATTTTGGGGTGAAGCACAAACCCCAGCCAGAACTGGCAGCCAGCACCAAACTCCCAGACTGTCCCATGGTCCCACTGAGCCTCTCTGGGTGTCCCCTGTCACTGTTCCATGGTCCCACTGAGCCCCTTGAGCCACTCTGGATGTCCCCTGCTATTCCATGGTCCCCACTGAGCCCCTCTGGGTGTCCCCTGTCACTGTCCCATGGTCCCACTGAGCCCCTCTGGGTGTCCCCTGTCACTGTCCCATGGTCCCACTGAGCCCCTCGAGCCCCTCTGGGTGTCCCCTGTCACTGTTCCATGGTCCCCACTGAGCCCCTCTGGGTGTCCCCTGCTATTCCATGGTCCCACTGAGCCCCTCTGGGTGTCCCCTGTCACTGTCCCATGGTCCCACTGAGCCCCTCTGGATGTCCCCTGTCACCACAGGCTATTCCTGGGGGAAATTAGGGGGTGCAGAAATTTTGTGTGCCAGGCTGTGGCAGGGTCCATGGGGTGAAAAACCAGCGCAGCAAAAGGGAAGGCAGAACTGCAGGAGCTTAATTAAAAACGGGGGGCTCAGAGCTCCAGAGCCGGCCTGAGGCAGGGCACGAAGCCCCCCCTGCCCTCCCTGTGCCTCACAAGGAGAAGCAGCTGCCAGGGCAGGGGCACAGAGAGGGGAGTTTGGAGCAGAAAATGGCACTTTTGGTTGTGATCCCATAAAAACAGGGGGCTCAGAGCTCCAGAGCTGGCCTGAGGTGGGGCATGAAGCCCCCCCTGCCCTCCCTGTGCCTCACAGGAGAAGCAGCTGCCAGGGCAGGGGCACGCAGCGGGGACAGCGGCGGCAGCTGGCGCTGTCACTTGCCCAGGGACAGAGCCCGACAGAGGGGGCCGGGCCCTCGCCACACGCGGGGGACGCTCGGCGGGTCCGGACCGGGCTGAGAACCCGCGCTGGGGACACTGGGGACGGGCCCAGTCCTAAGGGACGCGGGGAGAAGGCGGCGGGGAGCGCGGACGGACGGACGGAGAGACGGACGGACGGACGGACGGACGGACAAAAGGACGGACAGAGAGATAGCGAGGGACGGACGGAGAGACGGACGGACGGACGGACGGACGGACAAAAGGACGGACAGAGAGATAGCGAGGGACGGACGGAGAGATAGGGAGGGACGGACGGACAAACGGACAGACGGAGAGAGGGATGGAGAGAGGGACGGACGGACGGACGGAGAGGGGGACGGAGAGAGAGAGGGACGGACGAACGGAGAGAGGGAGGGAGGGACGGACGGACAGACGGACGGACGGACGGCCAGACAGAGGGAGAGAGGGAGGGACGGACGGACGGACGGCCACCGGTCAGGCCGCCCTCTAAGGGCCGCCGCTCCCCCGGCCCGTTCCCCCCGGTGCCCACCTGCACGTGCACCATGCCGCAGTCCCCGCAGTCCGTGCAGCTCCCCGGCAGCACCAGGCACAGCACCCCGCGGCCGCCCCGCTCCAGCTCCGGCCGCCGCCCGGGGCCGCCGTGCCCCGCCAGCACCGGCACCGCCTGAGCCCCGGGGGCACCGGGGGCACCCCCGGCCGCTGCTGCCGGCGCCTCGCCGGCCGCTAATTCCCGTGCGCCCGCCCCCGTGCCTGGCGGGTCACCAGCAGGGGATTAGGGAGATCAGCACAAAGCTCCCAGCGCTGCCGTGCGCCCGCCCTGCCGCCGCCTCCCCCGGCCCCACAGCGGCACCGGCACACGCGCCGCCAGCACGGCCTCGTGGCGAGCACCGGCACCGGCACCGCGGGTGCGCCCCGCGCGGGCCACCCTGGGGCAAACGAGAACCGCGCTCTGCTCCGGGCGGGTGTTTCCTTCCTGGGGAAGGAGCTCCTCCAGCCAGGAGCTCCGTGGGACACACGGGACAGGGGATTTTTGGGATGCAGAGATGCTTCCCAACCCTGGGGAAGGAGCTCCTCCAGCCAGGAGCTCCGTGGGACACATGGGTGAGCAGAATTTTGGGATGCAGGGATGATCCTGGCAGTTGGAACCTGCTGCCCTAGCAAAGGAGCTCCTCCAGCCAGGAGCCCCATGGCATACAGGGGACAGGAGATTTTTGGGATGCAGGAATGTTCCTGGACCCCAGGGGAGGAGCTCCTCCAGCCAGAAACTCCATGGGACACAGGGCAGAGTGGATTTTTGGGATGCTTCCCAACCCTGGGGAAGGAGCTTCTCTAGCTCAGAGCTTCGTGGGACACACATGACAGAGGATTTTTGGGATGCAGGGATGATCCCGGCCCTGGGGAAGGAGCTCCTCCAGCTCAGAGCTCCATGGAACACAGGGCAGAGCGGATTTTTGGGATGCAGAGAAGATCCCAGCTGTTGGAAGCCACAGCTCCAAGAGCTCCTCTAGCTCAGAGCTCTGTGGGACATAGGGCAGAGTGGATTTTTGGGATGCAGGGATGATCCCAGCCCTGGGGAAGGAGCTCCTCCAGCTCAGAGCTTCGTGGGACACACATGACAGAGGATTTTTGGGATGCAGGGATGCCCCCGGCTCCTCCAGCCAGGAGCTCTGTGGGGACACATGGGACAGAGGATTTTTGGGTTGCAGGGATGCTCCTGGAGCCCAGGGAAGGAGCTCCTCCAGCTCAGAGCTCTGTGAGACACAGCAGAGTGGAATTTTGGGATGCAGGGATGCTCCCAGCCCTGGGGAAGGAGCTCCTCCAGCTCAGAGCTCTGTGGGACACGGGGCAGAGCAGATTTTTGGGATGCAGGGATGCTCCTGGAGCCCAGGGAAGGAGCTCCTCCAGCTCAGAGCTCCGTGCCTGCAAAGCAGAGGCAGCCCATGGCTTTTGGAGCACAGATGGAAACCAAACCCTGGCTCCCTGTTGCCAGCAGGAGCCTGGGCATGCCCAGCTCATCCCAAACTCACCAGCACAAGGTGGGAATGGAGATGGGGGTGGGAGGCTGGGGAGAAGGAAAATCACAAATACCTGACCTGCAAAGGAAGGTTTGTCCCCAGTGTGGGGTGAGCCCTTGGCAGTGCTCCTTTTGGGGTGAAGCACAAACCCCAGGCAGCACCAAATTCCCAGACTGTCCCATGGTCCCACTGAGCCCCTCTGGATGTCCAGGCTGCTCCTGGGGGGAATTAGGGAGTACAGGGGGGGAGGAATTTTGTGTGGGGTCCACAGGGTGAAAAACCAGTGCAGGAAAAGGGAAGGCAGAACTGCAGGCACTTAATGAATTGAACAAGAAAAATGATCACTCTTGCTGAGACTGAGTGATCCCACGAGGGACCCATCCAGCATCTGCTCCTGACGGAAGGGGTGGAAAATTCAGCATGAAATTTGTGGGGGGGTGGGAATGGCTCTTTCCCAGGAGCCCCGAGCATCCCGTGGGGCTTCCAAAGGGATGGGGAACAGGGAGGAGGTGCCAGATCCTTGGGGACAAGGCAGGGATGATGCCAAGGCCCCCCTCTGGAGCCCATCCCTGAGGAAAAGGAGCTGCTTTGCTGCAGGCAGGAGGCTCAGGGCTTCCTGAGGGCTCCTGGAAAACCAATCCGGCCCGGGAATATCGCGGGGCTCGTGTTTCTCTAAATAAGTTATTTTTCCACTGCCTCACAAAGGTGTTGTCTCTCTTCTTATTACTCTTTGTGTCATATGCAGTTAATTATTCATCCCCTTTCTGGGCTGCTCTGGCAGTGGACAGGGATCTGCTCTGGATGCTTCTGTCCCAGTGGGATTGAGGTTTTGGCCGTAATTCCAGCAGGATTGGGGTCCTTGCAAGGCAGGGACACAGGCCATGCCCCAGAGGAGGCCAGAGGGAGAAATTTTGGCTGCAGATGCTCAAATGAGCAACCTGCTGCTCCTCATCACTTGGTCCAGGTGGGACATTCCAGAAGGGAGGAGCAGGGACTGCCAGGGAAGGATTGGGGTGTCCTGATTTGGGGAGAGGAGATTTTTGGGCAGCTCCTTGGAAAGCTGATGACACAGTGACAATTTTATCCTTGGGACCACATTTCCGTGTCCCTGTCAGAGCCTGCCTGGCCACCTCCCCATGCTGAGCTTTTCCAGTTCACTGCTGGTGCTCTCAGGTGAATTAATTAAAAGCACAAAAGGAAGGATTGAATTAAAAGCACAAAAGGAAGGATTGAATTAAAAGCACAAAAGGAAGGATTGAATCAAAAGCACAAAAGGAAGGATTGAATTAAAAGCACAAAAAGGAAGGATTGAATTAAAAACACAAAAAGGAAGGATCCTCATTTCCCTGAGAGCCACTTCAGGGTGTGGAACCCCCCCAAGCTCCCAAGGTCAAGGGGAGAAGCCAACAGGGAAAATCCCCCCGGCTCCCAGAGCACCTCTCAGTGCCTGTCCCTTGAACTCAGCGTGTGCTAATTGGGCTGCTGCATAATTAATGGCACTAAACACTAGATGGAAACACCATCCTGCCCATCAGCCCAGCACAGACTGGTTTCAAAATCACTTGGGATCTTGGGATGGGACCAAATCGGAGCCACGTGGCTGAGCCCAGAGGTGCCTTTGGATCCCCCCATCCCATGGGAACAGGGTCGTGCCAGGGCCTTTTTAATCCCTCAAATCCCACTCTGGGAATTGTGTCCCTGCCTTCAGTTCCCCATAAGAAGCCTCAATTCCAGCAGCTCCAGGTTCCCAAGGGCTGCCACCACTGTCTGGTGCCCCCAGCACTGCCCTGAGGGACAGCCTCATCCCAAAGGAATTTTGGGGTGCCCTGGCTCCCCACTCTGTTCTTGTGCTCCCTAACCCAGGTGCAGCCACAGAATCCCAGGATCCCTGAGGTTGGAAAATCCCTGTGGGATCATTGCCTGATCCCCACCCTGAGCACTCAGTGCCACCTCCAGGGATGGGCGTTCCAAACCCCCCTGGGCAGCCCCTTCCAGCCCTTTCCATGAGGAAATTCCTGCTGGTGTCCAACCTGAGCCTCCTGAGGTACAGACCAAGGTGATGTCCCCTTACCCTGTCACTGTGGGAGCAAAGCCTGACACCACTACCTGCTCCACACCAGGGATTTGATCAGAGCCTTAAAACCACTCCAGACCCTCCTGTCCTCCAACACAACCCCTCCAGGTGCTCCATCCCTGCCTTATCCACCAGGCCCTCGCTGTGGCAACGAAGTCCAACCTCACCACCTGCACCTCACCAGGGATTGATCAGAGCCCCAAAACTGCTTCAGAACCTCCTTTCCTCCAACACAACCCCCACAGATGTTCCATCCCTACCTTATCCACCAGCCCCTCGCAGTGGGAGCAAAGCCTGACCCCATCAGGGATCTGTGCAGAGCCCCAGAACCCCTCCAGACCCCCAAACCCCCTCCAGATCCCCCGTTCCTCCAACACAACCCCTCCAGATCCCCCGTTCCTCCAACACAACCCCTCCAGATCCCCCGTTCCTCCAACACAACCCCTCCAGACCCCCCTTTCCTCCAACACAACCGCTCCAAGGCGCCCCATCCCTACCTTATCCACCAGCCCCTCGCCATCCTCAGCCAGCAGGTAGACAGCCCCTCCCTCGGCCAGCAGGATGGCCGTGTCCGTGGTGGACGAGGACCTGGGCCTGCCCTGGTGCTGATGCAGGATGGCCGTGAGGCCGCTGTCCTGGGGGGCCTTGCGGCCCAGGTGGGGGCTGCCCTTCTGCGGCTCCAGCGAGCCGCTCTTGGCGCGGCGGCCGGCGCCGTGCAGGCTGGTGCCGCGCTTGATGGAGGGCCGCGAGCGGATCTGCTGCAGCACGCGGTTGAAGGCCGTGGGCCGGGCGGGCAGGTCGTGCAGGGACACGGCGTAGGACACGCGGTGCATCTCCGGGGAACGCTCCTTCTCGTCCGGGGACTCGTGGTCGGAGGCGCCGTGGGGCGCGGATGAGGCGGCGGCCGGCGGCGGCCCCGGCGTTGCCGGCTCCTGAGAGCTCTGCTGGTCGCGCTCCCGCGAGCGCCGGCGGCTGTGGAAGAGGTGCTTGAGGCCGTGGCTGAACATGGAGCCCTCGGAGAGCTGCTGGATTTTCTGTGGGGAAAGAGAGGGAAATGAGGGTGTTAATTGAGGCGTTAGTTGAGGGAATGGAGGCTGTTAATTGAGGGTGTTCATTGAGGGAATGGGGCCTGTTAATTGAGGGAATGGGTGCTGTTAATTTAGGGAATGGGTGCTGTTAATTGAGGGTGTTCATTGAGGGAATGGGTGCTGTTAATTGAGGGTGTTCATTGAGGGAATGGGTGCTGTTAATCAAGGGAATGGGTCCTGTTAATTTAGGGAATGGGTGCTGTTAATTGAGGGTGTTCATTGAGGGAATGGGGCCTGTTAATTGAGGGTGTTCATTGAGGGAATGGGGCCTGTTAATTGAGGGAATGGGTGCTGTTAATTTAGGGAATGGGTGCTGTTAATTGAGGGTGTTCATTGAGGGAATGGGTGCTGTTAATCAAGGGAATGGGTGCTGTTAATTAATTGAGGGAATTGGCACTGTTAATTGAGGGAATGGGTGCTGTTAATCAAGGGAATGGGTGCTGTTTGTTAATTGAGGGAATGGGCGCTGTTAATTTAATTAATTAAGGGAATGGGCACTGTTAATTGAGGGAATGGGTGCTGTTAATTGAGGGTGTTCATTGAGGGAATGGGTGCTGTTAATCAAGGGAATGGGTGCTGTTAATTAATTGAGGGAATTGGCGCTGTTAATTGAGGGAATGGGTGCTGTTAATTTAGAGTATTAATTGAAGGAATGGGTGCTGTTAACTGAGGGTGTTCATTGAGGGAATGGGTGCTGTTAATCAAGGGAATGGGTGCTGTTTGTTAATTGAGGGAATTGGCGCTGTTAATTTAATTAATTAAGGGAATGGGCACTGTTAATTGAGGGAATGGGTGCTGTTAATTGAGGGTGTTCATTGAGGGAATGGGTGCTGTTAATTGAGGGAATGGATGGTATTTGTTAATTGAGGGAATGGGTGCTGTTAATTAATTAAGGGAATGGGCGCTATTAATCGAGGGAATGGGTGCTGTTAATTAATTGAGGGAATAGGTGCTGTCAATTGAGGGAATGGGTGCTGTTAATTGAGGGTGTTAATTGAGGGAATGGGTAAATATTGGAAATATTAAGCATTAGTACTTGGAAATACTAAATATTAATGGAGGTATTGGAAATACTAAGAATTAGTGGAATTATCAGAAATACTAAATACTAGTATTTGGAAAGATGAGATTTTACTGGAAATACTAACTTGGAAATACTAAGTATTAGTGGAACTATTGGAAATACTAAATATTACTATTTGGAAATACTAAATATTAATGGAAATACTAAGTAGTAGTGGCCTCAGCCATGGACCAAGAGCCACACAAGCTCCAGCAAGGATCAGGGCTTTTTTCTCTGTGACATTTTCCATGGGCCAGCCTGTCCTGGCTCCTGGGGATGAACCAGCCCTGTGCCACCAAACCCAGTCCAAACTGGGCTTATAAATATAAAACTATTATTATTAAGTATATAATAATATATATTCAAATATTTAAAATAGATAATATATAATATAAAAATATACAATAATACAAAATAAGATATATTATATACAATTATATAAAAATAATATATAATAATATAATATATAGTAATATATAAAAATATAGTAACGATTTATATAATATATAAATATACAATAATATAAAATAAGATATCTTATATAAAATTATATAAAATAATATATATTATAATATATAGTAATATATAAAAATATAGTTACAATTTATATAATATATAAATAATATATATAATATATAAATACAAACTGGGCAGCCACTGGTTTCCAGCAGGAGATGGGGACATGTGGCTGCCCTGAGCATTCCCAGCCCTCCCTTCCCAGGGGCTGCATCCCACATTCCCAGGAAACAATCCCAGGGACTCAGGGTGGCAGCTGGCCACAGGGAAATCATGAATATGGATGGTGGAACAGCTCCTGCTCCTGATTACAGCCAGGGCAGCCTGGCCAGGGTTCTGGAAATCCAGGGTTCCACTGGAACCTGGCCAGGGTTCTTCCCTGCAGCCACTGGAAAGCTGGGATTCCACTGGAATCTCACCAGGATTCTATTGGAACACCCAGATTTGAGGCCAGGGTTCTACTGGAAATTCGGGGTTCCACTGGAAATCCAGGATTCCATTGGAACACCCAGATTTAAGGCCAGAGCTCCACTGGAAATTTGGGGTTCCCCTGGAAATCCGGGGTTCCCTGCAGCCACTGGAAATCTGGGGTTCTGCTGGAACCTGGCCAGGGTTCTTCCCTGCAGCCCCTGGAAATCCAGGATTCCATTGGAACACCCAGATTTGAGGCCAGGGTCCCACTGGAAATCCAGGGTTCTCTGCAGGCACTGGAAATTCAGGGTTCCATTGGAAATTCGGGGTTCCACTGGAACACCCAGATTTGAGGCCAGGGCTCCACTGGAAATTCGGGGTTCCCTGCAGCCCCTGGAATTTCAGGGTTCCACTGGAAATTTGGGGTTCCACTGGAAATCCAGGGTTCCCTGCAGCCCCTGGAAATCCAGGATTCCATTGGAACACCCAGATTTGAGGCCAGGGCTCCACTGGAAATCCAGGGTTGCCTGCAGCCACTGGAAATCCGGGGTTCCACTGGAACACCCAGATTTGAGGTCAGGGTTCCCTGCAGTCACTGGAATTCTGGGGTTCCACTGGAACACCCAGGTTTGCACCCCAGGAAATTCTGGCCCCGTGCTCTTCACATCCCCTGCGTGAGGAGAATCGGGGAGCAGCAACTTCCAGCATTTCCAGATTCCAGCATTTCCAAATCCCAGATTCCAGCATTTCCCAAGGGCTCAGAGCATCCTCAGAGTCCCAGTGGCACAAAGTCGGGATTTTGGGAAAGCTGAGATGTTCCAGACTGGACCTCCAGGAGCTGCAGGCAGAGGAGGAGCTCAGGGCCATACAGAACAGGCTCCTTCCCCTAAAAATCCCAGACAAACCCAAACCCAGCACACCTGGAGGAACCAGCAAAGGGATCCTGTGTCCCCAAACTCTGCAGGAAAAGCTTTTCACCCTTCCCTGAGCCACTCACAACACAAATCTCCATCCTTTGAGGCTCTTCCTAGGAAATATATAATAAATCTCCGGTGCTGAATCGCTTCTTGGGGAAATAACAATTTAAATTTTATTCTATTTATAGAGTCTCTATGGAAACAGAGGCAGCATTTGAGAGGTAAGAGCTCCAAACCCCCAGATTCCTCCCATGGAGGGCACGGCCAGAGCTGCACAAGGTCCAGGTGAAAAGAAAACCCCAACTCCCCTAAAGCCTTCAGGCAAATTATTTATGAAATGGACTTCCCAATCTTGAATGATCTTCTGCAGAAATAAACAATTTCAGTTCTCATTTCACTTTTTTTTTTTAAAATAAATAAATTTAGTTCTGCTGGTGAATTTGCCTGAGCTGAACATCTTTAATATTATTTCTGTGAAAGTTCTTATACAAAATACTGACTAAGTTAAATGATTAGTCGTGTCCAATTACTTAAATTGCTTTCTTTCTTTAGAAAATTTATTAGAAATCATTACAAAGTGGCACTTTGAATTTCTTTTCAGCCAGAGCTGCACAAGGTCAGAGTGAAAAGAAACAACCAACTCCCTTCCCCAGGGAGATGAAAACAAACTAAAAGTGGAGCTGGCAGGAAAGATTTTGGGAGCCAGATGCCCTCAGGGCTTCTCGATCCAACAGCTCCAACTGAGCAAAATTCACCTTTTCAGATAAATCCCCTCAGGCCCTTTCCAAGTTTTTCCTGAAAGAGCTGAAAGAGGCTTTCATGGGCTGGGCAGGCACGGGATCTGCATGGAAAAAAACCAAATTTGCATGGAAAAAAAAATAAAAATAAAAAAATGAGGGAAGCAAGAAGGGATCCCAGTTGTGTTTGTCCGGGCTGGAACCCACTGAATTCCAGCTCTGGGTTTGCTCTCAGGAGCTGTGAGTGCTGGCCACAAACAAGCTCTGTTTTCTCATGTTTTCCCAGGGTATTCCTGCACTTCCAGAGCAGAGGCATTTTCCTGGCACAGAGCACTCAGGGCTCAGAGCAGAGGCTATTTTGGAACAGCCACTGCTTACTAACCCCAGCAATGGACACAGATTCATTTCTCAGCGTTGACAGCTGTAAAATACTGGGCTGAACCCAAAAATATCTTTATTTCTTTGGACTTTCACATCAGCACAGCCAGGCTCTGCTGCTTGGTGGTGGGGACTCCTTTTTATGGACTTCAAAGCCCCTGCTCCAAAGCTGGAAAAATCCCATTTTAGCCCAAATCAGGACATCTTGCAGGCAAACTGGGACTCGGAGGACGGTTTTGTTTGGACTCTTTGGCAGTGCCCTTGCCATGCCAGGCTCTCCAGGGTGGTTTTCCTGCTGCTGCCACCCAGCCTGAACCCTCCCAGCTCCTCTCTGAGCCATTCCCTGACATCCAAACCCCTTCCTCAGCTTGCACACGGACGCACAAGGAGAGGATCTGGTTGCCACGACCTCCCAGCACGGCCCCAAGCTGAGAAATCCTGCTCAATTGTTAGGATTATTAATTATTTATTCATCCCCAGCCCGCCCAGAGGCTCCAGCCAAGGCTCTGCAGCTCTTTGGAACATTTGCACAAACATGGGGGGAAGTTTCATCCCTTCCCACCCCATCCCATTTTACATTTTAGGGCACAGGGGAAAGTCTCATCCCTTCCCATCCCATCCCATTCTATATTTTAGGGCACAGGGGGAAGCCTCATCCCTTCCCACCCCATCCAATTCCAGATTTCAAGTCTCATCCCTTCCTACCCCATCCTAAAATATTCCATAGTTTAGGTCATGGGGGGAAGTCTCATCCCTTCCCAGCCCATCCCATTCCAGATTTTAGGGCACAAGGGGAAGTTTAATCCATTCCCACCCCATTCCAGATTTTAAATCTCATCCCTTCCTACCCCATCCTAAAATATTCCATAGTTTAGGTCATGGGGGGAAGTCTCATCCCTTCCCAGCCCATCCTATTCCAGATTTTAGGGCACAAGGGGAAGTTTAATCCATTCCCACCCCATTCCAGATTTTAAATCTCATCCCTTCCCATCCCATCCTAAAATATTCCATATTTTAGGGCATGAGGGAAAGTCTCACCCCTTCCCATCCCATTCCAGATTTTAAATCTCATCCCTTTCCACCCCATCTCATTCCATAGTTTAGGGCACAGGGGGAAGTTTAATCCCTTCCCACCCCATCCCATTCCAGATTTTAGGCATGGGGGGAAGCCTCATCTCTTCCCACCCCATCCCATTCCAGATTTTAAGTCTCATCCCTTCCCATCCTATTCTATATTTTAAGTCTCATCCCATCCCATCCCATCCCATCCCATCCCATCCCATCCCATTCCAGATTTTAAATCTCATCCCTTTCCACCCCATCCCATTCCAGATTTTAAGTCTCATCCCTTCCCATCCTATTCTATATTTTAAGTCTCATCCCATCCCATCCCATCCCATCCCATCCCATCCCATCCCATCCCATCCCATTCCAGATTTTAAGTCTCATCCCTTCCCATCCTATTCCATATTTTAAGTCTCCTCCCTTCCCATCCCATCCCAGATTTTAGGGCACAGGGGGGAGGCCACAGCCCCCAAACAGCAGCAGGATCCCAGCAGATCCTGCTCACCCCCTTTTGGGTTTTCCAGCCCTGCTGCTGCTGCTTTTCCAGCCGATTCTCCTCTGGCAGGAGGAGCTGTCCCCAAGGGGTGACAACCGGCCCAGCCCAGCCCCTTTTCCCGCAGCATCCCAAGCTCCCGCTGCCACAAACGCCAAGGAAAACGTCTGGATGTTCCCAAATGGCAAATGCAGCACTCCCCCACAGCCTGCTGCTCCTCCGGGGACAGCTGAGAGCAGCAGCAGCAGCAGCAGCAGCATGTGACAAACGTGACTCATCCTGGGCAGGGCACCGGAGTGACAGCGACAGCCCAGAGCTCCCGGGAGTGACAGCCCAGAGCTCCCGGGAGAGCTCCGGGAATATCGGGAATAATGGGAATAATGGGATGTGTGCCCAGGTGCGGGGATAGCAGGGAATGCATTTCCCAGGTGTGGGAATGCTCTGGGAATAGCAGGGAATTCACTGCCCAGGTGTGGGAATGCTCTGGGATAACAGAATTCACTGCCCAGGTGTGGGAATGTGCTGGGAATAGCAGGAAATTCAATGTGTATGTGTGAAAATGCTCTGGGAATAATGGAATTCACTGCCCAGGTGTGGGAATGTGCTGGGAATAGCAGGGAATTCAATGTTCAGGTGTGGGAATGCTTTGGGATAATGGAATTCACTGCCCAGGTGTGGGAATGCTCTGGAAATAACAGAATTCACTGCCCAGGTGTGAGGAATAGGGGGGAATTCACTGCTCAAGAGTGGGGATGCTCTGGGAATAAATAGCAGGAAATTCAATGTCTATGTGTGAAAATGCTCTGGGAATAACAGAATTCACTGCCCAGGTATGGGAATGCTCTGGGAATAATGGGATGAACTGTCCAGGTGTGGGAATGTGCTGGGAATAATGGAATTCACTGCCCAGGTGTGGGAATGCTCTGGGGAAAATGGAATTCACTGCCCAGGTGTGGGGATAGCAGGGAATTCACTGCTCAGGTGTGGGAAAGCTCTGGGGATACCAGGGATCCAGGGAAATCCAACAGAGAGCCAGGGAAAACAGAAATCCAGGGAAAATGGAGAGCCAGGGGAAACACATCCAGGGAAAACCCTTGGCTCAGGAGCAGTGGCAGTTTCGGATGCAGGGTTTTGGATGGATCCCATCACTCCTGAAGAAATCGCTGGCACCCAGGGATTCCCGAGCACAGCTGTCACACACCAGCTCTGCTCCTTGCCAGAACTTCTTTTTTTCCCCTCCTTTTCCCCAAGGGTGTCAGCAGAGGAGCCAGAGCCAGGGCTGGGAAGGGAGAGCTGCCATGGATCTGCTGGAGTTCAGGGCTGGCGGTGACAGCAGGCAGGCTGCTGCTTCCAGGGTGCCACCTCAAATCCATCTCAAGAGTTTACTCTGATCCATCATCATCCACGGGGGCAGGAATCTCTGATCCTGCCCCATCCATGGGGACAGGACAGGGACAGGAATCTCTGATCCTTCCCCATCTCTCTGATCCTTCCCCATCCATGGGGGCGGGAATCTCTGATCCTTAATCATCCCCAGGGACAGGAAAGGAACCGGAATCTCTGATCCTGCTCCATCCATGGGGACAGGAATCTCTGATCCTGTCCCATGCACAGGGACAGGAATCTCTGATCCTTCATCATCCATGGGGACAGGAAAGGGACAGGAATCTCTGATCCTTCATCATCCATGGGGACAGGACAGGGACAGGAATCTCTGATCCTGCCCCATCCATGGGGACAGGAATCTCTGATCCTGTCCCATCCACAGGGACAGGAATCTCTGATCCTGCCCAATTCCCAGGGACAGGAATCTGAATTTGGGGCAGAACCAGCTTGAACCCACCCCACCAGCAGCTCCACAGGAGGTTCGGGGCAGGAAAACTCAGATCTATTAATTAATTATTTATTAATTTATTACCTGGTGGTGGCCGTGGCACAATGCCTGGCACACTGTGGCAGCTGTGGGCAGCGGCCAGCCCCAGCTTTGCCTGAGTTCTGCCCAGTTTGAGGATTTATTTTAATTAATTGCTGCATTAAAGGTGAGCACTGGCAGCAGACCTGCAGGAAGGGAGCACAGGCAGCTCGATAAAATCAATGGGGTTTATTTGGCCTCGGATGCTGCTGCTGGGGGAGGCTGTGGAGCTCCAGCTGCGGGTGGGATGTGCCAGCCCTGGAATGTTTGGGGCGGTGGGCACGGCCATGGGAAGCTGCAGCTCCTTTGGGCCAACATTCCCACCCCTTTCTGAGCCTCTGTGCCCCAGGTGGGATGGAGAAAGGACAGGGAAAAACACCTTGGATGTGCCAAGCATGGCCCTGAGCTCCACATCCTCGTGGATCATGGAATTAGGGAGTCAGAAAATCATGGAATGGTTTGGCTGGGAAGAGACCTTAAACCTCATCCAGTTCCAGGGGTGGGCAGGGACACCTCCTATTGTCCCTGCTGCTCCAAACTCATCCAGCCTGGCCTTGGACACTGCCAGGGATCCAGGGACAGCCACAGATTCTCTGGGATGCCCCGTGCCACCCTTCCATCCCACAGATGTGCCCGGCCCTGGCTCCTCCAGCTGTTTTTGGGGCAGCAGCAGCAAAGCCAGCACAGCCTCAGGAGCTGCTGGGCCACCAAGGGAAGGCCCCAGGTGCCACCTCCAGCAGCCAGGGGGCTCCTGGTGCTCAAAGCAGCCGAGTTTTCCTCTGGGAACAGGGATTTGATCTCCTGGCTGAGCCTGGCAGTGCCATCATGACCTTGACCCCGCCGGTGACACCGTCAGGGCTGCCACGCCGAGGGGCTCCATCCCGCATCCCACATTTCCCACTTTTTTTTTTCCCCAGAGCTTTTTGAAAGCACCACCGTGGGGGGCACCCGCTCTGCCCTCTGATCCCAGCCTGCCCACGGCATTCCCACGCCTGCACACCCCGAGTTCCACGCTGGGAATTCACCAATAAAACCCCGCTGAGCCGCCGGGGGTCGGAGCTGCTTTTTTCCCCCCAAAGCCAGGGGAATTCCGTGCTGGATTCCAGCGGGATCCCGGCTCCGGGATGGGCTCTGTGCCTCCCGCAGCGCTGCAGTGCCCGGGGTTTGTTTTTTGTTTTCCTCCTCCTCCTCCTCCTCCTCCTCCGGCCCCGCGGGCCCGGCAGGAGCAGCCTCGGGGCCATTTCCACATTCCCACATTTCCACACCGTCACTCCCGGTGCCGCAGCCCCGGAGCCTCCTGGATCCTACCGAAGCATCCCCCCCACGGATCCTCCTGGATATTCCCGGATCCTCCCCCCCCAGATCCCCCCGGATCCTCCCGGAGCATCTCCCCCCATATCCCCTCAGATTCTCCCGGAGCATCTGCCCCAGATCCTCCTGGATCCTACCAGAGCATCCCTCTCATATCCCCCCAGATCATCCTGGAGTATCCCCCCCATATCCCCCCGGATCATCCTGGATATTCCCAGAGCATCCCCCCCATGTTCCTCCAGATCCTCCCGGAGCATCCCCCCTGGATATTCCCAGAGCATTCCCCCCCCAGATCCTCCTGGTTCCTCCCGGAGCATCCCCTCGGATTCTCCTGGAAGATCCCCCGGATCTTCCCCCCATATCCCACCGGAGCATCCCCCCCATATTCCCCCGGATCCTCCCGGATTATTCCCCCCGGATCATCCCCCCAACTCCTGGCAGGGATTTCCTGGGATCTGCAGAGGGGCAGCCCCCAACGCCCGGGATTTCTTCATCCCAGCAGAATCCCAATCCCAGGAGTGTCCCCACTGCAGGACCAGCCCCATCCCGGGACCAGCCCCATCCCGACCCCAGGAGCAGCCGCATTCCAGGAGGATCCTATCCCAGCAATTCCCCATCCCAGCAGTGTCTGCATCCCTGGAGCATCCTCATCCAGCAGGATCCCCAGAACAGGGATGGGGCATCCTAATCCCAGTAGGATCTCTGCTGATAGGACCATCCTCATCCCAGGAGCACCCCAATCCTGGAGCACCCTGTTCCCAGGGTTACCCCAATCCAGGAGCACCCCAGTCCAGGGGTACCCTGTCCCGGGAGCACCCCATTCCCAGGATCATCCCTATCCAGGAGCACCCCAATTGAGGAGCACCCCAATCCAGAAGCATCCCAATCCAGGGGTCTCATCCCTCTGGAGCACCCCATTTCCAGGATCATCCCCATCCCAGGAGCACGCCAATCCAGGGGTACCCTGCCCCGGGAACACCCCATTCCCAGGATTATCCCCATTCCCAGGATTATCCCCATTCCCAGGGTTCCCCCAATCCCGGAGCCGTCCCGCATCCTCCAAGGTCACACCTGTAGGACCGAGGGGATGGTGGCACCGCCGAGCTCCATCGCTCCGGTGACCCCGCTGGGTTCTCCCCACCACGGCCACCACCGGGACCCCCCTCCCACCGATCCTCCGGGATTTTCCCGTCCCCCGTGTCCCACCGGGGCGCTCCCGCCGCTCACCTTCAGGTCGGGGGGCTTGGAGCGCGGCGGCGCCGGGACAGCGCCCGCCTCGGGGGCCGCCGCCGCCTCGCCGGCCTTGCCCTCCATCATGCCGTGACCGGGCGACTCCCCCGCGGCGCCGGGATCCTCCTCGGGCTGCTGCAGCTCGTCCGAGCGGCACCGCTTCATCCCGGGGGCGCCGTGCCCGCGCCGCGCGGGGGGCGCCTACGGCCGCAGCGGTGCCGGCGGCGGGCGGCGCCCCGGCGGCCGCTGCGGGGCCCGCGGGCTGCGCGGCCCCGGCCCGCCCGCCCCGCCGAGCCCGGGCCGGGCGGCGGCTCCGCGCCGCGGCGGCTCCGCGCCCGCCGCCGGCACCGGCATCGCCGCCGCCGCCGCGACTGATGGGCAGCGCCGCCGGCCAATGGCGATGTGAGAGAGGAGGTGCCTCGCGCGGTGATTGGTGGAGCGTGCTCGGTGGGAGGTGCTGGCGGGAGGAATTGACCAATGAAGGCGCGTGGAGGGCGGGGCCGCCGCTGGTGATTCGCGGAGGCGGAGCGGAGCTGGAGAGGGGCGCGCCGCCTCCTGCCGAGCCGCTCCGCGCAGCGCGGGATGGGGGAACAGCAGGCGGCGTCTGAGCTCCCCCTTTTGCTTCCCCGGTTTAAATACATCATTTCATGGTCGTTCTCGTTTTTTGGAGATTTTTTGCTCGTCCCCCGCGGGAGTGCGCAGAGGCCGCGGAGAGAGGTCGGCGGCCGCCCTTCTAGAGACTACAAATTCCAGGAGGCTTTGCGGCAAAACGGACTACAATTCCCGGCGTTCCCTCGCGGGCCGGGAAAATGAACTTCATTTGGGCGTAAATAAACTACATCTCCCAGCGTGCCTCGCGCGCAGGGTGCGCCCGGCCTCCTCCCCCTTTGCCCTGCGGCGCGCCGACAAACGTTCCGCGCACACGCAGCGCGGCCGGTGGAGGCGCTTCCCCTCGGGAGAAGGCGGCGGCCGCGGGGGTCGGGGCGGCGGGCGGGGCGGGGGGTGGGGGGGGTCGGGAAGAGAGGAAATCCTCGGGGAGGTTCCTCCCCGAACATCGGCAGCCTGGCAGGGCCCGAGAGCTGCCCGCGGTGGGGAGGGGATAGCGGGGCGGACCCGGAGGACATGGAGGGCGAGGAGGCCCCGTCATGGCGGGGTCCCGGCGGGGCCGTGCGGGAGCTCTGCCGCTCCTTCGGCCACTACAACCGGCACCTGGCGCGGCTGCAGCACAACCTGCGAGAGACCAAGAGGTTCTTCCGCGACGTCAAGTTCTCCCAGGGACATCCCTTCGCCTCGGCGCCTGCCGGTGACGGCCCCCGCTCCGCCTGGGATGGGGATGGGGGTCCCGGGGACGGCGGTGAGAGAGGGCCGGGGGCGGGCGGGGTGCGAGGGTGAGGGGTCTGGGGGGGTAAAGGGGGAACCTCTGCGGGTCAGAGGTCTCTGGGGGGCTTGTCAGGGTTCCGGTGAGGAGTGAAGTGTCCGGCTTGGGGGAGCTGTCATGGGGGTTACCGGGCTGGGCGTGCCTGGAGGATGGGAGAGGCTTTGTGGCTGTCATTTAAGATGGGTATAAGGACAATGTTCTTCTCCCAGAGGGTGCTGGGCACTGCCCAGGCTCCCCAGGGAATGGGCACAGCTCCAGGAGCGTTTGGACAGCGCTCCAGGGATGCTCAGGGTGGGATTTTGGGGGGTCTGTGCAGGGCCAGGAGCTGCACCCACCATCCCTGTGGGTCCCTTCCATGGATTTACGATGGGGACCCTCTGCCCCTGACCCCCACCTGCAGCTCCAGCCCTGCAGGGTGGGGAGGGGGTTCAGAAGAGGCAGCACAACCAGGGGCTGGCATTCCCTGTTTGTCCCTGAATTCCCTGGGAATTGTGGCCTCACTGGGGGCTCTCTGCTCAGGGAATGAGGGGCTGGCATTCCCTGTTTGTCCCGGAGTTCCTGGGAATTGTGGCCTCACTGGGGCCTCTCTGCTCAGGGAATGTGGGGCTGGCATTCCCTGTTTGTCCTGGAATTCCCTGGGAATTGTGGCCTCACTGGGGGCTCTCTGCTCAGCTGCTGCTGTTGACAAACAGAGCTGAGGGTGGCACCTCTGCTGCCACGGGCAGGACTTGGTGTTTCCATGAGACTGTCTCGTGAGTGGGGCTCAGTGTGGGGTGAAAGGTCCATAAAGGTCTTCTTCATTCATCCCCAAAAGGCTCCTGAGTCATCTCTCGTGGCCCCTTGTCTGGGATCCTTGTCTGGGATCCTTGTCTGGGATTCTTGTCCAGGATTCTTGTCCAGGATTTTTGGACTGCTCATCTTTGCAGTCCAAATCCTGGTTTCACGTTCACGTGTTGAGTTTTTCTGTCTGTGTCTAAAAAAATAATTGGTTTTGGGCTGATTTAGGGTTTGTTTTCCCTTTGTGCGACTGTGGAGTTGTGGTTGGAAAGGTTTTGGGAGCACCTCAGGATTTTGGGGAGTGGCTGCTGCCCCTCTCACCAGGCTGGGTGGGGAAGGAGATTTTGGGAAGGGGCAGAGCCAGGTGAGCCTGTGATGTTTGGAATTTGGGATCGTTGTGCCTGGAGAAGAGAAGGATTTGGGGTGATCTGATGAGAAAAATGGAATATTTCCAATATTTCCAAGGGATGGAGTGCCAGCAAACAGGGAATGGCACTGCCAGAGGGGATTTTGGGAATAAATCCTTCCCTGGGAGGATGGGGAGGGGCTGGGATGGAATTCCCAGAGGAGCTGTGGCTGCTCCATCCCTAGGAGTGTCCCAGGCCAGGTTGGATAAAATGGAAAAAAGCAGAAAAACTGGATCAAATGCTTGGAGCTTCCATAGATCCCATAAATGCGAGCTGAGGCTGTTCTGCCGAGCTCTGGGTGGATTTGGAGAAGAGTCCTGGTGAGAGGCGCCCTTGTTCCGTGGTGGACAGGCCTCCTTTGATCCCGGGAATTCATGGGATGTGTGGATGTGTGGATGTGTGCCCCGGGGCTGCCCCGAGCGCCGGTCACATGGCCCGGGCCCGGAAGGGGCTGGGATGGGGCAGGGATGGAACCAGGGTGGAGCTGGGATGGAGCAGGGATAGGAATGGGGCCGCCATGGGGCTGGGATTGAACCAGGGTGGGGCAGGGATAGGGATGGAGCAGGGATGGAACCGGGATGGGGCTGGGATGGAGCAGGGATGGAACCAGGGTGGAGCTGGGATGGAGCAGGGATAGGAATGGGGCCGCCATGGGGCTGGGATTGAACCAGGGTGGAGCAGGGATAGGAATGGAGCAGGGATGGATCCGGGATGGGGCTGGGATGGAGCAGGGATAGGAATGGGGCTGCCATCGGGCTGGGATGGAACCAGGGTGGGGCAGGGATAGGGATGGATCAGGGATGAAGCTGGGGTGGAATTAGGATGGGGCAGGGATGGAGCTGGGGTGGAACCAGGGTGGAGCTGGGATGGAGCAGGGATAGGAATGGGGCCGCCATGGGGCTGGGATTGAACCGGGGTGGGGCAGGGATAGGAATGGGGCCGCGATGGGGCTGGGATGGAGCTGGGGTGGAATTGGGATGGGGCCGGGATGGAGCTGGGGTGGGGCAGGGATGGAGCTGGGGTGGAATTGGGATGGGGCTGGGATGGAGCAGGGGTGGAATTGGGATGGGGCAGGGATGGAGCTGAGGTGGAACCAGAGTGGAGCTGCGATAGAGCAGGGATAGGGATGGGGCCAGATGGAGCCAGGATGGGGCTGGGATTAAACCAGGGTGGGGCAGGGATGGAATTGGGATAGAGCAGGGATGGAGCTGGGATGGGGCCAGGATTGAATTGGGATGGGATTGGGATGGGGCTGGGGTGGAATTCGGATGGAACCAGGGTGGGGCCAGGATGGAGCAGGGATGGAATTGGGATAGGGATGGGGCTGGGATGGAATTGGGATGGGGCTGGAATGGGGCCAGGGTGGAGCTGGGATTGAATTGGGTTGGGTCAGGATGGAGCCAGGATAGGGGTAGGGCAGGAGTGGAACCAGGGTGGAGCAGGGATGGAGCCGAGATGGAGCTGAGATGAAATTGGGATAGAGCCTGGATAGGGCAGAGATGGAGCTGGGATGGAGCTGGGATGGAGCTGGGATGGAGCTGAGATGAAATTGGGATAGAGCCTGGATAGGGCAGGGATGGAGCTGGGATGGAGCCAAGATGGAGCTGAGATGAAATTGGGACAGAGCCTGGATAGGGCAGAGATGGAGCTGGGATGGAGCTGGGATGGAGCTCCAGCCCCTGGCACTGCCCAGGAATGTGGCTGCATCCCTCAAAAGTGGGAAGTTCTGATGCCACTTTTTGTTGAGTCCCTTCCCCCCTGGATCTGTGTCTGTGCTGATCACAGGGAACGTGTTTTAACCTCAGATCCTGGAGAAAAGATGGATGTGGCAGGATGTTAGAAGTTCTGATCCAGCTTTTTGTTGGGTCCCTCCCACCTTGGATCTGTGTCTGTGCTGATCATGGGGTGTGGAATCATGGGAAAGGTGTTTTAACCCTGGATCCTGGAGAAAAAAATGGATTTGGGAGGACCTTGGGAAGGGTGTTTCAACCACAAATCCTGGAGGATTTGGCAGGACTTTGGAGCAGTTTCCCAGTAGCCAAAGGAGCTCCAAGAAGGCTGGAAAGGGAAATTTTCACCTGGAAAGGGGAATGAGGAAAGGTTGAGATGGGATATAGGAAGAAATTCCTCTCTGTGAGGGTGAGGAGGGGCTGGGATGGAATTCCCAGAGAATTCGTGGCTGTTCCATCCCTGGGAGTGTCCAAAGCCAGCCTGGAGCATCCTGGGGTACTGAAGGTGTCCCTGAATGGCAGAGAAACAGGAGGAGCCTTAAGGTCCAACCCAAACCATCCCAGCATTCTCCATCCATATAAATAATCCTTCAATAATTTAATTTAAGCTGCTGTATCCCAATGATTTTTGGAGATATTTTTGCTGAATTTAAGAATCCATCAATTCCAAGGAGATATTTTGGGAGATATTTTTGCTGGATTTAAGGATCCATTCCTTCCTGGAGGGAGGAGAGGGAGCTCTGCTGCCTCTGAGGCCTCAGCAGAGAAAGGGCTCTGCCTCTGCAGCCCTCCCTGAATTGCTTTTTTCATGCTCCAGAGCCTGAATCCCAGGACAAGATCCAAGCAATGTCCCCAGATCAAAGCCATCCTACAGACGAAGGCTCAAATGTGCAATTTGTGGGATTTTCCCCAGATCTTTATCTTTTGTGTGCTCCTGGTCAGCTTCCAGCCCTCTGGTCACTTGATGTGGCTCTTGAAAGGCTTGTTTGGAAAACAATCCCAAAAATCACATTTAAGGAGCGATTTCTCCCTTCAACCATTCCCAAACTCGGGAATTGGGGCTCAGAATTGGGGTTTTGTGGGGCAGGGGTGCAGTGCTGAGCCCCAAATAGGCTTTTTCCTTAGTTTTGGGGTGGAAAAACTCCTCCAAAATCCTGAAAGATTTGAGGGGAAGGCAAACCTTGGGCAGGATTTTAAAGGAGCTTTAAACCAATCTAAAACTACACAGAGTGCTCCAAATTTGGCTGATTTTAATTAAACTGGAGTGATTAAGCTGTCAGAGTGAGGAGAGGGATGTGTTGTAGGATTCTTTAACGGGGTTTGGAGTGTGAGGAGGATCCTGTGGAGGGGAAGATCTTGTTTTCCTCACAATTCAGGCTACCAGAACATGACTCATGAAAAAAAAAAAAAATAATTTTAACAGCAAATTTTAAACAGAATTTTTAACCCTGTAAAATCCATTCCAGTATCAGAACAATCCCGGTGCTTTGTACCTCTCAAATGGGGCATTTTTTTAGGGCCTGGTGGTTCCATTTCCCATTTAATTTCATTCCTGGGATTTTTGTGTTCCTGATGAGGGATTTGTTTGTGTTTTTGGGGCTGTCAGAGTCATTCTGTGCTGTGCACGAGGGTAATGCTGAATTTAGCTCTTGCCCAAGCTGCATTTAGGATTAAAAAAACCCCAAAAAAACAGAAAACAGGAGCTAAACTCAGCCCTGAGCTTGAATTAGCACAGCCAGGTGATGGTTGTGGGGTGTGAGGGCCATTTGTGGGGTGTGAGGGCCATTTGTGGGGTGTGAGGGAGGTTTGTAGGGTCTGAGGGCCGTTTGTGGACTCTGAGGGCCATTTGTGGGGTGTGAGGGAGGTTTGTGGGCTCTGAGGGAGGTTTGTGGGGTTTGAGGGTTGTTTGTGAGGTCTGAGGGAGGTTTGTGGGATTTGAGCAATGTTTGTAGGGTCTGAGGGCCATTTGTGGGCTCTGAAGGCGATTTGTGGGGTCTGAGGGAGGTTTGTGGGGTGTGAGGGCCATTTGTGGACTCTGAGGGCACTTTGTGGGGTCTGTGGGAGGTTTGTGGGGTCTGAGGGAGGTTTGTGGGGTGTGAGGGCCATTTGTGGACTCTGAGGGCACTTTGTGGGGTCTGTGGGAGGTTTGTGGGCTCTGAGGGCCATTTGTGGGGCCTGAGTGACGTTTGTGGGGCCTGAGTGACGTTTGTGGGGCCTGAGTGACGTTTGTGGGGCCTGAGTGACGTTTGTAGGATTTGAGTGACATTTGTAGGGTGTGAGGGCCGTTTGTGGGCTCTGAGGGCAGTCTCTGGGGTCTCTGGGAGGTTTGTGGGATGTGAGCTACATTTGTGGGCTCTGAGGGAGGGTTGTGGGTCTGAGGGAGCCTTGTGGGCTCTGGGGGAACCTTGTGGGGTTTGAGGCTGTTCCGGAACCTTCTGGCTGGCAGCAAAGTGCCTTCCCTGGGGCTCATCCCTTCCCAGGCTGCTGGGATTCTGTGCTCCTGTAATGATCCTGAATTAATTCTTGTCCTGCAGTTGGCACAGCAGGAACTCCCCTATCAGCAGCTCGGGGTGTTCCCCCGGCTGTGGGGCTGCACTGCCCCATTTTTAGGGCCAAACCCCTGATCCCTGTCCCATTTCAGGCCCCATTTTTAGGGCCAAACCCTGATCCCTGTTTCAGGCCCCATTTTTAGGGCTGCATCCCTGATCCCTGTCCTGTTGCAGACCCCAGCCCCTGATCCCAGTCCCATTTCAGGCCCCATTTTTAGGGCCAAACCTCTGATCCCTGTCCCCGTTTCAGGCCCCATTTTTAGGTCCAGGCCCTGATCTCTGTTTCAGGCCCCATTTTTAGGGCTAAAGCCCTGACCTCTGTCCCATTTCAGGCCCCATTTTTAGGGCCAAACCCTGATCCCTGTCCTGTTGCAGACCCAAGCTCCTGATCCCAGTCCCATTTCAGGCCCCATTTTTAGGGCTGTACCCCTGATCCCTGTCCTGTTTCAGGCTCCATTTTTAGGGCCAAACCCCTGATCCCTGTCCCATTTCAGGCCCCATTTTTAGGGCTGCACCCCTGACCCCTGTCCCCGTTTCAGGCCCCATTTTTAGGGCTGTACCCCTGATCCCTGTCCCATTTCAGGCCCCATTTTTAGGGCTGTACCCCTGACCCCTGTCCCGTTGCAGGCCCCAGCCCGGTGTCGTTCCCCCAGCACGAGGAGGAGCAGCTGCAGCGCTCGGTGAGCTGGAGGCCCTGCCTGCTGATCCTGGGCCAGAACTGCCGCGCCAAGGGCCGCCTGCTCAACACCCTGCTGGGCCAGGAGCTGCTGCCCACCCCTGGCACTGCCACCAAGGAGCTGCTGCCCGGAGCTGCCACCCAGGAATTGCTGCCTGGGGCTGGCACTGCCACCAAGGAGCTGCTGCCTGCTGCTGAGGCTGGCACCAAGGAGCTGCTGCCCGGTGCTGACACTGCAGAGCTGCTTTCCATCCCTGGGCCTGGCACTGTCACCGAAGAGCTGCTTTCCACCCCTGGGACTGTCACCAAGGAGCTGCTGCCCACCCCCAGTGCTGGCATGGGCACTGAGGAGCTGCTGCCCACCCCTGGGACTGGCACCGAGGAGCTGCTGCCCATTGCTGAGGCTGCCACTGAGGAACTGCTGCGCATGGCTGGCACCGAGGAGCTGCTGCCCACCCCTGGGACTGGCACAGGCACTGAGGAGCTGCTGCCCAGGGCTGGCACTGAGGAGCTGCTGCCCACCCCTATGGCTGGCACCGAGGAGCTGCTGCCCACCCCTGGGGCTGGCACAGGCACCGAGGAGCTGCTGCCCACCCCTGGGGCTGGCACAGGCACCAAGCAGCGCTGCCGGCGCCGCCGGGTGCGCTTCACGCACGGGGCGCGGCCGCGGCTGAGCCTGGCACTGCCCGGGCAGTTTGAGCTGGTGCAGGCGCTGGTGGCACACAGCGGGCACTGGGACACCATCCCCGAGCAGGACCTGCAGGTGCCAGGGGACGCCGAGGATCCCGCACAGAGGGTGGCAGAGCTGGAGGTGGTGCTGCCCTGCGCGCTGCTCAAGGTCAGGGTGGCACCGTGCCCGGCACTGCCGCCGTGCCTGGGGAGCCTGGGGTGGCACTGCCACTGTCCCTGGGGAGCCTCGGGTGGCACTGCCATTGTCCCTGGGGAGCCTGAGGTGGCACTGCCACTGTCCCTGGGGAGCTTGGGGTGGCACTGCCACTGTCCCTGGGGAGCCTGGGATGGCACTGCCACTGTCCCTGGCATGTGGGGAGCTTGGGGTGGCACTGCCACTGTCCCTGGGGAGCTTGGGGTGGCACTGCCACTGTCCCTGGCATCTAGGACGTGACATTTACAGCCCTGATAAATTAATTCCCAAATTGTCCCTGCCCTGGTTTGTAGGGAGTTCGGGGTGGCACTGCCACTATCGCTGGTCTGTGGGTAGCTTGTGGTGGCACTGCCACTGTCCCTGCCCTGGTCCATGGGGAGTTTGGGGTGGCATTGCCACAGCCCTATTCAATAAATTCCCCTACTGGCTCTTTCCTGAGACACTTGTCCTAAGTGTTGTCCTAAAATTCCAAGGCATTTGGTCCAAAATAAGGAATTTGGAGTTAGGGATCAGCCTTGTCCTAGACTGGGCTAAAACTCCAAGGATTTGGTCCAAAATGAGGAATTTGGAGTTAGGGATCAGCCTTGCTGAGATCTGCTTTGAAGAGTTCCAGGTTTTTTGCTGTGTGAACGACTCCCAGAACATTTCTACATGGAAAAAACCTCTCCACACCTCCTCTTTTTTTCTTTTTCCCAGGAAGTGGACATCGTGGTGGCTCCATGCCGAGGCTTCCAGTCAGCTGAGTCCACCCTGGCCGAGTTTGTGAACCAGGTGCTGCCCGTTGTCACCTTCGCCATCAGCGAGCCCCAGCTGTCCCCATCGGACCAGGCGGAACTTCGGGAAATCAAACAAAAATTCTCCCTCCCCATCTTCTTCCTGCGAATCCCCGAGGCCGGCAGCGAGCTGAGCTCTCCCAAAAACCCCCCCAAGGACAACAAATCCCCTCTGCAC
Organism: Agelaius phoeniceus; assembly: GCF_051311805.1. NCBI lineage: Eukaryota > Metazoa > Chordata > Aves > Passeriformes > Icteridae > Agelaius > Agelaius phoeniceus. The sequence goes on along the minus strand of NC_135289.1, from coordinate 3,218,175 downwards.
CTGCAGCTGCTGGATCTGGAATACCTGAGCCCCTCCAGCCCCTGCGGCTGCGGCGTTCCCGGCTCCTCCATGCTGGTGGAGCAGCTGGAGAAGCTGAGGCTGCTGAGCTCCTTCTCCAGGCAGGTGCTGCAGCAGCACCTGGTGGAGGCAGCCACGAGGCTGAGCGAGGTCCACGGGCGCTGCCTCAACATCTTCATCAACCAGGCCTTCGACATGCAGAGGGACCTGCAGATCACCCCCAAGAGGTTGGAGTACACGCGCAGGAAGGAGAACGAGCTCTACGAGTCGCTGATGGGCATCGCCAACCGCAAGCAGGAGGAGATGAAGGAGATGATCGTGGACACCCTGGGCAATATGAAGGAGGAGCTGCTGGAGGATGCTGCCAGCATGGAGTTCAGAGGTGGGAGCCAGCTGGAGGGTTTGGGGGTGGTTGGTGGGGAGGGAGGTGGGAAGAAAGGCAAAATTGGCACAGGAGTTTGGTGGGGTTGCAACCTGCAATTCCTGCATGGTCACAGAGCCCTAAATAAGGATGAGAATCAGGGGTCAGGCAGATCCTGACCATGATAATTCCATGGATTCAGTGAGACTCCAACCTGCAATTCCTGCATGGTCACAGAGCCCTAAACATCAATCAAAAGCTGGGATCAAGCAGATCATGACCACAGTAATGGATGGATTCAGTGTGGTCACAGAGCCCTAAATAAGGATGAGAATCAGGGGTCAGGCAGATCCTGACCATGATAATTCCATGCATTCAGTGAGACTCCAACCTGCAATTCCTGCATGGTCACAGAGCCCTAAACACAAATCAAAATCCAGGGATCAGGCAGATCCTGACCACAATAATTGATGGATTCAGTGGGATTCCAACCTGTAATTCCTTGATGGTCATGGAACCCCAAACATGAGTGCAAATCTGGGATGAGGCAGATCCTGACCACAATAATTCCATGAATTCAGTGAGACTCCAACCTCCAATTGCCTGGTGGTCCCAGAATGCTGAACATGAATCAAAATCTGGAATCAGGCAGATCCTGACCATGAAAATTCCATGAATTCAGCAAGACTCCACCCTGTAATTCTCTGATGATCCCAGAACCCCAAACAACAATGAAAATCAGGGATCAGGCAGATCCTGACCACAATAATTAATGGATTCAGTGGGATTTCAACTTGCAATTCCCAGATGGTCCTAGAACCCCTAAAGATGGATCAAAATCAGGGATCAGGCAGATCCTGACCACAATAATTAATGGATTCAGTGGGATTCCAACCTGTAATTCCTGGATGGTCACAGAACCCCAAACATGAGTACAAATCTGGGATGAGGCAGATCCTGACCACAATAATTCCATTAATTCAGTGAGACTCCAACCTGCAATTCCTGGATGGTCCCAGAACCCTAAACACAAATCAAAATCTGGGATCAGGCAGATCCTGACCATGATAATTCCATGAATTCAGTGGGATTCCAACCTGCAATTCCTTGATGGTCACAGAACCCTAAACACAAATCAAAATCTGGGATCAAGCAGATCCTGACCCACAATAATTCCAGGAATTCAGTGAGACTCCAACCTGCAATTCCCGGATGGTCCCAGAACCTCAAACATGGATGAAAATCAGGGATCAGGCAATATCCATTTTTTGGTAGGATCTGTTGAATGAAGTGATAGTGATCTTGGATAAAATAATTGTGGATGAAATAGTCAAAATCTTGGATAAAGTCATTAATAATCTTGGAAAAAATAATTATTATAATCTTGGATAAAATAATGATAATAATCTTGGATAAAATAATGATAATAATATTGAATAAAATAATGATAGTAATCTTGGAAAAAATAATTATGATAATAATGGATAAAATGGTCATAATTGTAAATAAAAGAATGGTGATAATATTAGATGAAATAATGACGATAATATTGGATAAAATAATGATAATATTGGATAAAATAATAGTTATCTTGGATAAAATTATAACAATCTTGGAGAAAATTATCATAATTTTGGAGAAAATTATCATAGTAATCTTGGAGAAAATGATAATAAATCTTACAATAATAATCAATAATCTTGAATAAAATTATCATAATCTTGTCTAAAACAATAATAATGCAATTCTGGCATCATTGGGAAGACCATTATTTTAAAACACCCTTAGGATCAGCATGTGCTCCTCAGAGCACCCCTCAGGACTGCTCTCCCAACAATCCCAGGTGATTTTCCCTCCCTTTCCCTGCAGACATCATCATTCCCGAGAGCGGCGAGCCCGTCAGCTCCAAGGACATCAAGCGCTGCATCCAGCAGATCCAGGAGCTGATCATCTCCAGGCTGAACCAGGCTGTGGCCAACAAACTGATCAGCTCCGTGGATTACCTGAGGGAGAGCTTCGTGGGCACCCTGGAGCGCTGCCTCAAGAGCCTGGAGGAGTCCTGGGAGGGCTCCGTGCACCCGCCCCGGGGGCTGGAGAAACCCCGCGAGGGAGCCGTGCACATCACCAGCAACTATCTCAAACAGGTCTGGGATGGCTGGGGTTTGGGGTGCTGGAACTGCCATGGGCCTGGATTTGGGTGAAATAGTCAGATTATGGCTATGAGATGATTCATAGTAAATCAATTATCTTATAAATCTGTATAAATAATTAAATTATGGCCATAAAAACACCCTGGAGAGACCCCGGGATGGATCCATGCACATCACCAGCAACTGTCTCAAACAGGTCTGGAATGGCTGGGGATTGGGGTGCTGGAACTGCCATGGGCCTGAATTTGGGTGAAATAGTCAGATTATGGCCATAAAACACACATGAGGTAATCAATTAGCTCCCAAATCTGTATAAAATAATCAAATTATTGCCATGAAACCACCTAAAAACTCTGGAGAAACCCCGCGAGGGAGCCGTGCACATCACCAGCAACTGTCTCAGACAGGTGGGGATTGGGATGTCTCAGACAGGTGGGGATTGGGATGCTGGAACTGCCATGGGCCTCAGTTTGGGTGAAATGGTCAGATTATGGCCATAAAACACACATGAGATAATCAATACATGAGATAATCAATTAGCTCCCAAATCTGTATAAAATTACCAAATTATTGCCATAAAACCACCTAAAAACTCTGGAGAAACCCCGGGATGGATCCATGCACATCACCAGCAACTGTCTCAGACAAGTCTGGAATGGAGATGGAATGGCTGGGGATTGGGGTGCTGCAACTGCCATGGGCCTGAATTTGGGTGAAATAGTCAGATTATGGCCATAAAACACACATGAGGTAATCAATTAGCTCCCAAATCTGTATAAAATAATCAAATTATTGCCATGAAACCACCTAAAAACTCTGGAGAAACCCTGCGAGGGAGCTGTGCACATCACCAGCAACTGTCTCAGACAGGTGGGGATTGGGGTGCTGGAACTGCCATGGGCCTGAATTTGGGTGAAATAGTTAAATTAGAACATTAAAACACATGTGAGATAATACAGTAAATCAATTAGCTCCCAAATTTGTATAAATAATCAAATTACGGCCTAAAAACATCCAT